>NC_057851.1:24368558-25791058 GCF_015237465.2 Chelonia mydas | reverse complement strand
TACTATGATTCTTTCTGTATTCACAATAAATGTGGTATTTTGCCTTTTCCTCTTTAATAAGATCCTGCTGGTTTTTATTTTATTGGTATAACATTTCTAGTTGTTTTATGGAAGACAGATCTTTTCTCTGAAGAGGTTGGTGTGCTGCAGAGCCAAGAGGATCTTTGCCTTTCAGGGGCTTGGGCAAGGAAGGCTACAGCCATTTTGTGCTGTATCAGAACGTACACAGTGTGTTGTAAAACTGGAGTCTGAATGGACAAGCTTTGTAAAAGGAATCCTCTACAGAATCAATCTTGTTAAAACACTGTATTTTTTAATTTAGCAATTTGTATGGCTGTTTCATTATTATCTTATGTGAATGACTATATCTAAACTTTACACTCTCCTGTGTTGTTTTTACTCCTTTGTTGGCAATAATGGTGCTTTGTTTTTTCCCTTACAGAATTAGCAGTGTGTTCCAGAAATACATTAACAAGAGGAGCTCTTTCAAAGCTCTCTGAGATACAGCTTGCAATTGAAGTTAGTGCTGCTGCTAGTGATGATCAGGAAGTAATGTGGGTTTAAATCCTTTGGACACTTTAAAAGCCAAAGTGTAGTCCTTTTTTAAAAGGAAAGAAACAGAAGTTTTAGTTGTTTCTTTTTATGTTCCCTTGACATCATCATTATTATTCCTGTCCCTTTAAAGAAGAAAAATTAATATTTATCAGATGGGTGAGTTCTTCTTTATGTTATTGTCATGACTTCTGAGTCTTCGGGAATACTTGGGGTGAAAACCTGGCCTCTTTAATTTCAATGAATTTCATTGTTCACATCAGCCAGGATTTCACCCTTTGCCATTCAAAAATACGTCATTCCTAAAGGTGGGTCTGAGCCCCAAACTTTTGAACTGGATCCAAACTTTTTCAAAATACATTGATTTGTTTTGATCCGGGTTTCTGGTTAGGGGCAATCTCTGGTTATTTCCTTGTTATATGAGGGAAATGACTGACAACAGACATAGCAGTCTTTATTTTCATGACAGGCATGTATAATTTTGAACTGAGATACTGGATGGTAAGTGCAGGAAATCCCCTTTCTTCCCTTGTACTTGCAGTTGTAGTCAGCACATGCTTCCTTGCTCTCCGAAAGGTGGCTACATATCAGTTCCAGTGGGGCCGCTCTTATCTGCAATTACTTCGATGGAGTGTCCTGTTTGTTCACCACTCCTTCCACACACTAATACCAGAGTGTCCCCCAAGTTAAATGTCATGCAACATATTTGGCCCTAAATGATTTATGTTGAGGTTATCAGTCACAGTTATTCCTAACTGTGCTTGATGTCAACCATAACCACCCTAAGATGGTACTGATACATTTCATTGGGCTACGTCTGAAAAAGGGAACCATTTCTCAGCTAAGAGAGCTCTACAGGATAGCCACTGTAATTCCGTACATTTCAGAGGCGGTAGATGCTATACCAACCAGGTGAGATAATGTGATATTGATTCCCGAAGTTCTTCTCTCTGGCATCAACTAATATTACCAAGCTAAGATACTCTGTATGGTTTTTAACCCTTTCCAATGTAAGGTTTCATCCAACTCAAATATAAATTATAGAAACAAATCTATTTCTGTATTATGCCTTTGCCATTTTGTCAGGTTATTATATGATTATTAATAATTTATGGATTGAGCTATCATCCAAAATATGTCAGGCACTTTTGAAACAAAGAGGAAGAAACTTTCCCTATCTTGAGGGGCCATATTTATTTCTGCTGAAGTCAATGGCATTTAAGTTACTCCAGGGATGTATCTGGACCATTTGTATAGTGACTATTACTTTTGTATCTCTTGCTGGGATTTCTAAAGTAGAACATCTACTTGGCTGCTATGTATGTATTCCTCCATAGGGCAGAGTGGGGGGAAATTATCCTTGTATTTTAACTATCTAAAATCTCTGGCAGACAGTGGAAGAGGTTAACTCTGATTTGGAGGCTGTGGTAGCTCAGTTATCAGGGGGAGTTAAGAGACTAAATTATCTTTGTGGATCTGGGCCTTAGTGTAGGTTGAAAAGATGCAAAAATATGTGCAGGTACTTTTTTTTTTTTTTTTTATGAGACAAAGCAGATGTAACGTTGTTTCAAGAGTCAAGCCAAGGATTCCCACTTTACAACCCCTACCATTAGGAAGGAGGAAATTGTTCTGCACTCTGGCAATCCACAGCTGCAGTAATGGCTCCTTGGGGTACATACCAGAGCAGCCCTCAGGCTGCTTGCAGTTGTGCTGAGGGCTGACTGAGGACTCAGCACAGACTAGGACTGGAGACATAAAAGTGGATTCTGCCCACCTACCCCCAACAATTAGGTCTTGTGCCAAGCAGAACTCAGGCAGACGTATATTATACAGACACACAGTAAATGTCTAAGCATCTATTTGGCATTTATTTAGCTATCACACTGGCAAATATCATTTAAAGGAGTTGAGTTTTAAATGAGTGGATTAAGTAATCCAATAATTGAAAAATAATTAAAATTTTCAGTGACTTGGAGTATTCTTAGAGTGTAATTATAACTTTATTTATGAGAATGGATGAAATATGACCAAAGCCAAACCTACTGGAGATTATGTTATGCTGAAATGCACTGGATTGTTATGCTCTTTTTTGTATAACTATCTGACAAAAATATGATGAAATGTTGTGCACAGAAAAATAGATCCTGCCAGACATCTTTAAAAAAAAAGACACCCTTTGATCATTTTACGGTATTATCAATTTTATGCAATTTTTCTCATACAAATTGCTCTTTCTCAGCGCCTCATAATCTTTCTTGTTCTGTGTTGCAATATGCATAGCTTAACATGAGGCTGAGACATGAAGGATGTTGTGAAAAGCTGGATCCTATAGAATTTTTGCAAAAGTGTAACTCCCCTTTGCAGAGATGATGAATGAAAATGAACAGTGTGAGGCTTATATACCCAGCTTGTTCAGGAAATATTTCTAAAGCACTAACCGTGCTTTGAAGCAACATGGTGTTATTTCTGTAGTTATTGCTGTAGATGTTGTTATCCTGTGATTCATAGCAATTAAACCATCCAGTATCTTGTGTTAGTGGCCCATACCATGCAAGAAGGTGGAGGATATCCCATAGTGGATAATTACCTCTTCATTAGGGAACTTTCCTCCAAACCTGTGTCAATCAGAGGTTGGCTTATGCCCTGAAGCTATGAGGCTTTATATGTCTTACTTTAAAAAAGTCTGACTAAAGTAACTTTATATTTTCATTATTCATATATGTGTATAGAAGTATGCTAACTACACAGGATCAAATTTCATCATGAATGTGAGATATCATGTTGACCATACCTGAAAGTTAGGGCCAAATTTTGCCTTTGGATGCTTTGGCACAGCTGATTTTATTTTCCCTGGAAGTCATACAGACATATATGAGAAGAATATCATCTTTGGTCTTTTCTTTTGGGGCATATCTAATCACCCTGAATCATATCATGCTGTCAGTTAAAACATGGAATCCCCCATTGATTTAGATGGGAAGCAATAAGTAACTGATGGCCTTAGCATCATGGAAATAGACGAATCAGTACAAAATGACAGCTGAAGTGGAAAAATAGGAAAATATTGTTCATCATCTTTGTCTTCTCCTCTTTGTTTCCTCTAGCAGAAGAACAAACTAGAATAAATCTGATGTCAAGAATTCACAAGAGGTTGGAGACACAGAGTGAAATCCTAATCCCATTGAAGTAAATAGGAATTTTGCCATAGACTTCAATGGGGCTAAAGTTTCATCTACAGTTTATAATAAAAACCAGGAAGTTTGAGATGGCCAAGGAATTGTTATAATATTTAAATAAAGCCACATGGAAAATGCTGAGTTACTAAGGGCACATTTTTGATACTTGTGTTTTTGTTGAATAGTACCTTACCTCATGGGTGGACTACTCATGAGATAATGTGCTATATAACCTGGGTGAGGATGTCAGAATTAGGCTCTGTACTTGGTAACAATAGGCAATCAAACATTTTAAAGTGAGTCTGATAAACAGATGAGTTTGTTGTACTGAAAAGGAATGCAGCCATACAGTGTTCCACTCCTCAGAATTAAGCCCAAATCTCTACTCATTACAGGCTAAATATGTATTAAGAGAATTATGGACTACAGCAATGACCCAGGACAACATGGACACTCAAAATTTAAGACCAAACTTCAAGCCTCTATGCACAATGCGGGGGGCATATTAAAGAATGAGGCTGGTCCCCCGGTATGCCTAGATTGTGAATTTCAGTTACATCACAGGTTTAATCTGCAACTTTAATATCCTTACAGTTGAGTTATATATTTATTTGAATTTTGTTTCTGATTAGGCTAGGATTTAACTATTTTCTGTGAAGTCTATCCTGTGATTATTGAATACAGATTATCCTGGTTTTGGATTGAAGAGGCTAGACTCCAAAGGAATTTGGTTATATTAACATTCATTAAAAGAATTATTCTCTCCAGAAGTGCAACACAAACTCATAATTGAATGGAAAAGAGACAAAACAGAAACTTGAGTAGGATCTGTGGTAGAATTACAATAGTATGTCACTCATTAGCTATATGTTTTCTTTGCAACAAATTATATTAAAATGGTTTTCATATCCAGGAAACATTAGTATGTGCATTCAAGTCTGTGTTTGTCTTTCCCTACCAACTTTAATAGCTAGCATAGGTCACCCTTACACTTAGTAATACCCTGCTCTGCAAAGAAGTCCCATTAATTCAACATGAGTCAGGTAGTAGAATCTGGCCTATAATTATCAGTGTCATACATCTGGGTCCTGATCCAACTCATTCAAGGCAATGGGAGTCTGTCTATTGACTTCAGTAGAGTTTGGATTGGACCCCAAAGTTTTGTCATGGAGTGAATTCATATTCCATCTCATTTATGAATCATGTGGGAAGGTATTGGAGCTGAAGACATTGACTTGTGGGGCCTTTTGGTTTGTGAGCTTTTAGATTCACATTTTTCAATGTTCAATGAAACCATAAGGGTTAGAAATTTTCTTTATTTAACAAAATCTCAGATTCTCATATAATCACATGACTCCAGGAGCTGTCTTTTTAAAGAAAACACCAAATTTTGTAAGACTCATGAGTAGACAAAATACATTGCATGCACAGGTACTGTTGACCTAATTTCAGAGGGTGGGGACAGGGAATGAGGGACATCTATATCCCAGCCTCAGTCTGGCAGTAGGGGGACAGCACAGTGATTCTATCCCCTTCCACCACCTCAATGGGAGGGAGATGAGCTATTACCAGCAGGAGAGTGAGTTTGTGTGTGTGGTTTTTGGAGGGGGGTGAGAGAACCTGGATTTCTGCAGGAAATGGCCCACCCTGATTACCATACACATTGCGAAAAGAGTGGTCACTTTGGATAGGCTATTACCAGCAAGAGAGTGAGTTTGTCTGTGGGGGGGGGGCGGAGGGTGAGAACCTGGATTTGTGCTGGAAATGGCCCATCTTGATGATCACTTTAGATAAGCTATTACCAGCAGGAGAGTGGGGTGGGAGGAGGTATTGTTTCATGGTGTCTGTGTATATAATAATGATATTCTGCAATTTCCACAGTATGCATCCGATGAAGTAAGCTGTAGCTCATTAAAGCTCATGCTCAAATAAATTGGTTAGTCTCTAAGGTGCCACAAGTACTCCTTTTCTTTTTGCGAATACAGACTAACATGGCTGTTACTCTGATACCTGAAGAAGAAGAGAGGGAGGAGCATTCAGGAAGGAGGGGCATTCGAGAACAGGAGAAAGATTCAGGAAATTTGGAGGGATGATGAATGAAAAAAGGCTTGGGAAAGAAGAAAATGTGAGGGCTTTGGGGAGAAGTAAGTGAAATGTGTATTTGGGGGTCTAATGAACAGTAAGGCAGTTTGAGCAGAGAAGAGGGATGGGAGAAAGGAGAATGAGGTGGTTTGGGGGAAGGGAGGAGAGACAGACAGATGGCCTAAGAGATACAGAACACTAGCCAAAGACTGCTGCTGGAAAAGCCCGGATGAGTATAAGATGGGATCTGGCCAAAGATGGTTAGAGATTCCAAAGAACAGCCAACACCAAAGTAAATGCTGGGATCCTTCTGTGTGTAGGCCTGAAAAGTTGGTGCTAATTCTTTATGGTGGAGTAATCATTGAACGTATTTTGTAAAGACTTGCTCATAGGGATGAGTAAGCTGATAAAAACAGAGAGTTTTATAGGTATCCCAAAATAGACAATATTTCCTAGAGGGGCTTTCTGTGTAAGCGTGTAGCTCAATGTTTATACCCATTCAGCATGTGGCCAACCTGAATCTACTTTTTTGCCAACTATGGTGATTTTTATTTGATGTGTCTGTTGGGCACTGGAGCTATTTCACTGAGAGCTGAGCTCAGGCGACCAGACTTATTTTGCATGTCCATCAAATTTTAACAACTTTCAGTCACTACCAGTCTGAGGTGAGGGTGGACGGGATTTCAGATTGGTGACCTACTAGTAGAAGTGAATGTATACAATGTGCATAAGGGACTGGACATTCTGAAAGTTCACGCTCATGGAATTTCCATCTAGTTCTTCCACTGGGGTAGGAAGATAGAGATTGTCCAGTGTAAAAGGCTGCCTCAAACCCACAGACTCCCGTGATCTGCCTGAAGCAATGGCATCTGTGCATGGGGCCCTTTGCTTCTATACTGCTTCCTATAGAAAGTACAGACCCTTCCCCCGGCCAACCACAACTAACCTTGGGTTCCACAGTGTAGAAGAAGAAGAAGCAGACATTACTGAAGTCTGGTGTCACCTACACTCCTAGGTATTTGGGAGGCAATGTGTTGCCTCTCAGACCCCCACTCCCATTTTGTGCCCCCCTCTCCCAAATATGAGTGGACAAAGGTTCCCATCTTCTCTTAGGTAGATAATATATACATGTAATAGTTACAAATGTAAATACGGAGGACATGAGTTTTCAAAAGAGAATTCCAATGGCAGCTGGTTACCAAAAAAAAAAAGGTGCGTATCAAGTCACAGTGACAAGCAATATCACAGATGATATTTCTGTATAAAGATATCCTATTGGATTACCTTTCCAGTGCTATTCATGGGTGATCAGACATGCAGTTCCTATTAGCATAAATAGAAGTTGCATGCCTAAGTCATCATAAATGGTGTTGAAATTTCATTCTGTAATATAAAGCAATAGCCCCATGAATTGCACCAGGATCCAAGATTTCACAATCAAAGATGCAGATACAGAGCACATTCACACTATGTCAAGAACCCTAGATTTTCTGCTCCAAGGGGATGAAGACAATCACTATTTGCCAGGAGAATGTGTAACATTTTCAAAAATAGCCATAGCAAAAGTTTCCTCTCACATTAACATCACTTACAGTTCTCCCTACAAGGTCAGCAGATTGCTTTCATTAAAACAATACAAATCGACAGTAACCCTCCCTTTCTCTGTATTTGGACCTAGGACTAGGCACTTTTAATAGTGGATTCCAAAGGGATACTAGTTGTAAATTATCTCACTTTCTCAGATAATTATCTGCTTCTGGAGTACTGTGTCCAGTTTTGGGCCCCACGCTACAGGAAGGATGTGGACAAATTGGAAAGCATCCAGCGGAGGGCAACAAAAATGATTACGGGACTGGAACACATGATTTATGAGGAGAGGCTGAGGGAACTGGGATTGTTTAGTCTGCAGAAGAGAAGAATGAGGGGGGATTTGATAGATGCTTTCAGCTACCTGAAAGGGGGTTCCAAAGAGGATGGATCTAGACTGTTCTCAGTGGTAGCAGATGACAGAACAAGGAGTAAAAAGAAAAGGAGTACTTGTGGCACCTTAGAGACTAACCAATTAAGTACTCCTTTTCTTTTTGCGAATACAGACTAACACGGCTGTTACTCTAGAACAAGGAGTAATGGTCTCAAGTTGCAGTGGGGGAGGTTAGGTTGGATATTAGGAAAAGCTTTTCACTAGGGGGGTGGTGAAGCACTGGAATGCGTTACCTAGGGAGATGGTAGAATCTCCTTCCTTTGAGGTTTTTAATGCCAGGCTTGAAAAAGCCCTGGCTGGGATGATTTAGTTGGGGATTGGTCCTGCTTTGAGCAGGGTGTTGGACTAGATGACCTCCTGAGGTCCCTTCCAACTCTGATATTCTATGATTCTAAAACGAAGCAGTTTACTTTAAAATCCAGCTGCAAAGTTCTGCCTGGTTGGATGTTACATCTTATAGTGCTGTTCCAAAACTATATGTGTGTTTCTCTATTCATCTAGATTCTTCTGCTGAACCCACCACTGAGATATCTGAGGGCCTAACAGACTTATAAAGTGCAGTACACATAAAGATGTCTTTATCTCTATATTAAGAACCAATAATAGCTCTTTTTAAAGTTGGAAGTTTTATTTCTGTTACATTAAGTCTTTTAAATTCTCTAGACCAGATGCTTACTTGGTGGAAATGGGCTTAGATCTTTGAAATAAATAGAACTGTGTGAATTTATATTGGGAATCCTCCCTCTAGCTTAAATCTCTAAACAGTACTTTCAGGTTTTCTTGCTAGTTCATATCAATTTTAGGAGTTCATATTTTGGTCTTGAAAATGATGAAGGAAAGTATAGTATAAAAAGGCCAGTCCTGCTGTCCCTGACTCAGGTGAATAAATGCTTACTTGTGCAAGGAAAGAGTATGTGTCTGGGAGGGTTTTTGGAGTTAGGCATACAGGTTTTTTTTCTCTCTCTTTTTTCTCTCTTTACTGTAGTACTAAGCCACAGTCGGAGTCTGAAGCATTGCAGACTGGTGTTTTTGTAGCAGCTCCTGTTGATCAGATATTTTCTCTAAGTTTAAAAGGAGCAGAGTCTCATAGTAAACAAAAGTTAACTATTGGTTGCACTGATCTATCAGGCTCTGTATTAATAATCGAAGCAGGAATATTTCTAATGGCATGCATGGTGTTCTTTTAAATCAGCAAGCTGAAGGGACCACATCTCTGGATGTAGTTGTATTTATTCTACAGCACATCAACAAAAATGTATAAAGGCATCTGATTTTATTGTTGTAAGATGCAGAAATGACATATTTTCCAGCTACTCTTGTGAATATTTTTTTTTTCATTTTTACAGTAATCTGGGATTTTTCCTCTCTACAACATTTTGAGTTATGTCTACTCAGAAACCAAGAATTAAGGTAGTGATCAGCAGTCCATTATCATCTACAGTGCTTGTTAAGATCATGTTCGATAATAATTGCTTCAATAATTATATAGATGTGTGGATTCACTACTGATTCACTAGTACTACTTCCTGCACTGTCTGAATTTTCCTGAGAAATGTTCTAGTCAGGTATTGATGTGGTCCAGTCTTGCGTTGCTTATGATATCTGATAGAGCTATATGAGAGGAATAAAGATCACTCTTACGTACTATCCTGGTGTCATCTTCCAGCCCCAATCTCCTCCCTATGCACTCACCTGATAGGAAAGAAGCCATTGAGCAGTCTGGAAACAAGGTGATAATATTCCATTTCACCTCTGCTTCTGGTAAAATTCCCATTCCACAGGCCTAACCAATAACCCATTTGTTAGCCATGCCTTGTCTAACTTTGTTCAACTAAATCATAATTTCCAAAACACCACTTGCAAATCCAGGCTTAAGATCCTTTTATACAGACATAAATAGCCATTCCCTGGATGGCAAAATCACTGCACCTCTGTTCCAGTCATATCATGTCGAACAATAAAGCCTTAAACTCCCTGTATAACTCAAAAAATTGCCAATTTCACACTTGATTTTCCACCTGCTCCACTCTGTAGCCTTCATGCTTCTTGCCTGTCTCCATACTTTGCAGAATTAGTTTAGATCAAATTATTAATAACCCCATTTTTAAAAGGGTCTTGATATAAACCATACCTTTCTTAAGCATGACTGTAATATTCATGAATTTTGCCTTCTTCTTGATCAGCAGCTCTTAACCTTTTCTATACTGTGACCCCATGTCATTGCAGAAAAAACAGAACTCTTCTTCTCCCCTTCCTACTTAGCCATAAAGAAAGGAAGGTTTGATATGATAATGACCCTCAAGATCTTGACCCCCAAATCCATTTCCTTCTAAATTGAAGTTGGCAGAGCTGAATTATATGTTATTTAGCTTTCACATATAACCCCCCCCCCACCATTCCCTCTGCTCCACCAAAGATGCCAGAAAAGGAAGTTAGAGAAGAAAGCTTGAGCTGAATGAAAAAGGGAATGTTCTGTAATCATCAGTGAAGATGACATAATCAGTTGAGGAGTGCTCCTTGAAGTCAATATCGTGACCTGGATTTCTTGCATTAGTTCCAATTCAGAAATTATACACAATTTTGCAAAATGCTTTGCTTAAAGACATGGATGAAACTTGGACAGGGGAAAAAGTAACATATGAGATAACATTTGAATAGTGCCTATGCATTTTAATAAAGCTGTAGTTCTATTCCTTTATTATTTATCTGTTTTAGTTAACAGGACAATGGTGAGAATCTTGTATTAGGAGGAAAATTTAAAATGTCTTTTTTTTTGTTACACCTTTTTTTTACTTTTTATTTTATTGTTAAAGTTTTAAGCACTGGCAACACAAAAAAGGATCAATAGATTTTAAGGCTAGAAGGAATCATAGTTATAGTCTAGGTTTCAGAATAGTAGCCATGTTAGTCTGTATCCGCAAAAAGAACAGGAGTACTTGTGGCACCTTAGAGACTAACAGATTTATTAGTGCATAAGCTTTCGTGGGCTACAGCCCACTTCATCGGATGCATAGAATGGAATACATTATTTATATATATATATATATATATATATATATATATATATATATATATATATATATATATATATATATGTTGGAAGTTACCATACAAACTGTGAAAGGCTAATTAGTTAAGAAGAGCTATTATCAGCAGGAGAAAAATCAAGATGGCTTGTGATAATCAAGATGGCTCATTTAGACAGTTGACAAGAAGGTGTGAGGATACTTAACTTAAGGAAATAGATTCAAGATATGTAATGACCCAGCCACTCCCAGTCCCTATTAAAACCCAAGTTAATGGTATCTAATTTGCATATTAATTCAAGCTCAGCAGTTTCTCATTGGAGTCTGTTTCTGAAGCTTTTCTAATGCAAAATTGCCACCCTTAAATCTGTTACTGAGTGGCCAGAGAGGTTGAAGTGTTCTCCTACTGGTTTTTGAATGTTATGATTCCTGATGTCAGATTTGTGTCCATTTATTCTTTTGCGTAGAGACTGTCTGGGTCGGCCAATGTACATGGCAGAGGGGCATTGCTGGCACATGATGGCATATATCACATTGGTAGATGTGCAGGTGAACGAGCCCCTGGTGGCCTGGCTAATGTGATTAGGTCCTATGATGGTGTCACTTGAATAAATGTGTGGACAGAGTTGGCATCAGGCTTTGTTGCAAGGATAGGTTCCTGGGTTAGTGTTTTGTTGTGTGGTGTGTGGTTGCTGGAAAGTATTTTCTCCAGGTTGGGTGGCTGTCTGTAAGCGAGGACTGGTCTGTCTCCCAACCTCCGGCATAACCGAAAGCATATAATTTCACCCAGTAATTACTGGATTGAACCCAATAACCTCTGTTGAACCAGACCATTTCATTTAGAAAGACAGCCAGTTTTGATTTAAAGATTTCCACCACATGTCTAGGTAAATTATTTCCATGGCAAATTACCCTCACTTAATGTGCACTTTATTTGCAGGTTGAATTTGTCTAGCTTCACTTCTCAGGCTTTGATGAGATAAGAAGTGTTAATGGTTTAGAAGAGAAGAGAGGGGGGATTTTATAGCAGCCTTCAACTACCTGAAGGGGGGTTCCAAGGAGGATGGAGCTAGGCTGTTCTCAGTGATGGCAGATGACAGAAGAAGGAGCAATGGTCTCAAGTTGCAGTGGGGAGAGGTCTAGGTTGGATATTAGGAAAAACTATTTCACTAAGAGGGTGGTGAAGCATTGAAATGGGTTACCTAGGGAGGTGGTGGAATCTGCAGCCTTAGAGGTTTTTAAGGCCTGGCTTGACAAAGCCCTGGCTGGAATGATGTAGTTGGGGGTTGGTCTTGCTTTGAGCAGGGGATTGGACTAGATGACCTCCTGAGGTCTCTTCCAACCCTAATCTTCTATGATTCTATACTTCTGGGCCATGCAGTGGGCTGTGACTAAATAGCACAGTCAACCCTTGATATCCACGGTTCATAGGAAACCACTAACAACAATGTATTTGCAGTCAGTGAGTGACTAGACCCAATCCCACAGGTAAAATATGTGCCACCTTTGTAACGTCATATATTTACATATTTTGTGAATGAATGGTTTTGATTGACTGTGTTTCTTTGGTGCTCCAGCTTTAAAGGACCGATAGAATACATATTTTTAAAGTATATATCACCTGAAGCATTTTGCTGCCAAATTTTCAAAAGTGTGGGCCTTATTTTGGGATGCCTGCTTTAAGACATCTTAGGCACTTGAACTTTGAAGCCCCTTTTGAACTTTTGACCCTTAACGTTTCCTTCCATTGACTTGTGCACACCAGAACTTTGTCTGTTACTTCCTTTTTCTGTACCCCATATTGGTGATAGAGGATGTTTTAAAAATCAAGAATGAAACCGCATCATTTCTTATATTTAAGCACAGGGGTGTCCACAAGAGGGACAAGCAGGAGCACGCCCCTCCCCCGCAATAACTGACAGGGCACAGAGCTCCTCTAGATCTGGGGCCATGGTTGGGAGAGCAAGCTCCTCTGGGCCCAGGGGGAGAGTGTGCTTCTGCAGCCCTGGGCGATGAGGGGAAAGCGAGCTACTCTGGCCCTGGGCTGTGGGAGGAGTGGACAGCTTCTCTGGCCCCAGGGCTGTGCAAGGGCATAGAATGTGCCCCTCTAAAGCTGTCAAATTTTTATTCATGTGCATGCCCCTGCTTAAACATGAAATCTTCACCTGGTTTAATGGTTGGAATAGCTGACAGAGTTCAAACACTGGATTTCTCTTATTTGACTGCCTCTGACAATGTGACATATGGCAAGTCACTTAACTTTCCTGAGCCTCAGTTTGCACATCTGTTAGTTTATCATTATTATTGTATTATTTACCCTGTGACCTGAAATATGGTAGGCACTTCCCAGCACAGAGATATGATCCTTGTTCACCAAAAAGCTTAGTGTAAGCACACAAACTATGCAGGAAAGAGAGAGAGAGACAGTCACATAGTTTAAGGTGGTGGTAGGCACATATTGCCTTAGCTATGTGATTTTTTAAAAAATATTAATCATGCTACTTCTCCATCTTCCCACAAATCACGGTGCCTCAGTCTGCCTGCTTCACCATTGCAACCCCTGTTAATTCAAAAGAAAAAAGAAGCCAATCAGAGTATACACATTTCACTTGCAGTGTTCAAATAATCATAACGTTTAGCAATAAAATAATACTATAGTAAATTATATATTCACATTTTCAAAGTGAATGCACTATACAGACATTTTCTATTTCTGTCTCACAGCACACCAATGAGGAAGGCCATTTTACAGACAGGGCACCAGATCCTCCACTTTAGGCGAGCTTGTCAGTTTATGCCAGCTGATGATCTGACAGGGAAATTAAGGCACAAAAGACATTAAGTGATTTGACCATGGTCACACAGCAAGTCAGTGTCATAGCCAACCTCATCTATCACTTGCTCTGACCATTAGAAAATATTGTATCTATTGAGAAATTGTGACAATACCTACCTTTCCTCAGAGTTTGAATTTGAGACTTCATTAGTTAATAAAAGGCCCAATTTGCAAAGAGAGGGTCCCAAAATCCTTTGGATCTTCATGTGAAATGTGCTATATAAATGCAAAGTACATTACCGTAAATGTTGGGTGAAATTCTGGACCCGTTGACTTCAATAGGGTCAGAATTTCACTAAATACCTACAATACTACATGCCTAAACCTTAAATATAAAATCATAATTGCAAGCCGGCTGTGTGCTTCACCGACTGATCTGTGAAAAAGCATTTCATCAATCATCATCATCATCATAATGTTGCAATATTTTGAGGACTTAAAAAATTCACAAAACAAATTGATGAATTATGGTCACAATTTTCCAAACATACTTTCACCTTTCTCCCCATTCATGCTGTATAGACACTGATAACTCTATTATGCTGTTTCTTGTTTAACCTCCGTGTGCCTCAGTTGGGGATATTAGTTTGTACTTGCCTATATAAGCGTTTTCTCTGAGGGCTGAGTTTCCTTGATAATATCCATTTTGAAAATGTGGCTGTAGTATCACAATCTATTACCACTCCGTTGTGATGGCTGCATATTTACCATGTTGGTAAGGCAGCAGATGTTATCTTCAGTATTTGCTCCCAACTGGACTTACATTTGGCTTTTTTAATTTTGTTTTGTTTTGTTAAATTCCCCAGGCTATTTTTAAAAATAGCTTAAAACTGAACATTTCAGGGGAGTTGCATTTATCACAATTATATTCACAATGGCCCAGATTAGGATACATTGTTCATGTTGAATAGCATTTTACGCCATGAAAAAAACACATTCATTCAATGGAAGTACTCATTATATAAGATTCCATTCAGTATGAGGAAGGGTTTCACAGTCTGGTACAGTTCTAGCATTCCTCTCATCGCCAGTCAATTCCCTGCCATTCTTATTTGGGAATAAACTAGTGGCTATGCAAAACTGATGATATGGGGTTACAGAGATTAAAAGCTACTTGAAAAATGGGTCAAGGGAGAAGGATTGCCATTATCTAATAATGCCTAGCAACTCTCTCTTATTTCCAAAAGGTTTTTACCTCAGAGTAGGAGCCTTATCTATAAACGATATCAGATTAATAAATAGTGGGAAGAGGATATGTGAGTTGCTTCACTATAAGTGAGGCAGGGGAAGGAGTTTGAAAAAGAAATATGTGAGGAAAAGTACAGATGCAAGTTGAAGTGTAAAAAGGGACAGGCAGGCAAAAGAGAAAAAAGGAGAATATGATGCTGAAAGCAGAAAAGGGTGATTAATAATGTGCAGCTAGGAAAAGGGAATATAAAGCATTGAATGGAAACTGCTCACTGTTCTCACCTTTGTATTCTAATCTTTGCAGCTTCAGTACCTAGAATTACAGTATATTTCCATGCTGTATTCTGTGTTCTTCATTCTTTCATAACCCACTCAATGCCTGCCTATACTATTATCCTTCTTGAGATCTTGGCCTCTTATTGTGGGATCCAGATTTGTCTACTCTCATTTAGGCTCTGTCTATGGTTGGAGCTGGGGCTGTGATTCCCAGTTTGAGCAGATACACTCATAATAGTCTCTTCCAGCTAGAGCCAAAAGTAGTTGTGTAGATGCAGTAGCATAGGCAGTGGCATGGGCTTGCCACCCTGAGTATGTACCCACGGTGCCTGGGAAGGTTTGTACTCAGCATGGCTGGCCTATATGGCTGCTCACCACCACCTGTGCTACGCTACTATTTTTCATGAGCTAGCTCAATGAGAGCTAACATGAGTATGTCTATTCAAGTGGGGAATCACACACACTCCTCTCCAAGCGTAGACATACCCTCAATGTGATTCTCTATCTTCCTTTTCCTCTTTGCCCATAGATCATGTATATCAGTATATATTGCTATGTATATGAACATATATACAGTTATTATTAATAAAACTCCACAAATACCCACCTTTACCACACTTAGAATAGGAAATAGCTATACTATCTCAGACACCACTGCTGTAAATGTTGATTTATTAATGGTGATCATAGATGATATAGATATAGGTGTAGATTAGAGTGAGGGCTTTTTCCTTTCATGTAACTTAAACATATTGAAATCTGGCATGTGTTGTTTTAATTTTCTTCATCCCTCTGTTATTTTGTTGTGGTTGTCAAAATACAATATCCCAAATACATTTCTAGTGTACCTCCATTTACTTCAGTGGAATCACACTAGGGATGGGTTTGGCACATTGTACTTAATTCTAATCTGATTAGTACATACATAGAAACAAAAGGGAAAAAAATAGAACATGTATCTGTGGAGTTAGCAGCAGCCTCTGCTCAAAACTATAGTGGAGTACTCTAAAAATAGGTGAAATCTGGGTCCTATGGAAGTCCCTAGGAGTTTTTCCATTGACTTCAGTGGGGCCAGGATTTCACCTACTCTGCTCAAATGGTCACTAGAGAAGTCATTAATTCAGCGGGCCTAAGCATCAGAGTAAATCTTAATGGATCAGGCCCAGTGTAATGGCAGATATATATGTAATACCTGTGCTAGAAGATTTTTTTTTTAAAGAGTGCTCTTTGACTATAAGCAAGAGATATTTTTAGTCCCACTTACCTGTTATTGGCATACTCTGCTACCAACCTGTCAGTCAGCTTTCAACAGTGCCAGATATGCCTTTTACTTTCTGGAATAAACAACACATAAGAGCCTCCTCAGATACCTAATTAATAAGCAACTGGCTGCATAAATGTGACTTTTACATATATTTCAGCTAGTTCAGTGATCCAAAGAAACACAATCAGATATCATTGTTACTATCTCTTGGGAGCTTTGGGCCAAATTCTGTGCTGATTTACATTATCTAATACCCAACTGAATTCAATGGAGTTGAATTACAGGGGTAAGACAATGCAGAATTTACTATTTCACAAAATCACACGAGAGGACAAAACTGAATGGGAACCGTACTTGGACTCTGCACTGCAGAATTTTAGGGATGCTTTTCAGAGAACTGTAATGCACATCACACACTGCAGTTATTGACCTAGGTATGCCACGTACTAGGTGGCATGTCTCAGTCAAATCTGCCAAGTCAAACAGAGCAGTCAGTACAGCATGTAAGCAGTGGTGCACTTATAAAAGGAGTAGCTCTGTATGTTATTATTCCAGTTATTTACTCCTTTTGAACAAAGGCAGCATTCAGACATTAAAAAGGTTAGAAGGCGTACTAATTCTTACACACACAAAAACTAATTAAAAGAACATTATTAATGTTGCAAAGTCAAGCACTCAAAAGTTACCAAATGCTAGCATTAAGGTTGCCTGTGCAACTCTAATTTGGCCCCCTTGTGCGCATGCATTATGATGCAGTCTTTAAATACATGATCACATACTGTTTTTTCCACAGGACTCCCACCTCATTCAGTATACAGAATGGATGATGCTTACTTGATCAGCAGCTATTCAATATTTTGTTTTCTCATTGTTGTTCAATGCGTGGTTCAATGCCTTATTTACTGCGCACAATTCAAAAGCATGTTCTGAAGACAGATTTATTAATTCCCTATTGGTCACTTCTGTGGAACTCATCACTATAGTATCTGAGTGTTTCACAAATATTAGGGCTTTTATTTTCACAACACCCCTCTGAGATCAGTGGGTGGTATTATTGTCATTTTACGGTTGGAAAACTGAGGCACAGAGAGATTAAGGTCAAAAGTATCCACTTATTTGGGGTACCCAATTTGCAACACCTAGGATGTAATTTTTCAGAGTACATAGCATTATATAGCACTTCACATATTCAAAGCACAGTTCCCATTTACTTCATTTGCAGTTATGAGGGCTCAGCACTTCTCCATATGAGACTCCAACGTCTGAAGGCCAGCACCCAGAAATGAGGAACACACATTTAGTGACCGCCTGGGAAGAGGCAGTGGCAAACATCTGGGAGCTGCAGGGAGGGGCTGCTGAGGGTGGGGGGGGCATGCCTGGGGGGAGTGACTCAAGCTGTTAGGGGGGAACCTCTAAATTGTGCTCCCCGCCCCCACTCTCAGCAGGCACCAGTTGTCTCTGGCAGAAGCTCCTAGCCCCACCAGCCCACCACAGGACAGAAGCCCCAAGGTCCTGCACAAACAGTCTGGTAGGCAAAAAAGGGGGAGAGGCCATGGGGGTTTTTGAGCCACACTTTAACTGTAAAATAGCCACATGTGGCTCGCGAGCCACAGTTTGGCCACCCTGCTATAGTACATATCAAGGCACACCAGCAATAATCATGGACACTGAGGATACAAACAATGGGTGTTGTGTATCCAGTTTAAAAAACAAAACCTTTGTTACTGTAGTTAAGGTTGAGCTAAATAGTAAGTGTATTTAAGTACTGTACTTTTTAAAATGCCCTTGGATAGGAATCAAAAACTCGATCTTTTTAATGTGGTAAATAGTGCATAGTCTCCCATTTGAAAGAGATAAAAAAGAATGGTTCTGTCTGGCCCCTGGAATGTGCATGACAGAATTATAGAAGTCAGAAATGAAAAAGACATTACATTTACTGTGCTTTATTTTGAGTCTGTTGTTTGTCTCAGAGTCTTATGACACATGAGCACAGAGTTCTCAGTCTTGCATTTCAGTTTTAGAATCTTATGTGAAGAAGTTGGCAAATGTGCAATGCAAATTCCTGAATTTTAAACACCACATCGACCAGGAGCTTAGCTGAGGTGGTGGCTCCTTCATTGTTTGAAATTCATCAGGTAGCTGTTCCAGAGCAGTTTTAGGAGGGAGGATCACAGGGATTATCTAACTCTGGAGAGCATTAATAAAACAGATGATTTTTCAGCACTTAATAGCACTGCAAGCTTCAGAGTTAGAGATCATTAAGGAGAAATAGTTCAAATATATGTGTTAATTGTTGCAACAAATGAAAACACCACCAAATAAACAGCTTTTCAAACCTGAGAAAACTAGTGAATTATGCCAGAAGAGCTAGAAATTCTTTTATGGCAAAAAAAAAGAACTTCACTAGATAGCTGCATTGCTTTTGTTTTCAAGTAGAACATTTTAATAATGGCTGAATTCTGCCTTTTGAAAAATTCAGTTTGTTATGCTTTCCTGGCAATTTTTAGGAGGTGCTCTTCTGGTTTGGCCCTACCTTTTGTGGGACCCAGTGCAAAGTATGAGCAGATGATCGCTAGACAGACTGCTTTAGCTTGTGTACTATCTGGGAGTTGAGGGATTTGACAGGGAGGAAGGACCAGGACACTTGTTAATACTGTTGCTGAGAGGTCAGATTTGGTTTAATCAGTTAGGAGGCAGGTTGGGGATTTATCACTGGAGGGGGTTCATCAGCTGGGATAGGGACTGGAACATATGTCACAGGGTCACAAAAGCTGCATTCCGCCCCTGGGGAGAGAGGGACAGGATGCTTGCAATATCAGTTGCAGGAAGATTCTCTTAGTTTGATGAATAGTTGGGATATTTGTCACAAAAGAGAGGCCCAGATTCACAAAGGTATTTAGGGGCCTAAGGGCACCCAATGTAAGCTTGTGCTTGAGTCCAGGCTCAAGGCTAATCCATCTTGCATCTACACTGCAATTGCGCTAACCCAGGGCTCAGACCCAGGGTTCCAAGATCCTGCAGGGCTGGAGGGTCTAAACTCAAGTCAAGCTGGAACCTAAGGTCTGAGCCCTATTGCTTTGCTGTGTAGCCACAGCCCTGCTTGACTCAGGTCTGGGAGTCATCTGGAACAATCCCACCAATTCCATTGGACAACTTCCTTAGTCTCTCTGTCCCAATAACCTGCAATCTACACTATTGAAAATGGAAGCACCCCCCCAACCCCACCTTGGCAAATGACAGCAGCTCAGGTCAGCACTAACCCGTTCTGTTCTGTTCACCAATCTGCAAGCACAGTATCTCAGAAGCCTCCTGGGTTTGCAATGGATTTTGAACTGATCAAGCCTTTTGCAAAGTGAGCTGCTTCCGGGTAATGTACAGGGTGGGCAGTAAAGTTTTCCCACAGTGCACTATGTTACTATGGCTAGAGTGGGGGCAGCATTAGGGATTCTGCAGACTGTAGTGTGGACACCAGAACCCTACGTTGGAGCACAAGTCAGAAAATTCTTAACCTGGAGTTAAAATACAATGTAGATGTTCAATCCCACTTTTCCCTATAAATGTGTCAGCTGACTCAAGTCCCACTAATCCTGGTCTTACACTGAAGTCTAGGCATACCCTTAGTGTGAGTTTAGATGCCTAAATCCCAGTGTTGGCTCCACTGCAATTCAGAGAGCTCTCATCAAACCCTGTAGTCACCCAGGCTGACTTGCTACCTAAATTTTAAGGGTCAAAGTCCCTTAGGTTTCAGTCTCTGGGCATGCTCACTGCTGCCTCATTCTAGGTGTCCAGATGCCTATCTCCTGCCTAAGCCCCAGAGTGATTCACGGACCAGGGAAGATTGGCATTCATCTGCTCAACTTGTGTGTGGACCTGATCCAGTGGGCATGCTCAGAGGCTGCCTACTGGGATCGGGCCCCATTCAAAATCTGGCTGCAGGGAGCAATTGTGTTGCCATCTCCTTACTTATACCTGTTAGCCCAGTAGATAGAACACTCATGTGGGATATGGGAGACCTGGGTTCTATTTTCCCCCTCAGGCAGAGGGGAAGAATGGATTTGAACAGGAATCTCCCACCTCTCAGGAGAGTGCTTTATAAAGTTAGCAAGGTGATATTCTGTGGGGCAGGGAGGGTGGTTCCCTCATTCTCTCCTGTTGTTCCAGTTTGGCTAACTAATTAAAGAGTGATTGAAGCAGGAGGACTGGATCCTAGGTTTCCCAATGCTGAGGTAGGAGCCCTAATACCCAGGCTACAGAATCATTTTCTCTCAATTTCTGTCTCTGGCCCAATGACTCTTTAAGTAGTCTAAGCTGTTTCACAGTGTATAGCTTCTTAGAGTTATTGGCTCAGACACAGAGAGACAACAAATGAGAGTAACTCCAGTGCCTAGTGGTTAGGGTCCTCACCTGGGACATGAGAGATCCAGGATCCTGCTAGTTCATAGATTCATAGATATTTAGGTCAGAAGGGACCATTATGATCATCTAGTCTGACCTCCTGCACAATGCAGGCCACAGAATCTCACCCACCCACTCCTGCGATAAACCTCTCACCTATGTCTGAGCTATTGAAGTCCTCAAATCATGGTTTAAAGACTTCAAGGTGCAGAGAATCCTCCAGCAAGTGACCCATGCCCCATGCTACAGAGGAAGCCAAAAAAACCCCAGGGCCTCTTCCAATCTGCCCTGGAGGAAAATTCCTTCCCGACCCCAAATATGGCAATCAGCTGAACCCTGAGCATATGGGCAAGATTCACTAGCCAGATACGCAGGAAATAATTCTCTGTAGTAACTCAGATCCACCCCATCTAACATTCCATCACAGGCCATTGGGCCTATTTACCATGAATATTTAAAGATCAATTAATTGCCAAAATCATGCTATCCCATCATATCATCTCCTCCATAAATGTATCAAGTTTAGGTCTTTTGCCCTCCCCCGGCTTCCCTTGGAAGGCTATTCCAGAAATTCACTCCTCTGATGGTTAGAAACCGTCATCTAATTTCAAGTTTAAACTTCCTGATGGCCAGTTTATATTCATTTGTTCTTGTGTCCACATTGGTACTGAGCTTAAATAATTCCTCTCCCTCTCCGGTATTTATCCCTCTGATATATTTATAGAGAGCAATATCTCCCCTCAACCTTCTTTTGGTTAGGCTAAACAAGCCAAGCTCCTTGAGTCTCCTTTCATAAGACAGGTTTTCCATTCCTTGGATCATCCTAGTAGCCCTTCTCTGTACCTGTTCCAGTTTGAATTCATCCTTCTTAAACATGGGAGACCAGAACTGCACACAGTATTCCAGGTGAGGTCTCACCAGTGCCTTGTATAATGGTACTGACACCTCCTTATCTCTACTGGAAATACCTCGCCTAATGCATCCCAAGACCGCATTGGCTTTTTTCACGGCCATATCACAGTGGTGGCTCACAGTCATCCTGTGATCAACAAATACTCCAAGGTCCTTCTTCTCCTCTGTTACTTCTAATTGATGCGTCCCCAGCTTAGAACTAAAATTCATGTTATTAATTCCTAAATGCATGACCTTACACTTCTCACTATTAAATTTCATCCTATTACTATACTCCAGTTTACAAGGTCATCCAGATCCTCCTGTATGATATCCTGGTCCTTCTCTAAATTGGCAATACCTCCCAACTTTGTATCAGTTGCAAACTTTATTAGCATACTCCCACTTTTTGTGCCAAGGTCAGTAATAAAAAGATTAAATAAGATTGGTCCCAAAACCGATGCCTGAGGAACTCCGCTGGTAACCTCCCTCCAACCTGACAGTTCACGTTTCAGTATGACCCGCTGTAGTCTCCCTTTTAACCAATTCCTTATCCACCTTTCAATTTTCATGTTGATCCCCATCTTTTCCAATTTAACTAATAATTCCCCATGTGGCACGATATCAAACACCTTACTGAAATCTAGGTAAATCAGATCCACTGTGTTTCCTTTGTCTAAATAATCTGTTACCTTCTCAAAGAAGGAGATCAGGTTGGTTTGGCACGATCTGCCTTTTGTAAAACCATGTTGTATTTTGTCCTATTTACCATTGACCTCAATGTCCTTAAATACTTTCTCCTTCAAATTTTTTTCCAAGACCTTGCATACTACAGATTTCAAACTAACAGGCCCGTAGTTACCCGGATCACTTTTTTTCCCACTTCTTAAAAATAGGAACTGTGTTAGCAATTCTCCATTCATACGGTACAACCTCTGAGTTTACAGATTTATTAAAAATTCTTGCTAATGGGCTTGCAATTTCATGTGCCAATTCCTTTAATATTCTTGGATGAAGATCATCCGGGCCACTCAATTTAGTCCCATTAAGCTGTTCGAGTTTCGCTGCTACCTCAGATATGGTAATGTCTACCTCCATATACTCATTCCCATTTGTCATCCTACCATTATCCCCAACATCCTCATTAGCCTTATTAAAGACTGAGGCAACGTATTTGTTTAGATATTGGGCCTTGCCTAGATTATCTTTAACCTCCACTCCATCCTCAGTGTTAAGCGGTCCCACTTCTTCTTTCTTTGTTTTCTTCTTATTTATATGGCTATAGAACCTTTTACTATTGGTTTTAATTCTCTTTGCAAGGTCCAACTCTGCTTGACTTTTAGCCTGTCTCACTTTATCCCTACATGTTCTGACCTCAATAAGGTAGCTTTCCTTGCTGATCCCTCCTATCTTCCACTCCCTGTAGGCTTTCTGCTTTTTCTTAATCACCTCTCTGAGATGCTTGCTCATCCAGCTTGGTCTACAACTCCTGCCTATGAGTTTTTTCCCTTTTCTTGGGATGCAGGCTTCCGGTAGCTTCTGCAGCTTTGATTTAAAGTAATCCCAGGCCTCCTCTGCCTTTAGATCTATAAATTCTTCAGTCCAATCCACTTCCCTAACTAATTTCCTTAATTTTTGAAAGTCAGCCCTTTTGAAATAAAAAACCTTAGACACAGATTTACTTGTGTTTATCCTTCCATTCAGTTTCAACTGAATTAGCTCATGATCACTTGAACCAAGATTGTCCCCTACAACCATGTCTTCTATGAGGTCCTCACTACTCACCAAAACCAAATCTAAAATGGCATCACCTCTAGTCGGATCAGCAACTACTTGATGAAGGAATCCATCAGCTATCGCATCCAGGAAAATCTGAGCCCTATTATTGTTACTAGCACTCATCCTCCAGTCTATATCTGGGAAGTTAAAGTGTCCCATCATCACGCAGTTTCCATTAGTATTTACTTCATTAAAAACATTAAAGACTTCTCTATCCATATCCAAATCTGATCCCGGCGGTCTATAGCACACCCCAAGCACTATCCCAGGGAAGGCTCTAGTAGCTTTCTTCCCCAGTGTGATTTTTGCCCAGACGGACTCTGTCTTATCCATTCCATCGCTTCTTATTTCTTTACATTCTACCTCATCATTGATATAAAATGCTACTCCACCAGCTTTACCTTTATTTCGGTCTTTCCTAAACAGCACAATACCCTTCATTAGCTGTAGTCCAGTCATGACTACTATTCCACCATGTTTCTGTTATCCCTATAATATCTGGTTTCACTTCCTGCACCAATAGCTCTAGTTCCTCCATTTTGTTACCTAGGCTCCTCGCATTGGTGTACAAACATCTTAATTTTTGCTGTTTGGCCTCGCTCACATTCTTTACCAGATTAGGCAAAGTCATTCTACAGCCAGTATGACCTATTAGACTGGTATCCACACTGCCCTTCCTCCTTATGTCCATTCTCCTACCCACAGCTGTATCCTTTCTTACTTCATTTTCTTCCCTCTCAGTGTTAAAATCTGGCATGGAGATTACCTGGACATCTCCCCCAAATTCCTAGTTTAAAGCTCTCTTAATCAGTTGAGCCAGCCTCCATCCTAGAAGTCTATTTCCTTCCCTACTCAGATGAAGTCCATCCCAAGAGAACTGTCTTCTGTCCATGAATGCCTCCCAGTGGCCATATATCCCAAAGCCCTCCTTATAGCACCACTGCCTGAGCCATCTGTTGATAGTCATAATCTTGTCACACCTTTGTTGCCCTTCTCTAGGAACAGGCAGAATCCCACTGAAGATCACCTGAGCCTCGATTTCCTTAAGCGTCTTCCCCAGCCTGGCATAGCCTCCCTTGATACGTTCCAGCAAGAATCTACCGGTACCATTTGTTCCCACATGAAGGATAATCAGTGGATTCTTTCCCGCTCCCTTTAGGATCCTTTTCAACTTTAGGTCTACATCCCGTATCTTAGCACCTGGAAGACAGCACACCCTTCTATTCTCCAGATCAGCTCTGGTTACAGGCCTGTCTATCCTTCTCAGTAAGGAGTCCCCGATCACATAGACCTGCCTTTCCTGGTGACAGTGCTATTCTCCAGTCTATCCCCATTCCCTCTGGCTGCAAGTTCTTTCCATTCCTATTCTCCCTTGTAATCCTCTTCAACCATCCTCTATCCTTCTGGGGCTCATAGTTGGTGTAGTCTCCATTGACTCTTCTCCTTTTCCTATAGGACTAGCTGCTCTTCTCTTCTTCCTTGCCCTTCCATCTTCAGTGACCACCTGCTGAGCCCCTTCTTCATTTTCCAACTCTGCAAACCTGTTCCTGAGCTCTATTTCTCCTTCACTAGCCCGTCTTTTCCTCTGCCTGGTTCTCTTAGTCACATGCTTCCACTGTCCACTTTCCTCACCCAGCAGTCTCCCCTCAGAATTCTTCAGTCCTGCTTCCATCTGCAAGTCTGAGCTTTTCCCTTCAGCTGCCTCATGTCTTTGCTCCATAATCTGCTTGAACCCCCTTCCTAAACTCTACCAGACTTTCCACCTGCATCTCCAAACCTCGGATCTTTTCCTCCATCAGCTCTATCAGACAGCATCTCATGCAGACAAAACTCTTACCAGGTACCCCCTCCAGGATCATGTACATACTGCAGCTTCCACATCCAGTCATCTTCATTGTGTCTTCCACTACATGGGTCGCTCCCACTGCTGCCTCTGTATCTGTCATCGCCTTCACACCTAAATCCTATTAATCTGGGAAACACAAACCACACCCAAAACACCACCACCCACAGCAAAAACAAACCCCAAACAAGCACCACAAGACAAACTCCCCTTTCAAACTCCCACTGAAACTCCCTTGTTTACAGCTCTGTTTGCTGGCCCCTGTGCCGCTGCAGCTGTCTGTTAGCCAACTGGAACAGCTTTCCCAGGAGAGACAGAGGGATCCCCCTCCCCAACAGAACATCCAAAACTCAGTGGTTACAGCCCTCTCCTGGGAGGCAGGAGACCCTCTGTTCAAACCCACTCTCCTCCTCTGGCAGAGGAGGGAATTGACCTAGGTTTCCGACCTCTCAGGTAATTGCGCTAACTACTGGACTAAAAGTTATAAGGTGGGCTGCTCCTCCTCTTCCTCTGACTGTTTTGTGTGGAGTTAATTGCCTGCCTAACTCATTCTCATGGGAAGCAGCTTAGGCACCTAATCTGCCTGATTCCAGGAAAGTGATTCCCCTTCGTGGATTGCTAACAGAGATAGGCACCTCTCTGCAGCCCATATTTAAGAGCTGTCTCTGTGAGAGGGGTGCACACAGCCCTCTTGTCAGCATTTCCCATTGGCTAGCTGAGGCAGCTCCTGCCTAGCAACCTGGTTTCTGTGAATCACAGTCTAAGGTGCCTGTCTCTCACCATCCTTGTATAGGGAGCCTAAGTGCCTCACTCAGGCTTTGCAAATTCCCAGAGTTGTTCCTGTAATTTCTAGGTGCTTAAAAGTTAGGCATTTCAACACTCAGTATCACAATGCCTCAGTACCCCTGGGAATATTGATGACTTCAAGTTCATGTGGGGTCCCCCTTTCAGTCTAAACAGCTGCTGGCTTGCCCCAATAGTCCTCTGGGACGTGCCCTAATGAGAAGTTGCTATATGCAGCTAGCCTCTTCCCTCTGCCCATTCTCTGGGGCAGGGGTGTCCAAATTGAGCCTGAGACGGAGCCAGAATTTACCAATGTACATTGCCAAATAGCCACAGTAATATGTCAGCATCCCCCCAATCAGCTCCCCGCCCCCACTACTCCCAGTGCCTCCCACCCCCCCAGCAGCCCTGCAGATCAATGCCTCCTCTTCCCTCCCTGCACCTCCCGATCAGCCTTTTCATGGCATGCAGGAGGCTCTTGGGGGGGATAGGAGGGCACAGCAGACTCAGGGGAGAGGGAGGGGCCTGTGGCAGAGCCAGGGGGTGAGCAGTGAGCACCCCCCGGCACATTGGAAAGTTGGCACCTGTAGCTCCAGCCCCAGAGTCGGTGCCTGTACAAAGAGCCCCATATTAACTTCTGAAGAGCCGCATGTGGCTCCAGAACCACAGGTTGGCCACCCCTGCTCTGGGGGATGATCTCTGAGAGCTCAAGGATCTTCTGGAACCCTGGCCACCACCCACTGCCTGTGCTTTACATTACTGTCATGAAAATAGCACACTGGAGAGCATCCAGTGTTGAGGATGTGTTCATTTAAATCTGACATGTCCATGAGCTTACATTTTGTATACTGTAACACTAAAAAAAAAAACTCCCCAGAAAATCTCATTGGCACAACAAACACTGAATTAAGCAAGGTGCATCACATGCTTCATTACCCTGATGACAGACACACTTAAAAAGAGAAGTGCTAAGAGAGGCGATAGAAAGTTAGCTCAATAGCAAGAAGAAAGGAAGCCTAGAGAAGTCTAGGCTGGGCTTTTCATAAGCACTTCAGAGCATAGATCTGAATTAAATTCAAGGGGACTGGAGCCTGCTCAGGTAACCGTCACCGTATGCTCCTGGGTGCTGGCAGACATGGTACTGCATTGCTACACAGCAGCATCAACCCATTGCCTTGTGGCAGCAGACGGTACAGTAGGACTGGTAGCCGTCATCATCATGCCCGAGGTGCTCCTGGTCGCCTCTGTGAGGTCGATCAGGAGCGCCTGGGCAGACATGGGCGCAGGGACTAAATTTGGAGTGACTTGACCAGGTCATTCTCTTTAGTCCTGCAGTCAGTTCTATTGAACCATCTTATGGTGAGCAGGCAGGTGATACAGATTGCTAGCAGTCCTACTGCACCATCTTCTGCCAGGCAGCCATGAGATGTGGATGGCTTGCAGTCCTTCTGCACCATCTGCTGCCAGCCAAAGATGTAAAAGATAGATGGAGTGGATCAAAACAAGAAATAGACCAGATTTGTTTTGTACTCATTTGCTTCCCCCCCTCCCCCATCTAGGGGACTCATTCCTCTAGGGCACACTGCAGTCACTCACAGAGAAGGTGCAGCGAGGTAAATCTAGTCATGTATCAATCAGAGGCCAGACCAACCTGCTTGTTCCAATAAGAACAATTACTTAGGTGCACCATTTCTTATTGGAACCCTCCGTGCCTGAAATACTCATTGATGTAAAGCCACCCCCTTTGTTGATTTTAATTCCCTGTAAGCCAACCCTGTAAGCCATGTCATCAGTCGCCCCTCCCTCCGTCAGAGCAACGGCAGACAATCGTTCCGCGCCTTTTTTCTGTGCGGACGCAAGGCAAGCATGGAGGCCGCTCAGCTCACTTTGGCAATTAGGAGCACATTAAACACCACACGCATTATCCAGCAGTATATGCAGCACCAGAACCTGGCAGAGCGATACCGGGCGAGGAGGCGACGTCAGCGCGGTCACGTGAGTGATCAGGACATGGACACAGATTTCTCTGAAAGCATGGGCCCTGCCAATGCATGCATCATGGTGCTAATAGGGCAGGTTCATGCTGTGGAACGCTGATTCTGGGCTCGGAAACAAGCACAGACTGGTGGGACCGCATAGTGTTGCAGGTCTGGGACGATTCCCAGTGGCTGCGAAACTTTCGCATGCATAAGGGCACTTTCATGGAACTTTGTGACTTGCTTTCCCCTGCCCTGAAGCGCATGAATACCAAGATGAGAGCAGCCCTCACAGTTGAGAAGCAAGTGGCGATAGCCCTGTGGAAGCTTGCAACGCCAGACAGCTACCGGTCAGTTGGGAATCAATTTGGAGTGGGCAAGCCTACTGTGGGGGCTGCTGTGATGCAAGTAGCCCACACAATCAAAGATCTGCTGATATCAAGGGTAGTGACCCTGGGAAATGTGCAGGTCATAGTGGATGGGCTTTGCTGCAATGGGATTCCCTAACTGTGGTGGGGCCATAGACGGAACTCATATCCCTATCTTGGCACCAGAGCACCAAGCTGGCGAGTACATAAACCGCAAGGGGTACTTTTCAGTAGTGCTGCAAGCTCTGGTGGATCACAAGGGACGTTTCACCAACATCAACGTGGGATGGCCGGGAAAGGTACATGACACTCGCATCTTCAGGAACTCTGGTCTGTTTCAAAAGCTGCAGGAAGGGACTTTATTCCCAGACCAGAAAATAACTGTTGGGGATGTTGAAATGCCTATAGTTATCCTTGGGGACCCAGCCTACCCTTAATGCCCTGGCTCATGAAGCCGTACACAGGCAGCCTGGACAGTAGTCAGGAGCTTTCAACTACAGGCTGAGCAAGTGCAGAATGGTGGTAGAATCTGCATTTGGACGTTTAAAGGCACGCTGGCGCAGTTTACTGACTCACTTAGACCTCAGCGAAACAAATATTCCCACTGTTATTACTGCTTGCTGTGCGCTCCACAATATCTGTGAGAGTAAGGGGGAGACGTTTATGGCGGGGTGGGAGTTTGAGGCAAATCGCCTGGCTGCTGGTTATGCGCAGCCAGACACCAGGGCGGTTAGAAGAGCACAGGAGGGCGCAGTACGTATCAGAGAAGCTTTGAAAACCAGTTTCATGACTGGCCAGGCTACGGTGTGAAAGTTCTGTTTGTTTTTCCTTGATGAAACCCCCCACCCCTTGGTTCACTCTACTTCCCTGTAAGCTAACCACCCTCTCCTCCTCCCTTCGATCACTGCTTGCAGAGGCAATAAAATCATTGTTGCTTCACTTCATGCATTCTTTATTCATTCATCACACAAATAGGGGGATGACTACCAAGGTAGCCCAGGAGGGGTGGTGGAGGAGGGAAGGAAAATGCCACACAGCACTTTAAAAGTTTACAACTTTAAAATTTATTGAATGCCAGCCTTCTGTTTTTTGGGCAATCCTCTGGGGTGGAGTGGCTGGTTGGCCGGAGGCCCCCCCACCGCGTTCTTGGGTGTCTGGGTGTGGAGGCTATGGAACTTGGGGAGGAGGGCGGTTGGTTACACAGGGGCTGTAGTGGCAGTCTGTGCTCCAGCTGCCTTTGCTGCAGCTCAACCATACACTGGAGCATACTGGTTTGATCCTCCAGCAGCCTCAGCATTGAATCCTGCCTCCTCTCATCACGCTGCCGCCACATTTGAGCACCTGTCTTCATCCCGCCACTTACTCTCTTCAGCCCGCCACCTCTCCTCCCGGTCATTTTGTGCTTTCCTGCACTCTGACATTATTTGCCTCCACGCATTCGTCTGTGCTCTGTCAGTGTGGGAGGACAGCATGAGCTCAGAGAACATTTCATCACGAGTGCGTTTTTTTTTCTTTCTAATCTTCACTAGCCTCTGGGAAGGAGAAGATCCTGTGATCATTGAAACACATGCAGCTGATGGAGAAAAAAAAAGGGACAGCGGTATTTAAAAAGACACATTTTATAAAACAGTGGCTACACTCTTTCAGGGTAAACCTTGCTGTTAACATTACATACATAGCACATGTGCTTTCGTTACAGGGTCGCATTTTGCCTCCCCCCACCACGTGGCTACCCCCTCAACCCTCCCCCCTCCCCGTGGCTAACAGCGGGGAACATTTCTGTTCAGCCACAGGCAAACAGCCCAGCAGGAACGGGCACCTCTGAGTGTCCCCTGAAGAAAAGCACCCTATTTCAACCAGATGACCATGAATGATATCTCACTCTCCTGAGGATAACACAGAGAGATAAAGAACGGATGTTGTTTGAACGCCAGCAAACATACACTGCAATGCTTTGTTCTACAATGATTCCCGAGTACGTGCTACTAGCCTGGAGTGGTAAAGTGTCCTACCATGGAGGACGCAATAAGGCTGCCCTCCCCAGAAACCTTTTGCAAAGGCTTTGGGAGTACATCCAGGAGAAGCGTGAATGCCAGGGCAAATTAATCCTTTCACATGCTTGCTTTTAAACCATGTATAGTATTTTAAAAAGTACACTCACCGGAGGTCCCTTCTCCATCTGCTGGGTCCAGGAGGCAGCCTTGGTAGTGGGTTCAGGGGGTAGTGGCTCCAGGTCCAGGGTGAGAAACAGTTCCTGGCTGTCGGGAAAACCGGTTTCTCCACTTGCTTGCTGTGAGCTATCTACAACCTCCTCATCATCATCATCTTCTTCGTCCCCAAAACCTGCTTCCGTGTTGCCTCCATCTCCATTGAAGGAGTCAAACAACACGGCTGGGGTAGTGGTGGCTGAACCCCCTAAAATGGCATGCAGCTCATCATAGAAGCGGCATGTTTGGGGCTCTGACCCGGAGCGGCCGTTCGCCTTTCTGGTTTTCTGGTAGGCTTGCCTCAGCTCCTTAAGTGTCACGCGGCATTGCTTCGGGTCCCTGTTATGGCCTCTGTCCTTCATGCCCTGGGAGATTTTGACAAAGGTTTTGGCATTTCGAAAACTGGAACCGAGTTCTGATAGCACGGATTCCTCTCCCCATACAGCGATCAGATCCTGTACCTCCCGTTCAGTCCATGCTGGAGCTCTTTTCCGATTCTGGGACTCCATCATGGTCACCTCTGCTGATGAGCTCTGCATGGTCATCTCTGCTGATGAGCTCTGCATGGTCACCTGCAGCTTGCCACGCTGGCCAAACAGGAAATGAGATTCAAAAGTTCGCTGTTCTTTTCCTGTCTACCTGGGCAGTGCATCTGAGTTGAGAGTGCTGTCCAGAGCGGTCACAATGGAGCACTGTGGGATAGCTCCCGGAGGCCAATACCGTCGAATTGTGTCCACAGTACCCCAAATTCGACCCGGCAAGGCCGATTCAAGCACTAATCCACTTGTCAGGGATGGAGTAAGGAAAACGATTTTAAGAGCCCTTTAAGTCGAAAAAAAGGCCTTCATCGTGTGGACGGGTGCAGGTTTACATCGATTTAACGCTGCTAAATTCGACCTAAAATCCTAGTGTAGACCAGGGCTAAGTCACCTTTGTGCTTTGGAAAATCACTCCCAGTGTATGTGTTTGCAGTCAAGGAAAAACTGTTATTGCAGTGAAGGGGAAAATCAGTTTGTTTAATTGGTATCGAGATGCCTCCTTTTCCTCTATGGCTTTTTTTATGCTGAAAAGAAGTCAATCATAAATTTTATAGAACCAAAACATTGTAAGTTAACATTCACTGATACACTCCAGTGCCTTTGTATAGCTAATATGCCAGTGAGTTATGGCCTTAGTATTTGTAGCTTACAAAAACAAGAAGTGATCACAGGTTAAAAGAACACTTACACTACATTTCAATAGCTACAAGTTTATATTTTGAAACAAATGAAGTAATGTTCAATTATTTTCACTTTTCTTTCATTTTGAGTTTAGAGAGTACTGGTTTAGGGTCCTAGACATGAAGGAAAAAGCTACAGAACCCTGCGGGCGGGGGGTGGGGGAGAGGAATGTCAGTACTTCATGTCAATCTCCTCCTATGTATTTCCTTTAAAATTGATAAAATGAATAAATGTTCTTCATTGCTCTGCTGAGTGCAACAAAAAGAATTATTTTAATTCTAGAAAAGTAGTTTAGCAAAACTAAAATGCTGCTTTGATACATTTCCTAGAAAGATTAGTTCTTTAAGTTTTTGTCTCTCTCTCCCACTACTGGTGTGCATGTGCCTTACGCACAGGAACTCAGGCCCAGGGAATTTTAGATGCCTCTCACTGAAGTCAATGAGAATTAGGAACCTGACTTCCTTTGAGCATCTGGGCCTCAGATTCTTTTGACCAGCAGTATTTAATGGGGTCTTGGCTATGCCCTGTATATCCTTGTGCCCCTCCATCTGATGATAGAATTGAATAGAGTGGTCCTGACTGCCTCTAAGTTCCTTCTTACTGCACGTGGTAGCAAAATGGAATTGGGCAGTGTCCGCCTGCTGCTCCATAATGCCCTTTAATTGAATCCGTTTGTAAATATTCGGTGAATTTAGCTTAGTGACAAATTTCTGCACTCTTAGCAGCCCCTTATTTGTTTTCTTTCTTTAAACATCTTTCATTTCTTCTGGCCATTTCCCCCCACTTAATGGCGGAATCTAAATCCTCTGTCTTCAAGCCATGCCCATCATGTGACAGATTTAATCCTTTCACCGATGGAGACAATCAATGTCTTTTCTGGATGGGAGAGAGCAATGTTCCAGACTGGTGCTTTGTTTGCTTGTCCTCCTCCACTGGAACTTTCTCCTCCAGAGACATTCAGCTAAAGCTCTACTTACTGGAGCAATCTGTGAGGGCACTGTGTGATTCCAAAAGACAATTCCCCAGCTCCAAAAGAAGACTCTCTTCCCAGTGATCCCATACCATCAGAACTTCTTACGCAGGGACTCTGCCCTAAAGGCTGCTGTTACTGGTACCAATAAAAGATCAGCAACCCTCTCCGTCAGTCATCCTTGGTCCTCCAAATTGAGATCACCATTGAGAGCTCATCACAGAAGCCTCATACCACCTCCACCACATCAAGGCCGGGCAGTTCTGAGTTCTTCCTGGCACCAATTCTCTTTCCTGAAATGAGACAGATCAAAGACTTTTAAAAGAGCCATGTGCCTCCTGACTCTTCTGTATTATGAGCCCAGAGACCTGATCATCCTGGATTGGCACCAAAGCCTGATACAGCAAAGCCTCCTCATTAGTACTGATATCCTCTGTACTGGATCTACCGGAGTTGGAGTCCTTAATGGTACTGGCAGCCCTGTTACTGCCCCCAACACTGATTTTTTCAGTATCTGCTGAAATGTGGAAAAAACATGAAATTGTCAAATGAAAACCATACATTAGAAAACTTTTCTCCACCTGTTTCTGGTATAACATGCAGAAAAACTATTGGTATGAGAGGACTGTATATGGGGCCACATCTAACCAATGATTATCAACCATTAAGTCAATAGAGGTTTGTTGATCAATGCCAAGATAACCCAGCTGAAGGAAAGGAATGGGTAGTTGTTTTCTATGCTAATTTGTTGTAAACGTTGTTGGATTAATTTTAGGATATCAGATACTTTTCCAGTTTTGAATATTAAGATTAAGGGCCAGATTTTCAGTGAAAATCCCATGTTGTTACCTAGGTACCTGACAGTATACACTGGTTTATTGTGCAAATATACTGCTGGTTTTGCACACACATGAGCATACACATACACAGTTGAGACCCACCAATAATTTGGACCTCAATATTTGCATACAAAGATGGAAGTATTTTATAACTAAATGGGCCACCTTAGATAAACTCATAGTTCATAAATGTAAGAAAGGGTGCATCTTGTTATACCAAGGAAGAAAATGAGTCACTTAAAAAGCCTGAGGGCTAAGTTTTACATTTGGATGCACAAAAGCTCCCATTGAAACCAGCCGGAGTTCCACATGAATGCACTGCATGCTTTGGGCTATTTACTGCTCTTTCCCCATTGTACAACTCTTGTTGACATCAACAGAAGGTTTCTTGCACACTGAGGATAGCATTTGGCCCGTAAGTCAAATATATTCACATAAGTAAATAAGATATTTGCAGGGCAGAATTGGGCTCCTGGATTGAAGTTAATGGAACTGATTCTCCACTCCATTATACCAGTTTTACACAGGAATAACTCAACTGACTTTTAATGGAATTACACCAGAGCATGCAGAAGCGGAATGAATGAGGCCCAAAATATGCATATGTTTCTGAATATTTTGCATTATATTTATCGATATTTTTAATACTTCATGGTGGGATCCTTTCCAACATTGGGGTGGGGGTACCAACATTACACTGATTGTATAGTTCTTGCCCCTGCATATTCTCTTTCATCACCAAAGGGATGCTTGGATGATATTCCATACAGAAGTCCAGGAGCTTTCTCGCATTCCACTGCTGGAAAGCTGAAGTCTTCCTGTGTGCAGAGCTATTCAGAATGGGGATACTCTCTCTTCCTTTGTTTCTTTACTCACTCAGAGGTATCAGGTATAGAATGAAGATGATGTTTCATGTAGCTGTAAAACTTCCCCTTACTTTCCCAGTGATATCTTTGCATCAACAACATATTCCCATGTGACAATGAGGCTTGATTATTGCACTTCACTCCTAGGAGGTGCTTAAACAAGGCTCTTCCTTCACTTGCACTGGTGTCAGATGCAGAATCACAATTGCTTGTTGGTCTGAGTAACTGTGTCCATAGTATGTGCACCTTGTGTGTTTTACGCTGGCTTCTTCCAGAATGGCAGTTTGACTTTACATAGACACTGCTGGTTATTTGAAACTGTTAGCAATGGGTATATGAGAGACCTGGTTCCTTTAGCATTGTCCCAACAGGTTCCTGTGATCAAGAACCACCCTGGAGATTTCTTTGTCAATCTGTAGATCATTCCTCTGCTGTGATGGGCCCTATGGTAGTGTGCAACTCACCCTTCCTCTACTTTCCTTTCAGTCCACCTGTGATGGGTGGTGCTCACTGGCAGTGTCACACAGTGGTTAGGGCACTAGATCTCTACTTGTCCTGAATCCAACGTCTTTCACTAGCCACGGTCACGTACCGTTGTGATCTGCCTTTTGGTAGATGTTGACTCAAACCTCTAGTTAGGTCACCAATTAGCCATATCCCAAGTTGGAGTCCCAAGGAAGATATTTGGTCTCAAGCCCTCCCAATGTAGGTGGGAGAGGACCTTCAGTCCATTTAGCAATCTCTGCAAGTGGTCATTCCTAGCAATGGATTTTTCAGTCTTTACCCTCTCCAGGTTTTTTCAGCGGGGAGTCTGGAAGAGAGGGGTTTTGTGCCCTCCACAACAAGGTAGTTGGCAGGGGAGTCTGGGCCCTCCATGCCATCGGAATCCAGCCTTGGGCCCTGTAAGAAGCAACAATGTTCAGCACCCAAGGGTACCTTAAGGCTGCCTCCTTGGGCCACTCACTACCCTTGGGACTCCTTCCTACCACTCACTACCCCACCAAAGTCTTACAGTTTGACACAGTAGCAAAGAAAAAGAGGACTGAAACTTCAGCCCCACTGGGCTCAGCAGGCAGGTTTTTTCTCCCAGGGAAAGGATTCTGTGAAGTCCTCTTCAGGAGCTCTCAGGAAGTCCTCTTCAGAGAGCTCTTACTGCCCTATCTGTGCCCTTCTGAGTTGACTGGCTCACTTTTTAAGCTCCATCTCCAGTGGGATCATGCTCTGCAAGTGGGGATTGGTGGGGCTGCCTGAATCCAGAGTTGCTCCTTAACTCCTTCAGGTCTGGTGTGGTGTTTATACACACCTTCCCACTTTTATACAACACCTAAGAATGTATTCCAAGGAAATAAAGTACAACCACTTTTAACCACATTCCCCTGAAACTTGTTTTCTTTGGTTGGATCTCCCCTCTTTGAACCTTTTGTTAGCCTTTTGTTGTTGTTGTTTTCACAGCCCTAATCAAGATCTCCCTTCTGGATACTCACCAGGCAGCTATGTTTGGGTCCCAACACACTGGACCCTTGTGCTTTAAGCTTCCTGAGTCTGAGCAGAGTCCATGCAATGTCCTTGGCCCTCGGTTTCTAGGCACACTGTTCGGATGCAGATCTTCTGTCTAGTATACCTTTGTGAGAACTGAGACCCCCACAGTCCAATGGCCAAGGCCCTGAACCTAATGCTGGCTCCCCCAGGCCTCCCAGTAGCTTTAGCACACCCTTTCCCAGAGCTCCATCCTTGTGTGCACTCTGATTTGCATCTTACTTCTCCAGGGACACATGATAGTTGAAGAACACAGCACACAGACTTTGCAAAAAGTTCCAAAACCAAATACTTTGTACTTTAGACAGCCCAAGATCTAGACAAACTAATAAACATGTATATGCCATTTCCTGCCTGAGTTTCATCACCACTCTGGAGTGTTCTTCAGGATTTGGGCCATTGACCATTCAAGATCCCTGTTCCCCTCTCCTGTACCTCTAAACTCATGGCTTCTCCTCTGGAACATGAAATCTAGGTTTGACCTCTGCAATTAGTACCCTTCTCGTCTTTCTAAAATGGTCAATGAGAGACTCTTCCTTTTTAGAACTTCTAGTCCCCTTTGTTAGACTTGTCAGGTGATGAAAGCTACCCCGCCTCAGGTGATCTGTTGCTTACTTACCAGTCCTCCTGAGCAGAACAAATTTTCTTGGTTTTGCCATCTTCTTTAACATACCTACTGTATTACCCAGGTAGACCCATTCAAGTGCCAATGCATCTTGATAGTTCATTCACCCAATCCAGACAGGGCTACATGGCGATCAGTGTATGTGCAATAGTACATGATTGCCTGTTTCCTATGCCAGTTGAGTATGTCTGGAAAGATACTAACCCCTCAAGGTCAGGTAACCCGCAACAGAAGATTACACAGCTAACCTGAGACACAAATAATATTTCATAAAAATAATGCAAAAATATCCTATATTATCCACACTTATGTATTCCTTTTGTTAGGAGACCATGGCCTCTTGGTGGAGGTGAATAGAATCTCTCTGTGTGTATGTGTAGGTGCAATGTAATTAAACTAATTATTTAATCATATTTTATTAAAATATTTTTGAACAGATCCAAAGGAGCTACACTCATTTACACCACCTGAACACCTGTTACTTGTCTGTTGATTTTGCATCCTTTTTAATTCTCATGAATTTACTATTATGAAGGGAATTCTGTAGGCATCTCTTCTGAATAAATTATTTCAAAATGCTTATTAATTTATGAATAATTTCATTCCTCATAGATTGTTGTGAAGATATTTTTGTGAAGGTGATATTCCTCTTACTGTGACATGTTGACTACTGTATATAGTACATCTATTGTAAAGAAGTAAGCTTATTGGCTGGCTCTAAGTAGTCCATTTAGATTAGCCCCTGGCAGTCTATATATATGTATCAGAGAGCATCATAAGGTTTTTGGCTATGCAATAATAATCTTGTATTTTTTATTGATTATACACATGTTGGTTATGGGGATGAACAAGCTTTAAACCATGAATCACAAATCATATTCTCATGGCAGGCAGTCTCCATTTTTCCTTGAATATGAACTTTATCAGAGTGACAGAAGTTTGCATGTAGATTATTAGTATCCCATGTATTCTATGCTTTTTTTTCAAGAATAAATTCTTCGCCTGTTCGGTTGCAAGCATCTCTTGTTTTATAAAGAGGGGCTTTTAATTGTAATTCATCCCATCACATTTACAAACTAGTAAAACAAGTAGCAATATTAGAGAGGGTCAGTATAATAGACAATAAGGATATGTCTACACAGCAATTAAACACCCACGGATGTCCTGGTTCAGCTGATTCAGGCTCACAGGGCTCAGGCTGCAGTAATGTAAAATTGCTGTGTAGATATTTGGGCTCAGATTGGAGCCTGAGCTCTGGGACCCAGCAAGGGGGGGAAGAGTCTCAGAGCCCAGGCTCCAGACTAAGCCTAAACACCTACACTGCAATTTTTAGCCCCATAAACCCAAGTCAGTTGACTGGCCAGCCGTGGCCATGCTGCAGGTCTTTTATTCCAGTGTAAACGTACCTTAAGAAAGTAATAAGTAATAATCTCAATTAATATGTAAAGAAAGTAGAAGTGATCTTGTTAGCAATAAGTTCACACTCCAGTAAAGTACAGTAAGTTACATGGGATTGTTGCAGGGCTAGTACACCCCATCACCCTGGGGGTGGGGCAAGGGTGTGCTAGCACCTCAGTGAAGCCAAGAGGGTTACACCCAGCCTCAGGGTTGCATGACCCAATGACCAGAGTCAATAGGACTCCCCTTAGCTGCAGGGAAGTGTGTCCCAATGGCTGGTGTCAATAGGACTCCCCTTGTCTGTGGGGAAGCCTGGCCCAGTGGCCAGGGTCAATAGGACTCCCCTTGGTGGCCAAGAAGTGGGGCCCAATGGCCAGAGTCCAAAAGAGGGGGCTGCCAGGTAGGGGGACCCAGGCCCTCCCTGCTCCACCGGTCCCAGCCCAGGGCCCTGGTAGTGGCAATGGGGTTTGCTACTTAGTCGGCAGGGAATCCGCCCACAATACACCAACTACTTCAGGGGCACTGGCTAGTCCCTCCCTGGGCTGCTTCCTACCGTGACTCCTGTAGATGAGTCGGGGTGTCCTTGGGATCTAGGGCATCTGTGGATGTCTGGGTGCCTGCCAGGGCCTCAGCGCCTCCCACTCCCTCGGTCCGGGCTACTGGCTGCTCCTCGGCTAGAGCTGGCAAGGTGCATCCTCCCTCCTCAGCGGTCAGCCCAGACTGAACTAGGCTGCTCCCTTTGATACTGCAACTGCAGTTGGAGCATGTCCAGCAGGGTTGAGGGGGCATGTTTTATGCTGCAAGGAGTGTTGCCTTAACCCCTTTCACTCCAGTGTGGGGCCAGTACACCCTTTCACAGAGAGGGGCAGGGAGAATATATGGACTTTGTGCCCAAAGCATACCTCCTGCTTGGGCTCCCCAAATCCTGCAAGCACTTGCACAATAGGACTTTTTCATTGCACTGGTGTCTGTGCTCCTTCACAGACACAAATTAGAGGACATAATATCATCGATTCATAGACTTTAAGGCCAGAGGGGACCACTAGATCATCTAGTCTCACCTTCTGCATAACAAAGGCCATAAGCCATCACGCAGTAACTTCTGCATCAAGCCCTTAACTTCTGTTTGAGATACAAATATTTTTTTAGAAAGATATCCAATCTTGATTTAAAACCTCAAAGGATGGAATGTCCGCCATGGGTATTTTGTTCCAATCATTAATTACCTTCACTACTCTCACTATTAAAAATGTGCACCTTATTTCTAATCTGTTTGTTTAGCTTCAGTTTGCAACTATTGGATCTCATTAAACTTTTTCCTGCTAGATTAAAGAGCCATCTCCTATCAGAAATCTCATTCCCATGCAGGTACTTGCAGACCATGATCAAATCACCTCTTAACCTCCTCTTGGATAAACTAAATACATTGAGATTCACGTACCATAGGTCATGTTTTCCTGGAATCATTCTCTCTTCTGAACCCTTTCCAATTTTTCATTATCTTTTCTGAAGTGTGGATACCAGAACTGAGCAACATGTTCCAGGACTGATCTTACTGATGTAATAAACAAAAGTAATACAGCCTCTCTATTTATGCATCCAAGGATCCTCTTAGCTACATCATCACACTGGGAAATCACACTCAGTTTGTTGTCTACCATGACCCCTAAATCCTTTTCAGCATCACTGCATTCCAGGATACTGTTTCCCAACTTGTACCTGTGACCTACATTCTTTGTCCCTAGATGTATGACCTTGCAACTGGCTATATTAAAAAGGATGTTGTCCAATTGAAACCACTTTCCCAAGTGATTAGCGATTGTTGGAAAATTTTCAGAGAACATTTTTCCATTGGAAATGGCGATTCATTGAAATCTAAATGCTCTGCAGGGACAAAATTCTGATGGAAACCAGGCAAAATTTTCAGTGGAGTCCTGCTTGCCTGGCCAGTTTGTGTGAGCAACATGCCTGTTTTGTTTTTTTTTCCCCAGCTCACCAGTCTGGCTCCTCATCATCTGAGAGTCTGGGAGCCTCATCTTCCAGCCTCGCAACTCCTTTGCAGCTGTGGCTCCCAGAGCTTTCAGTCCTTAGCACCGTGCCTGGCAGTGAGCGTGGGAGCCAGGATTGCTCAGAATCTCCACCTCTCCAGTAGCCAGTATGATGGGATGCCCAAATATCCATGCTGCCATCCCATTGTCGCTCTAGGGGATTCCCTCTCTCTGATCTCTTCTTATCACCCCCCGGGGTTTCCTTCCAACCCCACCCTCTCCCATTGCCAGCCCAGGGGTTTCCCTCCACAATCTCCCAACCCCTCACAGTCATTAGCCTGCGGGATTTCTGCCCTCCCTCCCAGGAGCAGTACTGAAGGACAGGGAGACCTAGGATGGGTGGCAGCAGCAATGGTATGTTCCTGAATCGAAATAGTCTTTTACAGAAAATTCCAAGTTTCAAGGTTTTGTTCGAATTTGGAATGAAACAAAATTTCAAGCACTCAAAATTTCCCGTGGGACAAATATGCTGTTTTCTGGCCAGCAACAACCAGGTGATACAGGTTGGTCTGTATAATTGTCCTGTGCCAATCATTATTTACAACTCCACTAATTTTGCTATCCTCTCCAAATTTTATGATTTTATCTCTTCACTCAGATTACTGATATAAAGATATTGAGTAACATTGGGCCAAAAACAGGAACCCCACTGGAGACACCCTCTTAGCATGATAATTCCTCATTTACAATTACTTTTCCAAATGTATTCATTAGCCAGTTTTTAACCATTTAATAAGGGCTACATTGATTTTTGTATTGTGCTAATTTTGTGTCCAAATGTCATATGAGACTATGTCAAATACTTTACAGAAGTTTAAGCATATTATGTCAACACAGTTACATAATCTCATTACAATAATTATTTTTAAATTTTGTATGCTACCATCCTTTAATTCTTTACTAATTGCATCCCATATGAACCTTTCCATGATTTTGCCTGGGATCAGTCAGACTAACGAGCCTATAGTTGCCCGGGTCATCCTGTTTACCCTTTTTAAATATTGGCACAATGTTAGATTTTTTTCCCAGTCTTCTGCAACTTCCCCAGTGTCCCAACATTTGTTAAGAATCAACAACAGTGGTTCAAAGAGTTTCTCAACCAATTTGTTTACCACTCTTGAGTGTAAGTTATCCAGTCTGGACAATTTAAAAAAATGCTTAACTTTGATAGTTGTTGATTAACAGCTTCCCTAGTTACTGGTGCAATAGAAAGTATTTCCTTATCACTGTAATATATGAATACTTCATGTTGCTTTACCCTGCAGGATATTTTGATTTCAGACAACAACATTTTCCTTTTTCCTATCAGTAATATTATAAAATATACTGTAAAAAGGATTTCTCAGATCTTGTATCCTATTTTAAAATTTCACAGAGAAAGCAAACAATAAAAAATGACCACATCGCTATACATTGTATTAATTCACTGACTCACTCCCAAACACCACATTTGAATTTTATGCTGATAAACTTTCCTAAATATGCCAGAACACTAAGAAATTAATGCTTAATAAAAATGTGTCCATTAAGACTTTTGTTTTCTCACATTAAATTAAATGAAAGTGATATAAAATAAAAGATATTGTTGTGCTGATGATGTTTTAAAAGACACGCAAATGTTACTGACAGAAAATTTAATCTACAGTGGGCTGGAGAAATAGAATCACTTTCACCTGTAGGTCTCTGGTTCATATCTAATATAGCGTGGGAGTGACCTAAAGTCATTATAATCTGGCAGATGTTTTTTGGTTTATAGGAAATAAGTTTGTGTACAAAGTCCAGTAACTACTGGGTATGTAGCCACATCCCAACTGCAATCCTTGTAAACTCATCAGATGGGCAGAGAATTGAATAAGCCTGGAGACTGAACTACTCTGTCATTCTACTAGAAATGGTTGTACACATCAGAGATGAAATACATTGATTGAGGCAGTTTATAGGAAACGTTCAGAGATGCCGTACTTTCTGAAGACTAAACAGAGGACATCTGTCAGTCTGGCACCTTTCAGAGACAGTAAAAATTATTCTTAAAAACAAAGGTCAAACTCTAGAGATATGTAAATGAAAGGCTTTAGAGGGGAAAACTAACATTAAGGGTCTTTATATTTGTTATATCCTCATTTTGCAAATGTGTGGGAGCTACTTTAAAATTAAGTGCCCAGTCCTAAAAAAGCTAATAGTCACCAACTGCTATTTCAATTATGATGCTACTCCATACACACCCAATAGCAAGAAATAAACAAGATGAGCAAAATTGATAGTCCTGGCTTCTTTAGAGACTTTTCCCATGTTTCTGTGTTCAACATTGAGCGCAACTGATTTAGGTGTGTCACAAATGTCTTAGGAGATTTATTCATTGTTCCTTTATGTAAAACTCAAACATAGATTGTTTAATCGAGATAAACATTTACTTGACATTATAAAAGAAGTAGGCACATGAGGACAGCTTTCATAATCTGTTTCTAATACAGTGTTATGAATTTAGGATGATAATTTAATTTCTCTATAAACTAAAGGGCCAGTGTCTGGCAAAGATTCCTATTCTTGATGTTATAGTTACATGTCATATTGATTTAAAAGCATTCCACATTATTACAGATTAATTTATTGTCTATTTATACAGCTAGAAAAACACTTGTTGAAAATCAGCACTAACATTTATATTATGAATTTTGTAAGCCCTTGCTTCTAATACAAAATATGGCATTGTCCATATTTGTGTGGAGGTATCATCCCTAGATCACCTTGCAGTATGGTTGTGTCACCCATCCCGTTTTGGTCTCATTCACAAATTTTGTCAGGATTGAATATACATAAGTATAAAAAGAAAGACATGAAGCAGCTGCATATGTTGCTTTTGTTTTTAATGTAGTTGATCAAATATTAGCAGGAAACACTACTGCTTGAAGCCCTGCAGATGCTTCACCATTGCAACAGAAGCAGCTCCTAGAATTGCGGTATGGACCATAGTTTGAAAACTATTCCTTTACTGTATATGATGAAAATAAACATGTAGCCTCCTCATCAACTACATGGCAATCAATAGAACATGGAAAAAATGAAAAATTGCTGTGCTCAGCAACAATGATTTTGCTGAATCTTAGATTTATTTTCGAAAGAATTTTTAAAAAATGTTTGCTCGTTAACTTTTTAAAATAATTGAACATAAGAATGGCCATACTATGTCAGACTAATGGTCCATTTAGCCCCGTATCCTGTCTTCTGACAGTGACCAGTGCCAGATACTTCAGAGGGAATGAACAGAACAGATTAATTCATCAAGTAATCCATCCCCTGTCATTAAGTCCCAGCTTCTGGTAATCAGAGGCTTAGGGACATACAAAGCATGGAGTTGCGTCTCTGACCATCTTGGCTAATAGCCATTGATGGACCTATCCACCAGGAACTTATCTAATTTTTTTTTGAACCAGTTATACTTTTGGCCTTCACAACATCTCCTGGCAATGAATTCCACAGGTTGACTGTGCATTGTGTGAAGATGTACTTCTTTATTTTTGTTTTAAACTGGCTACCTATTAATTTCATTGAATGGCCCCTGACTCTTGTGGTATGTAACAGGGTAAATAATAGGTTTCAGAGTAACAGCCGTGTTAGTCTGTATTCGCAAAAAGAAAAGGAGGACTTGTGGCACCTTAGAGACTAACCAATTTATTTGAGCATAAGCTTTTGTGAGCTACAGCTCACTTCAATAATACTTCTTTATTCACTTTCTCCATGACAGTCTTGATTTTACAGATCTATTTATAACTATTATTTCAATATCCTGATAATTCTGATGGAGAAATTCTAAAAAAATTGCATTCAAAACTATTTCTCTTGTTGGAGGTTTCAAGATTGTTAATAATCTGCTATATTCTACTATTGATCTCACTCTTGTTACATATTGTACATGGAATCTCAGAGATATATTACATGCAGTTAAAAAGTTGAAAGCAATTTTCATTTGTATGATTTTCTTGCTATTCTCCAACATAGCATGGGCTTCATCCCCCTCCCCCCCCACACTTTTATATCCTCTACTAACTTTTAAATAAAAACAGACCTTGTTGCCGCAATTCCTGTATAAACGACATATTTTCTAACCAGACGACCCTTTCCGATAGGCTAGAACCACATTTTATAAGAGCTATTAATCAATTGAGTCTGTTGTGATTAGATAATTAATATAAGGAAAAGCACTTGATGAAAAGGATGGATTTTAAATTTTTAATGATGTATCATGAGTTAGCTAGTAGAATTTTAATGAGGATCTCAGCTTCCTGCTGTCCATATTTCCTGATGAAAAAGTTAACAATCCAAAGGTTTTCAGTGGTTCTGAGGAACATACAAATGTAAGATTTCTTTGTGTTAATATGAGGCTTAATGGAACATTTTCATGGGGTGTCAAATATGAAAATACATTAGTCCTTTCAAGGGATATGGGTTTATTAAAAAATTGCATGCATACAATGGTTGGAAAAATGAGATTTTTTTTTTCATCTGATGCAGAAATTTTACAATACTGCAAAGTTCCTTCACCTCAGAGGTTATTCACACTTGTGTCCATTTTAATGTTGATGATTTCAATGGATTTACACTGGTGTAAATCTGGAAGAAGGCCATGATGAATCAGCCATGTTAAAATCTACATTCAGTTGCCAAAACTCTGCAGTTTCAGGAATTATAAACCGTAATCTCTTTCTATTCCTTTGATTACATTTTTTACCTTTCCTAAACCATTTCTCTCTCTAGCAATAGTAAGATTTTCCTATATTTAAATATAAATCTTGCATGCTATAAAATACATCATACTGCAGTTTCACACCACAACTTCCTTATGTTTACCTTGCATAGACCAGTTGCAGCTGTCCCTTATTGTAACAATAAAAGGCACTGTTTTCTAAAATAACACTGGAGAACCCAGCAGTAGGTTGTGACATTACTGTATAATATGGTAGTCTTTTTTTTCCTAGTAAAAGCCATACATCCACATTCTGGCTTGTACTACAGGAAAACATGACAATGGCACAGGCTGGCTAACTGTGGAAGTTGGAGGAAGACATTGGCTGTTCTGATCAAGGGTATGCCTACACTGCAATGGGAAGTGTGATTGCAATACGTGCAAACTTACCAGAGCTACCTTTAACATACCTAGCGCGAATACTATTAGCAGTGAAATCACTGCAGCACTGGCTTTAGCTCAGGCTGTACAAGTCCACCCTGGAACCTGGGTACTTACTTGAGTGGTTATGCCATGCTGAAATCTGTGCTACCTCCATGGGTCTCCCATGATGTACGTGATAGAGGGGCATTACAGAGCATGAGATATTTGTCTGTTTACACATGTATCTTGCTGACATAGCAATAACCTCTCTGAATATCACATTCTTAATCTTAAACCAAGATTTATAGCCCAGCACTGGACCAAGTTATTGAATCTTGTGAATTAGTGAGGAAGCAAACACACTCAATAACTCCCCCCTATCCCCCAAGGCTATTGCTTCAGTAATGTTTTTTGTTTACTTAGACTGTAAATTGTAGTTTAGATTTAGTTAGGTATGATATATTGTACTTCATGAATATTAGTAAAGTTATTATGTAATTTTGCAAAAACAACTAAACTATATGAAGTCTGAATATTAACCCTGGGGTTTTGACATTGGTTATAATTTGTCTATGTGATGAAAATAATCATACAATATTATTGTCCTTCTCTTCCTGCGTAGAGAGTAAAACATATTCCAATTCAATATGTGACATTAGACTTCATCACTGCTGTCTGACTGGAGCATTTTGACAAAGCCAGTGCTGTCATCTATGGGGGAAAAAGTAGACAGAAAAAGGGCCCTGGAGCTCACTCTCTCCTTAAAACTGCTCTGGGGAGCAAGTGTGTTGGGGAAGAAGGGGGAGGTTGGTAATGAGCAAGAACCAACTTCTCCTTTCTGTTCTCCCCAAAAGACTTTTTCTGACAGGAGGAAGGGCCCCAAACCTGCCCAAATAGGTAACAATGGAGGAAACTGGGGTGGTTGGAAATATCCAAAATCTAAATAAAACAAATAGCTATTATCTCTAGGATCACTAGCAGTCAAGAAGTCCTTGAATTGCCTGTACTGCCCTCAACCTTTGTCTTCTACACGCTATGATCGTGCATGTGCCCAGAACTATTATTTTTCTTTTTATATAATATTTTCCTGTTGTCCTGATTCTACTCATCTATCTATTGGGAAATGATCTCATGGGAAGGACTCAAGACAAACTACCTCATCTATTGGTATTGTCCTTTGGGAGCACCACCAGGGCATCAGCCAGAATGCTCTCTTGCGGTTGTGGGAAGCTGGGTATGTTGGAGTAGCCTTTGGGCTGTTCTAATTTATGCCAAGGACAAGACTGTTCCCTGGCCATCTCCAGAATCTGCAGGCCACAAAGACAGCCAACTTTACCCGACCTCTCCTGAGCAGCAGTGCTGAGTGAAGATCAGATGCAGGTAAGAATCTTCTCCCTAGTTCTCAATTAACTCCAAATGATACATGACTGGGTGTGCTGGAGGAAGACTGAAAGATACGATTCTCCGAAATAATGGTATACAGAACATGAAGATTCCATGGCTCCATAAATGGTTGCTTCTGAACTGAGTTTCTGTAGAGAGGGGTGTGACTTCTCCAGTAATCCAGAGTTGTCTCTGAATACATTGGCCTTTCTCTTAGTCAGCAGCTAACACTTGTTGGGGCTTGCACTGCCAAAACAGCTCCAGATTTGTGCTCGTTCAAGTCTTTCTTCTGAATGTGTTTGCTCAGAATTGTTTAGACTTGAATAATTTCTGAAAAACATACTGTTTTGGTTCAATAACCTTCTTCATACCACATATGCAAGTGCACCCCAACCAAGTAGCACGCAGCTCAACTTTGGGGAGCTATCAAACAATTAAAAGAGTTTTTGCAGCTTTACTTAACAATTTATTATAATAAAACAAATGACAGAAAAAATCTTTGAGAGTGAAAATTCACCTTAAAATCCCTAGCTAACATGCTAATTAGTGAATTTCCTACACCGTTCTCTTGGTACTCATTTTAAAAGGTAGTTACCATAGCAGCTGCTTTCTCATTAATGCTATTGTACATCTAATACACAAACACTTTCAGTCCCCCTTAACTTAAGAAATCTATGATTTAGTAAAGAGGCTTGTTTCAAGATTCCTCTGGAAGGGTAAAAATGATTTTTTTCCCCCTAAAACCTCTTTTATGTTTTTAAAAATTATTTAAAACAAAGAAAAACTGGGAGAAAATTATTATGTTTTGGGAGAGTTGAAAATGTCTTTGGGAGCTGTAAGTGCAGGGAAAATCTAGAATGGTTTTAATTTGTACTGCTGTTTAGTTAGTTAATTCAACTGTGAATACAGCAAAAATGTTAGGCAATTTGAGCCTGATCCAAAATCCACTGACATCACTGGAAAGACAGTCATTGACTTAAACTGGCTTTGGACTGGGTCTGTAGTTTCCTTTACAGTGGATGATCAACACAGTCCCCTAAATCTTAGCTATATATCTTGATATTCTTTCTGAATGAAGAGAGTACTGCATGTCTCAACAGGGAGCTTGGCAAAGTAACATATAGTCAGCTCTTGCTTAACATATAGTAAGTAGTCCTTTCTAAACCATGCCCTCATCCATCATCAATCTGCCAATAGCAGTTTTGTGTAATTAAGACTGGGAAAATACAAGATCCTAAGGCATACCCAAACAAGAGATGAAAACACAACACAGAAACATGCTTCTCAGAATAAATAATTTCATGGGGAAAAAATTAGAAAATACAATGGAAGTGAACTGAAACACACACACACACACAGAGAGAGAGAGAGAGAAAAAACCAGTTGAAATTCTTCTTTGGTGAGAACAACACTACAATAAAGAATTTAAAATAAAAAGCCAATCCTTATTTGACCACCAGCAGATGTAAGTATGCAGTACAAATCACAGGAAGGGCTACTATCAAGGACCAGGGCCCGCAGCAGACCCAGTCTCCTGGCAACCAATAACCACAGCAGGCCTGCATCAGGCTACCTGATTGGTTAAGGAGGGAAGCTGGCTGGCTTTTAGCCCAGCTGCAGCAGCAGCTCTCTTGCTGCTCAATGCATTCATGACTCCAGGTGTGTTCCTTCCTGTGCTTGCCCGAGCCCTGCTCCTAGTTCTGTTCCTGCCTTGTCTCCCAGTCTTGTGTCTGCTCAGTCCTTGCTACCCCAGCTTCCTCCTGGTTCTGACTTTCTCACCCTGACCCTGCTTCTTGACTCTGCTTCTGACCCTTGGTGTGCCTACCAATGGTTCCTGATCCTGGCTCTAACTCCTGGTGTGGCTACTGGTTTCTGGTTGTGACCCTTGGATTGGATCTGCTTCCGGGCTCCTGCTCTGACCGCTAGGTCTGATCACGCATGGCCTACTGTCTAACAGCCACCCACTGTTTAGCTATCTCTGCAATATCTAGTGAAAATAAAGTTATGGGTCCAGAATCTGAGTTTCATCCAAGGAACACTCAGCAGGGAGGGAGAAGGTACAAAGGTGGTCTGAGACTACCCACTCCTGGGCTGGCTGGTCCAGTCCATGACTCACATAGTTCAGTTGAAGGGTTGCTCTGGCTGCTTATGGCCCCAAGCTGCTGTTAATGCAGCTGGGAACAGGAAGGATGTGGATGCCCTGGTTATGTGCCTTACACTGATAGGTGGGAAGGGAGGTGGTGTGGGAGCATAGGCTGATCCTTCAGTGGCCAACTATACTGGGTTTAGGGCCACTCAGTGCCCTGTAGAGAGTGGACTCAGCAGAGAGGAGAATCTGGCCTTGTTTTTTAAGTCAGACAGTTAGGATCTTGTTCTAAAGATATATCCTATGAAAATATACCTTTATTTTTATACGAATGGCTTTCCCGTGATGAAAGTGGGTGAAGTATTTGGTATAGTAGATGACTGTGTCCCAAATGCTGGCCCAAGTGCCTTCTGTGACATTAAACCCTCAGAAGACGGACGTCATTCCAGAGATGTTTCTATGGATTCTGAACAGAAAACACACATGCATGCACACCAGCTGCCCAAACTCTCCCTGTGGGCAAAGTCTATGATTCTGACCAACCTAATTGAGATATACGTAGGGTAGTCAGCTTCCTTGAAAGCTGCATCAGTGAACATAGCCTCCTCTAATGCCACCAAAAAGAGACCTCATGACCTGTAGGGATACTTACTTTACTGTCCACTTCTCCCTTATATGGCTTGGAGGGCTTATATAATATTGTTCACATCAATGCTGAAATGTAGGGGGTTCAACAGCCGTACCTCCTGTGCTGGAAGAAGGTGATGTAGGAGCCACACTGTTCGTTCTAGACCACTATAGGGTCCCTCAAATGGGAATGGCTGCTTTGCACCGATGGTGCACACAGTGGCCACAATGTGGTATAGGATCTGAGCTGTTAACTACTGGCTTCAACAGATTTACTCCTGACTTACACTGGTGTTCAGCAGTAGAGACTCAGGGCCTTTAAATATATATATTTACAAGTAAATACATTACAGTTTGAAGAACCTAGCTCAGGCAAGAGGGTGGGAGGTGTGAAACAGGCTTGTTTCTCTGGTGTGGTAGTAGAAATGGTTTCCTGCTGTGAATCCACTCCTTGATCCCCCACTCATGTGGAAAAGTCCTGAAAAATCTCCATACAATCCAATATATTTCTCTACAAAACGAAAAGATTTTTGAAAACCCTCAAAGCCCAAATCCTCACAGCAGTGGTAAAAAAAAGTTCAGCCTTAAAGGCAGCAAATACGATTTTTCTGGCAATTTGTCCAAAGTAAAAACAAAATTATTTCTGAGTTATGCCCTTGAATACCAAGTGTTAGGCCAGAGAGTAATCTCACAAACATGTTATAAACCTCTAAAAGGAAGATTTAAAAAGGAGAAATTGACATGCACTAGCTGGCACTGTTATAAATTCTGAAGTATATTTAAAAAACAATTTGGAAATGGCTTCATTATTGCACGTTTTCCCCTTTTATTTCTTTGAGTTGTGTTATTGACAGACATATTAGCATTTCTTTTGTTCATATTGGAGTGCTGAATTATCTTTAATTGCCATGTACATTCTGCCTGCACAAAAGAAATAATAAACTACTCCTGTCAACTTTTGCATAGATATAGCTTACACCTGAGATATCAGAGGCTGAGGAAAGGAGGGAATTATTATAAGGGAATTAATCTAAATGGACCCAGGAGCTGTTTCAACTGTTTCATGAAATGCAAGTTAATGAAATATACAAATTTTTCCATGGGCTTTTCAACAATTTTTTCAACCCTATTTCTTGTTTCAGATGTGTAAGGGGAAAATCAGATTTAAGGTTGCAATTCTTTAGTTAAAAATGTGTATTTTACAATGTGATGCTTTCTCTGGGACAGAAATGCCTCTTTCAGGCCAATTAAGAAAAAAAGCATCCAATACATCTTTTTATTTTGTTACAAATAGAATATTTGTTCAAAAATTAAGAAATTAAACCCCCAAAACACGTCATAAAATTACTGTTTATAACCTTATTAATAGTAGTGTCTATATCACAGATGACTAGGATATAAGTGCTTCCCAAATAAAATAGGATTAGCATCTCCTCAGTTATTTATTTCACATTTTAATATATATTCACATCTTTTTGTTATTCTAACTCAACAGAGTTTTGTTAATATCGGGGAATTGGGAGGAATTGATTAACTTTGACAAATGTGTCTCCATAGATTAAAACAAATATAAATCCCTTGTTCACATAATTTCCTTCTTTTTAACAGAAGTCCTATCCCAATTACTAATATGTACTAATAAATGTTAATAGTTACCTATCAATGACATGTTAGATACTTTCTCACAAGAAAAACACACTAAAATTTAATCATAAAAAAATGATTCAAACTTATTCTGGTTCTATTGACCTGAATTGGGTTACACCGGAGATGAATTTGGTCTAACATGCCTCCTGATAAGTCCTTCTTAAATAAAAAATACAGCCCTTTGAAAATCAAGCTACAGAGGATTCCAGATGCTGCAGAGGCAAAAATGCAAGCAGTCACTCTTCTGCATCTGCATATACCAGGCTCCAACAGTCTTGTGCCCTACAGTCCAGGAAGACAGTACAACAGATCATTTTTAATTTAACAAAATAAAATTAACTTCCAGTAATAACTCTTACATTATCTATGTTATTCTGAACACCATCCAACCCTAATAACCTTTACTAGCACCTTACCATCTGCTCTCAGTTAGGCCTATGCAGTGCTGAGTAGTGTCGCAATTTGGTCCCTGCTTCCTCCTTGTTCCAGGGTGGAATTAAACCGTGGCAGCCTGTTTTTTCTGGTGCAGTTTACTTGCCCCTGTGTGTTGGCTCTTCTGTGTTGGCTAATATATTGGGAGGGACTCCAGCCGCCTACTATCCAGCTCCCTACTCAGAAAGATGAATGAAACCAGTGTGGCTGCTCTCTAACTTGCAATGGATGTGGGCAATGCAGAGGAGTAAAGGGGTGCTTTCTGAGTCTGGCTCACTACTGAGCCCAGTGTACGTCTCAGTAGTCCCCAGAGATTGGGGTGGGGTGGGATTTGAGAGAGAGAGAAAAAGATTTTAAAACAAATATATACAAAATTGGGGAGAGGTGGCTCATCGTATTTCCTTTGCTCAACTTCAGGTCTTTCCTTGCCTCTCACCTGTGATTTGACAGGCATTTAAAGTGCCAGTTTTTGAATATGAGCTTTCTCACACTTGACATAGGATTTCATGTTTTTCACTGAAGCCCTGTATCAGTGAATTTTGCCTTTTGGGGAATTTTGTCACTGATTTCCACAGGAGCGGAATTGGAGCCCAGATGGGGTTCACTGGCTGTGAACTGGGATATACCCATTAAATTGAAATTGAAAGGCAGGTTGTACGAAAACTTAAAAATCAGAACAGGAAGATGGCATCAAATAGGAACATGGGTAAGTGTGGAAGCCAATGAATATACTAAGATCTAACTGTGAACACAATCCACTCCCCTTGTACAAGTTTTTTTTAAGTTCCCTTTTTTTATTATTGTTGCTGGAATGTGAGCTTCCTGTATCTCTAGACTTCATTGACTTTTGATCTTTTTTTAATTCTCATCAACATATTTTCTCCCTTGCCAATATCTCTTAATTTCTCCCAATCTTATTTTTAACTCAGCAGTTGAATTATTCGACTCTGTGAAACATTTTGTGATACAGTACATATGAAATATACTACACAGACTAAATAACAGAATACCAAATCCATAGACACTCAAAACTTCATAGCAATAACAAGGATAGAATTCAGATGCTGCTGTTCCAAAAGCACAGGCCTCTATCACTGAGCTACAGGAGAATCATTTTAATTGTTAGCAATATAGGGCCTCTGACACACACTATTTTCTCTCTGTTGAGGCAGTGCTACACATTTGTCAAATCATTGCCATATTGTTTATAAGACTATCAATTACTGTGATTGATGTGAGCTTGGACACACTGATAATTTACCGTTCCACCACTTCTTTGCTGTAGATTTTCAAAATGAAGATGGTTTATTGCAGAACCAAGCACGTTTTACTTTACCAAAGATTTATAAGCAGCCTTCAGGCTTAAGTCAATGACAGCCATTTGGTGAGGTCCTGTACTGTATATCCATCACCACAGAATGACAAATGCTCCTGACCTTTGAAGGTTAGGTATATTTGGTTTTCAGATATCCACTCAGGTCCCATGGCTAAAGACAACCACTTCCCCACACCTATCGCATCCTCCACCCAACACAGACCACTCACAGAGAACTATTTTCTGCTAGTGCCTTTCATAGAGCCACACTATTCTATTTCTCTTCTATTTAGATTCTCAAATCATACCCAGCACTGTATCGCTGTGATTATGATGATGATGATTGACGATTTACTACTGTTAATTCTTACTGCAGACTAGTTTGAGGGTTCTTCTTTTATAGGTATTTTAATTTAAAATGTGGCAGAAGTAAATGTAAGCAGATGGCATTCCCACATTGCTACAGAAAGAGAGAGAGAGAGAGAGAGAGAGAGAGAGAAAATTTGGTCCAGATTTACCAATTTTACTTTGATTGTTAACACAACAAAATATAACCTTCAGCCTAAATTTGCTCCTGAGATTAGCTGTCTCTAGAGTTTTCCACTGCAGAACCTTCCTATTCCTTAATTCTCTCTGCCTCAAAGAGAAGCTTAACCTCTCCTACACTTCTGCCAACGGGAGTCAGCTGACTAACTCTGCATCTCTGTGCCGGGTCCCAATACCTCCTATCAGGATGTGTTTGCAAAAGAGCTTTGCAACTCTATGCAAAGTAGTAGAACCTGACACCATAGTACGGTGTCCACTCAGAGTATTACAGCTCAGAACTGTGTGGGACGGAAGAATTAAATGAAGCTTCTTTTACAAATCTAAACTAAAAAGTAAGCCAACCAGACAATAAAATAGGTGGAGTTTGGGCAAAATGTTGCAGAGGGCTTCAGAAAGGAGGAGAATACTGAGTGGGAGAGGAAGTGCTATAATCATTTACAGAACATGTATATTATTTTTTGGCTCTGCTAGCACAAACTAATTCCAGAACCTGAGAGCAGCTCCAGTGTAGCCTGAAATACCAGTTGTACAATCATGGATCATCACAGGCTCTGCTGTGTATATTGTGCACAGAGCTTACCATAAAACTCTGCTGTGCTACTGTATATTCTGCTGACATGCTGTGACTCTGTATGTTGTGCTCTAGCTATTATAGTGGTGTCATTATGATTATTAGTTTGAACTTTCCAAAATGCTCTTGGAGCTTCATATATTTTATACATCTTTCAATATATATTCCCTTATTCTTAGAAAAGCAGAGTTGTTTAGAGGAATATTTATGGTTGATTTTCTATTATGTTTTTAGGTGGAGGATTTTTCTAGCAATATTTGTCTATTACAAGTACAGCACAAAATTATTCAGAACAACAAAGTCTACTGGCTTCACCTACCTCTTTTACATATAGTGCTTATTACAATCAGGTGATAATAGCACTGACTATTACTAGGCACCATGCAGACATACAAGGCTAGATTCTCAGCTAGAGTAAATTGTCACAACTTCATTGAAATCAGTGGAGCTACACCAATTTACACCAGTTAAGAATATGGCTCACATTGTGCAAGTATCTTCACGACTCTCACCTGCTGCACTCCTGATCTGCAACAGCCGCTGTTGTTCCACTCCCTTGTTCTCCCATGAGTCATGCCAAATTCTGATGTGGGTAATATTTCATCAGAGGCTAGAAGGACAGCATGTCTAAATGAAACCTCCATGGGAACCATTCTGGGTTTGGTTTTAGTGAATCAAAATAGGAGTGGCTCCTAAGGCAATGAGCCTGATTCTGCACTGCCTCACAAAGTGAGTCCCAACTTTGTGTGAAACACTATCAAGTCAGAATGGTGGCATTTTGCACTCATTTAGCACAGATGTGAATGCCTACCAAGGTTCAAAGCAGTAGAGAATCAGTCCAGAAGGAATCACCCTGAATTGCCACTGATATACAGAGATTGGTCTTGGGGATTGGTCCTGCTTTGAGCAGGGGGTTGGACTAGATGACCTCCTGAGGTCCCTTCCAACCCTGATATTCTATGATTCTCTGATAGATCACAATCTGGCCTTAACTGCTTATTTTATAACTGTGACTATTGGTCAGCACTGCCGAGTACCAGTCTTAGTCTGGGTCCCTGTCTGTTTGCATGAAGTACAGTATTTAAAGACCATGATTATGTCTGATCTCCTACTCCTTTCTCCAGGTGACTATATCTAAGGTCTGGCCTACAATAGAAAATTAGGTTGGCAAAAATCCACACCTCTGAGGGGCATAGTTAAACTGATCTAAGTCCCTGTGTAGACAGCACTGAGTCAACAGAAGAATTTTTCTATCAACCTAACTACCACTTCTTGGGGAGGTGGATTACCTACACCAACTGGACAACCTATCCTATTGCGTCTACACTGAAGCGCTTCAGCGGTGCAGTGGAAGCTGGGTCACTGTGGTGTTTCAAGTGTGGACAAGTCTAATACCCAAAGCCTGCCCCCATTGAGAGAATTCTTTTACTCTGTGAAGCAGTCTTTTAGCTCTTCTCTAGGCTTCTGCTAATATCAGAATAAATGTTTCAAAGCAGGCAACAAATACTGCCTATCTGGCAGGGGCTTTTAAAAGGGGCCCAATGGTGAAAGCCCTGTGTACAGAATTCCCACTGTCTTCAATGAGAGTTCCATACATAGATGACTTGAGAAGCAGGCTCCAAATTACACACCGGCACTGTGTGGACTGTACAGCACCAAGGAAATCAGAACTTTAGTACAGTGTTTGTACTGCAAACTTAACCTAACTTCCCTTTCCTTCATCTTCTCCCATGGAATACCCTTCCTTGTGTACTTTGTTATTTGTGAGGCCTCCCAGATGCATGACTTTGGGACAGATTATTCCCTCACTTACTTTGGTGTAAATCAGGAATATCACTACACTGTTTAAAACTAGTACAAGTGAGAGCAAAATCAGAACCTTTACCTCTGAGTCTGATTTCCATTAGTCTAGGATTTATACATTCTTCTGGATCTTATAATTTTGGTATTTTCCACAAATGTTGACTTCATGCCACTTAATCTGTTTTCTAGATAATAAACCACATTTGTATCATAGTTTTACTGCTATAAATCCAGAGTACCTCTATGGGCCTGATTCTTATTTACACTAAGGCTCCTTTGCACTTTACATTGCCCAAGTGTGAGTTATAATCAGGCCTTGTGGATTCAATAGAATTACTCTGGATTTATAAGTAATAACTGAAATTAGAACCTGGTCCATAAGTCCCTACAGTGATCCCAAGTGTCCCCTGCATGAAAATAATCACCAGCATTTTCTCCTCTTTATTTAATTAGTGTTATTCAAATCAAGATAAGAATCATAAGTAGTCCTATATTTTCAGTAGCACTAGTCATTTTTACACTTTATTTCCCCTCACGAAGTTGTGAGAAAATTTCCCCTTCTGGATGTGATGAGTGTATTGAAAAGTTCGTCTGATACTATAGCCCTCTTCTCCACCACCACTTGGAGGGACACCGGCAAATTGCAGGTAGCAAGTTATTGACTAAATATAGTCCCATGCAGTTTCCATTGGGTTATGGCTTTTAAGTGTAACATGTAGTACATCTTTTAGTTTAGAGCCACATTTAATTTCCATGTGTTCCATATCTCTCAGCCCAAACTCTAGTCTTTAGATTAATACAAAGCCTTTAAAGGATAAATTATATATAAAGAATAAATGATAATCATACAAAATGTCAGTTATTTTAATATGGAATATCTATTTCAGATGTTCCCATGCTGTGATCTGCAGACCATTTGCTGGGGGTCTGTGGAGAGCTAACTGGACACAGTGCTTACTGTCCTACCAGCTGAGAGGAAAAGAATAAATATGGAGTTGAGATGAAATGAACCGAGCTACCTGAAAATGGAAATCCCTTCCTGTGCAAAATGTTGTGATATTTGTCTTTTTCCATTCTGAAAAGTCAAAAATGCACAGTTTTTCATTGGAAAGGATTTCCAGAAAAAATCCATTTGGAGAGAAAATTATTCCAGTGGAAAGTTCCAGACCAGCTATAGAAGTGAAGAACAAAAGTAGGCAGTAGGTAACATTTCAAAAGGGCCTGCGTGGCTTAACGGCCAGAGGGCTTGTATACACAATGCACAATGCTTGTCTACACTAGAGGGGTATAAATTCTAGTGTGCACTAGTGTGTTGCACACTAAATGGCTGATGTGGATCATGCTGGCATGCACTAAAAGTTCCCTAGTGCACATTAATGTAGTCCTGTTTCACACAGTTCTATATTAATGCTCGCTAGAGAACTTTTAGTGTATGCCAACAGGGTCTACATGGGCCAGTTAGTGCACAACACACTAGTGCACACTAGAATTTACAACCCACTAATGCAGACTAATGTGCTGTGTAGACAGGTTTCTTTGAAAGTCACTTTGGAAAATGGCATTGAGACTCCTAAATCATTCAAGCACTTTTACAAATTTTATCTTGTGGTTAATTTTTTTACAAAGAAAAAAACAATTAAGACAACTAAAAAATGCACGATTTGAATTCAATAGAACGATACCAATTTATAACAGCTGAGGATCTGACTCATACATACTCTTCTAACATTAATTTTTCCATGTAAGCAGTCACTGTCATTGACCACAGGGCTCTTATGAGATTTGATGGACAGGGTGATATCTATGAGACAATACATTGTGTGACTTTCTACAGGAAATAGTTTGACAGCTCTAGTCTATTGCATTTAAGTAGAAATATTGTGCTCATACTTTTCACTGCACCATGTTATTCTTTTTCTTGCTGGCTTATTTGTAGTGCAGCTGTAGCTCCATAAGAACAGGGAAGTGAAATCATCCAAAGAAGATTGTATATATTTCACTGCAAAAGGAAAACAGTTTGTAATCACTCCGCCCCCAAAAAGACATTTCTTCTTCAACTCATTTATAATCTCTTGTTCCGCCTCCTCTCTCTCAGACATGGGCATCACTAACACTAGCATTCACATTTCAAAATATATTTTCTAATTCGTCCCATTAATTATCATCAATTAAACATTTAATTGCCTCTTCTACAATTCATCATCATGTTAGAATTGTGTTCTACTTAATCTATCTCAAACCTCTGCAGAAAATCCAGATACTGTACTTCACATTTCTGTTTAGAACATGAGAATATTTTCCAGGACACTGTGCTGCATGATGAGAATTTCAGGTTGTAAGGTACATATCCAAAGCTCCCATTTAAAGGCTCCTAGTGATTGTTTATGTCTCTCAGTCTTACTACCATGTTAGTAAAATCTTAGGGGGGAAATTACAATGCATGCAGATTAAAAAATAATCCACAGTGTTTGTTTATTCATATATTAAATAAAAAAAACAATCCTGCATAATACTACTTCTGTTCCAACTAGGACTCTGTCATGCTGTGTTGGAAAAGGGAAGGCAGTGTTACAGGAATTAATAATGCATCTAATATGAATCTCTCTGTAAAATTAAAGATGAAGAAACTACATTAAAATAGCATTAAACCTGAGACATCAAAACACAAAAGCATGGAAATTCTGAATTAAGGCTGCAATTTCACTTTTTTTACAGCCCCTTTGTACCAAGGTGTTGGATTCACAGATCCAAGCCATTTTTCAAACCAAATGTGGGTCCTGACTCAGCAAAGTACTTAAACATGTGGGATTTAAGTATACTGTCCTGAAATAGGGATGCTTTCCTGAATGAGGGCCATACTAATACAGTTCAAGTGGTGCCCCAAATATCCTTCCATATACTGGTATCTTATTTATTATATATATATATAATATATATATATTTCAAAGCAGTGTAGGCAATTATAGTCTCATATATCTCATTAAATAATCTAAATATATGAAATGTAAATACACTGGTACAATATATCTAAATTAGGTTGTCAAGCAATTAAAAATAATTGTGATTAATTGCACTGTTAAACAACAATAGAATACCATTTATTTTAAATATTTTTGGATGTTTACTACATTTTCAAATATATTAATTTCAATTACAACACAAAATACAGAGTGTACAGTGCTCACTTTATATTTATTTTTATTAAAATATTTGCACTGTAAAAAACAACAAAATATTTTTCAATTCATCTCACACAAGTACTGTAGTGCAATCTCTTTACTATGGAAGTTGAACTTACACATATAGAATTATGTACAAAAAAATTGCATTTAAAATAAAATAATGTAAAACTTTAGAGCCTACTAGTCCACTCAATACTATTTCTTGGTCAGCCAATCGCTCAGAGAAACAAGGTTGGTTACAATTTGCAGGAGATAATGCTGCCTGCTTCTTGTTTACAATGTCACCTGAAAGTGAGAACAGGCATTTGCATGGCACTATTGTAGATGGCATTGCAAGATATTTACATGCCAGATGACTAAAGATTCATGTGCCCCTTCATGCTTCAACCACCATTCCAAAGGACATGCATCCATGCTGATGATGGGTTCTGCTTGATAACAATCCAAAGCAGTGTGGTCTGATGCATGTTCATTTTCATCATCTGAGCCAGATGTCACCAGCAGAAGGTTGATTTTGTTTTTTGGTGGTTTGGGTTTTGTAGTTTCCGCATCAGGGTGTTGCTCTTGTAAGACTTCTAAAAGCATTCTCCACACCTTGTCCCTCTCAGATTTTGGACGGCACTTCAGATTCTTAAACCTTGGGTTGAGTGCTGTAGATATTCTTAGAAATCTCACATGGGTACCTTCTTTGTGTTTTATCAAATCTGCAGTGAAAGTGTTCTTAAAACAAACATGTGCTGGGTCATCATCCAAGACTGCTATAACATGAAATATATGCAGAATGTGGGTAAAATAGAGCCAGAGACATACAGTTCTCCCCACAGGAGTTCAGTCACAAATTTAACTAATGCATTATTTTTAATGAGCTTGTTTGCCTTAGTGATTGGCAGAATAAGAAGTAGAACTGAGTGGATTGTAGGCTCTAAAGTTTTAGAGTATTTTGTTTCTGAGTGCAGTTTATGTAACCAAAAAAAAAATCTGCATTTGTAAATTACACTTTCACGATAAGACTTTACACTTACACTTTCACTAGACCCACTAAATTGATCCCCAGTGCATTGATTGCCGGATAGTCGTGTAGACATAGCCTTAGACTACAGTGAACAATGGGATTGAGTTAAGGAGCAAGGATAACCTTAAAAACAGTGCCCTTGTGTCTTGGTTCTCCCAGCTGTAGTTATATGTGAAAGAAAATATACAAAATATATCTTTGGATGAAAAATAGATGTGAACTTGTGGCAAATTGGGAATAAAAGTGGGGTGGATGTGAGTGAGGTGAGGACAGCTGGCCATAATTAAAAAATATAATAGTTTTTTAGAATTTGGAAATACTTTTAATGGAGAAGCTTACTGAAACAACTCTTCTCCAAAAGCATAGTATAGTAGATGGTTCCCATTTTTCAAACATACAGAAAAAAAGATCAATTTTCAAGTCTCGATTGTTCCAAAGAGGCCACTTTAGTGAATACAATAATTGATTAATGTGGCTATGATAAACCTGGGCAAATACTGCACAACATTTTCCACAAATATGTATTCAGACTTTTAAATGAATTTGCACCAACTCTATTCCCCCTTTTTGTGTTCACTTTTCACAAGTGAGTTTTATTGGCAGGAATATTCACCAAAACAGTGAATTATAAGAAAGTATTGGAAACTAATTCACAGAGAGTGAAATTCACCTCTGTGCAGAGGGCCAGGCCAGAGCCAAAATTGCTGCCTACATCTCACTTAAAATGCTCCCCTCCCCTCCTCCTTTTTTATGATTTAGGCCTTAATCCTGCAATTTATTGCACTATGATGGAACCCCACTGATATCAATGAAGATCTGTGCCAGTGCAACAGTCCGTCTACATACAACAGATTTCAGCACTGGGATCATAAACAGACATCAAGGGCTGTTATCTTTTATAGATTCATAAATTATAAACCTAGAAAGAGCCTGTAGATCATCCAGGATGATCTTCTTAATACTACAGGCTATTAAATTTCACCCAGTTACACCTGTATTGAGCCCAACTTGTTTGGCTAAGCATATCTTGGCATTCAGTCTTTATCTGAAGCCATCAATATATTGAGAATCTGCCTTTTCCATGATAGTTTGTTCCAATTACCTTTACTGCTAAAAAGTGTGTGCTTTATTTCTACTTTTAATTTGTCTAGCTTTAACTTTCAGCCATCTCATGTTGGCCCACTGTTCTGGAGTTAATTTCACCGTGAAAATGGATTTTGAATTCATAATAATAAAAACTCTCACCATAACCTTGAGTCTGCATTCACCTAGTCAGAGAACTCATAGCAAATGAACTGTGTCCAACCTAGCCAGCTCAGATTTAAGTACTTGCCACAAATTGCTCATGAACTAGAGCTACTGACCAAGGATTGTTTCCAGAAATTGTTCAGCAAAATAATTTTGCATAATGAATCCCTTGGAGAAAACAATGTTCTCTTCACAGGCAATTTGTGAACAGAAACACAGCCAAAATGAGTCAAATAAATGATTCATTATGAATTATTTGCCCAGTTAAGGCTGAGATGAGCATATGTGACTTGTGTCCCTCTCAGTTTAATCTACCGTGCTTAGTTGTTTGTAAGATGTGTCTTCTCTATTAGCCTTGTTTGATTCCTGTATTTCTCCTCTCCCAGCCATGCATTATGTTGTTTTAATGTTTTATTTAGATTTTTTTACAATGCCAAGTCCTCTTCTGTTGCTTCTGTTGTCTCTGTATCTTTGGTTTTGGAAAAGCACTTCCTGTTAATGTGTCTGAGCAACATTTGCCTGCAATCACCAACCCTGCACATATTTTTACACCAGAATAGCAGCTTCCCTCAAACTTTGAGCCTAAATACAGCCATTAGCCATACCACAAAACCCAAACCTATCATTTTCACAATGTCCTGAACACTGGATTTCCTCCAAGCCTGGTGCTAATGCCTCCCAATTAATCTGTCACCACATAGCAGTCCCCCCACTCACATAGGATGAAATGCATCCCTCTGCTCAGAGCTTGCAGAAGGTCTTTGTGCCACTGAAGTCCCATTTAAGCCTTGGAAATGGGGCTTAAGTGATGCCTAGACCTTGTGTAGGCTCTCTGCACAGAGGTGAATTTTATGCATATATAGTCCATTTTTATCACCTCCAGGGCACGATGAGCTCCACTGTGTAGTGTCATCTCATATAGTGCCATTTTGAAAATGTGAGCTTAATTTTTTTTGAAATGTTAATGTAACTTGCAGTAGTCTAATTTCATTTCTGTATGACAGTGACTCCATACCTCTGCATTTGTTTCATTTCACTTTGATTGTGTAACGTGTTCTCTGTAGACGTGTATTAACATCACTTCATTCCCTTCTACCACTGTAACATCGTCTCCCTAGACCTGCACTGACATTGTTGAACCATTTTCTTTATGTCATAAATTTCCTCTTCAGACCTACACAGATGTTCCGTTTCAAGACAGGGGTAGCTATGGGCCCATCCTCTGCAATCTTCCCTGTGTAACTTAGCCAATGCACCTCAAACCTAACTAACAACACATTATTATTATAATTATTTATTACTTGGTATTACAGTAGTCCCTAAAGATCCCAAGACTGGACAAGACTAACAAGACTGGACTCTGTTGTGGCAGACAAGAGACTTACACTAAATAGACAAGACTGATAAAAGGCAGGAGAGAAAGTATTTTCATCCCCATTTTACAGATGTGTAACTAAAGTACCAAGAGATTTAATGACTTGCCCAGAATTACATAGCAAGTCTGTGTGGTAGAGCTCAGAACTGAACACACATTTTCAGAGTCCCCACTTCACAGGACCATCTTTTCAGCCTGAGATTTTTCTGAACAAAAAGAGGTCATTTAATATGCATTTCTGCTCTGAAAAATGTTTATGTAAAAATGGCACTTTCTTACTTAATCTAGCTTTTCCTTATGTGTATTCAGGGTCATTCAGCATCTTCTGAATTTAGTGATAAAAATAAATTTTGTATTGCTTTTCACTTATTATTACTGCAGAAACCACACAGCGAAGTGGGAATGAGTTGAACCCTACTCTTCTTGCATCATCAATAAAATAGTTTCCTAAATTTCAATAAGTTATATCTGTGCAACCCCACTGAAAATAATGGGGTTGCACAGATGTAACTGAAAGCATACTTTTGAAGTTAATTGGGTTGAACAGGTGTAACTGGGAGTCTGATTTGGTCTGCAAACCCTTTATTATAGCTGATGATGCACAAGAAGGAAAGAAACCAACTTGTCTCTCAGATCCCAGGTTAAATTTGCAGGATGACACTAAAAAAAAATCCATATTTTTGCTGTAAAGTTTCATATGGAAATATTTGTGAATTGATACATTTGGAACCCTCAATGTCATTTTTGCAGAGTATAATTGTACTTTAACGAAACCTGTATGCATATACAATAGTTTCATTCAACACTTAGACATCTTGGTGACTTGAAACATTTCCAGTAATATAAATGTATCTGCTATTTTCTAAGTACTGACGGCCATATTCTTGCTTTGGATGCATATTATAGATCACACTATCTTCAAAGGAGATTGTGTGCATGTTACTGTTAACAGGCTTTTCTATAATAGGGGCTTCATCCTTCAGGCTTAGCATTTAAATCAATGGGTGGTTTTAATGAGTTAGGCCTATAGGATTGGACTCTATATTTGAAAAAGCAAAACAGAAATTACTTCAAAACGTATTTACATATAACAAGGAATGAGTCCTCTATTGCATCCAGCTCTGTAAATTCACTGAAAGGTTCTGCAAACATTATAAACTATGAGTGTGCATCCTGAGCTGTTTATGAATAGCAACTGTCACAGAGATTGTTATTCAATCAAGGAGCATGTATTATTATTTATAATATTTAGAAAGTCATTTTTGCAGGGTAAATGTAGAAAAATAATCAAAGATCCACAAACAAAAGACTTTTAAAAAATTAACTGGCCTTTTGGCCTAGGAAGAAGCGTTAATGATCATTTTATTTAAACACCTAATTTTCGTGAGGGTCCTTGAGGGCAGCAGAAAATTCATATATATTACAAATCAGGGGTAATATAGCACATCATACTTACACAACAAAGATTTAATAAAGGATCCATTACACAAGTAAAGGAGGACAGGGCCAGGAAAAATGCATGCAGGCAAATTCCAAGCTGCCAGCAGCTGTTTCAGTAAAAATTGTGTTCTCTCCATTCTGAAATGGGAAATCCATGAAAACTTGATGACTTACACTGGAGAAGTCATATTGCCAAGTATGCCTCAGGGGCTATGGGATGGGAAAAGGGAACAGTAAGCTAGCAATATATTTAAAGCTGTCTATGTGACCTTAGATACTCATACATTATGGCTTCTGGCCTATGTAATTACCGAGACACATTTTGTAGAGGGGAGTGGTACACTGAAAATTTCCTTCCTACGAGGAGCCATTACTTTAGTGATTACATTTCAAATGTGTAGATATTACCTTAATTCTGTCCAGTTTGGAAAACTAATAAATTCCTAATTAGGACAGTGTTGCTTGAAGTTGTGCCAGGATATTCATGCTAGTCACTAGGAGAGGGACTTCCACTGATGGTCCCCAAAGAGTTGGTTGGTTGATCACATGATGCTGGCTTTTTTCTCCTTGTGTCCAGTTGCTACACTGTATTGAAAACAAGTGCATATGTAACCCACACACCTCCTGGGTGTGGTGTTCTGTCTCCTTTAGTGGCACCGAGACCACTTACTGATTAATGAGTCTGCTATAGCTTTAGCTAAGAGGCATGTGGCTTTTAACTCATGCAGTAGAGACTCGTGCTTTCAGCTCCAGAGATTCCACGTTCGATCCCGTCCACTGACGACTGTGGTCTGTTGGAGTTACAAGTGGGGGCTCGTCCGGGATATCAACTAGGAAGTCTCTGAAGCTCAGGACATGCTTCCTCAGCTATAGGAAGTGTGTAACCCACACACCTCCTGGGTGTGGTGTTCTGTCCCCTCCACTGGCACTGAGACCACTTAGAGATTGAGGCTGCTAGAGCATTAGCTAAGAGGCAATGTAGCTTTTAGAGCATGCATTTAGCTCCAGAGGTCCCAGGTTCGATCCTGCCCACCGACGACCAGGGTCTGTCGGTGTTACACATATACACAAACTACTCCCCAAAATATTACTTTTCCATGGAAGCAATTGCCTTAGTTGCCACAGGAAAGTTGTATGATTGTAAATGCCAGAGGAATGGTCTGTGAGACAGTGTCTGTATTAAGATGTGGTCCCGGTTGTGAAAAACTTTGAAAATCTCTGAATTGGGAGAACCTTTTCAAATCCCTGAGCTTTGCAGATTACTGAGTAAATGAATGATTACGAAAATCAAGGATAATGCATCACAACATCTATTTTGTTCACTAATTTTCTCAATAGCAGTTTATATTTATTTATTATAACCAGCTCTTTTGTGGTCTATGTGAGTTTCGCTACTGGTTCCAAGGAAACCAGGAATACAGTTCATTGGATGCCAGTAAATGTAATGCAGTCAATGCTATTGTTGGAAAAAAAGACACAGAGAGAGTCATTTTTAAGTAACGAGTCTCAGGTTTTGTTATTAAGAATCCAATCCTCTTTCTTCTTAAGATAAAACAAAAATACATCTATAAGAGAAGATTCTTAACCAGAAAAGCCAGGCACAGCATGCATCACTGCCAAGCTGGTCACAGCAATTGTTACCAGGTTAGAGTTCTTCTAGCTGACTCAACTTGGTGCTTATTAGACAGAAGGCGAAGAAAGACAGAAAAAAGTAGGAAGACTAAGATGAACCAAAGAGAAGGGATAATAATGAAAACCTTAGGTTCGCACCAGGATTTGTTCAGGGTGCAGCCGTGGAGATGGTAACATCATCTGGTTCCCTTCCTTTGTCTGGTCTGAGGGAAACATTATTTGCTATTAGAAAAAAGAAGATTCAGTGTTTGTGATGGTAAATTCCTCTGTCCCAACATGTGGTGGTTTTGCTACCATGATGGCAACACTGTGATGCTGGTCAATGTGAGTATGCTGCTGCAATCTCATGCCTTCTCTAGGCTTGCTGCCAAGCTCTGAGTTCACTGTTGTGCTGAAGAAGTCACCAAGTGCTTCCAGAAAAGTAATGTCTGAAACAGGCAGCAAATTTGCTCATCAAAACTGACCAATCAACACAAGCATCCAGAGGTCCAAGGCTGTGGTCCAAACTTTTTTCCATCTTAAGAACATTTTGGTCTGCTTCTGTAACAATTCTGTAACTTCACCAGGAGCTTTGAAACTCCTAATCAACGACTCCTTTGTTCATGCAGTCTGTTTACATACTCCCTAGGACTGTTCTGTACTTGCCTTTCACAATTTTTACAGTATGTTTATTGGTGAAAATAAGATGACCTTTCACGCACTTTGCCCAATTTAAGATTTTAACCATCAGGTTCTTGGGGGTTAGAGAAAAGATGGGGTTAAAAGAACTGTGTGAGGGATGAGGATGGAGGAGTTAGCAAAGTTGTGGCAGAGTCTGGTGGTCAGCAGACATGGAATATTAATGGAAAGTGGACGGTGGGGATGAGTGGAGTGGGGTTGAGGGGAGTTGATCCAAATGGAACTGTGGGAGCGTGATGGAGTGGGGCAGATAGATTGGACAGACCTGTGGGAGCATGGGAAGCAGAAGCAGAGTTATAATGGGGGACACAGAGGGGAACAGAGTTGTATCAAGGAACCTGCCATCTAGACAACAGCATAGCTCCTTCCTGCTGCACTAAGTAGCCTATAGCAGTGATGCATTCTCCTCTGACTGTTTCTGGCAAGGATGAACTAACTTGTTGTTTATTTGAAATTGTCTAAAAATGACCCTCTGCCATTCTCATCATCTTGATGATTGGCAACTGTGGGAAGTGTGAACTGTGGGAATGGGATCCAAAAAAGTGCTGATATTAAAAAGAAAAAATAGTGTTTAGAAAACAGAAACTGTTCATAAAAGTACTGAAAGATTTACCCTAGAAAATATGAGAGGGACCTGATCTCCAAAATCGTCCGGCTTTGGAAATGGAGGATGTTAACAAACAGTAATGTAAGTTCTAGGCATTTAAACCCTGCTTTATGTGCAAATTCCAAAATAACCTTAACTATGAAGATACAATGATGCCTCAGTCTTATGGTATACCTTCATCACCCCTATATTTTAAAACTCGATTACTATGTAATAGCTAACAAGTTTTAAGAAATTCATTTACACTGTTTCCATATATTAAGAGATTCTGATCTATCATGTTTAGCGCCATAAAAACTTTCAAATTTATCATAGTAGAATGAAATTTTTAAAAATCTTTTGTTCTTTTGAATCCACCATCCAGTCGCCAGCACTTTGTTGACGTAAGTCAGGATAGGTTCATTGATCTGACAATCTAGCCCTTGAGTCCCCAAACTTTGGACACCCTGTAACCATGACTAGCTCAGTATAGTTACTACAATGAAAAACAGGCTGTGTGTGACAGAGGCATACCTGTCAATTGGGTGATCAATGTCAATGTGAGCTTGCCCTTTATTTTCTCTCCCGTGTGTTTGTTTTTCTTTGTATAAGTAGATGCAATAGTTAATGACAGGTTTCAGAGTAGCAGCCGTGTTAGTCCGTATTCGCAAAAAGAAAAGGAGTACTTGTGGCACCTTAGAGACTAACAAATTTATTTGAGCATAAGCATAAACTGAAATTTGTTAGTCTCTAAGGTGCCACAAGTACTCCTTTTCTTTTTGCAATAGTTAATGAATATAAGGAATAAGTCCAACATTTTTTACTATATTTTCATAATTAAGTTGTGTTTAATTAGCCCTTCATAAGTGACACATCTTGGAAATGCTACTGCAGAAAGATAGCCAAGTAAACATTTGATCAGTGGGCTGGCAGGAGTGTGGGGTCTTCCAAATAGCATGCAAGGCTCTAATTTAACTAAGAAGCTCCACATTTGTCTGAGATGCTGTTATGTGTGCACCTTGAACCATTCTGAAGCTGAAATAAAGTCTGATCATTGTTCCTATATGGTGAAAATGAACTGATGATATTGTTCAAAGTTAAGAAGAAAAGATCCAAATGAAGCAAGCATCAGATAAGATGCCAGCAACACAAGTATATGTTGCCAGCAATATGGGTATACCTCCCTGCTGATACTGAAAGGGAGAGTGGCTGAGTTTATTAATGACCAAAAACAATTGCAATGCAAGGAACATAGTACCTTTACTTTCATGTAAATAAAATTTGTACTTTCATGTGGTTTTCACATGGGCCAAAATATTATGTATTAAAATTTGCTGATATATATATCTGACATAATTAGGTTAAATTCTCATTCCTCAGCAAAGAGGAAAGGAAATGTGCTTTTGTGGTTAGTGCACAGGGCTGGCAACTCTAGGTTATCATTTATAATCTAACACGGACTCATGGTGAGATTTTGGACAGGTTACTTCATCACCTAATAACCAAATTTCCTCCTTTGTAAAATGAGAATTGGAATAATAATACTTATCTACCTCACAGTGGTGATTCACAGGTGTGGTTGGTTTTTGTTTGTTTGTTTTTTAAAGGCCAGAAGGGATTATTAGTCCAGATCCTCAAAGATATGTAGTCACCTAACTCCCAATGAAATCAATGGAAATTTGGTACTTAAATACCATTGAGAATCCGAGTCCAATGCTTTACATGATCATGTAGCCTGACTTCCTGCATAACACCACTGATAGAGACCCTGTATTTCCTGCATTGAATACCCCCTCCCAAAATCTGATTCAGCCACATCATCTCTTTTAAAAAGACTGACTTAAAGCCTCCAAACAAAGGAGAATCCATCAAATCTCTTGGTGTTATGAAGCCTGGTGAACGTCTGAGCTCCTCCAGCAGACCTGCTAAGTATTTACAGTGGAAATAACTTTCTAGTTATATAATATAGCTTTCCACTGAAGTAATACCATGCACCTTATCTCAATAACCTTTTCTCTCCCTTATTACTTTCCTGCCCCATAACCTGGATCTAGTAGCTGCTGCTTGAGGGTCGCCCAAGAAAGCAAGGTATTGTGCTATACGGCCTGAAAATGAAGAATAAACCTGGAGCGTGGTACCAGTCTATCATGGCATTATGCAGATTCCTGACTTGAATATTGCCTGGCTGTTCTGGCCACAGTATGCGAGCTGGGGGCCGGAAGGGTTCTGCACAGCCAAGCTCTCAGGGAGAGAGAGTGGTACGGGCTCTGGGTCCTCCGTCACTCATTGCTCCTGCCGCCGAGGTCGATGCTCTGCCCTTTAGCAGCTTGCCGAGCAGGCGAGGGGCCTGGCGGAGCAGCAGCGAGCAGAGGGAACGTCTGGAATCCCACCCTGGGCCGGTGATTGACATCCCGGAGGCTCGCTCCTCTTGCCAACCGCAGAGCAAAGCAGCCAATGAGCGCCGCGCGGGGCGGGTGCTGGGCTCGGGAGCCGCCGGTACTTAGACTCGCCGGTGCTGGGGGCAGCCCAGAGCGGAGCGGGGCTGTCCAGGGGAAGGTAGAGCGCGTCCAAGGAGCCGGAGCTCGGGGAGCGGCAGGGGCACCGGGGATGCTGCTGCTCACCTGCTCTGCGGCTCCCATGGGGACAAGAAGACTTTAAGGGAGTTGGGCGCTTGGCTGGAGCGGGGCGATCACGGGTACGGAGGGCGCGGGGGGTCGGTGTCAGGGGGCAGGAGCGGGGCCGGGAGATGGAAAGGGGCAGGCGGGGTGTCACGGCTCGGCTCCCGGGAACCAGACGCTGCCCTACCGTGCCTCCCCGTGCAGCCCCCGCCGAGCTGGGCGGCCGGGAGCCGGGGCAGAGCGTGCTCTGCTGGAGCCACCGGTGCGAGGGGGACGCTCCTAGCTCCAGCCGCCCGGCGTCCTTCTCCCCCTGGCCCGGAGACGCTGCGGTGAACTTTGTCCCCTTTGCCCGCCCCGGAGCCCAGGAGCCGGCGGGGACCCTGGAAGCGGGACAAGGTGCGGATGCCGCCCGGGACGCCGTTCGCCAGAGGCGGCAGCGGTCCCCACGTCTCCCGGGAAAGCTGTGCCCGCCAAACGCGGCTGCACCGCTGTGGCATGGTGCGGGTGCCCCCGGTACGGCTCCGTTCCCCGAGCCAGGCGTGTAACGATTGCTCCGGGCACGGGCAGGGAGCAGCCCCAAAGGGGCACAGTTGGAGGGGAGGGAGGGTTCCCCTAACGCGGGGAGCGGGGACGCGGTCCGGGAGGGGAAATCACTGAAACTCTGTGCCTGGATTTTTTTGTTCTTCCTCCTCTCCCTTTCCCCCTTCTCCCCCCCCCCCCCCCCCCCCCCACTTTCCCTCTCCCCGTCCTGCTTCTCTCCTCCCTCCCCCCCCCAGACCCGGCGATTCCTGCCCTCGCCTTGCCTTGTCATTGATGGGAAATCAACTGGATCGCATCACCCACCTGAATTACAGCGAGCTGCCGACCGGAGACCCCTCGGGGATCGAGAAGGACGAGCTGCGGGTCGGGGTGGCTTACTTCTTCTCGGATGAGGAGGAGGACCTGGACGAGCGAGGCCAGCCGGACAAGTACAGCGTGAAGGGCTCCAGCAGCCCTGGGCAGGAGACCCCCACTCACCACCACCACCACCAGCTGGTGCTGAACGAGACCCAGTTCTCCGCCTTCCGCGGCCAGGAATGCATCTTCTCCAAAGTCAGCAGCGGCCCCCAGGCTGGGGACCTGCGCGTCTTCTCGGTCTCGGCCCTGCCTGCCCTCTGCAAGCCGGGAGACCTGCTGGAGCTGCTCTACCTGGGGCCATCCGACCACCCACCCCCACCCCCGCACTGGGCAGTCTATGTGGGCAGCGGGCAGATCATCCACCTGCACCAGGGCCAGATCCGCCAGGACAGCTTGTACGAGGCGGGCGCTGGCAACGTGGGCCGGGTGGTGAATAGCTGGTACCGCTACCGCCCCCTGGTGGCAGAGCTGGTGGTGCAGAACGCCTGCGGGCACCTGGGTTTAAAAAGCGACGAGATCTGCTGGACTAACTCGGAGAGCTTCGCCGCCTGGTGCCGGTTCGGGAAAAGGGAGTTCAAAGCCGGGGGGGAGCTGCAGGCTGCTGCCGGCACCCAGCACCAGCAGCAGTACTATCTCAAGATCCACCTGGCTGAGAACAAGGTGCACACGGTGCGATTCCACAGCCTGGAGGATCTAATAAGGGAGAAGCGCAGGATCGATGCCAGTGGCAAACTGAGAGTGATCAAAGACCTGGCTATAGTGGATGGGAAAGAGTAACAAACAGCGGAGAGACGAGGTGCTCCCTTCTTTCCCCGGCTTGGCGAGAGCTGTCTGCCACAGACAGACCGGGGGCTTCGCTCTCTGGTGGGACGCAGTTTAAACCGGAATCCATGGGGCAACGTTCCAGAAAACCAGCATTCTTCTTACACCCATAACCAGTATTTGGTTTGGCTTTTAATAACATTTAATGAACGAAGAAAGAGAGGGGAAGAAAAGAGGGGTATGTGTGGAAGAGATTTACAAAGTATGTGGACAAAGTCTCTCCTGTCAGTCGATGTTGGCCATTCTAGCAACATGCTAATAAAATTTCAAATTGAAATTCTTTTACATTTATTTTCATGGCTTTAATCCATGATACCTTTTAAGCATTTGGGGCCATAGACGCGGATTTAGCTAAAGAGTTTTTCGCTAACATTTGCCTTTCAAACAAACTGTCTCAAATCTTCTGCTAGTTCTGTGGGGTGGGAGGAGGTTCTGTTTGTTTTATTTCTAAATACATCTTGTAGCCAGAGCCCTAATTTTAGTCCAGTAAACTATAGAAAGGTATTAATCAGGTGTAAGTCTTTTTACCTTTCTCTGGCAGAAACTGATCACAAGTTTAAAAATCTGTTCTTTTTTTTCCTTCCTATATGTTCTCTTTCTGCTAGATGTTCCCACAATACTTTAGTGTTCTACTCTTTTTGAAAATATTAAGAGTTAGTGAGCAGCTGCTTTCTTGAGAACAAAGCCATTCTGAAACATTAAATAAAGGAGGGGGAGTATTCTGGTGAGCAATTTACATACATGCTTTTCCAGAGAGCAATCCTGCAAGGTCTCCTGCTCTAGGTTTGCCTTGCATCCCACAGAGCTACTGCACCAGTACTCTGAGGATACTTGCCACCTCTTTATACGCTGCAAAGAAGCCAAAATAAAATTGAGTTTGGCATGCTGAGTGTTCCAAACTATAGCAATGTGACCAAGTTTCCCTTGCATTTCTAAATCCAATAAAAGAAAATAGGCTTAGTCTAAATTTAGAAATCCAAAGTTTCATAAAGAGATGCCTTTTATGTCATATGATCAATGCATTTTTTTTTATTTCAGATCCCATTCCAAGTTAATTCATTGATTAATTCTCAGTCTTGAAATAAAAAGATCATAACATTATATATATATAATCAGCTATCATTCTTAAGTATACTGGGACATTCCTAAATCTATCTATTATCCTTTTTTATTATTATTATGATGAGCAGCATACAATTTGTAATGACCAAGTTATTTTTGCTTGTATCGATACTGGAAAGAAAATGCATTTGGTTTTTGTTTTCCCCTCTCTATCAAGTAACAGATGGCAGAATTATTGTATATACACTCCACCCTCTCTGATATACTGTATCTTGGCTCCCTTCTATATTAAACAACATCATAAGCAACCTTGTTGCAACAGTACTTCATTTTAACAAACAAAGCATTTGCCTTCCATGACTGATGTTATGAGGATGGAGTGTACTTTACTAGAAGACAGATGTCAACATTTGTTTCACATAAGACATCTGTTTAAAAAAAAAGAAAAAGGGGAACTTGACAACCTTATAACGGAAGGTCATGTAACTGGTTTTATATTTGCTGATATGCTTGACAAAGTTATTTGGCAATAAAATGAGAAGGTGTTTCTTTTTTTTTTTTTTTCCTTCAAAGCACTGATCGTTACTACAACACTGTGTGAACAGCTTACTTTAGTAGGAGGAATTTTTAAAAGTGAATTTCTACCCATGTCAAACAGCTGATAGAATGGCTTCAAATTCCAATAACACACCTTTTAACAAATGTGTAATATTTTACATGTATTTTGATCATATTTGTTGGCTGATAACTGTGGCCTTATCAATAAAGAACAGCAGAAGCCTTTACATTATTGTATAGCATCCTAGGTGGACTTGAAATGGAGTACATTTCCCTAACATTGAACAGCTACTATAGTAGGTACTCTTTTTTTATCCCATTGGTGAGTTTAGTTTCTCTCTCTACAGCTGTGAAGTTAATGGTAAGGCAAGAGTGAGATATATAGTACCAAGCTTTATGCTCACAATAATAAGTGAAGTTTTGTTGAACAGGTGATAAGATTAGGGATGGCATTATCATTATTTAATATCTATACTGCATTAGTGCCCAAAAGTGCCATATGATACTTGGTGCAGTGCAAAAACACAGGAAGACATAGTCCCTGCACCCAATACACTTAAAGTCTAAAAAGACAAAATAATAAAGGGTATGGGGAAAGAATGATGGGCACAGGTTTAGTTAGTTACATTTCTTTTTCTTTTTTATTATGGTGCAAGGGTAGCGTGAGGGGGGAATGATAGGAGGGAGGAAATACATGGGGAGCAGGTAAGTGGGATAAGTAGGAAGATGAGTTTGTATGTTCTCCATATTTGACTTTTTGACTTCTGGAGCTAGATCTTCTTTTCCCTAAACTGCCCTGCTATGAGTAATACAGGAGCAGAAGCAGAATCCTTATATAAGCATCATGGTACATCCCCACTAATGGGAACTGCATAGTTTATTATGTTAATTCAGTGGATTTTTAAGAGATATTTGCTTTGAACTTGTCAGTGTTATTTCTCCACAGCCCATCCTTTTGGCCGTACAGTAATCTTAACTTCGTATGCTTTTATGGAGGAAACACTGGGCTGGGCTAGGCTTTGTAGATGTTAATGCCAGTACTCAGATCTCACTCATTATTGTAGAAGATTACTATTGAAATAGTTTAATACTTCTCCATTCATAATTTTCTCTGACTGCTGGTCCATATTGTTATTTATGTTGCACAAACTATGTGCTTTATAGACAGGTAGGAGAATAAAATCCCTACCCCAAAGAACTTACTTGGATATGCATGTGGAGATTTATTAAACACTTGTAGTAGTAGGCATCCTTAAGTCTGGAGAGACCATGGATATGTGCCCCTGAGAGGTAAAGAATGTACCGAGCTGGTTTAACGGCAGCCGTGGCTGTGGATGAAGAGACACACTTGAGAGTGACAATCTCTGCTGTGTGTGTCACATTTAAAGGTGATGTTTCAACCCTGTGGGCTCTGCCTCATGCGAGCTCTTTTCTCCTCTGCTAAGCTGGGTGGCTTCCTCTCGTAACTCCAGAGACCTTAGTTAAGCTCTTGTTTCCAAAGGTTGTGGTCTTGAGTGTGATCTTCACAGTTATCCACATCCATGTCCGTTTCTTCGAGGTCTTGCACACATCCCTGAACCGCAATTTTGGGCGTTGCTTGGTTCTTTTTCCAGATGCCAGTTCACCATAGAGGAGGTCCTTTGGGATGCACCTGTCATTCATTTGGCACACATGCCCAGGCCAGCGGAGGCATCTCTGTTTGAGGAGTGTTTGCATGCTGGGTATGCTGGCCCATTTGAGCACCTCATTGTTGGTGACTCTGTCCCTCCAGGAGATTCCAAAGATTCGACGAAGACAACGCACACGTTGAGCCTCTTTTCCTGATGAGAGTATAAGGTCCATGCCTCACTTCCATACAAAAGTGTGCTGATAAGATATGCACGATAGACACACATCTTTGTGTGTTCTGTCAGTTCATTGTTTTGTCATACCCTCTTGTTCAGTCTAGCTATTGTTGTAGCAGCTTTTCTGATGTGGATGTTGAGTTCCTTTTCAAGTGAGAGGTTGAATGTGATAGTGGACCCCAGGTATGTGAACTCATTCACCACTTAAAGTTTATAGTTTTACTTGTAGTAAGTCAATTGTATTCCAAAATATAGAGCTTTAATCCTGAAACAGGAACTGTGTAGATGGAGTCTTACTCTGGGGTGGGTCCCATTGCAAGATTGAGACCTAAATGATAATCTGTGAATACAGTAATTGGGTACCCTATTGCTGCTGTTAGTTAAATTATGGTCAGTATTTCCAAGATAAACCCAGATCTTATTTTAATTTTTGTTATTATGAAGGGATTTTACATTTGTAAAAACATGTCTTAGTTTGAAATCTGACATACAAAAATAGTCAATACTAGAATGGATCTTTTGACAAAATTTAATTTGATTTTTTTTAAAGTTTCAGTATAAGGAAAGTAATGAATGATGGGATTAGACACTTCTTTGAGCTGTTGTAAATCAAAAATAGGAGTTGTGTATGTTGAGCGTGGAGTAGGGATGGAGACAATGAGACAAATTCTGCTCTGATTAAAACTACTGTAAATCCATAGAAACATCCTGTGTTAATGGATTTTTCTCCAGATTTACACTGAAATAGCTGCCAGCAGAATTTCATCCCTACTGTAAATTTTAAAAGTGGCTATTGAACATGTGCATTTTCGCCTTTGCAGTAGAATTTTACTACAGCTAAATAATACAGACCTACATGTTAAGATGTATGTTCTGAACGCACTGTAATGGTGACATATGGTTGTGTGCATATTAATAGTACTGGAACTATGTTATTCTTGGGAAATAAACTATAATTGGCCCAATGGCATTTTACATTTAAAGCAGCCAATAGTATGTACTTAATTTTGTATTAACAGCAAGACTACTGTGTGCTAATCTATCTTGTGAACTCTTAAATACTTTCTTGACACTCTTATTCTTTTCCTTTTTGGGGGCCCTTAATCTGCAAACACTTATGCACATGCTTAACATTATTCATATGAGTATGGGATGACTCATGAGTAAAGATACTTCAGTGTTTGCAAGATCAGGCCCTTAAACCCTGCTTAAAAGCACAAAATTCCCTTACTTTAATATTTAATTTGACTTTTCAAAACAGGGATCCAATCCCACTCTTTCCGGGCAAATTCTCACTGGGAGTTTTGTGCGAGCGATATCTTCAAGATTGGCCTAAATAGCACCTACTTAACTGTACATACAGCAATTGTCCATGCAAAATTGGCTTTCTGTTGTACAGAATGGGTAATTGTTTATGTACATGATGCAGGCTTTCTGTGTATGTGTGTGCATGCGCGCACATGTGTGAGAGGTGCAGTTTATGGACCTGATTTTCAGCTGGAGCTGAGTAGCCATATCCATGGACATGGATGGAAGGTTTTTATTCTAGAAATCAGGCTCTATCTGAGCAGGTTTGGACAATAATGTAGTTGAGTCTCAGACTCATCAAACAAGAAATTCAGAGCTTAGTCTAAAATTCCTTTCTTTCTCTCTGTTGTATCCACACAGCCCCTCTAATATAATAAAATCACTCAAACTTTGGAGACTCCTTATGCTACCAGAGCAAAAACAGGGTGAGTAAAAAATGTGGTGTATCATTTGCCTTAACGAATACATATAGTAAGTTTAAACATTATTTGAACATAGAGTGGCACTGATATCTATCTATCTATCTATCTATATATATATGATCATGATTATTTTATTAGTGTCAGTATAAACTGCAATGTCATTTCAATGTGTTCCTTATGTGTGCCACAGACAGGTGCCTGAGGTTCACAACCAACTGGATTTAACACTATTCAAACATTTGTGCTTTAGGGTATGCTGCATTCTTCTGACACCTTTGAATTAAATATGTGGTCTTTGACATATTAGTGCTTAGTGGAGAAAAAAGTCAAGGAACACTACACTTTGCAACAATGAAGTACTATTTTAGAATGAAATATGTTGCTGCCAACTTGTGTGTTTATAAATAAGAGAATGTTCCAGAGAAATACCCATTCATCCTTCTGTTCAGTATATTTAAAAGGACACTGTCAAGGGAATTTCATCATTTAAATATTTTTTTCTTGCTGTTTGTAATGCCTTGGAAGCTTAACGCTGAAATTAGCTGTGCTCCATTGTGTAAAGATATTAATCTGTTGTTGTATAGTTCAGGGGTGGCCAACCTGAGTCTGAGAAGGAGCCAGAATTTACCAATGTACATTGCCAAAGAGCCACAGTAATATGTCAGCAGCTCCACCAATCAGCGCCTCTCTCTACCTCCCGCACCTTCCGATCAGCTGTTTCGTGGCATGCAGGAGGCTCTTGGGAGGAGCAAGGGCATGGCAGGCTCAGGGGAGGGGATGAGAAGGGGTGGAGTCGGGGAAGGGCCTGTGGCAGAGTTAGGGGTTGAGCAGTGTGCATTCCCCCGGCACATTGGAAAGTTCACACCTGTAGCTCCAGCCCCAGAGTTGGTGCCTATACAAGGAGCCACATATTAACTTCTGAAGGGCAGCATGTGGCTCCGGAGCCACAGGTTGGTCACCCCTGGTATAGTTGTTCCTAAGTGAGGGCAGAGGGCCTTGATTTATTATTTTAAAGCATAAGTATGTTTGTTTTCAAAAGCAAAAAGGGTAAGAGTTTCCAAAGCGCTCAGTATTGGCCTAACTTGTCTCCCACTGAAGTCAATAGTGAACACCCATAGATTGCAATGGAACTAGAGTTAAGTAAATGCTGACTGCTTTCAGAAATCCCACTCAATGTGCATAGGGTGAAACTTAACCTCACCCACTTCCCACAAAGGCCAAGTAATCTTTTGTGTGGGAGATAGACTCCAAAGCCCATGGCAGAGTAGATGCCGCAACCCAATCCCACATGAAGGTTTTGCATCACTTGAACCTCATAGTTATGGATTTTCTACTCCATTCACAAGCCATCTTCATACATATCAAACTATCTGGACCTGGTGCAAGACCCTCCCCCGTCCCGCCCCATAGCATTCACAGAGTGCAGAGGCTGCCCAGTATGGGTATTTAGATGGTAGTCACTGAACAACCCCACCAGTGGAATTAACTGGTGCTAGGGGGACAGTGCAGAGTTCAGTCTCACTCTTGAGAACTGTATCATCTTTACAGTCAATGAAAGAAAAATATTGGACCTACCAATCCTGTCAATGTCCCTTGAACTAACCCATTTTTCTGAAATGAAAATATGCTGCTATTTAAGATTAATACATCAAATAAGTGATTGCCACAATAGTGCTGGCACCTAAAAATCATCCTCCTCTGAGCATTAGCAACAGTTATTTCTAATCCGCTGTGCACTGTATATTTAGGTATATCCAGAATTTCAAATGAATACAGAAGCATTGATATGTTCCTGATAGTATTGCTTGCTACCAACAGTTACTAAAATGGCCCATTTGCTATGTGACAAATCCCTGCTTCACCTTTGAATTCAAACATTGTTTTATGGTGTATTTGCCTACGTAACAAGCTTTTTGGATTAGTCCTACCAAGCCAGCACTGATTTCATATCATTGCTTTTCCAAAAAGCTGCAGTTAAGAGTCATTAGTATTGAAAACTTCATTTTAATTGACCCATTGACTCATTTTAATTATGGCACTGAGTGTCAAGTGCTAGGACCCTGTGCAAAGAGGCACTTAAATTGCTGACTCATGCTGGCAGCCATCTCACCTGGGTTGTCTTAGTACCAAACAAGGATATAAAAGGGTTTGGCTCTCTAGTTCTCTCTCCAAGTTTGAGGAAACTAGGGAAAAGAAGGGATAAAGGTATAGAGATGCCCTTCAGTGAAAAGCCCTAGAAACAGTCAAGCTGAGAAGGTATTTTAGGCTGAGATTTATATTCATGCTTTATATAAAGATAGGAATTAGGAAGAGGGTAAGTTTGGATCAGATACAATGTGTGGGTACTGTGTTAGGAACAGTTGTGCAAAATTTTTCAGTGAATAGTAAATCCACCAATAAACATGTTTTGGGGACACTGAGAATATTTCATGATTTTGTGTCAAATTCAGCAACTGGTTTTGGCTGAAAACAAACAAAAAAAGTTAAACTCAGAACTGTCAAAATTAACTGTTTTTGACATTTTTTTTTTCAAAAATGTTATTTTGAAACTGAAATGACATTCTAAACACTTTGTTCAACAAGAATGTTTTTTTTATTTTGGTTTGGTGAGGGGGAAAAAATAAAAAGAATTCAGTTTTGATTTGAAATTAACCAAGTTTTCTTTCAGATTTTTCAATTCAGGCACCAAACTGCCTGCTTACAGAAATATTATATCATTTATATTTCTGTGTAACAGAGAAGCATTCATACATGTATGTATTGCATAGAGAGGATAATGTTAGAGTTTCCATTTCATAGAATGCTAACATCTTCTATTAGTCCATCGTAACAACTGATGCCAAAAGCTCTCTAGGAATTTAAATAGGAAATTATTTAAAATGTCCTAAAATTCCCTAGACCTTCCATTCTCTCATGAGACATTCAAAGTGTCATTGATTTGTTCAGTCATACTTCCTAATGTATTCAGTCAGAGAATGACGTTATTTAGATGACCAATCACAAAATGTCTAACAAAGAATTATATTGGTCAGTTTGTGGTTAATCCGTATCTTGTTTGCACAAATAATTCAATGGACAGTTAGTTACAAATAACTCATTTGTGAAACTTCAAATAATGCATGAACAGTAAAAATGATTAAGTGTGTGGAATAAATTGTCCATTAAACAGTTTGCCCAATTCTAATCACACACAGAGGAAAAACCTGTGCCCTCCAGTAAGTTTACAGAACTCATTTAATTATTTTAAGGATTTCTTTGGAACTCATTGGCAGAGCATCTTATAATAAATTAAAACCAAATATTAATTAAAAAACACCCATATGGATAGCCTAATGCATTCTAACTTTTATTTGTCTCACAAAGGACCAACATGCTGACATATTAGTTAATTGAATGGTTGATTGAACAAGTAAGCCTTACACTATGCTTTGAAGGCTGCCAAACTTAGATTCTGGTGATCTGCCAGAGGAATAGAGCATTCCATTGAGATCTCTGCTGCAGGCTTTGGAAAGTTTTAATACCATCTCTGATATTAGGAATGATCCAACTGATCTTAACTCCCACAAAGCTGGGTTTCAGACAGGTTCAAGGCTTTAAAGATTGTTATCAATGCCTCTAATTGCTGTTGGAAGTAAACAGGCAGCCAGTACACAGAATTCACGTTTCATGCTTTTATGGATTGGCCCAATCTAAGAAGGGAGCAGATGAAGATCACATGGGAATTTTCAACTAATACAGAATTCAAGCTGAGCCCTAAGGAGAGTACCTCCAGCTAGATGAAAAAGGGATGGGTAACTAATAAGGACCATATTTGGGTGGAAAGATCATATATCATGGTGTGTAAGTGTGGGGGGGAATTAAAGCACGAGGAACTATTGCTCCTACCTGTGGATTCCTGGAGCAGTAATGGATCTAAGTGGATATCAACACACTGAATTATCCTGGGAAAAGCCTGATGTACCCACTGCCCTGTATGCTTCTGTATATGCTTCTTCCTGCCCACCAGCATTCCATTAATCTTGCCTTCACTGAGCCTCTGATGGTTCTCTTTCATCCAAATCTTGGTGTTTGGTCACATACCAGGAAGCAGCAAGACTGTAGAATGTGAGAAGTAGATATGAGTGTGATCCATTTTTCAACGGACTTAATTGTTATTCTAATAATAAGAATGTAAATCATTGCCACAACTTGAGTTTTCCTCAAATAAAGAAATGAATTGTAAGGAATGACAGCTTCACAGGAGATGTCGGAGGAATTACAAAACCGAGAGCATGTCTACACTACAAAAAATGACCCACAGCCATGAGTCTCAGAGGCCAAGTTAACTGACCTCAGCTCATGCTACACAGCAAAATTTGCGGATAAATTAGAGAGAGTTCAGCGGAGGGCAGCAAAAATTATTAGAGGGCTGAGGCACATGACTTATGAGGAGAAGTTGAGGGCTTATTTAGTCTTCAGAAGAGAAGAGTGAGGGGGGATTTTATAGCAGCCTTCAACTACCTGAATCGGGGTTCCAAAGAGGATGGAGCTCGGCTGTTCTCAGTGGTGGCAGGTGACAGAATGAGGAGTAATGGTCTCAAGTTGCAGTGTGGGAGGTCTAGATTGGATATTAGGAAAAACTATTTCACTAGGAGGGTGGGGAAGCACTGGAATGGGTTACCTAGGGAGGTGGTGGAATCTCCATCCTTAATGGTTTTTAAGGTCAGGCTTGACAAAGCCCTGGCTCGGATGATTTAGTTGGTGTTGGTCCTGCTTGGAGCAGAGGGTTGGACTAGATGACCTCCTGAGGTCTCTTCCAACCCTAATCTTCTATGATTCTATGAAAAATAGCAATGTAGACATTTGGTTTTGGAATGAAGCCCAGGCTCTGAAATCTGGTAGGGTTGAGTCTCAGAACCTTAACTACAGCCTCAGTCTGATCATCTACACTGCAATTTTTTAGTCCCATAGCGCAAGCCCAATGAGCCTGAGTCAGTTGACTAGGCTCTGAGACTAACTGCTGCAGGTCTTTTTTTTTCTTCTTCAGTATAGACATACCCAGAGACTCTAAAGACTGAGGGGACAGATTCCAAGCTGGTGTAGCTCCTTTGACTTCAGTGTCAGTTTAATCTAGCTCAGGATCTGGCTTTAAGAAATGTAGGGAAGTAAAGGCAGTTATGCACTAAAATGTGCCCCACCATGTAGGGAAGTAAAGGCAGTTATGCACTAAAATGTCTATGGGCATGACTACAATGCGGAAAAAAAACAACCCTGTGGCACCAAGTCTCAAAGCCCATGTCAGATGACTTGCTGAGTTTCAGAGCTAGGCTCCAGCTGAAGCAGAGACATCTACACTGGTATTTTTAACCCCATAGCGTGAGCTCAGGTTGATCTGGGCACTGAGGCCCACTGCCTCAGGTTTTGAGGAAATGGGGGGTGTTTTTGCTTTGGGTTCTTTTGCAGTGTAGAGGTACCATATATCTGGCAGAATCACTTTCTGTGGCATTATGACTGTGACGTTGCACTCCATATTTTTATAAAAAATATGTTTAAGTATGGATATGATGTAACTGGAATACGCTTTATGCAAAAGGTCTCTTGTAAGGTATCATCTACTTATAAAGCTTATAATCTACTGAGTGTGGTCATCCTATTTGTATGAATGTATCATTCTTGTATCTGAAACTGGGAATATGAAACAGAACTCTGAGGTCCTACTGTAATTATGCAAAGTGTGGGCCATTAATTGTGGTTTGGAAGCTTGATGGCTCCCATTGACTAGGAAAATTGGTAGTAAATGGCTCTGTTTACTTTTAAGACTTCCTGTGTGCCAGTGAGTGGGTAATAAAGTCTCACAGGATATGTGATCATGTCTCCTGACTTGGAATCCATCTTTAACTTTGTGCTTTTCCAGTTAGAAGGAGGGGTGGAAACCCAGAGAGAGACAAAGGATTCCCGCCTTGCGCCAAAGCTATTAAAAGGTGCGGAACAGAACAAAGGGGGCCAGTCATGGAGAAATCCTCTAGTTACCACCTGAGATAGAACTAACAAGGACTGTACCAGGGGAAAGGATTGAGCGCAGACTAGGAAGGAGTCTTGTCTGTGAAAGAAGCTTATTGGAACATCTCTGAGGGTGACATTTACCTGTATTCAGTTTCTTAACTGTATTAGGCTTAGACTTGCGTGTTTTGTTTTATTTTGCTTGGTAACTTACTTTGTTCTGTCTTTTATTACTTGAAACCACTTAGTTCAGGGCAACTGCACCTATATTTCCCTTCATGATCCAGCAAAGGCACCTGGCTCCTCAGATGTCACCTCCCATAGGCAGGAACCCAAGTCTCCCTTCCTCCTGGCCGTGGTTTCCAGGCTGCCCAGTTCACTGGCTACAGTTTGCTGGATCACAAAGAAGGCCCTGAGTCAATTTACCGCGAGACTATATATCCAAAAGTCATTTCTTTGTCTGTTGGTCTCCAGAGAATCCAGTTTGAACTAATATATGCGAGTGTCTCCAGGTGGTGGTATTCCTCTGGACATGTTACAACCTGAATGAATTTGCCTAATCACCCACCACTGTTCTGAGTTCCTGGAGGAGATGTGGTCATCCTCCCCCATAGAATTACATACATTCCCTGGCCCACAATATTACATCAAATGATAGAATCTCCCAAAGATACTGCAGGAAACTGCCATATCTGTCACAATACCCAAAGTTGGCTTTAATCTAACTAGCTTGGGTAGCAGTGAAGCCATAGCAGAATGGGTTTCTGCGCGGCTAGCTGCCTGAGGATACTGGGCAGGCCTGTGCAGTCCATGCTGAAGCCTGCACTGCCCCAGTATCATTGCTAACAGTACTTGACCTAGCTAAATTAAAGCTAGCTAAGGAATGTCAGCATGTGCTACAGTCACACCACCTGATTACAGTGTAGCATACCTTTAGTAATCTATCTCCCCTTTTCAAAAGTGACTGAGACACTTAGAAGCCTAAGTACTATGGACTTTCAGTGAGACTTATGTTCCCATCCTAAGTGCCTAGGCTGCTTCTGAAAATGGGACTTGGGGCCAGATTTGTAAAGGTATTTGTCACTAAAGATGCAGATAAGAATCTCCTGAGATTTTTTTAAAGCCTTGTCACTTAGGTGCCTATCTGCGTCTTTAGGTGCAAAATACCTTTAAAATCTGGCCCTTAAGCTCTTACATCACTTAGATTCTTAGAGTTTAAGGCCAAAAGAACCATTAGATGATCCTCCTGTGTAGCACAGGCCATTACATTTTATCCCTGTATTTAGCCCAATAACTTTGATTAATGTATAACTTGTGCTTGGCTAAGGCATATCTTCCAGAGAGGCAGACAGTCTTGATGTGAAGACCTTCACAGATGGAGAATCCACCACTTCCCTTGCTAGTTTGTTCCCCATTCATTCATCCAATTTCCCTCACCGTTAAAAATTTGTGCCCAATGTCAAATTTGAATTTGTATGTCTTCATCTTCCAGCCATTGTTTTTTGTTATGCCCTGCTTCTCTACATTGAAGAGCCCTTTAGTATCCTGAATTTTCTCCCTGGGAAGATACTAAGGGCATGTCTTCACTTACAGTACTACAGCAGCACAGCTGGGGCCGCTGCAGCGCTTTAGTGAAGATACTACTATACCAACGGGAGAGCTTCTCCTGTTGGATCAGTTAATCCACTTCCCCGAGATGCGATTGCTACATTGATAGGAGAATCTGTCCCATTGACATAGCTACATGAGTGGCTAGGTTGGCATAACTGCATCACTCAAAGGTGTGAATTTTTCACACCACTGAGTGACATATTTACACTGATATAGGTCTGTAGTGTAGACCTGGCTCCATACACTGTAATAAAGTCCCCTTTCAGACTTCTTTTTCATAAGATAAACAGAATGAGCTCTCTAAGTTTCCCACTGGAAGACATTTTGCCCAGCCCTCAAATAATTTTTGTGTCTCTCTTCTGAACCCTCTCCATTTTTTGAACATTCTTTTTAAAAGGTGTACACCAGAATTGGCCACAGTATTTCAGTAGGTGCTTTGGAATTTTTTCACCACAGTCTGTACCTCTCTTGCAAATATAGGATTACTCCCTATAATGCAGAGTCTAGTACTTTTTCTCACCTTGTTGTAAAAGTTCTGAATGAAGGCACGTTATAGATTCCAAGGCCAGAAGCAACCACTGTGATCATGTAGGCTGATCACCTGTATAACATAGGCCATAGCACTTCCTCCAAAATAATTCCAAGGGTATATCTGTTAGAAAAACATCCCATCTTGATTTAAAATTGTTAGTGATGGAGAAGCCACCTCAACCCTTGATAAATTGTTCCAATGGTTAATTACCCCCACTGTCAAAAATGTACACCTTATATCTAGTCTGAATTTGTCTAATGGCCAGTACTAAACATCCTTGGAATAGAGGAGAAGGGGGTGTCAGGACAGGACTCAAAGGCCTTGAGCCAAAGCTCACTTAACTCAATGGAAAAAGACTTTCATCAGCTTCAGTGGGTTTTGCATCAGGGCTGAATTTCCTTATGCAAGTCATACAATCATAGACTTTATGGTCAGAAGGGACCATTATGATCGTCTAGTCTGACCTCCTGCACAACGCAGGCCACAGAATCTCACCCACCCCCTCCTGGTAACAAATCCCTGACCTATGTCTGAGCTACTGAAGTCCTCAAATCGTGGTTTAAAGACTTCAAGGTGCAGAGAATCCTCCAGCAAGTGACCCGTGCCCCATGCTGCAAAGGATGGTGAAAACCTCCCAGGGCCTCTGCCAATCTGCCCTGGAGGAAAATTCCTTCCTGACCCCAAATATGGCGATCAGCTAAACCCTGAGCATGTGGGCAAGACTCACCAGCCAGACACCCAGGAAAGAATTCTCTGTAGTAACTCAGATCCCACCCTATGTAACACCCCATATCAAGCCATTGGGCATATTTACCGCTAATAGTCAAAGATCAATTAATTGCCAAAATTAGGCGACCCCGTCATACCATCCCCTCCATAAACTTATCAAGCTTAGTTTTGAAGCCAGATATGTCTTTTGCCTCCACTGCTCACCTTGTAAGGCTATGCCAGAACTTCACTCCTCTGATGGTTAGAAACCTTCGTCTAATTTCAAGTCTAAACTTCCTGATGGCCAGTTTATATCCATTTGTTCTTGTGTCCACATTGGTACTGAGCTTAAATAATTCCTCTCCTTCCCTGGTATTTATCCCTCTGATATATTTATAGAGAGCAATCATATCTCCCCTCAACCTTCTTTTGGTTAGGCTAAACAAGCCAAGCTCTTTGAGTCTCCTTTGATAAGAAAGGTTTTCCGTTCCTCGGATCATCCTAGTAGCCCTTCTCTGTACCTGTTCCAGTTTGAATTCATCCTTCTTAAACATGGGAGACCAGAACTGCACACAATATTCCAGATGAGGTCTCATCAGTGCCTTGTATAACGGTCCTAACACCTCCTTATCTCTACTGGAAATACCTCACCTGATGCATCCCAAGACCGCATTAGCTTTTTTCACTGCGATACCACATTGGCGGCTCATAGTCATCCTGTGATCAACTAATACTTCAAGGTCCTTCTCCTCCTCTGTTACTTCAAAGTGATGCGTCCCTAAATGCATGACCTTGCACTTTTCACTATTAACTTTCATCCTATTACTATTACTCCAGTTTACAAGGTCATACAGATCTTCCTGTATGATATCCCAGTCCCCCTCTGTATTGGCAATACTTCACAGCTTTGTGTCATCCGCAAACTTTATTAGCACATTCCCACTTTTTATTACTGCCAAGGTCAGTAATAAAAAGATTAAATAAGATTGGTCCCAAAACCGATCCCTGAGGAACTCCACTAGTAACCTCCTTCCAGCCTGACAGTTCACCTTTCAGTATGACCCGTTGTAGTCTCCCCTTTAACCAGTTCCTTATCCACCTTTCAATTTTCATATTGATCCCCATCTTTTCCAATTTAGCTAATAATTCCCCATGTGGTATCGTATCAAATGCCTTACTGAAATCGAGGTACATTAGATCCACTGTGTTTCCTTTGTCTAAAAAATCTGTTACCTTCTCAAAGAAGGAGATCAGATTGGTTTGGCACGATCTACCTTTTATAAAACCATGTTGTATTTTGTCCCAGTTACCATTGACCTCAATGTCCTTCACTACTTTCTCCTTCAAATTTTTTTCCAAGACCTTGCATACTACAGATGTCAAAGTAACAGGCCCGTAGTTACCTGAATCACTTTTTTTCCCCTTTCTTAAAAATTGAAACTATGTCAGCAATTCTCCAATCATACAGTACAACCCCTGAGTTTACAGATTTATTAAAAATTCTTGCTAATGGGCTTGCAATTTCATGTGCCAGTTCCTTTAATATTCTTGGATGAAGATTATCCGGGCCCCCCCATTTAGTCCCATTAAGCTGTTCGAGTTTGGCTTCTACGTCGGATGTGGTAATATCTACCTCCATATCCTCATTCCCATTTGTCATCCTACCATTATCCCTAAGCTCCTCATTAAAGACTGAGGCAACGTATTTGTTTAGATATTGGGCCACGCCTAAATTATCCTTAACCTCCACTCCATCCTCAGTGTTAAGCGGTCCCACTTCTTCTTTCTTTGTTTTCTTCTTATTTATATGGCTATAGAATCTTTTACTATTGGTTTTAATTTCCTTTGCAAGGTCCAACTCTACTTGACTTTTGGCCTTTCTCACTTTATCCCTACATGTTCTGATCTCAATAAGGTAGCTTTTCTTGCTGATCTCTCCCAACTTCCACTCCCTGTATGCTTTCTGCTTTTTCTTAATCACCTCTCTAAGATGCTTGCTCATCCAGCTAGGTCTACAATTCCTGCCTATGAGTTTTTCCCCCTTTCTTGGGATGCAGGCTTCTGATAGTTTCTGCAACCTTGACTTGAAGTAATTCCAGGCCTCCTCCGCCTTTAGATCCACAAGTTCTTCAGTCCAATCCACTTCCCTAACTAATTTCCTTAATTTTTGAAAGTTAGCCCTTTTGAAATCAAAAACCCTAGTCACAGATCTATTTTTGTTTATCCTTCCATTTAGTTTGAACTGAAATAGCTCATGATCGCTTGAATCAAGGTTGTCCCCTACAACCATTTCTTCTATGAGGTCCTTACTACTCACCAAAACCAAATCTAAAATGGCATCCCCTCTTCTTGGTTCAGCAACTACTTGGTGAAGGAATCCATCAGCTATCGCATCCAGGAAAATCTGAGACCTATTATTATGACTAGCACTTGTCCTCCAGTCTATATCTGGGAAGTTAAAGTCTCCCATGATAACACAATTCCCATTAGTATTTACTTCATTAAAAACATTAAAGAGTTCTCTATCCATATCCAAATCTGATCCCGGCGGTCTATAGCACACCCCAAGCTCTATCCTAGGGAAGGCTCTAGTAGCTTTCTTCCCCGGTGTGATTTTTGCCCAGACAAACTCTGTCTTATCCATTCCATCGCTTCTTATTTCTTTACATTCTACCTCATCATTGATATAAAATGCTACTCCACCAGCTTTACCTTTATTTCGGTCTTTCCTAAACAGCACGATACCCTTCATTAGCTGTAGTCCAGTCATGACTACTATTCCACCATGTTTCTGTTATCCCTGTAATATCTAGTTTTACTTCCTGGACCAATAGCTCTAGTTCCTCATTTTTGTTACCTAGGCTCCTCGCATTAGTGTACAATCATCTTAATTTTTGCTATTTGGCTTCACTCACATTCTTTACCCGATTAGGCACATACATTCTACTGCCAGTATCATCTATTAGACTGGTATCTACACTACCCTTCCTTCTTATATCCATTCTCCAACCCACAGCTGTATCCTTTCTTACTTCGTTTTCTTCCCTCTCAATGTTAAAATCCGGCTTGGAGATTACCTGGACATCTCCCAACCATCTTCCCCAAATTCCTAGTTTAAAACTCTCTTAATCAGTTGTGCCAGTCTCCATCCTAGAAGTCTATTTCCCTCCCTACTCAGGTGAAGTCCATCCCAAGAGAACAGTCCTCTTTCCATGAATGCTTCCCAGTGGCCATACATCCCAAAGTCCTTCCTATAGCACCACTGCCTGAGCCATCTGTTGATCATCATAATCTTGTCACACCTTTGTTGCCCTTCTCTAGCAACAGGCAGAATCCCACTGAAGATCACCTGAGCTTCGATTTCCTTAAGTGTCATCCCCATCCTGGCATAGTCTCCCTTGATACATTCCAGTGAGAATCTAGCCATATCATTAGTTCCTACTTGAAGGACAATCAGTGGATTCTTTCCCACTCCTATTACGATCCTCTTCTGCCTCAGGTCCACATCCTGTATCTCCAATCCTCGGATCTTTTCTTCCATCAGCCCTATCAGGTGCCACTTCATGCAGACGAAAGTCTTTTCAGGTACCCCCTCCAGGATCATGTATATGCTGCAGCTTCCACATCCAGTCCTCTTCATTGTGTCTTCCACTGCTTGGGTCACTCCCACTGCTGCCTCTGTATCTGTCACAGCCTTCCCACTTAAGTCCCTGTTAGTCCAGGAATCATAGAATCATAGAATATCAGGGTTGGAAGGGACCTCAGGAGGTCATCTAGTCCAACCCCCTGCTCAAAGCAGGACCAATCCCCAATCAAATCATCCCAGCCAAGGCTTTGTCAAGCCTGACCTTAAAAACTTCCAAGGAAGGAGATTCTACCACCTCCATAGGCAACGCATTCCAGTGTTTCACCAGCCCTCTTAGTGAAAAAGTTTTTCCTAATATCCAACCTAAACCTCCCCCACTGCAACTTGAGACCATTACTCCTTGTCCTGTCCTCTTCTACCACTGAGAATAGTCTAGAACCATCCTCTCTGGAACCACCTCTCAGGTAGTTGAAAGCAACTATCAAATCCCCCTTCATTCTTCTCTTCCGCAGACTAAACAATCCCAGCTCCCTCAGCCTCTCCTCATAAGTCATGTGTTCCAGACCCTTAATCATTTTTGTTGCCCTTCGCTGGACTCTCTCCAATTTATCCACGTCCTTCTTGTAGTGTGGGGCCCAAAACTGGACACAGTACTCCAGATGAGGCCTCACCAACGTCGAATAGAGGGGAACGATCACGTCCCTCGATCTGCTCGCTATGCCCCTCCTTATACATCCCAAAATGCCATTGGCCTTCTTGGCAACAAGGGCACACTGCTGACTCATATCCAGCTTCTCATCCACTGTAACCCCTCGGTCCTTTTCCGCAGAACTGCTGCCTAGCCATTCGGTCCCTAGTCTGTAGCTGTGCATTGGGTTCTTCCGTCCTAAGTGCAGGACCCTGCACTTATCCTTATTGAACCGCATCAGGTTTCTTTTGGCCCAATCCTCCAATTTCTCTAGGTCCCTCTGTATCCTATCCCTGCCCTCCAGCGTATCTACCACTCCTCCCAGTTTAGTATCATCTGCAAATTTGCTGAGAGTGCAATCCACACCATCCTCCAGATCATCTATGAAGATATTGAACAAAACCGGCCCCAGGACCGACCCCTGGGGCACTCCACTTGACACCGGCTGCCAACTAGACGTGGAGCCATTGATCACTACCCGTTGAGCCCGACAATCTAGCCAACTTTCTACCCACCTTATAGTGCATTCATCCAGCCCATACTTCTTTAACTTGCTGACAAGAATACTGTGGGAGACCGTGTCAAAAGCTTTGGACAACACAAACCAAACCAGAACACCACCACCCACGGCAAAAACAAACCCCCAACGAGCACCAAAACACTGCAAGACCATCACACACTCCGTTCAGTAGCCTCTCTGTTCCTCTGCTTGATTCTCCTAGTCTTCCCCCAAACTCCCCTTGCAAACTCCCACTCAAACTCCCCTGTTTACAGCTCTGTTTGCTGTCTCCTGTGCCGCTGCAGCTGCCCTATGGACTTATGTCTGTCAGTAGCCGCTGTGCTACATATTACAATATAATATAATAATTAATTAATTAATAATATAACCTCTCTGGTGGTCATGGTGGAGAGGCTTGCATGGGATCCTTGGAGCTATATCACCCAGAGCTTTTATACTCCTGGTAGGGTCCCCCTTGGCAAGCAGGTCTGAGGCAAGGCTCCTTACTAACCATGGTCCAAATGTCAAAAGACCCCAATGGTGGATCGGGGGCATAACGAGGAACTTTAGTACTCTGCAGCTGTGAAGGCGGATGAGGGCTGCAGCAGAAGGGAGACCCCTGGTTATCTTGGATCTCCTCGCCACCAGGTCAGGGTTTTCCTCCTGTCAAGTTTTGTGTGGTTACCGCCTGCACACTGGTTTCGCCATGTTAAAAGATTTCACACGCAGATCTCTGCCAAAGGGTTCAAACCCACACAAAATCCTGTGGCGATGGACGAGTGGCGGGGAATACAGAAGCAGTGATCTCTGGGAGTCTTTAGTCACAAATCTGCACGCAGGTGGCAGCTGTGTGACAGTCATCTTGTGCTTGGTTGAGACAGAAGAGCATTTCAACAGCAGCAGCTGTGACTGAACAGGCCTTTTCAGGATCCCCTCTGCTCACCCCAAATGGGGAGGAGGCTAAAAAATGTGACCCAAACACAGGCTGTCTCTCACTCTTCGGACTGGGTGGCCATATCCCATGAGATCACTCAACTCTGTGGCCAAAACAAGAGCTACAAGACAATGAATTTCTCCACCTGGAATGTCTGCACCCTTATGGACTCTCAGGACAGTGAATGCCCAGAAAGAAGAACTGCCATAATCGCCAGAGACTCAATATTGACATTGCAGCTCTTAGTGAGATCTGCCACTCTGATGAGGTCCAACTAAAAGATGATGGAGGTGGCTACACTTTATTTTGGAAAGGTAAGCCACAGGATGCAGTCACAGGATTGGCTTTGCCATCAAAAATAAGATCCCCAATCAGCTTTTGGAGCTTCCCATGGGGATCAATGAGTGTCTCATGACTTGTCAGCTCAAGCTTAGCAATAACCAATATGCCACGATCATCAGCACATATGCCCCAACACTTGATGATGAGGAAGACAATAAGGAGCAGTTTTATGGAACTCTCAAGTCAGTTCTCACAACCACATCCTCCTGGGAGATTTCAATGCCAGAGTCGGACAGGATTCCTAACTCTGGAGAGGCACAACAGGGAAAGAAAGGGTGGGAAATGTAAACCCCAATAGTATTCTCCTCCTCAGCAAATGTGTGAAGCATGACCTGCTCATCACAAATACCATCTTTAGGCAGAGTAACAAATTTAAGACCACCTGGAAACATCCTTGGTCCAAACACTGGCACCTCCTTTACTATGTTATAGTCAGAGCCTGAGACTATACTGACATCCGTATAACCCAAGCTATGAGAGGTTCCGATCACTGTTGGACAGACCATTGATTAGTAAGATCAGTCATCAGCTCGCTCCATCAGTTCGCTCCACCACACCACAAACACCCAAAGACTAAGCGAAAGCAGTACAATGTCAAAGCACTTCAAGACCAAGCCAGCTGTGAGACGTTCCAGCAACATCTGTTGGAGAAACACTTTAGCCTGCCTGACAACATCATTGACATTCAAGAGCACTAGGATCAACTTAAAAACACCATTCACAATGCATGTGCTGAAACCATAGGATATTCCACTCATTGGCACCAAGACTGGTTTGACAAAAACAACAAGGAAATCCTAGCATTAATTCAACACAAAAGAAATGCATTTTGTAACTGGCAAAATGATTCTTCTAACAAACAAAAACATGAGGCCTATCACCTGCTTAAACCCAAAGTCCAAAGGTGGTTACATGACATCAAAAACAAGTGGTGGCAAGAAAGGGCCTGTGAGATCCAGGGTTTCAAAGACTAGGATGACATGAGAAGCTTCTTTCAAGCAACAAAAGCTATATATGGGTCAAGCTCCAAAGGCCCAACCCCCTTATGTTCTCAGGATGGCTCCACCCCCCTCAAGTACAATGCAACCATTAAACAACTTTGGAAGGAACACTTTGAGAGTCTACTAAACCGTGAATCCACGGCTTCTGAAGATGCCATCAAGTTTATTCCACAACACTCAGCAATGGAACACCTTTCTGATCCCCCATCTTTTGAGGAAGTCTGGCATGCCATCACTCAGACAAAAAATTACAAGGCACCAGGCCCGGACAGCATCCCAGTTGAGGTTTTTAAAGCTGGTGGAGCAATGCTCCAGCACAAACTTTGCTAACTCCTTGAGAAAATCTGAACCTGCAAAGAAATTCTACCTGACTTTAAGAATGCCAACATGGTTACAATATTCAAGAAAGGGGAAAAATCCTTGTGTGGGAACTACAGAGGTATTGCTCTCCTCTCCATTGCAGGGAAGATTCTTTTCCAAATCCCACTAAACTGCCTCCTCCCCCTTGCCGAGGAACTCCTCCCTGAATCATAGTGTGGCTTCAAGCCATCCCTAGGCACAACCTACATGATCTTCATGGCACGACAGATTCAGGAAAAGTTCAGAGAGCAACACCAGGAACAGCAACAAGAACATGGCATTCATCAACCTAACCAAGGCCTTTGCCTCTATCAACCGTGATGCCCTATGGAAGGTGCTTTATAGATTTGGCTGTCCACAGAAATTCATTTCCATCATCAGACTACTCCATGATGGGATGACTGCTACCATTTTGTGCAATGGCTCAGAGACCGAACCATTTACCATTTGCACCGGTGTCAAGCAGGTCTGTGTCATTGCTCCAACACTCTTCTCCATTTACCTTGCCATGATTCTGATTCTCCTTTGTGACCGCCTTCCTGACAGAATCAGGACTGAGTATTGTGTGCATGGCCAACTCCTCAATCTTCGACATCTCCAAACAAAATCTAAGATCATGAGAATTGGCATCACTGACCTTCAGTATGCAGATGACTGTGTAATTCTTGCACACACAGAGGCAGATGTGCAAACACCCTAAATCTTTTTGCAGATGACTATCACAGCCTGGGTCTCTCTCTCAACATCGGGAAAACCAAGGTACTCTACCAGCCCTCACCTGCACAAACTACTCTTTTTACTCCACAAATCACCATCAACAGAGAACCCCTGGAAAATGTGGACTATTTTCTGTACCTTGGCAGCCACCTCTCCCAAACAGCCAGCGTTGACACAGAAATTGAATACAGGATCCACTGTGCCAGCACATCTTTTGGAAGATTACTCAAATGAGTCTTCAATGATAGGGATCTATGAACAGGGACCAAGATCTTGGTTTACAAGGCAGTTGTCATTCTCCACCCTTCTGTATGGGTGTGAGACCTGGGTAACCTACAGATGACATCTCAAACGGTTTGAGTGGTTCCAGTAGCACTGCCTCAGGAGGATTATCAGGCTCCTCTGGGAAGACCAATGCACTAACGTCAGCGTTCTCTCTTCAACCAACATCAGCCGTATAGAAGCGCAGGTCATGAAATACCAACTCCACTGGGCTGGCCACTGTGTACGTATGCCTGACACTTGCCTCCCAAAGCAAGTACTCTTCTCTCAGTTCAGTCAGGGAAGAAGGGCTCACAGAGGGCAGCAGAAGCATTTCAAAGATGTACTGAAAGTATGCCTTAAAAAGGGAGGCATCAACCCAACAAACTGGGAGGACTTGGCACGGAACAGAACACAGTGACGCCACTCCATACACCAAGCCACAGCTCACTTTGAGGAGAACAGACTGCTCATGAGACAGAGAAGTGACAAAGGAGGAAAGAAAGGGCACAACACTCCAGCCGACAACTATGTCTCCTCCAAGATTACACCTGTCACTTCTGTGGGAAAATCAGCAGGGCAAGAATTGGGCTCCTCAGCCACTTAAAAACTCACCAATGAACCCCCTTTGAAAGACATCATCCTCGCATCGAGGAATAGCCAAAGAAGAGACATAATATAAAGAGACTTGACTAAAATGCAGAAGGCTGTGGTGCTGGTAGGGCAGATGCCAGCTCATGCCAAGTCCCTGAGTATCACCAAATGCTGACAAATGCATAGCTGGAAACCAGTGTGGCTTACTTGTGGGTCAGTATAATTAAAATAGATATTAGTGTTTAGACTTTATGGAATGGTTGTATGATGCTGCATGTATTAATCCTGCTTATAATATCTGCACCCCATGCTATAAGATAATACTTGAGTGTTTGCTCTATAACTGTAAAATGTGTGTTTTGAAAGTCTGTAACCAATCAAGCAGCGATGGGGGGGAGGGGGACCCTTCACCTAATGCAAACTGTTGGGTTCCTACAGAAGGTGTTTTCTTCTGCCCATAACAAAAGACTATTGAACCCAAATGGGCCACTGTGGAACAAAGACTTTGTTGATTGCCCCAACCCCCATTAAGAGGTTATGTGCAGAAGCGCTTGTACCATCAGCTTGGACTCTAGGGAGTGTGATAAAAATCCCCGATCAGAAGCAATTGGGGTCTCTTTATGCTCTCTGGACTCTGAGGGACAAAGGTTCCTAAAAACAAGCAAGAGTTCCCAGTTCTGCTTGGTATGGGTCAGCCCTAAAGGACATACAGAGCTGCTTATTATAGAACCTTATATTACCTTTTTAAATCTAAGACTGTAAATTGTATGTGTGTTTCCTATTTTAACCTTGTATATAACTCTCATTTCTTTTCTTAGTTAATTACAGGTTTCGCTACAGGCATTGTCTTTGGTTTGAGATCTGAGTACAAATGATCTGGGGTAAGTGACTGGTCCTTTGGGACTGGTAGTAACCTGAATATTGTTGTGATTTTTGGTGTAAAGTGACCCTCTTTCACATAGTCCAGCTTGACTGGGTGACAAGATTGACTGGAATGCACAAGGGGACTGCCTGTGATTCCATGGGGAGACTGTTATAGTTAAGGTTAAGATTCTGTCACGGGTTTAGTAAAAGTCAAGGACAGGTCGTGGGAAATAAACAAAAATTTACAGAAGCCTGTGACCTGTTTGAGACTTTTACTAAAAATACCCTGGAGGTGGGAGAGACAAACAGAGTGCTGCCAGGGCTTGCAGCTGCTCCTGCAGCAGGGGCTGTGATAAATGAAAGCGGGGCAGGGTAGTTCCCTTTTATGGACACTCAGCCAGCCAGTTATCTATAAAATCCCTTTTAATAGCTGTTCTCTACTTGCTTTACTTGTAAAGGGTTAAAAAGTCCATAGGTAAAAGGAAGGGAGTGGGCACCTGACCAAAAGAGCCAATGGGAAGGCTAGAACTTTTTAAAATTGGGAAAAAACTTACCTTTGTCTGTCTGTGTTGCTCTCCTGGAGAGGAGAGACAGGCATGGAGCAATGCTGTAAAAAGCTTTGAGCCAGGTATGAAAAATCATCAGATCATACCTAGAAACTACTCATTTGAAACCCCAGATATGTAAATAGATCAGGAAATGTCTAGGAAGACACGATTAAGTTTATATCTTTATGGCTTGTGGACTCCTCTGTGCTAACCCCAGATGCTTTTGTTTTGCTTGTAACCTTTAAACTGGACCAGCGCTAACCAGTGCTGCTCCAGCCCCAGGGGGGCTGACACAATCCCAGCTGCTGCTCCAGCAGGCCAGGGACTGCTGCTCCCTTGGTCATCTGTTCGGTGGCCTGGGGCTGACTGCCAGACAGTTGTTCCAGGGGCCACCACCCCTCCAGCCCTGCCCCACAAGAAGTCCCAAAAGTCCCAGAAAGTCCCAGATTCCATGAACTCTATGACCTCCATGACAGAATCGTGTCCTTAGTGCTTTCAGCTCTCGTCCCCTAATGCCCCTACTCTACTTGCGCTATATTGATGACATCTTCATCATCTGGACCCATGGAAAAGAAGCCCTTGAGGAATTCCACCACGATTTCAACAATTTCCATCCCACCAGCAACCTCAGCCTGGTCCAGTCCACACCAGAGATCCACTTCCTGGACACTACAGTGCTAATAAACGATGGTCACATAAACACCACCCTATATCAGAAACCTACTGACCGCTATTCCTACCTACATGCCTCCAGCTTTCACCCTGACCACACCACACGATCCATTGTCTACAGCCAAGCTCTACGATACAACCGCATTTGCTCCAACCCCTCAGACAGAGACAAACACCTACAAGATCTCTATCAAGCATTCTTACAACTACAATACCCACCTTCGGAAGTGAAGAAACAGATTGATAGAGCCAGAAGAGTTCCCAGAAGTCACCTACTACAGGACAGGCCTAACAAAGAAAATAACAGAACGCCACTAGCCGTCACCTTCAGCCCCCAACTAAAACCCCTCCAACGCATTATTAAGGATCTACAACCTATCCTGAAGGATGACCCAACACTCTCACAAATCTTGGGAGACAGGCCAGTCCTTGCCTACAGACAGCCCCCCAACCTGAAGCAAATACTTACCAGCAACCACATACCACACAACAGAACCACTAACCCAGGAACCTATCCTTGCAACAAAGCCCGTTGCCAACTGTGCCCACATATCTATTCAGGGGATACCATCACAGGGCCTAATAACATCAGCCACACTATCAGAGGCTCGTTCACCTGCACATCTACCAATGTGATATATGCCATCATGTGCCAGCAATGCCCCTCTGCCATGTACATTGGTGAAACTGGACAGTCTCTACGTAAAAGAATAAATGGACACAAATCAGATGTCAAGAATTATAACATTCATAAACCAATCAGAGAACACTTCAATCTCTCTAGTCACATGATTACAGACATGAAAGTTGCGATATTACAACAGAAAAACTTCAAAACCAGACTCCAGCGAGAGACTGCTGAATTGGAATTCATTTGCAAATTGGATATAATTAACTTAGGCTTGAATAGAGACTGGGAGTGGCTAAGTCATTATGCAAGGTAACCTATTTCCCCTTGTTTTTTCCTACGCCCCCCACCCCCACCCCGTTCCTCAGACGTTCTTGTTAAACCCTGGATTTGTGCTGGAAATGGCCCACCTTGATTATCATACAAATTGTAAGGAGAGTGATCACTTTAGATAAGCTATTACCAGCAGGAGAGTGGGGTGGGGGGAGAGAAAACCTTTTGTAGAGATAAACACCCATTTTTTCATGGTTTGTGTATATAAAAACATCTTCTGTATTTTCCACAGTATGCATCCGATGAAGTGAGCTGTAGCTCACCAAAGCTTATGCTCAAATAAATTGGTTAGTCTCTAAGGTGCCACAAGTACTCCTTTTCTTTTTACACTTTTTACTGGGTGGGTGAAATCTAATAATAGAACATACATCCAGTTTAGAGTTTCTGCCCTGCTTTTTGACAGTCTGCCCTGAGGTTGCCACTTATGACCGTTAGCCACTCCAGACAGAGTGGCAAAGACTATTAAAGCATTAGTGTTTCATAAGTGTTTCTTTGATATCATGTATAAATTTGTATATTAGGAATCCCCAACTAGCTTTTAGGTGGGATCTCTTATTTCTGAACCTTACCTGTAGGTCCTAACCAACCAGTTTCATTCAGACATTGACAGGAAGCACTCACAGATCTTTTTTCTCTTGGTAGCCTTCACTCTTACTGTGTTGGTTAAACCTCTGATTGATCAAACTTCACACATCACTCTACCAGATGCCATCAAATAATGACGTTTTCTATCTAGAAAGAAAAACGAATAAAGATGACCTGGATTAAAAAAATGCGAGCTGCACAAATCTAAAACGTTCCCCTGATGAATTTCACACTTGACTGAAAACTATCGACTGACAATTGCCGCCTGTGCAATTCCAAACCCCGTCTTTGGTTCCTGCTTAAGTAACTCTTTATGAAGCATAAAATAATAGATTAGCAGTGAAGCAGGGAATTAATGCAATGCCCCTCTGCCATGTACAAAGTATCATTTCCAGTAACAGGGCAGGCACTGGTTTTTTTTTTTCCCTAAGGACTGACCTTTACTCCAGTAATAAGAAAGTGATTAATTTACAAAAACACTTACCTAGTCCCATGCTGCAATATAAAATGCACAGCATCTATCCATGGAAAGATGTGGCAATGAAAAGTGTTTTATTAATTTTAACTATTATTCCATTCATTTCATTGTAACTGTTATCATTTAGAAAGAACAAAATTTTGAATGGTATGCAGGAATTCAAAAGCATTTGGAATCCTTGTAGCCTGGGGGTGGGGGGAACACTCTTCTATTTGCAGGGACTGGATATTATTTTTTCTTTACCTGCTTGCCCCTGGGGGTCAGAGCATTTTAGCAGAGACCCAAAGTACAGGCAATAGATGGAATTTTCTACTACTCTCAGGTGAAAGATTAAACTTTTCTGAGGCTCAGTGCTATAAAAATCAAATAATTAGCCTGAAGCTTGCTTTCATTTTGAAACTCCTTTGTGTGCCTCCTGAGGATGTCATCAGAACACAAAGAGGACAGAGAGGTTTCAAAGCTTTTTATTTTCTCAGTTAGGGGACCTGCTCTAATCACGGTGCCACAAGCTAGAGCTGTTTTCTTTTGTTTTGTTTTTAATACTTCTTTGATGAGGACTTCAAACTTGTCCCTGTTTGCTCTTGCTTTTGTGTGATATGGAAAACAATGAGCTGTATTACCCTGTTCATGGTACATGTTTGGTAGGATATCTTTATTCTTGTAGCCCAGTGGTAGGGGTAGGGTTTATAGACATCCTAAAGAGAGAACATGATTGCTGCTGGAACAGTTGTTCTCATGGTTTTCAATAACCACACCAAGCACTACTTCTGTTCACCGGCCTGTTGATACAATTCTCGATGAATTGTCTAAGCCTTATCCACCTGGTGCCCAAATGTTGTCTTTTGATCTAAATACATGTACAAATGTCCTGTTCAAATGAACAGTATAATAGATACCAGTGGATACATTTCTCTCCATGGCATTGCAGTCCAACTGCAGTGGCAAAAATCAAATAGATATTCCATTTGTTCTTCCTTTCAGCAGAAAACATCAGAGCAGAACACAGCAAAGCACTTTTATAAGCACTTGTCCACTTGCACTGATTGGAGGACTATATGGTATATCTTTGGCCTTAGAAGCTTCTCAAGCTCCAAAAGGCTGCATATCTTGGCTCTGCAGTAGGTCAGTTTATTCACAGAAAGATTGGTGCACTCTGCATGAGCTACATCAACACACATCTCTGTTGTGGCAAGTTTCAGAGTTGGTGATCAGCTCCTTTTTTCTGTCTGCAACTCCCTATTATTAGAATCCCCACTATCCCCCTATGCAGGAGAGCAGAGCAAGACCGATTAAAACTTTGTGGTTGCACAAACATCTTTCTGTTTTTGTAGTGGAGGTGTAGGAATAACAACTTCAGGATCAATCAATAGACCAAAATAAAACTAAGTGGAACTTTGGGGGCTGAGGAAAATCAGTGGGAAACAGATTCACTAAGTATTATTCTCTGCCACCATTTCTAAATATACCATATACAATAGAGCTGATTCACATGAAGTTGTCCATAATGTACTTTGCTCTTCACCTCTCCTAATTTAGGGAGCTTTGCTTATTGTTTCATTCTCTCTCTTGTTTTTGTCATTACTTATCTGTGGTAGTTCTTGGGAGGCATTACGCTCCGAAAATAGTTGGCTTGAGCCCATTCTTCTCTTTTCTGGTTAGTTGTTCCACAGTCTCCTAGTAATTTAGCCACAGACTGTAACAACAGGTATTTATTGGACAGAACAACAACAAGCTACAAAGAAAACAATTTGGCTTCCATTTTTGCTTCCAAAGATGAGCAGAGACACATTTGGTGGCCAAACATCACAACTGTGAGTACAACACTACACAGAGGAGGCCCTAAGACAAGAAGACATTCTTGCCAGCTCTCAAGAGCTTTTTCTCAGGCATTATTGCTTGGTGGATGTCAGATTGTTGAATTTGCTTGTCACTGACTTCTGAATTATTTTTGTCTGAGAAGGGAGGCACATGCCATCTTCAGCTGGGAAAAAAAAATTATTCTTTGAGTGTTGGTCCCTATGGGTATTTACTGTGGGTGTGTATGTGCTCTGTGCATCCAAGATCACAAACTCTTCAAAGGAAGTGTCTGTTGGGCCTCAGCTGTGACCTTTACTTCCTGGTGCTCCTGGTCCAGGGCATAAGGGATGGAGCCGACTGGCCACCTCTCCAGTTCATTTCTGCCACAAGTGGTCTGGGATGGAAACACAAGTCCATAGCCTTCTAGCATTCCTTCAAAGTTTAATTCTGTATATAAATTGTAAGTTAGACAGTTGTCTTAATTAAATAGTTTGGGATTGGGGAATTTCCTCCCCTCTTGTTCCCACACAGTTCAGGCACCTAGTTTGCTCGGGAGTCCAGGCTTCAAACCCTGCCTGCCCTACAGACATGCACAAGAGCTGCCTGTACTTCCTTGGGAATCACACATTCCTTCGCTATGTGAAATCAGCTGTTCTTGTCCACCTTTTATCAGGCTGTTTCAGGACTTCACACTCCACAGGCACCTAATAGAGCTCTCTATGAGGCTTCTTTTGAATTCAGGACCCTCCCACTCTTTGTTTCTTCAACTTTAGTCTTGGGATAGTGCCCCTCTAGAACCGACACTTTGCATCTCAGAATCCTCCAGTAAACCCAATGACTTTGTGCCCTGGAACGGGTGTGTGCAGAGCTCATGGGGGATATAGGCTTGCACATACAGTACCGAGAGCTTCCAACATTCCAAAACCACTCATAAAGGAGGCAGGACTGACCCCTGCATTATGCAAGGATGGGACAAAGTGTTTGCCTTCTGCACGGGCAGTATCACAGTGCACCAAGCCCCCCATGTCCAAGCTTGTACTCTTCCAAAGAATCCAACCAGCTCTCCTCCCACGAGCTCTTTGCACACCCTTCTTGAGGACCTGGTGATTTACACTGTTAGAGGGCTTTCCCTCAACCCTCCCATGTCCCTGGTTCTTGTTAATGTTCCCAATAAACATTGCATTGTCTGCACTTCGGACTTCTGGTCTTTTACTGCACGCAGACAGCAAGCAGCAAAAAACCAGAAGTCTGAAGTGCAGACAATGCGTTGTTTATTGGGATTAGTTTCCAAGCAAGCATATTCCGAAGCCCTTCACACCAGTCAGGCTTATCTCTGTAGGCTGATAGAATTTGTTCCCTAGTGTTCCCTTCCCAGCTCTGATGCTGCAGAGCATTGCCTGTGTCCCAGTTCTCATTTCCCATTCCCCATTCCCAATTCTCCAATGCCCACCTCCTCCTTCTTAGCAGGCCCAAATATACCTGCAAAGCATGCCCACAGCTCCACCCCTTACAACATAGGTCATGTTCCATTTTGGGTCTGGGGTCTTCATCCCACCCTTTTGTACCCCATGGAAGTGGTAAGGAGTGAGGTTGTGCTACTTGGTCTTTTAGTGTTTTATACCTCCCCCAGCCCAAGCCCCTTTGCCCCTCCCGACTGGTTGCTTAACTTTGCTTTGAGATAGGGATTGCTAAGTGAGTAACACTGGTGAGTAACACTTTAACTGCTCTTATCTGTTTCCATTGTACTAACAAATCCAGCTGACTAAGCAGAAGCAACATCACAGTGTCTTTTTCCCATGTTTACACATTTTAGTATAAGAGTATCAAAAAGTCAGACCCAAAATTCTACCCCATGCTAACAAACAGACCTATATACTAACACTCCACCCCTTTATTTTCTTTTCTTCTGGGACCCTCCTGCCCAGGTTTCTCGGGAAAAGCATAGGATATATGGCGGCACATTTCCTGAAAGGGCCAGGTATCAAGATGGAATGTGTCAATGCTCCAACTGTCCCACTGCCACCTATGCGGCATGATACCCTGCACCTTCCCTCGTACGGATATACTGCATGTATATTCCAATGAGTGTGTCAGACTCTCCCATAGTAATGGGCCCGAGAAGGTTGGGTCCAGGTTATCTGTTACGCTGTGGTGGAGGGCCAATTACATTACTTATATGTGACAATTAGTAGTTATACCTTGTGGGTCTGTGCCCCACTTAACCACCATAGTATACATTGCAAAATTAGCACACTTAACAATAGGCCAACAGCCACAATTATGCACAGTAATATTGTCAGCGCTGTCCATCATAATATAATCCAACATCCGAGCCACCACCAGAAACACTGCTTCTCCTCTGTTGACAGGGTTAAGATCCTTTTAACACCATTCTGGAGAATATATTTTAAATATGTCCAATTGTTGGCAGTTGCATTGAGCTGCTCCTGCAGGTTTTGCGTGCTTTTGTCTATATCATGAGTCCACTGAATGTCCACAGAGAAATGGGGTATTGTCCAAACCAGCTCGACCACGTGGTATGGAATCAGGTAGTATGCACTGGTTTGATTGTCCACAGCAATGAGTTCCACAGATCCATTTGTACACTGAAGTCCCGATGGCAGCATGTCAATGTGCATAATTGTGCCAGATGCTGGTGCACTGGTACTCCCAAGTATTATATTGCAGAATTGTATACACTCCCAGCATAACACTCCATGCCTAATACATTACATACATTACACTCAATTGTCCACTCCTGGCAACAAGCCATTAGGTCTGCTCCACCATGGCCATCGGAGAGGGACACATCCAAGTATTTTCTCTGAACAATTACTTAATTGAATTATAGTCCAATTTTCACCTTTCCATCCTCCCCATCTATACCCCCAGTGGTTTCCAGTAAGCCCTTTCCTGTCTCATTATTCCCATAGGACTTATGGGGACCACCTTAGTTTCCGTCCCATTCCAAGGTACCACAGTAACTATTACACAGGTGCTAGCCCCACAGTTAAGCATTTTGTATTCCCATACATCCTTCCCCCCAGATTAGCCTTCTGAAGCCATCTCCCACCGACATCACAAGGTTCCTTGTCCACTGTGTTAACCTCTGCTGCTCTTTTCCACCCCATTGCAATTGCAGACAGCTGTGCCAATAGCTCATTGATTTGCTGCTGCAATTTTACATTCTGGCTTATCAGTTACTTAGTTACCCAGTGGTCCCCCAGATTTCATACACCCAACCCTGTTTTTCCTGCTTCCCACAAATCCCTTTTCTGGCGACGATTCCATGTGGGTCCCCTCACTCACCTATTAAAGTGTTGCATCAGCCTTTTATGTATGTACTGCAGTTGGGGTATACCCGGTCCACCCACCATTCTCTGGGATGCACCACCCATATTATGGACTGGAAAGACACGTTGAGAAGCGCTGATTGCACCCGCTCCCACAGTGGCTCCAACACATTCGCCTGTCAGGAAGTATGTCCAGCTCCAGGCTGTGGCCAGTTTAGATCAGAATTCTTCCAGCTTGGCATCCATAACACCTGTAGGGTTACATTAACAGCAACCATTGTCATTAGCAGCAATGATTGTTCCATCCCAGGCCAGGGAATCCTTGGATTTCCCTTTGTAGGTCCACCTGTAATATACATGTAACAATTTATACATCCTCCTTCTTAACCCCCATTTTGTGCCTTTTTGTTGATTTCCCAGCTTGGGTAGACCATGCTTCCCAGGCAGGTCATACCACTCGTTGACCTTTGCTACTATATGTGTTAACCCTCCTTGTATAACATCCACTAAAATAACAGTAATAACAAGACAAACAACACAAAACACACAACACAATCTTCAGAGTAGCAACCGTGTTAGTCTGTATTCACAAAAAGAAAAGGAGTAGTTGTGGCACCTTAGAGACTAAGGTTAGTCTCTAAGGTGCCACAAGTACTCCTTTTCTTTCAACACAATCTTTGTGGTTTCAGTAGACATATAGTGTTCTGGGTTGCTCTTCCACTGTGCCAGCTTGCCTGTAGAGTGTCTGAAAAACAAAAGAAACATTTCCCAGCCCCCTGGGTAGGGACAGATTATTGCTTTAAAATATCCCTTTCCTTTTACAAATCTTGCTGACTGCAGGAAAAACAGAAGAATTACTTCCATACTTTCCTTGTTTTGCTCTATAGTCTAGTGAATTATCCCACTGTTCATTTATGAAATTCATGAGGTGGTGTACCTCAGTTTCCCCTCTTGTACAACAGACCAGGTTTGTAATTATTTCTCTGCTGTGCCAAGCATTAAGTTTATTCACAGGTAATAGCTGAGAGGCTACAAAACATTTGACATTAGATTTGCTTTCAATGAACATTTTTAGCATGCTTAAAAATTTCCCCAAAATCATACACATTATCCATTATTACAAGATTACTCACTAGTTTTTATCCCAAGGTTTAACATTGTGACAGTTTGATTACTCAGAGCCACCTCAAGGCTCAGTGTTTCTGACATTGCTTTTTTGTACATTCCACCCCTGCCTTTGCTTCAGAGGTACACTCTCTTTTAACTTTTTGTTCCCCTCCTGCTATTCATTACCAGAAAGGATCCAGAATCTCTTCCCCTTCTCCCAGTTCTGGCTGCCCCAGCCACGGCCACATTCTCTGGTCCCTATTTAAAAAGATATTAAACTCTATTAAAAAAATATGGAAGGTACCCAAAGGGTTAAATGCTAAATACCAAAGCCACATACTACTAGCTACCCATGTCTGGCACAAGGGTCTGTCAGTGTTGCAACTTTGAATGAGAGATTCAAATGGAGTTTTAGTGCCACCGTTTTTGTCTTTATTGTAAAAAACAAAACCAATTTGTCTTAAATCTACAAACAGGATTTTACAAACCATGAATGTTGGTTTAGGTCCTTATAACCTTACATAATTACACACACACACAAATTCTCTTTTGCCTAACTTGCACTGCTTTCATTATTTTTAATCAACTGTACCCAAATTACATTCCCATCTTGTATAATTGGAGGCAGTCAAGTTAAGTTCCAATAGAAACCCCTTACATTTCTTTAGTGATTTTGATTAAATCGTATTTATAAACCTTCCCTGTGGGAAAAGGACCAATTTTCCTTCAGAATAGCCATGAAGGCTTTGGAGGACAAAAACACAGTGATGGTAGTAGTCACCTGACTCTCTTGTATAATTTAACTACCAGGGCTCCACCCAATGTGACTGTACCGAGGTGCACAAATAATTACATTTATATAACTGGGTTTTATCATCAAACCAAAAACTTCCTTCTTATAACACCACAACTGTTACTCTTTAACATCTTCACAACCATTACCTTTTAACATTTCCACAACTCTTAACTGTTTACTTCCCTCCAACTTCCCCCCAAACTCTGTAGTATTAATTAATTAGAACTGTGAAGTCTAACTGTCAATCAAAGCTGTTACACAACAAGTCCTAGAATTATGGGTTGTTTACTATTATGGTCTGAGGACTCTCATCCTGTTTTGGACTGACCATGCCTGACTGACCCCTCCCTGCACTGTTGGAGTGACCTTTACTTAACCTCAGTCCACATTCTGCCTATCAACACAATAGCCATAGGCCAGTGGTTCTCAACTCTGGTCCACCGGTTATTCAGGGAAAGCCCCTGGCATGCCGGGCCAGTTTGTTTACCTGCCGCGTCAGCAGATTCGGCTACTCGCGGCTCCCACTGGCCGCGGTTCGCTGCTCCAGGCCAATGGGGGCTGCAGGAAGGGCAGCCAGCACATCCCTCGGCCCGCGCCGCTTCCTGCAGCCCCCATTGGTCTGGAGCGGTGAACCGCGGCCACTGGGAGCCGCGATTGGCCAAACCTGTGGACGCAGCAAGTAAACAAACCTGCCCGGCACACCAGGGGCTTTCCCTGAACAAGCGGTGGACCAGAGTTGAGAACCACTGCCATAGGCCAAACTGCTTGAAACTGCCAATTCATTGTCCTTGACTGTGTGCCAATATTGTATGCACACTTATATTACCAAACTTTTAACTTATAAACCATCACCTTATTTCTTTCGTATATGATTAATTGTTATCTTATACACCTTAATGTTATAGTCTACCACTGCCAATTCATTTAATTAATTTTATTTCAGTTTTTCCTCTATTTTCAGTTAATGATGGCAGAGCAATGTTCTCAGTGCTGTGCTTAAGAAACAAAATAGCTCTTCCCATGTCTACTATTGCACAATGGATAAAGGGATGGCATGGCATCCCTTCATCTGCCAGCCTGGTTTGTGGATGGGCAAAGGACCTAGAGAATTCTTGCTCAAAGGAGGTTCAAGTCATCCTTCCCAATAGAATAAAACCCTCCACAAGGAAGTGCTATGCCACCAAATGGAAGAGGTTCTCCTTGTGATGTCAGCAGCATCAGTTACCTTCTGAGGAGCCCAGGATTCCTCTTGTACTGGAATTTTTCTTTCTTTGAAATCATTGGGCCTATCCATCCAGTTTCTGTGAGCACATTTAGCAACTGTTCAGGCCTTTCATCCTCCAATAGAGAATGGCTCAGTTTTCGCCCATTCCACAACACTAAAGTTTCTAAAAGTTGTTATCAGAATGTTCTCTCAGTATTGAAACCTTTGCCTGCTTGGGATTTGAAGCTGGTGCTATCTACCTCTTGCTCTCTCACACATTTTTTGGTGCGGGAAGCCTTCCTAACTACTATCACCTTGGTCAGGACAGTGGGTAAGCTCCAGGCCCTCATGGTGGCAGAATTTGATTTTTTAAAAATAATTTTGATGGATAATATCAGTGTTTATTTTAAGCACTTTTTTGGTTTATTTAAATGTTTACAGTAGTGCAGAATTATGGGGCTTAAGCATTTTTTTCAATTTTTATCCATTTAAAGTTTCATAGTTGCAGAAAATTAGAGTGGACAGGGTCAGACAATAATAATTTAATGACTGTAGAGGATGAGATTAAAAGTGTTAAACTTTCTAACTGTAAAAATACAAAGTGTCACTATCACATGTCAAAATACACAAAGTAAATACCCTAAAATCAAATTCTAGTAAGTTCTCAAGCAGCATTTTTCTGACTTTGCCTCTATGTAACTTTTTATTAGTATTTATTGACATATATAGACAAAATTTAATCCTTCCAAACCTAATCACAAAGCAAGGAAACAATTAGATCTAACCTTTTGTCTTTTCTCTTTCCTCAGTTTCATGTCTTGTTACATTTGGTCCCTTATCCTTGGAATAGCCTCTCAATTATTGTATGTCAATCACCTCGAGATCTATATTCAGAATATCAGCCCATTCAGCAATGCCCACATGTGACCATGCCCACATCACTCTTAATAATAATGATAATTAACATGTTGCCTGACAATGGCACCCTGAGGTCCCAACCTAAGTTCCTCTAAGTGCTGCTCAGTTGTAAACTCTTCAGGACAAGAATTCTGGGACTTTGCATTTGGCAATATTCTACACGTTGTAAAATGTCAAGTGTAGCTGCAAGCAAGAAATAAATAAGACATTACCATCTTTGTGGGACTCACTGGAACAACTTGCCATTTTATCTAACCTTCCCACCATCTTTGCACCGCCTCCCTGAATTCAATTTATGAGTTCAGCAGGGAATATAACTACTGAACAATGACTGCTGCTTGAAGAAGCCGGCATGGTGTGCTTGGAGAATAAACAGCCTTTCCACTTTCCTTTCTCTAAAACACCCTTGTAAATTTATTTCAGTTCTGAAGGAAAAAAAGGCAGTGGCATTCAAGAGAATTAAAACAGTGTGAGTCACAAGGAGCATTTATTCTCTGTAAGTGAGAAGGAAGGCAGGGGTTATTGTTTCCCTTCCCCTCCCCCCCCCGCCCCCCCCCCGCAACCTCCACCCCAGGTCAACTGTGAGGGTCCTCCTAAACATTATTAGCACTGGCAAAGACCTAAGTGCCTGCTAAAAGTACTGTAGAAAGGATAATCCAGCCCTGTTTTACACACAAAAATACATTAACATTTCAGAAGCAGAGGCATTGTATAACTGAGTACATAAAGTAAAAATAATTTCAAAGAGAAAGCTAGTGTCAAACAGCTCCTATAGGGAGACAAGCGGCTTATAAGCATTTGTAAAGTCTGCTTTTTGTAACACTTTCTCCTCTTCCTCCAGGCTCAAAGTGAATTGCATGCTTTGTATCTGTTTTCAGCATCTAACATACTTGTCCCTAAACTCAGAGTGGACACAGAGTCATTACTGAAGCTTTCTTTGTAGAATATGTGGTAGGTGCCAATAAAACTGGCCATTTCCTACCTGCAGTAATCTGATGCTAAGTATAGGAAATTAAACCAACAAGTAACCCTCTGCTTTATTAACTTTCACTCAGAGCACCCTAAACCTGGATATAGAGTTTTTAGTTTTTGTTTTCTCTGGACCTCTCCAGAAAATTGTGTGTGATATTCACTAATCTGATGCAGGGAGGAGCAACTTATACTTCAGTGCTGCAGCAACCCTCTGTGCCTCAGAAAAGATTAATTCCACTGATATCCCTTGAGGTTACTGCAGGGGGTAGGTTCCACGACACAAGAGCCTAGTTTATGGAGGTTGGTTATAGGATACTCTGAATCAACACATTCCATGTTTATGCACTTTCTCAATGAACATTGCCCACCTTTGGGACTATATTAATCTCCCATTGTAGCTCTTCCGTTCTCCTCCCCTCCCAGCCATGAAATCATAGTGGCTTTTCTGATCTGCTGCAACATGTTTAATTGACTCAGCAACAGATCTGGTGGAGGGGGGTTCTGTAGTAAAGTAGTTATCCAGAGTTTAACTGTTACTTAGAGTATTATGGGCTGGAGCCATGATCCACCCTTCTCTTAGCCCTGATCTACACTAGGAGTTGAAGTCGAATTTAGCAGCGTTAAATCGATTTAACCCTGCACCCGTCCACATGACGAAGCCCTTTTTTTCGACGTAAAGGGCTCTTAAAATCGATTTCCTTACTCCACCCCCGACCAGGGGATTAGCGATGAAATAGGCCTTGCTGGGTCAAATTTGGGGTACTGTGGACACAATTAGACGGTATTGGCCTCCGTAAGCTATCCCAGAGTGTTCCATTGTGACTGCTCTGGACAGCACTCTCAACTCAGATGCATTGGCCAGGTAGACAGGAAAGGGCCCGCAAAGTTTTGAATTTCATTTCCTGTTTGGCCAGCATGGCAAGCTGCAGGTGACCATGCAGAGATCATCAGCAGAGGTGACCACGATAGAGTCCCAGAATCGGAAAAGAGCTCCAGCATGGACCGAATGGGAGGTACGGGATCTGATTGCTGTATGGGGAGAGGAATCCGTGCTATCAGAACTACGTTCCAGTTTTTGAAATGCCAAAATCTTTGTCAAAATCTCCCAGGGCATGAAGGACAGAGGCCATAACAGGGACCCGAAGCAGTGCCGTGTGAAACTTAAGGAGCTGAGGCAAGCCTACCAGAAAACCAGAGAGGCGAACGGCCGCTCCGGGTCAGAGCCCCAAACATGCCGCTTCTATGATGAGCTGCATGCCATTTTAGGGGGTTCAGCCACCACTACCCCAGCCATGTTGTTTGACTCATTCAATGGAGATGGAGGCAACACGGAAGCAGGTTTTGGGGACGAGGAAGATGATAATGATGAGGTTGTAGATAGCTCACAGCAAGCAAGCAGAGAAACCAGTTTTCCCGACAGCCAGGAACTGTTTCTCACCCTGGACCTGGAGCCAGTACCCCCCGAACCCACCCAAGGCTGCCTCCTGGACCCGCCAGGCAGAGAAGGGACCTCTGGTGAGTGTACCTTTTAAAATACTATACATGGTTTAAAAGCAAGCATGTTTAATGGTTAATTTGCCCTGGCATTCACGGCTCTCCTGGATGTACTCCCAAAGCCTTTGCAAAAGGTTTCTGGGGAGGGCAGCCTTATTCCATCCACCATAGTACGACACTTTACCACTCCAGGCCAGTAGCACGTACTCGGGAATCATTGTAGAACAAAGCATTGCAGTGTATGTTTGCTGGCGTTCAAACAACATCCGTTCTTTATCTCTCTGTGTTATCCTCAGGAGAGTGATATCATTCATGGTCACCTGGTTGAAATAGGGTGCTTTTCTTAAGGGGACATTCAGAGGTGCTCGTTCCTGCTGGGCTGTTTGCCTGTGGCTGAACAGAAATGTTCCCCGCTGTTAGCCACGGGGAGGGGGGAGGGGGAAGGGGCTAGCCACATGCTGGGGGGAGGCAAAATGCGACCTTGGAACGAAAGCACATGTGCTATGTATGTAATGTTAACAGCAAGGTTTACTGTGAAAGAGTGTAGCCATTGTTCTAGAAAATGTGTCTTTTTAAATACCACTGTCCCTTTTTTTTTTCTCTACCAGCTGCATGTGTTTCAAGGATCACAGGATCTTCTCTTTCCCAGAGGCTAGTGAAGATCAGAAGGCGAAAAAAACGCACTCGCGATGAAATGTTCTCTGAGCTCATGCTGTCCTCCCACATTGACAGAGCACAGGCGAATGTGTGGAGGCAGACAATGTCATTGTGCAGGAAAGCACAAAATGACCGGGAGGAGAGGGCTGAAGCTGAAAGGTGGCGGCAGCGTGATGAGAGGAGGCAGGATTCAATGCTGAGGCTGCTGGAGGATCAAACTAATATGCTCCAGCATATGGTTGAGCTGCAGGAAAGGCAGTGTTAAGATATAGATATTCAGGCCTGTCTGTAAAGGCTTATACACTAAGAATGTAGGTATATGTTTATCATTTAGCTAGTAATAGAGGTAGACAAGAAAGAATCTGTGTAAGGGCCTTCTCTCACTGTGACAGTCTGAGGCCCTGTTCTTAGGCCAATGCCTTTGGCTAAGCAGCAGAGGCAGCCATAAGCTGGGAAGTGTACGGTCACATCCTCACATTCCTAACTAGTCAATATGGTGCTGTTAGGAAGGTGATCCGATCCATCACCTCCAGAGAAAGGGAAGAGCCTAGAAAATGTAAAAGGAAATTTAGGTTGATAGTTTTCTGTCTGGTAAGAACTCACTCATCAATGACACAGCTGGGAAACCCTTATGTCTTTATAGATATAGTTGTGAAATCCTCACTTCTGTATTGTTTTGTCAGTAGAGTTCCCACTTTGCTATTGTTTATTTACATGGTCTCTGTCTGGTTCTGTGATTGTTTCTGTCTGCTGTATAATTAATTTTGCTGGGTGTAAACTAATTAAGGTGGTGGGATATAATTGGTTAGCTAATCATGTTACAATATGTTAGGATTGGTTAGGTAAATTTCAGTAGAATGATTGGTTAAGGTATAGCTAAGAATATTACTATATAACTTAGGGGCAAACTGGAAGTAAATTGGGATTCGAAAATAAGGAAAAAGGAACTTGGATTTAAGCTTGCTGGAAGTTCACCCCAATAAACATCAAATTGTTTGCACCTTCGGACTTTGGGTATTGTTGCTCTCTGTTCATGCGAGAAGGACCAGGGAAGTAAGTGAGTGAAGGAATAAGCTCTCTAACAGGCAGCAGGAGCACAGACCGCCTCTACAGCCCCTGTGTAACCAACAAGAAAAGGAGGATTTGTGGCACCTTAGAGACTAACCAATTTATTTGAGCATGAGCTTTCGTGAGCTACAGCTCACTTCATCGGATGCATACTGTGGAAACTGCAGAAGACATTATATACACAAAGACCATGAAACAATACCTCCTCCCACCCCACTCTCCTGCTGGTAATAGCTTATCTAAAGTGATCATCAAGTTGGGCCATTTCCAGCACAAATCCAGGTTTTCTCACCCTCCGCCCCCTCCCACACAAACTCACTCTCCTGCCGATAATAGCCCATCCAAAGTGACCACTCTCTTTACAATGTGTATGATAATCAAGGTGGGCCATTTCCAGCACAAATCCAGGTTTTCTCACTCCCCCACCCCCCTCCAAAAACCACACACACAAACTCACTCTCCTGCTGGTAATAGCTTATCCAAAGTGACCACTCTCCTTACAATGTGTATGAAAATCAAGGTGGGCCATTTCCAGCACAAATACAGGTTTTCTCACCCCCCCTCCCCAAAAAAAACACACACACACAAACTCACTCTCCTGCTGGTAATAGCTTATCCAAAGTGACCACTCTCCCTACAATGTGCATGATAATCAAGGTGGGCCATTTCCAGCACAAATCCAGGTTTTCTCACCCCCCCACCCCCATACACACACAAACTCACTCTCCTGCTGGCAATAGCTCATCCAAACTGACCACTCTCCTTACAATGTGTATGATAATCAAGGTGGGCCATTTCCAGCATAAATCCAAGTTTAACCAGAACGTCTGAGGCGGGAGGGGTAGGAAAAAACAAGGGGAAATAGGCTACCTTGCATAATGACTTAGCCACTCCCAGTCTCTATTTAAGCCTAAATTAATAGTATCCAATTTGCAAATGAATTCCAATTCAGCAGTTTCTCGCTGGAGTCTGGATTTGAAGTTTTTTTGTTGTAAGATAGCGACCTTCATGTCTGTGATTGCGTGACCAGAGAGATTGAAGTGTTCTCCGACTGGTTTATGAATGTTATAATTCTTGACATCTGATTTGTGTCCATTTATTCTTTTATGTAGAGACTATCCAGTTTGACCAATGTACATGGCAGAGGGGCATTGCTGGCACATGATGGCATATATCACATTGGTGGATGTGCAGGTGAACGAGCCTCTGATAGTGTGGCTGATGTTATTAGGCCCTGTGATGGTGTCCCCTGAATAGATATGTGGGCACAGTTGGCAACGGGCTTTGTTGCAAGGATAGGTTCCTGGGTTAGTGGTTCTGTTGTGTGGTATGTGGTTGTTGGTGAGTATTTGCTTCAGGTTGTGGGGGCTGTCTGTAGGCAAGGACTGGCCTGTCTCCCAAGATTTGTGAGAGTGTTGGATCATCCTTCAGGATAGGTTGTAGATCCTTAATAATGCGTTGGAGGGGTTTTAGTTGGGGGCTGAAGGTGACGGTTAGTGGCGTTCTGTTATTTTCTTTGTTAGGCCTCTCCTGTAGTAGACTAACACGGCTGTTACTCTGAAACCTGTGTAACCAACCACCCTCCTCCCCAAGTTGCATAGCCTCCTCACCCAGATGCCCAAGAACGCGGTGCGGGGGCCTCCGGCCTCCCAGCCACTCCACCCCAGAGGATTGCCCAAGCAACAGAAGGCTGGCATTCAATAAGTTTTAAAGTTTTAAACTTTTAAAGTTCTGTGTGGCCTTGTCCTTCCCTCCTCCACCACCCTTCCTCGTGCTTCGATCCTCCACCACCCCTCCTGGGCTACCTTGGTAGTTATCCCCCTATTTATGTGATGAATTAATAAAGAATGCATGAATATGAAGCAACAATGACTTTATTGCCTCTGCAAGCGGTGATCGAAGGGAGGAGGGGAGGGTGGTTAGCTTACAGGGAAGTAGAGTGAACCAAGGGGTGGGGGGTTTCATCAAGGAGAAACAAACAGAACTTTCACACCGTAGCCTGGCCAGTCATGAAACTGGTTTTCAAAGCTTCTCTGATGCGCACTGCGCCCTCCTGTGCTCTTCTAACGACCCTGGTGTCTGGCTGTGCATAACCAGCAGCCAGGTGATTTGCCTCAACCTTCCACCCCGCCATAAACGTCTCCCCCTTACTCTCACAGATCATAGAATCATAGAATATCAGGGTTGGAAGGGACCTCAGGAGGTCACCTAGTCCAACCCCCTGCTCAAAGCAGGACCAATCCCCAACTAAATCATCCCAGACAGGGCTTTGTCAAGCCTGACCTTAAAAACTTCTAAGGAAGGAGATTCCACCACCTCCCTAGGTAACGCATTCCAGTGTTTCACCACCCTCCTAGTGAAAAAGTTTTTCCTAATATCCAACCTAAACCTCCCCCACTGCAACTTGAGACCATTACTCCTTGTTCTACCTCAGCTACCACTGAGAACAGTCTAGAGCCATCCTCTTTGGAACCCCCTTTCAGGTAGTTGAAAGCAACTATCAAATCCCCCCTCATTCTTCTCTTCCGCAGACTAAACAATCCCAGTTCCCTCAGCCTCTCCTCATAAGTCATGTGTTCCAATCCCCTAATCATTTTTGTTGCCCTCTGCTGGACCCTTTCCAATTTGTCCACATCCTTCTTGTAGTGTGGGTCCCAAAACTGGACACAGTACTCCAGATGAGGCCTCACCAATGTCGAATAGAGGGGAACGATCACGTCCATCGTTCTGCTGGCAATGCCCCTACGTATACATCCCAAAATGCCATTGGCCTTTTTGGCAACCAGGGCACACTGTTGACTCATATCCAGCTTCTCGTCCACTGTAACCCCTAGGTCCTTTTCTGCAGAACTGCTGCCGAGCCATTCAGTCCCTAGTCTGTAGTGGTGCATGGGATTCTTCCGTCCTAAGTGCAGGACTCTGCACTTGTCCTTGTTGCACCTCATCAGATTTCTTTTGGCCCAATCCTCTAATTTGTATAGGTCCCTCTGTACCCTATCTCTACCCTCCAGCGTATCTACCTCTCCTCCCAGTTTAGTGTCAGATATTGTGGCGCACACAGCAAGCAGTAATAACAGTGGGAATATTGGTTTCGCTGAGGTCTAACTGAGTCAGTGAACTGTGCCAGTGCACTTTTAAACGTCCAAATGCACATTCTACCACCATTCTGCACTTGCTCAGCCTGTAGTTGAACAGCTCCTGACTACTGTCCAGGCTGCCTGTGTATGGCTTCATGAGCCATGGCATTAAGGGGTAGGCTGGGTCCCCAAGGATAACAATAGGCATTTCAACATCCCCAATGGTTATTTTCGGTCTGGGAATAAAGTCCCTTTCTGCAGCTTTTGAAACAGACCAGAGTTCCTGAAGATGCGAGCGTCATGTACCTTTCCCGGCCATCCTACGTTGATGTTGGTAAAACGTCCCTTGTGATCCACCAGTGCTTGCAGCACTATTGAAAAGTACCCCTTGCGGTTTACGTACTTGCCAGCTTGGTGCTCCGGTGCCAAGATAGGGATATGGGTTCCGTCTATGGCCCCACCACAGTTAGGGAATCCCATTGCAGCAAAGCCATCCACTATGACCTGCACATTTCCCAGGGTCACTACCCTTGATATCGGCAGATCTTTGATTGCGTTGGCTACTTGCATCACAGCAGCCCCCACAGTAGATTTGACCACTCCAAATTGATTCCCGACTGACCGGTAGCTGTCTGGCATTGCAAGCTTCCACAGGGCTATTGCCACTTGCTTCTCAACTGTGAGGGCTGCTTTCATCTTGGTATTCTTGTGCTTCAGGGCAGGGGAAAGCAAGTCACAAAGTTCCATGAAAGTGCCCTTTGTCATGCGAAAGTTTCACAGCCACTGGGAATCGTCCAAGACCTGCAACACTCTGCGGTCCCACCAGTCTGTGCTTGTTTCCCGAGCCCAGAATCGGCGTTCCACTGCATGAGCCTGCCCCATTAGCACCATGATGCCCACATTGCCAGGGCCCCTGCTTTGAGAGAAGTCTGTGTCCATGTCCTCATCACTCTCGTCACCTCACTGACGTCGCCTACTCTCCCGGTTTCGCTTTGGCAGGTTCTGGTGCTGCATATACTGCTGGATAATGCGTGTGGTGTTTAATGTGCTCCTAATTGCCAAAGTGATCTGAGCGGGCTCCATGCTTGCCGTGGTATGGCGTCTGCACGGAAAAAAGGCGCGGAACGATTTTCTGCCGTTGCTCTGATGGAGGGAGGGGCGACTGACGACATGGCTTACAGAGTTGGCTTACAGGGAATTAAAATCAACAAAGGGGGTGGCTTTGTGAGAAACTGAATGGCCTCCTCAAAGATAGAACTCAAAACCTCAAGGATAGAACTCAGAACTGGGTTTAGCAGGCCGTTGATTTCACGGAGGGAGGGAGGAGAAAATGAATACAAAACAAATCTGGTCTATTTCTTGTTTTGAGCCACTTCATCTATCTTTATACATCTTGCTGGCAGCAGACTGTGCAGTACGACCAGTAGCCATCGTCATCTCCTGGGTGCTCGGCAGAAGACGGTGCAGTATGACTGCTGGCCATCATCTTCTGCTGGCTGCTGATTAAAAGACAGTGCACTGCCAGTAGGATTCAATCGCCAAGAGACAAAACTTAAAAGGGAAATGACCTGGCTGAGTCACTCCCATGTTTGCCCAGGTGCCCTGACCTCATCAAGGTCAGTTAAAAGAGCACCCAGGACTACGTCGACGACGGCTACTAGTCATACTGCACTGTCTGCTGCCAAAAGGCAATAAACTGCTGCTATGTAGCAATGCAGTACCGCGTCTGCTAGCACCCAGGAGCCATATGGTGACGGTTAGCTGAGCGGGCTCCATGCTTGCCATGGTACGGTGTCTGCACAGGTAACTCAAGAGAAAAGGTGCAAAATGATTGTCTGCCCTTGCTTTTATGGAAGGAGGGAGGGAAGGGAGGCCTGACGATATGTACCCAGAACCACCCGAAACAATGTTTTAGCCCCATCAGGCACTGGGATTTCTACCGAGAAATCAAATGCGCGGCAGAGACTGCAGGAACTGTGGGATAGCTACCCACAGTGCAAAGCTCCGGAAGTCGACGGTTGCCTCGGTACTGTGGACACACTCCACCGGCTACATGCACTTAGAGCATTTGTGTGGGGACACACACAATCGACTGTATAAAAACGCTTTCTACAAAACCGACTTCTATACATTCGATCTAATTTCGTAGTGTAGACATACCCTTACTTTCAGTTTAGTTAGTGGGTGTACCCTCCCCCATTCTATTCATATGTAGTTGAATAAAGCAGCACATTCCCAGCCTGCAATACTATAAGTGGTCCCTTGACAAAACTGGTGTTGAGGAATGCATTAGAGTAACCTGTCACATGATGTGAGTGGAGGAAAGCAGCTCTCTCTAATTAGGCAGTCCTATTAGAAGCTCCTAAAAGTGGGATGGGTCTGGGCCTATATAAACCCGACCCAGCTCATTTCAAAAGATAAGGATGAGCAAGTGCTTTAGCAAATTGGGCGGATGAAACTGCCTAAGTAAAAGAATCCTTTTGGGAAAGGAGAAGGTACAAAGCACTGTTAGATAAAAGGTACAAGGTTTGGGCAAATCAGGCAAAGGCTGGGGGCTGCCTTCCCAAGAAAACTTGCCAAGTGAGAAAATAGTGGAGAAATGGGTCTAAAAGACTTGAGCATAAATGATAATTTAAATTCTGATATGCCCTTTATCACCAATACTGCATATTCTTTGGGCTTTGATATTTTTTTCCATTCCCCAACCCCCACTTCATCCTGCGGTGGTCAGATCATCCTGGTCCTCCATGTGTAGCTTGACCACATTAGTACATTAATGATTGTCTACCGAACTCCTTGGGGCTGGTGAGCATTCACTGGTTCACAAGTATAAGCAGCAACTAAATGAGCTCTGCCCTGACATCTAGTGACAAACTGGGGGAAAAGACTTAGATGCAGTGGGGGAGGTAGTGTTGTATGAAAGGCCCTGACGGGGTAGCAGCTGAGATGTCTACCATTGAGCTCAGTTCTTAGTGACTTCCACAGATAAGTGGTGGACCCTCGGAATGCAGCTTTGGCAAAGTGGCAAAGCAGCAGCAGAGATAACAGTGGCGGTGGTAGAGTATGATGGCATGTGGTAGCACAGACAGCAGCAGCAGTGATCAAGTTGCAAAAGTGTCAGCAGAGACATTGTTTGGTGAATTTCCTCCTCCCTTGTCAGGGATGGGAGATAAACGACTCTCTGAACTCTGGATCTTCCTTGACCAAGGACAACTAACTGTGAGTGGGGTGAAGCAGAGAGAAACAGGAGTGGTGTGTTAAAGGGACATTCATTTGTCAGACTTTCACATCGCAATTCCCTTTTATAAAGTTTTACTTTGTTATGCACAGGCTTCGTGCTTGCAAGCGGGGAAGCGTTGCCTCTTACAGGAGCCCAGGGGCGGTGTTTAGTTTTCCCACATTACAGGTTGAGGCGGTTGAGCCGGTTCTGTTTTGTATTAAGAGGAACCCCGAGATATTGAACCCAACTCTTGTTACTGACTCCATCTGGCAGAAGGGTTACACAAGGAAGAACATAAGAATGGCAGTGTCTGGTAAAATTCCTCAGTTAATGCAGAAAATGAGGAGAGTCAGCAACATTTTGAAAGATTGGAACACTATTTTCTTGCAAATGAGATTATAGATGAGGACAAATGGAGACCAATTTTCCTCAGGGTCAGTGGTTGCAAAACCTACTCTTGCTTAAGGAGTTTGTTACAACCTCAGAAACCTGGAGACAAAAGTTTAGAAGACCTGCAAAATATCTTACCAGAGCACTACACCCTAAAGCCAAACATTATTGTGGAATGTTTCAAGTTTCATACTAGAATGAGGCCTCAAGGTGAAACGGTATCTGTGTATGTGTCAGAGCTAAAAAGATTAATGGAATATTGCTCATTTGGAAAAGTCCTAGAGGACTGCAGGACAGGTTTGTTTGTGGCTTTAATAATGAGAGAATTCAAAGAAGATTGCTGGCAGAGGAGAACTCAGCCTGGCAGTAGAATTAGCAACAGCAATGGAAGCAGCATTTTTTTTAAAAAAACTTCCAACGTATTTGCACTTAGAATTCGGGGCAAATCAATAAAAAAGACAAAGCCAGCTGTAAGAGACTCAGACTCCTGAGAGGTATTTCTGCTGTGGAGGAGCTCATTTTGCATCAGTTTATAAACTTAAAGCAGCTCCATGTCATAGATGGCTCAAGATTGGACACGTCACCAGAAAAAGCAAAGGTGACTATCAAGCACAGGAGGGTAGATTCCCAAAGATCAGAGGAAAAGAGAAAGCAGAGGGCTTTTTACCTTGGTGGGGAGGACAGAAAATGTGGTACATACCGTGTATGGTCTAAAAGTGAAGAAAGTGGGACCTTATGAAATAATGGTAGAGTTAAACAATCAGTCAGTCCAAATGGAATTAGACGCAGAGACTTCAGCTACGGTGATCAATGAATATACATGTAACCCACACACCTCCTGGGTCTGTCAGCGTTACGTACAGGTCAGCAGTGCAAAGCAGGACTGAATGCAAAAGTGACACTGCACATATACACTGGAAAACCCGTACAGGTGGTAGGTTTTGTGCTTGTCCCTGTAAAGGAAAAGTTACCACTCTTGAGGTGAGGATCAGCTGGGCTAGAACCTGGGTCTGCATATCCCTGTGCTGTGAACATAGTGGAGCCAAGTAGTACTGGATGTCCTGCCCACAGAGGCCCTGACTCGCGGAGCTTGCAATGTTCTGTATTGGCCCCACTGTGCTATTTTAGGCCTAGGGAAAACACTTGTAGGCTGTTTGTACAACAAGGCAGATCCTTGACTTGCTGCTGAGACAGATCCTGCTTTGTTCCTGCATCCTTGTGTAGCCCAAGGTCCAGTGTGCTTCAACAGCAGCCATGGGAACTACAAGTTGTGGACAACAAACTGCTGCATGTTGGGAGAACTTCCTGGTTCCAACCCAGATATACTCTGTGCCCCCCCAGCAGGAGGTCTCAGCACTGACTCAGCTGGGAGCACATAGCAGGCAAGCAGAGAGGAGGCTGCTGGACTGTAATCCTGTTCTATGTTCTTTACAGAATAAAGCCTTATTCCTGGTGGTTTGTCTGAACGGGTCTGGTCTGAGGTGAACACACACTGACACACAACACAAAGCACACCTCAGACCCAGTTTACCAAAGTTGTGTAAAAAGTCACAAGGCAGGCTTCCCCTATCTTGAACAATCTCAAACTGAGCCAGTGAATAAGAGAGGGTGTGGTAGGGGGTAGGGGACTACACTTGCCTTATCCCAGCCTCAATCCTGCCTCAGACCTAGCTCTGCTCTCCCTTCCTTGACTCCAGGTAACCCACTTCTGACGCTTGGTTCTGATTCCTGGTGCTAACTCTGGTCTGACCCTTGGCTCTGGCATCTAGCTTCTGGCTCTGGTTCTGAGCCTCAGTTCCATTTCCCAGCCCTGACTCCTGCTCCAACCAGTGGACCTGACCACCCATGTTCCTGACCCCTGATGACCTGGGGACAAATGTAAAATCTGTTAGGCAGAGATTGGTTGCAAGAACTAAAAGTGAATTGGGAGGAAATGCCCAAATTAGACCCTAGCAAAACACAGCACTCCTGGACATTGACCTACACCTTTTTAAAGAAGGGTTAGGGACCCTGGATGGGTAATGGCCAGGATTTATACCCAGGATGGGGTCAAACCAAAATACTTTAAAGTAAGTCCACTTCCTTATGCCCTCAGAAAACTTAGCACTATAGACACTGTCAAGGACTTATACTCATATAATAGATTGCAATATCAGCAGCACGTTAATTTTCCAGTGGCCATGGAACTTCTGCTGAAAGGTGCCCCACGTATTTTAGTGAGGATTGATGACATTCTCATCACAGGCAGAAGTGACACAATGTCTCAACACTGGCAAAGTACTTCAAAGATTTGAAGGCCATGGTGCTTTGCTTACAACAAAGTAAGGGCTTTTTAAATAAAGAACATCTAACATCCATAAAAATGGCCATACTGGCCAGACCAATGGTCCATCTAACCCAGTATCTTGTCTTTGACTGTGGCTGGTGCCGGATGTTTCAGCGGGAATGAACAGAACAGGGCAATCATCAAATGATCCATCTCCTGTCATCTAGTCCCAGAATTTGGCAGTCAGAGGTTTAGGGACAACCTGACCAGCTTGGCTAATAGCCTTTCATAGAATCGTAGAACTGGAAGGGACCTCAAAAGGTCACCTAGTCCAGTCCCCTGCACTCAAGGCAGGACTAAGTATTATCTACACCATCCCTGACAGGTGTTTGTCCAAGCTGCTCTTAAAAATCCCCAATAATGGAGATTCCACAATCTCCCTAGGCAATTTATTCCAGTGCTTAACCACTCTGACAGGAAGTTTTTCCTAAAGTTCAACCTAAACTGCCCTTGCTGCAATTTAAGTCCATTGCTTCTTGTCCTATCCTCAGAGGTTAAGAAGAACAATTTTTCTCCCTCCTCCTTTTAACAACCTTTTATATACTTGAAAACTGTTATCATGTCCCCTCTCGGCTTTCTCTTCTCCAGACTAAACAACCCCAATTTTTTCAATCTTCCCTCATAGGTCATATTTTCTAAATCATTGATGAAGATATTGATCAGAACTGGACCCAGAACCAATCCCTGTGGGACCCCATTCGTTATGCCCTTCCAGCATGACTGTGAACCACAGATAACTATTCTCTGGGAACAATTTTCCAATCAGTTATGCACCCACCTTATAGTAGTTCCATCTAGGTTGTATTTCCCTATTTTGTTTATGAGACGGTCATGCGAGACAAGAAAAGGAGTACTTGTGGCACCTTAGAGACTAATCAATTTATTTGAGCATAAGCTTTCGTGAGCTACAGCTCACTTCATCGGACGCATACTGTGGAACGTGTAGAAGATCTTATTATATACACAGAAAGCATGAAAAAATACCTCCTCCCACCCCACTCTCCTGCTGGTAGTAGCTTATCTAAAGTGATCACTCTCCTTACAATGTATATGATAATCAAGTTGGGCCATTTCCAGCACAAATCCAGGTTTTCTCACCGCCAACCCTCCCCCCCCCCCCCCCCCCCCCCGCCCCCACACACACACACAAACTCACTCTCCTGCTGGTAATAGCTTATCCAAAGTGACCACTTTCCTTACATTTTTACGTAAAAGAGTAAATGGACACAAATCAGATGTCAAGAATTATAACATTCATAAACCAGTGGGAGAACACTTCAATCTCTCTGGTCACGCGATTACAGACATGAAAGTCGCTATTTTACAACAAAAAAACTTCAAATCCAGAAACTGCTGAATTGGAATTCATTTGCAAATTGGATACAATTAACTTAGGCTTGAATAGATACTGGGAGTTGCTTAGTCATTATGCAAGGTAGCCTATTTCCCCTTGTTTTTTCCTACTCCCCCCCCCCCCGACGTTCTTTTTAAACCCTGGATTTGTGCTGGAAATGGCCCACCTTGATTATCATACACAATGTAAGGAGAGTGGTCACTTTGGATAAGCTATTACCAGCAGGAGAGTGAGTTTGTGTGTGGCGGGGGGGGGGTGAGAAAACCTTGATTTGTGTTGGAAATGGCCCACCTTGATTATCATACACATTGTAAGGAGAGTGGTCACTTTAGATAAGCTATTACCAGCAGGAGAGTGGGGTGGGAGGAAATATTTTTTCATGCATTCTGTGTATATAATAAGATCTTCTACACGTTCCACAGTATGCATCCGATGAAGTGAGCTGTAGCTCACGAAAGCTTATGCTCAAATAAATTGGTTAGTCTCTAAGGTGCCACAAGTACTCCTTTTCTTTTTGCGAATACAGACTAACACGGCTGTTACTCTGAAACCTGTCATGCGAGACAGTATCAAAAGCCTTACTAAAGTCAAGATATACCACATCTACCACTTCTCCCCTATCCACAAGGCTTGTTACCCTGTCAGAGCAGGGTATCAGGTTGGTTTCACACTATTTATTCTTGACAAATCCATGCTGACTGTTATTTATCACCTTGTTATCTTCTAGGTCAGTGGTTCTCAACTCTGGTCCACCGCTTGTTCAGGAAAAGCCCCTGGCACGCCGGGCCGGTTTGTTTACCTGCCATGTCCACAGGTTCAGCCGATCCAGCTCCAACTGGCTGCGGTTTGCCGCTCCAGGCCAATGGGGGCTGCAGGAAGCGGCGTGGGCCAAGGGATGTGCTGGCTGCCCTTCCTGCAGCCCCCATTGGCCTGGAGCGGCGAACCGCGGCCAGTGGGAGCCGTGATCGGCCGAACCTGCGGACGCGGCAGGTAAACAACCTGGCCCAACGCACCAGGGACTTTCCCTGAACAAGCAGTGGACCAGAGTTGAGAACCACTGTTCTAGGTGTTTGCAAATTGATTGCTTAATTATTTGCTCCATTATCTTTCTGGGTACAGAAGTTAAGCTGACTGGTCTGTAATGCCCCGGGTTGTCCTTATTTCCCTTTTTATAGATGGGCACTATATTTGCCCTTTTCCAGTCTTCTGGAATATCTCCTGTCTTCCATGACTTTTCAAAGATAATTGCTAATGGCTCAGATATCTCCTCAGTTAACTCCTTGAGTATTCTAGGATGCATTTCATCAAGCCCTGGTGATTTGAAGACCTCTAACTTGTCTCAGTAAGTAATTCATCCTCCATGAACTATTTTTGATTTTTGTAACCCAGTTATACTTTTGGCCTTCACAACATCTCTTGGCAATGAGTTCCACAGGCTGATACTGTGTTGTGTGCAGAAATACTTTCTCATGTTTGCTTTAAACCTCCTGCCTATTAATTTCATTGGGTAACCCCTGGTTCTTCTGTAATATGAAGGGGGTAAATTCACTTTCTTCACTTATTCACTTTCTGCACACCAGTCATGTTTATAGACCTCTATTATATCCCCCATTAGTCATCTCTTTTCTAAGATTAATAATCCAAGACTCTTTAATCTCTCCTCATAAGGAAGATGTTCCATATCCCTAATCATTTTTGTTGCCCTTCTCGGTACCTTTTCCAATTCAAATGTCTTTTTTGAGATGGGGTGACAAGAACTGTGCCCAGTATTCAAGGTTTATATAGTGGCATTATGATATTTACTGTCTTATTATCTATCTCCTTCCTAATGGTTCTTCAGACTTGACACCTAAAAAGAATTGCTCTGGTGTGGGAATCTCCCTCACATCCTCTGCAGTGAAGACTGAAGCAAAGAATTCATTTAGCTTCTCCGCAATGGCCTTGTCTTCCCTAAATGCTCCAATGCTCCTTTAACAACTTGATCGCCTACTGGTCCTACTGATTGTTGGCATGCTTCCTGCTTTTGATGTACTTAATCTTTTTTTCCTGTTAGTTTTTATGTCTTTTGCAAGTTACTCTTAAAAAAAATGTTTGGCCTGCCTAACTATACTTTTACACTTGACTTGTCAGAGTTTATGCTTCTTTCTACTTTTTCTCAGTGGGATTTGACTTTGAATTTTTAAAAGATGTCTCTTTGTCTGTAACCACCTTTTACTCTGTTTAGCCAAGGTGGAATTTTTTGGTACACCTACTATTTTTTTCTTTTTAATTTGGGCTATACAAGTAATTTGAGCCTCTATTATGGTGTTTGTTTGGGGGGGGGGGTTAAGTTTCCATAAAACTTTCAGGTATTTCACTTTTTTGACTGTTGCTTTTAATTTCCATTTAACTAGCTTCCTTCTTTTTATGTAGTTCCCATTTTTGAAGATAAATGCTAGTTGGTGTTCTTCTTTGGTACCTCCCCCGACCCCCTTGAACAACAATACCATAGCAGTAGGAATTCCTATCCATAGAGATTCTGTGGTACAGTTTGATTCATTTAAGATTTTTATTATATTTGACTCTACACTTTCTTTCACATATAGTGTCACTCTCCCAGCAGCACGACCTACTCTGTCATTCCTATAGATTTTGTACCCTGGCATTACCATGTCCCTTTTGATTACCCTTGTTCCACCAAGTTTCTCTGGCACCTATTATACCAATATCCTCATTTAATACCAGGCACTCAAGTTTACCATCTTAGTATTTAGACTTCTTGCATTTGTATACAAGCACTTATAAAATTAGACAATATTTAGTTGTCTGCCTTCATGTGATAAAATTGCATGGGACTCTTTTTCATTTGACTGTTTCTCTTCAGCTCCTACCAGTACTTTGTCAACTTCTATCCTTTCTTCTTTATTAGGATGTAGAGAATCCCCATTAATAGATCCTCCTGTAAGGGATGTTCCTGTCTGAACTGTGTATTCCTACAAACCCGTTGGTTTTTCCCCTAGGCCTCTGTTTTAATTTTACATGCCAGCAATCTGGTTCCATTTTGGTTTAGATGGAGCCCATCCTTCCTGTATAGGCTTCTCTTTTTCCAAAAGGTTCCCCAGTTCCTAAAAAAAACATAATTCCCCTACCCTCATTCATCCATGAGTGGAGACCATGCAATTCTGCCTGTCTACCTGGCCCTGCTCTTGGAACTGGAAGTATTTCAGAGAATGTTACCATGGAGGTCCTTGACTTCAATCTCTCACCTAACAGCCTAAATTTGGCCTCCAGGCTTGCCTTTCCCTATGTTATTGGTACCTAGATGTACTGTGACCACAAGCTCCTCCCCAGGCCTGCACATAAGTCTGTTTAGATTTCTTGAGAGATCTGCAACCTTCACACGCAGCAGGGGATTTACCATGTGGTTCTCCTGGTCATCACAAATCCAACTATCTAGATTTCTAAGAATTGAACCCCCCATTACTATTACCTGTTTGTTTCTAATAACTGTGATCCCCTTCCCCAGAGAAGTACCCTCAGTGCAAGAGGGTACCATGACATCATCTGGAAGGAGGGCCCCAACTAGGAGATCATTTCCCTCCATTCCAGTTAGATCTTCTTCTTCCTTGAGACTTTCATCCTCCTCAACAGCACACAAGTGGCCAAACTGGGGGAGGCCCTGCTCTACTGTATCCCAGAAAGTCTCATCTATGTAGCACTCTGTCTCCCTTAGCTCCTCCAGCTCAGCCACTCTGGCCTATACTCTGTCTGTCTCTAAGGGCCATGAGCTGCTTGCGCTGAATGCACACACATGCCACCTGACCACAAAACATGTAATCAGACATGATGCATTCAGTGTGATAAATTGGTAACCCCCGTTCTGCTGCTGGACTTCTGCCTGCATTATTTTTAATCTTGCAGCTTTTTTTTTTTTTTGGTTTGGTGGTGGTTGGTTTTTTTTGGGGTGGGGGGAGGTGTTTCTTGACCTACATTTAGAGAATGTTTGGTGTATTTGGCTCTCACTCCCTTCTAAACTCCCCTGCAAAACTCCCCTGTTTGCAGCTCTTGCTCACTAGTTCCTTTGGTCACTTTTTTTCTTGGGGGGGAGACTTTTGTTTTCTTTAATTGATCAAAGTGATATATCGGCATCAATCTGTCTCATGCCATCTGTACAAACGGGTGGGGGGAGGGAGGGGAGAGGAGCCAGGCCCAGCCCCAGCTCCAGTCCATGGCTTCTGCACATCGACCACAGAATCCCCTAATTACTCCAGGGCTTTTACAAGGGCCTCATGGGCTTCTATGTTAATCTGGGCTTCTACTTTAGCTGTTACATCAGGTACTGCAGCCAGCTGGGATAAGGATTTATCCAGATTCAATTTAGCGGTAGCAAAATCCAGCATGTCTAAAGTGGCCACCTCTTCTGCCAGCAGCTGCACAAAGTACTTGGTTGCTGTGCCGTCCTTGGCAAAGACCATCACAATTCCGGGTTTCAGGACCTGCAGGGTAGGAACGGGAGATGCCAAAGGAGCCGTTCGATGTGGGAACGTCCACCTGCTAAACGGTGGCTCCATTGTACAACACCTGCGTGGGCAAGGCGAAGGTGAAGGACATCTGGGCTGGGTCAGCGGCCACCTCGGCATAGGAGCAAAGTGGGGCCTGGAGGCCAGGCAGGTATGGGGCCCGAGGGCCAGGAGGTGGCGAGCAGCCAGCATGGTGGGGCTGGGGCGGGTGCGGAGGCCACCCAAGGTCACATTGGAGATGGCTTTTTAAAACCCTGAGTAGTCCCACCCACCGTTTAAGGGCTCCTAAAGAGATCATTGCTTCTTGTTCTGTCATCTGCCACCACTGAGAACATCCTCTTTGGAACCTCCCTTCAGGTAGTTGAAGGCTGCTCTCAAATCCTCCCTCACTCTTCTCTTCTGCAGACTAAATAAGCCCAGTTCCTCTTCATAAGTCATGTGCCCCAGCCCCCTAATCATTTTTGTTGCCCTCCTCTGGACTCTCTCCAATGTTTCTTTAGTGAGGGGGCCCAAAACTGGATGCAGTACTCCAGATGTGGCCTCACCAGTGCAGAATAGAGGGGAATAATCACTTCCCTCAATCTGCTGGCAATGCTCCCACTAATGCAGCCCAATATGCCGTTAGCCATCTTGACAACAAGGGCACACTGTTTACTCATATCCAGCTTCTCATCTACTATAATCCCCAGGTCCTTTTCTGCAGAACTGTCGCTTAGCCAGTCGGTCCCCAGCCTGTAGCAGTGCATGGGATTCTTCCACCCTAAGTGCAGGACTCTGCCCTTGTCCTTGTTGAACCTCATCAGATTTCTTTTGGCCCAATCCTCCTATTTGTCTAGGTCACTCTGGCCCCTATCCCTACCCTCCAGTGATCTACCTGGAGATCACTCTCCCCTCAGCTTAGTGTCATCCTCAAACTTGCTGTCCATCCCATCATCCAGATCATTAATGAAGATGTTGAACAAAACCAGCCCCAGGATCATCCTTTGGGGCACTCCGCTTGATACCAGCTGCAAAATCGACATCGAGCTGTTGATCATTACCCGTTGAGCCCAACAATCTAGTCAGCTTTCTATCCACTTTATAGTCCATTCATCCAATCCATACTTTTTTAACTTGCTGGTAAGAATACTGTGGGAGACTGTATCAGTATCTGTATGGGGAGCCTTGTACTGTTCTGACAGATTACAAACCACTTGTGGGACTTTTCCATGAAAACAAGTGTGTGCTGGCCACTTGCTACACTGTTGGGCTTTGACCATAGCTGCTTATGTGTACAGGATAGACTCTGAGGCTGGACATTAGTATGCTAACACAGATACCTTTAGTCCATTGGCGTTATCAGAACAAGCTGGTTCTATGGTGCTTCCAGGAGAGATTTGTGGTGTTCATGCACCACCTCTACCAGACATGAGTAAAGGCTTCCTAGATAGAGGAATGGACTAGACAGAATCCTATCCTGCCCAGAGGCAGCATCAGATACTGCAGGCCTGGCTAAATCAGTGTAAGAGGGAAGAATTCTGCCCATTTAGGGACAGGCGTACAGAAATGAGCACAGAGAATGGACGTATATAGTGTACTTCATGTACTTCAGTCAGGCCTTTATCTCATCCTGGAATGACTTCTGTTTCATAGAATCATAGAATCATATGAATATATGAATCTGTGAAACAGAAGTCATTCCAGGATGAGATAAAGGCCTGACTGAAGTACATGAAGTACACTCTGGAATTTCATGCATGAAATCTTTGGCTGGGTGTGGTGGCCAAACATGAGGATGAGGACCTGGAAAAAGTAATAAAGGGAAGTCTCTAATGTCATAAACCAGCAGACCTGGTGCTGACACTCCTCACCCCTAGAATGGCCAGAACACCCATGATTCTGCATATGTATGGGCTCTGCAGGCCCATACCTGGGATAAAATGTTTCTAATCTTATTGGATACACATTCAAAATGGTTAGTAGTGCATGCAATGACCCCACAATCTCCACTGCTACTTGTGAACAGCTCAGTTAGATCCTTGCTCACACAGACTACCAGGAGTACCTGTCACACACCATGGACCAAATTTTACAGGCTTGGAGTTTAAAAACTTTTTAAGCAAACATGGTGTCAAGGTTCTCCCCCCACCCCCCATTCTGAACCCTGGGGTACAGATGTGGGGACCCACATAAAAGACCCCCTAAGATTTTACCAGCTTAGGTTAAAACTTTTCCAAGGCACAAATCCCTTTCCATGTCCTTGGACTGGTATTGTTGCCACCACCAAGTGATTTACAGAAAATATTCAGGGAACGGTCACTTGGAATCCCTATCCCCCCCAAAATATCCCCCCCACCAAGTCCCTTCACCCCCTTTCCTGGGGAGGCTTGAGAATAATGTACCAACCAATTGCCTTAGCAATGTGAGCACAGACCAGACCCTTTGTCTTCAGGACACTGAAATAAATCAGGTTCTTAAAAGAAGAACTTTATAATAAAGAAAAAAGAATCACACCTGCAAAATCAGGATGGAAGGTAACTTTATAGAGTAATAAAAACATTTAAAACACAGAGGAGTCCCTTCTGGGCTCAGCTTCACAGTTACAAAAACAGGAATGAAACTACCACTGTAGCATAGGAAAAATGCACAGGCCAAAATAAAAGATAACCCAATGCATTTCCTTGCCCTACTCACAGTTTCTGTGGTTTTAGATGGCTTATTCCAGGTATTTTTTTCAGGAGATGTTGTACCTGCTTGGCTTCTCCCTCCGTCCGGAGAGGGAACAACAAACAAATCTCCCCCCCCCCCCCCAGATTTGAAAGTATCTTTTTTCCTCATTGCTCCTTCTAGTCAGGTGCCAACTAGATTATTTGAACTGCTTAACCCCTTACATGTAAGGCAATCCAGTACAGCTGCCAAGGAGGGATTTTATGCTTCTGCATACATAAAGGTTGCTACCCTTCCCTCTATATTCATGACACACGGGATTAAACATATTCAAACTTCTCTGTTGTAGGCCTGAGACCTGATCACCTCCATCCCATATTAAACTAGCCTTGGGGGAAACTCAAGGAGTTCACAACCAAAATTGAAAAAAGAATGTTCTGCTGCTGATAAAGCACCCCCACCTCAGGAATGTCCCTAATGAGAGTACAGCCTTGTTGGTTATAAAAGTAGAGACCCTCAGGCTCTGAGAAATTAGGGAGGATACAGAAAGAGACTCAACAAATGGTAAAATAATCTCTAACCAGAGTTTTTATGCTGACCATCTACACAAACAGAGAAGGTTAAATTAAATTACAATTTGGGCATGAAAGATAACATGTAAAAACCTGGGCAGCAAGGAGGACACATAGGTGCCAGTATGTAACTGGTTAATTTTTTTGTTATTTAGCAGCGTGGCTAATGTGATAGGTTTAATAAATTTGAAGGCGGGAACTTGTTTTACCTATATAATGTAAATGAAAAACAATGATCTTTGGGAAGCATTTCATGACCACAGTTCAGCATCAAGCTGCTGGAACTCTGACCCCTCTGCACAACTGTGACGAGCAGAGGCATAGCAAGGAACCCCTAGATTAGTGGCTCCTGACTAGCCATCTGGTGAAATTTGTCTGTATATTGGGAGTGGTGAGCATAAGAGATTTGCTTGGTATATGTATTCTCTGTGTGTTGCTAATAAATAGATGTTTAGAGCACAGATGTTTAAGGCTTTTTCACTGGGAAAAGGTTCTGCAGACCCATAGAGTCCTGATCCCCGAAGGAAAGGGCAGATACTTAAATTGACCAGGTTTCTTCCTGAGCCCCGTGGGTAAAGATAGGTACCTTACACCCTGAGCCCTTGGAAAGGACAGGGTGGGGGTTGCCTGAATTGATTGGGTTACACCTTGAGACCTCGGTAGGGTATAGCTGGGTTGCCCTAGATTTTTGCGAGTAACACTGTTATTGTCAAGTGTGTATGTGTTCTCTCTATGTGTTGTCCTGGCTCTGCACAGATAGCTGGCCCAGCAGACCTTGAAGAACTGAAGAAAGACCAAGTCTTGGTTCGGTGGTGAAGGTGCTATGACAGGTTTATTGTCAACAAATCACGGTTTTAGTTCCCAGGATCAATTGTCTACAGGTACACTAACACATGTATGCCCAGCACAATGGACCAGCTCAGTCAGCAGTGCGATTTTCTGCTGCCCCTTAGGCCTGACAAAGAGTGAAGGTGAGGTATCCCAACATTTATAGACTGAGACAAACAATCTGAGATAAAAAACTTGTGTATCACCTTATGTGTTTCATGATATGGTTATCGCCGGATATTTCAAACTAAACATCCCTATTCATCACCTCTGTCAAACCATCTTATTTTGTGCAGGGCCTGACTTTTTCTCATAGTCTAACTTTTGCTGACTTTGTTTTGGGCCTTGCTCCAGGCGCCTGCATGCGCTTGCTCTTTCACTCTCTCGCTACTACACCCATATCATCCAGCTTCCAGTGGTCTAGCAGAGGGAGCAGTAAGGACTTTTAAAGAGGGGATGAAGACGATGGAAGCTTGGAAACAAAGCTGGTTTGCTTTCTTTAGAAATACAGAACCACTCCTCAAACTACAACAGGCATGAGCTTGTCCCATTGTTTGATGGGGAGAAAGATAAGAACTCATTTGGACTCAACGCATCACAGCATGGGGGGAAGAGTTGAGTAAGCAAATGTTGCGGAAGCAAGCTTTTCAAAAACAAAACCGTGACAGAGCTGGACCCAACAGACCTATAACAATAGTTTCAAAATTCACCAGCCACTGGGGATTCAAGTACTATCCTAGAGCAAACTGGATCTTGTCTTTTAAAGTCCACTTATTAAGTGATGGTCGAGTGGTAAGATAACATCATGTGCAACCACCAGAGCCTTTCCCACTGGGTGATGACTACCTGGAGGAGCCTAAACTAGAAGAGAATGCAGTGTGATCAGAAATGACTGAGAGGGAGAACTGATGGACCGGGGGAATGAGGGAAGTGCGTCTTCCCCCCCACAGAGCTGTCCCTGGGTATCATGGAAAAAACACTACCCAGGAGAAACGCGGAGCCAGGGCAGGCAGAGAGTCTGCCATAGCCCCACTGCACTGCCAACTGGGAGCCACCTGAGGTAAGCACTACCAAGGCAGAGCCTGCACCCCAAGCCCCCTGCCCCAGGTCTGAACCCCTCCCACACCTTAACTCCCTCCCAGACCCTGCACCTCCACCCATACCCCAACCGCCTGCCCCAGCCCTGAGCTCCATCCCACACCCAAACTCCCTCCCGGAGTCCAAACCCCAAACTTCCTCATGCACTCCAAACCACTTGAACCCCCTCCTGTACCCCAAACGCTTCAGCCCCACCCCAGAGCCCACACCCCCAGCCCCGAGCCTGCTCCTGCACTCCAAACCTCTTGTCCCCATCCCAGAGCTCCCTCCTACACCCCAAAGCCCTCATCCCGAAGGCCTGCACCCCCAGCTGGAGCCCTCACCTCCTGCCACACCCCAACCCCTTGCCCCAGCCCAGAGCCTCACTCATTTCTGACCCTACCCCAGAGTTCTCACCCCCTCCCACTCCCCAACCCCATGCCCCAGCCCAATGAAAGTGAGTGAAGGTGGGAGAGTATGAGCAACAGAGGGAGGGGGGCTGGAGTGAGTGGGAGAGGGGCCTCAGAAGGGGCAGGATCTCTGGGAAGGGGTGGGCTAGGGGCAGGTCAAAGGTGTTTGGTTTTGTGCAATTAGAAAGTTGGCAACCATAGGCTGTGGGTCTTCACTGATCTCCCAAAAACCCAGGGAGGATCATTAAATAATGCTGACTAGGTCATTATCTAACTTTTCCCTCAGCCCACAGAAAGGAGGAGGCTCATGAGGCGACATGGAAACTGCTGAATGCACAGTCTTTGGCACAGCCCCGGGGCTTTCTGGAAAGTTCCTGATATCCAGGCCTCTGACAGCCGTGAATCCTGCTCTCATTCTGTGAAAGGACCAACCTCACTTCTACCCCTCAAAGGCAGAGGTCAGATGGAAACTCCTTGACTCGAAATTCATGGAGGTTCGCAATCTCCTACCCTGCAAAAGGGATGATCTGGCTCAGCTGTGAGCAGTACCTTTCGTAATACCAAGGTACCATTTCAAGGTTGCTACTTTCAGTTTTTAAACCCTGTGTGCAATATCCGAAGGAAAAATAAAGACTTGCAGTGTTCTAGGCCCCAGTGGGGATTAGCGTTAGCCTCTGACTTGAAAGTATGGGTGTTTGTTTTTTTTCCATCAAAAAATGTGTTATCTTTAGAAATGTTGCTATTGAAGACATGTTGCTATTGATGAATGTCCTGCTTTTTCCTCTATGCTCTTATGAAGGTTTAGCAACATTAATCCACGTTCAGAAATAATTCCCTTCCCTGTAAATTAAACTGAATCTCTATAATTTTGTTAGGGTAGAGAATATAAATAGCTAATGTTTATGAAGTGCTTTAATATGAAAAGTATCCTTATGAAACCAATAGTTTCTATTGGCAGGTAAAGCACTGCCTCTCTCATTTAAATGTTGAAAACTTGGTGGCGTTATTCTGTTTATTTCTCTGTGGGAATCTAGCAAATATTCTTGACCTCCTTGAGTTCACTGGGTGGAATGGGACTGCATAATGCATTTTTATGTTAATGAAAATGTGATATTCTTTTCCTAAGAATTATATCCCATAAATTTTCTGAAATCAACCCAGTAAAGTCTGGCTTTTTGGCTTTATTGAAAATACAAATGTTCACTTTTTTTGTCTTTTATCTCAGAACTGTAGTGTTATATTTACATTTGGTTGGGAGTATTCATGGATTTATGCGATTGATGTGCATAAATGTACTAGATTAGCATTAACAAGCCAACCTTTAGAATAAATCAGGGGGTCCATTCAGGTAAATACAGGTCTTTCCCTCCACCCTCAACTTCCAGCATTCCAGTTAATTTTGTCTTTCAGCTGGCACTAAAAGCATAAGTAATCAGGAATCTCTTGGTCTGGAAGAGCTCTGAACATATTCAATAAGAGCTGACTGGAAGAGCTCTGAACATATTCAATAAGATGCCTATTGATGAGTCTTCTGACTATGATAAATTCAAGGATTTGGTTTTAAAACAATTTCAAGTTACACCTGAAACTTTCAGAGCAAAATTTCGAACCCTTAAGAGAGGGCCTGGACTAAGTACTGTGGCTTATGTAAACCAGGTGACAGATCTGTGATAAATGGCTCAAAGGACAGGATGTAACTAGCTTTGGAGGAATGCGGGATTTGATGATACAGGAACAATTCCTGAATATGTCCAAGGCTGATATAAAACAGTGTTTTGGAAGGAAAAGGAAATTACAACTAGCAGTTTCGAAGAGTTCATATTTCACACTGGGCCTAATTCTGATGGATTTTTTTTGGTTGCAAAAATTTTGTTTAAAAATGTTGGGTCAAAAAAATCCCCCCAAATAAAATATTCTGCTTAGATTTTGAGCATTGTTTCATGTTTTATTTTTTTTTAAAAAAGCAATTTCTAAAAAAGTCATTTCAAATAAAAAAAATTGAAATATTTAATTTCAAAATTGTCAAAATGAAACACGGACTTTCATTCAAAACAACCATACACAAACAATTTGGTGAAATGGACAGGAATTGATTAAATGTTTGTGTCACAAAATCTGCATTTTTACATACACACAAGTTTCGGCTGAAAATTTGTTACCCAACTCGATTCTGAAATCCTTACCCCGGGTCAGATTCTGTAACCTTACTAATGACGAGTAGTATCTTACCCATGGGTAACCACCTGAATTTCAGTGGGACTACTGATGGAGTAAGGTTCCATTCACCATGAGTAAGGGTGGCCTTCTGACCATTAAAATCTGTTTTTCACTCTGTCTTTCGGCAAAGTTGTGTTGAGACTGTTTGCTGAAAGCAACGGTACAAGAGTATACATGTGCAGCAATATCTCCTGTGTTTGCAGGATTATTTTGAAAGCCCTTTGTGGGATGGAAGTTGAAAAGGGAAAGAATCTTGTTTTGTTTTTCAGAGAAGCAGAAGTAATAGTGGTGTGCTTACTGCATGGACGATGGCACGTGGTATGGGTTTTAACCAAGCCACAACTTTATTAGTTAAAATACAACCAAGGTTCCCAGCAGGGGACAGCTCCATGAAGTCACTTGCACTCCATTGATCCTTTGTCAATCACCACACTAAGAAGGTTTCTGGATACCTCTACTTGCCTGATAGCATCCCTCCCCTTTTCAGGTGTTGAGCCAAGAGTGGAACTCAACCCCCAGCCACCACTGCCATCAAGCACATTTGAGGGCCAGTCCCCCTACAGTGGTGCCTCAGATTTGCATTTGCCCCCAGGGGCATTAGACATACTGCCTCCCTCTTATAAGGAGATTCCCTCGGGCTGCCCGCTATCTTACCTTTTTGGATTTGGATTCCAAATCAGTGAGTTCATACACTGGGCCTCTACCAAAAGTTGTGACAACTGAACAATTCTCACATAGGTCCAACTGTGACCTCTGGGAACGGGGAGAATTCCAGACCTCCCTTTACCCCAAATTCAACCTCTAGGTTTTGCTGAAAGGAATGTGAAAAAACCCAACCAGCCTCGCCCAGTCTGGTGGTATGAGGAAAAAAATCCTTCCCTGTCACAAAGTGGCAAACCCGCACAGCCCACAGGGACCTGCACAAGGGAGGCAAAGTGGGTCAACTGCTGAAAACCAGCAAAAAAGAAGTGGTTCTGAGCGCCTGGCTCTTATCCTGGTCCGTCATACAATTTCTATTGCCCAATGTGTTCCTCGGGCCAAAAAGTTTGCCCACCCCTGCTATAGTTGGTGGCACCAGCCCCTGCCTATGTACTGAGACCTTAAACTGCCAAATGTGGGGTTCTGGTATAGACCAAGCCCGGGTTGTCCCACATATCCCTTGAATATCTGAAACTCCTGAAACAGCATTGTGTAAGTTAAAAAGGTATGTGGTACAAGGGATCCCTTGGCCATGGATGCTGTGTCTAGTAACCAAGACTCCACCGGGCTAGTGCTCAGGATCTGTCGACCTGCAATCGAGAGAGCATTGGCTATGCCATTGTTAAGCCCAAGTTCCTACTTTGCAGTGAACTAAATATTGCATTTGAGGCAATGGCAAACGAAAGGCCTCACCAACCTCATTACACAAGCCAATTTAGCGCATTGAGAGTTCACCATGTGAACAACTGATGATTGCTGCACTCCAACCTGACCCTCTTCTCCTTGAACTCCCCCTCCCAGACGGTGACCATCACCAGAATGGGGAAGAACTCCAGGAATGTGATGGCCTTCAAAACTCCAGACTTCTTCCACGCCTAGGGCCACACCAATGCCACCTGAAACACAAGCCAAAACCTATGCCTCCTGCTGCATCCAAGTAGACTCCAGATTGGCCTTAATCATGAAAACATCCCACTATATGGACACCTCATTATAATGAGCGAGGAAACAATGCCGGTCGCCAGATCTTCCGTCATCTCCATAGTTACCCTTATAAACCAGTGTGGGGATCATACCCCACTAACACCAGTAGCAAACCACACACCGAAGGCATGTCCAGGGATGATGACTTTGCATGCAAACTTCAAATGGCCCCACAGAGACTGGGGATTCCTCAGACACACCCTTTTGGCCCTGCTCATCCTAACAACCGTAAGTTTTAACACCAAAAGTTTGGCCCAAGGAAGGTGGGACTGCCCTGGACAGTGTCAAGCTCAGTGCCTATATATGTCAATGTGGTCACAGGTCCCTCCATTTTTCATCAGTTAGGGAAAAACCCAATTTGCTAGTCAGCACCTGAAAAACTGAAAGCAGGCCCTCATGCTCGCCTGTCCCAGCCCTGTGTGCAACCAGAAAATCATCCAGGTAATGTATCACGAACAAGTGACATTCAACACATCTCCTGACCTTCCAATCCAGCACTGTAATGAATTTTTTTTGAAGGTTGCACACGAAATAACACTGCCCATGGGCATTGCTTTGTCAACATAAAATTGACCATCGAAGGAAAAGCCCAAGAGGTCACAGCCAGCTGGATGGACTGGGAGGAAGTGAAAAGCCTACTTAATGTTGCACTTTGCAAGAAAGGCAGCAGGGCCGCATGAGCATACCATGTGCACTGCCATGTCACCTGACGCATAGTGAACAGTGCACAGCCTGGGGTTGATCACATTTTTCACTGATTCCCCCTGTGGGTATGAGAAATGGTGACTGAGGCGATACTCACCAGGCACTTCCTTAGGAACAAGGCCCAAGGGGAAGAGACAGAGATTAGGCAACAGCATTTACTGGAAAGGACACGCAACCCTCACCAAATGGACCTCTTTTGAATCTTGTCCCTGGCTATGTCCTCCATGCCTTTAACAGAGCTGAAGTTATTTGCCATTACATTGGTCTGAATCATGGTCATTTGAGGATGCAGTTATCCAAGCACAAGGGCTCGCAAATCCATTATAGGATCACTCTTGTACTGTGCATGCCTCCGTTATGCCAATCTCAATTTAACCATTTTTTTCACATTCATCCTGAAACCCTGAAAGTAACTCTCTCACAAATATATGAAATCTGCCTTCTTGGGCTAGTCACTTAAAAGGGGAGGCTCAAAAACTCAAATTAATTGGAGATGTTGAATTTTTCAGTCACATTGGCCCTGCCCACACTCCGTGCTGTCTTCAGCTGCTGCCCATTCCCCCATTCCTCCCCCAGGGAAGGTGCCCTTAAAATGCAGGCAGCCTGAGGATGTGTGCCTGCTTCCAGAATGCCCACATTCATGGCAAAAACCTACCTGATGCATGAAAATACTTCCCTGTCTCATCATACTCCCAGCAAAAAAGCCTCAGCTGGTCAGGCATCCTTGCCTCGTGCCTAGCCTTGTCCCCCCTTTCACCTCCCGAACTCTCCAGTATGTGGCTCCTACCAGTGTGGAGGCCTGTTAACAGCTGCCCTACGCCATGCTTTCCAGTCATAGTCCCTGATCAATTTTATCCCAGTGCAGGGAGGGGTTCAGCGCTGCCTTCATTATAAAGTGCTCATCATGAGGTGCTTGAAAATTATTATGTGCCCTATGTATAAGATCCAAATACTTCAGTACGGGCCCATACATTGTTGTGTATAGCTGTCCCATCACTCCCATGTAGGTGATGTAAGCCACAAGCCAGTTGTACCAGTTCCTCGTTCTCTTGGGGGTGGGAAGGTCCCTCTCTTAGCCCTCTCGTCTAATATAGGTTTCCTGAACAGAAGGGAAAATGTGGCCAGATACTCTGCCCTCCATATCTTCTCATGTTTTGACTGGAGAAGATGAGCGGCCCAACTGATCAGAAGCAGCTGCACACAAGAGCAAATTCAAACCCACATTAGTAGCCCTGTTAGGTTGCTGCAATAAAGGCTGTGGGGCAGGGAGAAGAGGGGCGTGAAGCTGTGGAGCCATAGGCTGGGGGCCAGTAGCTGTGATGCTGGAATCTGTAAGGCCATCATCTGTGGAGCTGGTGACTGGAGTGCGGGTAGCTAGGGCAGGCTGGGCATTGCCCCTCCCCCCCCTCCCCACATACACACATTCCTCACACCTGTAGACACACAGCATGTTGTATAGCTCTCTCCCCCATTTACGTTCCCTCCCTCGCCCTGTTCTCCCCAGCAGGGCTGACTCTGAAGCCACCTGGAGCTCAGCCCATTGCCCTCACCAGAACTGCTGCATGGACCAGGGAGTCCCAGGCTGTACCTGACCATTGTTTTCCAAGGATCCAATCCGATCTGAAATGGATTGCATCCTCTCCCTATTCCTAGCTGCTTAGGACATAGTTCCCTTCTTGGGCTCATGTGCTTTTCTCTCTCCTTCCTGATGTTTCTGTTTACCTTCTGGTCTGGGATAGGAAACACACAGCCCCCTGCATCAGGTGGATGCAATGGGTCTGTTAGCCCATCCTGCTGCTCCATTGGGGCTCAGTGCCAGTTCTGCAACCAGCTGGCCATGTGCCCTACATAATCCAGCAGGTTTGAATCATAGAATCATAGAATCATAGAATATCAGGGTTGGAAGGGACCCCAGAAGGTCATCTAGTCCAACCCCCTGCTCGAAGCAGGACCAATTCCCAGTTAAATCATCCCAGCCAGGGCTTTGTCAAGCCTGACCTTAAAAACCTGTAAGGAAGGAGATTCTACCACCTCCCTAGGTAACGCATTCCAGTGTTTCACCACCCTCTTAGTGAAAAAGTTTTTCCTAATATCCAATCTAAACCTCCCCCATTGCAACTTGAGACCATTACTCCTCGTTCTGTCATCTGCTACCATTGAGAACAGTCTAGAGCCATCCTCTTTGGAACCCCCTTTCAGGTAGTTGAAAGCAGCTATCAAATCCCCCCTCATTCTTCTCTTCCGCAGACTAAACAATCCCAGCTCCCTCAGCCTCTCCTCATAAGTCATGTGCTCTAGACCCCTAATCATTTTTGTTGCCCTTCGCTGGACTCTCTCCAATTTATCCACATCCTTCTTGTAGTGTGGGGCCCAAAACTGGACACAGTACTCCAGATGAGGCCTCACCAGTGTCGAATAGAGGGGAACGATCACGTCCCTCGATCTGCTCGCTATGCCCCTACTTATACATCCCAAAATGCCATTGGCCTTCTTGGCAACAAGGGCACACTGCTGACTCATATCCAGCTTCTCGTCCACTGTCACCCTTAGGTCCTTTTCCGCAGAACTGCTGCCTAGCCATTCGGTCCCTAGTCTGTAGTGGTGCATTGGATTCTTCCATCCTAAGTGCAGGACCCTGCACTTATTCTTATTGAACCTCATCAGATTTCTTTTGGCCCAATCCTCCAATTTGTCTAGGTCCTTCTGTATCCTATCCCTCCCCTCCAGCGTATCTACCACTCCTCCCAGTTTAGTATCATCCGCAAATTTGCTGAGAGTGCAATCCACACCATCCTCCAGATCATTTATGAAGATATTGAACAAAACCGGCCCCAGGACCGACCCCTGGGGCACTCCACTTGACACCGGCTGCCAACTAGACATGGAGCCATTGATCACTACCCGTTGAGCCCGACAATCTAGCCAGCTTTCTACCCACCTTATAGTGCATTCATCCAGCCCATACTTCCTTAACTTGCTGACAAGAATACTGTAGGAGACCGTGTCAAAAGCTTTGCTAAAGTCAAGAAACAATACATCCACTGCTTTCCCTTCATCCACAGAACCAGTAATCTCATCATAAAAGGCGATTAGATTAGTCAGGCATGACCTTCCCTTGGTGAATCCATGCTGACTGTTCCTGATCACTTTCCTCTCATGTAAGTGCTTCAGGATTGATTCTTTGAGGACCTGCTCCATGATTTTTCCAGGGACTGAGGTGAGGCTGACTGGCCTGTAGTTCCCAGGATCCTCCTTCTTCCCTTTTCTAAAGATTGGCACTACATTAGCCTTTTTCCAGTCATCCGGGACTTCCCCCGTTCGCCATGAGTTTTCAAAGATAATGGCCAAGGGCTCTGCAATCACAGCCGCCAATTCCTTCAGCACTCTCGGATGCAACTCGTCCGGCCCCATGGACTTGTGCACGTCCAGCTTTTCTAAATAGTCCCTAACCACCTCTATCTCCACAGAGGGCTGGCCATCTCTTCCCCATTTTGTGATGCCCAGCGCAGCAGTCTGGGCGCTGACCTTGTTAGTGAAAACAGAGGCAAAAAAAGCATTGAGTACATTAGCTTTTTCCACATCCTCTGTCACTAGGTTGCCTCCCTCATTCAGTAAGGGGCCCACACTTTCCTTGGCTTTCTTCTTGTTGCCAACATACCTGAAGAAACCCTTCTTGTTACTCTTGACATCTCTTGCTAGCTGCAGCTCCAGGTGCGATTTGGCCCTCCTGATATCTTTCCTACATGCCCGAGCAATATTTTTATACTCTTCCCTGGTCATATGTCCAACCTTCCACTTCTTGTAAGCTTCTTTTTTATGTTTAAGATCCACTAGGATTTCACCATTAAGCCAAGCTGGTCGCCAGGTTTGGGTTATTCCCAGACAGCTGCTTATGATCCAAGTGCTCTGTGTGTTCTGTTCCTCTTCAACTGCTGGAAACCAGCAAACAGGAAGTGGCTATGAGCATGTGGCTCTTATCATGGCTCCAAATCTCATGCCAAATCCCACAAGACCTTATGGCTGCAAATCATGGGCCAAATCCTGCAAGACCTCAAGCCTACCCCAGAAGTCCTGTGGAGGCTGAATATCTCACAGGACCTGTCCCGTCCTGTCGTTTTGCCTTCTCCCATCGCAGGAGCCATCACTAGGCTCAGGGCCCTAAACCAACAAAATAAGTGGCAGCAGTGAAGGAAGGGAGGCATAGAGTGGGTTGGGTGTAACCACCACCACCATGAGTCGCAGAGCTCACAGGGTTTGGCAATCACTGTCCTGCTTCACAGCCTGTCCACACTCCAGGAACTCAGCTAAACTATCAAGCGCATCAAGCTCCATCCTAGTCTAGTAATGATTGAGCCACCTCTTCCTCCTGCCTTATCCATCAGGATTTGGGGAGGAGAGGACAGTTAGAGGCATATGAATCAGAACCCCCAACATATGATATTTTCCCCCACTACTCTGTGACATTGACCCCTTATTAGTATTTATTATTATACTGTCACACTAGTGCCCACAAATCCCATTCAAGTTCAAGCCCTTGTGCTAATACGTAGTAAGAGAAGATCCCTGCCCTGAAGAATTTACAAGCTAATTTAAGATAAGAAGCAACAGATTGATATGCAACTTGTCATTTGCTATACATTATAATCAAGATTTTCTGCGTCAGATACTGTACAGAGAACCACAAGTATAGGTAGTTAGATTGGGTTTAACAGAGTATACAGATAAAGCCAAAGAGAAAAGTAATGCTGCTGTAGCTGTGGAAGGTAATGTCAGTGGCCTACTGTGTTTATTTTTTACTAAGACAGCAGTTAGTATAGAAATGAAATTGCTCATGTCTGTCTTCTCTCGTTATATATTGCCTCTGGAAAGAGGTAAATTGTCAACTTCCCTTTGTTGTTCAGCCACAGTAGCTTTTCAATTAATAATAATTTAAAGACAAATTGTTTTGTGTGGACCTTGTGTTTAGCAGTGAATGACACCGAAGGCATCAGCTACCAACCTGTTTTGTTGCTGCAACTCGCTACACAGTAAGACATGAGTGCCTGGAAGGGCCCTGTTATTTTATTTTGTATAGATTTAATTTTGGTTTGAAAACCTTCTCTTTGAAGAGCATCACTCTTTTTCATTTATGATGATTCACCTTATAGCCCCTTGCGCCGAATTTCTCTTCTACTTTCATTTATCAAGATGTGACCTGATAGAAATAGCAGGATGGTTATCTCACTTGGTATATGTCAGAAATGTTGTTTAGGGTTCGTTGATGCTTGTTTCTTTCTTCTCTGCTGGGCTATGTCATACAAGCAAACATAAAACTTCATTTCCTTACTTTTGAATTCTTAACTGTGCAATCACTATATAGTGAGGAGAGAGGGGTTGTTGGTTTTTTGTATGTTTTTTGGTGGGAAATCCTTAGATGGGTTCTTTTTAAGGAAAAGAATTTATAATCTTCAATTATTTGGCTAGGTGCCACTGGAATAGCCTGCTCTATTCCAGACGAATACTCAGAGTTGAAAGGGCTCAGTTGGAGCCCTGTCTTCTTCACTGAACACCTCCCAAGATGTATCTCCATAAGTCTATAAAGAAGAAAATCTGTATGATACTACAGATTGTGTTTTTAAGAAATAGTATATGAACAGGTAATGAACTTCCTTGTGATGTATACATGCACACACAAGGAAGAAGTGTTAAGGATGGAGGGCAATCTTTACTCTGACATTTTTTGAACGTCCAAATGCTCACCTTAACGTTCTCTTAACATAGGGTTTGTTGTCTTTTAAATGACTTTTCCCCTGGCTTGTCTTTTATTTTTCAAAAGAAAAAAGACATTCCATGATTGGGAACAATTTGGCAAGACGCCACCAGGATGCCTTGTCTGACACTAGGTGTACATTCACTGATGCAAGGGACTCTGCGGAACCCTGCCTCATTCACTGGATACCGTGCCTCATTGAGACAGGATTCGAGAGTGAAGGTGTACCCTGTGCTACTGAAAATTTTGGGACCAATACAGAACCCATTAAAATCCATGGAAAGACTCACATGCCTTCAATGGGCTGTGGATCAGATCCTCAATGTATAACCTTACAAGAGTACACTGAATGAAGTAGGCACCACAGCAGCCCTGCTTTACACAATGTACACTCTATTGCACAGTGGATAAGTGCACATTTTTGGGTATGCAGGTAAATCAGGCATGTACACAGGTGCAGCAGAAACCAACTTCTATTGTTAAAAATATTGCTATAATAAAAATATTGTGACTTGGCCACATAAAAAGCTATTTTCATTGGAATTATCTCCGTGCCAGGGATTATATTGGAAGTAAATTTCAGCTTGTTCCTCTATTCCTTTCAAAGCTAGATCTGTTAAATAAAAGGCTAAAGAAATGTTTTTATAATGGGGGAAAATGTATTTTTTTTATTCTCTGTTCCTTCAGAAGTAGCTGAATTGTTTTTCCTGAAACTCTCCAAACTAAGGGTTCGTCTAGCCTTAAAATGCTACAGCAGCCTAGCTGTGCAGCTGCACCGCTGTCACGTTTCAGCATATACACTACCTACGCCGATCAGAGGGATTCTTCCATTGGCATAGGTAATCCACCTCCCCATGAGATGGTAGCTAGGTCAATGGGAGAATTCTTCTGTCGCCTTAGTGTTGACTATGCAAGGCCTTTACTATGTTGTTCAGGGGTGTGAAAAATTTTCATATCTGAGTGGCATAGTTATGCCAACCTAATTTTCGAGTGTAGACCAGGCCTTATTCACCCACAGAAAAAGACCCAGACCTTGACATTTTCAATCTAACAGGTGAAAGTTATAAGCAGGGAGTTACTGTATATGAAAACACGAAGGCAAATTCATCTAGAGTGCACCAGCTATAAATGAATGGAAAGTCATTAACATCAACTCACCAACATCCAGCACAAAGGGTCATCATTAAGAGCCCAGGTTCAACTTTCATTAAATTCACTTAGCCTTTCAATTGACTTTAAAGGGAGTTGGATTGGGTCCCAAACTGGGACATTTATTGCCTTGATTGTGAGTACAGTTGTGGCTACAAAGACCAATGTGTGAGTGGCAGTCCTTTCCAGATGAAGTGCATAGGTAGCTTGATGCTGAGGAAAAGATTGCCATCTGTGCCTGCCAAGTCTGTTTCTGTTTATGACTCAGACTCTGTGCCTCAAAGATCCATATGGTGGTTAATCTAGAACAAAATAAGCCCATTGTTGCCTACTGCTTGATGATACGTTGCTTACAGTATGATCTTCTTCACTGTAAAACTTTCCTTAGTCCTCAGAATTGTTTTCAGTGGTAATGGCTTGTGTTGAACCATTCACACTCTCCTGCCCATTCAGCTGTTTTCCAGTTGCATGTGTTCTAAAGGCAATTGGCAGGGGTCAGGGTGCAGTCTATGGCTCTCGATGTGGAATTGTTCCTGTACAGTAGTAGACAACTGCTCTGTCTGCATCCACTTCCTAGGCCGCTGTAGAGTATAACAGTCCTATCTGCCATTGAAACTGGTGAGATCCTTGCTACTAGCCCGCTAGTTAGGGGCAAGGGTTAGTGAGTGCCAGGATGTTTTCCACATATCAGTGGGCGTGTTCACTCTACCTCTGGGGCACCATGCTGCTCTGAGATCCCTTGCAGAATTTGCCTGGGCATGCAAGGACATGCCACTGCCAGCTGAAAACCAAACATCACATACCTAGGAAAATCTTAGGCCATGCGAGGCAAGGCCAAATAATTGTTTGCAGTTATTGCTATCAGAATGGGAGATTGGGACAAGAAGTGAATGTACTGTGAGAACAGGAGTGCTTGGATGGCTGACTTTCATCTTGAGTGTCTCTGACATCTCTCAGAGTAGCAGCCGTGTTAAGAAAAGGAGTACTCGTGGCACCTTAGAGACTAACAAATTTATTTGAGCATAAGCTTTCATGAGCTACATCTGATGAAGTGAGCTGTAGCTCACGAAAGCTTATGCTCAAATAAATTTGTTAGTCTCTAAGGTGCCACAAGTACTCCTTTTCTTCTGACATCTCTGATATGTAAGTTTTATTATTGTTATGACTAGAAACGTTTTTTTTATGATAAGAGATGAGTAGTTTCTTTGAAAATAGGAGAATTGGTAATACATTACGGGTTACTATGGTGACCCACTAAAAGTAACTGTAGGTTATGTGCTTTGTTTGAAGTTAGCAATAAAAGATTAGGCAAAAGAATTTACTTTGGAGCAGTCCATGGAATCTTTCTTTGGGCAAGGATCTGACAGCTAAGTTCCCCAGTAGCTAGACGGAAAATGAGGCCCCCACTGAAGCCTGGCTGATGATCCCTTGGAACAATTTCAGACTTCTGGGGTAACTATAAATGTTTTGAAATGCTTTAACCCCAATTTGACAGCATGTGTGTGTGTCCACATGCTTAAGATCTAACAGAAAAGTAGTTTAGATGAAAGCAATCCTCCTTGTGCCAATTATTTATCCGATGGATGAGCTGTGCCCCCATTGATTTATTCCTGACAGCACCTGGAGAGAAACAGTAAAGTTACCACTGTTTTGGGTTTTGAAAACCCTGGGTAACATGATGATCACTCTCCACATTGACCTAGAGAACAAAAATTCTGAGATCCATGCCTGCCAATTAAAAACATCCCAGTATCACAGCTCTGTTGGATTGGCCAGAAATGCAATTAGAGCAACACACAATGAGATACTGTGCTACATGCTAAATACAACAATATACAGTAGAGTCATGTGTCACAGGGTTTGGGGTGCAATCCAGACTAGTAAGGCTTTGTGTTACCACTTGCCCCAAAGCCCTTGTACATCATATAAGGCTTTTCTGATGTAGCTCCCTACCAGCCTACAAGAGTGCAGGTCACGACCTGAGTGTCTGTGTGCTAGTCAGCCAACCCTGCTTTCAGAACTCTGACTCTAGCAGCTTCCACCACTCTGGCTTACAACCAGCAAGGTGACCCCAACACACTCCCAGGCCTGAGTTTTCTCCAAACTCTGTGCTTGGCAATGTTCAGCCCTTTTCTGGACAGTTCAGAGAAATAACAAGATTTGTTTGTTCCTTTGAAGTGACAAAAGTACATCACATCTTATTAACTTGACTGGGATAAATGATGTTAATCACCAGTGTGTCACCAGTGTGTTATTAACTTACATAAAAGACCTCACTCTATACACTTTTATAATACAGAAATACTGAATACAATCAGTTGATTCAATTGCTTATTACTTGAGGTCCAACCCCCCTTTTTCTAGTAAGTAAACATTTGCAGTGTATTATTTGAAAAGTAAAACCCTGACCAAGCTTCTTTCTTCATGCCATGCCGTCTCCTACCACTCTTGTTTCTTGATATATTTATTTACCCAGTATGTAAATGTATTTTCATTGTCTCTGCCTGAAAGCTGGGCTGCAGGTCAGAGAAGCAAAGCACATTCTTTTGTCTAAGGCAGACTTGTTTACCAACTCCCTCTGACATGCCTGGTTTAATCACACAGTCATAATTCTAGCATATATTCATATCTCTTAGTACACACTGCATACATACATCATACAAGAATATTAATGATCAGCAAGTTGAGAGGCATAACTTGAAAACTTATAAGGCATGTTTTTTGTACAAGGAGTATTACAACCGTGTTTAGGATGTGAGTACAGGTGTCACAGCTTAGGGTCATAGCATGTTATTGGCATGTGTACTTACCACTTATGAAGGTAAATTAGTTTGGTGAAGTAACTATTTAAGTATTAGGGCAAGCAGACATGAGTTAACTGTCAGGCTATGAAGGATAAGGTATGTTACAATCCATGCTATTGTGGGTATAAATGTTTTTGAGTACTGACACAATCTAAAACCATTTTTGACAGCAATTCATGAGTAGGGGCATAGGGAAAATGACATTCAGTAAGACAAGGTCATATCACATTAATTGTATCACTCAAACTGCCACACTGTATCCTGATGAGGGTTGTGTAAACTAAGGGTCACTTGTTGCAATGCTAGAGACCAGATCATACCCACAAGAGAGAGATTGTATTCCAGTAAGGTCTTTGTTTAATTGCTGCTTTCAAAACCACCTTTAAAAATCAGATATACCTTTAGAAAAAAATAAGCTTGGTGCTGGAGCTGTGTGAAATGTTTGAAGCAAAGCCCATAACCATGCAAACCACAGAGGGGATTTTGTTACTCCCCCTCCCAGAATTGTATGGGACAGGTTGTATAAAGCAATGTAGCTCTACTGACTTGAATGGAGCTATGCTGATTTACACACCAACTGATGATCGGGTCCTATATATTTAACTAGGTAAGAAAGAAAGAGGGAGAGAAAGGTGATTATCTTTGAAAAGTCTTGGATGATGGGAGAGATTCCAGAGGACTGGAAAAGGGCAAATATAGTGCCAATCTATAAAAAAGGAAAACAAGGACAAACAGGAGAATTACAGACCAGCCAGCTTAACTTCAGTACCTGGAAAGATAGTGGAGCAAATAATTAAGCAATTAATTTGCAAATACCTAGAAGATAATAAGGTAGTAAGTAAAAGTCAGCATTAATTTGTCAAGAACAAATAGCGTCAAACCAACCTACTGGCTTTCTTTGACAGAGTAACAAGCCATGAAGATAGGGAGGAAACAGTAGATGTGGTATATCTTGACTTTAGTAAGGCTTTTGATACTCTCTTGCATGACCTTCTCATAAACAAACTAGGGAAAAACAACCTAGATGGAGCTACTATAACATGGGTGCATAAATGGTTGGAAAACTGTTCCAAGAGACTAGTTACCAGTTATCTCATGAAGTAGGTTTTCCATTCATCTGATCATTTTAGTAGCCCTTCTCTGCACCTGTACAGTTCTCTGGTCTGCTCCGGGAGTTCTGCAGCTATGAACCACCCCTTTACTCAGAGCAGATTCTAAAGTTACAATGTAGTCCAGAGAGAGGTTAAATGAGTGTATATATATATATATATATATATATATATATATATATATATATATAAAAATCTCCAAATCTGAGAGAGATGTCTGAGGGATATTTTTCTAGCCTTTCCCAGTGGACACTCTCTGCAAGCCTGGAGACCTGGGTTTTTGCTGGATAAAGAATGGACCCTGCCATATTAGAATCCCTGTCTCAGTCTGTAAGAGACCACCTTTTGATTTTACTCCTGGGGGAATTCTGTGCCAAAAAAAAAAATCTGCACACAATATTTTAAAATTGTACAAAATTATACATATTTTATTTGTCAAAACAACAATATAATCATACCAGTTTCAATTATTTTGGTAATTTGTTTCAAAATACCTATCAGCAAGTATGTCTGCAACTATACAGACAACAAAAAAGATTCAGGAAATGTTTTCTGACAAATAGGCATATAAATGCAGAACTTTGAGTAATATTTCTTTCAAACTACAATAGAGAAACATATTTCCTGCACCCCACAGAAGCAATGCAAAGGCTTGGGGAAGTCAGGGTAATGGAGGAACTCAGGGAGAGGGAAGTAATAACTGGGAAGGAGCCTGGGGGTCAACCTGGAGGGTTGTTGGTTTTGGGTGGGAGAAGTATGGAGCAGGTTTTGCTGGGGGATTGTTAGGGAGCTGGGGAGTCTTTCAGACCCTGGTTGACTCCTAGCCTCTTCCGTTCAGTCAGGCACAACTGCCCCGTCTCCTTCTGTCCCTGCACCCCCACTCAGCCAACACATGTGGCTTTGCACTTCCTTGCCCCCATCCTCATGTGGCCCTGCACCCCCACTCCCATTTAGCCCCCTTCCCAGTCTGTCCCTCACTATCACTTTTGAACCCCAGTTAATGTGATCCCTCAGAAACCCCATGTGCCCTGCTCTAGTCTGTGCCCCCCATCCCACGTCTCCTCACCTGACCATGCAGGAAGGCCACTGTGAGGAACGTAGCCTCTCCTCCTCCTCTCTATCAGTTGCTGACTGCTACTGCTGGTGAGCCATCTGACCCTCTTTTCTGGCACCACAGCAGTTCCTGGTGGGTGAAAGGCATAACTGCAGTGCCTCTCCAACAATCTATTTTCCACAGAGAAAAGAAAAAATCTGCAGGGGATATGCTAAGTTTTCTGTAAGCTGCGCGGCCATGCAACAGCCTATTTAGCACTGTGCAGGTGCTCAGGGAACTCACCTGAGGACCTGCCACGGCCAGGAAGGGGGGGAACCCCTCCCTGGCCCCAACCTACCCCAGCCCCCAACCTACCACAGCTGTGGGAGGGGTGGCTGGAATGCAGCCTCAGCCTGGACCTGCTGTAGCCGGGGTGCCCCTCCGCCAGCCCCAATTCTGCCACATCCTGGACCTTCCCCAGCCTGAACCCAGCCCTGGCCCGGACCTGCCAGGGACGCCTACCCTGTGGTCCCAGCCCTGGAGCTGCCATGGTGGGGAGAGGTGCCTCTCCCCCACAGCCCAGAGGCTGCAGGAGGAGGAGGGGGCTGGGGCCAGTGATCTTGTCCCTGGGGGCTGCAGGAGGAGAAAGGGGGCTGGTGATCTCATGCCTGGGGGCTGGGGCCAGTGATCTCATGCCTGGGGGCTGCCGGAAGGGGCTGGGGCTAGTAGTGGTGTGCTCAGAGGTCAGAGGTATTGTGTGCCTTGGTGCTGGTAGGGAGTGGAGACGGTAGAAGCAGCTTAGGGCTTGTCTACACTAGCAGTTTACAGTGCTGCAACTTTTTCATTCAGGCTGGTGAAAAAACACCCCCCTGAGTGCAGCAAGTTTTAGGGCTGTAAAGCACCAGTGTAGACAGTGCACCAGCGCTGAGAGCCGCACTCCCAGCGCTGGAAGCTACGCCCCTCGTGGAGGCGGGTTTTTTTAGTACACTGGGCGAGCTCTCTCCCAGTGCTCTGCCGCGACCACACGCCACATTAAAGCACTGCTGTGGCAGCGCTTTAGCATTGCCAGTGTAGACCAGCCCTTAGTCTCTCTGGCTGTGGTTGGTCCTGGCGGGCGGAAAGCAGCGGGTTCCCACATCGTCCCTGTTCTCTGCCAGGGGGCATTAGAGTGGGGGAGCTAATTGCTTCTTGCAGGTTGAAATGCACATGGGGTGACCGGCCGGGTTGTGGAGTGGAACCCCTGCCTGTTTCGCTTTAATGCGCCTTCCCGGTGGGGCGTGCAGAGGGGAAAGTGGTTCAGTGCAGCCAGGGAGTTGTCTGCCAAGCTCCTGGCTCTTCGGAAGTTGCCCGCCAAGCTGCTGGCTCTTGGCGGGGAACTGGGCTGGGCTGTAGTCCCTGCCTGGCAGGGAGAAGCTCCCAGGGCTTGTTAGAGCCAGGCTGCTTGCTAATAACAGCTGGGAAGAGGAAAGCCCTGGAGCACCCTCCTGCACCCCAAACCTCTCATGCCCAGCCCCACCCCAGAGCCTGCACTCCAACCCTCTGCCCCTGCCCTAAACCCCTCATCCCCGGCCCCACCCCAGAGCCTGCCACAGCCCTCACACCTCTGTACTCCAACTCTCTGCCCCAACTCTGAGCCCCTCATCTCTGGCCCTACCCCATTGCCTCCACCCCAACTATCTATCCCAGCCCTGAGCCCCCTCCCATACTCTGAACCCCTCAGCTCACCCCTACCACATGAATTTTGTTATGTGCACCAATATGAAGGTGCTGTGTCATACATCACCCCCATATTGGTGCACATAACAAAATTCACTCCACATGTGAGTGGGAAAAATTAGAGGGAACATTGATGACATGGAATTCTGTGTGCGCGCAGTGGCACAGAATTCCCCCAGGAGTACGATCTGTATACCAGGACTAATGAGTGATACAGAATTTCACCTCTCACACAAGCTGGTCTCAGAATTTTGTCTTTATCCCTAAAGTCACTGGTTTACAAATTACAGTATTTCCAGCCAACAATTCTTTATTAAGCTTCTTGGTGGGAAGCCTGTAAGCCTTTTCAACATAGATCAGATCACTGTCTCAAGTTCCAAGACCTCCACAAACCAATCTTCTAAGAAAGTAATCAGGTCCCATTCTCTGCACCAACTGGCAGGCCAAGGATTCTGACATTACATGCTTTCATGTGATTTTTACACTGTTTCAATTTGGTTCTGCAGCACATAATTAATCCTTTCGGGACACTGTGGTAAGTCCACTGTAACATTTCTTTATCAACAGTAAATAATTTTCACACTCTGAGCTGGCCTCTTCAGGGAAGTTGAGTGCTAAGGAAAAAAATATTAATAATCTGTTTTGTAGAAATAATCACTGTACATTAATTTTGGTTTGAAAAAATCAGCTAAAACAACATCAGTTAACTTGCACCAATAATTTCCATTTCTGTATTAGATACACCACATTCTTCTAAGCATCACTTTGGCAAATCATTCCAGGAAATAGCAGGATTCTAACAGCTAAGCTATTGCAAAGTGGCTAATAATATTTCTTTTTTAGTCTCTGCCTATATCCCTCCTTAGTTGTATTCCTGCAGGGAGGCAGGATGATCTACTGAATGAAGTATAATTCAAGTATTCCAAAAATCTAATCCTAGCTCTGCCACTTGTAAGGGTATACACTGTTTAGTTTAATCTGGAACAGAAAATGAGGCAGGAGGAAGCTGGGGAAGATTCCAGAGAAAGACTCTACAGAGAAACAGTTAATCAGAGTAGTTTTAGTAGAATATGTTTTTCTTAGTCTAATACAGTGTTAGAAGACTGTGTTATTTACCACTGTCACTTGACAACACTGATTTGCTGCTCGACATTGGGTAAGTCTTACAGTAGTGCCAACCCCAGGCATTCAAAAATTAGGATGCAGACCGCCGAAATCATAAGATTTATATATGACTTTGGCTTTTAGTCAAAGTTGGGGGGGGGGGTTGGGATTTCTGGTTTCTGATCTTTTTCTCCACAGCCATGAGAGCTAGAAATTTACTTTCAAAAGAAAATGGAAGCTGAGATTCTCATGTAAATACTTGACTCCAGATGCTGGGCCTTTCAGAAAAATACCAAATATTGTGAGACCCCCAGTAAAATCATGAGGGTTGGTAATACCACTGGCATAATCTCTCTGTTCTTCAGCTACCCTAATCTTTAAAAATGGGAAAAATAATACTTCCTTTTTCTTGGTGTACTGTGAGGATTAGTAAACTAGTGGTTGTTCAGTGTTTTGAAAGTTTATAATGCTTAGTATAATTTATTATCCTTCCACATGCATCACCCACCCGAAGCGTGTTACAAAGTTTTATTTCAAAAGTGAATGAACAAAATAGCCTGGCTGCACTAGTGTATCATCCACTCAAGCTCAATGTACATAACCACAATCAGTAGGTTGTCTCCAATTCTCTTCCTCTAGGACAGTGCACAAAGAGGAATCACACACGATTCCACCAGGGGCCAGCACTGAAGAAAGTGGCTTGCCAAAGCCCTGTCAAGTGGCTTGACAAAGTCCTGGCTGGGATGATTTAGTTGGGGTTGGTCCAGCTTTGAGCAGGGGGTTGGACTAGATGACCTCCTGAGGTCTCTTCCAACCCTAATCTTCTATGATTCTATGAAAGCGAAATTAGAGGACTCACCAGCCCCTGAGAATTTAAAGATTCAGCTGCAGAGAATTTAAATCTACCTTAATCTTCCTTTTAGGCAAGGTTGGAAAGTAAGTACTGTAAAGGAATTTAACATCCAATTTAAGAGTCAGCAGGGGAAAATATGCCAAATAAAATGGAGAAAAGATAAAGCCAAGCCAAAGTGCTTCCTCTCTGCTGAGTGCTCTAATGACCCCACTTACCATTTCTTTGTTTTAGAACCATCTTCCCATCGTTGCATCATCTGCCTCTGCTTTATTTTTGTAATATATATTTTAAAATGTCAAATTTTCTTATTATAATGGGGCAGTAGCTGCAACCTGGTTCTCAGAAAGGTTTCGTGACTGTTCCCGTTCTTGCTTTCAGTCTCTCAGAAAAGTTCACCTTTTGCACTGAAATTTTCCACAACTGATCTTTGCTGGACGGCAAGGTTGTTTTGAGAGGTTTCAGTAAAAGTGATTTTGATGTTTTGGGGGTGATAGGAGAGTGAGAAATATATCTCATTAATTATTATTATTTATTTTTGAATGAAAGAAAAAGTCATGGTGACCTTTTTTTGACTAGCCCAAAAGGCTGAAGTTTGAAAGACATCATTTGACATGGAAGTAGCCCTCCCTGAGGCAGGTCTACACTCCACAGCCTATGCCACAATAACTATGTCAGCAGAGCCTCCCAGTGGACACACAGCTTATGCCAACTGGAGTTCTGCAAATATAGAATCACCATCTCTGTGAAGGATATTAGCTATGCCAACAAAAGTACTCTTCTGTAAGCATAGTTGCATCTATACTGAGGTTTTTGTTGGAATAGTAAGTTGGACAGAGGATATGACTTTTTCATACTCTTAGCTCATATAGTTATGTCTGCTTTTTTACTGTAGAGCAGGCCTGAGGAGCGGTTCGTTGTCTTTCTCTGGTGGAAACTGGTTTTATTTGGAATGAGATTGGGCATCTGAAAATCTCATATTGAGCAAGTTCTCTAGATTTCTCATGAAGTTATTTCAGGGCCCTTTGAAGTTAGTGGGAGTGGAATTCAGTGGATCAGTCCCTAATTGTATATCTCAGGCACAACTAAATTAGCTTTGCAGTCAACTGTCTTGCTGTCATTAACATGGAGAACTCATTGAAAGAAGGGCATATGTGGAACAGTTACTGTCTGCCTTTTCTATTCAATGACGCTGTAAGTAGGCAAGTTTGAGGCAATCCATGGTAATGGTGCTCCCAGCAGGACATGAAAAGTCCCCCATACACCTAAGTCTCAGACCAAAAACTTGAGGTTAAGTAGCAAACTTCCTCTTTTTGGGGCAGAATTTCCATGCCAAGAGTTGTCTTTGGTAGGGACAGGATTTCAAAATGACTCTTTATAAAATAAGCCCTCCCACAAGGCCAGTATCTGCTCATTACAGGTTAGAGCTAGCCCTAGTTAGATAGCTCTGGCCTTGGTCGCAGGTAGTCTGAGTTAGCTCTGTTTGAATTTGTACTTCAAGCCATTCTCCACTGATATATTTATTACATCACACCTGTCTAGTCATTGTTTTTCTTCCTTCTCTTATTTGTGCTCATTAACCACACACTAGAGTGAAACCTGGTAGTGCCTGCTATATTTAGGTTGCCAGCACGTTCCATTGTAAGGAAGTTTTGCAACTTTTTTTTAAGAAGCTCTACTGATTCTGTTTGCTGCAGGCCTTTGAAATTCGGCAGATGGAAAGCCTGGATCAAGTAAGGTATGTCTACACTGGGGGGAAAATAAATAAAAATAAAAATAAAAAAGCCATGGTAGCAAGTCTCAGAGCCCAGGTCAACTGATCCAGACTTGTGGGGATCGCACAATGGAGATAAAAATAGCAGTGCAGATGTTCCCACTCTGAGACCCTCCTCCCAACCCTGGTTTCAGAGTCCAGGCTCCAGCCTGAGTGGGAATGTTTGCACTGCTATTTTTAGCCCATAGCGCAGTTGACCCAGACCTGGACTCACTACCGTAGATGTACCCGTATGGTTTTTTTCCTGCAGGACCCCAGCCTCATTCAGGATGCAGAATGGATGCATGAAGGGGCAGAATTAAAATTGCATGGTTGCATCTGCCATTTTCCAGTGCTTGACTTTGCAACCTAAAGAACATCCTTTGAATGTCATTTTTTGTATGCAGTGTAATACCGCAACAGCAGAGCATGTTGTACCATGGCTGTCTGAGTTTAGGATTGCCACTTATTATCCTCAATTTCCCACCCTCTCAAGCAATGTGACAACCCATCTCAAAAATGAAAAATATCATTTCTATTAAACCCCCCACCAACCTGCAATTCATACATCCAGCATAATTGCTTCCCTCCTAAAGCTAGTTGTGACTCATCCTTTATTCCAAGCCTCTAAAATTCAGTCATGACAAGGATTTCCAGACCAAAGCTACCTGGAGGAGTGTTCCTGTCTTCCCTAAAAGGCTATTAATAAAGCATATGAAAAAGTTTGTGGTGGATGCTATGCAAATTGTACTTCATACCAGAAGAAAATGCCAGAAAAATCAGAGATTTCCCCCAATCCCTATTCCTACCAAGCATATAAACAAGAAACAATTCACCATGCCATGCAGAAAGATATCAGACTCTTACCAGCAATATCCACTTAATGCAGCAAGGTTTTTCTCTTGCCCACACCCAGCTGATCATTTTGGAGGAGGAGGAAAGGGGGAGGATGAAAAGGATTATCCATTTCACAGCACAATATATCCAACAAATGAAACATCAAAAGGTATATTCCCTGGTAACAGATCACTCTGTAAAACTTGCAAGTACACTGCTACTTAGAGATTTTTGGACCTAAAACTTCATTAATCATTCATGAGCCTTTTGCTATTCCCTTTAGGAGTGAGTGAACAGATAGTATATAATCACCAGGATATGTGAGGAGAAAAATCTCTTTTTACTGGAAAAAAATCAAAATGCTTTTAAATCTTAGGCTGCTGGCAGCATGCAGTACTCTTCCATGCAATGCGTTCTAGGAGCTAATGGGAATGGAGGTGGGGATCAGAACTCCTGCAGCTATTTGTTGCCCTGCCATGAATCCACTGCGTGACTCTGGGTACTTAATTTCTATATACACCTCAGTTTCCCCATCTGCAAAATGGGGATAATAATACTTACTCCATAGGTGCATCATGAGGGTTAATCAACTGTTTGTAAAGGCCCTTGACATCTTTGAAGAAAACTTGCTATGTACCTAGGTGCCTGTGCTTTCTTATTATTAACAGGAACATTCCCCAAAATGCCAATTCTTTTTAGGTAGCAGGGATCCTGACATGATGATGCTGATTGGACATTGTTTTAGATTGCGAATGCACATTTTGCAATCAAGAGATAAAAACATCACTTTTTAAAGATTTCTGGAAAATACAGCGAAAATCCACAGGCAGATCCTAAATCCACAAACGTTTCTGATTAAGAGATTGAGATCCCCTACCCAGTGATGAGCTGCCAGAAGCTGAAGAACCGGTTCCTTCAGTCACTCCGGGTCTTCGGCGGCACTTCAGTGGCACGTCCTTCAGTCGCTCCAGGTCTTCGGCGGCACTGAAGGGCCTGCCGCCGAAGTGCCGCCGAAGACCCGGAGTGAGTGAATGACATGCCACCGAAGTGCCGCCGAAGACCCGGAGTGAGTGAATGACCTGCCACCGAAGTGCCGCCGAAGATCCGGAGTGAGTGAATGACCTGCCGCCGAAGTGCCGCCGAAGATCCGGAGTGAGTGAATGACGTGCCGCCGAAGGACCGCAGGGCTGCTGGGTGAGTAGAAATTCTCAGGGGAGCCTCCCCAGCCGAGAGCTCAGGCAGAACGGACAGGACGGTCCTGCGGGCCGCATGTGGCCTGCGGGCCGGAGTTTGCTGAACCCCTTTAACAACCGGTTCTAAACCGGCTGCAAAATTTAACAACAGGTTCGCGCGAACCGGTGGGACCCAGCTCCAGCTCCCCACTGCCCTTACCTCTTTACAACAATACACACCCCAAAGCCTCCAAACAACAAATAAATATTTGGCTTATGTCAGCTCGCTGGTAAGACGAACCCAGACACCTGTGAGCCAGTTATGTAAGTGTGTTGCTGCTGTTGCTACCCATCTGCAGTATGCACCATAGGCCAGTTGCTCTACTTAGGCTAGGTTAGAGGACAGGTCCATTAGAGAGAACACACTGCACAATTAATAAAATATTCGTCCAATAGATGCTCTCTGTTTATAGCCCATCCGCAGGTTTCTGCTTTTTCTTCTTCATCCAATGTCAGTATCCTGTCCTTTTACATTGTAAATAACATAAGAACGTAAGAATGGCCCTACTGGGTCAGACCAAAGGTCCATCTAGCCCAGTATCCTGTCTTCCAACAGTGGGCAGTGCCAGGTGCCCCAGAAGGAATGAACAGAACAGGCAATCATCAAATGATCCACCCCCTGTCGCTCATTCCTAGCTTCTGGCAAACAGTGGCTAGGGACACCATTCCTGTCCATCCTGGCTAGTAGTCATTTATGGACCTATCCTCCAGGAATTTATCTAGTTCTTTTTTGAACCCTGTTGAAGTCTTGGCCTTTACAACATCATCTGGCAAGGAGTTCCACAGGTTGACTGTGCGGTATGTGAAGAAATAGTTTCTTTTATTTTATTGTTTTAAACCTGCTGCCTATTAATTTCATTTGGTGACCCCTAGTTCTTGTGTTATGAGAAGTAGTAAACAACACTTCCTTATCTACTTTCTCTATACCAGTCATGATTTTATAGACCTCAATCATACCTCCCCTCAGTTGTCTCTTTTCCAAGCTGAGAAGTCCCAGTCTTATTAATCACTCCTCATATGACAGCTGTTCCATATTCCTAATAATTTTTGTTGCCCTTTTCTGAACTTTTTCCAATTCCAATATATCTTTTTTGAGATGGGGCGACCACATCTGCACACAGTATTTAAGATGTGGGCATACCATGGATTTATATAGAGGCAACAAGATATTTTCTCTCCTATTATCTATTCCTTTCTTAATTATTCCAGCATTCTGTTTGCTTTATTGACTGCCGCTGCACATTGAGGGGATGTTTTCAGAAAACTATCCAGAATGACTCCAAGTTCTCTTTCTTGAGTGGTAACAGCTAATTTAGACCCCATCATTTTATATGTATAGTTGGGATTATGTTTTCCAATGTGCATTACTTTGCATTTATCAACATTAAATTTCATCTGTCATTTTGTTGCCCAGTCACCAAGTTTTGAGAGATCCTTTTGTATCTCTTCGCAGTCTGCCTGGGTCTTAACTATCTTTAGTTAAGACAGTAATTTTAGTAATTTTGTATCATCTGCAAATTTTTCCGCCTCACTGTTTACCCCTTTTTCCAAATCATTTATGAATATGTTGAATAGGACTGCTCCCAGAACTGACCCCTGGGGGACACCACTATTTACCTCTCCATTCTGAAAACTGACCATTTATACCTACCCTTTGTTTCCTATGTTTAACCAGTTACCATGTCAGTACGTCAGTGCCTGTTTATATCCAGTGCATAGTGTAGGGGCAAGGTTGCGGAAGATTGGCGAGGAGCTAAGTGGTGGACTGAGTATGTGACTAGATGTAAGCGGAGGATGCAGGCAGTTTCAATGAACTTTGTCCGACAGACCCTGCCAAAAGATATTGTAGCATAGCTCAGCATATTTTTGCCTGTAAACAAGTTAGTTTATGTAATAAGCATAAATCATACATATAAGAATGTAACCAGCTGTTGACCCCATATAACCCTGAGATAGGCGCGGAGAATATAGTGCCACAGAGGACTCTCCCCCTGGCGGAGTCCTGCCTGGTCAGCTGCCCCGAATGGCCAGAGTCCCCTGCAGCCCCTCCGCACATCCTAGGGGCTCCACGCGCAGATTGGAGCATAAGTTCTTCCTTCCTTCCTTCCTTCCTTCCTTCCTTCCTTCCTTCAATAAAGCGTAGTTTACTATTCTTAGGCCTGAGTGTCCTCTTTTCACTGGTATCTCTCTTCTCCCCCCCCCCACCCCCACTCCCCGGCCCTCGTGGGCACACATAGTAATTACTGGAGGTGGGCAAATGGCACAAACACATCTTTGTGAATATTCACATGAGATCTGATTCTACCACCTTTAGTCATGTTGAGTTGTACCTTACTCCATACTTAGTCCCATGCAGGGCTTAAATTCTCAGAGTAGTTCCCAGAACGGTCTATGCCCTAGCCCCCAACATGCTATGAAAACTCCAGAGGGGTTGAACATATTTACTGGAGGTCTGTTCCGGACAGCTCAGGCTGAATTTAAGCCCTGGTCCAATGGAAATGAGGAGAAAGTGTTAGAAGCATTCACAAGGGACAACAGGAGGACAAAAGAGGTTTTGGGCAATTGAGAAAGTATACTAGGTCAGAAGAGGTTGTGGGGAGGGCAGCAGGAAGATAGGGAACTAGGCGGGGCCTTAATGGTGGTTAGGGGAGGGAAGAAGGTGCCACAATGTGCTGGAAGAGAGGGTTGGGCGATCGATGGGAAGATAGTGAGCCACATCTAGTTGTAAGGGGAGACAGGTCAGAGGAACACTAGAAAAAGTTTGGAGGAGCATGGGGAGAATAGCATGAGTTGAAACTGAGATGCCAGTATAGAGGAAAACCATTTTTTTTGCAAAAAAAATTAACAAAAGTTATTATGAAACTTCTCAAATGCAATGTATTTGAGTCCTCCATTGCTCCTACTATACCTCCTTCTATGACATATCTGGCAGACGCAAGCAGTTGGATTTGACTTTGGCATGGCTTTGTTTGCATTTCTATGCTCTTTCCCCTGACCAAACTCTGCAGGCATGAATGGTTGCTGAGGGCAAATGTAAACACGCACATACAAACATTTGTACCAGAAGAGGAGGGACACCACAAAGGGAAAACCCGTTGCCAGAGTTCTGACACAGAGGAAACTAAATGAGCAAGCTAAAGTTCTGACTGCACCCTTTGCAGCTAAGACTGCACATGCATGTGTACATGCACATTACTTTCGGTCAACTATGGCTGGTCAAAACTTTTCATCCAGGTGAGGCCAATAAGAACCACACTCATCCAGGTCAGGGACCAGAAACAACAATGTGATTTACATGACCAGTCATAACTGGCCATCATAACTCAAGTTTCAGATATCAAATATTTAATATTCACATCAGTTTGATCACAATCAATACATAATACAAAAAATATTTTAAAAAAAGAAATTGAGCAAATTCCAGTGATAAATTTATTTGTGGAAATTGCAATCATCCTGTAGGCATTCCACAAGTGGAATATGAGGCTAAACACATCAAGGAAATTATTCACTGAATTATTCAATCAGCTTAAGTAATTACTAGGGCTGTCGATTAATCACAGTGAACTCACACAATTAACTCAAAAAAATTAATCATGATTAATTGCAGTGTTAAGCAATAGAACACCAATTGAAATTTATTAATTCTGGATGTTTTTCTATATTTTCATATATATTGCATTCTGTGTAGTAATTGAAATCAAAGTGTATGCTATTTTATTACAAATATTTGCACTGTAAAAATGATAAAAGAAATAGTATTTTTCAATTTGCCTCATACAAGTACTGTAGTGCAATCTCTTTGTCATGAAAGTGTAACTTACAAACGTGGATTTTTGTTACATAACTGCACTCAAAAACAAAACTGTACAACTTCAGAGCCTATAAGTCCACTCAGTCCTACTTCTTGTTCAGCCAATCTCTAAGACAAACAAGTCTGTTTACATTTACAGGAGATAATGCTGCCCTCTTCTTATTTACAATATCACCAGAAAGTGAGAACAGATATTTGCATGGCACTTTTGTAGACGGCATTGCAAGGTATTTACGTGTCAGATATGCTAAACATTCACATGCCCCTTCATGATTTGGCCACCATTCCAGAGGACATTCTTCCATGCTTATGATGCTCATTAAAAAAATAATGCATTAATTAAATTTGTGACTGAACTCCTTGGGGGAGAATTGTATGTCCCCTGCTCCATGGTTTTACCCGCATTCTGCCATATAGTTCTTGTTATAGCAGTCTCAGATAATGACCCAGCACATGTTGTTCATTTTGAGAACACTTTCAATGTTTCACAAAACACAGAGAAAATACCAATGTGAGATTTATAAAGATAGCTACAGCACTCGACCCAAGGTTTAAGAATCTGAAGTGCCTTCCAAAATCTGAGAGGGATGAGGTGTGGAGCATGCTTTCAGATGTGTTAAAAGAGAAACTCTGATGCAGAAGCTACAGAACCTGAACCACCAAAAAAGATAATCAGCCTTCTGCTGGTGGCAACTGACTCAGATAATGAAAAAGAACATGCATCAGTCTTCACTACTTTGGATTGTTATCAAGCAGAACCCAGCATCAGCATGGACGCGGTCCCCAGGAATGGTAGTTGAAGCATGAAGGGACATATGACTCTTTAGTGCATCTGGCATGTAAATATCTTGTGATTCCAGCTAGAACTGTGCCATGAGAATGCCTATTCTCACTTTCAGGTGACATTGTAAATAAGAAGCATTCAGCATTATCTCCTGTAAACAAACTTGTTTGAGCAATTGGCTGAACAAATGTTTTTAATCGCGCAATTTTTTTTTTTTAATTTCTTGACAGCCCTAGTAATTACTTATGCAGGTTTTACTTGCGGGTTAAAACCATGCCAGTGCATGATTCATGGTTCCTTAATCTTTCCTGGTGATTGCTTTTAGTCCTGTAGTTCCCAAAATAGTGTCGCTATCAGGTAACCTGCACTCTGGTTTACAGGAATGAAATAACTGCATGTTTATTATATAATTATATAATAATAATATTTACAATATGGTAAGAGTGTAAAGTAACATACAGACAAATAAAAGACAGATCCATAGCCCAAACAGTTTACAGAACAAGGGATTGATTGTCTTTTTACCTTGAGCCCATAATAGGCGTGGCATATAGCTGTTCAACTCCAGAGACAGAGCAGGGAAGGAACTGCCTCTGAGAGGCTCTGTTCCATCCCTATTTTCTCCTTGTTCCTGCAGGATGGAAACCTGCTACTGATCTTTTCCAGTGGCAAATTACTACGCTCACAAAGACCCATTGGCTCAGGGGTGATGACAGTGCTCCACCCATTTCCTACCATCTGTGCAAGGGGCAGTACCCAGCTCACAGGACCACTTTTCCCTTATGGGCCTGTGGTGGAGATGCAGAGAAGCCCTGCAGGAGCATGTTGTGGGACTTGCTCCTTTTTATTTCCCTGGACAGCTTCCTAGGCTAGGACACAACCTGGCCCCAAAAACCTCTTGTTACTCACTCTCACCTCACAGAAAGTCCTTAGTCTGGTGAATAGACCCATTGAAACTGACTTAGGAGTACTTATGTGTGTACAGATATGTAGCATAAGGCTCTAAACTTACTGTGTAGCTCTTCTTTCCATGCACTTGCTATTTAAATTCTAAACCGCTATGTATTTCAAGGATCAGCAGTTACCATGTTCATAAAAAATAATGATGAAAAGAGGCAAATCAATGGAAAATGTAGGCTTCATGTAAGGAAAATAAATTGTCAATGTTGAAAAATCTATGGGATTGTCTCTCCAGGGGAGTGCTGGAAGCCACATTTATTTGGGTCATGTAAAAGTGGGCTGAAGGAAGCACTAGAGTGTTGACTCTGCTGAACATTCCCATAGAAGCAGCAGGACAATCTAGATGATTGAAGACATCATCTTCCTCTGGAATGTCTATGATGCAACGGGGACACAAAGCATCCCCTATAACGGTGCCCAATTCGAATATCAGTGACAACACTGAGTCTAATCCCCACATGTATACTGAAGTAATCCCTTTGGACTAGATTGTGCCCCTTTCTATTGCTGTGGAACAGGGTATAGGGGAGAATAATTATTGCACCTCCTGCCTGCCTGTGCATCATTATGGATACACAGAACCACTGCCCCTGCAATCAAATGAGCACAGGGGCTGCTACCATTTTGCTCCTCTCCCTCACCAGCAGAGTGTGACGTTCCCCTCTGGTGTTATTTGGACCAGTGATCTGCTAGGTCGCTCCAATCCTTGAATCTGGGAGCCAGCCTTACCCTGCTCTGCTGTGAGAACCCCCACTCCTGGGCTGTTCACGCACAGCCTCTGGCATGTAAGCTGCTCCCAGCTACTTGCAAGCGAATGACACTAGCCAATATCTCCGGACCCAGAAACAATGGTAGGAACCTCCGTCTTGCAGTGTCCAGCTATGCCAGCTAGATGCTGCAAGCCTACATAAGTTTGTCAATTTAACAAAGAAATTGATATGTACCAGGCTTGTTCTCCCAAGGGGAGTCTTTGATGCGCTTCAAACAAAATACACTGCTTCAGGTAGAACAAACAAACAGATTTATTAACTATAAAGGTAGATTTTAAGTGATTATAAGACAAAGCATAGCAAGTCACCAAAATAAAATAAAATATAAGCACACAGTCTAAACTCTCAATCCTATTAGACTGGGCAGCAACTAGACTAAGCAGTTTTTCTCACCCCACTAGATATTGCTGTCCTTAGAATACAAGTTTGTTCCTTAAACCTGGACCAGTCTCCTGTGTTGGAGTCTTGTCTTCTTCTCTGTGTCTTGGTTGCTTGCAGGATAGGTGGGGCAGGAGAAGGGCCCAGTATGTGTCCCAGTAGTGTAGCTAGGGGCGGGAGTGGGACAGCGGCCGCTCCCCCACCGAGCACAAGTGGTGCCTTTAAAAATTTTTGGCACCTTTTGAATTTTTACTCACCCGGAGGTGCTCCGGGTCTTCGGCAGCGGGTCAGGAGGCGCTCCGAGTCTTCAGCAGCTCTTCGGCATCAGGTCCTTCACTTGCTCCGGTCTTTGGCAGCATTTCAGTGGCGGGGGAGGGGAGGGTCCTTCAGTGCCACCGAAGACCGGAGTGAGTGAAGAACCCGATGCCGAAGAGCCTCTGAAGACCCGGAGCGCCGCTGGGTGCGTACAAGTGGGTTGCGCCGTTTTTATCTCTGCTCCCCCAGTTTTCTCCACCTGGCTACACCACTGATGTATCCACTCTGCCTGTTTTATACTCTCAGTCCATGTGCCTGTAGAACACAAGTCCAAGCATGTCTGTGTGGCAGTGCTGAGTCTCCCCAAGCAGGGTCAAGCAATACCCCTGGTGGGGCCTCACGCAGGTGAGTCATTGCATTGTAGCTCCCTTGCTGGACAATGGCTGTTGAGAGCTATTTGACACCCTGCCCGGGCTTCGGTTACTTTCCTTGGTGTTGCCTCTGGGGAGCTAATATCTGGCTGATTCCCCAACTTACACCATGCTTTAGTGACCACCATACAACACACTTCTCATAACTTCATAGTATTAATGACACACATATATGGATAGAGAAATGATTTTCAGCAGATCATAACCTTTCCCCTGATACCTTACAAGGCATGCTTTATATGTGAGATCATGATGATATGAAAATGAAGAATATGGGGGTTACAATACACTCCCCCAAGGTACAGAATGTCATACTGAGCCTGTGCTCCTGTCCAGACCAACTGTCTGAAAAGAAGAGGGAGGATAGGTTACTCTGCCCCATTATGTGCCAGCTAACAGAGCTGGCCAGACATATGGTGCTCTCCATAAAAGAGTATCTCAAATTATTTTTTCTTTCCACCAACCCCAGGAGCTTTCTATAAATTAGTGCAATTCACACCGCCAGCCCCTTAATTCAGGGGTTGCTCCCAACAGGCTCTTTCTAACATGAAAGTCACATTTCTATGGGAGACTTTCAAGGTGAGAAGCAAATACATTGTTACTACTGGAAACTGTAATAAATTTACTCCAATTAGTGTCACTCTCTCAACTAATTGTGATTACAGAGTCTTCCTTCATTATCTTTGTATATTGTAATTGTGTTTTTCATTGCATACCTTCTGATTAGAAAACCTTTCTTAGCCAAAAAATACGCTTCTTTCTAGATAAATCTCACTTCCTTGGGCTCAGATTGTCAGAGCACATAGCAATGGGTAAATAAATCTGACAGCGCTCCAGCAAAATTGTTGCTTCCATCATGCAGAAAGCTGCTGAATCCTTACCATAATTGCAAACTGTTTTGTTTATCCCTACTTTAAGTATCTGTCCTTAACATATTTCCATGCACTTCTCTTTGAGATCTTTCCATTGAGAAAAAGTAAATAGTGTATTTTACGTCCAGGTTTTACATCGTTGTAATTACCAGATACAATAAGATCTAGCGGAGTGATATTCTTAAAAGTCTTCATGTATAATCCACTCTATTTCAAACACGGGTAATGTCAAGCTGTGATGTACTCATGTAAATAACTTTATGCCAGCCAAGTCACTGCCCCTCTGCTGCCTTCTTTTTGTGCTCCTAAAACACAGCTTAAATAAAATAAATATGATCACTTTGGAAGAGAATTTAGGGTAGCAAACATGCTCACTCTCATCCAGCTGATGTCCTAGTGTTGCTTACAAAATAACTGCCATCTTTCCAATGACAAAATGTCCCATTATTCTAAAATGAACATCAGTCTGCTGCATCCTGCCGACGTGTATGCATCTTCTAAACCTATTCTCTACGCCCTCAGCCAGCATTTCACTCACCATAAAGAACCACGGAGCATCCCTCTTGCAGCTAATCAGCATGGATTTGTCAAGGTAAATGTGAGTCCTTAAGAGAAGCCAGGATAATAAAATTAATATAGAGCAATGCAAAAAAAAAAAAGGTACAACATTTCAAAGACAAGACACAAAAGATGAAGTTAAAGCAGCAGCTGCACCTCACTGACGACGAGCCCAGAAGAGTAAAGCACAACTGCTAGTTGCTGTTCAGTTTTTGGCAGGATTAATACAAAGTCGTTGGCTGGTAATTTTTAAATACCAGCCTACGAGATAAAGAAATTGCTGGCAAAGTTTTTCACTGCAGTTTTATTTTGAAAAAGCTAAAAGTTTGGGTTGGGTTATTTTTCCAATGCCACCTTGTTGAATTTTCACCAATGTGATCATTCAGCTGATTATTTTATATAATATATTATATATACATAATAATAAAATGATTATTATTGAATCACAAGGTCACTACACAGTGCAGGGGGCTCCATATTAGGTCCCAAACAAGTGAGAGGGGAGAGAGCCACAGCTCTGATCACCTTCTATAGTTATAGATGTATTAGCTGTTGAGAAAAATAACGTCCTTCCAATGATGGAAGTCATTGCAAGACTGAACCTGGGACTTCCAGCACTAAAAAGATGAGCTGCTATCACTTGAGATAAAGAATTAACGTCTTTAATTAAGTTGAACCACCAGTAGCTCGATTGGAGTTTTTGGTGGGGACTGCATGGAAGAATAACTCTTCAGGGAACACTGGGAGAAGAGCAGAGTCATCCTGAGACCCAGGGACAAAGGGGACCAACCATTCCCTGCTGTGTGTTCTATGATGGGGGTAAATCCTGCCCCCATGGAATTTCTGCATAGGCTTTTCTTACGTAAGTTAGTAGATAACCCTGTTGGTACTATTTCATAGCGTGCTCAGTACTAAACGGTACAAAACATGATGGAAGACACAGTCCCTGCCCCAATGATCTTTTTTTTTAGTCGGTAGGGAAGTTGCCAAATTAACATTTTTTTTAATAGTAAAGACCAGAACAAGTAGAGGCATATTGTAAATTACAATTGTACAGTTCTGGTGGCCTAAGTCCTAACGTGTCTTCTCTCCCACCCTCAAGAATAATTCTTTATTTTCTGGTTTCAGAGTAACAGCCGTGTTAGTCTGTATTCTCAAAAAGAAAAGGAGTACTTGTGGCACCTTAGAGACTAACCAATTTATTTGAGCATGAGCTTTCGTGAGCTACAGCTCACTTCATCGGATGCATACCATGGTCTCTGTGCATATAATGTCTTCTGCAGTTTCCACAGTATGCATCCGATGAAGTGAGCTGTAGCTCACGAAAGCTCATGCTCAAATAAATTGGTTAGTCTCTAAGGTGCCACAAGTACTCCTTTTCTTTATTTTCTGTTTCAAAAGTAAAATATTTTCTGGTATGTCATTTTGTTTTTCTAGCTGACTTTTCACACTCTGTTAAAATTATACATTGCTGTGTGACGCAAATTAAGGTGAGGAAGAAAGATTCATGATGGACACCTTTTATCTTGGGATGTGATAACAAGGGAAAATGTTCTGGGCTTTTTGTTTTTGTTTTGTTTTGTTTTGTTTTCCTCAGGAGGAGGAAGTAAGTTGAACCCAAATTCAGTGCCCTCCTAGGTCAATGGAAATACTCTAATTGACTTCAGTGGAAGATGAATCAGGATTAAAATTGGTTTTATAATGAATAAGTAATTACTTTTCCTTAAAAAGAGCCTGACAAATATTAATGATATGAAATTAGGGAAAGCTAGCTTCATTTCAGTGAGATCAGATTTCCTTCAACAAGTTTGCTAAGTAACACAGCCATTCTCTGTGGATCTTGAATCAAGTTGGATTTTAAGATGGGGACACAGATACAATATTCTGTAGAGTGTATTAGTAGCTTAAGAGTTTAATCTAGTTTACATGTAAGAAAACTGAATAGTACTGGAGACTGTAGAGGGGCAAGTAGACAGCAGAATGACCTGCTGTGTCATGAGAATCCCAATCTCAACTCTGAATCTTCTATGGTAATAGTACTAAAGGTTCAGAGATTTCATTCATGTAAGCAACTAAAAGTTTGGAAACATTGCTTATGTGAAACTTGCATATCACTGTGATCCTCCCAACCAGACCCTGCATCCCCACTCACATCATTTTCTTTAAATATTTATTATTGAAAAATTGTATAGAAAAACCACATGAATTCTTTCTAGAATACACTATATCATTTTTTACAATATATTTACATCTGTAGTGCTGTAGCTGTGCATGGCATCACTACTGAAATATTTCTGAGTTAACTTTCAAACATTGAAAGTCCATGTTCTCTTCCCAGTTCAATCCCCCTTGCACTATTTCAGAATCAGACTATCTGGCCAGCTCAGAATTGCCTTAGTATGAGGGAGCTTTCAGCTGGATTGAAGCTAGTGTATCAGGTTCCTGCCCCACCCTACATGCCTTTTCCAGCCAGGCCCCAGTTCCCTTCTATCTTGCCTGTTTTGTTTTTGAGGCTTTGTTTCAGAAGCCCATAGACTTGTAGAAATATAGGGACCTCAAGAGGTCATCTACTCCACCCTCTGTGCCGAGGCAGGAGCAAGTATACGTAGAGCATCCATAACAGGTGTTAGTCTAACCTGTTCTTTAAAACCTCCAGTGATGGGGATTCCATAACCTCCTTTGGTAATCTATGCCAGTACTTAACTATCCTTATAGTTAAGGTAGATATTAGGAAAATCTTTCTAACTCTCCCTTGTTGCAGATTAAGACCATTCATTCTTGTCCTACCTCCAATGGACATAGAGCACAATTGATCACAGTCCTCTTCATAACATCCCTCACTATATTTGAAGACTTATCAGGTCCTCCTCAGCCTTCTTTTCTCAAAACTAAACATGATCATCTTTATACCCATAACACTTTGAGTACAGTCTTTCAATCAATTTTGCACCTAACTTATGGTAATTTTATCTAGACCACATTTCACTTCTGCTTACAAGAATGTCCTCTGAGACACTTAAAAAAGCCTTACTAAAATATCAGGTCTATGGTTTCAGCAACACTGACAAAGAAAGAAATTGGGTTAGTTAGGAATGATTTATTCTTAACAAATCCATTTTGGCTATTACTTAGCACCTTATTATACTCTTGGTGCTTACTAATTGATTAATAATGTGTTCCAGTATCAGGAATCAAAATTAGATTGACTAGTGTTTAATTCCCTGGGTCCTTTTGTTCTCCTTTTTAAAGATAGGCACTATGTTAGCCCTTCTCCAGGCCTCTGAGACCTCATCTGTCCTCAATGAGTTCTCAAAGATAATTGCTAATGGTTCCAATATTGTTTCATCTTATTCCTGAAGTACCCTAGGGTGAATGTCAGACACTGCCAGCTTGAATACATCTAAGTTCTTGATATCATCTTTAACCTGTTCTTTTCCTATTTTGGCTTGCATTCCTTCTCCATTGTTAATAGGCCCAATTTCTAGACTCAAGTCCGATATGCAAGTCAAAACTCCATTGTCTCAGATGTAGAACTGGAGTTTGCTGGGAATTACACTTGTCTAAATCTAAAGTAGGTATTCAAGGGGCAACTAGGAAGCCCCCTTTCCCCATTCTGGTCAGGAACCCTCTTCTGGGCCAGTCCTCTCCCCAGGAATTACTATTTGATGTGATTTATTTTTAAAAATTGGGTTGTTTCAATGTGCCTTCTATAAAATTATAGGAATAATTAGTTGCTGCTTCTTTTATTTTTTTCCATGATCACTACTGTACAAATGATTATTCGGAGACAACAGAAAAGGGCAACCAGAGGGAGCAGTCTACAGGTGATTCTCAAGGTCTTATTGCAAGCATGTGCTGACAACACAACATATTTTTTGTGATCCATTATTGCAGAGTAGTTTCAAGAGATGGGGAGGACAAAGATGAAGGAAACAAATGAGAGAAGTGGACAGGCTGGAGTCAAAGGTGGCAGTCTTAATGCTGCCATCCCATAACATTATTCGTATTGCCAAAGTCCAGAGGTGAGCTTCCAAAATAGGGCATTTGGTAAATCCTCAAGTAAATCCATCAGTGCTAAATAGACAAATGTGGATTCTACATGAGGAAAGGAAAGATTAAAATTCCAGAGTTTGTGGCAATTAGCATTTATGCCTCCAAGCAAAAGATTTGATTATCCTAATGACTTAGCATAGGTCACCGTGAGCTTTTACATCAAAAGGGAAGAATGTCTCCTTAAATAACATCATTACAAGATGTACTGGACGTTTTTTGCTTTTCAGAATGATGTACGGGTAGCATCATGTACCCTTCTGCAATGTGATAATTACTAGACTGCTGACTACGTGGAGAATTTTTTCAGAAGAATCTTGCCTCCTAGACATTTTTAGTATTATTTATATCTCTATTTCCCCCAAACATACTTTACTAGAACTTTAGAATTTTCAGCAGACACAGTGATGTCAAAGCTGGAAAGGGGAAACCATGATACCAAGAAATGGCCAGATTGTGTTACCCTTCTTTACACTGGGCTGGAGTGCAAGGTTACAAAAGGTTCATGCATAGCTAAGCTGCACCAGGAACAGCACATGAACCATGCTCGGATATTTGATCTTGTTGCATTGGTAAGTCAGGGGAACCAGCCTTCAAATTTTGATTTCAAGGTGGTTGCGACTCCACTTCCCCACAGATTAATTGTCTGTGACATAAGCAGTAACCCAGCCAATAATAATACAGTTGTCTTGGGCCTATTAATATACTGTCTATGTGCATTGCCTTGACCTTCACATTTAGCAGAAAGGGAAGAAGAAAAGAGTTGGAGCGAGGAACAAGGATAGAGAAAAAATGAAAGACAAAGAGGTTTAGGAGGAGGGAGGGCTAGAGTAGGGCATTTCAGAGGCCCAGCTTTATTACTGATATTTACTGTATGAATTGTGATAGCACCTAGAGTCCTCCCGTCAGGGCCCCGTTGTTCTGGGCAATATGCACATTTATAACAAAAGGATGGCCCTTGCCCCAATGAGCTTACAATCAAAGTGCAAGACAAAACACAGCAGGTTGCTACAACAAATGGATGGGGAAGCACAAGATAACAATGAGACAATTATGATAAGTGCAAAAAGCAGTGGCCACAGCACACAAGCTGATGAACTGTGGCTGAGCCTTTTGTATGTACTGTATTGTGGCAGATTATATACCCAACTGTTATCTTTCTTCTTCCCACAATCTCTATCTGGCTCTGCTCTTATAAGACCCTATGCTGCCTTTCCCTCCATTCCTCATCAGCGACAACACCTCCTTTCAGCACTGCATGAATACATTCCCCCTACTGTCCCAGACCAGCCATTTCTTTTGACACCTCTTAGGAGAGATGGACTTCATCTCTCATTTTAAAAAAAAATTGTTTTTACAAAGACAGGCATTTTAAATGCATCACAATTCAAAATGAGATAATTGTTTAATATGGTTATTTTTTTCAGATTCTGAGATTTAAAGGTCTCCTTAGCCCTAGCAGCTTCAAGAGGCCATGATTTTTTCTCTTATTCTTTTTGTATTTGGATAGATTTTCATAACACTTTCATTTATATAACATCTGGAAGCGTTGCAACGTGCCTCACAAACTATAGTCTGGATCCTGATAAGCTCTGGCCGCTCACAACTCCTATCTAGACTTTCATGTATTTGCACTCATAGGTTTAGCATGATGGGGAAAGAATGTCAGAACTAGCCACAGAAACCAGTGGGAGTTGTAGGTAGGGTGACCAGATAGCAAATGTGAAAAAAATTGGGACAGGCTGAGGGGTAATAGGTGTGTATGTAAGAAAAAGCCCCAAATATTGGGACTGTCCCTATAAAAATCAGGATCTCATCACCTTAGTGGTAGGTGCTCACTGCTTTTCAGAATCAGGCTTTATAGAATCTAAAATTCACCCAACAATCCCTCAAGTGCAGCCATTTATTGTTGGGACATTGCAAATGTTTAACAGACCACAGCAATGCTGTGGAATAGTAGAGGATTAGAAGTGAAGGAAGTGGAACTACAAAGGGTTGTTAAATACCAGGAATATTGAGATATTTAAAAAACCTACCACATTGGGGTTAACACCCTTTTACTTCCAAAATATTTCAGGGGATCTTTAAACACTACAAAATAGTGAGGTCATTGGTTTTGTATATTATGGACAGTACAGAGTAGGAGGGAAGAATGTCATTTACTGAATCCCCAGCACCGCTCCTTGAAGGACCTAGGATTTTCCTTTGAGATTTCCCATCATGTCTGCCCAGGACTGACTCTGCTGAGCCTCGTTCTGACATGCTTTTCCTTTCATGTTATAATGCTGAGTGCAATAGCCATGTTAGCTCAAATTTAAAGTGGCACGAAAAATGAAAAACTAGAATCAAGACCCGCATCTGCAGCTGCTGCACAGAAGGGGGACTCAGCTATCCCTGCAGAGCTATCCTCAATCAGTGGAGCTATGTGATCTGGCCTACAGATTGTAGATGCATGCTACAAGAAGAGAGTTCTCTGAAAATGTGGTCAGGCATCCGCTCAAAGACAAGATGCTGATTACTAAGCTGTGTTGGTTATACCATGCATAGAAACAGCCACATACTGTGGCTGGAGATGAAAAGCAGCAAGATTCAATACCTAGTAATGCACTGTAGCTACCTCCTTTCAGTTCTTCTGTTATCAGCAAATCACCAGTTCCATGCTATCTGCCAGCTGTGAGGCCATATATAATTGCACATTCAGGTACAATCCAAACATGACATCAAAACAGAATATACCATTACAAGTATAATAATGTCTAGTGCATTAATTTTATGCTATTGCTTCAGACCTCATACATAATAGGGCATATGACTTTCCTAACTGTTCCCACTGTGGCATTTCTGTTCTTTCCATGTTGTTTATTTGTACTGTCCGGTAATAAAAGATTCCATCAGAAATTAACTGGAGATTTAATTAGAATTGTATAAAAGAAACTATATAACTGGGCACCTGACTTTATTCACTCAGAAGTTTAGATCTACACTGAAAAGTTAAATAAATAAAAAAGGTAGTGAATATACCTTTGCAGACTATTTAATATTTCTGGCACCCACCATTAGCTTGTTTTACCCACTAAAGTGTCCTAAAAATGCTGTATGGACAGCAGAATTTTTTCGAGAAGGAGCCTTTCTTGCTGTGAATGTTCTTCTCTACTGTTATCTTCAATTCACTCCAACTTCTTTCCACTGGAGTAAAATCACGTGGCTGTGATGGCCAAAGTATTAAATACTTGGTTCCATATTTGCCACTAGCATCAGTGGCTGGAACTCCGTGTAGTTCAATTGATTTGCACTCATTTCTGCCAACAGTGAAGTTAGCCGTTGAATCATTTTCTGCTGCAGAGTTGTCCACATGTGATGCATGCTTTGGTCATTGTTCTGTTGATTATAAATTCTTTTTCAAGCTTCCTCCACTCATTGCAGGTACGGATGTGTCTGGGTGTCTGTTATGTTTCACAGCACGCGAACAGAGAAGTTAGGCAAAAAACATAAAATAGTTTTGCTGGAAGGCTGCAATGTAATGCTACTTTATTTCTTAGAATTCAGAATGATAATGTACAAGAACATCAAAACAGAGACACAAAGCAGGCTACTGCCTAGAACAGTGATTGTCAATCTTTGGCACGTGGCCATTCAGGGAAATTGGTTCACCGTTCCAATGGGGGCTGTAGGAAGTGGTGTGGGCCAAGGGATGTGCTGGCCGCCGCTTCCCACAGTCCCCATTAGCCTGGAACGGTGAACCACAGCCAGTGGGAGCTGCGATTGGCTGCACCTGCGGACGTTGCAGGTAAACAAACTGTCCTGGCCCGCAAGCAGATTTCCCTGATGGCCTGCATGCCAAAGGTTGCTGATCCCTGCCCTAAAACAGAAAGGCACAGTGCACTCTACCTTACTCTAAGCTGTCTTTCTGAAGAAAAAGGACACTAAACTATCTAAACTACTACATGCCACAAGGGGCCTGAACAGTGGTTCTCTTAACCCACCCAGCAATATTGTTAATCTATCCAACTATACTCTTAGCCCAGCAGAAGAATCTGTCCTATCTCGGGGCCTCTCCTTCTGCCCCTCCCCCCCATGAACATGATACAGTTCTGTGATGACCTAGAATCCTATTTTTGACGTCTCCGACTTAAGGAATATTTCCAACACACCTCTGAACAAGATACTAACCCACAGAGACCTTCCTACCAAGACTACAAAAAGAAGGATTCTGGGTGGACTCCTCCTGAAGGTCAAAACAACAAACTGGACTTCTACATAGAGTGCTTCCGCCGATGTGCACGGACTGAAATTGTGGAAAAGCAGCATCACTTGCCCCATAACCTCAGCCATGCAGAACACAATGCCATCCACAGCCTCAGAAACAACTCTGACATCATAATCAAAAAGGCTGATAAAGGAGGTGCTGTCGTCATCATGAATAGGTCAGAATATGAACAAGAGGCTGCTAGGCAGCTCGCCAACACCACTTTCTACAAGCCATTTCCCACTGAGGGTTACCAAAAGAAACTACAGCATTTGCTCAAGAAAATCCCTGAAAAAGGACAAGAACTAATCCGCACAGACACACCCCTGGAACCCTGACCTGGGGTAGTCTATCTGCTACTCAAGATCCATAAACCTGGAAATCCTGGACGCCCCATCATCTCAGGCATTGGCACCCTGACAGCAGGATTGTCTGGCTATGTAGACTCCCTCCTCAGGCCCTATGCTACCAGCACTCCCAGCTATCTTCAAGACATCACTGACTTCCTGAGGAAACTACAATCCATCGGTAATCTTCCTAAAAAACACCATCCTGGCCACTATGGATGTAGAAGCCCTCTACACCAACATTCCACACAAAGATGGACTACAAGCCGTCAGGAACAGTATCCCCGATAATGTCACAGCAAACTGGTGGCTCACCTTTGTGACTTTGTCGTCACTCACAGCTATTTCACATTTGGGGACAATGTATACCTTCAAATCAGCAGCACTGCTATGGATACCTGCATGGCCCCACAGTGTTCCAACATTTTTATGGCTGACTTAAAACAACGCTTCCTTAGCTCTCGTCCCCTAATGCCCGTACTCTACTTGCACTACATTGATGACATCTTCATCATCTGGACCCATGGAAAAGAAGCTCTTGAGGAATTCCACCATGATTTCAACAATTTCCATCCCACCATCAACCTCAGCCTGGACCAGTCCGCAAAAGAGGTCCACTTCCTGGACACTATGGTGCTAATAAGCGATGGTCACATGAACACAACCCTATACCAGAAACCTACTGACCGCTATGCCTACCTACATTCCTCCAGCTTTCATCCAGATCACACCACACGATCCATTGTCTACAGCCAAGCTCTACGATACAACGGCATTTGCTCCAATCCCTCAGACAGAGACAAACACCTACAAGATCTCTATCAAGCGTTCTTACAACTACAATACCCACCTGCTGAAGTGAAGAAACAGACTGACAGAGCCAGAAGTCACCTACTACAGGACAGGCCTAACAAAGAAAATAACAGAACGCCACTAGCCATCACCTTCAGCCCCCAACTAAAACCTCTCCAACGCATCATCAGAGATCTACAACCTATCCTGAAGGATGACCCATCACTCTCACAGATCTTGGGAGACAGGCTAGTCCTTGCTTACAGACAGCCCCCCAACCTGAAGCAAATACTCACCAGCAACCACACACCACACAACAGAACCACTAACCCAGGAACCTATCCTTGCAACAAAGCCCGTTGCCAATTGTGTCCACATGTCTATTTAGGGGACACCATCATGGGGCCTAATCATATCAGCCACACTATCAGAGGCTCGTTCACCTGCACATCTACCAATGTGATATATGCCATCATGTGCCAACAACGCCCCTCTGCCATGTACATTGCCCAAACTGGACAGTCTCTATGTAAAAGAATAAATGGACACAAATCAGACGTCAAGAATTATAACATTCGAAAACCAGTTGGAGAACACTTCAATCTCTTTGGTCACTCGATTACAGACCTAAAAGTGGCAATTCTTCAACAAAAAAACTTCAAAAACAGACTCCAGCGAGAGACTGCTGAATTGGAATTAATTTGCAAACTGGATACAATTAACTTAGGCTTGAATAGAGACTGGGAGTGGATGGGTCATTACACAAAGTAAAACTATCCCTCCCTCCCCCCCCCCCTCGCTGTTCCTCAGATGTTCTTGTCAACTGCTGGAAATGGCCCACCTTGATTATCACTACAAAAGATCCATCCCCCCCACCGCGCTCTCCTGCTGGTAATAGCTCACCTTACCTGATCACTCTCCTTACAGTGTGTATGGTAACACCCATTGTTTCATGTTCTCTGTGTATATAAATCTCCCCACTGTATTTTCCACTGAATGCATCCGATGAAGTGAGCTGTAGCTTACAAAAGCTGATGCTCAAATAAATTTGTTAGTCTCTAAGGTGCCACAAGTCCTTTTCTTTTTGCAGATATAGACTAATACGGCTTCTACTCTGAAACCTTTCTGAAGATTGACTGTTACTTAGTCTAGATCACACACTTCCCTACAGATCCCCCTAGCCTGCAAGCAGGACCAGGAAAATCCCTGCACATTTAAAGTGACAGCTTAAATATAATTTTCAGTACACCACACTTTCTAAAAGATATGCTTGATTTCAGCCTCAGGTTATGAGGGAAAATAGAGTTAATAAACACAGGGGAAGGGACAATGTCCCTTTGCAGAGGAGGAAGAAGACTGAGGTGCACTGTTCTTCCATTGGCTATGCATTCAGTCCCTCAGTGTACATAGTCCTTCAGTGGGAGAAAACAGAGACCAAGGGGGCGCTACTTCTGCTTTCATCCTGGTGGGCGAGGAATACACAAATAGGTGTGGGAGGCTAGACAGAGCTTTCGCTCCATCCCATTCATTGCAGCTGTGCTGTAATCTGCTTCTCCTTCATGTGAGTGTTACCCGTTACTCATTGCAGATTGCAAAGTGATAATCTAGCTCACAGCTGGGAAAGAGAATTCCTTCCTCTGCAGGAATTACTAGGTGAAATTCCATGGCCTGGGTTATGCAGGAGGTCAGGCTAAATGGTCTCTTCTGGCCTAAAATATCTGCAAATCCCTTCACAGACTGCACTATTATGCCAGTAGTTGGGAAAAAAACAGATCCTCAAAATCGTTAGACAGAGAGAGTCCCAACCCATTACATTACTCTACTAATGCTTAGCATCAGTGAGCAGGCACTCTTCTTGTGGGACTTTACCTTCTTTCCTTCACATATATACACCTTTCTATCAGTGGAGCAGATTCATTTATGCCCCATCCCTCAATAAAACTCAGTTAAATTTTTTTTCACCATTTCTATGTTGTCTCCAGTCAAATTTGAATTGCATTTCTTCCATACTTTCCAGTAGCTTGGTATGGACGGGTATATACACTTTCTACAGGCTGCTCTCATTCCTTATCACTCTCCTCAGATTTTCTGTGCTGAAATTCCCGTATAATGTTCTTTGAATGATAGCTGATACTGACACTCAACGTGGAAGGTACACGGATGTCACTGTGATACACAAGGGAGGATAAGTAGATAGATGCTGGGTTATAGATCTGTGACCAAGGTCCCGGGGGCCCACACTGAGGTTGCTTAATTAGAGCCAACTGCAAAGAATGGGGCAGACAATCCCCCCAAACTGGTAGATATTCCAATGCTGAGATTCACCAAGCCAGCATCAAAATAGCTTCTATAATACCTTACTGGTTACACAGAAGCAAAAACACAGTTACTTTAAAGCAACCCAGCCTTGAGCTCTCACCCAGACAGCCAAGTCAAATATGATAAGGATTATTGAAAAGCTTGTTCATCATATAAGAAAGTTTTACCAATCCCAAAGGATCGGACACATTACCCACTGAGTTTACATTTCAAAGCTCTAGCCTATCTAACATGGAACGGCCCTAATTACCCTTTACATACTTTAACATGCCTCTAAAGGTTGAATCTGAGTCAATTAGCCTGCAAGTTGCTTAACCCTTTCTGGCTATGTGTCACAAGATCACTCATCTATTTTTAATAGCATTCTATCTTTAGTTCAGTTTCTTTTGGATTCCCCATCTGAAGGTGTCCCTTTTGTTCCTAGCTCTAGGTACAGTCCTCCACCCAGCTGAGGCTGCTGTTTATGGCTGGTTTAAGAAAAGAAGCTTCTGCTTCAGAATGCAGTGGCTGAACAAGAAACTGCTAGTTTGAGGGACCAGTGGTAGTTTTAAGACTGATTTCACATGTTTACAAGTGGATGATATACAGCACTAAACAGCTGCAATCCCAAGCATTTAGTTAGTATATACAGCAATAATCTCTAGCTCCAAGAGTTCTCACACAGAAGTGAAGTGGTTGAAAATAAGCAAGCTGATAAAAAATACATCATTTTGCATTAAGATCTGCTGTCTCATAACCTTCCAAGGGTAGAAACATCTGCTGCTCTTAGGGTATGTTTTCACTGTGTTTTAAAACCCACAGCAGCAAGTGTCAGAGCCTGGGTTTGCAGATCCAGGCTTGCTCTATGGCACTAAAAAGTAAAAACAGCTGTGTAGATGTTTGTGTTAGATTAGGGCTCAGGCATTTTGGTGGGCACAAACTAAAGGGGAGGACATGTGACTGCCCCACTTGTCTCCTCTGCCCAGTGTCCCCCCACCCACGTCCGCCCAGCCCATGGCCACCACACTCTTCCTGCCCCACATTACCTGAGGGGGAAGGGATCTCTGCCCTTCTCTCCCTGTGCCCCTCCTCCCCCCCACCAGCACATTCGGCTCTCCCTGGCAGCTGAGCAAGGAACAGGTCAGAACCGCTTCTGCCTGAAAGACCCTGGCTGGCAGGCAGCGGCGGGGTGGCATGCCTCCTCATCTGAGCTCAGCTGCCAGGGACAGGGGCCAAGATGCTGGGGGGGGGGGGGGGGCTCCCAGCTCATTTAGCCCCTCTTCCTCCCGGTCCATAATAGGTAAATCTGGGGGGGGGCACATGAACCCCCACTGTTCACACCCTACACGTTGCCCCTGCACTCAGATTCTGAAGCATAGGGATGGGGATGGGCATCAGAGCCCGATGTCTACACGGCTGTTTTTAGCTCTATAGTAGAAGGCCATGCCTGTAGCCCTGTGCTCTGAGACTCTCTACCACAGGTTTTTAAAATTCACTGATCCTTAGAATCCAGGCCGGTGTTTTTAAGATATCAGATTTCAAGACTAGTGATGCTTTTAGTCTTCATTCCTCATCATCACCTACTGCCTCCCGCTGCCAACGTTATGGAAAATACCCTCAACCAGTATGACTTGGCTTCTCCTTCCAGCCCTGAGCGTTAGAGGGCTGTGGTAATGAATACAGGGAGCAGTGAACTCCTCACAGTGAAGGGTGTGTTTAGTGGGGAGGAGAGGTCAGAACAGCACAGTTTCCTTGTGGTAGCAGATAAAAGGGTTCTGGAAAAAGAGGAGAGCGAGTGGGTGGGAGGTTCTGTGGAACTTCCGGGGCGCTTTTCATGGGGGTTAGGCACATAACTGCCCTTTGTGCCTTTGAAAAGTCTCCCCCAGGCTTTTTCAGCCTCCCACCTGCTACACTCCTATTCATCTCTACCAGTAGTGCTTGTTTCATTCAATCATTTACCTTGATATTCTGAGCTGAATGGTGCGTGGATTTATTACCCTGCCTGTGGTCCACTTTTTGTAGTTACTCAAAGATGGTGGCTTGCTGTTCTCAGGCATGCTTTTTCAGGAAAGAAGAGCTTCTTCTCTGCTAAGGGCAGGCCTTCTCTCCCCCGCCCCCCGCAGTCCATTGTGATGTAGTACTCTGCTCCCTTTCCCCTTCTATTTAGTTACATGCTGCATTGTGCCCTACCATATGGGTTAATTAGCGCACCTTGCTGCCTACCATCACAGTTGAAATATAGCTATTTAAAGTGTGAGTCACTTCTTCTTTTTCTTTTTGTTAAAAAAAAACTTTTTAATGTAAGTCAGTACATTTGTTTAGGTGTCTAAAATCAAATGCCAAATTCCCTTATTTCTTTGCAATTCCAGTTAAAGCCTTCATTGATATTAGTGTCCTTTAGTACCTGATGCTTAGCGTAACCAAATTGTGTGTCCTCGGGGCTTCAGCTGCCACATTACCAGATAAATAAATAACTAAGCCCAGACCCTTAGTTTCAAAATATTTCCTTTTCATCCCACTGCATGCAAGCCTCTGGAGACATTGATAGCCAAAGCATGAAGCATTGTGTGACTGAGGAAGTGTTGAAAATACATAGAATAAAGTCTAAGTTATTGAATTTGGAGCCCACCACAGAATCTTTTACCAGACCTAATTCCATGATGGGAAGGATCAACATGGCCCTGACATTCCCTTCTGGTGTCATCTGGACCAGTGATCTGCTAGGTCACTCCAGTCCTTGACTCTGGGAGCCAGCCTTACCCTGCTCTGCTGTGAGAACCCCCACTCCTGGGCTGTTCATGCACAGCCTCTGGCATGTAAGCTGCTCCTTGGATGGTGCAACCGAATGACACTAGCCAATATCTCCGGTCCCAGATACAACTCTAGGAACCTCCTTCTTGAAGTGTCCAGTTATGCCCACTGAACGCTGCAAGCTTATATTAGTTTGTCAATTTAACAAAGAAATTGATATGTACCAGGCTTGTTAATCCAAGGGGAGTCTCTGACACACTTCAAACCAAACACATTGCTTCAGGTAGAATAAACAAACAGATTTATTAACTAGAAAGATTGACTTACAATCACTTAAAATCTAAGCACAACAAGTCAGATTTAGTCAAATGAAATAAAAGCAAAATGCATTCTAAGTTGATCTTAACACTTTCAATGCCCTTACAAACTTAGGTGCGTCTCACCACAGGCTGGATGGTTGCCCTTCAGCCAGGCTCTCCCCTCTGATCAGCACTTCAGTTGCTTGGTGGTGATGTCTGTAGATGGAGGTGGAAGGGAGAGGAAGAGCACGGCAAACGTCTCTCCCTTGTATCATGTTCTTTCTTTCTTCTTGGGTTCTCCCCGCTGCCCCCTTTCAGAGTCAGGTGAGCATTACCTCATCGCAGTCCCAAACTGACCAAAGGAAGGGGGATGACTCACTCGAGAGTCCAACCGATCCTTTGTTGTTGCCTAGGCCAGGGTCCTTTGTTTCTGTGAGGCTGGGCTGGGCTTGTCCCATACATGCCCTGATAAGGTGTGAACTGCCCCTCTGCTCTTGGGGAGTTTTTGCCTGGGCTTACTTTAAGTCATGAGGACATATTCTCAGCCTCATAACTATATACATGAAATTACAACCTATAATATTACTATAACAACGATTACTATAATATTACCATAACAACTATGCTCAGTACATCATGAGCCTTCCGAAGACACCCAGCATGACAAACTTTGCATTAGATACCACACAATCATATTATAAGGATGAACATGGGGATGTAGGGTCTTCCCATGAGGTACAGAACGTCACAGCCATGCTCTCTGAGGGAAAGGAAGTTGAATGGTGATGGTGTTCCATTCCCCGACCTTACCATTGAATCTCCAATCTTTTACCACAAAGATGTTGTGGAATACTGCAGGCTAGGTTTTATCTTACTTTATGCATGCTTTGTTCACCTACTGCATACAGTATATATACATAGGTACTTAGTACATTGTAGTGCCTTCAGTGGTATGTGGCATAAATACCATTATACTGTAAAGTTACCTGCAGAGCCAAGATGCTTTGACAAACAGAAATATTATAGCTGTGGTCTCAGTAAATAAGGGAGATGCATCTGTACTGCAATATGTTACACCTAACAATGGCATAACCAAGGCATATCAGCAGCGTTCATAGTTAAATGAATGTCCATGTTCATCAAATATGTTTGGATTACAATCATGGAAAATGAAGTCAATTATTTATCCACAGAATGAGATTAGCGTGAGCAAGGACAGTACAAACTTTCCCTTTCTGTGCTGCTGATGTATTCAGTCCAGAGTCATACGGACCACCGCTTCAAGTGAGAGGATACTTCAGGCTCTCTGCTGAAATTGCCAACAAAAGGTGCTAATTAGTGCGTATGGTAAGCTGGAGATTTGCTCTCTGGAAGGGAGCTGAAGCTATCAACTCACTGCACATAGACCACCAAACAATCATATGGCACTTATTTTATGTTACTATGAACCTGATCTGGATTTGAAATGATGACCTGGCAATATGTTTTGTATTCTAACAGTCACTGGAACATGCATTGTCCTATTCATTCCCCCCATTACCAAATATTTGAAAATAATCACATTCTGTGCTTGAAGCCCTGTGAAGCACTGCAGAATTCTCTTCCATAATTTCACTAATGTTGTAGATTTCACTTAGAACTGCATGGATGACCAGTTCTCGGAATCTGTACCTGCTGCTCACATTTTGGCTGTTGATGTGCTTTTAGAAGAGTTGGACTCAATATTGAGGAGTTGGGGAGCCATGACATCACAAAACACAATTGCAGAGTAGCACAATATGGCAATCTGACTTTGTGTGGGTTGCATTGTGACGAGAACTTGACAAATTAAATTCATTGGATAATTTATTTCTAAAGAGTAGTGTGGAATTTTCAAAATAACCTTGTAGATTTTCAAAGGAAGTTAGGCACCTAAAGATGCAAATAGGTGCTTGATGGGAATTTCAAAAGCACACAGGAGCCTAAGGAGTTGAAATAAATGGGAAAATCCAACTAGGCAGCTATCTGCATTTTCAAGTGCCTAAATATCTTTCAAAATCTTGCTCTAAGTGACTTAGCAGTGTAAGTCCCACTGAAAGTCTACATTAGACTCTTCCATTCAGACTGTTTGTGAATCAGTCCTGATTTCTGCATATTTGTTCATTTTTACAAGGATTTCCTGAATAATGTATGCACACACTCTTAAGCCTGTGGGTTGTTTGCAAGTTTTTTGGGTTGTCTATTTACTATTTTTATTCCTGGTATGGGATTGGTTACTTTAGTTACATGGTACTTTTGTGCTCTCTGATTGAATAAAGGTTTCAGAGTAGCAGCCATGTTAGTCTGTATTCGCACAAAGATTCCGATGAAGTGAGCTGTAGCTCATGAAAGCTTATGCTCAAATAAATTGGTTAGTCTCTAAGGTGCCACAAGTACTCCTTTTCTTTTTGATTGAATAAAGAACACTTTAAGCAGGAGAATTATAAATTAAAACTAGCAAATAGCAAAGAATGAAGTATAAGTATTCTTGTCTTTCCCTACTGCCGTTCTTCACATGCCAGTACATGTGGTTTACATGAACAGCCATTCCCCAAAGATTCTTATGAACAAAAAAACATTCATTAAAATGTCTGAATAGAGTGGCTAGTAACATTAATTTGATCCACTCTAGATATGATGTTGCACCATCCTGACTCAGCATCATCAGATGCTGTTGTAAGAGTACAATGAACGTATAGTACAGTACAGAAAATATTAGGTGTACTTTTCAAAAGCCATCAGTATTGGCTTAACCCTTCTCTCATAGACATCACTGGTAAAATTCCATTGGATCCCATAGGAGCAGAATCAGATCAATGTTGAATGAACCTTTCAGCTTTTGAAAAATCCTACCATTGGGATTCTGTCATGACATATTTCTTCTTTCACTATCCACTTCCTGGATGCCTTGTGAGGGTGTTCTCACACACACACACACTCACACACACACACACACACACACACGCTAAATTAGTGAGGATTAGCAGAGATCCTAGCAGCTCTGTTCTGTTTACTCAGCAACCCACACACTGATGTGGGTTTGATGGGCCTGAGACAAAGTTGGGATCAATACTCTTTAATGCTTAGGGATATTTGGATCTGGATCCAGAAAGGATCAAGCCTATCTGTAGCACTTTAATGTCTAAAGTTATTTATAGACAAGCTGCAAAGAGAAATATTTTTATTCTGAGAATATAATTTACATTACTGTAAATGTACTAAGAAACTAATTTATTCATATCAGAAAATCTAAATATACATAGAGTGGACTTTGGTTTTAGTGAACACTTTGTTGGTATCATTCAGCTGTACAAAGCCAATATGACTTACCAAAAACCAGTTCCCATTTGCATTAATGCTTTTTGTGATTGCCATTGCTTGCACATTTTGATGGACTTTTGATCACCATTGCTTACGCATTTTTGATAGACTTTTCCAGTTATGAGGAATTGATTTTCTTTGATGTTTTCAAAGGCAGGAAAGAATTTCATACCTTTCAGTGCCACTCCGCTGCAGTAAAGATTTTAACAGCTTGTGAAAGTACTAATTAGGGTTCATTATAACTTGATTGAGCTCCTTTGACACTAAACATCCAGCAGACCCAGCTCACTCTGTCCTTGAAAGATGGAGCTTTTGCTTCTATCCACATATTGATTTCAGATTCAAGGTGGATTAACTTCAAAGATCAGATTTAGTTTATATCATGTTTTTTCTGTATTACCTGAACTTTACCACCTTTCTTTCCCTAGTCCTTACATATTCCCTCCTTTTAATAAGTTCCAGAGACACCTACTTGGTTATAGGTCTACACCAGAAAGGAGAAAGGCCTGGCAGCCATCTTCCCTACTCCAACTCTGCTTTTCTTTTCTGGGTGGCCAGCATCCTGACTCTATGGCACTTACACATGTGTTTAACTTCACTACTGTGAATAGTCCCAAACAGTTAAATTAGTCAGGTTAAACACACATGTAAGTGTTTGCAGGACTGGGATCCAAACAACTGTCTTGCCCTGTATACACTCTTTGGCCCAGATCCACTAAGGTACTTGGGCACTTAAAGAAGCTGGTAGATGCCTAAGTTCACCATTTAGGTGCCAGTGAAATTTTCAAAGCCACCATTCAGTTGTTGCCTAACCCCTTAAGTACCTAGACACCCAGCCAAATAAGTTCCCACTAGTCAGCATTTGCAAAGCTGCCTAAATCCTGACACTGCCCCACAGCTAGTGAACTACTCAGAGCCCTCACTCAAGCCAAAGCCCCAGAGACCCCACAGCTGGATTGTCAAACTAAGTAGGAGAACATCTATCTCACCAGCAGGACCTGAACCTACAGGCATGGTCTGATCACGTCTAAGATCTGATACCTGTCAGATGCCTCAGCAGGGGGCTGGATGCAGGCTACTGATAGGTGGAGGGACAGCACAGCACCTGCACAAAAGACAGCTGGGACCAAAGTAAATGTAGTATCAGTGTGAGAGGGTATTGTAGTGAGCAGGAAACAGACACAGTTGCAGCTGCTAGCACATGGACTTCCTAAGCAGCTGACCTGGCTTGGGTGTCTAAGGGCATGTCTACACGAGCAAAGTTACAGCACTGGCAGTTACAGCGCCACTCAGAGAGCTCAGAAGGAAAACTGCTGTTGTGTGTTCACACTGACAGCTGCCAGCGCAATAACGTGTTCACACTTGCAGCACTCTTTGGAGTGGTGCACTCTGGGCAGCTATCCCACAGAGCACCTCTCTCTCTTTTGCCACTAAGACTTGTGGGAAGGCAGAGGGGGTCTTGTGGCATCCTGGGTCCAGTCCCAATGCCCCATGATGCATTGCTTCGCATCCCAGCAATCCCTGTGCTTTTGTCCACATTTGGAGCCATCTTTCAACAGTTTGTGTACTGCATGCCCGGCCTCTTTCAGGCTGCAGGAATGGATCCCGAACTGCTGACCAGTATGCTGCTCGCTCTGACCAACACGTCATGAGTGGCAGTGGAGTTATTCCTTAATCTACAAAGGCAAGAGGAGTGCGACATTGATCTCACCACGCGTAGTAGCTATGACACGAGATTGCTTGTGGCATTCATGGAGGTGCTGACCACAGTGGACCCTTGTGGACCATTGTGTATGTCCAGGGATCATACTCAACCTTCTCCTTTGGAGTACAATACAGTGGGTGCTGAACTTCAGCAGGGCCAAACTGCAGAGGGATGGGGGTTGAGTGCAGTGGGTGGTGGGAGACAACTCTGCTGGACTATGAGGAGGGAGGAGTGGAATGCTGTGGGTAGAGAGTGGAGCCAGGAGGTTGATAACAGTGTGTTGATGGTGTGGCAGGGAGGGGGAGCATGGGAAAGAGTTTTGTGACAGAGGCTGCAGGGGAGGGCAGGCACAGAGCTGCTCGGTTTGAAGAGCTAGTATTGCCTGGAGCGTGTCCACTTGGCGCTCCATAACATTTAAGAGCTGCTCCGTGGCTTCTTTCTGGTGTGCCGCATTCTCCTTTCAGTCCTTTTCTCGCTGTCCTGCAACTCCTTCAATTCCTATTTCTCAGCAGCAGAATTCATCATAACCTCATGGAGAAAGTCGTCCTTAGTTCTTTGTGGCCACTTTCTAATTTTGTGCAGCCGTTCTGCTGCCGATAAGGGAGGTTGGCCTCCCAAGGTCATCTCTATGAAGTTTAAAATGCAACATTTTACAGAAGCAGTATTGTTTGCAACACAGACAACACTGATTCAGTGCTTTAAAACACATCCAGTACTCACACACCTGTCACTAACTGGCTGACCCCAGGCAAGCACACATGATCCACAAGCCCCCCAAAATGGTGAGTAGCCAGAGGGGCAGGGCGAAACACTCTTGCTGGACCCGGCTGTCTACTGGGCACATGGCTCTTCAGGAGAGCCAGCACTGTAGGGGGGGCTTGATAATCATTCCCATCCCCACACTTTCCACAGGATGTGATCATTATGGAAGATATCTTGCTGCTGAGGGTGAGCGGGGAATCAAGGGAGGGTCTTCTCCAAGCCTGCAGCTTCTGCCCTGGCCCCTATGTGGCTTGCCTGCGTGCAGCAATGGTTCCCCCCTTTTCCCCTCCACCCCCATGATGGCAGAGTGGCATGGGAAAGTTACCGTTAATGGGGCAAGAAACAAAGCAGCTCTGCCGAGTAACCTGCGGCAGCAGATTGCCCAGTATCTCCATGAGAGTTTCCTGGAGATCTCTGAGGGAGATTCCCATGAAGTGAGGGAGTCAATCAACAGCCTGTTCCGCTGCTCAGAGTAGGCACCTGGCGGGAGACAACTCTGCCTCCTGCAACCCTCCTGCCCCCAACAACTCGCTTCAGCAATTCCCAAAATCAGATCCACTGACCAAGGGCCTCCTCTCCTGTTTGTGCTTCACCAAGATCCGACTGCTGTGACTGTCTAGGCTTCTCCAGGATAGAAAAGAGCTCCTGACTGCATGCATCTCTGGCCTCCAAGCCATCCTCTGCCTCTGCGTCCCCTTCCCACTCTTCATCCAAGATTTCCTCCTCCTGGCTCGGTCCACTCTCCACTGGCACATGAGCCACCAAAGTATCCACAGGGGCCTTCGCAGAGGAGGTGGGGTCACCACCGAGTATTGGGTCCAGCTCTTTGTAGGACCAGAAGCTCGTGGGCACAGCACCAGAGCGGCAGTTTGCCTCCCGTGCCTTGTGGTAGGCGTTCCGCAGCTCCTTCACTTTTATCCTACACAGCAACGTGTCCTGGTCACGGCCCCTTTCTATTATGCATCTTGAAATCTGTCCGTAGGTATCATAATTCCTATGGCTGGAGCGCAGCTGGGACTGGACAGCCTCCTCTCCCCAAATGCCGATGAGGTCCAGCAGCTCGGCATTCCTCCAAGCGGGGGATCGCTGAGACCATGGCACGCATCACCGAGCAAACAGGAAGGGGACTTTCAAATTTGCAAAGGAATTGTGGGGTGGGGCTGATGGTTGGCCACCTGAGGGCAGGGCAGTAGAGTTCAAACTAATGCCCAGAGAGGTGAGAACAGGCATTGTGGGACACCTCCCGGAGGCCAATCGCAGCGCTGGAATCACCATGGGGTCTACACTGGCACCGCGGCACTGTAGCCCCAGCGCAGAAAGCTCTATGCCTCGCATTGGGGTAGTTTTTTTTAAGAGCGCTACAACTACGCAGTTTCTGAGCACTAAGGGGCTTGAGAGTGTGTAACCTCGGGACTAAGGTGCCTAAGCCCCTCTCCTCAGCATTTCACTCCTGGCTAGCCTAGGTGGCGCCCTGCTCACATGGCCAGTTTCTGAAGATCCCTTCCTTTAACATCTAACTCTTCCCATGCACTCTATGGGGAGCCTGGGTACTTAACTCAGGGCTGAGAATTCCACTGGTCAGCAAACTATGGGGGTTAGAATAGATGACCCTTGCAGTCTCTTCTAACCCTATGTACACTGTATTGTGACTGCCACAGAATTCAGCGAGTCTCCTTTCTCCATGGGACAATCATTCCAAGACGCTGCCAACTTTGTGAAGTGAGGGTTCCAAAGTCACACTCGAGACAGGCCCTTTCCCGCATGCCACACCACTGAGCCAGGCATAACAATTGTCAGAGTTCTTATGAGACTAACCGGAATGGAAAAATAAGAGTTGAGGTCCAGGTTTACAAAAGAATTCAGCACCCAAGAATTTTCATTGAGGAACCTAGACCAAGTGAGCAGATTTTCAAGAGTGCTGAGCACTCAACAGCTTTTTAAGTACTTAAATTGGAATGGAGTTCTTTTGAAAAACTGGACCTTAACATTTCCCAGATGCATGGATTATAAAGCCAGAAGGGACCAGTGTTATCTATTCTGATGTTCTGTGTAACAGTCCCTAGGACTTGCCTGAATTAACTCCTGTTTGAACTAGAACATATCTTTTTTTAAAAGTCCAGTCTTGATTTAAAGATTGCCAGTGATTAAGGATCTACTGGATAAATTGTTCTAATCATGGTTAATTACCATTACTTAAATAAAAAAGTCTTTTAAATGTTTTAAAAGAGTCAAAGCATTTGCTCTGACTGCCATTTTTGTCTCATTTTTTCAAAAGTACAATTTTTAAAAAAGTAAAAAATTTTGAACATTGTTTTGGAGTAACTAATGAATTATTATTTTCAATTATTTTTATCTATAGAGATTATGACAAGGTAGGACATGGGAATGCTTTCAACAGTTTACAAGTTGTTTTCTCATGAATCGTTCAGGTTGTATTCAAACCGAGTAAATCATAAGGCAGTTAGAAGGAATATTTTTAAAAAGTTATTTTAAACATTTCAATTCATTCTGCTAACAAGTTAATAATTTGTTTATTTTTAATGCACCTGCAGTGGGAAGTGACAATGAAAGACTAGTGGGGATTGTTTTTAAATGTCAAATTGCTTGGTTAATTTATGTATCAAGTTAATCTATATTTTAACACCCAAAGGATGCAATACATGTACAGAGGAGACATTTTCTCCATCCACGTGAATAGCAAGATATTTTAAAATTCATTTTGTAATGTGTGATTTAATATTTTAATCCACACAGCATACACAAATGTGAAATGTGGTTTTATAAACTTCTTAGACTTTTCTGACTTCAGAAAGTACAGACGATGTCTTAAGTCTCATCAAAAAGCATGCAATAAAAATGTCAGGACCTACATTTTAAAGAGCCATTTAAACTTAAAATTCATATTTTGTAATACATGTATACTACTAACAATTATGATAATTAAAAGCAAAAGAATTATAATTGCCCAGTTTAGTTTTTCCACACTTTTAAAGGAAGGAATGAACAAACAAACAAGAAAAACATTCTTAGCAGCATTATCTACCCACACAGTGCTGGCCTCTTGAAATATATTCATAGTTATAAAATATATTAAATGACAGTGAAACCCAGTGATCAGTATGTTTTCTATCTCCCAGTCTGTGCCTAATCCACAGAAGATGTGAATCTGTTACATCTCTCAGGTAGTAAGAAGAACAGAAGTACTTGTGGCATCTTAGAGACTAACAAATTTATTTGAGCATAAGCTGCCTCTTGAGCTCAAGCTGTGAAGACTTGTGCTTTTAGCTCTGAAGTCCCTGATTCAATCTTTGCTGCTGTCAGCCAAGATGATAGCTGTCACACAAGCACAGACCTACTCCTGCTTCCAGGGAAATTATTAAGAATTCTTCCAGTATGGCAGCAGAATTAGGCCCAAGTTAAGGATCTATATTCCCTAGGGGAAATTCACCCTTGCAGAGATGGCCTGTATTTGCCCTATGCAGCATCATCAACCCTAAATGTTCAAAAATTCGAGTCAGATCCTAAAACTCATGAGCATAGCTTAAAAATCATGGAGGTTTTTAGTTTGTTTTTTGTTTGTTTGTTTGTTTTTTTAATTCACCTTCTCTTCTTCTGAGCGTTTCAGATTCACTTGCTGAAATTCAATAGAGTCAAGTGCAAAGTACTACACTTAGAAAAAAAATCAAATGCACAACTACAAAACAAGGAATAACTGGCTAGGCAGTAGTACTGCTGAAAAAGGATCAGTGGATTATAGCAGATCATAAACTGATCATGAGCAAACAGGATGCAAAAAAAAAGGTGCAAAAAAGGCTAACAACATTCTGGGGTGTATTAACAAGAGTGTGATATGTAAGACAGTGGAGGTAATTCCATTGGTCCTGCCCTACTCAGCCCTGGTGAGGCCTCAGCTGGAGTACTGTGCCAGTTCTGGACACCACATTTTAAGAAACATGTGGACATTAGAAAGAGTGTAGAAGAGAACACAAAATGATAAAAGGCTGACGTATGGGGCTAGGTTAAAAAGTCTGGGCATGTTAAGTCTTGAGAAAAGGCAACTGAGGGGGGACCTGATAACAGTTCATATATGTAAAGGGCTGTTATAAAGAGCACTGTGATCAATTATTCTCAATGAATTATTCTCATCTTAATCCTGAGAAAAGGTTGATTTGGTTAGATATTGTGGTAAACTGTCTTACTATAAGGATAGTTAAGATCTGGAATAGACTTCTAAAGAACGTTGTGAAATCCCAATCATTGAAGGTTTCTAAGACCAGTTACACAATTGCTTGTCAGGGATAGTTTATTGCAGTGTTGTAAGCATGTTGGTCCCAGGATATGAGAGAGAGAGAGAGAAAGAGAGAGAGAAGGTGGGCGAGGTTATCTTTTACTGGCAAACATTCCGTTGCTTCTCTACAAAAGAAAAAGGACACTAAACTATCTAAACTACTACATGCCACAAGGGTCCACAACAGTGGTTCCCTTAACCCACCCAGCAATATTGTTAATCTATTCAACTATACTCTTAGCCCAGCAGAAGAATCTGTCCTATCTCGGGGCCTCTCCTTCTGCCCCTCTCCCCACCCCCCCACGAACATGATACAGTTCTGTGGTGACCTAGAATCCTATTTTCGACATCTCCGACTCAAGGAATATTTCCAACACACCTCTGAACAACATACTAACCTACAGAGCCATTCCTACCAAGACTACAAAAAGAAGGATTCTGGGTGGACTCCTCCTGAAGGTCAAAACAATAGAATGGACTTCTACGTAGAGTGCTTCCGCCGACATGCACACGCTGAAATTGTGGAAAAGCAGCATCACTTGCCCCATAACCTCAGCCGTGCAGAACACAATGCCATCCACAGCCTCAGAAACAACTCTGACATCATAATCAAAAAGGCTGAGAAGAAGGTGCTGTCATCATCATGAATAGGTTGGAATATGAACAAGAGGCTGCTCAGCAGCTCTCCAACACCACTTTTTACAAGCCATTACCCTATGATCCCACTAAGAGTTACCAAAAGAAACTACAGCATTTGCTCAAGAAACTCCCTGAAAAAGCACAAGAACTAATCCACACAGACACACTCCTGGAACCCCGACCTGGGGTATTTTATCTGCTACCCAAGATCCATAAATCTGGTAATCCTGGATGCCCCATCATCTCAGGCATTGGCACCCTGACAGCAGGATTGTCTGGCTATGTAGACTCCCTCCTCAGGCCCTATGCTACCAGCACTCCCAGCTATCTTCAAGACACCACTGACTTCCTGAGGAAACTACAATCCATCGGTGATCTTCTTAAAAACACCATCCTGGCCACTATGGATGTAGAAGCCCTCCACACCAACATTCCACACAAAGATAGACTACAAGCCATCAGGAACAGTATCCCCGATAATGTCACGGCAAACCTGGTGGCTGAACTTTGTGACTTTGTCCTCCCTCATAACTATTTCACATTTGGGGACAATGTATACCTTCAAATCAGTGGCACTGCTGTGGGTACCTGCATGGCCCCACAGTATGCCAACATTTTTATGGCTGACTTAGAACAACGCTTCCTCAGCTCTCGTCCCCTACTCTCCCCCTTTCATGCAAATTGTGATAGTCACATGTAGGACTTATGGATCTTGAAAGGCATGTTGTTGGGAGTATTGATCATCATAGCAGTGAACATATGTCTGTATCTGTTGTTATGGCAGGATCTGGTGCCACTTTGAGTTGGTGCATCCTCATCTGTGGGGAGATCCTGATGATGAGCTTAGCACAAGCCAGAAGAGGGGGATCTAGAAAGTTTTCTTTCAGTATGGTGGTCCCCATTAAGTATTTGTTGTAATTGTTTGATGATACTCTGTAAGGGTTCCAGGGTGGTGTGGTAGTTGATCTAGGCATCAGTGGGATTTCCTCCCCTCCCCCACCCCATAATGAAGCAGGTTCTCTTGGGCCACAGGTTACCCACCACTGCCCTGTCAAGGTAAGCTGATTGCGGGCTGTAAGACATTTTGCGGACGTTGACAATCTGCATCCACGGCCTCCTGCAGCTCCCAATGGCTGTGGTTCACTGTTCCTGGCCAATGGGAGCTGCAGGAAGCGGCAGTCCTCAGGGATGTGCTGGCCATCGCTTCCTACAGCTCCCATTGGCTGGGAACGGTGAATCGCAGCCATTGGGAGGCTGCAGGGGGCTGTGCCTGCGGACGGCCAACAGCCGCAAAATGTCTCTCAGCCCACAATCAGCTTACCCTGATGGGCTGTGTGTGGCCTGCAGGTTGCCCACCACTGTCTTAGGGTATATGGGTAGCCCATTCCATTTTGTGATCTACTTTTCTGGTGGAGTGAGCTAGTGTACTTGGTCCTGCCTCAATGCAGGGGACTGCACTAGATGACCTCTGGTCCCTTCCAGCTATACATTACTGTGATTCTATGTTTTCAGCTTTCCTCAGCAACCAGAAGGGCTACAAGTATTTGTTGTTGTTTTTTAAAGAATGCTGAGAATCTCACAGTCACAAGATTACCAGAGCTGGGGAGTCAAGACAAATGCCACCTATCACAAAATTTGCAATCAAAGTGGCTAGAGTTGGCCACACTGCATATGCATCACTGTAGTCCCCTTAAAAACCCACCTAAGAAGGTTTAATTGGGGACTGGCAGATTGTGTAGAGGTCCAAAATTTGAACAATGGTGAATTTCACTGTAACTGACTGTTCAGAGAAAACAGTGAAACTGACTAATACCAAAAATTCTTTCAACTACATACAAGCAAACAAACTAAAAATAGAAAATCCCTTCCCTTAATCCCCACCCCCGTCTAACTTCTTTCAGCTATACTAATCTTATGGATTACTTGAAACAATCATAGGTGCAATATTTCCAGAGAGAAGTATGATTGAAGAAAATTACTTGGGATCTGTTATAAATCTATCCATAGCATTGGAATTGTTATACATGAGATTTACTGCTTTTTTCAGATAAGCAGGCATCCAAGTTAAGCATGGAACAATGCAATTCTTTTAAAAAGAAGTTTATGCCTATTATGATGTGTTAAACAAAATCTGTGCAGTATTTGCCTGTATGGTGGGGAAAGGAAAAGGAACTGACCAGAGAAATAAATTAAGAACATCTATAAGCCAGGAATAAGACAAGACAAGACAAGACATTATGTACTTTTTAAAAACTTTGTAACTTAATAGAATCATAGAATCATAGAATATCAGGGTTGGAAGGGACCCCAGAAGGTCATCTAGTCCAACCCCCCGCTCGAAGCAGGACCAATTCCCAGTTAAATCATCCCAGCCAGGGCTTTGTCAAGCCTGACCTTAAAAACCTCTAAGGAAGGAGATTCTACCACCTCCCTAGGTAACGCATTCCAGTGTTTCACCACCCTCTTAGTGAAAAAGTTTTTCCTAATATCCAATCTAAACCTCCCCCATTGCAACTTGAGACCATTACTCCTCGTTCTGTCATCTGCTACCATTGAGAACAGTCTAGAGCCATCCTCTTTGGAACCCCCTTTCAGGTAGTTGAAAGCAGCTATCAAATCCCCCCTCATTCTTCTCTTCTGCAGACTAAACAATCCCAGCGCCCTCAGCCTCTCCTCATAAGTCATGTGCTCTAGACCCCTAATCATTTTTGTTGCCCTTCGCTGGACTCTCTCCAATTTATCCACATCCTTCTTGTAGTGTGGGGCCCAAAACTGGACACAGTACTCCAGATGAGGCCTCACCAGTGTCGAATAGAGGGGAACGATCACGTCCCTCGATCTGCTCGCTATGCCCCTACTTATACATCTCAAAATGCCATTGGCCTTCTTGGCAACAAGGGCACACTGCTTGCGTTAACACTGGAATGCGTTACCTAGGGAGGTGGTAGAATCTCCTTCCTTAGAGGTTTTTAAGGTCAGGCTTGACAAAGCCCTGGCTGGGATGATTTAACTGGGAATTGGTCCTGCTTCGAGCAGGGGGTTGGACTAGATGACCTTCTGGGGTCCCTTCCAACCCTGATATTCTATGATTCTATGACTCATATCCAGCTTCTCGTCCACTGTCACCCCTAGGTCCTTTTCTGCAGAACTGCTGCCTAGCCATTCGGTCCCTAGTCTGTAGCGGTGCATTGGATTCTTCCATCCTAAGTGCAGGACCCTGCACTTATCCTTATTGAACCTCATCAGATTTCTTTTGGCCCAATCCTCCAATTTGTCTAGGTCCTTCTGTATCCTATCCCTCCCCTCCAGCGTATCTACCACTCCTCCCAGTTTAGTATCATCCGCAAATTTGCTGAGAGTGCAATCCACACCATCCTCCAGATCATTTATGAAGATATTGAACAAAACCGGCCCCAGGACCGACCCCTGGGGCACTCCACTTGACACCGGCTGCCAACTAGACATGGAGCCATTGATCACTACCCGTTGAGCCCGACAATCTAGCCAGCTTTCTACCCACCTTATAGTGCAGACTTAATAGCAGACTTATGGATGATAAGAGAAACAGTTGGTATGACATATAGTATAAAAGGATGAAAGCTGATTATAACATCAACCAATAGCATTACCATACATCATTTGCACTTGCAAGTTTATATTAGAGGGTCCATGTGCAAATATGCTTTTTAGCCCAATGAAGTTATGCTATAAATACTGCAGGAGTGTGTGTGACTGTTTACTGGCATTTAAACATCCCTGTGTTCTGTGCATCCTCTCATAAGCATACTCCCTCCATTTCCCTAATCCTCAAAGACAACAGGGACAACTTGCTCTTGAGCAATGCTAATAGGTTGTCAAGACTAGATTTGAATCTTTCCTAAGATATTCTATTTATCTGTTTCTTCACTGGTCTCCAAGGATAGAAGGGAATGTTTTATACATGGTTGTAGTTTTTGAAACTTATTTTAATCTTTTCTGCCAGAACAAATATTTCTCACATCACTACAGCCACAGTTGATACCTCAAATAACCCAACACTCATGGACCTCATTTCCACTTAAAAGTATTAGTCTTCCTGTCTAGGAATAGAGACACTTTTGTAGAACCCATTATCTGATTTCCCTGTCAGATCAGATCCTCTTGATTCATCGCTTGTGTCACAAATGTGTTTTATTTTATCTTGTGATGGGGTTTGGGGCAGGGGGTTTGTTTTGTTTTTTTTACCAGCGACACCTGGGCTTTGGAAGGGATTTTTAATCTTCTTTTAATGCCATGTACAGATACATTTTATCCACTTCAGCATTTATAATACACTGCAGAGGCCTTGTGACAGGATATATAAACCCTGCACTAGTATGCAAGTGGTTAAGGAGTTGCTTTGGGCTGGAATTAGGGTGAGCAGATGTCCCGATTTTATAGGGACAGTCATGATATTTGGGACTTTTTCTTATTACCCCCCACCCCCGTCCCGATTTTTCACACTTGTTATCTGGTCACCCTAGCTGGAATGGCCTCGCCACATCTGTGAGTCATTCCTCCACACCTGTAAGTCACCTGTGAGTCATCCCAGGACTGGAGGAAGAGTTAAAGGACTGAATGCTTTTCATATCTGGCCAACCCTGTGAAGGAAACAGTTTGTTGAGCCTCTCTAGCTCGGAAGAGGACTGGGAGATTGTAGAGCCCCTGCCCTTGCAGAAGGAGGGCGCAGGACCCCTTATATGAAGGAGAAAGGACTGATATTTACTTTCACTGGAACCCTAGTGGATGGTGATAGCCCCATGGCCCCTCTGAAGTAAGCGAGGCCCATATTCTGGAGGGAGCTACCTACAGGGTTCCCCCCACCCCTGGTTTTGTTTAGCCCCATTTACTGACTGCAGGCTGTTTTGTGGTTTCACCTGGGACCCTGTGAGGGGATCAGACTCCAGAGGCCTCAGCCATAGGGTTGAGGGCTGGCCTGTTAGAAAGATGCCCTGTAACACCTGCTAGGGTGGGGGATAATTGGACTCAGGTGGGTACTTCCCATGTAGGTCTTGTCAAGGCTGATTCCCCACTCTGGCACTCCGAGTGCAGAAGGTGGGGGCCAGCAAGGATTCTAAAAATCAGTACTGGCCACTCCAGGCTAGTATTAAACTCCCAAGGTTATAGCTTCTCTCTGACCTTGGATGGGTAGATGCTGCCACCACCCAAGTGCAAAAAAACCCTTTTGGATCCCAGGAAGGCGCATTTGGGAATTCCTTCCTGTGGGGTACCCTCAAGCCCTTTCACCCCCACCCCCGGGAAGAGCTGAGAAAGAAAACAAAGGAAATGAGCTATTGCCACCAGCTAATTAACAACATATGCACAAACCACTTAGGACACAAAAATCCAATCCTGTTCTTTAAAAAAAGGTAAATTTTATTAAAAACAAAAAGAAAGAAAATACATTTGGAATTTAGGCTTTTTGCTAGATTTAAAAAAAAAAAAAACAATTATAAGGATTAAGCATCAAGATAGCTCTCTCAAGGTCCAACTTAAAAGTTACAAGCAAAACAAAAGCATCTGGGGCTAGCACATAAAGAAATAAGAGATAAACATAATCACGTCTTCCTAGACATTTCCTGATCTACTTACATATCTGGAGTTTCAACTGAGTAGTCTCTAGGTATGATCTGATGATTTTCTTACCAGGCCCACAGCTTTTTCCAGCATAGCTTCAGCCCTGTCTCTGCTCTGTCCCCTCTCTCTGGAGAACAAGACAGACAAAGGGGAAGTTTTTTCCCAATTTTAAAAAGTTCTAGCCTTCCCATTGGCTCTTTTCGTCAGGTGTCCACTCCCTTTCTTTTACCTATGGACTTTTTTTAACCCTTTACAGGTAAAGCAAGTAGAGAACAGCTACTAACAGGGATTTTATAGCTAACTGGATAGCTGGGTGTCCATAAAAGGGAGCTCCCCCGCACCTTCATTTATCACAGTCCTAGAGGGGGCACTCTACAGACAGACAGACTCATGACAGGCCTATGCACAAAGGCGACTTTACACCCCTCTGGCAGTAAAGGGACCTTAGAGTAAGCCACATTTACACCCACTTTAGGTAGTATAAAGGGGACTTAGTGTAAGTGATAATTGGGCCCCCAATGCATTAGAGTGGAGGAGCCCCTTCCTCTTCCCTCCCAGCAAACCCTCAAGATGACAGCCACAATGTGGCTGGAATTGCAAGAGGTGCAAGATGGCAAATGCAGCTGGTGGCATCTTAATAGTCTAGAAGGAAAGGGGCGCAATCATGGCTTTGCCCAGCCAACACACCAGCGCGTGCTGGCAGGGTGGTACTGTAGACACCACAGGCTATACCTTTATGCTGCAGCATGACTCTCTACCGTGCATCCCCCAGTACTGCTGGAGGCATAACATCTTCCTCTTTGCTCCCTCTAACCTAATATTCATAGGGCCATGATTTGGTCCTTAATGTTTTTCCATGATTATATTATAGACATTTTTGTAGCTCTAGCAAATTCATCGAAGGGGCGCAGTGATTTACCCATGCCAGAAAAAGTGCAAGAATCATGTGTGATGACACAAAGAGTCAAGGATTAGTCCTGTTTTCTACAAGACCAAAAATAAATGGAACATGCCAGGATTTTGGCTATTGAAAAGAGTGATTATTTATATTTCCCCACTAGCATTGCTCCTATGAATAGTCTCTTGCTTAACCCTTGTACCTAACAGTGCTTGACAGACCACTCTTTTTATCCTTGCATGGAAACAATGGAAGGATTAAAGAAGGTGGTGATCTACTTATTAGGCAGGCATTGTTTCATTGTACGGATTAATGGAGTTTTACATGGGTGCAAAAAAGTGCCAGGAATATGCCAGTTAAGAAGAGCCCTTGCCGTTTCCTCCTTTGACCTTGAATATGGTTCTTTTTAAAAAAAGAACTAGATAAATTTATGGAGGATAGATCCATCAATGGCTATTAGCCAGGATGGGCAGGGATGCTGTCGCTAGCCTCTGTTTGCCAGAAGCTGGGAATGAGTGACAGGGAATGTGTGATGGGTTAAGTCACAGAGACCCGCTTGGGACTGTCACCTGATATGCTGGAATTACCTCTGAGCCCATTTTCCCTGCCAGCTTGGGACTCCAGAATCCTGTCTTCTTGATCCAGACATGCTAGCCTGCTGCAACACAAACCCAGGTCTTGTCCATGCCCCAAAAGCTGCAGATTTTAACCAAAAACTGCTCAGCAGGTCACCTATCTCCCGCACCCAGACACCCAGTTCCCAATGGGATCCAAACCCCAAATAAATCTGTTTTACTCTGTATAAAGCTTATACAGTGTAAACTCAAAAATCGTCCACCCTCTATGACACTGATAGAGAGATAGTCACAGCTGTTTTCTCCCTCAGGTATTAATCACTTACTCTGGGTTCATTAATAAATAAAGGTGATTTTATAAAATATAAAAAGTATAAAGAGTAGGATTTAAGTGGTTTCAAGTAATAACAGACAGAACAAAGTAAGTAACCAAGCAAAATAAAGCCAAAACACGCAAGTCTAAGCCTAATACATTAAGAAACTGATTACAGGTAAAATCTCACCCTCAGAGATGTTCTAATAAGCTTCTTTCACAGATTAGACTCCTTCCTAGTCTGGGCCCAATCCTTTCCCCTGGTACAGTCCTTGTTAGTTCCAGCAGACATCTTAGGTGGAAAGCAGGGGTGTTCTCATGACTGGCAGCCCCCTTTGTTCTGTTCCACCCCTTTTTATAGCTTTGGCACCAGGTGGGAATCTGTTGTCTCTCTGCGTCCCCATTCCTCCTTCTAAAAGGAAAAGCACCAGGTTTAAGATGGATTCCAGTATCAGGTGACATGTTCACATGTCCTGTGAAACCCCAGCCTCCATTCTTCCAGGGATGGCCCGCACGCACCCAGGAAGGCTTGCAAGTAAACAGACCATTTACAACCAATTGTCCTAGTCAATGGGAGCCATCAAGCTTCCAAACCACCATAAATGGCCCACACTTTGCGTAATTACAATAGGACTTCAGCATTATACTTCATATTCCTAGTTTCAGATACAAGAATGATACATTCATACAAATGGGATGAACACACTCAGTAGATTACAAGCTTTGCAATGATACCTTACAAGAGACCTTTTGCTTAAAGCATATTCCAGTTACATTGTATTCACACTCATTAGCATATTTCCATAAAACATTATGGAGTGCAACATCACAGAATGGATTGCTTGATGATTACCTGTTCATTCCCTCTATGGCACCTGGCATTGGCCAGTGTTGGAAGACAGGATACTGAGCTAGATGGACCTGTGGTCTGACCCAGTATGGCTGTTCTTACGTTCTTAAGCTTTACACTAAAATAGTGCAAGGGGAATGTCTGCCCAACCAACTTGCTTAATCCTGACACAAAAACCACAACAAGGATAATTCATTCACCATCACAAATTAAAAAGAAAACAGTCTTAACTAGTTTCAGAGTAACAGCCGTGTTAGTCTGTATTCGCAAAAAGAAAAGGAGTACTTGTGGCACCTTAGAGACTAACCAATTTATTTGAGCATGAGCTTTCGTGAGCTACAGCTCACTTCATCGGATGCATACTGTGGAAATTGCAGAGGACATTATTATATACACAGACACCATGAAACAATACCTCCTCCCACCCCACTCTCCTGCTGGTAATAGCTTATCTAAAGTGATCATCAAGAAGGGCCATTTCCAGCACAAATCCAGGTTTTCTCACCCTCCGCCCCCCCACAGACAAACTCACTCTCTTGCTGGTAATAGCCCATCCAAAGTGACCACTCTCTTTACAATGTGTATGATAATCAAGGTGGGCCATTTCCTGCAGGAATCCAGGTTCTCTCACCCCCTCACCCCCCTCCAAAAACCACACACACAAACTCACTCTCCTGCTGGTATTAGCCTATCCAAAGTGACCACTCTCCTTACAACGTGCATGAAAATCAAGGTTAAAATTCTTAACTAGAATTTTTTTAAAATGTCTCCTCAGAAACCCAAAAGTAAACTAAAATTTATCTCATATTTTAGATTCTAAGAAGCACGGACTGGCTTTATAGCTCGCAGAAAAGGATTGTTTCTGGAGTGAAAAGTAATTCATTCATTGTCATCGATATTTAGTGACTACTTTTGTGTGTTTGCAATCATACATCATTGCAGGGATTTAGTCAGAACTCTTGCATTCTATTCCCAGATGTTCCACTGATTTGCTATATAACCCTGCTCAAGTCACTTAATTCTGTGACTCAATTTATCCATCTGCAAGTTGGGTATAACAAAATACCTACCTACAAAAGGGAATTGTAGATTTCATTAATGAGGGCATGGCTACACCTGCAGATGTAGAGAGCTGGGAGTTAAACCAGTCCTCGGAGACCTCAGCAGGGAAAACACTGCAGTGTGTTCACGCTGTCGGCTGCAAGCACACTGGCATGGCCACATTTTAGGCACTTGCAGTGGCATTCGGAGCAGTGCATTATGGACAGCTATCCCACAGAGCACCTCTTGCCATTCTGGTGCTGTGGGTTGTGGGAAGGGGCGGAGGGTGCTGGGCATTCTGGGTCCTGTCCCAATGCCCTGTGATGCATCAGTTCGCATCCCAGCAATCCCTGTTCTTCCATCCACATTTGGTGCCATCTTTCAATGGTTTTTGTACTGCAGGCTGTCTTCCCTTTCGGTCTGCGGGAATGGATCCCAAACTGCTGAGGAATATGCTGATGGGTCTCGCCAGCACGTCAAAAATTGCAGTCGAGTTACTCCTTAAGCTACAAACTGACAGTGAGGAGTCTGAGGATGATGTCGACTCACATAACACATACGACACGAGGTTGCTTGTGGCATTCATGGACATGCTCACCACAGTGGAACGCCGCTTTTGGGCTCAGAAATCAAGCACTGAGTGGTGGGATCAGATCGTCATGCAAGTCTGGGATGATGAGCAGTGGCCGCAGAACTTTCGAATGAGAAAAGCCACTTTCATGGGACTGCATGCTGAGCTCACCCCAAACCTGCGGTACAAGGACACAAGATTGAGAGCTGCCCTGCTGGTGGAGAAGCAGGTGGCTATTGCAATCTGGAAGCTGGCAACTTCAGACAGCAATCAATAGGTCACTAACCAGTTTGGAGTGGGAAAGACGACCATTGGAATCGTGTTGATGCAAGTTTTTAGGGCCATTAATCGCATCCTGCTCAGGAGAACCATGACTCTGGGTAACGTGTATGACATTGTGGCTGGCTTTGCACAAATGGGTTTCCCTAACTGCAGAGGGGCAATAGATGGGACACACATTCCAATTCTGGCACCAGCCACCTAGCCTCCAAGTACGTTAATCAGAAGGGGTATTTCTCTGTGGTTCTCCAGGCACCTATGGATCACAGTGGGCATTCCATTAACATTAATGCAGGCTGGTCCAGAAAGGTGCATGACACACGCATCTTTCAGAGCACAAGGCCTGTTCAGGAAGCTGCAAGCTGGGACTTTCTTTCCGGACCAGAAGATCACCATAGGGGAAGTCAAAATGCCAATTGTGATCCTTGAAAACCCCGCTTACCCTTTAATGCCATGGCACATGAAACCCTACACAGGGGCCTTGACAGCAGCAAGGAGTGATTCAACAGGCTGAGTCGGTGCAGAATGACCTGGAGTGTGCTTTTGGCCGTTTAAAGGGTCATTGGCGCTGTCTGTATGGGAAGCTGAACCTGGCCGATGACAAAATCCCAACAGTTATATCCACATGCTATACCCTCCATAACATTTGTGAAGGGAAGGGTGAAAGCTTCACTCAGGCATGGACCTCTGAGGTTCAACACCTGGAGGCTGAATTTGAACAGCCAGAGTGCAGGGCTATTAGAGGGACCCAGTGTGGGGCTGCAAGGATTAGGGATGCCTTGAGGGAGCAATTTGAGGCTGAAAGCCACCACTAGTGTTTGGTGCCCTGCAAGGGAGTGAAGTGCAGTGGTTCCAATGTTAGTAGGAATCTGTGTTTGCTACGTATGATGCACTGACTTGCAGTGCCTCTTGCTTTCCTGAGCTACTGTATCTTTTACTTAATGCAATAATAAAGAATGTTTTCAAAGCCAAAAATTCTTTTTTTGAAAAGAAATACAACTGCTTGGGAAACAGAAAGAACATGACACATCTGTGCTGTGTGGGACGAGGGAAGGGGGTACGATGGCAATGGGACAATCACAGATTTGCGTATGACTTGTTATCATACTCAGCCTTTCTGCCTGGAGTGCTGTGCAATCATAGAATCATAGAATATCATGGTTGGAAGGGACCTCAGGAGGTCATCTAGTCCAACCTCCTGCTCAAAGCGGACCAATCCCCAGCTAAATCATCCCTGACAGGGCTTTGTCAAGCCTGACCTTAAAAACTTCAAAGGAAGGAGATTCCACCACCTCCCTAGGTAACACGTCCCAGTGTTTCACCACCCTCCTAGTGAAAAAGTTTTTTCCTAATATCCAACCTAAACCTCCCCCACTGTAACTTGAGACCATTACTCCTCGTTCTGTCATCTGCTACTTCTGAGAACAGTCTAGATCCATCCTCTTTGGAACCCCCTTTCACGTAGTTGAAAGCAGCTATTGAATCCCGCCTCATTCTTCTCTTCCACAGACTAAACAATCCCAGTTCCCTCAGCCTCTCCTCATAAGTCATGTGTTCCAGTCCCCTAATCATTTTTGTTGCCCACCGCTGGACTCTTTCCAATTTTTTCACATCCTTCTTGTAGTGAGGGGTGCAAAACTGGACACAGTACTGCAGATGGGGCCTCACCAATGTCGAATAGAGAGGAACAATCATGTCCCTCGATCTGCTGGCAATGCCCCTACTTATACAGCCCAAAATGGCCTTCTTGGCAACAAGGGCACACTGTTGACTCATATCCAGCTTCTCATCCACTGTAAGCCCTAGATCCTTTTCTGCAGAACTGCTGCCTAGCCACTCAGTCCCTACTCTGTAGCAGTGCATGGGATTCTTCCATCCTAAGTGCAGGACTCTGCACTTGTCCTTGTTGAATCTCATCAGATTTCTTTTGGCCCAATCCTCCAATTTGTCTAGGTCTCTCTGTATCCTATCCCTACCCTCTAGCGTATCTACCTCTCCTCCCAGTTTAGTGTCATCTGCAAACTTGCTGAGGGTGCAGTCCATGCCATCCTCCAGATCATTAATGAAAGTATTGAACAAAACTGTCCCCAGGACAGACCTGCCAACTAGACATAGAGCCATTGATCACTATCTGATGAGCCTGACGATCTAGACAGCTTTCTATCCACCTCATAGTCCATTCATCCATCCCATACTTCTTTAAGTTGCTGGCAAGAATATTGTGGAAGACCGTATCAAAAGCTTTGCTAAAGTCAAGGAATAAACACATCCAGTGCTTTCCCCTCATCCACAGAGCCAGTTATCTTGTCATAGAAGGCAATTAGATTAGTCCGGCATTACTTGCCTTTGATGAATCCATGCTGACTGTTCTTGATCCTTTCCTCTCCTCTAAGTGCTTCAGAATTGATTTCTTGAGGACCTGCTCCATGATTTTTCCAGGGACTGAGGTGAGGCTGACTGGCCTGTAGTTCTCCGGATCCTCCTTCTTCCCTTTTTTAAAGATGGGCACTATATTAGTCTTTTTCCAGTTGTCCAGGACCTCCCCCGATCGCCGTGAGTTTTCAAAGATAATGGCCAATGGCTCTGCAATCACATCCGCCAACTCCTTTGCACTCTTGGATGCAGCGCATCTGGCCCCATGGACTTGTCCTCATCCAGCTTTTCTAAATAGTCCCAAACCACTTCTTTCTCCACAGAGGGCTGGTCACCTCCTCCCCATGCTGTGCTGCCCAGTGCAGTAGTCTGGGAGCTGACCTTGTTCGTGAAGACAGAGGCAAAGAAAGCATTGAGTACATTAGCTTCTTCACATCCTCTGTCACTAGGTTGCCTCCCTCATTCAGTAAGGGGCCCACACTCTCCTTGACTTTCTTCTTGTTGCTAACATACCTGAAGAAACCCTTCTTGTTACTCTTAACATCTCTTGCTAGCTGCAACTCCAAGTGTGATTTGGCCTTCCTGATTTCACTCCTGTATGCCTGAGCAATATTTTTATACTCTTCCCTGATTTTGTCCAATCTTCTACTTCTTGTAAACTTCTTTTATGTATTGACGATCAGCAAGGATTTCACTGTTAAGCCAAGCTGGTCTCCTGCCATATTTACTATTCTTTCTACACATCAGGATGGTTTGTCCCTGTAACCTGAACAAGGATTCTTTAAAATACAGCCAGCTCTCCTGGACTCTTTTCCCCCTCATGTTATTCTCCCAGGGGACCCTACCCATCAGTTCCCTCAGGGAGTCAAAGTCTTCTTTTCTGAAGTCCAGGGTCCGTATTCTGCTGCTCTCCTTTCTTCCTTGTGTCAGGATCCTGAACTCGACCATCTCATGGTCACTGCCTCTCAGGTTCCCATCCACTTTTGCTTCCCCTACTAATTCTTCCTGGTTTGTGAGCAGCAGGTCAAGAAGAGCTCTGCCCCTAGTTGGTTCCTCCAGCACTTGCACCAGGAAATTGTCCCCTACACTTTCCAAAAACTTCCTGGATTGTCTGTGCACCACTGTATTTCTCTCCCAGCAGATATCAGTCTCCCATGAGAACCAGGGCCTGCGATCTACTAACTTCTGTGAGTTGCTGGAAGAAAGCCTCGTCCACCTCATCTCCCTGGTCCGGTGGTCTATAGCAGACTCCCACCACGATATCACCCTTGTTGCTCACACTTCTAAACTTAATCCAGAGACTCTCAGGTTTCTCTGCAGTTTCATACCGGAGCTCTGAGCAGTTATACTGCTCTCTTACATACAATGCAACTCCCCCACCTTTTCTGCACTGCCTGTCCTTCCTGAACAGTTTATATCCATCCATGACAGTACTCCAGCCATGTGAGTTATCCCACCAAGTCTCTGTTATTCCAATCACATCATAATTCCTTGACTATGCCAGGATTTCCAGTTCTCCCGACTTGTTTTCCAGGCTTCTTGCATTTGTGTATCAGCACTTAAGATAACTCACTGATCGTCCCTCGTTCTCAGTATGAGGCAGGAGCTCTCCCCTCTCACGCTCTCCTGGTATCCCACGTCCCCACTTACCTCAGGACTTTGGTCTCCTAGTTTAAAGCCCTCCTCACTAGGTTAGCCAGCGTGCCTGCGAAGATGCTCTTCCCTCTCTTCGTTAGGTGGAGCCCGTCTCTGCCTAGCACTGCTCCTTCTTGGAGCATCATTCCATGGTCAAAGAATCCAAAGCCTTCTCTCTGACACCACCTGCGTAGCCATTCATTGACTTCCACAATTCGACAGTCTCTATCCAGGCCTTTTCTTTCCACGGGGAGGATGGACAAGAACACCACTTGCTCCTCAAACTCCTTTATCCTTCTTCCCGGAGCCACGTAGTCTGCAGTGATCCGCTCAAGGTCATTCTTAGCAGTATCTTTGGTGCCCATGTAGAGAAGCAGGAAAGGGTAGAGATCCGAGGGCTTGATGAGTCTTGGCAGTCTCTCCGTCACATCGTGAATCCTAGTTCCTGGCAAGCAGCAGACTTCTTGGTTTTCCCGGTCAGGTTGGCAGATAGATGACTCAGTCCCCCCGAGGAGAGAGTCCCCAACCACTGCCACCAGCCTCCTTCTCTTGGAATTGGTGGTCATGGAACCCGCATCCCTAGGACAGTGCATCTCATGCCTTCCAATCGGCGGAGTCTCCTTCTGCTCCCTTCCCTCAGATGTATCATCTAGTCCACTCTCCGCATTAGTACCTGTGGAGAGAACATGAAAACGGTTGCTTACCTATATCTGCATTGCTGGTACATGGATGCTCCCCTTTCTTCTTCTGGAGGTCACAAGCTGCCAAATTTCTTCACCGTCCTTCTGTCCCCGCTGCACAACCTGCTCTGAATCTTCAGAGTGTTGTGTCCGTAGAAGCATATCCTGACATCTGTCCAGGAAATCTTCAGTTTCTCTTATGCAACGCAGGGTCGATACTTGTTTCTCCAGACCTTGAACCTTCTCTTCCAATATGGAGACCAGCTTGCACTTTGTACAGACAAAGTCGCTTCTGTCCTGTGGAAGAAAGACAAACATGGCACATCCTGTGCAGGTCACAACAGCTGAACGCTCACCATCCATATTGCCTTCCTTCTACGAGCTTCCTCAGGAGTTGTAGTAACTACAATGAGTCCTGCACTTCAGGCTGGCTAAAATGTATAGTGATAGGGGTTGAGTGCAGTGGGTAAGGGTCATAGTTTTCAGGGCTGGGTGAAGCCACAGGTGTTGGAGGCAGCTGGTGGCAATAAGAACCTGGATGTTGGGGAAAGTGGGTTGGCGGTGACATGGGAGCACAAGAGAAAGTTTTGGGACAAGGGCTACAGGGGGTGGCAGGCGCAGAATTACTCCACCTGCATTGCTACGAGCACCTGTATCGAGTCCGCTTGGTGCTCCATGATGCTTAGCAGCCACTCCATGCTTTGGTGCCGGTGATCCGCATTCTGCTGGCGGACCCTCCTTTCACTCTCCCACCACTCCTGCACTTTTTGATTTTCATTAATGGACTGCTACATCACTTCATACAGCATGTTCTCTTTGCTTTTTCGAGTACACTTCCTGATTCTTTGGAGTCTTTTGGTCATTGATAACAAGGACATCTTGGATCTCAAGGTTGCATCTCTAAGCCAAAATGCAACACTTAACAGAGGCAGCATTGTTCACACCGGACAAAGCAATGATTCGGCCGTACTTAAAGACAAGCACAGTGTACACAATAGCAGAAATTGCCCATCCCAAAGCAAGTGCATATAACCCACAGGAGCCCCAAAATGGTGAGTAAGCACAGGGGCAAGGGGGACTGATTGTTTCATGGCCATGCTGTCCTCTGGGGTTCTGTGCCTTGGGGAGAGCCAACAGCTGCAGGGGGCCCCCTATACTGAATACTGTCCCCACATTTTACACAGGAGTTCGTCTTGGAAGATATCTCACTGCTGAGGTGACCTGGGAAGCAAGGGAGGGTCTTCTACTACAATGCGGCTTCCGCCCTGGCCCATATGCAGCTTGCCTGTGTACAGCAATTTTTCCTCCCACCCCCCATGGCACAATGGTGTGGACATGTTAGCCTTACTGGGACAAGGAGCACAGCTCCTGGCTGCATGCATCTAGGGATACCGGGCCGTCTTCCTCCTCCTCAGCACCCTCGCTCCCGCTTTCCTCCTCCTCCTTCTGCCTTGTTGAACTGAGCTCTGAAGTGTCCATGGTGGTCTTCGGAGTGAAGGTGGGGTCACCACCAAATATTACATCCAGCTCTTTGTAGAAATGGCAGGTCACAGGGGCAGCACCAGAGAGGCCGTTTACTTCACGCACTTTGTAGTATGCATTCCACAGCTCCTTCACTTTAACCCTGCACTGCAGTATGTCCCGGTCAGGGCCCCTTTCCATCATGTCCCTTGATATCTGCCTGAAGTTATCATAATTCCTACAGCTGGAACACAGCTGGGACTGGACAGCTTCCTCCCCCCAAATACTGATGAGGTCCAGCACCTCGCTATTGCTCCATACTGGGGATCTCCTGGCGCATGGAGGCATGGTCACCTGGAAAGATTCGCTGAGAGCACTCCACGCCTTTCTGAGCAAACTGGAAGGGGATTTTCAAAATTCCCAAAGAATTTAAAGGGGGGTCTGATGGTTGGTCACCTGAAGGACAGGGCAGTAGAGTTCAAAGTGATGGCCAGAGTGGCTAGAACAGGCATTGTGGGACATTTCTGGAGGTCGATCAGAGCGCATTAATAGGCCAGGGCATCCACACTGATGCCGCAGCACTCCAGCCAGGCTGCAGCAAGCGTTATGCTTCTCATGGAGGTGGATTATCAGAAGCGCTCCAGCCGCGGAGTCCGGGCTCTCTATGTGCCTTGCCAGTGTGGACGTGTCATGAGTTAGGGTGCTGCTTTAATGCGCTCTAAGTCACAAGTGTAGCCAAGCCCTAAGGGTTCTATTCTGCTAGCCTCTCTCCTGCTGAGAAGTAATTATTCACACAGTTCCATTGTACACAATGACTGCTCATATGAGTAATTGCTACCTGGCAAGACTAAAGATAGCAAGATTTCAGCCTCCATTGTAAAGTGCATAGACAAGAGATTCTACAGAGGCTACTTCATAATTATAACAAAGACCTGGTTAAGATCTCATGATAGTTGTGAAAGATGAGCCTTTTAACCACCACTTAAATATTTTAAAACACTATTATGTTTTTAGCCAGGGGTTGCACATTACCCTGACATAGATCAGAATCAAAAATGTCATTTGGATGCACATGTCCCCTATGATATGCAAATACAATATCAGCTGAGCATGTGAAGGAGAAAGCATGGCATTACACCATACAATATATGCTTGTCAATCACCCTACATACTTATGATCCTGAGATATGATCTATGTCCACAAATGTCTCCTTATGCACAAGTTCCAATATTCATGGTATCTACCTTTCAGGAACTTCTTTCCCTGAAACATTAACATCTTTTAAGACCTAGTCAAGCAATTTCACATATTTCAGTTCTCTTTACTAAATAGCATTGTACTCAATTGACAAGTGTTCTGCAGCTATATTTGTCCTTGAGATATTTTCCCCTTCACATCCCTCTTGAAGAATCCTTTGCAGCTTCTGTATGCATTTTCCAAACTCTGTATAACTGTTGTGTTACTGTTTTGCCTGAGAGATTTTTAGTGAAATGACATAGTTGCAATAATGATAATTAACTATAAATAATTAATGCCCGAATCTTCTTTGGATTATGGAACCCCTTGAATAGCAGAATCTCTTATATGAATAGCTAGTTAAAAAGATTCTCGTTTTAAGTATGCAGTGAATGGTCTTGACATATGAATGTCAAGACCATCTAAGCAGGTAGGGGGGTGGAAGCATTAAAATGGGTCCAAAAGCAGCTCCTTGATTCATCGTCCTGTGTCAGACCTAGCCACCTGAGCTTCCCATGAAGATAACAGGAAGAGCTTGAGCAGCAAAGACAATTGCTCTGTAATAGATTTTAGCAGTCACCTCCACTTGCTTTCAAGATTCAAAAGAATAGATAAAACCCCAGAGGTAAAATAGAATCTCTCCGCTCATGTGTTAGATAGCAGGAGACCTTTCTGCCTCCCACCCTTTAAGAGTGAAGCCTATCAAATATTACAACTTTTATTATGGGCATTCAGAACAATAGCTCTTTCCCCTGACACTGCAGTGACAGGTCATCAATTTAGCCAACAAGCTTTTGTTTGGCTTTGTTCTGACAAGCCAGTTTGCCCAACTGCAGTTAGCTTTGAATGATCTGAAAACTGAATTGTTTGTAAAAAGAAAAGGAGTACTTGTGGCACCTTAGAAACTAACAAATTTATTTGAGCATAAGCTTTCGTGAGCTATAGCGAATACAGACTAACACGGCTGCTACTCTGAACTGTTTGTGTTCATTGTCATTTAGTGCCAGGACAGTTCTCAAATGTTGACTTTTAACTCATCTAAATAGATGAATGGCTGGCTTCAAGGTGAGTGATACTTGATTCATAGTTCTGTATATCATCAGCTCCCATGAAAAGAACTGCAAAGGAGCTGGAGCAGGAAGGATAATTGCTCTGCAATGGGTTTCAGCACTCAGCTCCACTAACTGTCAAGATTAAAAAGTAAAGATTAAACCCCCAAGGGAAAGAAAAGTCACTGCCTGCTTGTCAAATAGCATAAGCCCTGCTCCCCTCTCTTCCTCTGTCCCACTTCAAGAGTGACCTCTAACATGAATGAGATACAAGGGGAGTGAGGGAATATCTTTTATAGGACCAACGTCTGTTGGCGAGACAGAAGCTTTTGAGCCACACACAGAGCTCTTCTTCAGGGCTGGGATGTAAACTTTGTTCTATGAGATTTCACATCAAAAGCTACCCCAGTGTAGCTACAATGACAGGTCATGAGTTAACTTATTACAGTGACTTTTGGATAAAACAATTGGCTTAAATAAAATGGCAAGATAAGGGAAAGTATAGGTCTGACTCCTTGTCTTTTATTGCCCTGACAGCTTTACAGAATGTACCATATGACGTTGCATTCCATATGCTTTATGAAAATATGCTTATGAATGTGAATATGATGTAACTGGAATATGCTTTATGCAAAAGGTCGCTTGGAAGGTATCATTACAAAGCTTATAATCTACTGCATGTTTTCATCCTATTTGTTTTCATGTATTATTTCTATGTCTGAAGTTAGGAGTCTAAGATATAAACTTGTATTCCTGATGTAAGCATACTAAGTGGAAGCCATTAAGGGTGCTTCAGAATCAATGACCTGTAAATGGCTCTGTTTACTTGCAAACCGTCCTGTGTACCTGTGGGCCAGCCCAGGAAGAATGGAGGCTGGGGTCTCACAGGACATGTGACCATGTCACCTGATAATGAAATCCATCTTAAATCTGGTACTTTTCCATTTAGAAGGAGGAGTGGGAATCCAGAGACACAAAAGATTCCCGCCTTGTGCCAAAGCTATAAAAGGGGGTGGAGCAGAACAAAGGGGGCTGCCAGTCATGAGAAAACCCCTAGTTCCACCTGAGAGGTCAGCTGGAACTAACAAGGACTGTACTGGGGAAAGGATTGGGCCCAGAGTAGGAAGGAGTCTAGTCTGTGAAAGAAGCTTATTAGAACATCTGAGGGGGAGATAGTTCTTAATGTATTAGGCTTAGACTTGTGTGTTTTTGCTTGGTGACTTACTTTGTTCTGTCTGTTATTTCTTGAAAACACTTAAATCCTACTTTTATACTTAGTAAAATCACTTGTGTGTATTAATGAACTCAGAGTAAGCAATTAATACCTGGGGGAGCAAACAGCTGTGCATCTCTCTATTGGTGAGATAGAGAGTGGACAATTTATGAGTTTACCCTCTATAAAGCTTTATACAGAGTAAAACAGATTTATTTGGGGTTTGGATCCCATTGGGAGGGAGCTGGGTTTCTTGGTGCTGGAGGAAGATAACCTACTAAGCTGTTTTCACTTAAAGCCTGCAGCTTTGGGGGTGTGATAAATGAACAGAGGAGAGGTAACTCCCTTTTATGGACAGAGTCACTTCATTGTAAAATCCCTCTTGGTCTCTGTTCTCTGCTTGCTTGACCTGTGAGATTAAGGGGAAACTTTTTTTGCCCCATTTTAAAAAGTTCTATCCTTCCCATTGGCTCTTTTGGTCAGGTGCCCACTCCTTTTCTTTTACCTGTGGGCTTGTTAACGCTTTACAGGTAAAGCAAGCAGAGAACAGACACCAAGAGGGATTTTACAGCTAACTGGAGTATTTTCACTAGAGGCATCTGAAGAAGTGAGTTTTTTACGCACAAAAGCTTATGACCAAATAAATCTGTTAGTCTTTAAGGTGCCACCAGACTCCTCGTTGTTTTTGTGGATACAGACTAACACGGCTACCCCCTGATACTTGGCATAAAAGGGAGCTACCCCCTCCCCCCCGCACACACACACACACACACACACACCTTCCTTTAACACAGGGGGCATGGCCCAGACCCTAGGTCTGTGTTGCAGCAGGCTAGTGTGTCTGGCTCAACAAGACAGGGTTCTGGAGTCCCAAGCTGGCAGGGAAAATGGGCTCAGGTAACTTCAGCATGTCAGATGGGGGGTCTCTGTGACTGAACCTGTCGCATATCACTCAGCTGCTTTAATTAATTTGTCACCTCACAGTGTATTTCCCTTTAAAAACACTCAGTGGGTCTGAAGGCAGGCAGTTGCCAGTGGCAGCATTACAAGTGCTGCACGTCTTGTGGATCACACTGCAGGACTTGCCACCTCTACATGTCATGCACATAAGATATGAACATGTAGGAGGAGAGATGGCTTTTTTATTTAAAAAAAAAATCTAAGAAATTACACACAATGCTAAAAATATTAAGGTTGCAAAGTTAAGCAGTCAAAAATTAGGAAGTGCTTGAATTAGTTTCCTGTGCCTCCCCTTCCCTCCCTGTGTATGCATTATGATACAATTTTTAATTCCATGATCATCTACTTATTTTTTCCCCACAAGACTTTTGCCTCATTCAGTAAGCAGATTGGACCTGCTCCAGTGATGAATCAGGATTTTGTAGTAAAGGAAATGGTTATCATTAGGACCTCTCCCTCATTTGTTGCAGAAGTTGGAAGGTGTGAACTATTTTTAGTACTGGGGTAGGTGGGTCTAGGCCTACCCAGAAGCAAAAGGCTGCCTTATTAGCTAACGGGGAGGGACCACTAAGCCCAGGCTACAGTTTATTTCTGGGGACAAAAAATGAAAAAATAGGAGGGGTGTGAGGTCAATGGTTGAAAATCAGGGATCCTGAGGGGGACACCAAGCAGAGAACACCTGACAGCACGCACTGCTCTTCAAAGGTTTCTAGGGAAGCAGTGGACACTTCCCAGAGGAACTCTGCCTCTCTAGAGGTGTGATTGGAGGGGGACCACAAATAGGCCACATAGTCACAGAGCACCCACACCACCATCCAGCTTCCTCCTCCTGGTATGACAGATGACTTAAGGCACTGCACTGAGGTGGGCTTCAATTCCTGTTCTCAGATTAGGAATGACACCTGTGATAATTTGTATTCTTATGTTCACCACTTTCATAAAACTATGATAAATCTTGTACAAAGAATGCCTTGTGGAGGTATCATTTGAAAGCTCATAATCTGCTGAACATTACTGTCCTGGTAAAATGTTGGCAATATTGTTAAAGTAAAGTTATAAAATTCTACTATAAAAAATTTGTTTCAGGTCTAGGGAAACAGCTTCAAACCAATTCCCCAGAGACAAAAGGCTAGCCAGCACCTCAGCCAGGTGTTAGCATAATCAAATGGATTATCACCTGATTAAGTGGACATTCTTTGGTTGGAAGAAGGATGAGTCAGAAATTTACAGCTTGGCAATAGAATAGCTTGAGGTTCCCATGTAAACAGACTGTCTCCTGGAAATTATTCTCAAAAAGGAGGAAACGATGGAAGAATAAGGAACAGAAGACACAAATCATCTCTACTTATGGCATCAATGACACCTGAAAGAAAAAGGAAGCATCATTGCACTGGAGAGTGATCCTGGCTGAGAGGTACCCAGCCAGTAAGACTGCTAGAACACGTGGGGAGAGATCCTGTGCTTTGAATTCACTTTAGCTTGTTAAGTTAGCTAGTAGTTGTGTTTTACCTTTTAATTTCTTTGTAACCAATTCTGACTTATGCCTCATTACTTGTAAACACCTAAAAAAAAACAACCTATTTTTCTGTAGTTAAACTTGTTTTATTATTTTATTGAAACCAGGGTGTTTGGATTAAAGTGTTTGGAAAATTCATTTGAGCTAGAAAATGATATGCACACATTCAGTTATTAATGAAATGACGGGCTTTCTATGAGCTTGTATTGTCCAGAAGGAAAGAACTGGACAGTACAAGATGCACATTTCCGAGGACCAGTCTGGTACTGGGAATTTGCTGGTGTGACTAATATAATTCAGGAATGGCTGGCTAAGACCACTCATATAACTCAGCTGGGCCTAATTTACATGCAAGAGTCGGTATGTGAGCACGCTAGGTTGCTGTCACAGCGAAGCAGCATAAAAGCCACGCCAGGTTGGAGAATTGAGGGAACAGCTGTTTAACAGTCCAGATTGTACCCTGGGAAATGTCACAACATTAGCCTGTCTGTCTCAGGGCAATGCTTCACTAGAAGCTGTTGCCGGCATAGCTATATTGGTTAGGTAGGGGTTGTTGTTTGTTTGGTTTTTTAAAACTTAGCTGTGCCAGCTAACATTCTAGTGTAGATGCAGTAATACCGGCAGATAAGTGCTTTTGTTGGTGGAGCTTACTTCACTCCTAGAAGGCTCCCCAGAACTGCTCAGTGACAGAGCTTATTGAGGAGGGGGACATGACAGATGCAGAGCCCATGGACAGGATCTCTGAGACCCAGTTGAGCCCAGAGAGGCCCCAATAAGGAATGGGAAGGGACTCTGGTAGGTGTAATTTACTGTCCCTTTTAGTGTATTGTACTCCTTTTTGCATAGCCCCTCAACTCTTTCAACCCCTCCTCTCAAAATGGTGGCCACAGGCAGGGAACAGAATTCTGTTTTAAGGTAGTCACTTTATTTTAAGAGCATGTACTGGAAAGTAATAGGCAAAAAGTTAAAGAAAGAATACTTTAAATTATCAAAAAGCACACCCAAAGATGCACTTTAGCAAAAGCCTTTGATGCATTTTAAGTAAAAAACCTCTTACATGTAGAAAAGATTTCTGGTAAAAAATAATGGAAGTATATTTCAATTAATTCAGAACTGAAAAATGAATGCATTCAAATCAATATCTGAACATAAAAATTAAATACATCAAAAATACAAAAGAATGCTTGCAAGCAGTCCAGTAACTGGATAGTCGGACTACATGATTTTGCAAAATGCCATTGTAAACTTACTGGATGGAGGTTGTGTAATCCAAAACACAAGAATTTGGTTTTCAAGTGTGAAAGTCCAAGCACAGAACAAATTACTTGCATACTGTGCTTGGAATCAGGAAACTGCTGGTGGTTCAGGGTGCAAGGCTTGGACTGACTCACAGAACTAGACCACTACCCCAAATCTTCTCCACTTGCAGAGTTTCTAGTTTACTTTGGCTCAAACATCTTTTTGTCCTCTGGAATGATTTCACTGAATTTGTTTGGCCCTCACCTGCACATTTCTAGCAAGAGCAGCCGCCTTTCTTCTGCTACAGAAAGACGCCTTCCTATGCCACTCTGCAATAAGCTCCAGGGTGCCATTGCTGTGAGGAACCCATCAGCATATGGACCCAAGCAACCTCAGTCTTGAGCGGCTGACTTCTCTGGGCCTTTGGCATCTTTATGAGTGAGGATATCTGCCCAGACCACCACCACCTGGAGTAAGTTTAGCAGTGTTTACTAAACTAGTCCTACACTTATCTGGGACTCCCACACCCTATCTCTGGAGGGGGAGGATAGTTTTCAAATTCTCTACTCCATCTACTCTCTGTGCTGTCTGCCAATACATGACCCTGAAACAAGCAGTAGTGACTGTGACTGTTCATATTTGTAAGCAGATCTGTGTGAGAAAAATTATAGTGAATTGTGACACTTCTCTTTTGATGTCAGCCAGCTATTTAGATTTAAAGGGTTAGCAATCTGGTTGTTTATCAGTTACCTCAGCTGAGGTACAGGAGTGACAGAAGCTCTCTAAAAATGGAGGTCCCACAGGTGCCCGAACTGTGGCACCATCCCCTGCACCACCCTTCCCCATCATGGGCCTGCCCCCCCCCCCCCCGACTCATTCCATTGCCCCTGCTGAGGTATCCTTGAGAGCCACACCTGCTGACAGACTGACCACGATAACCAAGAAATACAGACTGACAAGGCAAGATGTGTTTTTGGAGCTGCTTGAGAGTGCCAAGTCCAGAGCCCATGAGACCAGGAAATGGCAGGAACACATTCTGGAGGAATGGCAGAAGGACTGAGAGGTGCATCGAGAAATACACCAAGGCATCCTGCAACTCCACAGACAACAAACTCAGATGCTCCAGTAGGGCAAAACATCCAAAGGCCTACACTCCAGCAGCCATTAACTCTCCCCACCCTACCACAATATCCATGCTACTCAATCCCAATGGAGAACTGCGATGAATTACACATACAGTAACCTGCGTTACAGCCCAGAGCAGCCAACACCCTGCACTCTTTTGTTAGTAGTTTGTTGTTCATTACCACAAAAGTTCTATTTTGTGAAAGCCATTTCTTTGTTTCACAATATAGATATAGCCCCCCAAATTAATGCCTCAGATTCATAAAAATTCATGGCTATGCACTGTATATTCATAAAGTAACAAAGAAACACACTGGCTATGGCATGCTGTCAAAGTGTGCTTGAAAGGCCTTCCTCATCCATACAGCATCTCAATGGACTCTGGTAATTACCCTTGTATCAAACTACACACAAATAAAGTCAGTAGTCTTTCCACTTTGCCCCACCTCCCTGTCTGTTACATTTCCCCACTGAACTCAAAAATATGATGCAACACACACCAACAATGGTAAGAATATTTGGCTCACTCAGATCCAGCCTAGTCATAAGACATCTCTATTGGCCCTTTGATATGCCAAATACACAATCCATAGTCATTCCACACCTGCACAGTTGATAGTTAATTCTTTCCTTGCTCCTGTCCAGGTGCCCTTGTATATGGCTTCATGAGCCAGGGAAGAAAATGGTGGACTGGGGTCCTGAGAATCATAGTTAGCAATTCAACCCACCAAGGGAATACGCTGGTCTGGGGAAAGTGTCCCTTCTTGCAGCATTTCAAGATTTTTCTTTATTCCTAAAGATGCTTGCATCTTTACTGACAATCCTGTTTCAATGTCTCAAACTTCCCTGGTGATCCACCACCCTTTTCTGTTGGTGTTCTCAGGGTTAAGCCCATTTAATTGAATCTATTTCCTGCACATTGCTCAGTCACAATCCTGTGTAGCAGGACATGTTTAATGGCCTTTCACAGCTGGTTGGCAGCCCCTTCTACCCCACCCCACCATATATTTTCCAACAGTGAACTGATTGACCATCAACCAATAACAGTCCAGGGTTGCAGGCTTTGAGACGGCAATCAACACCCATTTCTCAACTGTCAAAGCAGCACTCATTTCAGTATCTCAGTGCTGAGAGAGGCTCAGTACACAACTCAAGCCATTTTGCCTTCTGCATCTGTGGCCACTGCTGATTCCAGATTTGCATCACAATCTGATCTTCGTGCTTATTTTACAGGCGCAATTGAACTGCCATTTCACGGTGTGCCGCTGGTCACTGAACGCCTGCAACATCTGTTGACTCTCTTTCACTGTCTGCATCATCCATGACACCTCAGTGCTCTATGCTGGCCACTGTGGTAGATCCACACATACAGGAGAACAAAACAGACAAGACAGCTAGGCTGATTTGTTCGTTATCCATGTTTCTGACAGCAAGTTGGCAGAGACTGAAGACTGGCATGAGGAAGAGCAGAATGTGGGATGGCACAGAAGGAACTGTGGGGTTTTTAAAAACTGGACAAGAGAAGTTAATGGGATGTGTGACAATCAGGGTCCAGACATCCCATGGGGAGAACAGAAGGTTTAACCCCCTCCCCAAATAAGCAGTTACACCAAACTGATAGCAGACTAGGTTATTTTACCATAAGGGTAAATAGAATAAGATTTTATGAAAGCTTGTACTACACTGAACGTCAGTCATATGAGATATGTAGGCAGGTTGTGGTTGTGGTTATGAATGTATGTGTATGTATAGAAAATTACAATAGTGACTGATGTGACTTCAGCATCACCTCACAACAAGGCAGTGAAGCACTCAAGGGCTACTTCCCCAACCAGACAAGACTGGGTTCAAGCACCTAGCCATTGTCCTGCCCAGGAGAACAACAAGAAATCAAAGCAGATGTGAACAGCTGAAAACTGAAAAGAAAACCCCAGTCTTCAGAAAGGAGGGAGTGTCCCCATCCCTTGAGGCATCTTTAGTGACTGAATAAAAAAAAACAAAAAAAGAGATCCCCCACACACTGCAAACCCTTTTAAAATATAAGGGGTTTGAACAGATCATCCAGAATTTGAGGGGACAATCTCAAGGCAGGAGGCAGTTTGTGAATATTGCTTCCCCCTATAGCTAGGCAGAACACTGGGAAACTGTTTTAAAGCAATAGGTAACTCTTATTAGATAATATCCCCTTTAGAAAAGCTGGACATGCACAAGTCTATGGGGCCGGACGAGTTGCATCCGAGAGTGCTAAAGGAATTGGCGGATGTGATTGCAGAGCCATTGGCCATTATCTTTGAAAACTCGTGGCGAACGGGGGAAGTCCCAGATGACTGGAAAAAGGCTAATGTAGTGCCAATCTTTAAAAAAGGGAAGAAGGAGGATCCTGGGAACTACAGGCCAGTCAGCCTCACCTCAGTCCCCGGAAAAATCATGGAGCAGGTCCTCAAGGAATCAATCCTGAAGCACTTACACGAGAGGAAAGTGATCAGGAACAGTCAGCATGGATTCACCAAGGGTAGGTCATGCCTGACTAATCTAATAGCCTTCTATGATGACATTACTGATTCTGTGGATGAAGGGAAAGCAGTGGATGTATTGTTTCTTGACTTTAGCAAAGCTTTTGACACGGTCTCCCACAGTATTCTTGTCAGCAAGTTAAAGAAGTATGGGCTGGATGAATGCACTATAAGGTGGGTAGAAAGTTGGCTAGATTGTCGGGCTCAATGGGTAGTGATCAATGGCTCCATGTCTAGTTGGCAGCCGGTGTCAAGTGGAGTGCCCCAGGGGTCGGTCCTGGGGCCGGTTTTGTTCAATATCTTCATAAATGATCTGGAGGATGGTGTGGATTGCACTCTCAGCAAATTTGCGGATGATACTAAACTGGGAGGAGTGGTAGATACGCTGGAGGGCAGGGATAGGATACAGAGGGACCTAGAGAAATTGGAGGATTGGGCCAAAAGAAACCTGATGCGGTTCAATAAGGATAAGTGCAGGGTCCTGCACTTAGGACGGAAGAACCCAATGCACAGCTACAGACTAGGGACCGAATGGCTAGGCAGCAGTTCTGCGGAAAAGGACCTAGGGGTTACAGTGGACGAGAAGCTGGATATGAGTCAGCAGTGTGCCCTTGTTGCCAAGAAGGCCAATGGCATTTTGGGATGTATAAGTAGGGGCATAGCAAGCAGATCGAGGGACGTGATCGTTCCCCTCTATTCGACATTGGTGAGGCCTCATCTGGAGTACTGTGTCCAGTTTTGGGCCCCACACTACAAGAAGGACGTGGATAAATTGGAGAGAGTCCAGCGAAGGGCAACAAAAATGATTAGGGGTCTGGAACACATGACTTATGAGGAGAGGCTGAGGGAACTGGGATTGTTTAGTCTGCGGAAGAGAAGAATGAGGGGGGATTTGATAGCTGCTTTCAACTACCTGAGAGGTGGTTCCAGAGAGGATGGTTCTAGACTATTCTCAGTGGTAGAAGAGGACAGGACAAGGAGTAATGGTCTCAAGTTGCAGTGGGGGAGGTTTAGGTTGGATATTAGGAAAAACTTTTTCACTAAGAGGGTGGTGAAACACTGGAATGCGTTACCTAGGGAGGTGGTAGAATCTCCTTCCTTGGAAGTTTTTAAGGGCAGGCTTGACAAAGCCTTGGCTGGGATGATTTGATTGGGGATTGGTCCTGCTTTGAGCAGGGGGTTGGACTAGATGACCTCCTGAGGTCCCTTCCAACCCTGATATTCTATGATTCTAATATGAAAGTGTAAAGCTAGACATTGAGTCTGTTTGTCTGTGTAAGGTGTAGGTTTCCTTTCTCTTTACTACTTCATCTTTGAATGGTTTCCCCCCCACCCCCATTAAACATTGTTGCTTTTTATTCCAAGCAGGACTCTGGTGAGCAAACTGTGTGTGCCTAAGTGAGCTGGTAATGTGGTGGGGGGCTGGTTTCATGCCTTTGTGGGTGATGAACCAGAGGGGAACTGTGTGTCTGATATTTAAAGGCTTGAGGACATATGCTGAGAGGGGCTGTTAGAGGAAACACCTTGGGCGGGGCACATCAGGTCACATGCTCCCTCCCCCCAGAGTTGCTGCTTGGCTTGTACTGAGCATGCCCAACATCTGCTGAAGCAGCTGCCCTCACTCTGTCCCCCCTCCCCCAGTTGGCAGGTATGGGTTATCTCTGGTTGTTGATGTCACCCTACAAAGGTAGGGCTAGGCTTGTGAAAGTGAAGGTGTGAGACCTTATGCTTGTAGACAGGATACTAGTGTTAGGGAATGGAACTATAGCAGCCCAGCACAAAGGTCCCTGAAGTTACGGCGCAGGCAGAGCCAGAACCCATTTTCTGGGTGAATCCTAAAACATGACAGGATGGAACAGAGGAAGTTTGATCCCGAAGTTAGTGCACCTGATGGTGTGGGGGACATCTGAATGTCTGCCCACAGTGCCGGACACCTTTTGCGGATACAACCTGTGGCTACAAAGACACACTGCATCAATATAAATAAACTGGTACAAACTCATTTGTGGATATTTTTCTTTTGGTTTAAAAGTGGCCTTTTTTAGTTTACCACCCCAGCAGATTTGGCCCTTTAGACATATGCTTGTCATTACAGGTTTGTACTTTGGAAAATTACGTAATTAAGCTTTGACTGGCTATCCTGTCAGAAGGAGCTGCAAGCGGTTGAATTATTGTGACGGTTCCCCCAGGGTGCCACCTGGAACTGCGATACCACTGAGCCCCCGACCCACTTGCCTGGGCTTCCTTTAAACTGTACTGTTGTGACCACCTGCCAAGCCCTCTCCCAGGCTCCAGCCTTGCACTTTCACCAGTACACATACAGGTAGGGACACACCCAGGGACAGTTACATGAAGATGCAGAGATCAGCTCTGCATGGGAAGGCTCCAGCTAAGCAAATTCCCAGCTACTTAGGCAAGTATGCACTCTCCTCTGGAGTGTAAACCCAAAATTATACCGCTTTGCACTGCACAGAGAACTGTACAGCATAAGCTCATGAAGTTTACCCCTTTCCTCAATGTGGAGAGGAAATATACAACAGCTTTCTGCCTCGAGTTATGATTCCCATGCACACATGCAAAAACAAGTTTAACAACTAAAAAAAGATAGCGATTATAAAGGGTAGCGAACAGCTCAAAGCAGATTACCTAGCAAAACAAACAAAAACACACAAACTAAACTTAATGTGCTAAAGAGACTGGATATGAATAGCAAATCCTCACCCTAAGTGATGATACAAGCAGGCTGCAGATTCTTGAGGGGCCAGCTGCACTTGTTTACAGCTTAAAATCCCCAGGTGTTCCATTCACAGGGTAAAAATCCCTTTTGCCTGATTCCAGCACTTCCCCCCAGTTCAGTCTGTTCCTTAGGTGTTTCCAAGAGTCTCTTTGGGTGGGGAGTCAGTGAAGAACCTCCGTGAGGTCACTACCCCGCCTTCAGTAGCTTTTGCATATGGCAGGAATCCTTTCTTTCAAAGCTTGGTTCCCACACCAGTCAGTGGAAAAACACTGGTATCCCAAGATAGAGTCCAGCACCAGGTGACCTGCCCACATGTCACAGTGGCCATAATGCAGAAGCTGTCTGTAGCATCCGCAGGAAGGCTCCCTGGTGGGAGATAAGCTCTTCTAAGACCTATTGGTTTCTCCTAATGGCTCATTAACCTGAATGGGCCCTTCCCAGCCAGACATCTAGACTGAGAAACTTTTGCATAGTGGGCATTCCCCAGGTGTAAACACATTTGTAATATAGATACATAGGAATATTGACTAACTTCAGATACACAAATGATACATGCATACAAATAGGATAATTGTATTCAGTAAATCGTAACCTTTCCAATGATACCTCACATGACTTATCTCACATATAACACATACCAATTATGTCATAATCATATCAGAATACTACTGTGAAGAATATGGGGTGCAGTGTCACAATTATCTCTCTCAAAGAGAAACAAACATCACATCAGCTCAGGATTAAACAAAGACTGTGACTCGTTCGCCAACTACAAAAGCAGTTTCTCCTCCCTTGGTGTTCACACCTTAACTGCTAGAAGAGAGCCTTATTCTCCCTGATTGAACTAACCTTGTTATCCCTAGCCTGATTCTTGCTTGCATATTTATACCTGCCTCTGGAAATTTCCATTACATGCATCCGACAAAGTGGGTATTCAGCCACAAAAGCTTATACTCCAATACTTCTGTTAGTCTATAAGGTGCCACAGGACTCTTTGCCACATACCCACAAAAGGTTATCAACAGTTTCTTCCACCTTGCAGAGTGCACATAGTCCATCTGTGTGTCTATTTATTTAGAAAAGCTACAATGGCCAGCCCTCTTCTTGGCTCAACTTCAGACCCAACCTGCTCCTTCCCAGCTACCTCTGATCTTCCATTAAGCTTTATTGAGCCCTGGCTCTCCTCCAGGTGCAGCATATTGGGTTAATTGACCTAATTTAACCTACTCTGCCTTGTGTGGGGTGGACACTCCATCACAGTCACCAAGGTAAAATTTTCAAAAGTGCTTTAGGACCCTAACTCCCATTTTCAAAAATGACTTAGAGCCAGATCCACAAAGGTATTGAGATGCCTATCTACCTATTTAGGTGTTTAAGCCTACTATTTAGAGGCCACGGACATCCTCAAAACCACTGTTCACATGCTACCTACCCCCATAAGTACCTAAGTCCCCAAGGCACCTAATTAGTCACCGGTCAGCATTTGCAAAGTTGCCTAAGCACTGACACCTCTTTCCGCCCCCTTCCTCGTCAAGCTGTTTGGAACTCTTGCTCAAGTTGAAGTCCTGGCAGGCTGAAGCGGAGCTTAAACTAGGTGATCTCCCACTATCAATCCAACAGGATCTGATCCTGTAGGTGTTCTTAGACATGATACAGGTCACAAAGGTGGCCGGGAGCAAGCAGGTTGGGAATTTTTGTGTGTGTATGTGAGTGCCCTAATCACAAAGCTGTTGGCTATTCTGGAGTGGGTCTCTCTCAATTGCTGCTGTTGAAGCAGTTCTACTTTGTTTTTGACCTGAGCAGTTAGCTAAAAATTCAGGCTTTTGTAGGCTGTTCCAGATAAGAGAAGAAATTGGTAAGAGTCAGGTATTTCTTCGATACAATTTTGTTTATTTACAAAGTCTGTGTCCCTGAACACAGTAGGAGACAAACAGCAGGAGACAGTTCCTTTGTTCACTGTTCCAAGCCTGCCTTCCCAGCCAGCACTCTGTACCCCTGTCAAGGTTCCTTCCCCACTCTGAACTCTAGGGTACAGATGTGGGGACCTGCATGAAAGACCCCCTAAGCTTATTCTTACCAGCTTAGGTTAAAAGCTGCCACCACCAAAGTGTGACACGAAGAACAGGGGAAGTACCCATTTGGAAACGTCCCCCCCCGCCCAAATATCCCCCCAAGCACTACACCCATTTTCCTGGGGAAGGCTTGATAAAAATCCTCACCAATTTGCATAGGCGAACACAGACCCAAACCCTTGGATCTTAAGAACAATGAAAAAAGCAAATCAGGTTCTTAAAAGAAGAATTTTAGTTAAAGAAAAAGTAAAAGAATTACCTCTGTAAAATCAGGATGGTAAATACCTTACAGGGTAATGAGATTCAAAACATAGAGAATCCGTCTAGGCAAAACCTTAAGTTACAAAAAGACACAAAAACAGGAATCTACATTCCATTCAGCATAACTTATTTTATCTGCCATTTAAACAAAACAGAATCTAACTAGATTGCTTACTAACTCTTTATAGGAGTTCTGACCTGCACTCCTGCTCTGGTCCCAGCAAAAACATCACACAGACAGAGAGGACCCTTTGTCCCTACACCCCCTCTCTTTGAAAGTATCTTGTCTCCTCATTGGTCATTTTGGTCAGGTGCCAGCGAGGTTATCTTAGCTTCTTAACCCTTTACAGATGAAAGGGTTTTTCCTCTGGCCAGGAGGGATTTAAAGGTGTTTACCCTTCCCTTTATATTTATGACAACCCTCCAAAAAAGTTTTCTCTTAGATTTTTTTCTGATTATCAGCCTTCTGTTGCTGTCTACCTGGCTTTTTCTCCTGCTTCTGATCTCTGTGTGGCTTCAGCTTGTTGTCTTTCTCACACACACACACAAAGCTGGTCAAACACCACCTAGCAAATCCTTCCACTCACAGATTTCTTTATTCTTGGTGACAACTGCTATAAAGGTCTCTGTTTCCACAGTCATCCTAACTGAAGGGTGGTGGCTACACCCATCAGCTTCAATGATGTTTAGCATAAACCACAACAATATTAAATGGTCATTAGGCCAGGGAGAGCGACTGACTGTACAGCTCAGTTGTGAGGGCACTCTCCTTGGAAGTGGGTTCAAATTGCTGCTCCAAATCAGGCAGGGAATGGAGTTGAAATCCAGTTTCCTACATCCTATGTGAGTGCCCTAACCACAGGGCTACTGGCTATACTGGGGACTCTTTTTTGTCCATGAGAAATGTGTAGGTTGAGACTGCCAGAGTACAGGCTACTTAAGTGGCTACCAAGAGAGGGTCCACAGCTGAGAATCCTAAGCAGAGGGAGGCAGCTATCGCTGGGGAGCTACTCAGGTGCTAAAGAGCCAAATCAATCAGAGTTAGGCACCTAAATATATTTGAGGATGTAGGCCAAAGCCCCATTCTGTTCCTCTGTATCTGACCTCTGACTGGCTTAGGTAGCTTCTCACTCAGCTTGCTGGCTTCTGAGGGGAGATGGGAGTCCAATGTGGGTCTGATGATTCCACTAAGCCACAGGGCACCTAGGAGTCAGGTGTTGCACTGCTCAATGTTGCAGTGCCTAGATCACTTTGGTCTGAATGCTAAGAAGCAGTTAGATGCCTAAGTTCCTGTTTTAAGCCTCTAAATCTCTGTTTTGGAACCACTGCAACTCACAAAGCTTCTGCTGAAATCCCGTAGATGACTATACTCACTCAGTGCCTAAGTCTTTTCAATAAAAGTTTCCTAAGCACCTATGTTTCTGTCTTTGGGCACACACTGCTGCCTCCCTCTAGCGTCCAGATGCCTATCTCCTGCCTAAGTCCCAGAGCAATTCACAAAGCTGGGGAAGATAGGTGTTCAACTGCCTAACTCACCTAAGGGACCCAATCTAGTAGGTATGCTCAGAGACTGTCTATCAGATCATCCTCCATAGGTGAGATTACACAAAACAACTTGGGCTTTCATCCCAGTGGTAAGGTTACTATGACACTGGCAGACCAGCTGACCAGTGTATGACCCATAATAACTTAATAAGAGGCATTGCAATTGCAATTAAGACAATCCACTTATGTATGGATATCAAATAAATGTTAATTAGGCTAGCAATCCCCAGTTCATTCACTTTGTATTGATAAGAATCAAAGAATAGTTGCTAAATGTGTGTGTTTGTGTTTACCTATCTTGTTATAAGTTTATCAATTATGTATGTCTCTGTGTTCAGTTAACCTTAAGATCAACGATGTGAGACACTGCAGGAAACTAATAATATTATCTACATTGTCTTCAGCTTAACTATCTCTGTTACAATGGAGGACTGGCTAACTGACTTATGTAAATTAGTATAACTAGTTTACCTGTGTAGGCATAGGAAATAGAAGATTAATTTAGAATCAAAGGTTTCAGAGTAGCAGCCGTGTTAGTCTGTATCCGCAAAAAGAACAGAAGTACTTGTGGCACCTTAGAGACTAAAAATTTATTTGAGCATAAGCTTTCATGAGCTACAGCCCACTTCATTGGATGCATACAATGGATCATATAGTAAGAAGATATATATATAGAGAGAGAGACAGAACATGAAAAAGCGGAGTAAGAGGCTAATTAATTAAGATGAGCTATTATCAGCAGGAGAAAAAAACTTTTGTAGTGATAATCAAGATGGCCCATTTAGACAGTTGACAAGAAGGTGTGAGGATACTTAACTTTAGGAAAAGAGATTCAATATGTGTAATGACCCAGCCACTTCCAGTCTCTATTCAAACCCAAGTTAATGGTATCTAGTTTGCATATTAATTCAAACTCAGCAGTTTCTCATTGGAGTCTGTTTTTTAAGCTTTTCTTGTTTTAAAATTGCCACCTTTAAGTCTGTTACTGAGTGGTTGAAGTGAAGACCAGAGAGGTTGAAGTGTTCTCCTACCAGTTTTTGAATGTTATGATTCCTGATGTCAGATTTGTGTCCATTTATTCTTTTGCGTAGAGACTGTCCGGTTTGGCCAATGTATATGGCAGAGGGCATTGCTGGCACATGATGGCATATATCACATTGGTAGATGTGCAGGTGAACAAGCCCCTGATGGCGTGGCTAATGTGATTAGGTCCTATGATGGTGTCCCCTGAATAAATATGCGGACAGAGTTGGCATCAGGCTTTGTTGCAAGGATAGGTTCCTGGGTTAGTGTTTTTGTTGTGTGGTGTGTGGTTGCTGGAGAGTATTTGCTTCAGGTTGGGGGGCTGTCTGTAAGCGAGGATTGGTCTGTCTCAAAAATCTGTGAGAGTGAGGGATCATTTTTCAGGATAGCTTGTAGATCTTTGATGATGCGCTTGAGAGGTTTTAGTTGGGGGCTGAAGGTGACCGCTAGTGGGGTTCTGTTATTTTCTTTGTTGGGCCTGTCCTGTAGTAGGTGACTTCTGGGCACTCTTCTGGCTCTGTCAATCTGTTTTTTTTTTTCACTTCAGCAGGTGAGTATTGTAGTTTTAAGAATGCTTGATAGAGATCTTGTAGGTGTTTGTCTCTGTCTGAGGGATTGGAGCAAATGCTTTTGTATCTTAGAGCTTGGCTGTAGACAATGGATCATGTGGTGTGTCCTGGATAGAAGCTGGAGGCATGTAGGTAAGTATAGCTGTCAGTAGGTTTCCGGTATAGGGTGGTGTTTATGTGACCATTGCTTATTAGCACAGTAGTGTCCAGGAAATGGACACTATCAACCTCTCCGTCAACCACCATCAACCTCAGCCTAGACCCAAACCACACAAGAGGTCCATTTCCTGGACACTACTGTGTTAATAAGTGATGGTCACATAAAAAAACACCTGTTGGTTTTTTTTAGAATCAAAGGTCCACAAACTATCTGTATTGCCTATTCTTCCTGCTGTGACAATTTCTGTGAGCAGGCTTGTCAGCCTGCTAGAGAGCTATAAATAATGCATCCTGGGCATGATCCTTTCATCTCTAGGCTGCTGAAGTTTGAACAGGGAAAGTTTAAGTCAGGGGACTGAGATCTTCCAAGTAGTGACTTGGAATACCCTGGAAAATGCATGGAAAGACTCTAACAGACTCTACATCTAAGCTGCCTTTGAATTCTGATCTGTGGGATAATTCCAAAGAAACTTTTTTCAAGCCCACAGATATAACATCACTGCTATGATCCTGATGTAGGAACACTGAAAATCACTTGCATGTGTATGCTTCCTTCACCATTTAAGAACTCTCTTCTTTCTTTTATTAATAAATCTTTAGTTAGCTTGCTAAGCATTGTCTGACAGCATGATATGTGGGCAAGATGTGAAATATAGATTGACCTGAGGGTAAGTGTCTGATCCTTTGGGACTGGTAGAACTTTAAGTATGGTGAATACGGTTTTCGATACCTTCTCACTATATGAGATTGATTTGTTTGGATGTGAACCAAGGGCTGGAATACCTAAGAGGGGACTGTATGTGACTTCTTGGTAACCAGTGTGGTATTACAAAAGTAGTTTGCTTACTAGCTTGGTTAATCTAATTATAGAATAAACCACCAGTTTTAGGGGTTTCTTCCTGTGATGGGGCAGCTGCCCCTCACTGGCAAAAAAAGGGGTTGAAAGCAGCCCAAGGGAGGCTGTGCCAGAGGCAGACAATCAGAGAAGGGCTGGAGGGAGCAGCCAAGCAGGGCCAAGAAGGCCCATATAAAAAGGGAGCTGCAAGGCAGAGGAAGGAAGTTTTCTGCTCTGAGCCCAGGGAGGATTAACTGACTGTGTCTGTCTCTTTTGGGCCAAGAGAACTGCCAGGACCCTGGACAGAGCAGTGCTGTAAACAGGGGCTGAGGAAGCCAGAGATGGCTCCTGGCTGGCTGCTGGGTGGGGGTTGCAAACTGAGGCCCTGATACAAGGGTTAAGAGGATGCCGGAGTCATGTGGGAAGTGGCTAGACCTTGGACTGCAGTTCGCCACTGACAGGAAGTGGCTGACCAGCGGACTGCAGGTCCCCCAGAAGGGGGGACCACAGTGTGTGGCACGGCCGGAGGGCTGTGTTGCCGAAGAGGACGCTGCGATCCTTGGAGAGAAATGGGTCCAAGAGCGGGAGTCACGGCAACAATGCACCACCTGAAGGGGGTGCACTTAACCTCAGAGCTAATTCCCAAGACAGGCTGAGGAGGTGCCAGAGTGGTGAATGCCACTGCTCTATTCCTTGCAGTTTGACCTGAATGTGGCATTCTCAGTGTGGCCCCTCCAGGCACCTGGTCACAGTTTCTCACTTGGGAGGTGAAAGACACCCCCCCCACACACACACACACCCCAAGTCCCTCCCCACCTGAGGGGAAAAGAGATTTGAACAGGGATCTGCCACCTTTCAGGTGATCAATCTAACCATTGGTCTATGGATATTCTGATGCAGGGGGTGACTCTCTCAGCTGTTGAACATAAGAACGACCATATCAGGTCAGATCAAAGGTCCATCAAGCCCCATATCCTGTCCTCTGACAGTGGCCAGTGGCAGGTGCCCCAAAGGGAATGAACAGACAAGTTATCATCAAGTGATCCATTCCCTATCACCCAATCCCAGCTTCTGGCAAACAGAGGCTAGGGACGCCATTCCTTCCCATCCTGGCTAATACCCACTGATGGACCTATCTTCCATGAATCTATCTAGCTCCCTTTTGAACCCCGTTACAGTATTGGCCTTCACAACAGCCTCTGGCAAGGAGTTCTAGAGGTTGACTGTGCGTTGCGTGAAAAAAAATACTTTCTTGTGTTTGTTTTAAACCTGCTATCTATTAATTTCATTTGGATGCCCCTTGTTCTTGTATTATGAGGAGTAAATAACACTTCCTTATTTACTTTCTCTATACCACTCATGATTTTATAGACCTCTATCATATCCCCCCTTAGTCACCTCTTTTGCAAGGTGAAAAGTCCCAGTCTTATTAATCTCTCCTCATGCGGAAGCCATTCTATACCCCTAATCATTTTTGTTGCCCTTTTCTGAACTTTTTCCAATTCCAATATATCTTTTTTGAGCTGGGGCGACCACATCTGCATTCAGTATTCAAGGTGTGGGCATACCATGGATTTATATAGAGGCAATATGATATTTTCTGTCTTATTACCTCTCCCTTTCTTGATGATTCCCAACATTCTATTCACTTTTTTGACTTCCGCTGCACATTGAGTGGATGATTTCAGAGAGTTATCCACAATGACTCCAAGATCACTCTCTTGAGAGGTAACAGCTAATTTAGACCCCATCATTGTATACGTATAGTTAGGATTATGTTTTCCAATGTGCATTACTTTGCACTTATCAACATCAAATTTCATCTGTTGCCCAGTCACCCAGTTTTGTGAGATCCTTTTGTAGCTTTTCGCAGTCTGCCTGGGACTTAACTATCTTGAGTAGTTTTGTATTATCTCCAAATTTTGCCACCTCACTGTTTAACCCCTTTTCCCAGATCACTTATTAATATGTTAATAGGACTGGGCCCAATACAGATCCCTGGGAGACACCACTATTTACCTCTCTCCATTCTGAAAACTGACCATTTATTCCTACCCTTTGTTTCCTATCTTTTAACCAGTTACCAATCCATGAGAGAACCTTCCCTCTTATCCCATGACTGCTTATTTTGCTTAAGACCCTTTGGTGAGGGACCTTGTCAAAGGCTTTCTGAAAATCCAGATACACTATCAGTGTATCAGTTCCTCAGATCTGTCACCCAAAAAGAATGGCTCAGGTTTGGGAATCTCCCTCACACCCTCAACAGTGAAGAGCGATGCAAAGAATTGATTTAGTTTCTCCGCAATGACCTTATCGTCTTCGAGTGCTCCTTTAGCATCTCGATCGTCCAGTGGCCCCATGGGTTGTTTAGCAGGCTTTCTGCTTCTGATGTACAGTATTTAAAAAAAAATTGCTATTACTTTTGGAGTCTTTGGCTAGCTGTTCTTCAAATTCTTTTTTGGTCTTTCTAATTATATTTTTATACTTCATTTGCCACAGTTTATGCTCTTTTCTATTTTCCTCATTAGGATTTATCTTCCACTTTTTAAAGGATACCTTTTTGCCTCTCACTGCTTCTTTTACTTTGTTGTTTAACCACAGTGGCTCTTTTTTGGTTCTCTCACTATGTTTTTTAATTTGGGGTATACATTTAAGTTGAGCCTCTAGTATGGTGTCTTTAAAAAGTTTCCACGCAGCTTGCAGGGATTACTTTTGGTACTATATCTTTTAATTTCTGTTTCACTAACCTCCTCATTTTTGTGTAGTTCCCCTTTCTGAAAGTACATGCTACAGTGTTGGGCTGCTGTGGAGTTTTCCCTGCCACAGGGATGTTAAATTTAATTATATTATGATCACTATTACCAAGTGGTACAGCTATATTCACCTCTTGGACCTGATCCTGTGCTCCACTTAGAACTAAATCAAGAATTTCCTCTCCTCTTGTGGGTTCTAGGACTAGCTGCTTCAAGAAGCAGTCATTTAAGGTGTCAAGAAACTTGATCACAGCATCCCTTCCTGAGGTGATATGTACACAGTCAATATGGGGATAGTTGAAATCCCCCATTATTATTATTATTGAGTTTTTAATTTTAATAGCCTCTCTAATCTCCCTGAGCATTTCAATGTGGATAAATCATGAGTGAATCATTGGAGCAGAAGCACTGGATCCTGAGTCTCCTTCATCCTGGATGAGTGGGCTGACCACCAGGCTATGGAGTCATTCTCATGCTTGTGCTCACTCATGCTCTCTCTTTCTTTCTCTTACTGATTTATCAACAGAGCAATTGATTCAATAGGAGAGATAGAGGGACACCTTACATAGATCAATGTTAATAAAATCATAGAAAACTAGGGTTGGAGAGACCTCAGGAGGCCATCGAGCCTGAGCCTCTTCTCAAAGTAGGACCAACATCAACTAAATCATCCCAGCCAGGGCTTTGTCAAGCCAGGCCTTAAAAACCTCGAAGGATGGAGATTCCACCACCTCCCTAGGTAACCCATTCCAGTGCTTCCCCACCCTCCTAGTGAAATAGTGTTTCCTAATATTCAACCTAGACCTCCCACACTGCAACTTGAGACTATTGCTCCTTGTTCTGTCATCTGCTACCACTGAGAACAGCCTAGCTCCATCCTCTTTGGAACCCCCATTCAGGTAGTTGAAGGCTGCTACCAAATCCCTCCTCACTCTTCTCTTCTGCAGACTAAATAAGCCCAGTTCCTTCAGCCTCTCTGCATAAGTCATGTGTCTCAGCCCCCTAAACATTTTTGTTGCCTTCCACTGGACTCTCTCCAATTTGTCCACATCCTTTCTGTAGTGGGGGGCAGTTCTCAGCAGTCCCTCTGCATGGTGCCTTGGATTGTTAACTTTTGGGGACAGGACTGTCTCCGACTATATGTTTGTACCATGCCTAGCACAATGAAGCCCCAGTCTCAGCTGGGGGCCTCTAGATGCTACAGCAGTACAACCAATAATACTAATTACTATTATTGTACTATAACTACTTCTTTTCCTCCTCGCTTCTCTTCCGTAAAGTACCTGCCTAGCAGATTTGTGTGAAGATTCTCTTTGTTTTTATCTCAGATGTCGAACCCAAAGTTTTATAATCTTTCAGGACATTTGACTGCCCCATGAGAATAAAAGTTTATGCTCTTGTTTGCACAGTAGGTAACTATAGAACGAGTGCAAAGAATGCTGAATAATTTGCTGCCCTTAAAATTTATGCAGAAACTTTTTGTTCTCAATCCAATCATCATGCTGTTGCCAAAGGTGAGTTCTTTGATGCAGAGGGGCAGTGATGAATGATGTGCAATGATAACTGAAGAAGCTATTGAGTCAGGCACAGAGGACTAAAGACACACTGTAATGACAGCCTTGAAACAAATGTCTGGCCAAGCTAACATGCCTAGGGCCTGTTCTGATGATTGACTGTGAATCAGTGAGCTTATGGGGACTGCATGCTTTAAAATATTTATTTGCCATCATCTGCACCCCTGAGGGGGGGGGGGATCTTTTTAGTGCCCACTATAAGATTTTGAGTTCATGTTTGTTTATTTTTTGACAAAATTCTGCTCTCTTCAGCTCTCCTAATGCACTTTGAACTTACATATAGCAAAAGCTCAATTATTCAGAGGTCTCTGGGAACACCTGAAACCTTAGGGTGATTAGAGGATCAGATAATAGGGGCTGCCAGCATTGCAGGCATTACAATCTGCACTGAGGTTTGGGAGACTGCAGAACTGAGAGTTGTGATTACAGACCACCAGCCAGCACTGTTTTCATTTTACCAGGCATGCCTTACTCCTACTGAGCTGGATGTGAGTGAGTTAGCTTATTATTGTTACCCTTGTCCTCCGTTACCCTTCTCTCCTATTGTTGGCTACAGTCATTTGTTGCATCTTGTCTTAAAATAGGCTCCTGGGGGCAGCCTTTCTTGTATGTTTGTGCAGCTCCTAGCACAATGGGCACAATCTCAGATAAGGTCCCCACCCCTGGGCACGAAAAGAATATTATAATAATAATAACGTAGGACATCTCAACACATCCAAACTTCATTAATCTGAAAAGGGGTTTCATTTGAAATAGCCAGTGCATGTGAATCTGTCTCTGATAAAAGAGGGTTTGGAAGAAGTGAAGTTTGGAGAAAAAAATTGTGGAAAACGCCTTTCATCTAAGGATCTCAAAGCACTTTGCAATCATTTACTAATTAATAAAGACCTGCATCTCCCATGAGACAGACACCACCAGTAAAATGATTCTTTACAAACCCATTTTACAAATACAGAAACTGAGGCATGTTTAAGTGGCCTGCCAAGGCTGCAGTGCGAACTGGTGGACTAGTCAAGAACAGAACCCCAGGATGAAATCCTGGCCATGTTGGTGTTAATGGTGTTCAACCTTTCGAATTCAATGAGGCCCAAATTTCATCTCAGCAGTCCTGACTCCCAGTCCCAATTAGCCATGAGTTTTTTTAAATAAATCTGAGTTTTATATTTTTATTATTAGGAACTTTCTATACCTTAGTCAAAAACATTCTTTCAAAACATGTATTTATAATGAATTAGTTCTATTCCACATTCCAGGCTGTTGTATTTCCTTGCATATAATTTGATGCATATAATGTCAATATTAGCCAGCAAATTTTGTCATTAACAAAAGGAAGAGATAAGCCTATGACTTCATCATCACATAAAGGCAGCATTGTACTCTTCCAATAACATCTGTAGGAAATTAGAGAGAAAAAAGACAATGTGTTTTATTTGTGCTTGTCTTGCTATATATTGAATAGTATAACATTAATGAAAACTGTACTAAACTTAAGGCAGTCAGTGCCACATGATTGCATTTAATAAAAGAAAGGTTGAAGTTGTCCTATTCACTTTACCTTTTCTGACTATTGGAGAAGAATAATAAGCACCCAGTAATTCTACAGAGTAAACAAAAGGATCTCAGCTAACAATGACTAGGCAGGACCACTCAGTATAGTATAGTATAGTATAGAAAAGTAAACAATGCCATTCAGTGAAAAATCAGCTAATAAAAAGTCCTGCTATTTTCAGTCAAGGACACTGCCTCATAATACTGAAAAGATTGATAAAGCTTTAGCTATAGCTGCATTAAGAACATATCTTATAAAAGAATGAATGGGTTATAACTCAAGATGTGGGGCATATGACAGAGCTTTCTGAATAGAAATGGCACACTCTTTAGTCCTGTCCTGCCTTCTTACCTGACATTGTTCCCTCAAATCTATCAACATGCACAAACGCATAAGACACCACTGCAATTGTATATGTATTTATATTCATTATAAGCAGCTCTGTGGCATTCGTTACCATAGAACCTCTCTTTTTTTAAGAAAAAAAAAAAGCATAAAGAAAACCCTAGGAGACAATATAATGTGTGTGACAAACAGGGATCCTAGTTTTCCATGCTAAAAAAAGCATTCTCCAATAAAAAAACATAAAAAACGGCATTTTTCCATAATTAAAATGAAACACTGAACTCTAGTTTCTACAATATATAGGTATCAGTAGAACACAGTGTTTTGTTGATATATTTACAATTTTAAGCAAGTTCAAAGCCTACTAATGCCATCAATCATTATAATAAAATAAAATTTATACAGGTGCAATTTGTATTTCTGACATTTCTTTTATGTTTATAGTCTGTATTTTCAGAAAATTGTTTTTTTTTTTAAATGCACAAAAAATAAAGTGAAAATTGCTTGTATATTAACATTACTCACTTTCTGAGATAGTCCTGGTTATCAAAATAGAGTTGCAGGATTCCACCCACATTTTTGTCTTTCAGACTTTGGCCCTGAGCTGAAACTTTTCTCCATGTCAGCTGAATTTACACTCAGTTGGAGGAGAACCACTGTTTTGCCAGGTTGGGAACATGATCTTCAACAGACTTCCAGAAGTAAATGGGATCCTCGATGTCTCCAAACATGTCTTTGGCAATCCCTAAATACGCTGGCCAGTCCCCGTGGCATTCCTCAGACAGCTTTAATTGCAGTTTCACAATTTCGTAATCTGTACAAGCAGTGCCTACTTGTTTAGGATCCAGTGCACGAACAGTATGGAGAAAATCAATTGCTGGTGGTTTATTTTTTAGGTTGTACTGTCCCCATTTATCAGCAGAACTTTGAGCCACTGCAAATCCATTCGCATTATCAGTTGATGATGCAAGATGCTCCAGCCATTGAAATTAAATCTAGGACAATGTGGCACACTTTGTGTATTTAGTGTTTTTTGGGACTGTAAAATGTCCAGTACTGTCACCAGCCAACCACCGTTCTCTGCAAAGTATTTCAGGTTAGCGTGCCCATCTTCTATCGCAAACAGGCTGGCTAGTTCCACATAACAGATGTATCCCCACGTTCCATTCATTCATGATCCGTGAACCCACGACAGAACAGGTAGTACTGTGCATGGTACTTTACACAATTGAACCATGTATTCCCCTGGTCACAACTGGTTTGGGTGGAAGTGTTGGCGAATCAACACTGTGTTCATTCAGGTATCTCAATAACTGTGCACAATGAGTTGGAGCTTTCACTCAAAGTGACAAAGGAATCCACTTGCTTAAAGTTATCTCATATGGCTGGTGCATAATGCAAGCTGGGGGAGGTTAAGCCTCCCCAAACCTCTGCTAATGTTCCCTGTCCCAACTCTGGGTGTCTGGGGTTTGGGGCAGCTTGGGCGAGAGGGCTGGGGGCAGCACGGATGGGTGGGCCACTCAGGTGGGCTGGGGCTTGGAGAGGCTTATGCAGGTGGGGCAGCTCAGGCAGATGAGCCAGGCTAGCAGGGGCGCCTCCTGCTATGGTGCAGGGCTTGGGGCTCCTCTGGCCCTGGTGGGCAAGGGGGGGGGGGGGGGAGAATGGGGGCAGGGCCTTGGGCAGAGGGCTAGCCTCCCCCAACGGGGGGTTCACATGCTGCCCATGGTATCTTGCCAAGTATTTCCTGCCAGAGCGACTAAATGTGCATAGCAATGACTATGTACACAATTTGACCACAGGTCAAAGCACATCATTACAAGCCTCTGCCATGTAGCTCGCACGGTCTGTTACAAATGCTAATATTCAATCCATTGGGATGCTGAATTCCACCATATAAGAAATCAAGGCTTGTGAAATGGTGGCATGATTAACTTTTCCAAAGTACGCTGTCTTTACAAGCGGTGGTGCAGTAGTGTCAGCATGCTTAGGAGGATCTACCTTGAGCGCCTAAAACAAAACATTAATAAGTAGTCTATTTTGTAAGTTGGTTGTTTCCATCAGCGATCACAGCAATAGAGTTTCTGTTCAGGTCACTGAGAAGGTGCTGTTTTTCCTCTTCAAAAAGAGTTGGTAAGTAATGGGAATACAATTCATCTGACTTGGGAATGACACCGCCTCCCTTAATGCACTTGCTCAAAAAAAACTCTCTGCCAGCAGGTAAATAGACGCGATAAATAGACCGCTGAGCGCTCTCCCGTCAACTCCGGTACTCCAGCAGAATGAGGAGTATAAACAGAGTGGACGGGAGAGCGTCAGCAGTCCACTTACCGCAATGAAGACACCAGGAGGAATGTCTGCTTTTACACACATTCGAACAAAATCTGAAGTGACAGTTTCATGCTGTTCTTTGGCAGTTGTAAAGCACTGGAATGATCCAGTCACAGTGCATTGTTCCGCTAGTCCTGCTGTTTCAATCTCTTGCTTTTGCTTCTTTTCATTCAGTTTATGTTTAGCTCTTTCCATGTGTTCTACAATTATCTGCCTTTGAATGCAAGCTACAGTACAGAACATACAGTACAATACAGTTGCTGCGTACAGTATAGAACAGCACATTACCATCAACGTGAAATTCATCCTTGCCAAAGTCAGTAACAGTCTTCTGGGGTGATTTTTAAAGTGTTCAGCATCTTTTCATAACTTTAATTACTCATGTCTGGAGGCTGAAGTGAAATTTGAGATGCTCTAACACATAAACTCCATACACCACGGAATAACCTCTATATGCCAGAAGCAGTTTATTGGAGTATGTTTAGCTATGTAAATTTAAAGCACATTTAAAAACTGAACAAGAAGAAGAGGATAGTGCACGCATTGAATAAGTGACACTGGTACTTTCAGTAAAATTTAATTAATCATTAATATATGGGGGGGGGGGGCTTCCCGCAAAGTATAAAAAGATTCCCTGTAAAAACGCAAATTCTGCATTTTTCCACGTTCTTCCGTGGCAAACAGATTTCTAGGATCCATGGTGATAAATTATTCTATTGTGATCTTTTACTGAAATTCTTGTCCATTCCAAGCCCTCTCCTTTTTCAACATCATCCGATAAGGACAATGGACTTCAAAAAAGTAGCCTTTAACAAACTCAGAGAAGTAGTAGCTAAGATCCCATGGAAAGAAAATCTAAGGCATAACAGAGTGCAGGGGAGCTGGTGGTTTCTCAAAGAGATAATATTAAAGGTACCACAGCAAACTATCCCAATGAGAAGGACAGACAGGAGGAATAGTAAGAGGCCAATATGACTCCATCAGGAACTCTTTAACGGCCTGAAAATAAAAAAAGAATCCTGGGTCAGCCCTGGAGCACCCATGGGGGAAAAAAAAAAAAGAAGCAGTTGCTAGCACCCACTGGCACTAGAGTTGCAGCCCTGCCAGGGATCAGTAGTTCCTGGGCAGCCCCGCCCCCACCAATCAGCTAATAAGATGGCTGTGTTAATCGCCACTGAGCTGTTCAACTTTTGTAGCCCCTGGGCTTGCTGCACCAGAGGCTGACCCAGCCTTGTGGGGGTGGGGTCCCTCCTCCAGCAGCCTCAGGGAGCTGCTCCAGTGCTCCAGCCAGGGTTAGGAGTGGACGAGGAGGGAGCACAGGGCTCCTTCTGCTCTACAGGAGCCCAGCCTGATCAGCTGCGGTAAGACCCTGCTCACCTGGGTCGTCCCACCTGCTACCTAGATCTCCAGGGCAAGCTCCAGATCCCAGCTGGCTCCAACTGCAGGCAGCACTAAGTGAGTCCTGTTTCAGGCAGAGGACACCTGGCTCAGGGGGGAGGGGAGTCCACCATGGGTGCAGTTTGGGGCTGGGGGTGCATGCAGAGTCACTGTCACTGCCTTCCCCCATTTCTGCTTGTGCCGAGCTGCTCTGCTCTGCCTAGATGGAGAAGTGTCTGTCCTCAGGGTTGCCATTTATGGGATGAAGGGGGCGGGACTGTCCTGGCCCCCCAGGATAGTAAAAATCTGGGAGCAAATGTGTCTCTCTTATCCCTCCCTTGCACTCATGCATCCTTTATCCCAAATAATCATTTGGCACTGAAGTTAAAACAAAATCAGACAAAACAGTTTTTCAATGTATGATTTAAAATCCCTTCCCCTCTCCATTGCTCAGTTTTCTGTCTCTTGACTCTTGTGATGTTATCATTTCACTAATTCTCCTGTTATTACAGGCTTTGTCTGGACTAGCATATGTCCTCCTGTTATAATTAATTGCCAATTGTTTGTTAAGTGACTGTAAACACGAATCTAGACATAAACATTTGCAAAGTATCAGGACATGGTGGCTCAGCCACAGGCAAAACCACAAAACTTTGTGCCCCAGAACAAACATTCGTGGAAAACCTGTTATCAACACAATTAGCATTTACGATCAGTTAACTCAAATTATATCAGGACCAACTCTAGTCTAGGCAAAGCCAAAGCATGAGTCCCCCAGACTAGACAGGACCTGGATTTTTAATATAAAAGGAGGTAACATAAATGCGTCTTCCCTTCCCAAAACAAACATACAAACAAACAAAACCACCTAGGTCCCCAAATCTTCATCCCTTCTTTACACATCAGGTGAAAATCAAACAAAGGCACAGTCTCAGTTATTGCCCCTTTACAGATCATCTTTAAAAATGAAATTATCCCTTACATTCCTAATTCCCCAAAATCAGGGTAACTGCTGACTTTCTGGGGCTGAAATACTGGATCTGGGTGTGAAAATTTGTCCCTTTCCGCTGTTGCAAGTACATATAGACAGAGTGCTGGGAGCACAATAGAATAGGTTAGGGTAAGAGAAAAGTGATTAGGGGAAAAGAGGGCCCCCCCCCCCCCAAAATCTTGTCTTGAAAATAGCCACAGGGTTGGTTTAGTATTCAAGATTTTTGAGATCATTTAAGTGAGATACAGTCCCACTAAAATAATCATGTAACATCCAAATTTTATACTGCTTATATATATATATATATATATATATATATATATATTTTTACACACATACTTGGGGCTCAGACTATGGCTCTAATCCTGATATTACTCTGTTGGGACCATTCGTGAATCATTTCCACCACCCACTTCCCTTTTGGGGAAGCAATAATTAAAAAGAACAGGAGTACGTGTGGCACCTTAGAGCCTAACAAATTTATTAGAGCATAAGCTTTTGTGGGCTACAGCCCACTTCATCGGATGCATAGAATGGAACATATAGTAAGAAGATCTCTGTATGTGTATATACATACACACATACAGAGAAGGTGGAAGTTGCCATACAAACTGTAAGAGGCTAATTAGTTAAGATGAGCTATTATCAGCAGAAGAAAAAAAACTTTTGTACTGATAATCAAGATGGCCCATTTAGACAGTTGACAAGAAGGTGTGAGGATACATAACATGGGGAAATAGATTCAATATGTGTAATGACCCAGCCACTCCCCGTCTCTATTCAAATCTAAGTTAATGGTAGCTAGTTTGCATATTAATTTCAAGCTCAGTAGTTTCTCCTTGGAGTCTGTTTCTGAAGCTTTTCTGTTGCAAAATTGCCATCCTTAAATCTTTTACTGAGTGGCCAGAGAGGTTGAAGCGTTCTCCTACCATTTCCCTATGTTAAGTGTCCTCACACCTTCACGCCCCCTGTCATAAATATAAAGGGAAGGGTAAACCCCTTTAAAATCCCTCCTGGCCAGAGGAAAACTCCCCTCGCCTGTAAAGGGTTAAGAAGCTAAAGGTAACCTCGCTGGCACCTGACCAAAATGACCAATGAGGAGACAAGATACTTTCAAAAGCTGGGAGGAGGGAGAGAAACAAAGGGTCTCTGTCTATATGCTGATTTTGTCGGGGATAGAACAGGAATGGAGTCTTAGAACTTTTAGTAAGTAATCTAGCTAGGTATGTGTTAGATTATGATTTCTTTAAATGGCTGAGAAAAGAATTGTGCTGAATAGAATGACTATTTGTCTGTGTATCTTTTTTGTAACTTAAGGTTTTGCCTAGAGGGATTCTCTATGTTTTGAATCTAATTACCCTGTAAGGTATCTACCATCCTGATTTTACAGAGGGGATTTCTTTACTTCTATTTACTCCTATTTCTATTAAAAGTCTTCTTGTAAGAAAACTGAATGCTTTTTCATTGTTCTCAGATCCAAGGGTTTGGGTCTGTGGTCACCTATGCAAATTGGTGAGGCTTTTTATCCAACATTTCCCAGGAAGGGGGTGGGGTGTGCAAGTGTTGGGAGGATTGTTCATTGTTCTTAAGATCCAAGGGTCTGGGTCTGTAGTCACCTAGGCAAATTGATGAGGCTTTTTACCAAACCTTGTCCAGGAAGTGGGGTGCAAGGTTTTGGGAAGTATTTGGGGGGAAAGACGTTTCCGAACAGCTCTTCCCCAGTAACCAGTATTTGTTTGGTGGTGGTAGCGGCCAATCCAAGGACAAAGGGTGGAATATTTTGTACCTTGGGGAAGTTTTTGACCTAAGCTGGTAAAGATAAGCTTAGGAGGTTTTCATGCAGGTCCCCACATCTGTACCCTAGCGTTCAGAGTGGGGGAGGAACCTTGACACCCCCAAACATAGCCAAATGCATGGCCAACGGACCACCAGTTTGCACCTGGGGAGTGGGTGAATTTAAGTGATTGTGATAACAGTTATGAGTCCATAATTGATTAATCTCAAGCTTGAGTGATTATTCACTGAAGCATTCTATTAACTGTCAGCTTTAAAATATTTATGCTCTCAACTGTCTTACCTGAAACCCCTTAAACCTTAATGACAGGGCAGGAGATAGCTGGCAAAGGGTGGTGACAGTGAGCTGTATTCACCAACATTAAAGGGACTGAGATTTTTATGAGACAAATTATTAATGCCACATTTATACTTCTTAAAATCACTTACTCCAGTTATTACATGGAGATATTATTATGTTTGCTGGGCATTTGTTTTAATGTATGGAGTTTAAAATGCTGTACTTAGGACAGACACTGCACTAAGAAGTTATTCCAGAGAATTCTAGCCAACCACAAAGATTTTAATCCAAGCAATCACATTAGCATATACTGAATACGGATCCAGTCCTGAAAACCTTTACTCAAGGGAGTTAATCACTTTGGCCCTAATTCAGGAAACCATCTTTATTCAGAAAGCACTTATGCATGTACTTAACCACATGCTTAATTTAAGCATGTGTTTAAGTGATTTCCTGAGTCAGGGCCATTGAGTTAAAGAATCCTTGACAAACTTAGTCAAACTTTTTCTGTTTCTTTCTTGTTAATTGGCTAAATCAAAGTCTCGGATCCGAACACACATGATTCCAGATACCAATGGGGATTTTGTAACTCCAGTCAAACGTATCTGGAATCAGGTGTGAGATTTTTAATTCCTGGTGTATTCAGTTCTATAAAAAAGATATTAAAATTTAAATATATATTATATATAATGAAAGGGGTAATATAAACTAACTATAAAATATAATAGTTCTATTGACCTTTGTGGGCTTGGGGGAAGTCAGATATTGTACTAAAACCTTTTATCATTCCTATGTTTTTTTATTATTTTTTACTAAATGTAAAAAATTTGGGACCAAAGGCTGCACTTTTAGGGTAGGATTTTCAAAAGTACCCAGTGTTGGTCTAACTCTTTGACAGTCTGTATCCGTATGTTCACATTTTTTACAAAACTTTAATGGATTTTGTGTGAAGTATGCCTTGTGAGGTATCATTTGAAAACATATAATTTGCTAATCATTACTGTCCTGCTAAAATATGTGTGGCAACATTGTATGTCAAGTTATAAGATTTTACCATATAACATTACTGAGACATATTCCAAGTTTAGAAAAGCAGGCAAAAATGGGTTCCTTGAAGACAAAAGACAAATTGACGACTCAGCCAAGTGTCAACAAAATCAAATGAAATGGTTAAGCAGACATTCTTTGGCAGGAAAAAGATATGAGTGAGAAATTTACATCTTGGCAAAGAAGCAGCTGGAAATTCCTGTCTCCCCAGGCTTTCTGTCACTTGAACCCCAGCTGGAGATGATCCTCAAAGAAGAGGAAAAGGATAAAAATGAGGATCAGAGGCCACAAGTCATCTTTCTTCCTCTACTCATGGCATAGACAACACTTGAAGGACAAAGAAAGCATCATTAGACTGGGGAGAGATCTTGGCTGAAAGGAGTTGAGCCAGTAAGACTGCCACAGCATGTGATGATAGAGACTCTTCGCTTTGAATTCACTTAGCTTGTTAAACTAGGTATTAGATGTGTTTTACTTTTTATTGCTTTGTAACCAGTTCTGAGTTTTATGCCTCATTATTTGTAATCACTTAATCTATCTGTAGTTACAAAACTTGTTTTATTGTTTTATCTAAACCAGTGTGTGTTTGGATTGAAGTGTTCAGGGAAACTTCATTTGAGATTAATAGAAAATGATATGCACAAATCTTTTTATGAAATGTCAGATTTTATATGCACTTGCATTGTCCAGGAGAGAGCTGGGCAGTACAAGACACACATTTATGGAGGAAAGTCTGGAACTGGGAATTCGCTGGTGTCGCTCTGAAGGGTAATTCAACAGTGGCTAGCTGAAGCACTCTTGAAGTGTAGCTGGAAGTAATATATAGCTGGGAGGCTGTGTGTGAGCAGATCAGGATTGGTTGCTCTCACCGTGAAGCTGTGTAAAAGGCACTACAAGTTGGAGAACTGAGGGGACACAGTTATTCATCAGTCCAGATTGTACCCTGGGGCACGTCACACTCTTCTCATACTGAAGTCAATGGCAAGCTACCATTGACCCCAATGGGAGCAGAGTTAGGTCAACGCTGAATATTTTTGAGAATTCCCGCAAGGACAATGGGAGTCATCACCACCTCCCAAGAGGCACTTTGCAACTTTCAGGATTGAATGCTAAATTGCCACATCTGTTTCGACACCTTTGGTTCCTAGCTTGATTTTACAGCAGTGTTAGAGGGTCTGACTCTGATCTCAAATCAGAAGTAAATGCTCCATTGACATCGGTGTAACACTGATGTAAAGTCAGTGTAAATGAGAGCAGAATTGGCACAATAATTTTGAATTGGTTATCTTGAAACTCATTTTCATGCATACAGAATATATCATGAAGAAAAAATAATTTTACTATAAAATTAAACAGTTGACTGGCATTTGAGGCAGAAAACCCTTATCAGAACAAAAATATCTTTAATTATAGAAAGGGAAACTAAAATAGGTTGGCCAAATACATATTAATGTGTCCATAAAGGATCTCATTTCAAAGTTTTCTTGATTGTAAAAATTGTCCTGGGAAAAAAAAAATCCCACAAAGTTTAAGAATAGAATTGTTGTGAATTGACAAATGACGATGCATATAAATCATTACCTACCTCGCATAGGCTGCAGACATTTTAATTTGCAGGCTAATTTACTTTACATAAACAATTTAAGCAGCAAACTTCTTCCTCCAGCTAGAAGTTTGTGTATGAGAAATGACTTATCTGTTGGCCTGTGACATTAGACTGATATGGACTTGTTGCTGACAAGGTGAGAGGTTCTGCTAAGCTGAAGTACAGTCTTTTCCCACTGTACTTTAAATCATTGCTAATTTTCCATTCAATCTATAGAGATTTGGCACTGTTGCTATAATAATTCACGGTTCTCTTAGCAACAGTGTTCCCCGCTTCCCTTGACTTACAGATTTGTTCATCAGTGATGTACTTGTTCTTGTGTACACACACACACACACACACACACACATACTTCAACATACATACAGTGCACAATTAAAATACATGCCGAATGGCAAATTGCCAAATTTGTCCAACTAGGGCACTTTATTGAATGGTAAAAAGCAATGCTGAAAACTGTTCGCTGAAAACTGTTCACTAAAAACATCTGCTCTTTTCCCAAGCCAAAGCTTCCTTTGACAATCACCTGAAAAAAACAGATTAAGAAGCACCGGTGATCAGATATCGGACATGTCAAATCAAGAATTTCACACTAGGTCCCCAGACAGCTGATTTCTATTCACCTTTCAAAGATCATACATTCTCTTGCATGCTAATAATTGAACTTTCCCATGTTCAGTTTGGTTTTGACTCTCACTCTTAAAGTTGGACTGTAGATTCTTCATGTAAGTAATTGGAACTATTCATGTGCTTAAGCACACACACAAGCATTTGAAGGATCAGGGCCCATATGTTTATTCATTACTGTTAGCTGCCTGGCACACTTTGGGTGCTTAGAAATAAACAGTTTAACTTATGCCAAAGATGTGAAACTTGTTCACTTCTTTAGATCCTTCACTTCCTTAACGTTTAGTTCCCCTGGAAGAGTGTTCTTGCAAACTAGGTATCTTTGGCTGCAGCCATTCCAAGCAGCCAGAACAGATATGGCGAATAAAAATACCTAACTTTTGCAAATCCCCTTATGTCTTCTAAGAGCTTTACAACGGTCACAGATTAGTCTTTGTGAGAGAGGTCAGAAAAAATTATATCCCTTTTATAGTTGGGGAAACTGAGAGAGAGAGAGGTTAAGTGACTTGGCCTAGAGCCCACAACAAGTCAGAATCAGGAGTATAATCTCACCTGATTTCCTGACTTCAAATTCTGAGTTAAAACCAAATTATGCCTCCCTGGTGTAACTGGCTGCAAATAATTATTTTTTCATGCAACATTGTTTCATGTATGCCATTATTGTTACCACCCATAAAGGGACTTGGAGACTGATAAAAACAAGCCTCAATCTGTCTGAGTGCAAAGATTTTAGACACTTAGTAATGTAAAGTGATGTTTTACAACAGGCAAATCAAACCCTAAAAGCTGCCATTTATGACTGCATTCATTTAGATATTGAAACCCTTTTTTGCTTGGTGAATCTGCTTGGAAAGTAGCAGTTTCTATTATTTTCCAACAAAGCTATAATCCTGTCACTGCCTTGTATGGCTGTTTCACTTCCAGGGTATGTCTCCACTGCAGTTAAAACCCTGTGGCTGGCCCATGCTAAATGACTCGGGCTCACAGGGCTCAGGCTAAGGAAGCTGTTTAATTGGGTTGCAGCCTGGGCCTGAACCACAATCTCTGGGACCCTTCCACCTTGCAGGGTCCTAGAGCCTGGCTCTAACCTGCACCCAAACATCTACACCCCAATTAAAGAGCCCCTTCACTTGAGGCCCACAAGCCCAAGTCAGCTGGCACAGACCAGCTGCAGGTGTTTAATTGCAGTGGAGACACTCCTGGGGCCTTTCTTAACCACTTCTAAATGATTTGGATGCAGTTTCTCACACATTAATATCAGTCCTGGACTGTGAACATATGATAGAGTAACAGATGGGTTATAAAGTAACTACTTAAGGCTACTACTTTGCACCTCCCAGATTCAGAGCTGGGAATCCCCACTTCAGATAAAATGGCACTCCATCTTTATAAAAGTCTTGGTTAATAAGTTACCACAAAGATCTGGCCCTAAATTCAGTCTAAAATAATAAATAAGCATAAAAATTTATACAGTCCCCATACATATACCTGTTCTATCCTTTACCATATGCATGTTCTGCAAAGTGGCATGAACAATATGTTGCATCCCCTGTCCTGAAGTATGTAGAGTCTAAAATAAGATGAATGACCACAGCACAAGAAAAGGACAACTCCTAAGGAGAAATAAGATCTATGGTTTGCTAATTACCTCTGCTGCAATGTGCCAAGTGCCTCCTTCCTGAAAAATCAGTGAGAGTTGATAGCACTCAATGACTCACTCACTGACTTCCTGCAGTGTGCAGGAGGTCAGGCTAGATGATCATGATGGTCCCTTCTGAAGTCTATGACAGCACTCAAGAATTGCCTAGTGCCTTCCAGAATCCAGAAATAAGATCAGATAAGAGGAAGAAGTTCCTGCTATAATTCAACCAAGTCCTCTTTGTTTATAAAACACATGGGGCCTGAAAACAAGAAGGGAGAAATTAACTTATAAAACAGTTCTTTTGTTAGACATCTGTCTGCTTCCCACTATCATTTATTTAAACCATTTTATTCCTGCAGCTGCAGGAGGTACTGGAAAGGTATTAATGTCTCCTCAGGTTCTTTTCCATTATGCTTGATACCCTTTATCAGATCTTACGTTATTCACCGTGGAGAGCAGCTTCTCCATCTTTAGGATGAGTCTTCTCACAGCAGTTGCTCTGGACACATGAGTGGATGTGCAATCAACTAATCCTGTATCATCTCATTGTCTCTTCACTGTAATAATGTGAAAGAATACAGTTAGTGTGTTAATTCTCTTAGGTAATAGTGTTTTTCCCCGTTAATTTTGGCTCATTTCTACATAGTGTTTAAACTTGTTGCACTGAACTCAGCAGAGCAGTATCTCAATAGTTTCTCTCTCATTTCAAAGTACTGGTGCTCATTTGTATAAAAGTCATTAATTAGAAGTATACTGAAATGAATGATAGGGTTACCACTTTTTTCCAACTGCCAGATATGATACCTGTCCTGGGAAAACCTAGAATTATCTTTCGGAGATTTTCTCTACCATTTCTATAATGAAAACATTGAACATCTTCTACCTGTTTCAAAAAAGGAAGAAAAAAAGATACATCATTCTGTTGTCACTAAAATCGGCATAATATACACACAAACCATCCACACATTACACCCTTGGATTAGCAGACACAATGCATAGCTGGTTGAAATGATTAATTTTATGATCTACAGTAGTGTTGCCATAATATGTCACAACATGATCAATATATGTTGAAGAAAATGGCACCATATATATTATACAAGGAGTTGGTGGCACTGCCTATTATTAAAATTGCCAAGTACTTCCCATTATAAGACCCTGTTTTCAATTGCTTATAACTTTGCCAAACCAACTGTTTGTGCCAAAATTTTCTATACTGGGTGTTTGCCTCAGGCCAATTTATTTATCTATTTTTAATTTCAGCCAAATCTACTGTGCATGTATTATGATTAGGCTTGGTGGTAGATTTTTATTAGTAAATGTTGATAAATATTAATTTCACTGTACACAAGAAATGGACAAAAAAGATTTCCATTTTTACAATGGAAATTTAAAGATAGGCAAAGTTAGAAAAATGCTGCTCAAGAACTTCTTAGAGTTCAATTTAAGGATATTTACTTTGTATATTTTCACGTTTGAGGTTGCCTGGTCACTTCCTGTGGGAAGTAGAGTGACCTGATCCCTGCCTGCTCTGCTCCCCTGGCTCCCAGGCTTGGTGAGCAGGGGGAAACTGTCCCCCAGCACTTGCCGGCAGTGCGCCTGGGAGCCAGGGGAGTGGAGCAGGCTGGGGCCAGGTCGCTCTACTTACTGCTGCCAGTGAGTGCAGGGAGCCCAATCCCTGCAGCGGTCCTCAGAGGAAGGGCTGGCTCGGTGGGGGCAGGGCTGGGGCAGAGCAGCGGTGGGAAGAGGCAGGGCTGGGGTGGAGCAGGGGCAGAGGCCATGTGGAAGAGGTGGAGCAGGGGCTGGAGCAGCACGCAGCTGTCTAGAGCACCAGGAAATTTGGTGCCCTACGCAGCTGTGTACTTTGCATATAGGTAGGTACAGCCCTGCCCTGGACAACTTATTTTCTTTCAGTCACTGCCAAGAAGTTCCTGGGTATCTGACTTGAGACTCTGGGATCTTATCTGGCACACTGAATAAATAGGAGAAAAACAAAGTATTGAATATCTGCTCACTAAGTGAGTACCATCCATCTTGTGCATTATGAAGCAGGAGTCCTATAGAATAAAAATAGCATGTGATCATGTAATTAAATACTTTATAATAATATATGTAGTGTTGTTGTAGCTGTGTTGGTCGTTGGATATTAGAGAGACATGGTGGGTGAGGTAATATCTTTTATTGGACCAACATCTGTTGTCTCTCTTACCAATAGAAGTTGGTCCAGTAAAAGATACAACGTCACCCACCTTTTCTCTTTACAATAAAATACATACACAGTGGAGATGAATTAAGGTTACACAGGCAACCTTAATTCTGGCATTTCCAATCTTCTCAGTGCTTGATTTTGCAACCTTAATAATGACAGGTTTCAGAGTAACAGCCGTGTTAGTTTGTATTTGCAAAAAGAAAAAGGAGTAGTTGTGGCACCTTAGAGACTAACCAATTTATTTGAGCATAAGCTTTCGTGTAGCTGTAGCTCACGAAAGCTTATGCTCAAATAAATTGGTTAGTCTCTAAGGTGCCACAAGTACTCCTTTTCTTTTTGCAACCTTAATAATGTTCTTCTAGTGTATATTATGTATCTAGATTGGCATCATTTGCTTAAACAGGATCATACAAGTCTCAGCACAATTTAATTCTGGGGTCAGAAAGACCCTAACCTGGGGACAGTTAAGTGTATTTCACGTTTAGAGTTTGATTTTGCTCACTTTACCCTGGTGAATAGTCCTGCTGAAGTCAGTGAGCTTACTCACATTTGGGCCCCTGAAATCTGATCCAAAGCCCACTGAAGAAAATTGAAATCGTTCCATTCCACTGGCTGAGTAAAGCACTCAGGGCAATCTAAAATAAAACAAACAATAATAACAGTGCTGTAAAACACTAGAGGGAATTTTAATGGCTTTGTTATTGCTGCTTGCTTACTTTAATATTGGGCTACAGTTCTTCACCTATCACAGGCTACTTTATCAAGGCATGGGAAGACATAACTCAGATTGGGGTGTCATAACTCAGGACTAGCTGCTTCCTTATCTCCCAACCTCAGGTGTCAGTGGACCTATCCTGGGGTGGAATCTCATAATTCTCCCACTCCCAGGTTGGGATCTAGATTACAGTACCCAGTGACTCAATCATGCTTGCCAAGCCGGACCAACTGGATTCAGTACTTGTGGTTCTTCCCTTCAGAAGTCTGTGACCAGTGGTGAACACAGGAACCAGACACTATCTTATCTAGAGGCTTGCCACATCCCTTGGCAGAGACCCTAGGCAAACCTCTCTTTACTGTCTCCCAAACAACAGCTGCCTTCCCTAGAAAAAGTCATTTTTAATCTAGCCAGAAGTCCTTTGCTTCATTTTCCTGGGTCTTTTGGTTCTCAGCATTGGCAAAACAATCTGTGTAACTTGTCTGGAGCCTGGCAGGTAGGATCCTCACAGTTAGTAGCTAAGGCATTCTCTCTAAAACACCCCAGGGTGTTTATCAGGAGCCATCTTATCTCAAGTCAATTTATTGCCTTCTGGTTTGACTCCCAACAGCCTGTTGATTTAACCAGCATAGTCACACAGTAACTATCCCAATAACATATTTGTACATATTTTTTTGTTTGTGTGTGGGGGGGCGGAGGGTGAGAAAACCTGGATTTGTGCTGGAAATGGCCCAACTTGATGATCACTTTAGATAAGCTATTACCAGCAGGAGAGTGGAGTGGGAGGAGGTATTGTTTCATGGTCTCTGTGTATATAATGTCTTCTGCAGTTTCCACAGTATGCATCCGATGAAGTGAGCTGTAGCTCACGAAAGCTCATGCTCAAATAAATTGGTTAGTCTCTAAGGTGCCACAAGTACTCCTTTTCATGTTACATATGGTATTGATACATTATTACAGAGCAGCCTCATTCTGACATGGGATTGTGAGCTGTTTCCCAGAAACAATGGAAAAAGTGAGAGGGGGACCGAACAACTACAGTTGCAGTGCCAGGATCTGATTGCATCTAGATCATCTTCACAAAAATGCCACCAGGATAAGTGTCAGTCCAATCTTACAAGATGCTGGGCTCCTCTTGCAAAGTGCTTAGTGCTTTCAAATCCCACTGCAGTCAAAGAGAGGGTTAAGCCCTTTGGGCCAGATTCTGGCCTGACTTGTGTTGCTGCTTATGGGAGTGTAAAGTGCCTCCACAAAACTGCAACCTTCCCACTTTGCACAGGTGGACAGGACAGAGTGGGAAGTAAGCAGAGTCCTGGCTCCCCCTAATGCACCAGACACTGTAGCTGTGCTGGTTATAGAACGGCACATTTACTCACTCCCTAAAGCAAGAGAGAGACATGTCCCTCCTGGACAGCGCCATAATCTGTTGCCCCTTGCCTAGCACACAATCTAGCTCTCAATAGCACACCAGAACTATTGTGAGGAGTAATGGGCCTGATTCTCATTTCATTTTCTAAAAATTAGTGTAACTCTGTTGGCTTCAGTGCAGTTACTCCTAGTTTAGCAGCTAGAGTCCAGAATCAGCCCAAATGTACTTTTTGTCTAAAAAGTACCAAAGTTATGTATTAGCTCAAAAAACGGTTAAAAAAAGACGAGAGCTTTACAAATATATATATTTTGGTGTACATGCTATAAAAAAGGAGATTAGTAAATCATTCCAATTGTATCATGGGCTGACATTATGGTTATTCATTCAAATTTGGAAAACACTACAAGCCAGCTGAAAAAATCTGTTCTGACATCTTGCCTTCTACTGATATGCAAATTAAGTGGCTATTTGGTGTGCTGGCATGTTATAAATTGGAGGATAACAGTGGTTGTCAATGAGATATAGGTCTTTTATTCAGAAAAACATCAATAAAATATAGTGTACTGTCCCTTTAGTCCTTTAACATTTTACTATTTGTAAAAATGAGACTTTCCAGCTCATTAAATTGCAGCTTGCAGGGCACTATACAAAACTAGTTAATCTCTATAAATGGTCATTCTATTTCAGTTTTGTCATAGGCATTTTCAACATCAATGTCAGACTGTGAACTAGATTTTGGAATGCAACCCAATTGCACAGTTCTTAACTCAGAACTTCTTCCGTGGACTCAGAGAAATCAGGGATTTGAAGGGAGGCCAAAACAAAAGGGAGGTGATCTTCACGTACCTGTGACAAGTGTAATCATAATATTATACAGTCACTTTTGATTTTCATCTAGTAACTTAAATTGTGCTTTATACTTCCAAAGCAACTTACAAATATTAATTAATCATGAATTAATCTGATGTTGATTTTGAAGAAGAGAGTTTAAGGCCCAGATCCACAAAAGTATCTAGGCTCCTAACTTCCACTGAAATAAGTGGAAATTAGGAGTCTACATAGATTTGTGGATTTGGGCCAAAGTGACTAATTATGTTTTAAAATTGTATTTTTCAGATTTTATTTTACTTTAGTAAATATTTTGAGTTAGAAAAATATCAGGTTTCAGAGTAGCAGCCGTGTTAGTCTGTATTCGCAAAAAGAAAAGGAGTACTTGTGGCATCTTAGAGACTAACAAAGGTATTTGAGCATAAGCTTTCATGAGCTATGGCTCACTACATCGGATGCTGTAGCTCATGCTTATGCTCAAATAAATTTGTTAGTCTCTAAGGTGCCACAAGTACTCCTTTTTTAAAAATAACATCATCACTTATGCAGCACTTTCCATGTTTAAAAGCATTGAAGAGGCTTGTGAGGAAGAATGGTTTAGTGGTTAAGGCATGGACATGAGACTCTAGGTTCAATTCCTACTTCTGCCAAAGAGTTCCTATGTGACCTTAGTCGCTAGGCCCAAAGTCAGGAGCCGGGACAATCACTGTGATTTACAATGCGCAAGTTATGTCCAACACAATGAATGGGGAGAGAGAAGCCCACTAGACTTCTTCAAGTGATATCTTCAACGTGGCGGTTGTTGACCACCACTTTCCCACTTTTGCTGTTGTGACAGAGTTGTAACACTTCCACTCTTCTTTGGACACCAGTCCATCTGACGATATTTCTGACTGAACTGGCTCTCTTTTCTGGTTTGCCTGTGATCTCTTCTGAGAATATGAGTGCTGGAAGCAAGTTGCTCTGTGATCAGCAAGCTATGTGTCCACGGTTACTTTAGACTGTGATTCACAAAAGGCAGCATGCTAGGTGAGGAGATGCCTAAGATAGCCAATGGGACAAGAAGAGTGTGTCCTGAGACCTGCCTCTCTCAGGTAGATAGTCACCTATGTCCAGGCCACAGGGAGGTTTTTATCACTACTTGCAGTTCACAGCCAGGAACCCTCTTTGGAGTTAGGTACCTATGCCATTTTGTCAGGAGAAGGATGAAGAGGTGATAGTGCTGGTGCCCACCTTATAACTTTTAGCCCAGTGGTTAGTGCACTCACCTGGGATGTAGGAGACCCAAGAAGAAAGGATTTGAACAGGTGTCTCTCACCTCTCTGGACAGTGCTCTAACCACTGGCCTAAATGTTATAAGGTGGGCACCTTATCCTGCTCCTCCTCTAGCCGGATTTTGAATGGGACCTGATCCTCCAGTAGGCATGCTCTGAGCATCCTTATTGGATTGAGCCTCATGTATAACTTAGACAGTCGAATGCCTGTCTTTCCCTTTTTGTGAATTGCTCTGGGGCTTAGGCAGAAGATCGGTGTTTGGATGCCTAGAAGGAGGCAGCAGTGCACCTACCCAGAGGCAGAAACATAGCTGTCGAGCTTTTATTCTGAAAATTTATGCACTGAGCGAATTAAGGCACCTACAGGTTTAGGCAGGAATTTTGTGCATCACAATGGAGCCAAAACTGGGTCTTAGGCACCTACCTCCTTTTGGGAGACTCAGCCCTTAGTCTCGCTGTGCCTTAAACTGTCTGAAAAATAATACTCCCATTTTCTGTCTTGTCTACTTAGAGTGGAAGTTCTCTAGGGGAAGAGATTGGTCTCTTACTTAGTGTTTGTACAGTTACTCACACAACAGAGTCCTGATCTCAGCCTGGACCTTAGGGATCACAATAATAGTAATAATGGTAGAAACATTAATCCTCCCAACAGCCTCTGAGTTAAGTAGATAAATCCACAGTTTAGGCTGATCCATTGAGAATGCTATACAAATTCAGTTTTTTCAAGGGAAAGAATTTTAATGAATCAAAATTTGGGGAAAGACTGGATTTTACATAAAAGTTGCTCTTTTTTTTAAAATAGAAGGGGATGACAAAGAAAATAACTAAAATTCATTTCTTACTGGAACAAGTAGCCATTCAGCATCAGTTGTATCCTTACATATTCTGCTATGTGGTTTCATTGAGGGTAGGAGATAAATAAAGGTAATAAGGATAAATAAGGCTTCATTGAGGATAGGAGACAAATAGGAGATAAAATAGGGAGTCTACTGTACATACTAAGCAATGAGGGTGACTCAAGTGGTTTCTCACTAATGCTGGTGATAGTGGATCCTCCACGAAAGCTAGCTGACAACCAACACTGAAAATCTGAGCTATTGACCATCTGACAAAAAGTGATGCAATACCATTAAGCTGGCAAGACTGTAGCAGATCATGCACGGAGGATTTTAATATATCATAGTGGAGAACACAGGAAATCTCTGTATTATTTTTAGGAAAAATATGTATGAATTGCTTTCCCCCTCACTTTTGTGCTGTGACCTACTCAGACTTGAAGAGGTTAATTTGTTCTCTGAGACAGGGGAATAAGAAATGGGTATTGGTCATGTAAGCATGACCTCAGTTAGTGTGAATGAACTATCAAGAACTGTCAACACATGAATGGAGCTACCTTGGAGAGACCATGGAAGACCAACCATAAGATATCAACTTTCAACTGCTGACCAAGGGAGGTAGAAGATGGGAAAATAGCCTGTCTACAGCTTCAGACAAAGAATGGAGGTGTAAGGAGACTGTAATAAGAACTCTGCTGCCCAGTGCAGTGGGGAAGATTTGAATCCTGGACACTGGGACAAGCATGCACATTTCCATTCTAATCCAAGGACTCTCAATTTCCCAGATTGCCCCTTGTGGCATTATGGTGATGTGGCCTTGCTGCCAGATCAGAATCTAGACCCACAATGCCCGAATTCAAATAATATCTGCCAAACAGATAAAATAAGTGTAATCAACTCACAATCTTCTGCTCCTCCTGGGCATCTTCTCAGTCCCACTCTTTCCCTAGAACAGTGACCCTCAAGATTTCTCCCTGGAGTCCTCCATGAAGCATCGAACCAACCAAAGACAGAGCTAAATTCCCACCCCCTCCTGGGTCTGAGTGTCTCATCCTCATTTCAATTCTGTTAGTTTTCTCTGTCCTTTTTTCAGAATTCCAACTCACAGCATGGCCTCCTTCGAGTCTTGCCCCTTGCCCCTTGCCAGGGCCTACCACAAGACCCTCTTTCCTATGTTTTCCACCTTTTCCTAGCTGTTGCCAGACCTCTCTCACCAGAGGGAACTTGAGACCTCCTCTCTCCTGGACATCCTCCCCTCAACTGCCCTGAGCTCCTTCCTTTAAGTCTACCTTGAGCCTGACATGCCTCTCCAGATGTACTCAGGTGGGGCTAATAGAGTTCTCAGACTTCAGTTACCTATATCTTGGCCCATGTGGGGTTTATATACCTCATCACAGACCCTAAAATACTGTATTCCAGCTGACTAATAAATACTGGCTTGTTTTGGAAAGGCTGCCCAGTGTTGCTGCAAAAATCTGCTGATTGCATAACTCCCAGAGGGACTGAGTCTGTGTCAGGGACCTAAACTCATGAGGACGCTCTAGAGGACCCACTGCTGAGAACTCTATACACTTTTTAGAGTATTCCCAGAGGATCTGTATAAAAGTCAGAGGCAAGCTCAACCTGTTGATTCATGACAATCATATATGTATTTTTTCCTCCAGTTTAACACTAATATTTGGATTTAGATGGATAGAAATCAGGATTTTTCAGATTTAAGCTTAAACTCAAAGGCAAAATTCAGATACCAAGTTATCGTAGTGTAAATTGAGAGTGACTGAGAAGAGGCATTAGGCCACAGTCCCCAGTTATGGACTGCATCAGGCCCTCCCTTTGATCAGATGCTGTTCCCACCTTGCTCCTAAAGAAATACACTCTTTAGAGTCAGCTGAGACTCTAAGCTCTTCAGGACTGATCCTGCTTCTTTTTAATCAAACCTGGAATTTACAATTATTAGGAATTGCTGAAGGCTACAGAACACAAAAAACCTGGGAGAAGGGGTCATGAAAGCCAAAGAAACTGAAGCCTAAATTGGCTACCAAACTATACAGTATTTTAGGATATTTATATAATTTCACACACAAAAGAAACTATGTTAACAGAGCATTATTAAGGTTGAAAAAGTAAACACTCAGACATTCAGAAATGCTGCCCCAGACACTGCAGGAAGAAAGACAAATAGCCTGGTTTAACTAGACTTCAAATTTATTAAGTAACACATCTGACAACTTTCCAGCAATAACTAGCTTAGCATAGCTCCTTTGTAATCAGTTCTACCTTCTGGAGAGCTGCCATAAGCCTCCCATCCCATTAATCTGATCCCAGCATCATTGATGGGACTGCATTGCCCTTTCCTGGTCTAAGTGTTAAGATGGTGAGGAAGAGGAAACTGTCTCCCCACTGCACCACACATTAGGAGCCCCACCTCCATTCCCTACCTCTTTATGAGATGCCTTTTCCTAATCTGCTTGCAATTCCAGTTTATCAGAGAACCTGACCCCAATGAACAATTAGCTGCACTGGGCACCTGCCACCAGGAGGTGCCAGCAAATTGCTTATCTGCCTCCCACCAACTCCTACTAAACTCCCAGACTGCTAACAATTCGTTTCCTAATTGCAGCCAGAGTAATATCTACTCCTCACTATCTCCCAGCACCTAGTCTCAAAAATCTGTCCACCTCTGAATGGATTGAAGAACTGGCCATTACCAACATGGACCAGTGAGCAGAGATATCTGTCTCGGTACCTAACTCAGTCTCCAGCCTAATGGGGTTGGGGTCTCTTTTTTTCTTTTGCTGGCTCCTAACCTACCAGCCAACAGGCTTGTATTCTCTCTTGAATCCCTCCCGGATTGAAGTAATAATGTATCCAGGTGCCCATGATCTGTAACTCACAAACCCAATCTGTGTACCACTATCCAGTCTGACAGTATACTGAACTGTTAGAGCAGGAGCACAATCATGAGCAGCCCTGAGCTTGGCTGTATTACCCTTGTAATAAAAAATGGCAGATTAGAGCCTGAGAGAAAGTAGAAAGCTGCTCACTATTAAACTTTATTCCTATTCTGCAAGCCTTCACCGTGTTCACAGATGCAAAGGAAGAATAAGAGAAAGATAATTATTCTAGATAATTTCCCCCCTGGTATCATTTGGGGGCAATTGTATCAAAAGGGAGGATTGCAAATCTGATACCCTGAAAGCCCTGCAGCTTTAAATATTATATATATATATATATATATATATATATATATATATATATATATATATATATATATATATCTCCTCTTACTATATGATGTCAGTCCTCTGAGGACTTTTAAATCTGGAATCAGTCTATCTGTCCTTCATGTGATATCTTTTGTTCTACTGAACACCTCCCCACATTATGCTCTCCTTTGTCATAGTAAACCCATAGGAGTGCCCATAGCACCATAAGCAGATAAAGCCAATCCCACACTGCCACTTATAGTCCTGTGCCTAGGTGGAGAGCACCCAGCTGAATTCCAATGGAGTGTCACCTCCCTTGGGGGCCAAGGCAAATGTGTGCTCCAAAAGTGTGTGTGTGTGTGTGTGTGTATTTAACACACCTCCACTTTTGTATTTGTGTAAATTCTAACATGTGCCCTCACTGAAGGCCCAGCATAGTTGCTAAATTCAGGCTTATCTGCTGGGGAAACCTATAACCCATCATCAGTACCAAGGATGACACTGGATGAGCCAAAGTCCTCCATTCTAACCATATTTCAATGTCAGCCTGGCTCTGCTTCAGTTCCTTGCACATTGCAGTCATCAATTTAATTTCCTCCAAATGGGCCCATGCCATAGCCCCAGGGGTGACACCAAGGAGTATCAAGTAGGATTGGGCAAAAATATCCTGAAATATTTTCCTACTACTCCTTTCACCAGCCCACGTGACTGGAGAAGTAGAATAGCAGCAGATTTATTGTGGTGTGAGCTGTGACTGTGGAAGTGATTAATGAGTAGTTCGGATTATATCCCTGAGTCACATATAGAGGAATAATGAACACAGCTTACTGCTTCCTGTGCCAATTTCCCCCCCCCCCCCCCGGCCAACATTCTTTCGTGTCGAAAAATCTGTGTTTATTGGTAATGGCTTCAGCAAATGGAAAAAAATGGTTATGCCAAAGGTGCATGATTCTGACCGCATGATAATAGTCAGAAACCCAAGAGGCATGGGCTTCATTCAAAAATATTGTTAAAAGTTGATGGTCTCGATGTTCAGTTGCAAATTACTGATGCATATTTTGCTTTAGTGCAAGAAAACTGCATATATATTGAAGTCATGGCAGATGTCCAGTGACTCACCGAAGTTTGGGGGATGGTTGCTCAAAGAAGAATAGAAGAGAGTGAAAGCAACAATAAGGGCAACTTCCTGGAGTTCCTGACTCGAATAGCCAAATAAAATTATGTGGTAAGAAAGAAATTTGAAAGTGGACCACACAATGCAAAACACAACCACTTGTCAACACAAAATGAAATAATTCAAATTACGTCAGAAATGATACTTCAATTCATAAGCCAAGAAGTGAAGAAGGATAATGTTTTCTCTAGAAAGGTTGACAAAACGAAAGACATTCACAAAGTAGAACAAGTGTCAATTGTGTTGAGATAATATACGAATGGCACAGTATATGAAATATTTCTGGGTTTCTATCCAGCCAAATCACTTGATGCAAAGTTCTTTTAGTATGTGAAGAACACATTGTCACAGTGTGGTACTGATATACATCACTGTATTGCCCAGACATGGTGAAATATGATGGTGAAAAGGTGTAAAGGTGTGTAAGCTCTCTTACAAGAAAAAGTACCTCAAACATTGTATGTTCAGGCTAAATTTAGTTATTGATGATGTACAGAAAGGAAACAAATGCACTCATTCCCCCCCCCACACACACACACACACTATCCTGGAGAAACTGTACACGTCTCTCTCAGAATCAGCTATATAAACTAAATGCAAAGTCCTTCAAAAGAAAATACAACCCAAAAATATAGTTTTGGAATTGAAGAAGCTCTGTGACACTAGGTGGGCATGGTAAGTTTCTGCTTGTAATGCTGTGAAAAAGTTATTTCATCTATTCTTGTGACACTGTACTATCTCAAGATAAGTCAAGAAGTAACAGGGCAATGGGTGCACAAGGTTTAGTATTAGTGTGATCTTATCCAAAATACCATGCTACCAGCCAATCCTTTAGCATCTAAAACTAAAGGTCTATTATAAAAGAAAGAACATGAAGAGAGTTATTAAATACAGATTATACAGACAATAGGGAAATGGGAACTACAACGATAGAACAACACAGAAATGAGGATTTCACATCCCAGCTATTGATAAGTGTGTTCTTGCCAGACAGGATGCTATCAAATTAAGTTTCCTTTTACATCTGCTAGGTATTTTCCTTTCTCTGGAGGTGATAGGAATACAATCCTGTCCTGATAATGCCTAACAGTCCAATAGCACCTTATTTCAATGTGACTAGTTTGGAATGTGAGGATGTGACCGGGCACTTCCCAGCTTATGGCTGCCTCTGCTGCTTAGCCAAAGGCCTTAGCCTAAGCACAGGGCCTCACACTGTCACAATAAGAGAAGGACCTTACACCAGCAGACAGTGATTTTGATTCCTTTCTTTTATACCTCTATAACTAGCTAAGTGATAAGAATACACCTAAATTCTTAGAGTATCTGCCTTTAAACACCCCTAACTAATTTGTAACCCTTCAGCAGCACTTGCTGAAGCAGGACCAAACTTGAAAGATTACTGGTGCTTTTCATAATGCAGCCCTTACTTTAAACCTTTTACAAGCAGACTGAAGTGCCTCCTTTCCCTGGAAGATATTTAGTCCCAATGGGCAGGGGCCTTCTTCCACTACCCATATACCAAAGGAGGGTTGGCTTCTCAGCCACCCCCCATCCCTCTGGGGCCCCTAACAGTGCCTCCATTTCCTTTTTAATCTCATCCCAGGTTGAGCCCTGCACCTGGTATGGGCCCTGGTTCTTCCTTATCCATTTATCCAAAAAAAAAATCCTTTACCCTGGCTTGCCAGAACCCTCAACTGGCCTGAATATCTATATCCTAACACTCCACCCCTTTCCCCCCACCCCCCTTTCTTTTAGGATATAGATATTCAGGCCTGTCTGCAAAGGCCTATACTCTAAGAATTAAATTTTCTGGGTGTAAACTAATTAAGGTGGTGGGATATAAATGGTTAAATAATCATGTTACAATATGTTAGGATTGGTTAGTTAAATTTCAGTAAAATGATTGGTTAAGGTAAAACTAAGCAGAACTCAAGTTTTACTATATAGTCTGCAGTCAATCAGGAAGTGGGGGGGTTTGGGAATAGAGAATGGGGGGTGGGGAAATTGGGATCATGTTTTGCTAAGGGGGGGGAATGTGAACAGGGACACAGGTAAGGCTCTGTGGTGTCAGAGCTGGGAAGGGAGACACTAAGGAAGGAAACTGCAGTCATGCTTGCTGGAAGTTCACCCCAATAAACATCGCATTGTTTGCACCTTTGGACTTCGGGTATTGTTGCTCTCTGTTTATGTGAGGAGGACCAGGGAAGTAAGCGGGCTTATTCCTTCACCCGCTAACACCTACCTCTTCCCTGTTCAAGACAAGGATTCTGAAATGTGGATACCAAGATTCTCCATGGTATGAAATTTGGGCTCAGCTGTATAGTGAAAGCTGACAAAAGAGAAAAAAAAGCTCACTTGTGTGTATTTTTGCCAATAATTTTTCAACCCATCTGCCAACAGCATCAGCAGCAAAGGGCCAGGTTCTTAGTTTAGGGGATTCTCTACAATTTCTTAATTATTTTGTCTTGACCCCCCACCCAGTAATCTGGGAATCTATAACCACTCTGGGCACGTTTGCAAGCAAATCTGTACCCACTCTCAAGTACAGAGGTTCAAACAAATGAAATTTATTGGGGAGGGGAAGAAAAGGGAAAGGCCAGGTTGAACTGGGACAAATATTTACAATTTAACATCTTCCACCACCATTTACCTCAGGGTGCATAAGTCACAGTCTCAGACAATTGGACCCTGAATGACTAGTGTGGTTTGTTCTCCCTCCCATCCTCTCACTCTCGGTTTGTGGATTCCCAAGCTTCTTCACTCACAGTTGGGGAGTCCAGGTAAATCAGGGTCCCTGTTTTATAGGCAGCTCAGGGGCACCACCTGTCCTGCTATATTGATTTCAGCAGCTAAGACACGGAGGCCTTACCAGAGTCACTAGGCTGACACAAGAGGAACAGGAGTACTTGTGGCACCTTAGAGACTAGCAAATGTATTTGACATAAGCTTTCATCGGCTACAGCCCACTTCATTGGCTGCATGCAGTGGAAAATACAGTAGGAAGATTTTATATACACAGAGAACATGAAACAATGGGTGTTACCATACACACTATAATGAGAGCGATCAGTTAAGGTGAGCTATTACCAGCAGGAGAGGAAAAAAACCTTTTCTAGTGATAATCAAGATAGGCCATTTCTAGCAGTTGACAAGAACATGTGAGGAACAGTAGGGGGGACACAGACAGTTGCTGTGAATTCCTCTGTTTCCACTGTAGTGCAACTGCTCTCCTATTGGATACTGTGGCCTGTGGGTGAATCCAGCTGCTGCTTTGCTGTACGTGAGGGGGGCTGAGACTGGGCCTGTCATAAATAGAAAGGGAAGGGTAACAACCTTCCTGTATACGGTGCTATAAAATCCCTCCTGGCCAGAGGCACAATATCCTTTTACCTGTAAAGGGTTAAGAAGCTCAGGTAACCAGGCTGGCACCTGACCAAAAGGATCAATAAGAGGACAAAATACTTTCAAAGCTGGAGAGGGGTGGGGGAGAAAGGCTTTTGTCTGTCTGTTCTGTGTGCTTGCTGTAGAGAGATCAAGAAAGCAAGCAATCCAACGCCATTAGAATTAGTAAGTACAAGCAAGAAAATGCGTTTTACAAGTTTAGTTTTGTTTTGGCTTGTGATTTTCTCTGTGCTGTGAGGAAGGTGTATTCCTGGTTTTCTTTCTGTAACTTCAAAGTTTTTGCCCAAAGGGAAATCCTCTGTGTTGTAAATCTGATTGCCCTGTGAGATTAGCTTCCCTTCTAATTTTAAAGAGGTGCTTCTTTTACCTTTCTAATAAAGTTCTGTTTCTTTGAAGAGCCTGACTGATTTCTCTATTGTCCTAAGACCCAGTCTGTGATGACTTTGTAACAAATTAGCTAGGATATTATTCTCAAGCCTCCCCAGGAAAGGGGGTGTAAGGGCTTGGGGCAATATAGGAACTCATAGACTACCAGGGTTGGAAGGAACCTCAGGAGGTCATCTAGTCCACCCCCCTGCTCAAAGCAGGATCCAGCCCCAATTTTTGCCCCAGATCCCAAATGGCCCCCTCAAGGATAGAACTCACAACCCTAGGTTTAGCAGGCCAATGCTCAAACTACTGAGCTATCCCTCCCCCCCCAAATGCCAAGTGGTCCTTTACCTGATTCTTTGTTAAATCACTTGGTGGTGGCAGTGTACCTTCCAAGGGCAAAGAGTTTGTGCCTTGGGGAAATTTTACCCTAAGCTGGTAGAAATAAGCTTAGGGGGTCTTTCATGCAGGTCCCCACATCTGTACCCTAGAGTTCAGGGCCCAACAGCTGCTTTGCTTTGCCTGCTGCTCAGGTGAACAGAACTGCCGCCAGCTCTAGCCTCTGCTTGCCGCCAGCTAGATAACTGGAACCTTTGATGAGTTCTGCTCATGTAGGCAATTACGGCTTTTAGCTCAGCTTTTACAGATAAGGAAATCGGTGGCCTTAGGAACCCAACAGAGTCCCTACCACCCAGCAGCAAGCAAGGAATATGCAGTCTTTCTCCATTTACCCTGTGGTTCTGTTCAGGGCCTCTTACCCCACCTCAGCAAACACCAATTTTCTTCAGTGTGACCCCATACCCAGTCATCGTCCAGATTTTGCCCAGGTAGTTTTCCCAACAGGATAATCTCAAAAATATGGGCCCCCAAGTACAAAACTTGGTCAAATGATACCCCAAAGTCCCCAAATTGCCTTCATTTAATATGTAAATGAGACACTGTCTCACTGAGTGAACTCCGCTTGTTCTTCAACAGCTATCAGAGAGCTCACTCAACTATCTCCCTTCTCTCATAGGCTTCAGGCCACAGGACTTTCAATTTGTTGAGATTAATGGGCTGTTATTTAAGACAATTTGGATGATTGACAGGTAGTCCTGAAAATGTTCATGAATCCTCCTGAAAGTTTCATGAATTTAAGAATGAATGATTTGTTCAAAAACATGTACTGAACATTCTTTGCCATTCATCATTCTTCTGTTTAGTTTTGTTTTTTTAAAATTGAGTCATCCAACCAGGGCAATGAAACAGCACCACATGATGGAATATGGAACAGTTTGAGAGCAATGCATAAAGTGGAAATTAGTCCAAACTGTTTGCAAGTTCTCTCAAATAAAAAGTACAGTTGCAGAAATCAGGATTGGTTGGTGTGTAAGTCACAAACCGTAAATTGTCTGAATCTTTAGGGGTAGTGTTAGTCCTAGAGAGGACATATAATCCCATTGAAGCCAAGTTGAAACAGGAGCTACGCACTGAGAAACAACCAAATCTGGGTGAAATGAGAAGGGAATTAAAAGAGATTCCCAGAGATTCATATTGGATTGAGTTAAATCTCTAATTAGTTAGATCAAATAATACCAAAAAATAATCAGTTATAAATTCTGGGGAAGGGTCTGAGTATATGGGTGTCCATTTGATTATAAATCCTAACTAAAGAATTCTACCTAAATAAAAAAAAAATCTATAATTTGGAGTTGGTTTAGGAACATAGAATTGGAAAGGACCTCTACAGCCATTGTGTCAAGGGCCCTGCTATCAATCACTTAATGTAGTTGAACATCTTATTACTGAAACCACCAAATTATTTAATGCCTAAAAACTCAGGGCCAATTATAATGCTTCCTTAGAATTCTATTGTTCTGTGGTGGCTAACCCTTTCCTGTGCCTCCTCACTCCTCTAACAGACATACTTTATCAACTGTATCCAGAAATTACAGCTGACAACTTCAAGTCTCTCAGAACTATTAAACATAGAACACATTTTAATAAGTAATTTTATGGAACATTACTTAGGGTACCTGAGGAACTTTTCTGGAGCCTTCTCCATAGAGACTTTATGGGCACTCATACATATATGCATGGACACGATCACACTTTCACATCCCAAAAATAAAGAGAATAAAATGACTGGAATTACCTCCCAGTTAATAAAAATTAAAGACACAAAAAAGGGGGGGAAATGAGATACTTAAGATAGCTGAAGAGTTTGCAACCCCATGTTGTCACAGTCTTTTCTAACTCTTTTAGAGTAGGAGCTGAAACTGCAGTCAAGAATCCAAATGGTGATGTTCTGCTGGCACATTGTGTCTCACTAGTGGACCTCTGCTAGATGCAAGGAGAGAGTGAATAGGCTGTTTGTGGATGCTGTAACTTCCTCTCCCTGAGGTGACTGCTCTTGGAGATTCTGGAAGGACAGGCTTCTGTCAGGTGGTTTGTTGACCCAAAGGATGAGCCTTCTAGGGCTTACCCTTGATTCTTATGGCTTGTGAACCCCACTTTCTCTATCCTGCAGTGCCTCCCTAGAAGATCTTCAGGTATATGAGATACAAAGACTATCCTGGAGCCATGCAACTTGGTCCAAGCAAGTTTGAATTAGGTCACCATCAGCAAGCTTCAACTTGGAAAAGTCCTGCTTAAATCAGCAATAATATAAAAAAATTGAGATGCATAAGACCACTTTTGAGGAAGCTGGTATGATATTATCTGAGTTTCACTGTTTGAGATGTCAGCAGCTCATGGAAAGTTCAATATGAAACTCCTACCAAAAGAACAGATTGATTTTAAAAAATCCCTAGAAAGAAAATCACTCAACATTCATCCTTCAACAAAACTAAAAATAAGTTTGAACTTATGATCTAGTTCATCTGTTTCTTATTCTTCTTGAAACAAGTACTTCCTATTTTGGCTGTAGTTGAAATAGTTTACCTTCTGGAATCTACATTTTGACAGCCTTGATGGCCTGCCTTTGTTATCTGAAATCCCATCATCTGTCTTCTGCAAAAAAGCTATCCACCAAAAATACTGCAAACCAACTGCACAACTAACCACTATATCATCACTGAATGAGCAGTACTGTTTCTACATGGTTTCAGAGTAACAGCCGTGTTAGTCTGTATTCACAAAAAGAAAAGGAGTACTTGTGGCACCTTAGAGACTAACCAATTTATTTGAGCATAAGCTTTCGTGAGCTACAGCTCACTTCATCGGATGCATATTGTGGAAACTGCAGAAGACATTATATACACAGAGACCATGAAACAATACCTCCTCCCACCCCACTCTCCTGCTGGTAATAGCTTATCTAAAGTGATCACTTTCCTTACAATGTGTATAATAATCAAGTTGGGCCATTTCCAGCACAAATCCAGGTTTTCTCACCCTCCGCCCCCTCCCCCACCCCCCAACAAACTCACTCTCCTGCTGGTAATAGCCCAGCCAAAGTGACCACTCTCTTTGCAATGTGTATGATAATCAAGGTGGGCCATTTCCAGCACAAATCCAGGTTTTCTCACCCCCCCACCCCCATACACACACAAACTCACTCTCCTGCTGGTAATAGCTCATCCAAACTGACCACTCTCCTTACAATGTGTATGATAATCAAGGTGGGCCATTTCCAGCATAAATCCAAGTTTAACCAGAACGTCTGAGGGGGAGGGGGGATAGGAAAAAACAAGGGGAAATATGCTACCTTGCATAATGACTTAGCCACTCCCAGTCTCTATTTAAGCCTAAATTAATAGTATCCAATTTGCAAATGAATTCCAATTCAGCAGTTTCTCGCTGGAGTCTGGATTTGAAGTTTTTTTGTTGTAAGACAGCAACCTTCATGTCTGTAATTGCGTGACCAGAGAGATTGAAGTGTTTTCCAACTGGTTTATGAATGTTATAATTCTTGCTGAATTGGAATTCATTTGCAAATTGGATACTATTAATTTAGGCTTAAATAGAGACTGGGAGTGGCTAAGTCATTATGCAAGGTAGCATATTTCCCCTTGTTTTTTCCCATCCCCCCTCCCCCTCAGACGTTCTGGTTAAACTTGGATTTATGCTGGAAATGGCCCACCTTGATTATCATACACATTGTAAGGAGAGTGGTCAGTTTGGATGAGCTATTCCCAGCAGGAGAGTGAGTTTGTGTGTGTGTGTGTGGGGGGGGGGGGGTGGAGAGTGAGAAAACCTGGATTTGTGCTGGAAATGGCCCAACTTGATTATCATACACATTGTAAGGAGAGTGATCACTTTAGATAAGCTATTACCAGCAGGAGAGTGGGGTGGGAGGAGGTATTGTTTCATGGTCTCTGTGTATATAATGTCTTCTGCAGTTTCCACAATATGCATCCGATGAAGTGAGCTGTAGCTCACGAAAGCTTATGCTCAAATAAATTGGTTAGTCTCTAAGGTGCCACAAGTACTCCTTTTCTTTTTGTTTCTACATGGATTTATTTTCTCTACACCCATGTAGATCTCATTTCACAACCAGGGCTCTAGGATGAAGTTTCTTAGGGTATCAAGTAATTGTTTTCTTACATGTTTGGACAGTGGCAAGCACACTGTTGCTGATTGCTACAAATTATTTTCCAAGCTAATTTATTAATAATGAATGATGTGATGAAATTAAGCCTATTATACACTGTCTGCAAATTGTCCTTGAGAGTTTGATTTTCTTTGATGTATTTGGTGTGCATAGTGGGTTGCCAAATTTCAGTGATAGATTGTTTATGGCAATTCCCTGTGATTGTTTGAAATATGAAATTTGTGTTGTTTTGATTCCACACCTTGGTCATATTGTATTAATTCTGTTCCTCATTGGCTGAGCCATGAGTGACTCTTTAGGTACATCTACACTAGTGCCTGTACATGGTTTCCATTGACCAGGATGAGCTGGCAGCAGGGATCACAGAGGCTGCACCTGGTGGAAGAGGATCATGTAATTTTGCATCTGTACCTGGAGGAGGCAGTTGTGGAAGCCCCTCCCCGCAATGAGCCTGAGGACCCCGAGCCTCAGCAGTAACCAGAGTCCAAGACTGGTAAATTACAATGAACCTCCACTCTCCCTGCCAATATCCCTTCTTGCTCTGGTGCTACATTCCTAACTTTAAGCCCTGTCCCCACTTCATTCCATCCTGAAATGGTCCCTGAGCCAGACAAAGCTATAAGTCAATGATTTTATTAATTTTCCTTTAACCACTATTATGCAATTAGCAGAAGCTTTAAAACAGATTAAGCAACAAGCATTGTCCACCTATCTGTCCATTTCTTGGCTAGCATGCAGATAGCAATGGTTCAGGGGTTATGCAGACTGCAGAAAGGGCAGTTCATAGTAGTGGTGACTAAATGAATTAAGAGTCTTCCTTGTATCATGGCCACTGACCTGTCAACCAGCACCACCTCTACCACCACCCCTTCTACCTAATGCATACTCCATGACCGTTCTGAAGCTAGAGTTCATAACCAAATCCCCTTTTCCAGGGTGATGTCATCAGGGTGTGGTTTTATCAGCTTCAAAATAACAGTGGACACTGACCAACTAGAGAGAATCAATTTCTGCAGAAAAAAGTCCCTTCTCCTTAAATACAAGGTTGATGTCCTCAGCACCTGGGTGTCATGAACATTTCCAATGTTTTGCACATTGGTATTCATGAATCTTCCTCTGTGGTTCACTATGCCTTGCAGAATGAATGAATAATAATCTTTTCAGTTCACACACTCACTTGACCTTTCTGGTGGGCAAAGTATTGGGATATTGGTCCCACTGGTGGCCCCTGCCCTGCATGATTCAGAAATCCCATCCTCTGATACCCAGCTATTATTTCTGGAACTCTGTTTATGACAACCACCCATGGGTAGCTCAGTGTTAATTGCCATGCAAACCTGCACAGCTATGATCCCACAACAGTGGGCTTTCCAACCCCCAAGTGGTGTGCAACCAACAAACAGTTGTCTGGTGTTGCGAGCTTCCACAAGGCAATAGTCACCTACTTCTGTGCTAATACGGCTTCCCTGAATCAAGTGTGCTGGTGCTGGAGGTTTGGTGCAAGCTCCTCACACAGCTCCATGAAGGACTATTTCCTCATTTGGAAGTTCTGAAGCCGCTGCTGATCATCCCAGGTTTCCAAAATGATGTGATCCTGCCACACCATGCGCATCTCCTGCGCCAGAAGCGATGGTCCACCCATGCTCATACAATGGCAATGCAAGCATTCACCATATCTGTTCCATGGGACACAAATGGATTGTAATTCACCATTATGGTCAGCCATCAGCATGTCAAAGTTCTGCCCAGATTCTATTCTGCATCTTGCTGATTGCCTACTCCAACACATAACCATTTGTCTTGCAATAAGGTGCAGGAGTAGAACCAGATCCTCATCCAGTTGTTTCATGTCTTCCAACCAGGTTGGCAGGAGGGAGGGGTGAGCAGGAACTACCATCAGCAAATTCATGAAGGCAGGAGACAGTACCAGCAACACTTCAAGGTGATTCCTAGAATATCTCCCTGTGATGCAAACAGCCCTGGGATACCTCCATTGAAATGGTAGTGCTAACATCACATAACAGCAGTGTTGACATGGATATACTTGTGTACGTAGTATTATACTCATGTGCAGCACAGCATATATGGACACATGGTGCAGTTATTGGGAACATGTGAGAGCATGTACACGGTCAAGTAACAGAGTATGTGCGTCACTGTAGACAAGAATTGCACATCCAGTGCAGATATGCCTTTTTCCAATTAAAAATTCCTCCATTTATTAAAGATTATAAACCTTTCAGGTTAGGGACTGCTTCCTCCTGTGTGTCTATATAGCACCAGGCACACTTTAGGCTCTATAAATAAAAATAAACAATCTTAAGGAAGAACAGCAAGCATTAATTGAAAATGATTCTCTGTAGAAGTAATTCATTCTCCTAAACCATCTGGGTCCAACATTTTAACTTTAATTTTAAGATTAAAAACCCCAAATCCAAAGAAAAAGTCTGGCACACTAAAGGATTTGGGTTCATAGATCAATGAATGAATTACACTCCTTATACAAGGATGTGCAATATGTGACAGGTAAAATATACCCTTATTTGTCATACTTAAATGCTTCAAAAACCACAGAATAAGAGAAAAAAAAAAGAGGAAAACTGAGATTAGTTGAGAGAATCTGAGCATTTTATATTATGTGATTTACCCCTGATTAAAGGACATGATTTATGCTGGGATTCCCTTCACAACCTTTCCACTCAGCTTATCCCAAATATCTCATCGAATTCTGGAAGAACACTTCATTGAGTTCTGTGGGATCCAAAAAAAAAAAAAATCAGTTTGACTCCAGTTCATCACTCAGGTTTCTTTATTAGGCATCTAACAGCTCTTTCTCCACACTTGCCAGGCCTGTACACAGGGTTTAGGTACAAGCTAACAGCACAATTCCAATTCACATCACACGCTACACAGTTTATATGCGTCTTTCCTAGCTACTAACATCCATACCTTTTGCATGTAAGGACCAATCCCTTTGCAAGCAAGCTTATCAGTTCAAGGTATTTCTGCCTCCCCCCACACACACATTATAAACAAACCCACAATAGTTAGTTGCCGCTTCCCTTATTTAGTATAAACATATTGAGAAAAGTTATTTCATCAATTACTTGTTCAGCAGCTACTTGTCTTAACTTATGCCTGCTCCTCATGTCAGCTAAGTTACCCTACAATCCAAAGAGATTGAAGTCAGTCTTTGGGTCATATTCAAAACAAAAGACACTCCAGACTGACTTTTGGGTCTAGCATACCACTTCCAGTTTACATCATGCAATCCAGTCTCATTTAGGGCCGAGAAGGCACACCAATGCCAAATAGCTGGAATAGGGCTGGTCTTGCCTTTAACTGAAAAGCATTCTATGTATCAGAAAAATATTGGAACCTTTACTACAAAATTTGTAGTAAAGGCAGCCACATCACCTCCCTTCTTTGATTTCCTCAACTCCCTCCATGTTTTACAACATCAGATTCAGGGTTTTTGTTCTTGCCTTCTCAACTCTGGTGCCACAAAGTCCTCTAGCAGTAATGTCATCAAGCCACAATTTAGTCTCACTTCAGAGATAAAACAATGTAATGAAGTGGACTATTTCTTTCAAAGACTGTTTTCCTTTTAAAGTATCATTAATTCCACTCTTTTGTAAACAGCTGGTTTTGGAACAATAGTAACTAATGGAGGTGGGCCATAACCTTGCATCCAAAAGCCTCTAGAGCCAGATCCTCAGCTGGTGCAAATCAACATAGTTCTGCTGAGGAATTTACACTGCTGAGGATCCAGACCACAGGTTTCAAGGAGGTAGGTTAAGATTCAAACCACCTAGATTTGGCACCCTCATAGTTTTGCTTCTGTGTCAAATCCAAACCTGGAGAGGGCCTGTTTTGTGTTTTGAGTTGGAATCTTGTGAGAACAGCCAGTTTCATGAAATTTCAGCCAAAAATGATGGAAATCCTTAGTAACAGGTAATTTCATGAAATATCCTCTCTTCAAGGTGACAAAATATGTGGTGAGAATGAAGTAAGAGTTCAGCTGAGCTTCTTGTGGGGGACTGTATTCACAAAACTCCCCTCCAAACCTCCATCAGGGTACCAAGGAAAAACACATTCAGTAAAACACACTTAGAAATATTTCATTTTCTACCACAGGAATCACATTTGAAGAGATATGGGATTAGTTTTTAGAAACATTCAACCAGGGAATGCCCAAAGGTCAATGGTGGGTCCAGACCTGCATCCCTTCCCTATCTCCCTTAACTTAACTTTCCTTTTCCCCCACCTTCATACTTCCCTTGTCAGTGTTGTCCCCCTATTAGTTGTAGAGTATGGATTTAGTCAATATTATTTTACTATTTACATTGTTAAAATGGGTTTATGTATTCTGTTAACATTTTACTGCCTGTTAAGATGGTAATTATAAGTTTATCTTTTTGTACTGTGATGTTTGTACTGAGAAAAAACCTTGAATACAAATTATTTCATCAAAACAAGTTACCAGTGGTTGAACTTACCTTAGTGAGTGACAATGGATCTTGCAACTTCTGGGAGCTGATTTTCAAACTAACCCTTTAATGGATGCCACGAATTCCACTTCCCCATGCACAGAAAGGTCTGTGATTTCAAAAACACATTCCTCTTGGCAGATATATTTTTAAACTCCCATCAGTTCATGTATTGGTTACAGAAATAGGTAATTCTCTATTTTAATCTAAAGATAAGTGTGTTTAAGTAATAGATTACAGGATCTGGCAATGTATTATTATTCTGTTAGGCATGATAGAGATCTTGTAAAATAAAGACCTGAAGTCAAAAATTTCAAGTAAAAATGACTCATTTTAATAAATGATGTTGAATCAGGTAATTATAGCCTTCATGTCTGTTGAGAGGATTTGGCTAAATTTATTTGAAAACATTTTCTTGCCAGTATTACATAATAGCATAATTATGCCATTAGTAATAAGTTACATAAAAGAGTGATACTGTTTTGTTGAAGATAAGTTAAAAAGATGATTAGACAACACAGCAATGATAGTTTTATCTCTTGGGCCAGATCTTCAGCCAAAGTAAGTTGACATAACTCCATTGACTTCAAAGGAGTGACACTGATTTACACAAGCTGAGGATTTGGCCTAACATTAGATATACTCTATCATTCTCATATGTAGGTTAAAGGCAGAATCACTTACAGTATGAACTCAGCAGCAGAGAGAGTGAATTAAGTTGTCCATGGTGTCTTAAAGGTATCGGACAATTTAATTTCTTCTTGAAATTCAGTTCAAAGGGTATAAAAGAATGTATGCATGAGAGATGAAACATATTCCATTGGGAATATTTTTAACTTTTTAAACTTTCATTTTCTTCTACTTAGGTTTAATGGAATCTACATTCAAAATAGTTCAGCCTATTCACTGCCCTTTTCTTGCACAGGAAAGCAATTATTTCAGCCTGAATCTCACAGGGGTCTAATGAAGAATGATTGTTTATCTTATTTGTAATGTGTGTATTTGGATTGATCTATATCCATTGGTTTGTGTTATTATCTGTTCAATAGTTAATTTAATTTTTTACTTGAGATTTATTAACTTTCTAATTAACTTAAAGTGTTTTGTTTTTTTTAATATTGACTACATTGTTTTCTAACAGTGAAGTAATGATCTATTATAGCAGTATCCCTGTATTCTGATTACCAAATTCTCCTTTAGGATCTCAGTATTGTTATTGTAATTTAACAGAATGAAATTGAACGCAACAAAGAAATATAATCAACCCCAAAATATAACATTTTACTTGGACTAATTTCAAGGCACCTCAGAGAGCTAAGAATTTTTTTAGTCAGTTTCAGGTCAAAGTCTAAAATTCTGTCCTTTTCCAAGTCATTTGCTGAATAAAATGAATCAGCTGGAAATAAGCCTCATGATACCTTCTATAATAGGCACAGATCAATTTGGCTAGGACCTGAACAATGCAGATACAGCAATTTACACGTAAGATCAATATCCTGACGGTAAGTCTAAAATATAACTACACAGTAAGCCAGTGAATTCTAAAAATGGTGTATTTCCAAAAAATGAGGGGACTTAATCTCAACAGAACATGCATATATTCTTTTATAATCTTCTCGGGTAAGGGATGTAGCATTCCTGGGACTGTAATAGATTCTCTAAGGACAGGCTTTCTCTGCAGCAGTGAAAGAACAGGTAATCTCATTAAGGTAATCTCATGTAGCCCTTGATATCAGAAATGGCTTTTCATGAAGTACTCCTATGAGAAATCACATGATAAAGTTCTGCATTCAATATTCATGCTTTGTTACAAACCCAAGGAAATAATACCAAACTCTGAGACTGACATAGCTATATCAAACAAGCAACAAAATCTCGTATTTGTTTAATGTTCCCTGAAAAGGTGTTTAGCATAGTAAAAATTTATTAAAACTATGTACAGTTGTGACACAATTATACTTTGCACTTCTGCAGAGTCAACAATTCAAGGTTCTCAAAGTGCATTTATAAATAATAATAAAGTTTTGCAATACCTTCATTCAATAAGGGTCTGATCCAAAGCCAATTGGTATCAATGGAAAGACTTGTGTTGACTTCAATGGGCTTTGCATCAGGGCCAAAGCAAACAGTCATTTCTATTTGGCAGATTGCAAACCTGAGTCACAGAGAGGTAGTGTAGACAAGGCCTAAGTGAATTTCACTAAGTCAGAAAGGAAGCAGAAGGCAGAGCTGGGAAAAGAACCCAGTTCTGTTGCAGCCTAGTCCTTCACTTTAACCCCAAGTCTATATTTCCCCTAATGTCATTATTGAGGATTTCCAGCTGAAGCATGAGTATCATATTGAAAAACTATGCTCAGCAGATGTTACAAATGGCAACAAAAGTATCTAAGTGCAACCAATCAATAAATATTCATTTTGCATAAGTTAGTCACTTCACACAGGTGGTTACTTAACATTTTAACAATATGTATGGGACAATATATATAGGGGGAGGGATAGCTCAGTGGTTTGAGCATTGACCTGCTAAACCCAGGGTTGTGAGTTCAATCCTTGAGGGGCCCCATTTAGGGATCTGGGGAAAAAATTGGGGCTTGAGCCTGCTTTGAGCAGGGGGTTGAACTAGATGACCTCCTGAGGTCCCTTCCAACCCTGATATTCTATGAAAAGTATTGCTAGACAGTGATGACAAGAGAATCTGAACAAAACAAATCAAAATGATCCTGTAAAGTACAATAACCTCATACATTTTGCTGTTTTAGAAATGTAAACATCATTGTAATTGATGCCAGGAGATTTTGAGTGGCTTATGAGCTACAAAGAAAAATGAAAAACAAACAGAATAAATTGCAAAAGCTTGAGAATGACAAAAGCTGCTAGCCCATAAATGAAACAAGTTGATACACCTTTAAATATACTTTACAAATTCATCTGTGTCATAAAGCCAGCGTAACTGGCCGTGTCCCAGTTAAAAGGGCATTGTGCCACAGTTATTTTTTTCCACACAAACAATAAGACCTGTAACATTTCTGAGCATACAGTTGTCAGCCTCTCTTCTAATTCTTTGACTATGATCTTAAAGTATTCAAACGATATGGGCACAGACCAGAATAAAGGTGCATTTAACCTGCAAAGTGAGGTAATCTGGTGTTAGAGCGCTTTCTCTTCACCCTCTCCCCTGGTTCTTGTCATGCAGGCAGAAAGCAGAAGATCAGAAGTTCGAAGTGCAGGCAATGTGATGTTTATTGGGGTTTAGTTTCAAGCAAACATATTCCGAAGCCCTTCACACCAATTAGACTTATGTCTATACAGCGATAAGAGTTTTCCCCTTCCCCTCCCCCAACTACAGTTCTATACGCAGATAGAACTCCTTCTTCTAACCCCTAGCTCTGCATACCTTTGGAGCTCCCTATTCCCAGTGTTCTGTTTCCAGCTCTGATGCCACAGATCATTTACCCTGTCCCCCTTCCCAGCTCTGATGCTGCCAAGCCTTGCCTGTGTCCCTGTTCCTCATTCCCCTGTTCCCAGTCCCCCATCCCCCTATTACCATTATCATTCCCCTTCCCACCCCCATTTCCCCTTCCCACCCACCCCCTTCTTCTTAGCAGGCCCAAATATATCTGCACTGCACACCCCTAGTCAGACCCCTTATAACTTATTGTCGTATTCCATTCTGAAGGGTCCTGAGTCAGGGTCTTCATCCCATCGCATTTGTACCCCATGGGAGGGGTAAGGAGTAAGGTTGTGCTTTGGTCAGGGGAAAGGCATTTCTCTGGACTCTTAGTGTTTTACTTCCCCACCCCCAAATCCTGCCTTGCCCCTCCCAACTGGTTGCCTGACCTTGCTTTGAGATAAGGAGTTGAGGCAGTCATCAAGTGTGTGCTCATACATTACATTCCCAGCATACCCTGTAGCACTTTTAGCTCCATCCCTTATCTGTGTGTGACAAGATGGCCAATGTTAGTCCAGTGGGTCCTGCACTTTTCTTGGCAGGGAGCTAAGATGCCACCCCTTGCCCCTGTTCTTGGGGCATCAATGGCCCCACTAGTGGCCCAGGAAGGTGGTAAAGGAGGGAAGGGGTCTGGGTTTGCTCCTCACTCTGAGCCCCAGCCCCTCTCAATCCTGTGGGTTCTTACCCTCTTCCCCCTTGTGTGGGGTACCTGAAGTCCTTAGATGCTGGGGAAGAATCTCCCTCCCCTACTGGAGCAGGGTCCCCCTTACTTCAGGTCTCTGATTTTCCAAGTCTCATAGCACACCTCCAACCTTTAGTCCTCTCTCCTTCCTCCTCCTCCTCCTCTACCTGCCTGAAGCAGGGGGTTTTATTAGGTTCCTAACAGGGCCTTAATTGACTGCAGGTGCTCCAATTAACCTGCAGCCACCTTCCCCAGTCTACAGGGAACCACGCCTTAATTAGCCTTGAATTTATATATTTCCCCTCTAGCACTTTCCCACTGCTCCCTGGCTCTCCTGTATCACAGTGTCATTCTACTAAAAGCCCCATCTGGTTGTGGGAAATACAGCACACAGCATCTTTGTCCTTCACACATATTAGTAAGGATCTAAGAATATTAAAAGTTAAACCCAAAATTCTATCTCAGACTGACAAACAGGCTTATATGCTAACATCCGTGAGTACCATACACACATTTTTATGGGGAAACATCAATGTCCATGTCCTAGTAGATCAGAATGTGGAGGATCCACTGATGTTAGTTTAATTCACGTGGAAGATGCCATATGGAATCTTCACCTGTCCTCATTCAAGAATGCATAAACTAGGGACTGATGCGCTCTTTCAGATAAAATAAGAAAAAAGCCATACTCCTGTGAAACTTCTCCCATTTTTATAACTGAATTGTATCCTGCTCTTATGTGCTAAATTGTTCAGCTCCTTTTAAAAAAAAATCTTTTCCTTACCCCTTGCTTTGGCATTACTACAATCCCTGCCTAGTTCAGGGGGGAGGCCACTATATGGGGGTGGGGAAGGGCTATAGACTGAGCCCACCTCACAGCCTTCCAGCAGCAGCTGGGCCTAGCTCCGCATTCCAGGCATTATGACCTAACACAAGGGGCTGGCCATCCGTCATGATGGAGGGGCACCTGAGCCAAATTTGAGTGAGTGGAGTTGCTATCTGGCACACAGGGCTGCAGAACCGCATGCACTGTCACAATGCCCAAAGTGTGAAGGCAGGCCCCCCCCCCCCCGGGACATGAGTTACTGCTGCCTGGTGAGTGTGGAGCAGGCTCACTCTCCAGAACAAGGTGAAACCTCCTTTTGTCAACTGCATAATGTTCTTGAAAAGGTGCCACACGTACACCTACGGGCTGCTGAGAGGAGGGTGGTTAACCCCGCAAAGCACCTGTTAATTCCACTTCTGGTTTAGTGTTTTATATCTGTGGGTCATCAATTCACTGATTAGAACATGAGTGTTTTGCCTGCATCTCACTCTCACGTTTTGTCTCTTATCTAATTTTACGTCTGTTATTTAAGTGTTGCCTCAGAATATGATTTTGCATTCCTTAGTGATAACAAATGTCTGAAAATAGATCTTGAAATGGGAGCTGCCAGTATTTAGTGAAGGGGTACTGGCTGCTGAAATTATATAATTATTGGTAATACGTGTAAAGCAGTTTTACCTATGGTGTTACATAACATTAACAAGTATTGTATTTATGGAAATTAACCATAGATCATTTTATATGTTTTCAACGTCAAGAAAATAAAGAGAGAAGCTATGCTTCATGTTTTCAAAAACAGAAAAGTATTCTTTTTGTTGTTGTAAATGTCCCAAAGATACATTTTCTAAGATAGTGATCTTAATTACACTGGTCTTTCAGTAATGCTGGTAGTGTAAGATAATGATTAGTTTCTGCGTCACTGTGACAAGAGCTAGTATCTAAAATAAAGCTGATTAGTGCAGTTTGAACTTACTCACCTACACTATGTTCTGCTAACTTTTCAAACTATGAGAAAGTTCAGTGTACAGAATAACATCCTGTCTCTAGCCAGTTGGGTTCTCCAGCATGTACCTCAACATGGAAAACATGTTCCCATAAACATGTTTCTCAGAAAGCATAACCAACCTCCGTGCAATGAAATGGAAGCCATATTGCCTCATATTTTCATAAGAGAAATGAAAATGATGGAGCAAATTCTCACCTTCACTCTGCTCCCTTTGCACTGTTCACCTCTGTGCTCCAGCTGGCACAGAACTGGTTCCTACACCTTAGACACAGTGAGAAGTTATGTTTGAAGTAATGTGTGGCTGTAGTGTGCTGCACTCTGGCTACCCCGCTCTCTTAGAAACCATTGCCAGGTGGTGTTTGTTGGATCAAATCCCATGTTCCTCTAAACTGTGTCTGAAGCCATGGTCATCAGAAAATTAGGGAGCTATAACTGGTTCCCAGATAGCCCCACTTCTTTGGCATGCTCAGCGTAAATTGGAGGGAGCAGAGGATCTGTGAAAACAGAATCTAGTTGATAATCCAGTCATTCCCATAGTTTTTGGAATTCTTCCTTTCATTTCCTTAGTCTCAAAGTGAAGATGAGTTGTGCACTCACCTATGAGATGCAAGAGGAGATACAGCATTTACAAGTATCATTAAGTAACCTTGAGCACACTCGTAAGCACAGTCAAAAGTGATCCTTTCACACTTGATTTATGGTACTTTACAGGTCAGAGTAATCCTTTTGGTAAATGCAGTAGTAATCTTATGCTAAATGCAGAAGTCTGGTAATCAGGTTACAGTACATTACTGGAAACCCATGTTAATCTACTTGTCCGTTAAACTATCTGAGATATAGTCAACCAACAGATTTCACAGGTAATAACTGATAAAGCCTTGAATAACATTTTTAGTTCTGGATATCTGAATAACTGAAAGACACCAAAGAAAATTCAAAGAACAACAGAAATTTTTAGAGGGCTGTATGAATTGATTTACATGGAAATATTAAAGGGCCAAATTCTTGGCCACAGTACCATTCCATTGTGCTCCCCCAACAGTACAAAAGAGTCATAAAGATACCATAGTCAGTCAGTTAGGGATTCCCCCCACCCAAGTAGAGCCAGTCTAGGATTATCCAATTAACCGTAGGAACCCACAAAATTGCATCCTCCCACATCACTCCTAATTGCACACAAAATCAGCATTGCCCTCAGCATTGCCAAAACACCAATGAGCCCCCAGGGAAGCCATTCTTAGTATAGCCAAAATGAATTCTCCCTCAAGCCCAGTCTAGATCCTCTCCTGCCTCAACACCCTCGCTTGTCTGCATACTCATAACTGCATTCCATCTCATCCAGACCCATAACTCTTCAGTATCCTTTCAGTTCAGGGCAACTGCACCTGTATTCCCCCTCCATGGCCCAACAAGGGTACCCAGTTTAGGCTTCTGACTCCCAGCCATCCCCTTGCTTGGGCAGAGACCCATGTCACTGTCTCTCCTGACCTGTTTTTTTTCCAGGTTGTACAGTTCCCTGTGGACAGTGTGAGTTCCCCAGCAAGTCAGACTGCCTAAGCAGGTCTGCTTTGCTTTCTTCTCAAAGAATACAAACAGCATAATTGCCCCCAGTTATAAGGTATTAAATGGCTCTTTCTAACAAAGCACATTTTACTCTTAAGGTGAAAACGTTACCGAGAAACCATACTTAAAAAATAAAAGAACCTATGCACGTACTAATAACCTTACCAGAGATCACCCCATCTCCAGCAAGAACTCTGACAGGTGGTCAGTCCTCCAAACCCCACCAAGGGACTTTTCTAAGAACAAGAACCCCCATGAATCCATGAATCACTCATTTATATAGTTTGGGTCTTTAACCTTGGAACTCTGGGAAGAAGTAAATCAGCAGACCGATTCCCTCCTCAGGGCAAAGCTTCCAAGGGCTGAGGCCTTGCATAACTGGAGGGAGTACATTTGCCTATACCTTCGCCTAGAGATTTCATGGGAAACCCACCTGTTAACTGTATTTTTTCTAACTGGTCCCTTTCAATTTGTCTGCAATTGAGTCTATCAGTTCTTAAACTCCAGGGCTTATAGTCTCCGTGTTGATTTATCAGAGGCAGCCTGGCATGGGACTGTTATCCCTCTGCTAACCCAAGCCATTCTGTCCCCTTTTACCTCTCTGTTCTCTATTATTTATAGCAGGCTAGTTTTGTGTATTGGTCACAGCTGTGGGTGCATGTGTCCGTGATTGGCTGTTCCAGCAGCTGCACAGGGGTATGATCAGTCTGACTGCCTGTAAGTAGGGAAGATTCTTCTCTCCCTTCAACCTATGTACAGTGTGGGGTTTGCAGACCCCATTATACCACCTAACTTTGTTTGTCCCATAAGTTCATTCTTGCCTGGCACATTCTTTCAAATAATCCTTTGAAGTTCATAACGCTGCCCAGGGCTTACACAGGCCACATCTCCCTCCTATAGAAATTTCATACAATTCCACAATTATACATAAACTTTTCATTTTTGAAACTATGGACTCCAAAGATACTTAAGCTTAATTCAATAAAGGCTTTCCAAAGATACTGAAGGAAATTGCCATCTCTGTCACCAACTATACTCCATCCCACTCAGACCCACAACTCTTCAGCGCCTTCCTTCCTAGCCAGGCCTGAACACACCTAGTAACCTCCAGACCTGGCCTGCAAACTGTTTGAATCCCTTCCTCTTATCTAGAACCACAGCTCTCCTGAAATCTTCAGTCCCACCTGGGCTTTGGACTCCCCATCATTTACTACTACCTGGCTTCTGAAAAGGTGACCAAGTGATCTTCACCTCCCTCCTTCACCTGGGCTCTTTGGGGTGAATATGTAAGTTGCTACTCTATATATCAGACTCCACCTACACTTTTCCATGGCCGTAAAGTGTGCATGCGTGTGTGTGTGTGCGGACACACACGCGGTTCCACAGATCTCCCAGGGACAATTTTTTCATATTTCCTATTGCACATTTTTTCCTTTTGTTATGAAAGGAAGAAAGTGGCCCCTATTTTTGTGCACTGAGAAAGAGGTGTCATAAATTATTAAAACATTTGGTTATTCATCAGAAAATATATGCTATGCTTTTCTTAATTCAATGGTATAATGTTTATTTCTTTGGGCCCTTGATATGGAATACTTTTCTGTCTAAAATGTCTCTTCTTTAGTAATTGATGTTTTAGAAGCCTCTAGAGAGATGCTGATTGTCATTTTCTCCACTTTCCCACTTGCCATCCCATATTTGCCTACAGTACTTCTGATTCACATTTTCATTGTTTTGACAAATTAAAAACAGTGCTTCACACAGAGAATGTTACTGGCAACAGGGAAAATTCAACATACACATGCATGAAAAAGAAACACAAACAGTGTATATATTCTACACATGTACCAGTTGGACTAGGTTGTCATGTACTGTACTCCTGTCTAGTGCCTGAATTTATGGGAAAATTCAGAACACTTAGGTGTATATTTAACTTAAAGCATGAAAGTTGTCACACTGAAGTCATGTGCTTAAAGTTAAGCACATGCTTAAGTATGTGCACAATCAGGGCCTTCGATAGCTAAGCGATTGTCTAAATGGCAAATTTGCACCAATTTAACTTAAACTGGTTTTTAAACCCATGTAATTAAACTGGTGCAACTGCTTTATCAACACTCTTATTTTGGTTTAAGAGTGGTTTATTTCAGTTTAGCTTAAATCTGTTCCAAGTAAACGTAAAACATAAGCCAAAAAAAAATCCACACAAACAGAATTAAGGTTGCCTACACAGGTGACTGCATTGGTTTAAATAAATCAGTTTAAATTAATACCTGAGATTAAATTGGTGAAGCTTTCTCATATTCACAAGCTCAAATGATCTAATATGTAAGTACAGAGAGGTTATTAGAAAATATAGGATGTAAATTGTATCCATAAGTACAGTAGCTGTGGTTGCACAATTGCAAAATTGTGAGCACAAAACTAAAAGCCCGGTTAAGGCCTGGCTGAAAATTTGGCATAGTAAGTCTTCATCCAAAAGCTGGCATTGCTGGTTGGAAAGCTGATATAGAGAGGGCAGCCAGAGATTCAGTGATTTAGCACATCTCTTCTGTAACTTCAGCCATTAGTGTGAAGTCCTGTCCCTTCACCAAAGTCTCACTTTCATGTTAGTTTCAATTTTGCTGCCTGAACAATGAAGTGAGCACAGCGGACAGCTTTGTTTCTGTCAGCTCCCTCTGTGTCTGCATTTCCTTCTCTGCTGGATCCAAATATAACATCTGGAAATGAAGGATTTCTATCTCACGAGTGTCCAGCGCTGCCTCAGACTGAAGAAGAAGTAGAAAAAGTAAGCAAATAATACTATAAAAAGGGGGGAAGTTCACCTGGAGACACAAGGTGACAGACTGCTGTTTTTGCTGCTGGGACAGTGTGAGGCAGCCTGCTAGAGAGGGCGAATTAGGCAAAAAACAAAACAAAACACAGGATAAAGATACTGCAATTACTGCTAGAGCTATTCAAACAAAGGAGCAGTGAAGGGAAAGCAAGCAGCCGTATGGACTGGCAATGTGCAGTCAGGCAGACAGAGACACAGGTTAGCCTGCACTGAGGGACTACAGACAGCAGAAGAAGTCCAAGTACAGACACAGGAAGAATTCTGCAGTCTGAAGTGTTGGCACACAGCCAGAAGAGACAGATCTAGTGCAGATAGTGCTGTAACAAAAAAGACAGAGAAGAATTCTTTGGAATTTAGTATGAACTGAGAAGTTCATCTCATGAATCAGCAAGACAGAAGTCTACAGGGATGTAACAAATTTATGTGTGACCATTGTGCACAAACCATGCATGATGAGAAGGATTGTGGGCCATGCCATGTTACTTGCAAAACGCGTCACAAGAAAGGACGCATTGCCATGACCTGTTGCATTTCAACGACCTGCAACAGAGAGTAATCATCCATCCAAGAAGACATCTATGAAGACTGAACCCAAAAAGGATTAAAGTTCGGAATTCATAGTGTGGAAAAAGACAAGGGAGCCAGTGACACTGGCCAAGACCTAGCACTACATTTGTTATCACAAGCTGGAGTCAGTGATGACATCTGGTATACACCCTTGGTTGAAGGAGTTCCTTCAAGAATGGAACTTAATACTAGAGCTGTTGTCTCACGCATTTCTGTATCTATCTATCACCAGACTTTGTCTATTACAAGTTCCTCTGGAAGTAACATCCACAGTTTTGAAGATTTATACTGAGAAAAGGTTAGTCCCAAAAGATATTCCAGATGAAAGTTCAACTAGATGGACAATCAGTTGTTTTACCCTTGTGTGCGGCTGAAGGAAAGTATCCACCATTATCTGACAGATTTTGGTTTGAAAATCTCAGGGTGAATTCAACTGAGTTCAAGGCAATCACAAAAGAACCTTGAAATCTTCAAAAAAATACTGGATAGACACTCCAAAGTTTTTGAAAAATAACTTGGACAGATGAGCAATGTAACAGTGAGGATCACTGTTAAGACTGACAGCCAACCAAAATATTGCAATCCCAGAGTTGTGCTTTATGCTCTTAAGCTTCTGGTATAAGCTGATTTGGACCATTTAATGAACATTGGAGTACTGTCACAAGTGTCACACTGTGAAAAGGCTACACTCATCATACCAGTGATCAAAGCAAAGGTCAGTCCGAATTTGCAGAGATTTCAAAATGATACTGAATCCAATTTTATGTGCAGACCAGTATCCACTGTTTTATATTGAAGATTTGTTTGCTGCTCTTATTGGAGTACAGTATTTCAATAAATTGGATTTGCTCAATGCAAATCTACAAATGGAAATTCATAAAACATTTCTTAAATATCTCACATCGGTACCTGCCCTGTTCCAGAAAGCCCTGGATGAGATCCTGAAGGGACTGAACAAAGTTCAATGCTATTTGGATAACATCTTTGTTACCGGAAAGGATCAAGAGGATCATCTTCAAAATTAGGATGCTGTTTTGCAAAGTTTGGAAGACCGTGGACTGAGAGTACATTGAGACAAATGTGAGTTTTTCAAACCTTCAGCTGAATACCTTGGACATGTAATTGATGCTACACACTTAAGGAAATCGCCAGAGAAAGAAATGACAGTTCTTGAAGTGCCACTGCCAGAGAACATGTCACAGTTACATTCATTCTTAGGACTGCTTAACTACTAAGGTAAATTTCTGCCTAATCTGCTGACAGTATTTGCAAATTTAAACAAACTTACAAGCAAAGAAATAATGAAAATGGACTGAGTGAGAGTGTGTATTTAAGGAAGCAAAGAAACTGTTGATAGCATTCAAAGTTCTTACGCACTTTGATGCTTTGCTACCATTACAATTGACTGGTGATGCTTCACCATATGGAATGGGTTCAGTTCTTTCCCACATTCTTCCTAATGGGAGGAGAAACCAATTGTTTCCGCATCACAAACACTCACTACTCCTGAGAAGAACTAAGTGCAAATAGAATGAGAAACTCTCTGTATAGTCTTTTTTATCCACAGAGACCTTCCTACCAACCCTCCTGAAGGTCGAAACAACAGACTGGACTTCTACAGCGTGCTTCCGCCAACGTGCATGGTCTGAAATTGTGGAAAAGCAGCATCACTTGCCCCATAACCTCAGCCGTGCAGAACACAATGCCATCCACAGCCTCAGAAACAACTCTGACATCATAATCAAAAAGGCTGACAAAGGAGGTGCTGTTGTCATCATGAATAGGTCGGAATATGAACAAGAGGCTGCTCGGCAGCTCTCCAACACCACTTTCTACAAGCCATTACCCTCCGATCCCACTGAGGGTTACCAAAAGAAACTACACCATTTACTCAAGAAACTCCCTGAAAAAGCACAAGAACTAATCTGCACAGACACACCCCTGGAACCCCGACCTGGGGTATTCTATCGGCTACCCAAGATCCATAAACCTGGAAATCCTGGGTGCCCCATCATCTCAGGCATTGGCACGCTGACAGCAGGATTGTCTGGCTATGTAGACTCCCTCCTCAGGCCCTATGCTACCAGCGCTCCCAGCTATCTTCGAGACACCACTGACTTCCTGAGGAAACTACAATCCATCCGTGATCTTCCTGAAAACACCATCCTGGCCACTATCGATGTAGAAGCCCTGTACACCAACATTCCACACAAAGATGGACTACAAGCCGTCAGGAACAGTATCCCCGATAATGTCACAGCAAACCTGGTAGCTGAACTTTGTGACTTTGTCCTCACCCATAACTATTTTACATTTGGGGACAATGTATATCTTCAAATCAGCAGCACTGCTATGGGTACCCACATGGCCCCACAGTATGCCAACATTTTTATGGCTGACTTAGAACAACGCTTCCTCAGCTCTCGTCCCCTAATCCCCCTACTCTACTTGCGCTATATTGATGACATCTTCATCATCTGAACCCATGGAAAAGAAGTCCTTGAAGAATTCCACCATGATTTCAACAATGTCCATCCCACCATCAACCTCAGCCTGGACCAGTCCACACAAGAGATCCACTTCCTGGACACTACGGTGCTAATAAGCAATGGTCACTTATACACCACCCTATACCGGAAACCTACTGACCGCTATTCCTACCTACATGCCTCCAGCTTTCACCCAGACCACACCACGTGATCCATTGTCTACAGCCAAGCTCTACGATACAACCGCATTTGCTCCAACCCCTCAGACAGAGACAAACGCCTAAAAGATCTCTATCAAGCATTCTTAAAACTACAATACCCACCTGCTGAAGTGAAGAAACAGATTGACAGAGCCAGAAAGGTGCCCAGAAGTCACCTACTACAGGACAGGCCCAATAAAGAAAATAACAGAACGCCACTAGCTGTCACTTTCAGCCCCCAACTAAAACCTCTCCAACGCATCATCAGGGATCTACAACCTAACCTGAAGGACGACCCATCGCTCTCACAGATCTTGGGAGACAGGCCAGTCCTTGCCTACAGACAGCCCCCCAACCTGAAGCAAATACTCACCAGCAACCACACACCACACAACAGAACCACTAACCCAGGAACCTATCCTTGCAACAAAGCCCGTTGCCAACTGTGTCCACATATCTATTCAGGGGACACCATCATAGGGCCTAATCACATCAGCCACACTATCAGAGGCTCGTTCACCTGCACATCTACCAATGTGATATATGCCATCATGTGCCAGCAATGCCCCTCTGCCATGTACATTGGTCAAACTGGACAGTCTCTACGTAAAAGAATAAATGGACACAAATCAGACATCAAGAATTGTAACATTCATAAACCAGTTGGAGAACACTTCAATCTCTCTGGTCACTCGATTTCTGACCTAAAAGTGGCTATTCTTCAACAAAAAGATTTCAAAAACACACTCCAACGAGAGACTGCTGAATTTGAATTAATTTGCAAATTGGATACAATTAACTTAGGCTTGAATAGAGATTAGGAGTGGTTGAGTCAGTACACAAACTAAAACTATTTCCCCTTGTTTATCTCCCCCCCGCCCACTCTTCCTCAGACGTTCTTGTTAACTGCTGGAAATGGCCCACCTTGATTATCATTACAAAAGGTTTTCTTCCCCCCACCCCGCCCTCGACTCTCCTGCTGGTAATAGCTCATCTTAAGTGATTACTCTCCTTACAGTGTGCATGATAAACACCCATTTTTTCATGTTCTGTGTGTATATAAATCTCCTCACTGTATTTTCCACTGAATGCATCCGATGAAGTGAGCTGTCGCTCACGAAAGCTTATGCTCAAATAAATTGGTTAGTCTCTAAGGTGCCACAAGTACTCCTTTTCTTTTCAAGTATGAAACTTAGTGTGGATTCACAACTACAGCTGTGTAGTGAAATGGGTACTTGGAGAACTTGTAAAAATGCACAGGACCTTTTCATTTGTGGCAAAACTGTCCAATGGTATTTTAAGGAAATTTCACATGGACCAGCTGCAGCCTCTACAAGTGCCAGAGCTCAGGGATGTTCTAGTAGGACATTCTGTTCCTCTGATTGAACCTCCTTCTGTTATAACTAATTTTGAAACTTCTTTTGAGAAACTAGATTATGTAGCGGTTTTGGTAGCTGTGTAAATGACTATTATATATTATAATTCCATAATATATATTTCCATATATATATGGAAAGGTTTTTTTAAATAGGCTGGAGGAATGGGATGTCCTGTCCCTTTATATGTTTGAGCACTCCCCTCTCCCCAGTGCAAAGATTCATTTTTGTGTTGATTTCAGTTTTGCCGCCTGAATAATAAAGCCAGCACAGCTGACAGCTGTGCTTCTATCTGCTCCCTCTGTGTCTGTGTCTCTGCTGGCTCCAAGTATAGCAGTTAGGCTCCTGTGGAAACCTTCCTTCCCCTAGCACATGCCCTGGAGAAACTCTCCCCACTCCCACCTCGAAATACCTGATTCCTTTTTTGGCACAGCAGGGTTACAAGGGCATCTCCTTGCACAAATTGTGTGGATCTGATCCAAAATCTACTACACTTTGGGGTGCATCTCAGTACATATCCAGCCCTAAAAGAAATCGTTGTTTACCACCGTGATGAGCAATAGCTATTAATATTATATTATGTGATTATCTAATACCGAAAATTCAAAACAAAATATTAGTTCATTAAAATATATCAAGAGTACAAATAGAAAATATTTCAAAGAGGAATTTACAGTTAGCAACGGATACTAGAGAAAATTAAAACAAATGTCATCTAAATATCCAATAGGAACTGATTCATTTTTCATATTCCTGGACAGCTTGAACGTCTGAATATTTCACTATCCATCTATGTATACTGCCAAACTGTACCTTAAAATATATACATATAAATAAAAGATATGTATATTTTTTAATTTTCCATTTTAGCAGAAAGGATTTTCCCATTTTAGGACTGCTTATTGCATTTGCATTCCAAATATAGCAAGATCTAAATTGGCAAGTTGGTGACCTTTAATATTTTCATTTTGTAAGTAAATGAAAATAAAAAAGCAGTGTGTCTTAAAATGTTCTTTTAAATTATAACAGCATAAGTATCACTGTTAATGAAAAATAAGGGCAACTTGTAAAGCTGATTGTTAATCCTTAATATCTGCTGTAAATCCAATTCTCTTTTTCATATCTATCCACAGTGACATTTCTGCAATACAGCAAAAAAAATAACTGGCAATTCAGGACTGGCAATTACACTGGACTAACCACCACTATTAAAACCAAGGGTACAGTTTATAATACAGTAGTTACCACACACTGTTAGTTCTTGACATTTTATCACAGGAGATTAATTGATGTATTGTTGTCTTACACCTTGGATGTATATTGCTGAGGTCAGCATCCACAATATTTGCCGTAACATCTTCAGGAGTACTTTGAAACTGCAAACTTTTACAACATGAAACACAAACTCACGCTGAACTGATTCTGATTTCACTTATGTCTCTTTTACTTTGATGTAACCCCACTAACTTCAATCGTCCTTATTTACACCTAGGTGAGATCAGAATCAGGGCATTATTATTTCTCATCTTCCCATATGAACTAACCTAAGTTGAAATACAGGCTAACTACTGAAGTCTCATTTTATTTACAGATTTGCCATATTTTGAGCCATCTGGAAGCTTACATCAAGCCATAAAGAACATGCCTTGCTGGGTTTCTATCATAGAGGTGATGGTATATAACCACTTAGTTGATATCAGACATGGAAAAGACTGGCAGATATTTGTTCACCTAGTACAATCTTATGCCCTTGTTCTTACTTTGGGCACCTGATTTTCTAGTGTTTTATGGAGTCTAGTTTTAAACGTCACAAATGATGGGGGCTTTCATTTCTGCTTTTGGACTGTGGAATAACCTTCCAAAGGACCTGAGCACTTCCAACGGAGCTTAGCACTTTGAAGATTTTCCTAAACATATTGCTTAATTTCATTCCATTATGCTTTATTTTTCCCACTCCGCCACCCCAAGCAATTTCTCTTTATATTTATATCAAGTGTGCACGCACTTGAAAAATGTTTTGCTCCCCCTTAAGGCCCTGTGCGCCTCTTGGTTTTTGCAGCATTGAGTTCAGTGGTCTAAATCTCAGAGAAAACAGGGAAGTTTAAAACTACATGAATGGAAAAAGAAGCCTACGTAGGAAAGACAGCTACCCTTTGCCACTAATCGTGACTGAGCCCAACTCTGCATGTTGGAGGCAGATATATCAAGGGGTATCAACAATAGCTATTTCTTGAAAGTACCTATTTATGTCTATATGCAACCTCTGCTGGCCAAAGTATTCACCCACAGCTGCCCTCAGCGGGATTATTCTCTCTGTTGGTATTTTAGTAACCATCTCACAAATGCATACCAACGCTTCAAGCAATTCTGCTGCTGATTTTCATTTATTTATTCCACTCTCTTTCTCCTGGCATGGGCTATTCAGGTCTTTAGTCACCTTTCCAGGGTGCAGTCCTCAGTTTTCCTCTAAATGATGAACCCAAAATAATATCTTCCCATTCTGGGATTACCACAATCTTTTCAGCATTCATGTCACAGTCCTCTCTAATTCTACCTGACCATCTCCCAGGGCTCACCCCTAGGGCAGAGTTTGTATTTCTGCCCTCCCCAGTCCTACCTTCTTTGCAAATAATTCAATGCCACTTCTCACTGCTGGTCATGGATTCTACTTCTTCTGCCCTCCCCAAGCGTACCTCCCCTCTGGATGGTTTTGTCCTGCTTTTCTGTCCTCCTCATACCTCCCTCCCTCCTTCAGGGTTTTGTGCTGTTTCAAACAGCTACAGCTTATCACAGAGCCTTTCTCCGGGCTCTTTTTCCCAGCTCACTCCAAGCTGTCTTTCCGGACTTTCACAGAGAAAGCAGAATTCCCCACCTCCTTTCTCATGGACTCCCCCTAACTGAGTTCTCCCCTTTGTTCTCCTCCCTCCCCGTCCCCACAGCAGGCACCAGACATTATCCGTATCCCATTAATCTGGGATGTAGCTGCCAGGTTACAAGAAGGCTGAATCCGGCTCACCTTAAAGGGCCAGCCAGTCTGTAACATTTCTCCATAGCTTTTACGCACAGAAGAAGGGGTATTATTGTTTCTATTATTCTATGCAGCTATTGTGGGCCTATTTGTACAGGTCTGAGGTGACATCTGGAAGGCTCGCTAAGTGAGGTCCATTTACACTGAAAACATGAGGACCACAGTTTTTTCTAGGGCAGGTCTCAGCTTCCACAACTTTTGCTGACAACGCTCCCACTTTCAACCATTTTGCCACAAGCTCCACCTCTCATGTGGCACAATGTATCCTTAGAGCTACATCTCTGGACCTCAGCAAGTCTTTGAACATAGAATATGGAGAGTTTGCCCCACACTGGTTGTGATTTTCCTGATCCTGAAAAACCCACTTGCTGTTTTCAGAAAAAGCAAAAAGACAAAACAAACAAATAGCAACAAAAATACTGAAAACAGTGAAAAAAAGAACAAATAAAAAGGAAAAAGAGTTTTATGTAATAAACAAACCACAGACTATGAGAGTCACTTGTAACTCAAAATGGCACATGCATTGCAAACTGTAATGCAAACCACCAGAACATACTAACTGAGTCTCCCATCTGCTAGCTAGTTAGGCTTACTATTCTTTTAGAGACCTCTAGAGACCACTACAATTTTACAAATGTATTTGTTTTTTCAGCACCTAGCTTGCTATGCTGTTATAGCCAGAGCAATCTAAATGTGCTAAAAATACATTCACTTGCAGTTGAGCTGACTGGACAGGAGTACAGGCCTTTTAAAAATTGAAAACATTCTGAATTCAACTATCCTATCTTCTGGGATTTTACTTCTACAATTTCTCACCATTTTGATGCAACAAATTACAATGACATAAGCTCCCTTGCAAACATAGTCTTGGGACAGAAATCTGGATTTTAAATGTTTGAAGAAAAAGAAGGAACTCTGGATTTATATTGCATCAGCCACATTTCAGCTTCTTCTTCCAGTTGTGGGCTCAGCCTATGACCTTTGTATTTAGAAGCTGTCGGGTTGCCTAAATAATGGAATATTTCCATAGCTACTCTAAATCATATTTTGTTCTTACTGCTTGTATGGCTTCACTTCTTTGTTCTTAATTGGATCAAACCAGATTTCCACTGAGATTGTGATGGTAGTACCATCAGCTTTTTAATCTGTCTAGTCCCCATAAAATTTCTTTCAATTGCTTTTGTAAGTTTAGTATCTTTTTGTAGAGGCCTTTGTATGCAAATGTACAGATGATGGGTCAAATTCTCGGCTAGTGTAAACTGGCACAGCTCCACAATTTGGCCCACAAGTTGTCAGTTTGACTAAATATCATTGTGAACTTGGGACAGCAATCTTTTTTCAGTCAACCACCCATGAGATTTTGTGCTGTACTAGGGGTTACTACTTTCCCAACGGACTTTAAGTAGTATGCCAAACACTATCAGAAGTTTAGGATGATTGTACCTTTAAAATGCTGTCATCTTTTTCACTCTGCTTTTGTTCTGTGAGCAAAGGAGAAAAGACTTCCTTGTTATACATCTCAAGATTTGTCTACTCTTTGTCGTGTTAGCCTACAAAGGCACAATGGACCAAATTTTCAGCAGACATCCATAACTGTGCCAACAAAATGTATGACTGTATCCATTTTGTGTATGCAAGATTGACTATTGTACAGGTTTATAGCATTTTGCACATGCAATCTCAGTGCACAAAACAGCTGCATTCATGAATATGCCACAGAAGCAACTATGTAGACTTGCCTGAAAACTTGGGCTTCACATTTCCCAGCTCCGATGATTAGGATGATAATGAAGCGGGAATCTATATTCCTGGACAAAAACTGAGAGAGTCCATATCAGTAATTTAGTGTAAAATACATTATAACAGTGTTGCAATTATCCCATAAACACATGTTATAAATCCAAGGAACTCATAATTAATGTTAAATGTAAAAGAAATCAAAATATGTTAAAACATGGAAATGAATAATTAGGGCACGCAAACAACCCTAACTCTGCCTGATAGCGACACCATACAATACCACATGGTTAAGATCGTTGCATTTTAGCATTTGCTGTCCAGAGTAAATTAAACTGATTTTTTTAATGACTCATTACAAATTGTCTCCCCCTCATTGTGTCATTCAAGGTGTTGCTTAAAACAGGTGTTCTTCTATTACAGGTGGAGAAGCACTGTATTCAGTGCCTCTAAGACTATATTAAGATGGTATTTTACGTCAGGAGGTTGGCTCAGGAGAAATGGCTCCTCTACAAGCGTCACTGTATTATACACTTGAAAGATGGGCCAGACAGATACTAAATTCTAAAAGGCTCTGCTACTTTTCTTGCTTGGTTATATACCATATTGTACAACATATATTCTGCCTTTAATATAGAATGCAATGCCTTCACAATTTTCTGTTTTTAATGCAAATGTATATATTTGTAAATTTGTAAATTTCTGTTCCCAGCTCTGCCACTGACCTGCTGGATAATCTTGGGCCAGTCACATCCCTTTTGCGTGCATTAGTTTTCTCTTCTGTCAAACGGGATAATGATACTGATATCCTGCGTAAAGTACTTTGAGATCTATTGGTGAAAAGCACTGTATCGGAGCGAGGTATCATTAATATTAATAGTAGTACAAAACAGCAACAGGCAATGAACACTTCTTCATATACTGCAAATACATATTCATTTTGGAGATTTTAACTCCACTTCAGCTAACCTCATCTAATCTTTCTTTTTTTTTTTTTTTTCACACGTACTATATGCAGGTATAGTACTGAAAGATAATGATGGAATATGCCAGAGGAGCACAGTGCTGACCACAAGCATTGTTTTGTAGCAATGCAAAGAACAGCCGGGGCAATGGATCTGCTAGAAAGGTATTTATAATGTAATCAAATTTACCACCTGTAAGTACTCTGGCGTGAACTGCAGCTGCTATTACTCTCATTAAGATGCGAATCTGCTTCATACACAATTCAATTTCAGCATGAGCGCCTAAGTAACATGAAACTGTTGTCTCATCATTTTCTACTGGGCAGTAATCTATATCATAAAATCACTGCATCTCATTATCTAGGATTAGTAAACTGTAGTATACTGACAGGTTTCAGAGTAGCAGCTGTGTTAGTCTGTATTTGCAAAAAGAAAAGGAGTACTTGTGGAACCTTAGAGACTAACCAATTTATTTGAGCATAAGCTTTCGTGAGCTATGATGCATCCGATGAAGTGAGCTGTAGCTCATGAAAGCTTATGCTCTAATAAATTTGTTAGTCTCTAAGGTGCCACAAGTACTCCTGTTCTTTTTGTAGTATACTGAAGCCCAGGCCTTAACTAACAGAGGAATTGGAAGGTGTTTATTACTAGTGATTTCAAATCTTGGTCAGCAGCAGTAAAAATTGAACCATCTACACTACCTAACTGTGCATGGAAAGCTCAGTTCCCTCTCCATCATCACCACAAACACAGACTGCACTGAACAAATTGGGGGAGAGGGAAATAAGTCACTTCCACCTACAATGTCAAATCATCAGGAATTCAATCAGTAATTATGGCCCACATTTTTAAAAGTAGCCTCTAATTTTTTTAATGCCTCCATTTTTGAGTGTCCAATTTTAGACACTGTAGGTCTGATTGTGAGATTCAACCACAACTCCTATCAATGTTACTTGCAGTTCACGTTTTTGTATCTTCCTCTGGTACTGGTCACAGACAGGATAGTGGGCTAAGTGGACCACTGCTCTGATCTGGCCTGGCAAGTCGTAAGTTCCTATGTAGAATTAGGTCCAAGATGTCTAAAGCTGGTCACGCAAAAATGGAAGGGCCCAGATGCAGAAGCCACTTTTGATCATATGAATCTATACAACAAAATGATTGTACCTATGTAATATTAGCATGTCCACAGTTTGATATGAGAACTAACTGAATTACATGAAGAGACTCTTGGTTAAAAACTATATATAGTCTCAGATCCTCCCTCCTATTACATCACGAGAGTGAGAAGAATTTTCTAATTTTATGGGGGGGGGGGGGGTGTTTTTTATTTTTTGAATGGGTTTGGTTATATGGAATTTGTGAACACACAATGTTACATTTGATCAGATATATAAGAGATACAATGCTTCATGCCTCACCAAGGGAACTGTCTGCTCCATAATCTCTCAGGAACGTGGTTGCAGCTGTGGATCCTTAAGGTAGAAAGAGATCCTAAAACCACCACGGCCAGGCTCATTGATAACTTAGGTGATTGGTGATCCCGCTTTGTAAGTTCAGAACCTTGGAGCCAGTACAATGCACAGAGTGCTGGACACATGTGCTATTTATTAGACAGACTGCTGAATATTGCACCAGCTGGAGGTTCTTGGTGGCCCCCATCTTTAATCCCAGATACAGTGCAATAGATGGTCCAACAGTTAAAGGTAATGAATGTGTGGGTCAGAGTTGTTGGGTCCCTCTCTGATAGGGGGTAGAGGGCAACCTCCTGGCCAGCCAAATATGGATGACAGCATTTCACTATTGGGTATCCAGGAGCAGAGGAGAGCCCAGTGGAATCCCATGGCACCTGGAGGGCAAACACCCTCAGCCAAGGATGAGGTCATAGCTCTAGAAAGTTCTTCAAAGATTTTCCTTCTTCCTACCTATCTCACATCGGGCTATAGTTAATGTGACACTTCCTGGGGTACCCAGGATTGGGAGGCACCTTGTTACCACCTGCCCTAAGAGTGAGGGAATCTTGTCTGTGCCTGCTGTGGATCAGCTCCCCTGCTCCTCCAGCCTCTGCAACACAAACACTACCTTCCAGGCCCATGCAGACCTCACTCTTTCTGTACAGGTTAGCAATAGGCACACACCAACCCCTGAGCCCTCCAAGCATTCCTTCTGGAATGCACAGCCCTGGATCCACTCAACACTTGCAGAACTCCCAGATTCGCTACTCTCAAAGGACCAGTGTACACCAGCTTACTAGTTTTAACGCAGGATCATCACTCTGCTTAGCACACAGCTATATTTATAGAGAAAACAAAAAAGTTTATTATCAAAGAACAGAGATACAAATGAAAGAAAGAAAGAATACTGGAAAAATATGGTTACAAATAAAACAAAATCATAACATGCTTTCTAGACTCTAAACTTAACTCACAGGACAGTCCCTTATTTTCTGCAGGAAAGCTTACCCCAGGATCTTTTTCCAGGAGTTTCAACCAAGTTGATTGAGTTCCCCCTTTGTAAGTTCAAGCCTGTTGGCAGCTTGTCTTCACAGACTGGGTGTCTCTCTGTACCCACAGAGATGCCAGACCAGACCTTTGAACTTCACCTCAAAATAATCATCCCCCCTGCTGTTTACCTCTTCCTGTTAATTTCCATCTGAAGTCTCCTCAAACTCTTCATTAACTTTTGACTCAGTATGCAGATAGACTTCTATTGTAAGATGCACAGGACACAATGATGAAATTTGTCTCCAGGCATACTACCTTTGAGAGAGATCCACCTTTGACTATAAGGCCTCGAGAACATTATATATGCTGGAAATTAAGCATGTGTCACACTGGTCATCATAACCATGGTGAGATGTGTGTATAGAAAATATGTGAGGAGTTAAATAGAAATATAACTCCTCACATATTTTCTTTACACACATCTCACAATGGTTATGATGACCAGTGTGACACATGCTTTCAGCAGAGACCTTAAATAACTACTTTTGATGAATCCCTGTACCCCTATGTACCACTGTGCCATCTGCTAGTTCATATCAAGAGGCCCTTGGGTCAGCTGTTCTTTCAGTTATTCCTTCACGTAGGCCTAGCAAATCCAGATGTTCTTACATCTCCTTTATATCAACTCTAGAGCTGGGTGTTATCCAGTGATGAGCTGCCAAAATCTTAACAACCGGTTCCCTATAAAAAGTTCTGATTTAAGGGATGTGCCCCAGTATGTATTTTTTGTACCAACAGGGTTACCATACGTCTGTATTTTCCCAGGAGGAATTTTTAAAATTTAAAAATTCCTCCCGGACGGCGATTTAAGAACCAAAAAGCCTGACCTGTCTGGGAAAATACAGATATATGTTAACCCTGCCTAAAATTCTTTTTTAAAAAAAATGGGCCTGAACTAGAAATGAGCTCCGTTTCACATGTGTGGGTCCCCGCCACTCCCTGGGGGTGTGCTAGGGTGACCAGATGTCCCGATTTTATAGGGACAGTCCCAATTTTGGGGTCTTTTTCTTATATAGGCTCCTATTACCCTCCCCCCACCCCTTGTCCTGATTTTTCACACTTGCTGTCTGGTCACTCTAGGGTGTGCACATGTGTGGGTCCCAGCTGCTCCCTACCCCCCTCATTGAAGCAGGTGTGCAGGGTTACTCTCCTGGGAACTGCAGGGCACCAGTGGACGTGGGGCCAGCTGCAGACAGAGGCATGGGGCAGGGCTAGCTGGAGGCAGGGGGTGCGGGGCTGGCTGCGGGCAGGGCAGGGGGTGCGGGGATGGTTGCAGACAGGGGTGGCTGGAGACAGGGCAGGGGGTGCAGGGGCTGGCTGCGGGCAGGGAGTGCGGGGGTGGCTGGAGGCAGGGGCTGGCTGCGGGCAGGGTGGTGGGTGGTCACGGCGAGAGCGGCTCGGAGCAGCCCGAGCAGCAGGACGCAGCCCAGGCCCAGCAGAGCAGCCGGGGACCCACCAGGCAGCAGCGGGAGCCCCAGGGCCAGGGGTCGGGGGAGCAGCAGCAGCACCAGGGCTCCTGCGCAGGGCCAGGCGGCAGCCCACATGGCTCCCTCAGCACAGCGCCCCTGGCGGCCGGAGGAGGAATTACATCACTTCCCGGCCAGAGCCCATGAAAGCCTCAACGCCCCCTACAGGGAAGCGGGTTAACCACCGGTTCTAAAACTGCTTCAAAATTTAACAACCGGTTCATGTGAACCAGTGCGAACCGGCTCCAGCCCACCACTAGTGTTATCTTGATACCTTTGGCGCTGAAGTGTAAAACATCTAACAATCTTCTCTGAAGTGTTTAACATCCATATTCAATACAACAGGAGACAAGGCCTGATCCTTGTAGAATTGCATATGTGAGTGCTCTCTGGTAGGAGGAGAAGTTGCTCATCACAAACTCCTGAGTTCTACCTATCAGAGAATGTCAGCCTAGTGTTATTCCATTCACCTTGTTGGGTCACTCACAAGAGGCAGCAGCACTGCATGACTAGTGGTGTTGAAAGTGGCTGACAGATCTAGCTGTATTAGCATAGACGCATGTCAGTTGTCCATGGCTAAGACTAGCTTATCCATTTGCTCAATCAGGGACTAAAAGAGGCAAAACTCAAGCAAGACAGATAAAAAGGAAAGTGTTATCTGAAATGCAGAACATTACTAAATGTGGAGAGTAATTGAATTCTACAGCATAGCATTTTACTTATGTCTTATGCTCAGAAAACATCTCTTTCCTTAACAGAGGTTATGTTGAATCTCAGTGTAGTTTCATTTGTTACCTTCACACTTCTAAATTCTGTGATCACAGAGCAAATAAACTACATCAATCAGCAATATGGTGCCAGAAAAACTGATCTACTGCCAGAATTAATAATTGGTGTGTGCTGGGAAAGCAGTTTGTATACACTTACTGTTATACAGTAATTAATCTTCAGTCTCTTCCAAACCCTAATTCTATGCAAAGCATCATTTTGTGTAGGGATTATTTAGCTAAATATTCTTTTTTGGGGTGTTTTGCAGATTCCCTAACTAAAAGGATTATCCAAAGCAGCATATTTCATTGTAGGTTTGTTTGTTTTTTTAATATAAATTCATGGCACAAAATAGGAGGACTGAGATATCAGCATAGTGTATGATGTGACTAATGTTTGTAGTATAAGATCTTAAGTATAAAGAGATTCATGTAAGTGATTGTTCTTATTACCTTATCATTTTAAATCCCATATTTAATGTCATCTTGTAATACTCCTGTAATACAACATGGAATTTGTAATAGGGTCTAGAGAACACACATCTGTATTCAGTGAAGGCAAATGTATATTGAAATAATCATTTTTTTGCGACTAAACTGACAAATGGGATCTTTTGAGTCACAAAAGTATAACATCTGAAGAGCATCACAAAATTCTACTACCTTAGTCATCTGAGTGTCTCATACCATGATACCTCTTTAGAAAAACAGCAAGGTTGAAGCAGTTTTCTGTGCCAGATCACACAATGTAGAGAGTGTATTCAGTGTATTAAAGGAGTGTGATATACTAGGTTGACTTTTTCAGTATTCTGTATCTACATGGTTTGGTCAGTTGGTGTTGCATTTCTAGGTTTCTCTCTCTCTCTTTCTTTGCCATCTTCTATTTTGCCTCCTTAGATGAGTTGACATAGAGCAGAGAGCTCTAAGAGGCCAAGTGACACATGGTATCACTGCAAGCCACAATTTACCTCAAAAGGGTTAGATGGATTGAGCTGGATAGGAGTTTCCAGGCTCCTGCTGTTCACACCAGGTAGAGCTGATCTGTTTCTAGGAGCCAGCTAATCCTTTTCCATTGCTGTAAAAATTGCCTATGTCCAGCACAAATTGGAGCTGTTTCTTTTGCAGAACAAAGTTGTGCAGACTGTGTGTGGGAGCAGGGGTGGGAGGTGGGAAGGATGCAGAAAGGGGAGAGAGGCTGATCTAGTTGGCTTTGCTCCTCCTAAAGAAAAAAGACAGTTGAATATTCTGTCGATGCCCAATCAATTTGGTATACCTTTGGTTGTCTGCCAACTCTGGAGAAGAGCACTTGTGCTCTGGGCATGGGTGAGAGGGGATGGATTACTTCATTACCTGTTCTGTTCATTCCCTCCAAAGCACCTGGCATTGGACGCTGTCAGAAGACAGGATACTGGTCTAGATAGACCTTTGGTCTGACCCAGTATGGCTGTTCTTATGAGGTCTTCTGACCCAGGCCAGAGGACATCTCCCTGTACAGTAACTCCTCACTTAAAGTCATCTCGGTTAATGTTGTTTCATTGTTACATTGCTGATCAATTGGAGAACATGGAGCTAGCTGGTGGGGGCTTGGAACCAGAGTGAACCGGCAGCCCCCCCCCCCTTCTGATCCCCTAAGTTCCCTGTGTGGCAGCTGCCCAGCAGGCTATCAATTGCAGGGCATTTCAGCTGTCCCTCCCCCCAGTGCCCTGTGCTGCTCCTGCCCTCTGCCTCGGAGCTGCTCCCGGGAGCCTCCTCCTTGCTATGCAAAGGGAGGGGGGAATGGTGCTAATGTCAGAGTGTCCCCTCCCCCTGCTCTTGCACCCCACTCCTGCACCCCATCTCCACAGAGCAGGGGGACACACGACAGGACTCAGAACAGTGAGAGCTTGCTGGCAGCAGCTGCTATCTCAACTTGCTGATCTACTTAAAAAGGCAGTGTACTTAGAGTGGGATCAGCCTACTTAAAGTGGTGATGCACATCTGACTCTCTCACACACACACACACACACACACACACACAGTGTGTGTCTCTGTCTCTCTCTGCCATGCTTTCTCCCCTCCCTCCATTTGTGCTGCCTTGTAGAGTGTGAGGCTATATTAACAACAATGTGTTAACGCTTGGGGGCTCAGTCGAGTGCTAGTTCACCATTTAGCAGTAAGGCATTCCCTGGGAAATATCCTGGCCTCTTCCACCCTCTGACTCCACCACCTCAACCAAGCTTCACAATCATCATTGCTGTGTACAGCATTAAACTGTTTAAAACTTATACTGTGTAGATATATATAATATAGTATTTTGTCTGGCGGAAAAAAATTTCCCTGGAACCTAACCCCCACCCCATTAACACTAATTCTTATGGGGAAATTGGATTCACTTAACATCGTTTCGCTTAAAGTAGCATTTTTCAGGAACATAACTACAACATTAAGCGAGGAGTTACTGTACATTGGTCTCCGAGCAAATCTGCTGCCTCCACAATATTGGAACCCCATACCTCCAGGGCATGTAAGAGAAAGACACAAGACTCCTGTCATAAGTCCTTAAAGGACTGTGCCCCTGGCTCACTAGGTGGGGAATCTACCTTTAACATGCCAACGTTGTTGGTGTCTTTAGCCACTCTGTCACCATCTGCTCTCCAAACAGGTACCCACAAGGCTGCTGATTCCTCAGGTATCCAGGGCACAGTGAAACCAAAAGACAGCAAAGCATGAGGCCCAGAGAGATCATTTGTATCTTCCTTTTGATGGGTCTAAGTTGTTCGCAGACAGCACGGACAAATCTCTGTGAGCATTAAAGAACTCTAGGTCTACCTTATGTTCTCTTGGTATTTATACATCCCTCTACAAGGAAAAACTCAACAAGTCTCAGATGGCTCAGAGATCCTGCCCTGTCCAATTCCCTACCTCCCAGATGCTGTATTAACCACAACAAAAGAGACAGATTCCAGATAAGGAAACTGTCCACTTCTCAGCTATCCACTTCTCAGCCTCCCACGTTGCACCTTTCCACCTCAAAGCAGCAATTTTGATGGGTTGGTTGGGGGCCTGAATTACCATCCTCATCAACTGCTCTGATTCATCTGCCTTCCTCCATTTGGTGACCACTTGGGAGTCAATCACTGCAACGAGTGGGTTTTGGAGGTCATCTTCACAGGATACACCATCCACTTTACTACACTTCCACCAACAAACCCCCCTTTCCCATCCCTCTTCGGGGACCTCTCTTATGAGAGCTTGCTTTCTCAAGAAATAGACACTCTCTTATACTTGGGAGTTATAGAACTGGTCCCCATGCAGCACAGAGGGAAGGGGTTTTATTCAAGGTATTTCCTGGTACCAAAAAAAAAGAGAGTGGAGATTGGAGAACCATCCTAGATTTGAGGCTATTCAACACCTATGTGAAGGCACAAAAATTCAAAATGGTGACACATGGAGAGATAATTTCATCCCAAGGGCAAGGGCTTTGTTTCTCAGCCCTTCACCTATACTGCAATCCACCCATCCCACAAATGTTCCTATATTTCACTGTCAGCCAGGACCACTTTCAGTACTGAGTGCTCCCCTTGGGTCTGTCATCTGTCCGTAGGGTCTTTTCAATAGTCATATCAGTAGTAGCAGCAAAGCTCTGCAGGAAAGGTATTTTAATATTCCCTTACCTGGATGATTGGCTGCTAAAAGGCCACTCTCTGGAACTGACCTCCAGGGCCATAGAGCTCCTCCTCAAATCAGGCCTTCAATCAAACATCCAAAAATCCACTTTGTGTTCCATGGGGGTCAGAGTTCATAGGGGTACATCTCGATTCAGTAACAGAAAAAGCCAACCTTCCTCTGTCCATGCCTGTGACTCTTTCCAGCATAGCCAACGCAATTCAGATCAGCCGTCAAACTCCAGTCGGGAATGGTCTTCAGTTGCTGGGGCACATGGCAGCCAGCACCTTAATTATAAAACACGCAGGATCCGAATGCGCGGTCTTCAAGGGTGGCTCAGAACTGTTTTTTCACCAAACAGAGACAGTTTAAATATGCTTCTTTCCATACCCACCTGTGTAAAACAATCTCTCACCTGGTGGAAAGGCCATCACAACATGCGCACAAGAGTCCCACTTACAAGTCCTCCCCCAATGGTGGTCATAACAATGGACGCTCCTCTACTAGAGTGGGGAGCATATCTAGATACTCACACAACTCTGGGCAAGTGGACATTGCCAGAGGCCAAGCTAGACATCAACCTCCTGGAATGTCAGAGCAGTCAGATACACGTCTCCAGTTTCTACTACTAATTCGGGGCAAACGCATGAAGGTCACGATGCACAACATGACATTTTTATAACCCTGTTATGACAACCGTGTACACAGAAGGTGAAACCTAAACAAAGGCTGAAATAAGAGAAAAACCATACATTGAGCCTATAAACCAGGGATACAACCGACTGTTAAATCATTACAGGAGGGTGACACAGGGTGGATGATGTTTTACATCAATTGCCAAGGAGGAGCAAGATCCCACTCCCCCTGTGTCAAGGTTGTCAAGCTTTGGAATTGGTACATATACAACCAGATCATCACTGCAGCCTATCTCCCAAGGGTTCAGAATGTGACCACAGATACACTCAGCAGGCACTTCTTTCAAGACCACAAGTGGGAAATAGACCCCATCATATTACAACATATATTCCAGCAATGGGGAGCCCCTCAAATAGACTTGTTCAACACAGTGTTAAACAAGAAATGTACCCAGTTTTGCTCGAGAGGTGGACTGGGTCACCAATCCCTGGGGGATTCTTTTCACCTTCATTGGTCATCAACTCTTCTGTACGCATTCCCACTGACTCCCCTAATAGCCAAAGTTATGCTCAAAATAAAAAAAGACAAAGACAGAATCATCCTAATATTTCTAACCTGGCCAAGACAAATTTGGCTTCCTTATCTGATACAGCTGGCCATTTGCTCACTGATCTCTCTCCACCCTGCTCCTCATCTCCTCTCCCAGAAAGGCAGGAAGAGCCTTCACCCCACTTTCACAGCGCTTCATCTCAAAACATGGTTGGTCAATTGTTCAAGGGATTAGAGGCAACCTGCTCAGAGGAAGTAAAAACAGTACTATAACACAGCAGGAAACCGTCTACTCACTATGCAGACCCTCAAAAATGGATAAGATTTGTCTGTTGGTGTGACCTCAGACATATTCCACTGATGACCTTATTGCTGCTGGATATACTGGACTACATCCTAACTCTAAAACATTTGGGACTATATCTGAGCTCCATAAGAGTCCACATGGCCGCCATCACAGCTTTCCACCCCCAAATAGAGGGTTATTCCGTTTTTGCCCATCCAGCTACAGTGAGATTCCTCAGGGGACTTGGAAACCTCTATCTGCCAGTCTAATGCCCTGCTCCTGTTTGGGACCTCAATGTGATCCTCAAATGCCTCAAAAGACTATTATTTAAACAGATGGCTACCTGCTCATTGCTCCATTTATCAATGAAAACAGCATTCCTGATAGCCATCACATCAGCACAATGGATTGGGAAAATAAGGGCCCTGATGGCATGTCCCCTTCACACAGTATTTTTTAAGGACAAAGTCATGCTGCAACCCCACCCAAAATTTTTACCTAAAGTTTCTTCCGAGTTTCATATTAACTAACTCATTCACCTGCCTGCTTTCCACCCCAAACTGCATCTAGATAACCAGGGGGCACTCCTGCACACCCTTGATATCAGGAGAGCCCTGGCCTTCTACCTGGATAGGAAAAAGTCCTTCAGAAAGACCCACAAGTTGTTTGTCTCACTAGCAGATAGGTCAAAAGGGTCTGCAGTCTCTATTCAAAACCTTTCTAAGCAGATATCAGACTGCATTCATTCTTGCTACAAATCTTGCTATATTCAAACACTTTCAAATATACATACTCATTCTACTAGATCCAGTTCCACCTCTACGGTATTCCTAAAGAAGTTTCCCATTATTGAAATAGGTAAGGCCTCTATTTGGGCATCTATGCATTCGTTCACCAAACACTATGCTATAATTCCCAACTCTGCTGCTGATACTGTGTTCAGCTCGGTGGTACTTTTTTCAGTGCTGGACTCACCTTCAAAGCCCCCCCTACCCCACCGCTGCCTTAGAGGGAACTGCTTGGTAATCACCTAGAGTGGAGCACCCATAGGGACACTACTTGAAGAAGAAATGGTTACTCACCCTATGCAGTAACTGTGGTTCTTCGAGATGTGTGTCCCGACGGGTGTTCCACTACCCTCCCTCCTTCCCCTGTCCTTCAGAGTTATCTGCTATGGAGCTATCGCAGTAGAGAAGGAACTGGGGACAGATCGCCTGTACAGTGCTATATAAACAACATTATAGGGCTCTAGCATGCGGGCGTAATGGACACTGCTGTGAGAAATCTCTGATCAAAGGCACAAGCAGTGCTAGCACACCTAGAGTGGAGCACCCGTAGGGACACACATCTCAAAAAAACACAGTTACTGCACAGGGTGAATAAACATTTCTTCTTCTGCCCTTCTTGGGCTACTCTTCCACCCCCTTCTGGGCTTAGTTCTCAGCCCCTACAAGGCGATCTCCCCTGCTCCTTTATAGAGACCTGATCCCCCACACCCAAGATACTTTCCCTGGATTTCCTCTCACAGCCTCTTACTCATTGGAGTTCCCTTCTCTTTGCCCTGATTCCCACAAGCCTGCAGAGTTCTTTACTCCTTCAGCTGTGCTCCCCTGGATTTCTCCTTGGAGGCTGATCCGCTGGGTCAGGTGATTAGCAGCAGACTGCTGATTGGACATCACTTGGCATAAAGCTTCCTGTTCTTGTCCCACCCCTCGTCTGAGCAACTAGTTGCTAGGCCTGCTGCAAACCAGACCCCTGAGACCAAGTTCCTGCCTCCTTGCCTGGTTCTCCCTCCTTGCTCCTGTTGCCACACCTTGATCCTTGTTCCTACTTCCTGCCTCCTCACCTGGTTCCTGCTCCTTGCTCCTGGTTCCTACTTCCTTTCCCTAATTCCAGTGACTGACTCCAGCTTGACCCTTGGTGTGATTTCTGACTCCAATTCCATCTTAATCCTTGACCAGGCTACCAACTCCAACCCTGACACTGATCTTCAGTGCAGCCCCTGACTCTGGATTGATCCTTGGTGTGGCTTCAGATTCTGGCTCTGGCATTGACCTTTGGCGTGACTTCTGACTATGAACCTGACTCCGCCCAAGCTCTGACCACTAGGTCATACCTCCCAATGACAGCCCTGACATTCTCCCAGGGACCTCTCTACTTATTACAGACCTTACCTCAGGGCCTCCCACAGGAGATTAACCTGCTCTCTTGGTTTCTTCTCTCTGCAGGAGCCTCCTGCTTTCTACAACCTCCGCCACAACTTTCTCCTCCTAAATGTGTTCTCTAAAGCCATTTCATGAGGGCCAGGTGTTCGCTGTGCTAACAGCTGACTCCATTAGTCCTGACTCCTCAGGCTGAGATGCAGAAAATTATGGCACAGCCAGGGCAAATTGAACAGGACAGACTGTTGCAAGGCTTCCTGGCCCTTAAAATTCAGGCAGCCCTTTTAAAGTGCCAGTTACAAAATCATCAACACCACTTCCCGTAGCCTTTGGATTTTTCTGGGAGGACTCCCACCCCAGTACTGACAAGAACCTGATCCTGCTTTTAACAGGTCACAGCACACACAAAATTTCCCTCCAGAATGTTAAGTTCAGCTACGTTCAAACGTTAAAACCAAGAAACGAAGAGTTAAGATAAAAGAAACTAAATTTCTGAAAATAATAAAAAGTTGAATCATTGTTTGTGTTGTGTTGTGTTCCACTCCACAGATATGAATTGCAGCAGTCTCCAGAACTTAGTGAGGGGCAAGTGAAGGCAAAGTTAAAGAAGGAATCCTCAGTGGAAGGGTGTAGGGATGGTAACATTTCTCATGTCTGGGATGGTTTGTGTGGAATAGATTCAGTGTTTGAGTGGAGGCCAGTTGCAGGTAACTCTTGCTCACTACCCGTCACTTAAACCTGAGTTTTGTCTTAACAAAGGGAAGGTGTTAGACTTTGTCCTGCACTGCTCATGTGGTCTGTTCCCTGTTCTTTAGCTAGAATGCTAGTGTGTGTGTGTTATGGGTGTATTGAGTCATTACTCAAAGAGGGTAGAGTGAAGGTTGTGTTGCGGGGATGGCATGTACCTTAACTTTGTATTCTGGTTTTCAGAGGTTTAAGCTTGCTTTATCTTAACACTTCGTTTCCTGGTTTTCAGAGGTATGAGTTAGAGCTGGCAAAAACTTGAGATTTCTATTTCAAAATCAGGTTTTCATTTTGGGACTGAAACCAATTTAAAAAAAATCATTTTCATGGGCTGGAAAATTGAAAAAAATTCATTTTGGAAACACTGACACGTGGCTTTCTAGTAGCTGGAGCTGGGAGCAAAGTGGGGAGGCTGAGCACTCTTGTTCTCTGCTCTCCAGCTGTTGTAATTGGGAATGGGAAGCGGAGAGGCTGCGTGCCCTGGGTCTGCCTCTTCAGCCAACCAGGCTGGGGGTAGGCGGGAGATGCAGAGAGCCAGGAAGGGAGAAAGTCAAGGTCCTCAGCCTCTGGCAGCCCACCTGGAAGGCTCTTGACCATTTCACTTCCTGCTGAGAAAAGGTTGTAAGAATTGTTATAATATGGGCAAAACAATTTTTTTCTCTAACCTTATTCTGGGAAATGGCTGAACTGTTTTGGCTGAAACTTTCCAAAAAATTCTGTCTGAGGCAGACATCTGGTTTGGAAATTTTTAGCCCTAAATTTTCCTAATTTTGGAAAATTATAAGCAACTGAAAACTGGATTATATATTCACAAGTGCCAGGAAACCTTAATAATAGGTTGCGCTATGAGCTCTCTATATAATATAAAAGATAACAAGAGAAGGTAGAAAAGAACAGAAAGAAGAGAAGCAGGATTTTTTAAAAAATGTTAACTCAGACATGAGAAACATTTTGAAATCCACACAGGATCAGTTTAACCTCTGGGCAAAACCTAGTACTGTTGTGCAAAGGGAAAGAAAAGTTTGTTCTTTCATCTTTATAATACTATGAACCAAGTTATAGCAAAAATCTAGAACGGGAGAAATGGATGACTCAGGGAATTGGAAATGAGAGACAGAATCTTTTATTTCAAGGATGATGGTTCAAAACCAGATTAGGTTAGTAGTGACTTGAAAGTTGTTATCCTCTGATGGTTGTTTGGTGGCCTATAAAAATGTTTAGTATTTATGCGGCACTTTTCATCTTCAAACACTAGTTAGATAATACAACACCCAAGGAGTGGCCATGGAAAATGAAATACTCTCTCATCCGTAGAAATAGGCCCTCCAGTTAGAGCTCAGATACGTTGTCTGGGCAGTACTGGGAAATTTGCTCCATCCTCCTGGCTCTGTCCCCCTCGTATTAATTGATCCTGGCTCACATGGTGCAGAATATTTTCTGGTATTTTCTTGGACACTCTTAATCGAGATATGAGGGGGGAAACATTTGAAGAAGAAAAGCAACAGAAAGCTGACAAGAAATAGACAATATGAGTGCATAGAGAGCTTTGGTGCACCCTCATTTGCAGTAGCATATTGAAGTCTGGGCAGCATATTACCAGAAAGAAAATGGTGAGCTGGAGGGAAGTAGGAGAAATGCAACAGTGATCAGGGACTTGGAATGCCTGATTTATCAGGAAAGACTGAAGGAGTTAAACATACATATCTTGAGTCACAGACAACTAAGTAGAGGGACATGATAACAGTCTACTATTATCTGTAAACACCAAGGATGAAGAGGAATTATATAGTACTACACATAAGGGTATCAATAGGAGTAACAGGAGGAAATTAAGGTAAGGAAAAATTAGACTAAATTTCAGGAAAAAAGTGGAAAGTAACGTTGACTGGGCTGTGGGAAAGGAGAGTGCGGGAAGCACCATCACTTGTGCCTTTATGGGTATACTGGACCAAAAAAAATTTACTGTAGGGGAAACTACCACATTGGCTAATTATGATGAATTAGTGGGGCCAAATATTCAGAACTATGCAAGAATTTGTGAATATCAAATGTGTATTCCTTTGTCCACCTCAATGAGTGTAGTTCCCATGATTCATAAACACAGTCACATTAAGTTGGGCCATTTCCAGCACAAATCCAGGTTTTCTCACCCTCCACCCCCCCACACACAAACTCACTCTCCTGCTGGTAATAGCCCATCCAAAGTGACCACTCTCTTCACAATGTGTATGATAATCAAGGTGGGCCATTTCCTGCACAAATCCAGGTTCTCTCACCCCCTCACCCCTCTCCAAAAACCACACACACAAACTCACTCTCCTGCTGGTAATAGCCTATCCAAAGTGACCACTCTCCTTACAACGTGCATGAAAATCAGGGTGGGCCATTTCCAGCACAAATCCAGGTTTTCTCACCCCCCCACCCCCATACAAGCACAAACTCACTCTCCTGCTGGGGGTGGGGGGGTGAGAAAACCTGGATTTGTGCTGGAAATGGCCCACCTTGATTATCATGCACATTGTAGGGAGAGTGGTCACTTTGGATAAGCTATTACCAGCAGGAGAGTGAGTTTGTGTGTGTGTGTTTTTTGGGAAGGCGGGGGGGGGGTGAGAAAACCTGTCTTTGTGCTGGAAATGGCCCACCTTGATTTTCATGCATGTTGTAAGGAGAGTGGTCACTTTGGATAGGCTATTACCAGCAGGAGAGTGAGTTTGTGTGTGTGGTTTTTGGAGGGGGGTGAGGGGGTGAGAGAACCTGGATTTCTGCAGGAAATGGCCCACATTGATTATCATACACATTGTGAAGAGAGTGGTCACTTTGGGTGGGCTATTACCAGCAGGAGAGTGAGTTCGTATGTGGGGGGGGGTGGAGGGTGAGAAAACCTGGATTTGTGCTGGAAATGGCCCAACTTGATGATCACTTTAGATAAGCTATTACCAGCAGGAGAGTGGGGTGGGAGGAGGTATTGTTTCATGGTCTCTGTGTGTATATAATGTCTTCTGCAGCTTCCACAGTATGCATCCGATGAAGTGAGCTGTAGCTCACGAAAGCTCATGCTCAAATAAATTGGTTAGTCTCTAAGGTGCCACAAGTACTCCTTTTCTTTTTGCAAATACAGACTAACACGGCTGTTACTCTGAAAACAGTCACATTGTTCACACATGGGAATGACATGTTAGAAACTTAACTCCAAGGTCATCTGAAGGGCTCACTTGTGCCACTCATCACTGTGGGTGGTGTGTGGTGGATGTTGGAAGGCAGGCTTGAGATCTTCCTGTGAATGAAAGATTGGGAGTGTTGCCTGTTGGAGGGAGGAGAGTTCAGTGAGGGCATAGATTTAAATGGGAAAAAAAGTGCCAGTAGCACTGGTATAAAGCAGTGGGTGAATGGACACTGGATGTGAGAAATAGATTCATTAAGGAAGATGGAATTATGGAACGACAGTGATAGAGTGTTCGTGTGGGAGGCAGAAATATGACAGGTCCAGATGGACGGCTGGGCGGGGGGGAAGGTCTATAGACCATAATACAAACCCTACAATGGATATTGGTAGGACCTTATAGCATTTGCTTCCTTCAAATATATCCCTCTCTCACAGTGTTTCTTATTCTGACTTGCTGAGTCATGTCGATAGTTCGATTGTAGACTCTTTGTGTCTATTTACATTGCTTGAAAAGCACTTAGCACAGTATGAATACCGAGGAACCAAAAGGAACAGGCTGTTTGCATGTGCATAAAACCAGGTACAACCAATATAATTTCTTATGAAAACTGGGCACACAAATGCCTCTCATCTCTATGGTTGCATAAAAGGAAGGAGGAAAAAAGACAGCAGGGAACATGAAAATATTAGGGAATAACAAGGTAAGAAAGAGAAAAATCAAACCTTGAGCTTGCTAAAGAGGACAGAAAAAAGATTTGAAGGGAAATAGGTGCGGAAGTTGGGTCTTTTTCATTTTGAACATTAAAAAAAAAAAACCACTGGAATTTATAATTCCCTAAACCGCTAAGTACGAAATGTCAGTTAATTAATCTAATGAAACTGAGATGCTGCTGAGTAAATTTGCCTGCGCAAACACCGGCACTGAATTTATTAGCTAAAGTAATGGGTGACTGCTCCAGCGGAGGAAATAAAGTACATTGTCGACCTCTATAATGGCCTTTGTGAGGACTCAAGCTTGTGGTATGTGATGTGATCCCACAAATAAAAAAAGGCATTTTTCAACACACAGTGTATTCACTACCCCCACCCTGATGCAGGTGAATTCTGGGAGCTATTAAAAAAATAAACATTCAAAACCTAAAGGAGTAAGTAGGAACTGCAAAGGTGGCATATGAGGACATTTCAGCACAAAACTTATTTATTCACTCAAAATCTACTTGTACACCTTTGCTGCACCATTGCACATAGGTCCAGCTTCCATGCTAGGTTTAGACTCAGAGGAGGGAAGGAACAGAATGTAATCAAAATAGGCAAATTGAGAAAAAGCATCACTTTCTCATATGCAGAAAAAGAGGAAATGGTACAAGGAAAGAAAAAAGATACAGAGCTAAACATGACTAGTTTGCAGCTCTTGATCTTAAGAATAGGCTAGGCAAACACTTCTCAGGGATGGTTTGGGTTACTTGGTCCTGCCTCTTGAAGTCCCTTTGAGCCCTACGTTTCTATGATTCTATGATAAAGGGATGCATATGCAGAAATAAAAAGGTCAAGAGATGTCGGGTGAGAAGGAATTCAGAACTGATGCCTCTGGCAGGCAGCATGGTCTAGTGGATCAGAAAACAGGATCTGATTCTCAGTGACACTGCTGCAGAGCCTGGTGCAGCTAAACATAGGAGACAAAGGTGAGAGTTTACTATCAGAATACTTCTGTGATGCTAGGGCTGACCAGGGTCAGTTCAGTCCATCACATAACTTAAAGCAAATGATTATAATAGTTCTCATCATCCAGGGATCATCGGAACCAGTGGTGGTCTAGTTTTACCTGCTGTAACCCAGTCAACACCTCCCTCCATCCAAAATGCTCTCTCCACATCAGACTGTACAAGGGTCACATAGGGCTAGTGTAGCGAGGCGGCTGCCCCACTCCAGGAGAAAATGGGTTAAAGTAAGCCAGAGAGACTGTGCAGATGGGCAGCCAATCAGAAAGCGCCTCTGGGCAGCCAATCAGGGCCAGGCTGAGCCCTATAAAAAGACTGAAGCACAGAAGCCAGAGCAGTCTCCCCCTGACCAGCAAAGGAGGAGGACTGGTTCCTGGTAGAAGAAGCGGCCGACCCGACCGCAGGCCTTGAAACAAGAGCTAAGCGGGTGCTAGGGCTACGGGGAGGTGGCCCAGGGAAGGCAGGCAGTGTTGGGGAGTGGAGGAAGGCAGCAAGCAGCTGCTGCTCAAGGGTCCCTGGCCTGGGGCCCAGAGTAGTGGGCGGGCCTGCATCCCCCCCTTGCACCACACCTTGCCACAAGGGAGTGTGGCCCATGGACTGCACCTTGTCCCTCAGGTAAGGGACTAGACTTTGGGGTGGCAGGTGACCATGAAGACAGGTGTGGACTAGGACTGCTGATATACCCCTGGAAGGGGGGAGAATGGAGTAGTGGGCACTGCCGGAGGGCAGTGTCCTGAAGAGGACACTGGTCCAGAGAGCGATGCGTGTCCCAGTGCTGGAGACAACATAGCTGAGCAGAGAATGGGCAAGATACCACCTGCAGAGGGTGCTCCAGAAGCTGAATGAGCTAATTCCCAGAGCAAGCCAGCAGGAGGCGCAGGGGTAGTGTGTCTGTGCTGCGTTATAGCTAGGTATACCATGGAGCAGCCACAGGGTGCATGGGAGCAATGAGCTGGTCCCTGCTTTCTATTCCCAGCTATACCACTGATTCGCCATGTGTTCTTGAACAACGACTTTGGGGAAGCACTATACACAATTCTAAAGCATGGTGTAGCTGCACAGCTGACCACTTAAGCACAATCCCGCCTCGAACTTGTCCTCAGGCTCTACACAGATGCTAACTTAGGCTAATGCTGAAATGGCCCAGTTTGACAGAAAGTTGTTTTGTTTGGTCATGTGACTAAAAAGAAATGTCATGTTTAAGAAATAAATGTCCTGCTCTTATATAGTTCCTTTCATCATAGACTCCCAAAATGCTGTCCTCAATGAGGTTGTTATGAAATAACTGGTTAACCCCCAGGACATCTTGGGAGGCACTGTGCCGTTAGGCCAGGTCAAAGCTGAATGCCGTAGTGAGAGCACCCACTTCTTATAAGTGATCTGCAAATGAAGTTTATAAACTACTGGGGTTATGCCCATGTGGGCTTTATTGGAATGTATAGACAAGGCCTTAAAAATCTGCCCTATTTTTAACTTAGAGGTTTCAAAAATATCTAGGTGTCTCAGAGATGCGTTTTGTGTGAAGGGACGGGAGTTCTGAATCACTAACAAAGACATCCTCTCTCCAAAGTTGATTACTCATTGGAATTAAATAAGTGTTAAGAGTTTAAATAGTCTGACACCCCCCTCAAACAAATCTCTTCTCTGCTCATTTTCTCAGATTTCAGTCTCTCTCTGCTGATGTCATAATTACACTTGCTCTCCAGTCACAATAGCATCATCAAGAATAAACAGGACCTGAATTCTTAATGTAAAAACCAGAAATCCCCACCTCCTCCTTGGCAGCCTGTTCAATGTTTTGCAGCCCAAATCCTCCTCCTCTCCCGTTGTAGCTATTTTATTTACCTGTGAAAAGCTTGGTGTGATACTGACCAACTGGTCAACTTGGGTATGACCCATAACAACTTAACAAGTGGTATTGAAATGTAATCAAAACAATCTACTTGTATGTGAATTTCAAAGAGATGTCCTAGACCAGCAATCATTAACCCATTTATTTATAGTAATAGAGATCAAGGGTAGATGCTAAGTGTATTTGTCTGTGTTTATATGTATCTTGTTAGAAGTTTAACAATGGGATTTAATTAGCTTGCAGATGCTAAAATCTTGTTCCTGTTTTATAATGCTTCATTACTGTATTCTATTGACTCAAAGATCAAAAATGTAAGATACTACAGGAACAAATAATGTTATTTACATTGTCTTGAGCTTAATTATCTATGCTCTAATGAACTGCCTTGATAGCTTGAATAGCTAATTGCCTTATGGGAATAGATGCGGCTAGTTTACCCATGTATGCATAGGAAATAGAAGATTAGCTTCAAAGCAACAATATACACTGACTAATCTTCAACCAGGAAAGATCCTGCTGTGACAATGGCTGTCAAGAAGCTTATCAGCTTGCTGGAGAAATACATAGAGAAAGCTTCAGACCTGATCCTTTATATCTTAGGTCTGTTTAAACTTTGACAGGGGAGGTCTAAGCCACAAGACTGAGGTCTCCAGGGTTGCTCTGGATTTACCCTGAAATTCTCATGGAAGAATTTGAATAATGTCCACACCTGTATTGCCTGGACTATAACCTTTTAAATTGATTCCAAAGACTTTTACTAATCAGCAGTCTCCCAATCTCTGCTATGAAACTGACCTAAGGACTTTTCACATGTATATATGTATATTGATCTCTTAACCACTGCAACTAGACAAACTGGAGGATTGGGCCAAAAGAAATCTGATGAGGTTTGTCAAGGTTCCTCCCCGACTCTGAACTCTAGGGTACAGATGTGGGGACCTGCATGAAAACCTCCTAAGCTTACTTTTACCAGCTTAGGTTAAAACTTCCCCAAGGTACAAATTAATTTTATCTTTTGTCCTTGGAATAATCACTGCCACCACCAAACTCTAACTGGGTTTACTGGGAAATGTAGTTTGGACACGTCTTTCCCCCCAAAATCCTGTGTTCTCGTCCATCCTCCCTGTGGAAGGAAAAGGCCTGGGTAGGGACCGTCAAATCGTGGAAGTCAACGAATGGCTACGCAGGTGGTGTCGGAGAGAAGGCTTTGGATTCTTTGACCATGGGATGGTGTTCCATGAAGGAGGAGTGCTGGGCAGAGACGGGCTCCATCTTACGAAGAGAGGGAAGAGCATCTTTGCCAGCAGGCTGGCTAACCTAGTGAGGAGGGCTTTAAACTAGGTTCACCGGGGGAAGGAGACCAAAGCCCTGAGGTAAGTGGGAAAGCGGGATACCGGGAGGAAGCACAGGCAGGAATGTCTGTGAGGGGAGGGCTCCTGCCTCATACTGGGAATGAGGGGTGATCAACAGGTTATCTCAAGTGCTTATATACAAATGCACAAAGCCTTGGAAACAAGCAGGGAGAACTGGAGGTCCTGGTGATGTCAAGGAACTATGACGTGATCAGAATAACAGAGACTTGGTGGGATAACTCACATGACTGGAGTACTGTCATGGATGGTTATAAACTGTTCAGGAAGGACAGGCAGGGCAGAAAAGGTGGGGGAGTAGCACTGTATGTAAGGGAGCAGTATGACTGCTCAGAGCTCCGGTACGAAACTGCAGAAAAACCTGAGTGTCTCTGGATTAAGTTTAGAAGTGTGTGCAACAAGAGTGATGTAGTGGTGGGAGTCTGCTATAGACCACCGGACCAAGGGGATGAGGTAGATGAGGCTTTCTTCCGGCAGCTCACGGAAGCTACTAGATCACACGCCCTGATTCTCATGGGTGACTTTAATTTTCCTGATATCTGCTGGGAGAGCAATACAGCGGTGCATAGACAATCCAGGAAGTTTTTGGAAAGCGTAGGGGACAATTTCCTGGCGCAAGTGCTAGAGGAGCCAACTGGGGGGGCGCTTTTCTTGACCTGCTGCTCACAAACCGGGTAGAATTAGTGGGGGAAGCAAAAGTGGATGGGAATCTGGGAGGCAGTGACTATGAGTTGGTTGAGTTCAGGATCCTGACGCAGGGAAGAAAGGTAAGCAGCAGGATACGGACCCTGGACTTCAGGAAAGCAGACTTCGACTCCCTCAGGGAACAGATGGGTAGGATCCCCTGGGGGACTAACATGAAGGGGAAAGGAGTCCAGGAGAGCTGGCTGTATTTCAAGGAATCCCTGTTGAGGTTACAGGGACAAACCATCCCGATGAGTCAAAAGAATAGTAAATATGGCAGGCGACCAGCTTGGCTTAACGATGAAATCCTAGCGGATCTTAAACATAAAAAAGAAGCTTACAAGAAGTGGAAGGTTGGACATATGACCAGGGAAGAGTATAAAAATATTGCTCGGGCATGTAGGAATGATATCAGGAGGGCCAAATCGCACCTGGAGCTGCAGCTAGCAAGAGATGTCAAGAGTAACAAGAAGGGTTTCTTCAGGTATGTTGGCAACAAGAAGAAAGCCAAGGAAAGTGTGGGCCCCTTAATGAATGAGAGAGGCAACCTAGTGACAGAGGATGTGGAAAAAGCTAATGTACTCAATGCTTTTTTTGCCTCTGTCTTCACTAACAAGGTCAGCTCCCAGACTGCTGCGCTGGACATCACAAAATGGGGCAGAGATGGCCAGCCCTCTGTGGAGATAGAGGTGGTTAGGGACTATTTAGAAAAGCTGGACGTGCACAAGTCCATGGGGCCGGACGAGTTGCATCCGAGAGTTCTGAAGGAATTGGCGGCTGTGATTGCAGAGCCATTGGCCATTATCTTTGAAAACTCGTGGCGAACGGGGGAAGTCCCAGATGACTGGAAAAAGGCTAATGTAGTGCCAATCTTTAAAAAAGGGAAGAAGGAGGATCCTGGGAACTACAGGCCAGTCAGCCTCACCTCAGTCCCGGAAAAATCATGGAGCAGGTCCTCAAAGAATCAATCCTGAAGCACTTGCATGAGAGGAAAGTGATCAGGAACAGCCAGCATGGATTCACCAAGGGAAGGTCATGCCTGACTAATCTAATCGCCTTTTATGATGAGATTACTGGTTCTGTGGATGAAGGGAAAGCAGTGGATGTATTGTTTCTTGACTTTAGCAAAGCTTTTGACACGGTCTCCCACAGTATTCTTGTCAGCAAGTTAAGGAAGTATGGGCTGGATGAATGCACTATAAGGTGGGTAGAAAGTTGGCTAGATTGTCGGGCTCAACGGATAGTGATCAATGGCTCCATGTCTAGTTGGCAGCCGGTGTCAAGTGGAGTGCCCCAGGGGTCGGTCCTGGGGCCGGTTTTGTTCAATATCTTCATAAATGATCTGGAGGATGGTGTGGATTGCACTCTCAGCAAATTTGAGGATGATACTAAACTGGGAGGAGTGGTAGATATGCTGGAGGGGAGGGATAGGATACAGAAGGACCTAGACAAATTGGAGGATTGGGCCAAAAGAAATCTGATGAGGTTCAACAAGGGTAAGTGCAGGGTCCTGCACTTAGGACGGAAGAATCCAATGCACCGCTACAGACTAGGGACCGAATGGCTAGGCAGCAGTTCTGCGGAAAAGGACCTAGGGATAACAGTGGATGACAAGCTGGATATGAGTCAGCAGTGTGCCCTTGTTGCCAAAAAGGCCAATGGCATTTTGGGATGTATAAGTAGGGGCATAGCAAGCAGATCGAGGGACGTGATCGTTCCCCTCTATTCGACATTGGTGAGGCCTCATCTGGAGTACTGTGTCCAGTTTTGGGCCCCACACTACAAGAAGGATGTGGATAAATTGGAGAGAGTCCAGCGAAGGGCAACAAAAATGATTAGGGGTCTAGAACACATGACTTATGAGGAGAGGCTGAGGGAGCTGGGATTGTTTAGTCTACAGAAGAGAAGAATGAGGGGGGATTTGATAGCTGCTTTCAACTACCTGAAAGGGGGTTCCAAAGAGGATGGATCTAGACTGTTCTCAGTGGCAGCAGATGACAGAACGAGGAGTAATGGTCTCAAGTTGCAGTGGGGGAGGTTTAGATTGGATATTAGGAAAAACTTTTTCACTAAGAGGGTGGTGAAACACTGGAATGCGTTACCTAGGGAGGTGGTAGAATCTCCTTCCTTAGAGGTTTTTAAGGTCAGGCTTGACAAAGCCCTGGCTGGGATGATTTAACTGGGACTTGGTCCTGCTTCGAGCAGGGGTTAGACTAGATGACCTTCTGAGGTCCCTTCCAACCCTGATATTCTATGATTCTATGATCCTCCCAACCCTTGCACCCCACTTCCTGGGAAAGGTTTGGTAAAAATCCTCACCAATTTGCATAGGTGACCACAGACCCAAACCCTTGGATCTGAGAACAATGAAAAAGCATTCAGTTTTCTTATAAGAAGACTTTTAATAGAAATAGAAGTAAATAGGAGTAAAGGAATCACCCCTGTAAAATCAGGATGGTAGATACCTTACAGGGTAATTAGATTCAAAACATAGAGAATCCCTCTAGGCAAAACCTTAAGTTACAAAAAAGACACAGACAGAAATAGTCATTCTATTCAGCACAAATCATTTCTCAGCCATTTAAAGAAATCATAATCTAACGCATACCTAGCTAGATTACTTACTAAATTTCTAAGACTCCATTCCTGGTCTATCCCCAGTAAAAGCAGCATATAGACAGACACACAGACCCTTTGTTTCTCTCCCTCCTCCCAGCTTTTGAAAGTATCTTGTCTCCTCATTGGTCATTTTGGTCAGGTGCCAGCGAGGTTACCTTCAGCTTCTTAACCCTTTACAGGTGAGAGGATTTTGCCTCTGGCCAGGAGGAATTTTAAAGGGGTTTACCCTTCCCTTTATATTTATGACAAGGTTCAACAAGGACAAGTGCAGAGTCCTGCACTTAGGATGGAAGAATCCAATGCACCGCTACAAACTAGAGACCGAATGGCTAGGCAGCAGTTCTGCAGAGAAGGACCTAGGGGTGACAGTGGACGAGAAGCTGGATATGAGTCAACAGTGTGCCCTTGTTGCCAAGAAAGCCAATGGCATTTTGGGGTGTATAAGTAGGGGCGTTGCCAGCAGATCAAGGGACGTGAACGTTCCCCTCTATTCGACATTGGTGAGTTCTCATCTGGAGTACTGTGTCCTGTTTTGGGCCCCATACTACAAGAAGGATGTGGAGAAATTGGAGAGAGTACAGCGAAGGGCAACAAAAAGGATTAGGGGTCTGGAACACATGACTTATGAGGAGAGGTTGAGGGAACTGGGATTGTTTAGTCTATGGAAGAGAAGAATGAGGGGGGATTTGATAGCTGCTTTCAACTACCTGAAAGGTGGATCCAAAGAGGATGGATCTAGACTATTCTCAGTGATAGCAGATGACAGGACAAGGAGTAATGGTCTCAAGTTGCAGTGGGGGAGGTTTAGGTTGGATATTAGGAAAAGCTTTTTCACTAGGAGGGTGGTGAAACACTAGAATGTGTTACCTAGCGAGGTGGTGGAATCACCTTCCATAGAAGTTTTTAAGGTCAGGCTTGACAAAGCCCTGGCTGGGATGATTTAGTTGGGGATTGGTCCTGCTCTGGGCATGGGGTTGGAAGGGACCTCTGGAGGTCATCTAGTCCAACTCTGATATTCTATGATTCTAACTCTCTTCCTACTTTTTCCTTTTATTATTAAAACCTTTAGCTTTAGTTACTAAAGGTTTGGCATCTGCGTGATTATTGGCTAAGATCTAAAACTCATATTGACCTGGGGATCAGTCTTTGGTCCTTTGGGACCAGTGGACCTAACATATGGTGAATCTGGTTTTCAGTAACCACTCACTATATTAGACCTGGATGTCTAGATGGGAATTAAGGGCTGGGATAGTAAAAGGAGACCGTATTTGACTTCTTGGTAACCAGTGTGGTATTACAGAAGCTGTTTCATTACTGGCTTGGTGAATCTAATTATAGAATAAACCACCATTTTTGAGGATTGTCTGCCCTATTCCTTGCAGTTTGCCCTGAGTGTGGCATTCTCAGTGTGGCCCCTCCAGGCACCCGGTCACACTTGGTAATTCTGTCTATGGTAGGACTCATTGCCGTAGTATCTGACCAACTCACAATCTTTTCAAATGTATTTATCCTCACCATGCCTCTGTGAGGTAGGGCAATACCCCCTTATAGATTGGGGGTCGGGGGGGACTAAAGCACAGAGAGGCTAAGGCCCAAATCTTCAAAGGTATTTCGGCTTCTAACTGCTATTGACATCAATGTTTGTAGTATTGTAGCTAGGGTGGCCAGGTGCCCAGTTTTTGACCAGAAAGTCCAGTCGAAAAGGGGACCTGACAGTGTCCTGACAGATCTACTGAATGGACACCCAAAGTCCAGTTACTGTGGGGTAGGGGAGGCAGGCAGTCATCATCCGTGCCAGGCCCTACTTAACTGGCACCTTCTCCTACCTGAGTCAGGCGACTCCAGCTCCCAGCCCCAGCTCCGCAGGCAAGCACCTCCTGACCTAGACAGAGGTGCGAGAGAGAGGGAAAGAGCAAGGAGCAATGGGGGAGGGGAAAAGAGGAATAAACAGGGACAGGGCCTGAGGGGGAAGAGGCGGGGCAGGGGCGGGTCTGTCATCTATATAAAGGGAAGGGTAACCACCTTTCTATATACAGTGCTAAAAAATCTCTCCTGGCCAGAGGCAAAACCCTTTCACCTGTAAAGGGTTAAGAAGCTAAGGTAACCTCGCTGGCACCTGACCCAAAATGACTAATGAGGGGACAAGATACTTTCAAATCTGGCAGTGGGGGATGTTAGGATATAGATATTCAGGCCTGTCTGTAAAGGCCTATACTCTAAGAATTTAGGTGTATTCTTATCACTTGGCTAGTTCTAGAGGCATAAAAGAAAGAATCAAAATCACTGTCTGCCGGTGTAAGGTCCTTCTCTTACTGTGACAGTCTGAGGCCCTGTTCTTAGGCTAAGACCTTTGGCTAAGCAGCAGAGGCAGCCATAAGCTGGGAAGCGACAGGTCACGTCCTCACATTCCAAACTAGTCACATTGAAATAGGGTGCTATTGGGCTGTTAGGAATACAATCCTGTCCTGATAATGCCTATCACCTCCAGAGAAAGGGAAGTGCCTAGAAAATGTAAAAGGAAACTTAGTTTGATAGCATCCTGTCTGGCAAGAACTCACTTATCAATAGTTGGGATGTGAAATCCTCACTTCTGTATTGTTTTGTCATTATAGTTCCTACTTTGTTATTGTTTGTCTGTATAATCTCTGTCTGGTTCTATGATTGTTCCTGTCTGCTGTATAATTAATTTTGCTGGGTGTAAACTAATTAAGGTGGTGGGATATAATTGGTTACATAATCATGTTACAATATGTTAGGATTGGTTAGTTAAATTTCAGTAAAATGATTGATTAAGGTATAGCTAAGCAGAACTCAAGTTTTACTATATAGTCTGCAGTCAATCGGGGGTGGGTGGGGAAATGGGGGTAGGGAAATTGGAATCATATTTGGCTAAGGGCAGGAATAGGAACAGGGACACAGGTGTAAGGCTCTGTGGTGTCTGAGCTGGGCAGGGGGACACTAAGGAAGGAAACTGGAATCATGCTTGCTGGAAGTTTACCCCAATAAACATCGAATTGTTTGCACCTTTGGACTTCGAGTATTGTTGCTCTCTTTTCATGTGAGAAGGACCAGGGAAGTAAGCGGGTGAAGGAATAAGCCCCCTAACAGGGAAACAAAGGGTTTTGTCTGTCTGTGTGATGCTTTTGCAGGGAACAGATCAGAAATGTAAGCCTTCCAAATCCTGTTAAGTTAGTAAGTAATCTAGCTAGAAAATGCGTTAGATTTTCTTTTGTTTAATGGCTGGTAAAATAAGCTGTGCTGGAGGGAATGTATATTTCTTTTTGTGTGTTTGTTTGTAACTTAAGGTTTTGCCTAGAGGGATTCTCTATGTTTTGAATCTGATTTCCCTGTAAGGTATTTACCATCCTGATTTTACAGAGGTGATTCTTTTACCTTTTTTTTAATTAAAATTCTTCTTTTAAGAACTTGATTGCTTTTTCACTGTTCTTAAGATCCAAGGGTTTGCGTCTGTGTTCACCTGTACCAATTGGTGAGGATCATTATGAAGCCTTCCCCAGGAAAGGGGGTGTAGGGCTTGGGGCGATATTTTGGGGGAAGACTTCTCCAAGCGGTTTCTTTCCCTGTTCTTTGTTTAAAACGCTTGGTGGTGGCAGCATGTTGTTCAAGGACAAGGCAAAGTTTGTACCTTGGGGAAGTTTTTAACCTAATCTGGTAAGAATAAGCTTAGGGGGTCTTTCATGCAAGTCCCTATATCTGTACCCTAGAGTTCAGAGTGGGGAAGGAACCTTGACAGGATCCTTAGGGGGAAGGGGCAGGGCAGGAAAGGTGGATTGTCCAGTTTTTAAATATTACAAAGTTGGCAACCCTAATTGTAGCTGTGTTGGTGCCAGGATATTAGAGAAACAAAGGTGGATGAGGTAATATCTGTTATTGGACCAACTTCTGTTAGTGAAGGAGACAAACTTTTGAGCTTACACAGAAGAGCTCTGTGTAAGTTCGAATACTTGTTTTTTTCACCAACAGATGTTGGTCTGATAAAACATATTACCTCACTCACTTGGGCTCTCTGAAATCAATGTAGTTTAGGAACCTAAATACCTTTTGAGGATCTGGTCTAAGTGTCTTGTACAAGTTCATACAGGAAGTCTGTGGCAAAACACGGACTTCAGACCAGGTGTCCTAAGCCCTAGGCTAGTGCTCAAACTGTTGAACCATTATTCCTCACAAATATGTAATTGGACATCTTGAATATTGATTGTTTCTACTTTATGGACCCAGTGCAGAAACCCTTACTCATTCAAAGTACCAAGTGACTGGTGATATTGAGCACCACACCGTTTAATGTGTCAAGTTAACCGCCTTAACACTGAGGCAGCTCAACTTTCCAGTCACTTTTGAAAATCTTGGCCAATATCTATATGAGTAATCTATAAGAGCCTGTGTAAAAAGAGCTTCAGTTCCTCCTTTCTGGAACAAAGTTTCTGTAAAAAGAAATTATTTCAGACTGCTGATATAACAATGACATGCCTATAAAATCTTGCAGTGTGAGTTGGCTGCCACTCTGTGAATGCCTGTGTTCAAGGAGGAAAATATTTCTGCATTTCACAGTGTGTTGCAGGTCTAAGGACCATGTTAAAAGCCATAAGTTTCAGTTAAATGAAACACCTTCCTAAATTTTGTAAGTGGTGTGTAGATATTCAGCTACATAATTCCTATTAAAATGTCAATGGGAATCATGCACATAAATCTCCAGATACTGCTTTGATAATTTAAGGAAATGGGTTAGATTGAGTCACTGGGGTAAATATTATTTATTTGGAAGTGAAATGCAATAAAGTTTCACACATTTGTATTCATCGACCTTTATGAGTTGAGAGCATGTAAGGGTTAATTTATTGACAGCATATAAGGGTTAATTTGTTGTTCTAAAATATAAACTATTGAGCTTTAGAGTGTTGCTAACTCTTAGACTTTCTTTCTAATTAAAAATGTGTCTTTGTGAAGATTGTACTATGTGACTTTTTTTGCCAGGTTGTTCTGGAGACTGCCCAGGTAAGGTCCAGAGAGAGAACGTGTTTGGGGAGGGAAGGATCTGGGCCATGGTTTCTGTGCATATGGGAACCTAAATTTCTCTGGGGAGGCATCAAGAGGAGGGACTAATCATAGAATATCAGGGATGGAAAGGATCTCAGGAGGTCATCTAGTCCAACCCCATGTTCAAAGCAGGACCAACCCCAACTAAATCATCCCAGCCAGAGCTGTCTCAAGCCTGACCTTAAAAACCTAGAAGGAAGGAGATTCCACCACCTCCATAGGTAACCCATTCCAGTGCTTCACCATCCTCTTAATGGAAAAGTTTTTCCTAATATCCAACCTAAACCTCCCCCACTGCAACTTGAGACCATTACTCCTTGTTCTCTCATTTGGTACCACTGAGAACCATCTAGATCCATCCTCTCTGGAACCCCCTTTCAGGTAGTTGAAAGCAGCTATCAAATCCCCCCTCATTCTTCTCTTCTGCAGACTAAATAATCTCTCTCCTCATAAGTCGTGTGCTCCAGCCCCCTAATCATTTTTGTTGCCCTCTGTTGGACTCTTTCCAATTTTTCCCACATCCTTCTTGTAGTGTGGGGCCCAAAACTGGACACAGTACTCCAGATGAGGCCTCATCAATGCCGAATAGAGAGGAATGATCACATCCCACGATCTTCTGGCAATGCTCTTACTTAGACAACCCAAAATTCCGTTAGCCTTCTTGGCAACAAGGGCACACTGTTCACTCATATCCAGCTTCTCGTCCACTGTAACCCCTAAGTCCTTTTCTGCAGAACTGCTGCCTAGCTGCTCGGTTCCTAGTCTGTAGGAGTGCATGGGATTCTTCCGTCTTAAGTGCAGGATTCTGCACTTGTCCTTGTTGAACCTCATCAGATTTCTTTTGGCCCAACCCTCTGTATCCTATCCCTACCCTCCAGCATATCTACCACTCCTCTCAGTTTAGTTTCATCTGCAAATTTGCTGAGTGTGCAATCCACACCATCCTCCAGTCATTAATTGAAGATATTGAACAAAACCTGCCCCAGGACTGACTCTTGGGGCACTCCGCTTCATACTGGCTGCCAACCAGACATGGAGCCATTGATCACTACCCGTTGAGCCCGATCATCTTGACAGCTTTCTATCCACCTTATAGTCCATTCATCCAGCCCATACTTCTTTAACTTGCTGGCAAGAATACTGTGGGAGACCGAATCAAAAGCTTTGTTAAAGTCAAGGAATAACATGTCCACTGCTTTCCCCTCATCCACGGAGCCAGTTATCTCATCATAGATGGTAATTATGTTAGTCAGGCATGACTTGCCCTTGGTGAATCCATGCTGATTTTTCCACGGACTGAGGTGAGTCTTACTGGCCTGTTCCCCGGATCTTCCTTCTTCCCTTTTTTTAAAGATGGACACTACATTAGCCTTTTTCCAGTCATCCGGGACCTCCCCCAATCGCCATGAGTTTTCAAAGATAATGGCCAATGGCTCTGCAATCACATCTGTCAAATCCTTTAGACCTGAATTGTCCTCAAGGAGAAAAATAGTTCTGATGAGAGAAATCTATGCAAGGTGTAATATTCTGGGGACTAATAGAAGTCACATGGTACCAGAAATATTGCAAACCCATATTTGTGTGTGCAGTGCAACATGCTCCTCTGCAGAGACAAGTATTGGATTATATATGAGATTAAGACTCAAGAGCTCCTGAGTTTTAATCCTGGCTGCTCCACTTGCTGTGTTGCCAGGCCAAGTCACTTCACCCCACTCTCTCTCTCTCTCTTTCTCTGAAAAAATTGGGTGTTGTGAAGACTAACTGGTGAAGGTTTCTGGAGTTATGAAGTTTCAAAATTCTGTATGCAAAGATCAGAAAATACTGGCTGTTTGCAGTATGGTTGTGTGGTAGATGTACGCTAATTATATTGTGATCTATAAAAAATGTATACAGGCTGGCATCATAGAACTGCACAAGGTCATTTTTTTCAGTGTGAGTACAAGCCCACAAAAATCTGCAAAAAATCCTTGTCCTCCCTCCACATTTACTTTTTTCAAGTGAGCATTTGTCCATATAAATCAAATCACTTTTCACCTAATCATTTATTTAAACGCCTAGATATGGGTTTTAGTTAACGCAACAGGGCAGCCATACTAGGAAACCATGACCAGATTCAGATTTTGGTTATACCACTGTAATTCCAGAATAACTAATTACAATAAAATAATGCTACCTCAAATTTCAGAATGTGGCCTTTAATCCTGAATTTATTGTGCACAAAATGTATCAGTCTTACATTGTGGCATGATTATATGAAAAGGAAAGGGTTGATTTGTACTTTATTTATGGTTAAATTCCTTTTTGTGGTAAAGGGTTTGATAAAGTTTGATTTTTTTCTCCCATTGTTGCATTGCTACTCCATATAGCTAGGGATGGTATGTCTCCTTGCATAATCTTTGCACTGTTTATTTCTATTGTAGTAGCACATAGGAACCACTGTCATGGACCAGGACTGTTTGTGTGAGGCACTGTAAAAATACAGAACAAAAGGCTGTCCCTGAAAGTGTGTTAATGGAACTTTCTCTGTTGCCTAGCTGTCAGGGGACTTGAAGTCAAGGGATTTGAAATCAGGGGACTAAGGAAGGGTGGTAAGGCTAGTAAAATAATTGACAGTTGATAAAAGTTTTAAAAAATGACATTAAGTAGAGTAAATAGTTAAATACAGTTCAGTTTAAAGAGCTTAGTAAAATAATGGAGAGAGATTCTGGCTCATTATTGGCTATAAAATGTGATGCAAACTTGTGTACAGTGTAGTTGTAGCTATGTTGGTCACAGGATATAAGAGAAAAGGTGGGTGTGGTAATTCTTTTACTGGACCAACTTCTCTTGGTGAGAGAGACAGCAACCAAAGCTTGTCTCTCACCAACAGAAGCTGGTCCGGTAAAAGATATTACTTCACCCACCTTGTCATGCAAACTTGTAGCATTCAATGTATATTAAAAAATTATAGTAACCAATGGATCAAATTTAGCTGTGATAAAGTATGATGGAAGCCATATAATCTGCATCAGTTGGTCAGAAAATGTCTGTAGATGGTGGAGGACTGTAATTTACACCAATATGATATTCTGTGGGAACCAAATGCAGCCCTGTTACTCGGGTATGTTACCCTCATACACACCCCGTATCTTACCCTGTGCTAGATCCACAGAGATTGAGTGATTTTTGCCAAGAGATCTTGTCCTTTAAACTCCAGCTGTAGAGGCTCATGCTTGAGATCCACGGATCATTTCCTGGTGACATACAAGATGGGGGAGTAGCTACGTGTGCACAATTATTATTTAAGTAAATGGGAGCTGTGCTTGCCTATGCCATGATTAGATATATTTCTTCTATTATAGAGGTTGGAGAGAGCTTTATCTCAAGTAGGAGGTTCCAGCTTTATCTTACATCCATGGTGAGACAGGGGGCCAAAGGGAGCCATCAAGCAGATGTGCTACAGTACCATACACAAACTTGTAATGGCACCTCAGTTGCAGCTTGCTCCAGCCCCACCCTGATCCTCCCGTGAGCATACGGGTGTAAGTTAGTGATGTACAGCGGGCTACACCTGCTCTTTTGCATACCAGAGATTCCCCTACACACTTCAGGGAAGCCCTTTGTGCCTGAGCAGCACAAAGCATCTGGGGAAAGGGGCCTAAGGATCTGACCCATAATATCTTGTAGCATAGGCATCAGATGTCGTTGAATCATTGAAAAACAAACATTCTGATGAATAATTTATTTGATGAAGAAAGCAAAGTTTAGTGAATAATGCATCTGCTCCATAATATTCAACAAGCTACATCCGACAAGGTTGCTTTCTTGCCCATGGGGACAGGCAGCTCAGTCTAAATCACTTGTACCTTCCTACTCTAGAATGCATCTGGTTGAATTTGAACTACTGACCATTTACAATTATTGGCAACACCCAATTGGTTACACTGGTTAAAACAGTTTAAGACAGATGTGTCTCCTGTATAATTCACAGCATATTCCCCATCTAAAGAGAACCCCTTCAACCACCACCACCCCCAAAACAGGAGCCACCTAAACAGCAGAGGATGCTATAAAGAAGCAGAAACAAAGTTTCCTGCTGGAATGACTCTAATTTATCAACACAGCTTGCACTGGGACACCCTACAGCCACACGTTGCAATCTCCTGCACAAATTACTTCAGGTATTTTATTTTACCTTATACTTCCAGATGTATTTAAACATCTAGTCACTAGTATATTTGAAATGATGTAAAAAGTATAAGGATAAGCAACCAAACAAATAAAGCCTTGCTCATTAAAATCATAACTGCATGCCAAAATATAAATAGCCTTCAGTATCACCACCCAAGTTCCTTAATCACCAAGAAAAAAAAAGATGGCCTTGCATCAAATCCAGGATTTATTGGACCATGAGGAGGATTGCCAAGTATCAAGGACACTCATGGACCCCTACCTCCAGCTCCCTGTCATTTATACCCAAAATCTGTACCTAGTCTTTAAAATTTCTCTAAAATAAGCAAATTGCAAGGATCACCTTTATCATTCTGAAAGCTTCTATTAGGCCACCTTAATCGCTTAAGCCTGATCAGGATCTTACTCTGGTTTAAACTACATAGATTGTGGATAACTCCATAGACTGCATTGGCTAACTCCTGATTTACATCCCTATAACTGAGTACAAGAACCAGACCTGTTCTTTTCCCAAGAGATTAAAATTAACATTCCAAATTGAGAGGCAATCTATTGAAAGGCAAGCAATAAGACCTCACCTCACCTTGATTATAATATGCTGTATCCCCCTCGAGATTAATCATTTTGGGACAGATCCTCAGTTGGTATAAATGAACATAGCTCCCTTGACTTCAGTGGAGCTATGTCCATTTACACCAGCTGAGGATCTGTTCCATCCTTTCTATAGTATGGTACACAGCACACCAAAAGACGTATAATCAATTCCTGATATAATTAAATTAGGAAAATAATACATTCATGGAATGCTATGGTTGCAATTTTAGGCACAAAAAAGTCAGCATTTCAAAGTTATAGTTCCCAGAGCAACTGTAACTAAGACATCTTGTAAATAGATATTAAAGCATTGATGTTAACACCATATGCAATAATATAGAATACCACATATATGCCAGGGGCTGAGGTATAGTTACTGTGAGAATTGTATCTTGTAATTTCCTGATTTTGGTGGGAGATTAAAACCTTAATGTTGTTTTCCATATTATTTTTATTTTATACTTTTGCATTTACTGTCATTATTTTTGCTTTACTAGAGAATTATCTGCTCAGTGGAATTAATGTAGAGCTTTGCCCAACAATCCCTTCTAAAGAGCCTTAACAAGGGAACACCTGGAGAGGATATAACTTTCTTCAGCACCTGTTCACTATGCCTGAGTAGAGTTATTCACACATCAGTAGTGTGTTGTATATGGGCAGAGAGGGCTTGCAGAGCAGGCGTTGTGTAACCTGGATCTATTGTAATCAAGGTATTACCAGTAGCAGATCCTAACTTCTTGAGATCAGTTCCTGAAAACATTTAGATTCAAAGCTGTGATTAGCCTCTGAGACAACCAAGCTGTGAGATATTCACTGCCAAAAGAAACACAATCATAATTTTATCTTTTACAGACTCCTCAGAAAACATTTAAAAAGGCACAATAGATACATTTTCTGCAGTTTCTATAGCTACCTCTGAAAATGGATAGGGGTTATGCAGAGAATTGAAATACTGTATGTATATTTAATAGATTTTCCATGAAATGTGCTTAAAAGCAGCCAGCTAACAGTTCAAATATCTACAAGTGAGTAGGAAGATACTTCTAAAGAGAAAACTATCCCTGCCACAACATGATGGTGGGGTTACATTTGGTGATATTCTGGTAAACCACTAATCTCTGGAAACTCCATTTCCAAAAACCTAGGCAAGGAAGAACATTTTAAAGTATTTGTAAACCACTGTAATATAAAATGATATAGCAGGCCTGCACATTGAAGTAAATGTTACAGGAGATTTTTGTTTCCTCCCTAATGAATAGAAACAAGACTGGTAATTGCAAAAGAATGTGTATTTTGTGTGCAGAATACACTGTCTCAGGATCAGCACTTTTTTATACCCTTGTAGATTTATCCAATGCAGCCTTAGGCAAAGATAAACAACCTTTAAAAGTTAAAAAAACAACAACAAAAAACAGTTAAACAAAGTGATGGATGATAAAGGGCTACAAGGTAACTAATTGTTAACTATCATTGAACAAGTAGTTAACGAAGATTAATCTTCAAGTCAATGTACACAGTGCACAGATAACGCGTTAGATTACTATTTTTTCTCTTTGTGCCAGAACAATAAACATGCTGCACAATTCTCATGAATAAGGATGTTATTTCCTGAAGACTTTTGAATTTTTGTTTGCACATCATGTTTGGTACACACAAAAAAGTCTATGAAGCATGTTATTTTAATTGGACACAAACAGGCTGTAGTGTTAACCTAGAATAATAATAATTTTTCCTTTTTTTAAGATAAATCTTTTTATAGTGCTCTAAGTGTATTTTCATTTTAAAGCCACCATTTTGTCACGTTGTAAGAGATCAGTTCAATATTTGTTAAACAATTTGATTTTAAATGATAAACATAGAAATCAATATAATGTCAAATAAAATATTTTCCTCTAATGCTGGCCATTATACTTGGAAATTGGAACAAACTGTAGATAGGAAATGTAGTATCTTCAGACTTTTTTTTTTTTTTGTCATTTCATTAAATGAGTTTACAATGGTATCTAGGATTGCTTTTACACATTTTTAAGCTGGTCAGAAAAAACATAGAATCATAGTAATATAGGACTAGAAGGATGTTGATAGGTCATGTAGTCCAGTCCTCTGCACTGAGGTAGGACTAAGTATTATCTACCCCTGACAGTTGCTTGTCTAACTTATTCAAAACTTCTAATGATGGACATTCAACAAACTCCCTAGGTAATTTGTTCCGGTGCTTAACTACCCTTACAGTTCAGAAGTTTTCCCCTAATATCTAATCTAAAACTCCCTTTCTGCAATTTAAGCCCATTACTCCTTGTCCTGTCCTGTCAGTGGTTAAGGAGAACAATTTATCATCCTCCACTTTTGTCACGGTACTCATGGGCGGCAGATATCAAAGGCAAGGGAAGGCACAGCCTACCCAAACTGCTTGCATGGCCGCACCCACACACCACCCCCAGATCCCCTCCTGCTTCCTGCTGCGGCTCTTCCTTCCCATGTGGCCGGGGCCCTGGGCCAGTGGCGCTGGAACCGGGGCAGTGGGGGCAGAGGGCCATAGCCTTCCCACTTTTTGGAAGTGGATGGGCCTGGCCCATCCACTCTTTGCCAGGGAGGACCCCCATCCCTACCCCTGCCCCTTCCCCTCCAGCATGGACTTGGACCTTGGCTGGGGAGCCTGGACAGCTGTGGGGAGCCACAGCAGACCCTCCACCTGTCTGGAGTGTGGGGGAGAGGTCCCGGCCCATGTCCTCGCCCCCTTGGCTCCCCAGGGCAGGAAGAGGGTCCACAACTCCACACCTGCTCCCCATGCAGCTCTCCCTGACCCAGCTCTGGTCGGGGGGGAGGGTCTTTGAGCCGCAGCCTAGCCATGGTAAGAACCACGCGGGCAGCTGTGAGAAGCTGCAGAACCTCCACCTGCCCCACCCAGCTGGTAGGTAGAGGGTCCACCATGGCTCCACACAGCTGCCTGCCCGGCTCTTATCATGGCCAGACTGTGGAGCTGAGGGCCCCCCACCAGCTGGAACTGGGCCAGGAAAAGTTGCACGGGCAGCTGTGGGGAGCCTGGGTCCCGCCATCTGCCCTGGGCAGGGGCCTGGGACACAGGCAGGGGACCACTTTTGCCTCCACCTTGGGCAACTTTGGGTGTCTGGAGCCACTGCTTGTGCTGCCTGCCCACCCAGCTCTCTGGGACTGGGGGTCTTGCTGCCCACCCACCTGCTGTGCTGGGCGCCATGTTCAGCTGCCCACCCACCCACCTGCCTGGCACTTTGGGGCTGTGGAGGTGGGATGCTCCAAGACTGAGGGGGGGCAGGCACTCGGGCATCCTGGGGCTGGCAGGGGGGAGCGGGAGGGAGGGGCAAGTCCCTAGGCAGAAGGGGAGGGCTGGCTGGGGGCTAGCCTCCCAAAGACTGCAGTTCACCACCTATCATGACTGTACCTCAGTTGTTCACAGTTGAGGATCCCAGATTCAGGACAAACTGCTGAGAAGCAGGGCAGGCTCACCCTAAATTGGTGATTATTCTACCATTAGATATACCAAGCCAGTAACAAAAGTAAACTTCTGTCTCACCATGCTGATTAACAAGAAGCCAAAAATGCAGTCTCCTTAGACGTTCCAGCCCTCATTTCACCACCCAGACACTGGACGTTATGATGAGTGGTTATTGACCAGAGTCAATGGAGCGGCCACCCTTCCTCACCGGGCTGCGTGGCCCAATGGCCAGAGACAATGGAGCAGCCCTTCCTCATCAGGCTGCTAGGCCCAATGGCTGGAGTTAATAAAGCTGCCCACCTCTGTGGGGCTGTTGACCTATTGGCCCCTTGGGGAAGTGGGGCACCACGTAGGGGTGTGTGGTGCCTGGGAAAAGGGGACTGCTCCTCAGAGTCCCTGCCCAGGTCCTGGGCAGTGGTGAGGGTGCTTGACACTGAGTCAGCAGGACCCCCCAGCCCCTGCAAAAGAAAAAGCACGCTGACCTGTTTCCCAGTTCTTCAACCAGAACAATGTTTAAATCCCCTTCGCTGCTTTCTACCCTGTGTTACGCAGCACTGGTCCATCGTTCCCCCACGTCTCTGGAGTCCTCAGCCACTGCAGCTCCTGATGGCTTGGTCCCTTCTCTGGGTTCTACAGGGAGTCTAGAATCCGTCTAGGGCTCGGTATGCCTTGGTTCTGTGGTTGGGGCCTGTAGCAGCTCCTGGAATAGAGCCTGCAATCTGCCTCCTTCCCCTTCAGCAGCCTGGACAAACTGAGCTGGGCTACTTCATTTTATACCCTGTCTCCAGGCTGAGCATGCCCGGCAGAGGTGGAGGGGCATCGCCTCCTCTGCCTGCAATGTGCAGTTAACCTTTTTTGAGCCAGGTCAGGATAGGTACAGAGGGTCACACAGGGTCTTTTATAACCTCTGCCATGTAGATGGAATTTTATCCCACAGCACAGTTTGTGGAAAAGTCCAGGGTCACATGAGCACATCACATGTTCTTATGTGGCTTGCTGACTCATAGTGGCAAGCCATTGGCCACTTGAAGGCTAAGGCATCTGCAGGAAGAGCCACCTGGGTGGAATGAGTTCCCTCTATGGCCAGTTGTGAGAATCCATTGCCTCTGATGGGCCATCAACAAAAAGCTATCTGGCTTCAATGTAAATTTTACAGATCTGTAGCCAGTATTCATAACTTCAGATACAAAAATGATACGTTCATACAAACAGAATAATTATATTTGATAGATTCGATCTTTTCCAATGATATCTTACATGGCATACTTTGTATAAGATTTGTTGCAATTACATAACACTGATAGTAACAATGGTATAAATCATACAGTATCACAGCTTTATAATAACCTTTTATGTACTTGAAGACTGTTATGTGCCCCCACAGTCTTCTCTTCTCCAGACTAAACAAACCCAATTTTTTTCAGTCTGTCCTTGTAGATCAGGTTTTTAGACCTTTAAATCATTTTTATTGCTCTTTGCTGGATTTTCTCCAATCTTTCCAAACTGTGGAGCCCAGAACGGGACACAGAATTCCAGTTGAAGCTGGAATCAGTGCTGACCAGAGTAGAAGAATTATTTCTCAGTTCTTGCTTACAACACTCCTGCTAATACATCCCAGAATGATGTTGCTTTTTTTCATCAGTATTACGTTGTTGACGCATAGTTTGTGATCCACTATAACCCAGCTCCTTTTCTATGGCAGTCATGTCCCATTTTGTATTTGTGCAACTGATTGTTCCTTCCTAAGTGTAGTACTTTTCATTGGTCCTTATTGAATTTCATCCTAATTATTTCAGATCATTTCTCCAGTTTGTAAAGATAGCTTTGATTTCTAATCCTGTCCTCCAAAGTGCTTACAACCCCTCCCATCTTAGTATCATCTGCAAATTTTATCAGTATACTCTCTATGCCATTATCCAAATCATTTATGATGACCCCCAATAAGGAAACACCATTGATATTTATATTATTTTTGAAGGATCAAATCTTTCCCTCAAGAAAGACCTTTGCAACTGTAAAATCCCATTAGCAGGAAGGGTTGGTTGCATCCTGCTCTCCTGTCTTTCTCTAAGTGAAGATATACATTCATTGATGTAACCCAGCTCATTGGCGCTAAGTTATTCCTTGGTGTTGGCAAATACCTTTTCAATTGTTCCCTCCTGGTGAGCTGTTTTGTTCCAATATGTTTAACCAGTACTTTGCCAGCTCTCACTCACATTATTGTGCTGTTTTCTTGTTATTAAAGAAGAATCATACATCCTTATTTTCCCCCTTCTGAAAACATTTGTCCTTAAAGATGTGAGATCTCTGATCTGCCTGAATTATAAGAGTCTAGAAAATCATTAATGTCACTTAGGCTTTTATTGAACGGATTTTGAGTAATTTTTTTAAGACAGAAAAACTATGCACAGGGTAGCATTGCTCTAGGGATGTGTGACTTGGACAATTCAGTTTGTTTCTTGGTTATATAGATGCTCCCCTGCCAAGTTTAAAATCTATTCTTGGAAGCTGCCTTTCATTTAAATTTAATTTAAATTATTGGCCCTTAAACTCTAAGTCAAGCTGAGACAGGAGCCAAACTAGGAAAAGAAGTGTGAGTAAGTCATGTGTATTTCAGTAAGGAGACCACACTCTGAACACGAGGCAGCTATTATCTAGAGGATTAAACTGAGCTGAGAGTCAGGAGACCCGGGATCTATATCTAGCTCGGCCACTGACCTGCTCTGTGATTGTATGCGAATCATTTAAACAAAGGGTACTTTTTTCAACATTTGTAAAATGGGAATAAATATGCTTGTCACAATCTGAGGTGCAATCCAGGCCTGTGACGGGTTATGTCACCACCAGCCCTGTAACACTGGGTGCTTCACAGTGCTTTGCTGCTGTAGTTCCCAATTTGAGCCCATCACAACTAGCCTACAAGCATGAGTATAACTGCAGTCCTAGTCCATCAACTCTGACCCCAGAAGCCTGCCATCAGCACACCAATCTGGCTTCCACCAGCCTTGGTTACAAACAGCAAGATGATCCCAACACACCCCCAGTCCTGAATTTCCCCAGACCCATGTGCTCTGATATGTTCAGTCCTTTCCTGCAACAGAGGAATAATAAGATCCATCTACTCCTTTAAGGAGACAAAACACAACAGTTTGCCAAATTAACTAGAGCTGTGTTCATTTTAGTACAAACACAGCACTGTTGGTTTAAATTAATAGTAGAAAAAGTTTATTAACAGAGGAAGATAGGATTTTAAGTGAGTTCAAGAATAAGAGATAAAGTGAGAAATGGTTACCAGCAAATAAAAGTGAAAACATGCATCTAAAAGTCAAACTTAATCTAGCAGGTTTTGGTTCAAGGCCTTGTTCAAGATGGTGGTTGATCCTCTCCTCAGTCAGGATCTCTCCCAGAGGCCCAAAGTGCTGGTGCCTTTATCTCCTTAGGTGAAAGAGATAACTTGGGATTCTCTGCCCCCTTCTGTTACAGTCCACTGAATCTTTTGAAGTGAATTCTTCTGAAGGATAAAAGTTAAGTTTAGTCAAGCTATGAGAAAAGTGACATGGAGTCTGGTGATGAAGGAAGCTCCATGCTCTTTCTACCCCCACAGCTGCCTTTTCTTAAATGCAAATTTTTCTGTTTCTTGCCATCTCCTCCCACTGCGGTCTTGCTGATCCTGTTTACTACTTAGATGTAAATTGAGGTGAACACACATTCCTTTGTTTAGGATACACCTGTTTAACAACTTTTGCCTGGGAAGGTCTGTCTGGTTTTAACATGTGCTAATAAAATACTGGGGGAAATTCTAACTTTATATGTAATGTTGCTATATACATTTCACCATGATATTAATAACTCACTGGTCAATAGTTTTCATATGATACCTCGAAAGGCATATTTTGTACAAAGATTATTACAATAATGTGTAGGATGTGAGTACAGGGGTGCTCTGGGTCACAATGTTTAATTACCTTTCTGAGGTCGATAAGGCATTCTCACAATCTTATTCAATGTTTCATATTCATATTCTGTGGTTTCAAGCAGCCAGAAAGGGAGGGCATCCACAGTACATTCACTCGACATGAGGGGATCCCTCTTTGGCACAAAGCTGGTGCAGCTGGCTTCTGCCACCTCAACCTTGTGTTGAGCATGTGCTGGGGGCATGGCCAGAGCTCTGCTGCACTCTAGCAGTATGCCATACTGGCCCCCTGGGACTATATTCAATCAGCATCCTTTAGATCAGATATGAGGCTGCTCTAAAGCACACCAAGGACCAGGCAGGTTTCTAAACAGGCCCACGGTCAGGGAACTGCAAACAATTCCTTTTCAGCAACTTTCCTTCCCATCACCCTCCTAACTGCACCCAGCACTTACCGAGTGCAGCTAAGGACCTGATGCAAAGTATTATCTGTTACTTCTTTGATTCAAAATTCCCTATCACACCTCCTAATTTCCTCCTAACATTTTACCTGCCATAGTTAAAGCTCTTTTCTATCAGTGTTGCTAGAGTTGGCTTTCCATTTTCTGAAGGATGACAGTTTACTTGAATAACTTCTATCACCCATGCTAGTTTCTTTCTTCCTTCCATTCCTTTTTTGTTTAGTGGTTTGCACACCCTCTAGGACTCTATTACAATAGGTTTAAGAAGCCTCCATGTTGAGAGGAAAGACTTTAATCTCCTTATTTTTGACTTTAGAAACTTTTTGGAGAAACTTCCTCATTTTTAAAAGTCATCCCTTTTAAACCTGAGTGTCACTTTTCTGCCTTTTGATACCTTTTCTCCCCTGAAAATCTTGAACTTCATTATAGTAAGAAGCTCATTATTAGGCTCATTATTAGTAAGAGGCTCAGCTGTAGTTATTTCTTTATCCATCATCTTCTGTGAAGTACTTAAGGCTAAATCAAGAATAGCCTCTCCTTTTGTGTGCTAAAGAACTATCTGTTCCAAGAAGGAGTTGTTTAAAAGTGTGAAGAAGTTTCTCCTAACCTTGCTTTATTTGATCAGTGTGTGTGTTTGTAGCTGAAGTCACCCATTATTACCATTCTATTAGATTCTTTTATTTATCTCAACATTTTGTACCCCTCCTTCTCCTGATCAGGAGGTTAGCAGCATAATCCTATTAGTATGTTTCATCAGGTTGCATTCTGTCGCCTGGATATTTTAAATATAATGCTACTCCTCCACGTCAATGACCCTCTTTCTCTTTTCTGTATATTTTATAGCTAGGTTACAATATTTCATTGATAATTGTCATTGCACCATGTTTCAGTAATGCCTCTATAGCACAGTCCTCTTCCATTGTCAGTTTTTCTAGCTTGCCTGTTTTTCTTTTAAGAATCTTTCGTTCATACGTACACCAAATATATGCTGCACTAAATTTTGGCCCTCATTGCTCATAATCAACCAGCTTAATCCCTTCATTCCTTTGGCATTGACAAACTGTGGAATATTCACTTCCTGCTTTGGAAACAAAAGTGTAGGCTGTATATCCTGATCATTCGTTTTCAGAATGGAAGTCATCAATGTCAGAAACTCTTGCAGGTCTCCACTGGACATTTCAGTCCAAGACAGCAGCACTGAAAAATTAAGCAGAGCAAGTATTAATTTGGAGCATGCTACTTGTTTGACTCACTAGTCTTGGAAAAGCATATCTGTTCCTAACTGGCCTTTTCCATATGTAGCAGAAGTTCAAAAATTTATAACAGGGGGACCAAACTGTGGCTCACGAGCAACATGCGGCTCTTTTACCATTAAAGTGTGGCTCACAGAGCCCCTGATGCCCCCCATGCTCCTCCTACCAAAATGGCAGGGACGGAAGAAGCTTGGGACCTCTGCCTTGTAGCCGGATGGTGAAGTAGGGGCTTCTGCCCAGCAGAGAGGATGGTCTGGGGGCTTCTGCCCAGGGGAGTGCACCTGCGAGGGCTTGGGGCTTCAGCAGGAGCGGGGCTGAAGCCCCAATCCCCAGTTCCTGGCAGGTGTGCACAGGCTCTCAAACTTCTGAAGATTGTCATATGTAGCTCGGAAGGCCAGTAAGTTTGGCCATCCCTGATTTATAAGCAGGTGACCTCCATATAAATCCTCCAAATTTTCAAAATATCGAAGTGAATTTCTAATGATCTCTGTGTAAATCTTACATTCCTTCAGGAAGAATGGAGTTATTTCCATAAGAAAAATCAGATACAATAGATGACTTGCTGACAGACTCAAAACACATCATAGAATGTTCAAAAAAGCAGAGGCTCAAACCCCAATGTATAACTCCAAGTATTATTATATTCAATTAGAATCCTAAAAATTTGCTGATCATAGATGCACAGTTTCTGATTCTCTTTTTTTCTCTGTTGATTGCACATTTATTTCCATTCATTTTCTTTTCTTTTTTTAAATTGCAAACTAGTATTACCTCTTGAATTTAGTGTTCTCATTTCCCTTTACAATTATTGCTTCATTCTGGTGTCTGGCTTATTTTCCTCATTCCTTTTTACCTTCTGCGAATGTAGTCCCAATTATTGTTTGTAGGTTTTTAACCATCCTAACAAAGCTTTCCATTCATCTTCTTTTATTGTTCTTGCTCAGCAGCACCTGCTACTTTTGATGACAGTTTAGTGTTCTGAAAAGTGATAAATTGATAGCATTGGAAGCTGAAGTCCTCTGTTTACCTACAACACAGACTTTGCACAGTACAAGCTATGTCAAGGTGCCTCAACTGCACAGGAGGGACCACTGATGATATGCAGTTCATGATCTCTCTTTTCAGACTTCCCACAAGGATTTTCAGTGCTCTTTTGTGATCTGGATACCTGTCCACTGGGAGGTATAAATGACCAATTTATTTTATATAGGTCACAGAACATCCATTAGCTAGATGGTTTCAGCTTGTAGTCCCTAACTATCATGACTAGAATCGTACTAACAACCCAGAAGTGGATGTTTCCTGCATCCCATTACCAGTTGGACTCAATCATTCAGTACATTGATGGATTTTATATTTTTGAACATCCAAGGGAATAAGGACACTTGACATGCACAAGAACATAAAAATGGACATACTGCATCAGCCCAAAGGTCCATCTAGCTCAGTATCCTGTCTTCAGACAGTGGCCAATGCAAGATGCTTCAGAGGGAATGCACAGAACAGGATAATTAATGTGTGATCCATCCCCTATCATCCACTCCCAGCTTCTGGCAGTCAAAGGCTAGGCACACCTGGACCGTCACTGACCATCTTGGCTAATACTAATCAATGGACCTGTCCTCCATGAACTTATCTAATTCTTTTTTGAACCCAGTTATAGTTTTGGCCTTCACAACATCCCTGGGTAGGAGTTCCACAGCTTGATTTTGTGTTGTGTGAATATTTTGTTGACTTTTTGTTTACTTGATTTTGTTTGTTGTAAAACCTGCAGCTTATTAATTTCATTGGGTGATCCCTGCTTCTTGTGTTATGTGAAGGAGTAAATAACACTTCTTTACTCACTTTCACCACTATCTCCACTATCATATCCGCTCTTAGTTGTCTCTTTTCCAAGGTCAAAAGTCCCAGTCTTTTTACTCTCTCCTCATATGAAAACTTCTCCATACCCCTGATCATTTTTGTTGATCTTCTCTGTACCTTTTCCAATTCTAATATATATTTTTGAATTGGGGTCACCAGAACTGAATGGAGTGTTCAAGGTGCAGGCATACCATAGCTTTATATAGTGGCATTATGATATCTACTGTCTTATTATCTCTCTCTTTCCTAATGGTTCCTAACATTTTGTTAGCTTATTTGACCGCTGCTGCACATTAAGTGGATATTTTCAGAGAATTATCCACAGTGACTCCAAGATCTCTTTCTAGAGAGGTAGCAGCTAATTTAGATCCCATTATGTTGTATGTATAGTTGGGATTATGTTTTCCAATGTGCATTTCTTTGCATTTATTGACATTGAATTTCATCTGCCATTTTTTTGCCCGGTCACCCAGTTTTGTGAGATCCCTTTGTAACTCTTCAAAGTGTGCTTTGGACTTAACTATCTTGAGTAGTTTTGTATCATCTGCAAATTTTGCCACCTCATTTTGCCCCTTTTTCCAGATCATTTATCAATATGTTGAACAGCTCTGGTCCCAGTGTAGATCCCTGGCGGACACCACTATTTACCTCTCTGCATTCTGAAAAGGGACCATTTGTTCCTACCCTTTGTTTCCTGTCTTTTAACCAGTTACTGATCCATGCAAGGACCTTCTCTCTTATCCTATGACAGCTTACTTTGCTTAAGAGCCTTTGGTGACGGACCTTGTCAAAGGCTTTCTAAAAGTCCAAGTACACTGGATCCAATGGATCACCCTTGTCCACATGTTTGTTGACCCACTCAAAGAATTCTGAGATTCTTGAGACATGATTTCCCTTTACAAATGCCATGTTGACTCTTCCCCAACAAATCATGTTCATCTATGTTTCTGATAATTCTGTTCTTTACTATAGTTTCAACCAACTTGCCTGGTAGTGAAGTTAGGCTTACTGCTTGTAGTTGACAAGATTGTCTCTGGAGCCTTTTAAAAAAATTGGTGTTACATTAGTTATCCTCACCTGGCACAGAAGCTGATTTAAGTGATCAGTTATAAACCACAGTTAGTAGTTCTGCAATTTCATATGTGAGTTCCTTCAGAACTCTTGGGTGAATACCATCTGGTCCTGGTGATGTATTTCTGTTTAATTTATCAATTTGTTCCATCACCTTCTCTACTAACACTTCAATCTGGAACAGTTCCACAGATTTGTCATGCAAAAAAGAATGGCTCAGGTGTGGAAATCTCCTTCACATCCTCTGCAGTGAGGACTAATGCAAAGAATTAATTTAGCGTCTCTGAAATGGCCTTATCTTCCTTGAGTGTTCCTTTAGCAATTTGATCATCCAGTGGCCCCACTGATTGGTAGGCTTCCTGCTTCTGATGTACTTTAAAAAGTTTTTGTTGTTCGTTTTTGAACAACACCAGTTGCTCTTAAAAAAAAAAAATTTTGGCCTGCCTAATTATACTTTTATACTTGACTTGCCAGAGTTTATGCTCCTTTCTATTTTCCTCTGTAGTCCTCTATTTTCCTTTGACTTCCAATTTTTAAAGGATGCCTTTTGCATCTAACCTCTTCTTTTACTTTGTTGTTTAGCCATGGTGGCACTTTTTCGGTCCTCACGATATTTTTTAATTTGGGGTATATATTTAATTTGAATCTTTATTATGGTGGTTTTTTAAAGTTTCCATGCTGGCATTTCATTTTTGTAACTGTACCTTTAAATTTTCATTCAACTAGCTTGCTCATTTTTGTGTAACAAATCCCAACCAACGTTCAGACAGAGACTCAGCCTTCACCAAACTTCATAGATGTTTGAAACAGAGGGATTTTAAAATATCTGAACAAAGAAATCAAAGCCACTGAAATGGTCAGCTGTCTTAGTTACCTCAAACATCTCAGAAGTGTCAATGAGCATCACTTTGTATCTCACATATCTGAAATTTGGATGAAGGTGAATGGTGCAAGTCTTAATGTTAGTACCAAACCATGATTTAACCAACAGATTTATTTTTTAAATTAAAAAGTCCTTACAATTTCTTCTCAGAGAAGACCTGATCATAGACACCTATCTAACCTCTTGTTATTCCAAAGCACAGTTCACACCAGTACAAAGGAGTTGCCAGCAGCTTTATCGATTCAACAACAGTTCCAATTTATTGGAACTATGAAGAATGACAAGAGTGGTACAAGAACAGCCACCACAGGTAGACTGATGGAAGGTTGTGATAGAATGTACCCCTGTTTCCACACCCTACACACTATTTTAATAATTTTTGTACAAGGCATGTCTTGTAAGGTATTATTTGAAAATTTGCTGGTCAGTGTCATCCTGAGAAAATATGTGTAGCAACACTGTATGTAAAGTTATAAGCTTTCCCTATATGGTGTCATTACCACATGTTCCAAACCCCCGAGCCCTGGCAAACATGTCTGTCCTAAACAAAGGAAAGTGTGTTCTGCTTAATTTTCATTTAAGCAGTAAACAGGGTCATCAAGCAGAAAGGGAAACAAAGAAAGTTCAAACAGGTAAGAAAAAACCATCAGGGAACATTGTTCCACACAGATTCTTTGTCTCCTATTTCACAGCTGGAAATGTTTTTCAAGAGAGGGACTGAAACTATAAAAAGGAGGGACAAACACCCCAAGGTAACTCACTTCTTCTCCCTGCCCATTACATTCACTGTAGCAGCAAAGGAAGCATTCATTGGACTCGGGAGGGATGCTGACCTACAGGGTTTGGTTGGTAAACTGCTGAAAGCGTGTAGTTAGAAACTTTGCTTGAATCTGATATATTTTAAGTTAGATATTAGTAAATGTCTTCTTTATTTTTCTTGTAACCATTTCTGACTTTTATACCTCACTACTTGTACTCATTTAAAAATCCTTTTCTTGTAGTTAAAAAACTTTTTTATCTAATCCAGTGTGTTTAAATTAAAGGGTCTGAATTACTATTTGAGATAATGAGTTAGCATATTATTCCCTTTCAGTATTAATGGACTTAAAATATTTTGTACTCTCCAGAAGAGGGCTGGGCAGTACAGGACGTACATTTCAGGGCGGAGGGAGGAGGGGGAATATGGGCCAGGGGGTGTGTGGGGAATCACCGTACAGTTAGGCTGACCACCTTTTCAAAAGGCAAAAGAGGGACACATGCAGGAGCCCCACCAACTTCCATGGCCCTGCCCCTCCTCCCTTTTCTCCAAGGCCCTACCCCCCTGCTTCTGCTCTTACCCCTGAGGCCTCGTCCCCGGCCAGGCCAGAAGTCGAAGACGGTCCATGATCAGAGTCATCTAGACAGACCTGGCCACTGTGGGGAGCCATGGACCCTCCACCTGCTCTGAGCAGGGGACTGGGATGCCCGAGAGCAGCCCCCGACCCATGTCCCTGCCCCTGGGGCACACCACCCAGGGCAGGTGAATTGTCTGGGGCTCCCCACCCATGGCCCAGGCTCCCTGGGCAGCTCTTACTACTGCCCTGGCCAGGGGGCAGGGCCTCAGAGGAAGAGAAGGAGCAGGGGGTGTATGGGGAGACTTTGGCAAACCAGTAAAGTGCCTAAAACCTCTATGGCTTATTGCTAAAAGCAGCCAAGTCAGCAGGCTGTAAATTGGCCATTCAGCAGTCTCAGTTTAACCAAGGCAGAAGGGGAGGGCGGGGGATTGGGTGCCACAGAGAGGGCAGCTTGACCTTGCGTCCTTCCTGATAAGAATTGTGTTGAAGTTGCTGATACATGCATCTTAGAAGAGCAGGATGTGCCCCAGGAATGTCTATTGGGGCCTCAAGGCTGCAAACTCTGGAAAAATCCACACCTGGTTAATCGATAATCAGAAGGAACCTCTCGCTTGACCATTGAAACTGCTTACTTAACAAGTTTGCTTTAAGGGACATGTCATTCTATTACTAATGTATAAATAAGGGGGAAAAGTTTGAGGTAGTGGGACTCTTCAGGACTGGACTCTCCCTCTGGATGCATCTTGTGTTCCCCACTAAGAGACGGACTGCCGCAGTGCCACTCAAGAGCCACACTCAGCTTTGGTAATTATCAAGAGTTGGGGGTGTTTTACTAACCTGTTGCAGACATGTGTATAAGTGCTTGAGACGAAGTAAAGTTTAGCTTTAAGTGAAAGCACTCTTGTGTTGTCCTGTTTGTGCCAGCCATCTATTGGTCGGATGGCTGTGTCTCCCCTGATTTATTTCCTGACACAACCTCCCACAGAGTAAAAGTTACCAAGAGCTTTGGGTTGAAAGAACCCCGGGTAACAGGGGGAGCCTCATGGTGAGGGGCTGGTGGTGGTCTGAGTCCCACTTCAGTCTCCCTCATCCCCCCCCCCCCCCCCCCGCAAGAAGAGGCTGGCACTGGCACTGACCCTGAGCCTTGGGCAGGCATGGAGCAGAGCCACAGGGAATCCAGGACAAATGCTGTCCCAGAGTTATTTAGCCCAGGACTGGGACTTGAACTCTGCATTTCAGGCCTCTCCCATCCTGTTCGGGATGGGTGGTCACCCTACCTGCAGTATAACCAAGGCTGGTGAGAGCCAGAGTGTAACCCAAGTGTGGCTGGCAGACTGCAGCCACACATAGACACTCAATGTGTGGCTTGCATGCTGGAACACTGCTTGTGAGTGGCGCAGGTGGGCGCTACTTCAGCAAGGCATTGTAAGGCACCCAAGGTTGCAGGGCAGGGTTGAGACAGCTGCTCATTAGTTTGAATTGTACCCTGAAATGTCACAAAGGTATTAGTTCAAAGCAGGGTTTTTTAAAACAGAATAGTGCTTGTTGTCTCGATCATTTTGATACAAGGTTTAAATTGTTTCTGTCTGTAGCCAAAGCCAAGATAGACCCTGTATTATACAAAATGGATACACAAGTCAGTCTTGTGCAGCAGACACCCGTTGATTAGCAGGAGGAGTTTACAATACTTTCCCTGGATTAATCTGCTGATATTGTAGGAGTTTCAGATCTGGAATGTGTGGATGAGACTCCCAAGTCAGAACCTTTCCATTCAAGAGTCATCTCAATTATCAATATCAGAAACTGATATAGAGTCAACTTCTGTTTCCCCACCAATAACTGATTCAGCTGTGATGTCCATTTCTTATATACATATATGTTGATCAGAAAGTCACTTCTAGTAAACCACAAACCAGGTGTTACTTGGCAAGTGTAAACCTCTTGAATGTTTCAATTTATAGTAACTTGTAGCAGCACCCATGTCAAGAACCAATAGTTCTTGGGTAAAAAAAGTATTTGAAGTAGTCAACCTAGATTTTTTTAGATCATTTCTACTAGGAAGGAGAAAAATGATATTAGACTGGTATTCTGTGTTGGTTTGCACAGAATGAATAATCCACTTTAAAAAACATGGGGATTGGAACAGATATAGTAAATGTGCAATTTCTGTACAGATCAATAAGACTTCAATTGTTTTCCTGAAACTGGTGTGTACTTTGAATTATGTGAAGTTCTAAACTTAATAGATGAGGATTTTTTTGGAGGAGAGGACACTCGAGGGAAGAGGGTCAGATGTCCCTATCTTCACGTTCCTCCTCCTGAATGAATCAAAAAGGATAAGGTTCATTAACCCTTTACCGAGGGATACCAGGAAAAGGCTTGTGTATTTTTTTCAACCTTGAGTTTTTTGGTGGCACTAACTAGTATATAAGAAGTGATTTTTTTTGTACTGCCCCATTTAAATTGCTTAGGAGTTTACCTGTCTCCAGATGCATCTGCCATTTCTGAGGCAGGGTTCAAGATGCAACATGTTACAGGAAAGCACACACTATGCTCCATGGTGGAGATTTTCCTTGTTCTCTCTATTAGTTGTTTCCCTTATTCTAAAATAAGACTAAGGTCAGAAGTGGGTCACTCTTTGTGTATGAAAAAACCTAAGCAGCTTCCCAAAACACACTCGTATTGTGAAATACCATTCTTTTAGAGAGAAAATGGTTTGAACCAAGAGTTCCACAAGGTTTGCCCATTTCTAAATCAGCCCATCATCATAGACTCACAGTTTGTATTTCAAAAAGCACAAATACGTACAGCAGAAGTACTTAAAATCCTTGGCAAAATACATACAGTACTTTTTCTGGGGTAAATTGTATATGTCTTTGAATCTTGAATGATCTATTTAAAAAAATGTACGGTAACAAACATAAAAACTGTATGTGGGACAGAAATTCCAGAATCCAAAGTCATTAAGGACACTTCATAAATTCACTCTCCTGAAATGGTCACCATTAAAATTCAGCTTTTGATAACTTTTACCACAGTTATCCTCTGTATGTAGAATAGGTGATATCTGTGGTAATGTTGGCAAATATTGACTTTTTCTCCTTTTTTAGTGCAAAAAATGACAGTTTACCTTTTCCTAATTCCACACCCTGCCCCTGACAATCAAAAGCTCAGATACTTGCCCACTCTCTCCTTTTTTTCATCCAAGTATTAATTCAATCAAGGAACAGAAAACAAAGTGCAAAGTAAGGTGACCAATCATAAAATGGTAACAACAAATATATGTGGTGAATGCAATTAATGAGCAATCCATATGCTGAAATTTGTTCATTTAATTTAAAATGAAATTTTCTAAAAGTCAAAATCTGTTCACAAATAGAAAAAAAAGATAAAATTAAACAAATGTGTGCACATCTCTAATCAAAATATCTAATTAACACCCTCTTTGAAGCTTCTGGAGATTAAAGTCATTTAAAGGAAATATAGTCCATTTGTTAACAAAACCTAATTAGGAACATAATGAAGAACCTTGATATTTTAGCCATCATTGCCAAATAAAGACCTGACCTTAGTTCTGCTCTTGCTGAAGCACTGAGACCATCAGGACTCCTCCTTACTCATTAACTGCTGCTGTGGAAGTAATGTGAAAGTGCTGCTAGAAGTAATATAAGCCAAAGGTTTGGTCCCTTACGTTTTATTCTGATTAATTTATGAAAAACTAAAAAAGAAGTACTTGTGACACATTAGAGACTAACAAATTTATTTGAGCATAAGCTTTCATGAGCTACAGCTCAGTTCATCGGATGCATTCAGTGAAAAATACAGTGGGGAGATTTATATACATAGAGAACATGAAACAACATATATATAAATCTCCCCACTGTATTTTCCACTGAATGCATCCGAAGAAGTGAGCTATAGCTCACGAAAGCTTATGCTCAAATAAATTGGTTAGTCTCTAAGGTGCCACAAGTCCTCCTTTTCTTTTTGCGAATACAGACTAACACGACTGCTACTCTGAAACCTGTAAAAAAGAATGATAGAATCATAGAATATCAGGGTTGGAAGGGACCTCAGGAGGTCATCTAGTCCAACCCCCTGCTCAAAGCAGGACCAATCCCCAATTAAATCATCCCAGCCAGGGCTTTGTCAAGCCTGACCTTAAAAACTTCTAAGGAAGGAGATTCTACCACCTCCCTAGGTAACACATTCCAGTGTTTCACCACCCTCTTGGTGAAAAAGTTTTTCCTAATATCCAACCTAAACCTCCCCCACTGCAACTTGAGACCATTACTCCTTGTCCTGTCCTCTTCTACCACTGAGAATAGTCTAGAACCATCCTCTCTGGAACCACCTCTCAGGTAGTTGAAAGTAGCTATCAAATCCCCCCTCATTCTTCTCTTCTGCAGACTAAACAATCCCAGTTCCCTCAGCCTTTCCTCATAAGTCATGTGTTCCAGACCCCTAATCATTTTTGTTGCCCTTCGCTGGACTCTCTCCAGTGGTGCAACAGATGTGATTGAACTGGAGATAAATTTAGTAGAGAGACAACCATATTTATAAAAAACTTTAAAGCATGACAAGCTACAGTATAGTAGTTCTTAACCATTGGCACTGAACATGTATAGTACTGGTACTCCAAAGGCTTGTGAGCTGTACTCAGTAGGTATGTCTACACTGCAATAAAAGACCTGTGGCATGACATGGCTGGCCTGGGTCAGCCTGTGGTACCGAGTCTCAGAGCCTGGGTCAGTTATAAAACTGCAGCGTAGACATTTGGGCTCAGGCTGGAGCCTGGGCTCTGAGACCCCACAATGGGAGGAGGGTCTCAGGGCTCCAGCCCAAGACCGAATATATACACTGCCACATTAGAACCCCACAGCCCAAGTCTCGCAAGTCTGAGTCAGCTGACCCAGGCTCTGAGACTCAACGCTGTGGGGGTTTTATCACAACGTAGACGTACCTGGTGAGACCTACCACTTAAACAGATATTGTACTCATAGCAGATACATCAACAACCACATTTCCATCCATGACCCAAGAAGACAGCTTCACTTTTCTGGGACAAGACAGATACCAAAACTCAGAACCAAGGCTCCAATTCAGCAAAGTACTTAAGCACATGGATAAGAGTAGTCACAATAAGAGAGGGGCAAAGTTTTTTGGACAAATAGTTTATTTGCTGAAAAACGCAGCTTCAGTCAAGCTGTAATTGTTCATAAATTCGATACAAATTCACTAATAATTTTAGCAAAATGGCCATGGAGCCCCCTTATAACCTTTAGCCCAGTGCTTAGGGTACTCACCTGGGATGTGGCAGATCCAGGTTTAAATTCCCACTCTGGAGCTGGGACTTGAACTGCAGTCTCACACGTGAGTGCCCTAAGCATCAGGCTACAGGGTTTTCTGAGGCGGGTCTCTTTGCTGTTGAAACTGTTCCATTTTATATAAAATACTTGAATAGCCAAGGGGTCAGAGCGAGACTGACTCTAAAGTCTGATTATTAGGGCACATATCTGTGGAGTTCAAGTCCCTGAGCCAGTAACTTTAATTATTTATACAAAGTCAAACCACCTTCCCTCAGAGTAGTAAGAGCTTAGTGGTTAGGCCACTCACTTGCAAATGGGGAAGACCTGCTCAAGAACAAGGATTTGAACCTGGGTCTCCCATATTCCAGGTGAGTGGTCTAAAAGATATCAGGGAGACAGCACCACCACCAATTCAGGCTGTTTTGTTAATATGGCCCCTTAAAAATGCCCAGAAACAAAATATTTTGTCCAATCTGAAATGGACTTTTTCAATTTGCCAAAAATTCCAAAATAGTTCAGACCAAATCAGTTTATTTTCTCAGTTTCCCAAAAAAATCAGTTATTCTCCCAGCTCTAGTCCCACTCAGGACAATGGGAATACCGACATGCTTAAATGTTATGCACCATCTCAAGTAACTTGTTGAATCAGCACCCAAATATATAAGAACTGGACACAAAGTGTTCCCACTCAAGGTTGCTCAGCTATGGAATGAGCTGCCAGAGGAGATCTGATTACTCCAAAATCTGACAGCTTTTAGAATGTGCTGTTACGCCAATTTTGTTCAAGCTTTCACACCATAGCTAGACTCAAAAAGTAAAGGTGGGGACTGAAAAGGAGTAAATTCTTTTAGAATCCCGGAAAATAGAGGAGCAAAATACTCCTCTGAATTCACAATAGACCTCATCACGCAGACCCAAATGATTACACATCCATATTACTGAGATGAGCACTCCAGAAAACTGTAAGATGGTTAGATATTGTACAGAATTAGTAACTCTTTCCTTGAGCATTTAAGCTGTTTTCAGCTATTGACATTTTTGCAGAGGCTCAAGATCAAATTCACCTGAAGTATTTCAGAGATACATTGGGTGCATGGTGTTCAGCAAACAGGTCTATCCACTGCTTATTATAGCAAGATGAGTAAGGCTAATAAAACACAGAGATTAACATTTTATGACATACAGCTCATAATTACAGCGAAAACTTTGCTCAAATTGAGTTATAGCTAAGACAGCAATCCATCAAGGCTAGAAATTATAGTTTCAAATTTATTTTCTATTTTAGTTTGTAGAAAACCAGAGAGATAATTTCTCCATGCTGCCCAGGTAAATTTGTGTTTATGTTTGTACTTAGGATATGGCTCTTATTGCTGTAGGTCTGCATTAGTAATTTCATCCATGCTACAAATAATACAACACACCATACAAGGGAGCAGCACTGAGTTGGAAGCAAACTCTCTAAGAAAAACACTTTCTGTGCCTTTCGCCTGCATCCTTCACAAGGGCATTTAAACAACTGGTGTTGTGATGGACACACCATGTCTGTCTTGTGGCAACCATAGATATATGCCGCTAACTGGGATGTACTAAGACTCCCCTCTAGATGCTGATCATGACCTCTCCTGCTTGTCCCTGTGTGTGCCTCTCTCCCTTCTCTAGCAGTTATCTGAGCACAGCACAGCATGTGTGGCTGCCAGCAGGGGGAAGCCAGGAAAAAGAATAAGGGATGTGAGACCTGAAACAGTGTGCGGAGTGTGAGGGAGGTGAGAATAGGGTAAATATGGGCCTTGGAAGATGGAAGAAGAGGAGAATGCTGTCTTTAGTGCCAAAAAGTTAGAGGGCATTTAGTAAAAAGAGCTCCTGCTTCTTCCCGAGGGCTTAGTTTGTTACAGAATATGGGTGTCTGCTGGCTGCTCATTTACAGCAGATTAAGCAACCCATGAAGAATGGCATCAGGCCAGGAAAATAAAAGAAAGCTATCAATGAAGTACACAGTGAATATGATTTAAGCCCCCAGGTGCCCTGAAGATTACAGGAAACATGGAGAGCAACGCTATTTAAGCAGCGTTAACTGCATCTAAAGCCATGGGAGCAAACAGGTGTGGTGAATAAAGAGTTGCCTTAGTAATAAGTACAGTCAGGGTTCAAGCAGCTGAGATAGCAAACTCAGACATATTTTCTGTGAAAGGTAATTGAGGCAATCTAGACTACTGGATGCACACTAGGCTCTGGAGGCACAAGGAACTATATGAGTGCTACATGGTTTATTGCCAAATACAGAAGTCTGGAAAAATGTTTGGTACTTATGTCAGTCATGAGATTAAAAAAATCAATCCTGCAGTGGTGTGATCATGAAAATCTCTTTGATCATGTGGTCTATAGCATGAACAGCAAAAAGATAAGAGAGGGTCACAGTTAACCCTGGAAGATACAGTTAAAATCTGTTAGGCTAATGCACTAACAGAAAATCACATGAGAACCTCTGAATAAAGTCTTGGCCAGTAACTGGAACAGTAGTACTTAACAGGGGCATCACCTCAGTGTAATCAACAAATAAATGTATACAGTGAAATTCACAAATAACTACAGAAATCATATATGCACACACAGAGAGCTAGCTCTTCAGGGTCTGAAAACAACTCATTCCCTTCATACTTTGAGCTAAAGAAAAACTCCCTTAGTTAAATTGCAGTGGTAGGTCCCATAACCTCTTTTGGCTCAGTCACTAGAGGGCAACATTATTTATCATCACAACTACATACAGCTAATGCACTACATCAGGAGTGGGAAAGCAGAGTATATACTACTCCCTCAGGATATAACACAGCAGGAAATAACAGATCCAGAAATGATAGTACAGTATAGCACAATATCCAGAATATGGGAATGTGGGTAAAATCTATTTGGAGAAAGACCGTTGTCAAGAGGGAATAGCAGAAGGGCTCAACAGCTGAATTGGGTCAGATAAGTTTATAAAGAAACATACTCATCTATAGAGCAACTTCCTTAGCATGAATATATACATATATATATTAGGGCTGTAAAGCAATTAAAAAAATTGATCACGCTGTTAAACAACAATGGAATACCATTTATTTTAAATATTTTTGGATGTTTACTACATTTTCAAATATATTAATTTCAATTACAACACAGAATATAAAGTGTATAGTGCTCACTTTATATTTATTTTATTACAAATATTTGCACTGTAAAAAACAAAAAAAATGTATTTTTCAATTCACCTCATATAAGTTCTGTAGTGCAATCTCTTTATCGTGAAAGTTAAACTTACGAACATAGAATTATGTAAGAAAAACTGCGTTCAAAAATAAAACAATGTAAAACTTTAGAGCCTACAAGTCCACTCAGTCCTACTTCTTGTTCAGCCAATCGCTCAGACAAACAAGATCTGCTTCTTGTTTACAATGTCACCTGAAAGTGAGAATAGGCAGAGGTGGATTACAGTAAAACACAGGGTGCCCTGGCACAGAGTTCCCCAATGACAGGGAGCCCCAGGGCTAGGCAGCTGTGGGGGCAGAAGTTTGGTCCTGCTGGTTCCTGGGGTTCCTGCTGCAGGTTCTGCACCCACCGGCAGCCAAGCTTCCCCCTCTCCCACCTCTTCCCTGCCTCCTCCCCCGAGCATGCTGCGTTCCCACCCCTACCCCTCCCGTCCCAGTGCTTCTCCCGCCGCCAAACAGCTGTTTGCCAGTGCTCAGGTCACTTTGGGAGGGAGGGAAGGGCAGGAGCGTGGCCACAGCATGCTCGAGGGAGGAGAAGGAGAAGAGGCAGGGGCGGGGCCTTAGGGAAGGGGGTGGAATCAGGGCAGGGCGGAGCAAAGGTGGGGCCCTTGCAGTCCACTACACATATCCCCTCCAGCCGCATGCCATGAGCTGCTCAGGGCAGGGGGCTGGGGTAGGGCAGGGGGGTGGGAGCACCCCCACAACCCCAGCCCACACCCCCAGCCCCCTGCCCTTACTTCTGCACCCCCACACATACCCAGCCCCCCATACCGTATGCCCTGACTCCTGCACCCCCCCACATCGCCACCCCAACTGTGAGCACCAAACAGGAGCTCTTGCATCCCCGCCCCCAACATTCCCACCTGCACCCCTCTCACCAAATGGGAGCTGCCCCAGGTAAGCGCTCCACACCCCACCCTCCTGCCCCAACCCTTAGCCCCGTCCTGCATCCTAATTCCTGGCCAGACTCTGCACACCAACCCCCAGCCCGCTCCTGCACCATAACTCCCGCCCAGACCCTGCACCCCCAGCTCTGACTGCTGCACCCCACTCACACACACACCCATCCCCCTGCCCTCCAACTCCTGCACCCCCCTCACGCACCCCCAGCCCTGATTCCTGCACCCCCTCACACTCCCCCATCCACCTGCCCTCCCTGACTCCTGCAACCCACCACACCACCTTCACCCCCCACACACCCTCACCCCCCTGCCCACCCTGACTCCTGCACCCCCCACATCCCCACCTGCACCCCTCCCACCAAACGGGAGCTTCCCCAGGTAAGCACTCCACACCCCAACCCCCTGCCCCAGCCCTGAGCCCCCTCCTACACCCTAACTCCTGCACACCAACCCCCAGCCTGCTCCTGCATCGTAACTTCCTCCCAGACCCTGCACCCCCAGCCCTGAGCCCCCTCCCACATCCTAAGTCCTGGCCAGACCCCGCACCCCAACTTTTTTTTACATTTTTTTATAATGCGCTCTTATCCAAAGCACTTTACAATAATTAGCTAACGGTACAAACAATATTTGGAAAGATCATTAAGTGGTCCACCGAGACCCCCCGTGATTTTCAAGTGGTCTGTGGAAAAATAAGTTAGACTACAAAAACAATCAAGGTACCTCACTTTATTTTCATTTACTTCCTATTACTTATAGGAGGAGGATGAAGAAAAAAAGAATGAAAAACGGAGTCGGGGGCCAGATAAGAGAGAATGTTCTTTTTCTTGGCTGGGTCCCAAAGAGGGGCCCCAAAAATGAAGCTGAGTACAGGGCCCCACTAACTCTAAATCTGCCACTGAGAGCAGGCATTTGCATGGCACTGTTGTAGCTGGAGTTGCAAGATATTTACATGCCAGATGCGTTAAGGATTCATATGTCCCTTCATGCTTCAACCACCTTTCCAGAGGACATGCATCCATGCTGATGATGGGTTCTGCTTGATAACGATCCAAAGCACTTTGGACTGACGCATGTTCATTTTCATCACCTGAGTCAGATGCCACCAGCAGAAGGTTGATTTTCTATTTTGGTGGTTTGGGTTCTGTAGTTTCCACATTGGAGTGTTGCTCTTTTAAGACTTCTTAAAGAATGCTCCACTCCTCGTCCCTCTCAGATTTTGCATGCCACTTCAGATTCTTAAACCTTGGGTTGAGTGCTCTAGCTATTTTTAGAAATCTCACATAGGTACCCCCCTTTGCATTTTGTTAACGCTGCAGTGAAAGTGTTCTTAAAATGAATGTGCTGGCTCATCATCCGAGACTGCTATAACAAGAAATATACGCAGAATGCAGGTAAAATAGAGCAGGAGACATACAATTCTCCCCCCAAGAAGTACAGTCACAATTTAAGTGATGAATTATTTTTTGACAAGCTGATTAATGAGCATCATCAGCATGGAAGCCTGCCCTCTGGAATGATGGCTGAAGCATGAAGAGGCATACAAATGTTTAGCATATCTGGCATGTAAATACCTTGCAACGCCAGCTACAAAAGTGCCATGAGAACACCTGTTCTCACTTTCAGGTGACATTGTAAATAAGAAGTAGGCAGAAGTATCTCCCATCAATGTAAACAAACTTGTTTGTCTTAGCAATTGACAGAATAAGGAGTAGGTCTGAGTGGACTTGTAGGCTCTAAAGTTTTACAGTGTTTTGTTTTTGAGCGCATGCATGTAGCTTATGACAGAAAGTGGGTAATTTGCTTTGGAGGCTGAAGGCTTAAAATGCTTAATTATTTTTGCCAAGTGATGATATGCTGCTGTATTAATCATGGAGCTATAATCCCTTCTTCCCTTCAAACACTTTTCTGTATGAAGCAGAAAAAAAATAAAGATATATCTTGATTTTTGGCTTACTTTTTCCAGTTAGGCTCTCTGGCTCAGAAGTCAGCCCTTTGTAGTGAGGACAATGAATTGAGTGCACAATTCAAAGCATCTTCCTAAACTTCATTGTTCTTCAGTACTAACAGCATCCCAAATTGACAAGTTGTGGGTGTTTTACTGGACCTCAAAAGCTGCTCCACTTCAATATAATGAGGCTTAATAGCAAAACTAATTCTTTTTCTATTTCTTTTTAAGAAATGAAATTTTGCAGGTCATTAGTTCATAATTTCAACACAGAGAATTTCAGTTTAATTGGAGTTTAATGAGGCGAGAGGAGCCTTTTAGTTGTAATGATAAATGCAGGATTTAGATGAATAGCAATGACATGTGGAATTGTTCATCTCTTAGAAACTTTCCAATGGCAAGGCTCTAGAAACCATTTCTGAAATATTTTCACCTCAAATCTATTTATGTTGATTCAAACCTTTGTATTCCTCCCACCTTCAACTTGCCAACTGTTAATACAACGAATACTTGTTAAATGTTGATTCCAAAGTAAAAGAAAATAATGGAACTTCTAAGTTCATACCGATAAGTCTTTCCTTTGACTTTAAACCATATAACTAGCCTACACAATTAAATCCTGAGACAAACAAAGTCAACCCCTTGTGTAGGTTCTCCAATATCCTACTTCAGTCCTAGAATTGAACAGTCTGCAATTCACAAAAAAATATTGTAGCTGGAAAAATCCGTTGGAGAAAAATTATACCCTCCTCTTTGACTCAATAGTAACGGTCTGTGCTTACTAAGGGTAGAATTTGGCTCTTGATTCTTAACTAGAAGTATTAGGGTACTCATGTGATTCCCAGTTCTGTCAACAGAATGCGTTCCATTGATTTCAGCAGGAGAGGGATATAATCTTACCTCACTTCTTCCTCCCTTTGGAAGGGGAAGATTAAGAGAACTGTTGTTTAAGTCGTGGTACCAGTGTTCTCAACTGCCACTTGAGCAGAGTAAATGGCAGAGGAAAACCACTGGACAAAAAGTAAATAGCTGTTGCCTTAAATACTCAGTGTTCCAATGGGAAGAAAGCAGTAGAGGCCAGATCCAGCTCCCACTGAAGTCAACAGAGATTGTTTGGTGGGATCTGGATCAGAACCTAAAACAGTGCACTTCCCTGCAGCAAGACAACCAAATCTCAGTTGTTATGAACCCAAGGTATCAGGATCAGCAGTCACACTGCTGAAGTTAAAACACTTTTATAAATTAATTTCAGACTTCAAAAGTACCATCAGGTGCCAAAATTAGTCTTTTTTTATTTGCTAAGCACCAATAGTGTGTTCAGTGTGGTGTTACATTCCGTGGCATACAACAGTGAAGTTAGATAAAATCTTCTTGCTGGAATGTTGAAATTCTCTTTCTGGAAGATTGGAACATGACACTATTTTATTTCTGAGAATTCAGAATGATAAGAGACACACAAGAACTCCAACACTCTGAGAGACAAAGCAGGCTGCTCCCTACAGAGCTCTTCCTCGCCTGCAAGCAGGACCAGGAAAAAACCCTGAAATTTAAAATGAGTGCCTACTATTTTAACACAGCTTTAACATGTTACACATAGTACAAAACATAGAGGAAGACATGGCCCATGGAATTTATAATCTGCATGAGAAGACAAAAGGATACTGTTGCCCCTTTTTACCCAAGCAGTCATCCAAAGTTTGGGGTCGTATGGGTTGTTTCCAATAGGATGAACAATTGATAATGGAATCAGGTATCTCTGATGTTATCCTGTTTATTTACGAAGTCCTGTTTCCCTGAACACGGGGAAATCAAACAACAGGAGATAGTTTCTTTGCTTACTATTCCAAGCCCCTTCAGCCAGCATGCAATCCAAAAGCTCTCTCTAGGCTTTTTGCAGGGCTGTGCTAACAGTGCTTGTTCAGGCCATGTCTGGCTTGCTGCTCCTTCTCTGTGTCTGTTTCTATGGTGTTTCTCCTGCTTCTCTCTCTCTCTCTCTCTCTCTCTCTCTCACACACACACACACACACACACACACACACAATATCCAGGCACACCTCTCTCCCGCATAGTTTAAATTCCTGAACAGCCTCACATGCGCCTTTGTTTGGGGTGGTGACATGGGCTTGAGTCTGAGGTGGAAGCGGCTATTGTTTCATAAAGAACCTTAAGTGTTTCTTACATATCTTTTAAATGAAGGACAGTGGTTACCCCGGTGATGCTGGTAAACCAGGTGCCAGCTCTTGCCAAGTCTGTAAGTGCCTGCTGAGCACTGACAAATTCATAGCTGGAAACCAGACCAGCTCACCTATATGTTAATATTATTCAAGACAAGTGTTAGACTTGTAAGGATGTGTTTAGTGGTTAGACTCTATAAAATGCTTGTCAATTGCTGCATGCATTAATCTGACTTGTAATGTCTATATCCCATGCTACAAGGTACAATATAAGCTTGTTTTATAATTGTAAAAAATGCCTGCTCTGAATTTGTGAACTCAGACAGGAAGAGTGGTTCCCTGCACCCATCCAGGAGGGCTAGCAAAATTAAGTAAGTCCATTGTAGGACAAAAGCTTTGTTGATGACCTCATCCACCCATGGAGAAGTATGCTCAGAAGCCTCATCACATTGGTTTGAATGCCGGAAGAGGGAAATAAAGATAGTGGACACCTCTTTGCTGTTAGGACTCTTACAAGGGCTGGAACTAAGAAACAAAAAGCTGAGACCACCAGGGTCAACCTGGGTTAGCCTTGAAAAGATATTCAATGCTGACAGATTACTACATCTCTCTCACCTTTTAGAACCAAGGATTGAAACTCATTTGTGCATATATGGTGCCCGCTTTAACCTGTAAATAACTCTGAATTCTTTTTCCTAGTTAATAAATCTTTAATTAGTTTAATATAGGATTGGCTACCAGCATTTGGTGTGATTTCTAAGGTACAAATTGATCTAGAGTAAATAACTGGTCTCTTGGGTCTGGGAGCAGCCTGAATATTTTGTGATTTTTTTTGGTGTAAGTGCCCATTTATCACTAAGTCCAGCTTGCCTGGGTGACAAGATAGGTGGGAGAGGCCAAGAGGACTGTCAGTGACTCCATGGTAAGACTTTTACAGTAATTCAGGAGTTCACATTTGTTACTGGGTTGGTGAAATCTATTTATAGAACACAACACCAGTTTGGGGTGTCTGTCCTGCTTTTGACAGTCTGCCTGAGGTAGGCACTCATGGTCATGAACCAATCCAAGCAGCATAACAACCCCCACAAGCTTCAATGATATGTTCCCCAACCCAGAACACCACTGTCAAGGTTCCTCCCCCACTCTGAACTCTAGGGTACAGATGTGGGGACCTGCATGAAAAACTCCTAAGCTTACTTTTACCAGCTTAGGTTAAAACTTCCCCAAGGTACAAATTAATTTTATCCTTTGTCCTTGGAATAACCACTGCCACCACCAAACTCTAACTGGATTTACTGGGAAACATAGTTTGGACACGTCTTTCCCCCCAAAATCCTCCCAACCCTTGCACCCCACTTCCTGGGAAAGGTTTGGTAAAAATCCTCACCAATTTGCATAGGTGACCACAGACCCAAACCCTTGGATCTCAGAACAATGAAAAAGCATTCAGTTTTCTTACAAGAAGACTTTTAATAGAAATAGAAGTAAATAGGAGTACAGGAATCACCCCGGTAAAATCAGGATGGTAGGTACCTTACAGGGTAATTAGATTCAAAACATAGAGAATCCCTCTAGGCAAAACCTTAAGTTACAAAAAAGACACACAGACAGAAATAGTCATTCTATTCAGCACAATTCTTTTCTCAGCCATTTAAAGAAATCATAATCTAACACATACCTAGCTAGATTACTTACTAAAGTTCTAAGACTCCATTCCTGGTCTATCCCCGGCAAAAGCAGCATACCGACAGACAGAGACCCTTTGTTTCTCTCCCTCCTCCCAGCTTTTGAAAGTATCTTGTCTCCTCATTGGTCATTTTGGTCAGGTGCCAGCGAGGTTACCTTTAGCTTCTTAACCCTTTACAGGTGAGAGGATTTTTCCTCTGGCCAGGAGGAATTTTAAAGGGGTTTACCCTTCCCTTTATATTTATGACAACCACGAATGCAAAGTGCCATGAACTCCCAGAGGAAAGTTATCATATAATAAAATATCGTATTTTTCCTCTCTTTTCTGCCATAGATCATGTCCATTGAAGCTGAATGCAAACTTCTCATGGATGTGAGTAATAGCAGGACCAGACCCACTATGGGTTGGCAACAGAACTTCTAATTTAGGGTTGGCAGAAGAAATGTGTCTTCAATGGGAATTTGAATGAAGAGTGGGTGGCAACCATATGCCTCAGACGCCAAGATAATTTAGTTAGAGCATGGCATAATGTTGCCACCCTCTCATCATTCAAATTCCTACTGAAGCCACATTCTTGGAGCCCTGAGTTCTTTAAGCTGCCTTTTCAAAAAAGTTCATAACATCAGACAAACCAAGAAGTTTCCCTACAAGGAATTAAGAGCAGTTTTCACTCCATCAAGCAGCAGTAGCAGCCCTTTTATGACAGTAGCCTTTAAATATCTACTTTAGTAAATTGAGTGTATATCATAGAATCATAGAATATCAGGGTTGGAAGGGACCCCAGAAGGTCATCTAGTCCAACCCCCTGCTCAAAGCAGGACCAAGTCCCAGTTAAATCATCCCAGCCAGGGCTTTGTCAAGCCTGACCTTAAAAACCTCTAAGGAAGGAGATTCTACCACCTCCCTAGGTAACGCATTCCAGTGTTTCACCACCCTCTTAGTGAAAAAGTTTTTCCTAATATCCAATCTAAACCTCCCCCATTGCAACTTGAGACCATTACTCCTCGTTCTGTCATCTGCTACCATTGAGAACAGTCTAGAGCCATCCTCTTTGGAACCCCCTTTCAGGTAGTTGAAAGCAGCTATCAAATCCCCCCTCATTCTTCTCTTCTGCAGACTAAACAATCCCAGCTCCCTCAGCCTCTCCTCATAAGTCATGTGCTCTAGACCCCTAATCATTTTTGTTGCCCTTCGCTGGACTCTCTCCAATTTATCCACATCCTTCTTGTAGTGTGGGGCCCAAAACTGGACACAGTACTCCAGATGAGGCCTCACCAGTGTCGAATAGAGGGGAACGATCACGTCCCTCGATCTGCTCGCTATGCCCCTACTTATACTTATATCTACCCTGCCTTTTTCCCTTCCACTCCAGAGGGGATTCCACTGGGTCCAATCATCCCCTCACTTTCAGACATTGCCTTACTTTGCTAGGGAAACTGTGCTATGGGAAAAACAAAGCCAAAAACACTCCTGTCCTGCATCCCATGACACCCAGTCACACTGTGTGTGTGTGTGGAATTCTGAATATCACGTGTACTATCAACACACAGTATAAAGTTATATTGGAAAACTAATCTCCACAAGGGGACTCTAAATAAAATCTACTGCCAACACTTAACTGCCCTTACTCATCAGCATCAACTTGTCTCTTCTGAAGATTCACTATCTAAACATTCTGAGATGTTTAGCATCTGTGAAAACTATTCTGTGTATACAAATCCCCATTCTCTGAGTCTCCTGTAAGATTTATAATCAATTCACGGACATTGCATCTGACTTCCTCCATGTCAGTGATTTTTCTCCCCTAATAAGCTTTTGAAGACTTCCACCTAGAACTAAACTAAGAGAAAGAGACTTAACCACGTGCACGATATTATCATGGGAATTTACCATGTTTAATACATGCATAACATGTGCCAATACTCAGCATGCCAATCTGTTAAAACCTCCCACTGGTAGATTACTATAGCATACAATGTGAAAGGCATGTTTATAGAGTGTAGAATTGTACTAAAAATTTTACATTATCTTTGGCCTCTTTATTTGGGATTTTAATTTATTCAAGCAGGCAGCGCAGTTATAGCATAGGATAGTAAATAATGAAAATGCATTCTGGATTTCCAATTCCTTGAAAATATATATCATAACATTTATGTAAATCTCACTGTAATATGAATTGGAAATTAATGGGAATGAGATATTTTAAAATGGTTGATACGGTAATGTTCCTGTGAAAATGATTTGCATATTCCATAATATGATCCTATAATCATTATTTTCACCACTCCATACTCCTTGTTCCATATACTCTGAACACTGCAGTAAACAGTCCTTCAGATATGTCTGTGAAGTAGTCATCATGAATAATAAATGAAGATGTAAGTCTGAAAATATCTATAACTGGAAAGTGGCGTGGTTGTTTTGTACATATTTTCCAGAGCACAGTATGCCTTTCATTTTCTCTCTGCAGAAATAGACAGCAGTCATGGTAAATGCAAATGTCTGTACAGTTTGATTGGTTTTGGCTTAACTTGAAAACACCTCATTTTAAAACCTACTTTGAATGACCTGGTTTTATACCTACTTTGAGTTTTGATTTAAATTGATTTTCTCTAACGTTGAAAATACCCAATATTAAAATCTACTTTGAATGAGAGTTTCTGTTCATTATAATAGAAAGCCAAGAAAACAAAATTACAATTTAAATCACCATTTTAACGCCAAAAGTAATGAAGCCCACTAATTACTTCTTGGAACCTGAATCAATTTTTAAAAATATTTCCAGTGTTTCAAGAAATCTGACATTTTTTTCACATTAAAATGTTTAGGTGAATTTATTGCTGTGAAAAGGGTCTGTGTTCTGTTTATCCAGGTTCTTAAGTGCCCTGCCTACAAGGGGAAATAGCCCTGATTTAGGCACTCAGGTTCTCCACTCATTGTATGGGGTAACTTAGGCACCTAAGAAAAAGAGTCTCAGAACCCAGCAAGCTGAGCTGGGAGCAATCTAAGCTAGCCAGGAGTGAAACACAGAGGGATGAGGTTTAGGGTCCAGATTCACAAAGATACATAGGCACCTAACTCCCTGATCTGGGCTGTTGGCACCTCTCTCCACTTGGGATTCTCAGCCATGAGCCTTCTTCTGGAGCTAGGGTCCTAAGCCAAGTTAGCTGTTTCTCACAGAAAAGAACACAAAACAAACCGAGAGAGAGACACCCAGGTAGCTAATGGTGAAGAGTACAGGTTTTAAAACTGTTCCAAACCAGGCACAGCAGAGAGTTAAACCCTGTGCTCTCAAGCCCCAAGTGAGTGCACTAACCCCTACACTATCAGATGTTCTGAGCTACTCACTCTTGCTTTTGTGCAAGGCCCAATCCTGGAGGTGTGCTCTGAGAACAGTTACAGGGTCAGGCCCTGCTGATGAAATAGGCAGGGGAACACGTAGTTTGAGAATTCTGCTGGAGCTTCACCTTGTAGCGGGGTTCTGAGCAGTGCTTTAGCTGTGGGGCATCATCAAGGCTTGGTTGGCTTTACACATGATTACTAGCCAAAGTTAGTCCCTAGAGAACTTTAAGTGGCAGCTGAGTAGTGGTTTTGAGAATGTCAGTGGCACCTAAATGTTGGACTTAGGTGCCCAAGTACCTTTGTGAATTTCTCTCTTAGTCACTGGCATTTAAAGGCATCCCTCTTCAGCATAGTAGTTGACCACTTCAGTTCCACTGACTTCAGTGTTTAAGGTTAATTACGTTCTTAAGTGCTTTCCTTAACTGGGACCTTAGGGCACAGTCTTGCAAGCAAGATCTCCTACATGGTGCTGAACATTCACATCTATTCATTTTCAGTTGGAGTTAGGGTTCTCATTAGTGTAGGAACGGTTCCTTAGGGCGTACTCCTGCTCCTGCTGAAGTCAACAGAAAAGATCCCATTTACTAGAGAGGGCTTGGCCTGACAGATTCTTTTGCAGGACTCTGCCCTGTCTGTCAAAGGTATAACATGATTCAATGGCTGGGAGTTGAAGCTAGACAAATCAAACTGGAAATAAGGCACAAATGTTTAATAGTGAGAGCAATTAACTATTGCAACAATTTACCCAGGATTGTGGTATATTCTATATCACTGATAATTTTTAAATCAAGATTGGGTGTTTTTCTAAAAGATATGCTTCGAGGAATTATTTTGAGGAAGTTCTATGACCTGTGTTATACAGGAGATCAGACTAGATTACAGTGGTCTCTTTGGCCTTGGAATGTATGAATCTATTATTTCAAACACGTATGCACATGAATAATTTTATAAAGGTGACTAGTCCCATTGAATTCAGTCGGAGGGACTAATCATGCATTTGAATTATTGCAGAATCAGGGCCTTAGTTTTTCACCAAATCTATAAAATTGAGCATGACTAATCTGTAGTATGCTTCTAACAGCAGTACGATTTAAAAACTCATAAAAGCAGATTAGCCTAAAATGTACATGCAAGACCAATTTTGATTTTAATTTGCAATTCAGTAGCAGAATGTAAAATATGTAGCATGAGTCCTGTCGCTATCTGCAATTCACACTGAGAATATTTTAAACAATAACTAAGTTACTTTTAGGAGGTGTGACAACACAGCTGCTATTACTGAAGTTACTCCTAAAAATTAATCCTGAGGGATAGTTAAGGGTCACACCAAGGTCAGAAAGACAACCATGTAAGATTGTGTGTGTGCAAGGGAATGGTTGTTTGTTCTGCCTCTGGACCAGAAACTACTACAAGCCAGTCATAATCTACTCTGGCAAATCACCAGACAAAAGCCCTGATTTATTTGTATTTTCTTAGAAATTTCTCTTGAGTCATAAGAACAAATTATAATCTGTGATACGAGATCATTAACTCTAGGAAATAACAAATGATACCTCTCCTGAAGCAGAGTCCTTTAAAATGCTATTTCTAAAAATCTGCTGGCTTCAGAACAATCGTGGGATTGTCATATTCACTACTTGTACTCATAATAGATTTCCACTGGGTCATTCTGGGGTCATGGCACTTGATTCATAAAATTGTATAATGTGATGTGACATTTCAGTGCAGAGAGCATTTTTAAACTGTGATTTTCCCATGGATGTTTATAGGTCTAAGAAGTGATTTTTAAAGAAAATTTTCTATTTCCATTTCAGACAGGCTTCAGTACTGGGTTTACAATGGTGCAAATGGTGCCGTGGCACCAGGCCCACACTCAGAAGGGTCCCCGGCGCCTGGACCTTGGCCCCAACCCCCCACTCAGCCCGCGCTCCATCCCAAGGTTCCACCCCCCACTTGGCCTCTTCCACTCTAAGGCCCCGACACTGTTCACTCCTCTCTGCCCCCTCTCCACCATGAAAGTGGCAGGCAGGGCCTCATGGGAAGAGGCCAAGTGGGGGCAGGGCCTTGGGGCGGTGAACAGGAGGAGCGGGGGCTGGGGCCACAGTTCAGGTGCCAGGGCCCACAAAAGATTAATCCGAACCTGACAGGCTTTAAATGATTGGCACCACCGTGGCAGGCTCACCGAAGGCAACCAGGATTGAACAAGGATGGAGACTGACTAGCCTTTCAGCCTTAGGTTATATCTACATTGTGATCAGGAGGTCTGATTACAGAACATGTAGGCATACATGACCAACTTTGATCAAGCTAGACCACTGGAAATTGCAATGCGCCATGGAGGCATGGGTGAGCTGTCCATGTACACTCCCAGGGTCCTAGGCAGGATTGTACTTGAGCAGCTCACCTGTGCCACAATTTCACTGCCATTTTTAGTGAGTTAGTTCAATCTAAGGTAACTTAGGTACATCTGCCTGTGCTGCAATCACACCTCCCAGCTTCAGTGTAGACATACCCTTATAGGCACTACTGCTAGTGCAGAGGCTTATGGGTGGAGAAGCTTGTGCTGATCCCATTTCTGTGGCCAGAGGGCTTACATTTCCAGTATTGTCCAGCTGACCTGTTCATGAGAGCTAAAATCACTTAACATGCACATTTCTAAAACACTAAAAAATTAGACTTGTTTGTTTGTTTGTTTGTTTGTTTATTGTAACTTTCCTTAATACAAAACAAAAGATTAAAATTATGTCTTAGATTAGGGCTTTACCAGCCACAACTGTGTAAGGGGTAGAGGAAGAGCACTGCACCATCAACAGTGATTGGAGGCATTCTGCACTTTACAGACACAGTCTGAGTCATAACAGTGTAAATTAGGAGGAGTTCTGTCATAGTCAATGATGTAAAACAACTGAAAGGGACAGGGGAGTCAGGACAATACAATAATGCTTATTTGCACAACACACCTGATAACACAACAGTTAAGGCTAACAGAAGGACTGAAGGTATGATTGGTGAGGTGGTCAGTGCTGGAAGACATCACCAAAGAAGTGAAAGTTAATTTGAAGGAGAAAAGGGAGGTTGCTTGGAATGCAAGAAGGGGGAAGATATTTCCAGATGTCAGAGACAGCATTACCATTACTATTTACAAAAATAGCACCCAGAGGTCTCAGCCAGACCAAGGCTCTAATTTGCTAGGCACTCTACAAACAACCAGATAGTAGAAGACAGTCCCTGCTCCCCAAAGAGTTTACAGTCTAAATTAAGATAAAACGTAACAATCAAACAAAGGGAATAGCTGGGTTGGTTCCCTTACAGCTTTTAATTAATTTAATTTGAACCGCCAAGCAAATCTCTAGGGGTAAGGTCATTCCTCATCCCTGTAAATCAGCCAGCAAGAATGAATTCACAAAGCCTTTGGCCAGCTGAATTCTGCTGTATTTACACAGCCCATTTGTCACAGATCCCCGCTCCTGGCCATCCACTAAGACACCTGTATGGGGAATCCAAACCTCTGTGCTCTGGATTCCTCAGGGGTGTATGAATCTCCTGGAGCCTCATCAGGCTGCAGCACTAATTCCTCCCTTATCCTCTCTGGCACATTTCCTCACCACTGAATGCATCCGCTAAAGTGAGCTGTAGCTCACAAAAGCTTATGCTCAAATAAATTTGTTAGTCTCTAAGGTGCCACAAGTACTCTTTTTCTTTTTGCGAATACAGACTAACACAGCTGCTACTCTGAAACACAATAGAGCAGTTTTTCCATAATACAACCTTATATCAATCAGAATTCATAAGTTGCATAGACATAGCCCCAGTTCACCACACTATAATTAGAGGTTTCAGAATAGCAGCCATGTTAGTCTGTGTCATAAATATAAAGGGAAGGGTAACCACCTTTCTGTATACAGTGCTATAAAATCCCTCCTGGCTAGAGGCAAAATCCTTTCACCTGTAAAGGGTTAAGAAGCTAAGGAACCTGACCCAAAATGGCCAATGAGGGGACAAGATTCTTTCAAATCTGGAGGAGGGGACAAAGGGTTTTGTCTGTCTGTGTGATACCTTTGCCGGGAACAGATCAAGGATGCAAGCCTTCCAACTCCTGTAAAGTTAGTAAGTAATCTAGCTAGAAAATGCATTAGATTTCCTTTCGTTTTTTGGCTTGTGAAATTCGTTGTGCTGGAGGGAATGTGTATTCCTGTTTTTGTGTCTTTTTGTAACTTAAGGTTTTGCCCAGAGGGATTCTCTATGTTTTGAATCTGCTTACCCTGTAAAGTATTTACCATCCTGATTTTACAGAGGTGATTCTTTTACCTTTTCTTTAAATAAAATTCCTCTTTTAAGAACCTGATTGATTTTTCATTGTTCTTAAGATCCAAGCGTTTGGGTCTGTGTTCACCTGTACCAATTGGTGAGGATATTATTATCAAGTCTACCCCAGGAAAGGAGGTGTAGAGCTTGGGGGGATATTTTGGGGGAAGGCATCTTCAAGTGGTCTCTTTCCCTGTTCTTTGTCTAAGTCGCTTGGTGGTGGCAGCATACTGTTCAAGGACAAGGCAAAGTTTGTACCTTGGAGAAGTTTTTAACCTAAGCTGGTAAGAGTAAGCTTAGGGGGTCTTTCATGCATCTGTACCCTAGAGTTCAGAGTGGGGAAGGAACCTTGACTGTCTGTATCCGCAAAAAGAACAGGAGTACTTGTGGCACCTTAGAGACTAACAAATTTATTTGAGCATAAGCTTTTGTGGGCTACAGCCCATGTTACATTTTGTACAATCTCAATATCTTCACATGAGATACGTGGCAATCTTTCCACAATTACCATGAATTTAATCAGTGTAGTCATTTTTCTTTTGGAGCTAGCATTCAAAAGGGGAGAGGACAACAGACATCCAGGTGCAAAAAATGATTATTATGATCTGGTCAGGATACAGAAACTGAGCTGGTCAGAAAAATTTGATGATTCATTCGAATTTTACAATTTGTTAAAAACCAAAATGCTTCACAGCGACAGTTTGATCTGGATGAAGTTCCAATGGAATTCAGGTAGGATTCTGTCAGAAACACGCCTGGTTTCGTGTCCAGGTCCTTGATAGTTCACCCACTAAGGGCTTCGGTAGCCTGCCAGATGGACTGTCCCAGAGCCATTTTCTCCACTTAGTTTTGCAGAGGATTTTTGGTTTTATTCCATATTGGAATTAAATCAAATTTTAAAATATTTAAATCCTCTGCAAAACAGAATTACCTTTCTCCATTACTCTAATGTGCTTTCTGACTAGCTTGTCAGTAAATAAGTTATCACTTCATACAGTTAAAATTTACTCATCTGAATAGTTGCTCTTGTTATGGGCTTCAGCATGAGTGACCTCTGTCTAAGACACTTATATGATCCTCATCACCATATTATCTGAGAACCTCCCAATTTTTAAACATATTGATCTTCACAACACTCTGTGGGATAGGAAAATGCTATTATCCCCATTTTATAGATGCAGAACTGAGGCACACATAGACCAAGGAACTTGTCCAACTCACCAGGAAGTCTGTGATGCAGCCAGGATTTGAACCACGGTCTCCAAATCCTTATCTAGTGCCCTGACCACTGAACCATCCTGCCTCTGAGTTGATGAATGCTATTGGTTTACCAACTGACCTAAAAATTGTTTTCAGACAATCACAAACTAGGATTTTTTTCTCTCAGACAGATGAATAAAAATATGTACAACTACAATATAGGAATTATTTACAAAATCAATATGCATTGAAAATAATGGGTAACCCACCTACCTCTCACACACTCCACCCATTTGCCTCTGGGCAAGATTGCTGTGTTCTGGACAGCTGTCCTCAGAGGTTAAGCAAGAGCCATGGGTCTACTGGAAATTTATGGGGGCTCTCTAGAAGAATAATTCTGATGCCAGATTAAAAAATGTATGGTGTCTCCACCTGAGGAAACAAGCTTTGCACCTTTAGTATAAGATTTGGTCTCCGCAAGAAATCAGAGGGAAAGTCAAAGTAACCTCTTTACAGCAAGGAGAGCAATGCTTACTATCTAAGGAGCAAATAAACACACATGTGTGCAGTTAGAGAGAGCGAGGCCTGTTGCTGCAGTAAGGGACTTCAGCGATGGGGTGGGAGATAGGGTGCAATGCATTGTGATAGGGTGAAGCTCTCTCAGGAACCAATGAGTCTCTGTGTAAGGGTGAGATTTGTGTAACCTACACTAAACAGTGGCAGAGGGTTACCAAGAGACACAGATGTTTCTAAGGAGGGCAGAATTCAGTATCTAAGGTACTGGAGTTTGCAGAAAATAAGTTGAGTGCTCGGCTGAGCCCTCCATTTCCTTCTGAGCTCCTGGTCTGATTCTCCCAAACGATGTGCTGCCTTTCCACAGTGTTTTACTCCCCATCTGCTAGTGAAAAAACCCAGTGTTTGATTCCTTCAGAAGGCTTCTGGCACCCTTTCCCAGACTCCACTGGCTACTTTCTGAAGAGGTGAGCTCTTGTTGCTATGGCAACTGGAGCCAAAGCCTGGACTCCAGTTAGGTTTTGGAATCAATTTATGTCCAGGCATTTTGTTACAGTGAGACTATTTTCCTTATCCTCTTGGCTATACAGGCAAAGATTGGCAGAACTGGCTCACAGAATAATGGTAAACACCATGGGCAGGTGAAGGGTCATATTCATCTTATTAAAACTGAAATTTCACAAAATCCCAGCTGTATGTTTCCACAGGAGGTAAAATCAGATATTCCACCCATGAGTCATTAACTATGCTTCTAACTTCCAGCAGATCTACAGGAAGAAAAGGAGACCCCACTGAGAAGGAGTATAAAAAAAATGAAGCACAAAAATGAGGAAATTAAACCAGTTTTGTAATGATTTGATATAAATAGTTTGTCCACTCTTGTGTGCCCAGACCTTCTGCCACATACCACTAGATGAACTGCCTCATAAACAAGATATGTTACATACAATGAATGTGAGTAACAGTGACCTCCTTAAAATTTGTCACTAACAACCTTACACTTTCCTAGTTAAAGGCAAATATTTAGTGCTTGCTAATGGAAAGTTATGTTGTCAACAAACTTCTATTGCCAAATTTTAATTTAAACTGAGTATATAATACCTCAAGCTGGGAGGCCTGCTCAATGAAAGATATTTCATACAGTCTCTCTAAATCTAATCTAAGTGACATAATGCTATTCATTTAATTTCAATTACTATTAAAGTTTGCTTAGTTAATCCGTTTAGCGTGTCCTTTATGCACTGTATTTGATTAATTCATTTGGAAATGCCTGTCTAAAGTGGTCTAAGTAGACAATGAATCAGGAAAGCAATTTTGTCCTGTAACTCCAGGTTTCTCAAACTGCCAAAGAGGGTAAAGCAGGTAATTAGTAATTAACAGTGAATGTCGGATATTTTCCCACTACTATAACTTTGGGTAGAATAAGTAGGTATTTTAAAAATTGCAATCTCTACAAGTCTTTCAATAATCATAGAATCATAGAATATCAGGGTTGGAAGGGACCTCGGGAGGTCACCTAGTCCAACCCCCTGCTCAAAGTAGGACAAATCCACAACTAAATCATCCCAGACAGGGCTTTGTCAAGCCTGACCTTAAAAACCTCAAAGGAAGGAGATTCCACCACCTCCCTAGGTAACGCATTCCAGTGTTTCACCACCCTCCTAGTGAAAAAGTTTTTCCTAATATCCAACCTAAACCTCCCCCACTGCAACTTGAGACCAACATGAGAATCTCTAAAATAGCTAGAGCAATGAGATAGTCTAAAATTACTATGGAGTAGGATAGAATTATTCATTCTTAGATGTTTAAATTCCTTGCAGGTATAATTTGGGTGTAGCATAATTGAAAAAAGCTATTTTGAATCCCTACAAGAAAAAGATATGGATTGGAAGGTCCCATTATCATTCCCATACTATTATCTCCTGCCAACATATTGAATGCCCCATTACATTCACAACAGTCCAGAGGTAGAATACATTTAGCACCTCCAAATAGGATGTTGCTAACAAAATATTCTAACACATTGAGCCCTTTACCTGTGGGGATGGAGTGTGTATACTCTGGTTTATACTACAGTGCATCTAACTAATGAAAGAAATAAGAATTGTCATACAAAGCTCACACCATCATTCTTTCAAGTTTTCCATTATTAAATTACTCCTCTGCCTGGTAGAAATGTTGTGGCCCCACTGCAAACCTTGATTTGCTATTATGTGGATCAAACGTTGTCATGAACAGGAAATTGTAACATAAATTGCTTCATTTTCAGGAAAAGTAATGAATTATGCATTATGTCTAGCACTTTCAGGAGCACTGAACTCACTTAATAAAGGCCAAAGCAAACCCTGATTCCTGAGCAAAGACTGTTTGTTTTATGATCAATGATTGGAAACCTTCTCCTCCAACTCCCCACTTTAAATGTAGGCACATGGGTTTTATAGCCAATGAATCCACATAGTGAAGGAATGGAACCTCCCTGCATTGCTTTTCTGTGGATGGAAAGACTCTTCACACACACACACACTTACTGATGACATACATTTTGTTTTTCATTAGTGTTTATGGTACTTTTGAGGAGATCTGTATTATGCTGTCTTTGAGAATATCCATATTCGTTCACATGCAGTAGGATTTAGTTGTATGTAATCTCAGTAAGAAAATGTTTTCAGTCCTCCACGTGATATATGTTCCTGATTCTTTTCTTCTTCCTTTTTTCACCTGAACACATTAGTGTCTGTTATTCCTAAGAGTAATGGTTAATTATTTATTTTGATGTAAGGGCCATCACTATATTTAGAATCTATGGCAGCTAATGGCATATACTGTACTGTTCCTCTTAAATTTTACTCTCCTACAATTTATTTTACATAGCTTTAACTTACTATCTATTGGTATTGGTTAGACTAGAGGACATCTATAACTACTGAGATCACAGTGGCTACTAACTTATGCAAAAATATCTGTTCTTGCTGTTACCTTATCTTTCTGCTCCTCTTTCTGGTATTTCATTGTATTACCGCCTATTGTATATTGTTTAAATCCTAAAATTGTGAGCTACCTGGGACAGAATCTGTCTCTTTTTCTATTAGTGTCTAATACAATGGGGTCCTAAACCATATATGGGGTTGTTAGGTATTACAACAATAGAAATGGATAATAATTTTATCCAACATAGTATTAACAATTCCTATGCCTTTTAACTAGGATTTATGTATTGGTACATTGCACTGCACAGTTAAAACAATTATTGTGTCTGAAAAAGTAAAATGCATGTATACAGGAACGTTTGTCCTTGCCTACTCTAGTACTGTATTTTTTTCAAAGCAAACATGTACTTTATTATCTATTGCAGTAGTGAGCATTTATATACATAGTGGTCCAGGTGCTAAGGTGTGTCAGCGCAGTACTTGGCACACTGGAGGGAGAGGGGATTAGGTGGTTTTCCACCACCTTTATGACCCTAGCCTCAATCCTGGCAGCAGCCTCAAAGCTGCTCTAATTTACAGCAACAGAATTGGCCACTGTGCTGGCCTAGGATCTCAGGAGAATAGTGCACTCTTTCCACATCCCTGATGTCTCCTAGCAGTGGAGGAGAGCTAGGAGCAGAGTGTTAAGATGGAGTGGGGGAGAAGTTCTGGCCCAGTGTTTATAAATTCACATTATTAGTCTAAGTGATTGTGAAAACCAACATCTTGGCTGACACTGGCAACTGAACTTGGGCTCTCTCAACAGCTTAAGCTGCATAGCATGGGTTTGTAGGTTGGGGCTCTAACAAACATTGTTTGTGAATTGGTCATGGAGTGGGGGCAGGTAACACACCCTGACCAGTAGGTTACACCATCACTATCAGTTATTGGGGGGGGAGGGGGAACCTAATATCTTAAAAGAAAAGTCACCAGTCTGTGCTGTCTTAAAAGAAGTCCTCCTTCAATCAAACAAAACCATCAGTGATCAGTCATTTACTTCACAAAATGGTGACTTGGCCAGGGTTTAATAACTGGGCTTGGATAACAAGAGCAAATATCAAATGAGAAGGTATTATAGCTATTAACAATATAGATTTTAAGGGTAAGAAAGTGAACATTCATCATACATTATAGGGAGAAGTGAGAGTCTCATTTACGTGAACATTTATTAGGTCTTATTTTCAGATTTCAGGGAATAGCCTTGCAGAGGTCAGTGCTCCTGAAAGTGCTAGAAATGGACCAGAATGAAGAAGGAAGTCATCTAGTTATTCAGAAACCAAAGTGCAGCAGTATCAGTGGAAGGCTGCTCTCATCGGTCCACCAATATGCTTCATTTTTATGACTGAGAAACTACTTTTAAGGGTTAAAGTGTACTATGCAATCTTGCCGATGCAATCTTTCACACTAAGGTTTTTCTAGGGTGGCCATCATTGTAATATTTGAGTTCTGTTCTTTCACCTGTGTCAAAAGGTGTCAAAATTGTATTGGTAATGTATTGTTGTGAACACCTGCATTAGATCACCAATTTATTTAACATTTATTTTACCATCCAACTATCTGTTAGTAATTATTTTTAACAGTAGATCTAGCAGAATTATTTTTAAAGGTGCAGGCATGGAGAAAAACTTTTAGGGCTAAGAATTAATGTTTAAAGAATAGGTTTCAGAGTAACAGCCGTGTTAGTCTGTATTCGCAAAAACAAAAGGAGTACTTGTGGCCCAACTTGATTATCATACACATTGTAAGGAGAGTGATCACTTTAGATAAGCGATTACCAGCAGGAGAGTGGGGTGGGAGGAGGTATTTTTTCATGCTTTGTGTGTATATAAAAAGATTTTCCACACTTTCCACAGTATGCATCCAATGAAGCGAGCTGTAGCTCACGAAAGCTTATGTTCAAATAAATTGGTTAGTCTCTAAGGTGCCACAAGTACTCCTTTTCTTTTTGTTTAACGGATAAAACCACTTCCACTCAAGAAGAAACCCATATTTGATGTGGGTTCGAACACAAATATTGTATGTATTACAAAGGGCTGCAGCTGACTATGATTCAGTACTAAAATGGGTATTATTCTGTGCTGGTTTTATCTGCCATATCTTGTTTCCATTACAGCCTTTCACAGAGAAGATATGACATTACAGTTAAATGTGATTCATGACAACAATTTTGTAATGGAACCCTAATAAGTTTATTAGTCCCTAGAAGCCAATGTGTTCTATAAAGGGAAATGGCTGTCCAGAGCTTTTATCCAGGCAATCTAAGAATTTATTTTTTCTGCTACATATTATTGAGCTTGATATTACTGTTTAGGCTTGAATGCCTTTGTAATGGTAGATTATCCTCTGTTTTCTATGTGCCAACAGAAAAAAAAGAGGATAATAGCCTTGATAAAGAGGGACTTTTTGATGGATAACCTAAAATAGCGTACCAGAGACAGCTAATCTAAGAAAGAACTGCCATTCAAGGTGGAATTACATTGAGTTTGTATGTGATGGGCATTTAAAAACTAAATCTCAGTAAATGCATGTGTGTTTACATTGTGCATTTTGTTGTCAACTTCCTTACAGAGGTGGTCACTATCCAATATTAATACATCCAATGAAATGAAAATTGTCACAAGGAAGGGGGGAATGACAATAATTAAGTGATGGACCTTTTTAAAGATGGTGCCGTAGCTGAGCACCTTATGAAACTACATTTTCCAATTTTGTTAACTAAGGATTAAAATAGTCAGAAGGAAAACCAAAAACAATTAGGTGATACTTATGGCATATATTGCACTAGATTCTCAGCTGACATAAATGGGTGTAAATTCATTGAAATCAATGGAACTATGCCAGTTTACATCAAATGACGATCTGGCTTACTATATATTTTATATGCTATATGATTAGGGTAAATAGCAATGTACATAGCTTGGTGAATGTGTGTGACTCTGGGCTGAAATGCATTTGGCAGAATGAGTGGGAGCACACTGATAGGCAATGTTCCAAGACTAAAGTGCCAAAGTAAGGAACTCTAGATCAAATGCAGCACTGCAAGTCTGCTGGCTGCATCTGCTCTTCTTACGTGCACAGAAATAGAGCTGCAGGAAATGCTCAAAATGACCCCTCAAATCTTCTGATTTCTGCATTTGTTACAAACTCAAAACTCAGGCTGGGTCACTAAAAAGGAGTTCCATGGTTCAAAATCATCCACATGAACCCTAATTGGTGTTATGGGTTTGAAGCAAAATCATCTGCAATTTGTGGTTTTGTAGTATTGAAATTTGAAAGCAGAGTTGGACTGAGGTAGCTATGTTCAGATTCAGGTCATGGACTTAGTTCTGAAGCCAAATTGGATGAGGGATTGTATTTGGAGGATACTGAAATCTCACAAACTGTTCTGGAGAGATTTCCACCATATTTTTAGTAGTAGAAATCTCACTAAATCAATTATTCTCTCTCTATTTCCTCTGCTTTCAGCCAAAAATCTAATGAGAATGGCTGTTCTCAAGAAATTTCAGCTGCCTCCAAATGAAAGCAGAGTACAAGCCTCTTCTGAGTTTAGATCCACCCAAGAACCAAAACTGAATGACGGATTCAGATCCAAGGATCTGAGTCCAGAATCCCTTGAAATGTACAGCAGTTTATTACTTAAATGTGCAGGCTTGACTAATCTCTACTTGAAACCAATTGAAACTCAGCCATTTCACTTATGTTTCACTTTGAGATTTGGTGTCTAACCCCAGAATTATAAACAAACTTCAGAGGAGAAAAGGGATCAGAACTGGAATAACTATAAGAAATCATAAAAAGGAACATCTTAACTCAAATAGGTCGGAAACAAAGCCCAGATCATGAATCTCTGAACTTAGGCAGCGTTTGAATGTGAACCTAGATATGAACCCAAATTTTTCAAATGGCTCTTATCTTTATAATATGCTGAACCAGGAAAAACATTTTCAAAAGTGCTTAAGTGATTTAGGAGCCTGTGTTCAATTTTCAGAAGTAACTTAGGAATTTTAATGAGATTTAGATTCCCAAATGATTATGGGTCAGATTTTAAAGGTATTTAGGTACCTAGTGGGTTTTTCAGAAGTACCTAAGCAGGTTAGGTGCCTAACTCCCATTTACTTCAATAGCAGTTAGCTATCTAACCTATTTAAGTACTATTGAAAATCCCATTAGGCATGTATTTGAATCTTCATGAGCCTAAATACCTTTGCAAATTGGCCCTAAGTGACTTCTGAAAATGGCCCTTAATCACCTAGGCATTTTTGCAAATTTGACTCCAGATCTAAATATCTATAATCATTTCAATGTTCAAGATTTAGGTTCAAATTTTGCAACTTGTGATGGTTTTCTAGTTATGAGCAAAATATTTGAGTTTCAAAATTTGACACAATCAAGACTGCCAACTGTCTGACATATGAGGTAATGATATACAATTTCCAGCAAACAACTATTCTCACTAAATTTCAAATTTATGAGGGGGGGAAACTTTCTCTAACCATATAAATAACTAGGCACACAGCAGTCATGGAAGCATATTAAAGCATATGAGTTTTTGTTTGCTGATCATTGATGAAAGGGACAGATTACAGAGATCACTGTTCTTTGTCAAAATGAATCACCTTTTCTTTCATGAGCATATACCTTTTGGGTCCATTGTGATATTAAAATGTAATATTGCTCATCTGAATGGCCTTCTTTCAAATAAGTTCCAATAAATCAACACTGAGAGCAAATAAGCTAAACTCAGGTTGAAAGGCCAGAGAGATACAGGTGCAGGTATTGAAAAATTGTATGCTGTTCATCTGATAATATGTTTTTATCCTGTTTTTATTATTATAACAAAAAAGGGATTTAAATGCTCAGATCTTTTTTTCTTTGGTATCTAAGCAAGGAAAAGCGTATTTATGGGTATCATTGAAACTTATCAAAAACCATTCATCTTGGAATCCCATTTTGATATCTCTAAATCAAGACTGGATGCCTTTCTAAAAGATATGCTCAACCACAAGTTATAGGTTTGATACGGAAATCACTTGATTAAATTCCATGGCTTATGTTATGCAGAAGTCATTCTAGATTATCAAAATTGTCCCTTCTTGTTTTAAAACATATGCAACTTTGAAATATTCTATATGGAAAACAAAATATAAGTCACACTCCAAAGCTGAGGGGTATCCAATCTTAGAGGGCTATGCAGAAAATCTTCTAGGTCACACATAATTTACATTGAAATGAGTATACTTTTTTTAAAAAATGCACACGGTTATAAAGTTTATTTGTGTTTGTATCTTTCTTGGCCAGCAAACAGACCAACTTCACTTGGAGTTTCAATTCACTCACCAGCAATGAAAACAAAATAAAACATTCACAGAACCATAGAGGGAACAGCTGATGTGTTTTGGAAGCCCTGGGCAATTGTTTTCCCAGTGGACAAATAGATACAGATACAGTAGTGAGCAGGATTCCCTTATTCTGCCTAACTTGACTCAGAATAGAGACACTGAGATTCCAAAGTGATATGCACCTTAGATATAAGGCCTTCTACTACATCTGCTAAACAACCTTCTCCCTCCCGCTCTCTCCCGCTCCCTCCCCGCACCATCACCCATGCCCACAATTCTCTCCACTCCCTGATGTGCTCCTGAAGGAAAAGAAAAGTAACCAACACATCTTGTGGAAGCTTTCTTCACTTCAACACCAACGTGGAGAAGAGGGGAAAATCTACCATACACTGTTGGTCTGCCTTAAGACGGGAAAAAGATCACCATGCTTCCAGATGCTTTATGGGAAGAATCTCATGATTTGATGGCTAAAGCAGCTCCCATTTCCCTGGGGAGCATAAAACTGATGACTGACATAATACTTCGTGTTTCATTCAGTCACTAAATAATAGCTGATTGAACTCCTTTATTCAACTAAAATGAGCAGAATGGGGAAAGGCCACCAAGAGATAAGCAGTATAACTAGTCAAAATTTCTTCTGCAATGAACACAGACCATTGTACAACTGAACCAGCGAAGTGAATGCAACTAGCAGTAGTACATTCTGTTACAATAGCATATTGGTGTTGCTTTAAAGAAATCTTTGCTAAATCTGCAGGTTAAGAGAATTTTTATGTTTTCACAGAATCCATAATGAATGCAGCCTGAATTAAGATATTAAGGAGTTCTTCTCTGTTAGGTGCAATGTGTTTTAAACAGCATAATCCCTGGAGCACATTGAAATTTAGTGAAATGAAACATTCTAGCCTAGGGGACTAATTACTCACTGCCTTGCATTTTGTGTACTCATACACCTGTACAAAGTGAATACAATGTGGGTGTAAAACTCTATTTTCTGTTTAAACGTGATTTAAGGGAAGTAATTTGAGATAATAAAAATAATCAGAGAGATAATTTTCAGCAGTAGGCCTGAAAGGTCTGGAAGAGTATTGCAGTGTATCTAATCTCAGAAAATCCTCTGTGTTTCACAGCTAAGATCTCACTTCCTTTATCTCACCACTTATAAGCTTTCGCTTTGATTATACATGAAGGCATTTTCAATTTGTTTGGAATATCATTTTACATATCCCTGCCTGACTTCCGTGAGAAGGCATAATATAGTTGCCCAGAATTTGCTTAAGTGTTTGACTCCTAATTGCCTGAGAGTTTTTCTGGTTTTATTAGCTTTCTCTTTCATTTTCTTTAATACTCCAAGTTTTAATCCCAGAAGAGGTGAAGGAAATAAATTGTTCATTTAAGCAAGGCCTTTGGAGAGGCCTATCTAATTACAGGCTAGGGACAAAGTAAGAAAGCAATATTAACTTTCAAGAACAAAGGTAGCTACCATAAAATCCTACAGAATCAATACATCCTTTATTTTGCAGATTTTATGTGCAGGGCCATTATGTGCAGGTCTCAGTGGAAAAGATGGAAGATTGAGCAGGTACACCTTGATCAAGGACTTTTGTGATAAGTTTTGGCCCAGATCAGGAATACTTGGTAGCTGTACAATTATATATTTCTACCTTCAATGAAAGGAATAACGAATATCACTGACAGCTATTGATGGACATTTGAAGAATAAATATTCAATATATTCAGTTATTTGAATATTGTAGTTTTGAAAGTTTCACTCAGATCTAAATGCTATTTTTGCTTCAATTCTGCTAAAAGTGTCATTCTATGCTGAAAAGTGTTTCTCTAAAAATGGCATCACTGCCATGCATCACAATGATTTCCAAGTGTGTACAATATACAATTAAATCATGTTTTTAACAACCAATCCTGCAATTGAATCTCCAATCTACAAACTCACTGGATTCTCACTAGCCAATACATCACCAAGAATAAAGATTCTGAACAACTTAATTATCAATTATTTGATTTAGTTGGGAATTGGTCCCGCTTTGAGCAGGGGGTTAGATTAGATGAACTCCTGAGGTCCCTTCCAACCCTGATATTCTATGATTCTATCATCAATTCTATTGATTATGTGCAAATCAGAATAGAATCCAGTTCCCTTTTATAGTGCTACGTTGGCTCTGCAATAGTAACAGAAGGAGAAATAGGGAGAGTAAAACTAGTCAGTGAAATAAGCAGGTACACCTCTAAATACATCTTGGGAACAAAGTGCTTAAATATAGAGAGTCACATATTAAGAAACAGAACTATAATAAAGGGGGCAGGGAAAAGATAAATAATAAAAACAAGAAAGTAAAAAACATGAATGAAACAAATTTAGAGAGACTGCAACAAAAAAAAGAAAGATCAAAAATTCAAAAGAAATTTTCCTTTTATAAACTTTATTCTGTACTCAAATCTAACCCACTTTTATATATATATATATATAACAGGAGCCTAGTATTTCACAGCTAGTCACTCACCACTAAACTATCTAGGCCAGGGGTAGGCAAACTTTTTGGCCTGAAGGCTGCATCAGGTTTCAGAAATTGTATGGAGGGCCGGTTGTGGGGGCTGTGCCTCCCCAAGCAGCCAGGAGTCGCCCGGCTCCTGCCCCCTATCCACCCCCCCACACACACTTCTCCCCCACTGATGCCTCCCTGCATTCCTGCCCCCCTGTTCCCTGATGGCCCCCCCAGCACCCCTGCTCAGACTGCCCCCCCCCCCCGTTGCCCCATCCAATCTCCCCCTCCTTCCTGACTGCCGCCCTGGGACCCCTGCCCCCATTCAACCCCCCAGTTCCCTGCCCTCTGACTGCCCCAACCCCTATCCACACCCCCACCCCCTGACCACCACCCCGAACCCACTGCCCTCTATCCAACCCCCCCTGCTCCCTGCCCCCTTAACGCGTTGCCTGGAACAACGGTGGCTGGCGATGCTACAGCTGTGCCGCATGGCTGGAGCCAGCCACGCCACCATGCAGCACAGAGCACTGGGTTAGGCCGGGCTCTGCAGCTGCCCTACTCCTGGAGCTCCCAGCCGCACCGCCCAGAGCTTTGTGCTGGTGCCACAGTGAGCTGAGGCTGCGCTTGAGGGGAAACGGGGGGGAGGGGCCGGGGACTAGCTTCCCAGGCCAGGAGCTCAGGGGCCGGGAAGGAGGGTCCCGCGGACCATATTTCACCCACCTCTGATCTAGACACTAACTAATATTGTGTGCCAGTACTGTCAGTTAAGCAGCCGTGATTACCATTCACTACCATTAGGCTAAATCAGTTTCTTGAGGAATGTTCTGTCACAGTTGTTTCAACTTAAGGTGTCCAAATTAAATAGAGTTGCTTGTAATAACATTTTAAAATCTACAAAACATCTGTCATCTTCAAACACTTTTCCCATGATAGACCAAATGTTAATCCGTCACACCAGCATAAGTGCGTATGCTGAGCACCTCTGGAGCAGAGTTGGGAGTCCTAAACAAGGAAATGCTGGAACACACATGCAGTATTTCTGGAACTATCACTCATAAGTAATATTACTGAACATTCTTCCATAAAAGTCCTGGAAGAGCATTGCTTCTCTGCTTTCTTCCCCTTGCGCTGATTCAGATGATGCCAGAGTTGTGTCGTGCATTTTGCCTTTTTCACCTGGGATTTGAAATTCATTCCTCCACAGGGGATCAGGATTTCAGTGAGACTCACTGGTGCCTTGTTTTTTTTGCTAATCCTCTTCAAAGGGGTGAATTTAATCTTGGCAGAATAGCCTATCCCTACAGTCTTTCTTTGGCTGGTTCCATAGTGGACACCCATCAATCAACTCTTCTTGCTAAATTGATTTATTTAATTTGCAGGAGAGAATCAAACCCCAAAACTTTTATTTTAGGTGGTTAAAGTCTATTCCCTTGAATGGAGTATAAAGGGAATTTAGTATTCTTACCTGTAATTTTGGTGTTGCAGTATGGATCTTTTTCTGTATGAAGAAGTCATAGTTGAAGGATACTTTCCTTTGCTCTGCAGCAGAAAGACATTGCAGTTCATGGGAAGCAGCTGACAGTGACTGCCATTGAGAGCCCTCTCATAAGAGAATTAGCCCAAGATTAAAAAGATGCTGTAAAGTCTATTAATTTAGCTTTGAACTCAATAATTACTTCTTCCCCCAAAGGAATCATTTTATATCTCGCTATACAAATCATTATCCTGAAATGCATTAAGTGCCGATTGAAGAATCTATTGCCTGAAAATTGTATCTAAAGTGGATAGCAATTCAGAGTGTGTGCATGCGCACCTGTGTGTGTGTGTATGCACGCAAGTGCATGCACCTAAAGCCTAACACTATTACAATTAACAGACTAACTCAAGTGGTGGGGGCCTAAGATTCTGGAAAAGGAGGTGTTGAGTTCTTTCCACTGATGCCTCTGAAATTCAGACACCATGAAGTCCTATGTAGCCACAGAACCTTAGAAGTCAAATTAAATCTCTTCCTTTCCTTAAATGTACAGGATTTTTTTTCATAGGTGAAATACTGCAATTAAGAGATCTATGGGTCTTAGAGGAATGGTTGGGCCTTAGAAATGCCTATACATTGTGCATTGCACTGTATGTGTAATCCATAAATATTAGCAATGGAGCAATATTTTATCTGAGGAGCAGCATTTTCTTTCTTTTTTAAACTAGCTGCTTCATTTTTCTGTTCAGCAGCCAATATTATGAACTTTGTTTATCCCCCTAGGTTATCACACTTTCCATCCTTTTGGTCTTTATACACACACACACTTTTTTTTTTTTACTGCAGTGTATTGATTGTGAACTATGCTGGATACAATATTGATTGGCACCCTGGATTGTTGCATGAGGATTATTGCTAAAGACTTTTTCCTTCTTCTGAGGAAGCACCTTTCTCCTGGAAAAGAAAAACTATTATTTTAAATAGTCTGTATTGCTCATTCTCAGGCATTCAGTTGAACTGCTGCTGTTTTTTACAATATGTATTGTAAAAGAGTAGAATGTATTAATTTTGTCCTCCAACGGGTGACATATGCTTTGTGTTGGTTCACTGGGAGCTCAAAACTTTATTTATATTATGAAATAGCTGGAAAGAAACCATGTTGTTACCAGAATATTTTCTTAACTTGTCGTGAAGTTAAGAACACATATGATCATAGAACTGGGGTTCAAATATAGATGACCAGTTAGTAGATTTTGGAAGAGTTTTGGCAAATATCAGGTGACAGTCTGTACCCCTATATTCACCCCTTTTACAGGACTATGATAAATTTTGTACAAAGTATGCCTTGTGAGGCATCATTTGAAAACTCATAATTTGCTGATCATTATTGTCCTGGTAAAATATGTGGGGCAACATAGCATGTAACATTATAGGATTCTTCTGTACAGTATTACTAGACATGTTCCAAATCAGGGGGAGCAGCCACAAAGCAGTTCTCCAGAGACAAAAGGCTAGCCAACGCCTTAGGCAGGGGTCAGCAAAATCAAATGGACCATCACCTGGTCAAGTGGCCATTCTTTGGAAGGAAAGAGGATGTAGGTGAAAATCTACATCTCAACAAAGAAACAGCTTGGGGTTCCCATCCATACAGACTTTGTCTCCTGAACCTCAGCTGGAGATGATTTTCGAAGAAGAAAAAGAGCTATAAGAGGAGATGCTCCAAATTCTCTCTCCCTTCCTCCCTCTCTACCCATGGCATTGACAACATTTGATGAACAAAGAAAGCATCATTGGACTGGGGGGAGGGATCCTGACCAAAAGAGATTCCACTAGTAAGACTACTGAAACATGTGGTGAGCAAGTCTTTGCTTTGAATTCATTTAGTCTTCAGTTAGGCTTTGGTTGTGTTTTATTTTTATTTTCTTGTAACCAATTGACTTTTATTCCTCATTACTTGTAATCACTTAAAACATATATTTTCATAGTTAATTTATATGTTTTATTGTTTTATCTAAACACCACCCTATACCGGAAACCTACTGACCGCTATTCCTACCTACATGCCTCCAGCTTTCACCCTGACCACACCACACGATCCATCGTCTACAGCCAAGCTCTGCGATACAACCGCATTTGCTCCAATCCCTCAGACAGAGACAAACACCTACAAGATCTCTATCAAGCATTCTTACAACTACAATACCCACCTGCGGAAGTGAAGAAACAGATTGATAGAGCCAGAAGAGTTCCCAGAAGTCACCTACTACAGGACAGGCCTAACAAAGAAAATAACAGAACGCCACTAGCTGTCACCTTCAGCCCCCAACTAAAACCCCTCCAACGCATTATTAAGGATCTACAACCTATCCTGAAGGATGACCCAACACTCTCACAAATCTTGGGAGACAGGCCAGTCCTTGCCTACAGACAACCCCCCAACCTGAAGCGAATACTCACCAACAACCACATACCACACAACAGAACCACTAACCCAGGAACCTATCCTTGCAACAAAGCCCGTTGCCAACTGTGCCCACATATCTATTCAGGGGACACCATCACAGGGCCTAATAACATCAGCCACACTATCAGAGGCTCGTTCACCTGCACATCCACCAATGTGATATATGCCATCATGTGCCAGCAATGCCCCTCTGCCATGTACATTGGTCAAACTGGACAGTCTCTACGTAAAAGAATAAATGGACACAAATCAGATGTCAAGAATTATAACATTCATAAACCAGTCGGAGAACACTTCAATCTCTCTGGTCACGCAATCAGAGACATGAAGGTCGCTATCTTACAACAAAAAAACTTCAAATCCAGAGTCCAGCGAGAAACTGCTGAATTGGAATTCATTTGCAAATTGGATACTATTAATTTAGGCTTAAATAGAGACTGGGAGTGGCTAAGTCATTATGCAAGGTAGCCTATTTCCCCTTGTTTTTTCCTCCCCCTCCCCCCCCCAAGACGTTCTGGTTAAATTTGGATTTATGCTGGAAGTGGCCCACCTTGATTGTCATGCACAGTGTGGGGAGAGTGGTCAGTTTGGATGAGCTATTGCCAGCAGGAGAGTGAGTTTGTGGGGGGGGGGGGGGGGTGAGAGAACCTGGATTTGTGCTGGAAATGGCCCACCTTGATTATCATGCACATTGTAGGGGGAAGTGGTCACTTCGGATGAGCTATTACCAGCAGGAGAGTGAGTTTGTGTGAGTATGGGGGTGGGGGAGTGAGAAAACCTGGATTTGTGCTGGAAATGGCCCACTTTGATTTTCATGCAGGTTGTAAGGAGAGTGGTCACTTTGGATAGGCTATTACCAGCAGGAGAGTGAGTTTGTGTGTGTGGTTTTTGGAGGGCGGTGAGGGGGTGAGAGAACCTGGATTTCTGCAGGAAATGGCCCACCTTGATTATCATACGCATTGTGAAGACAGTGGTCACTTTGGATGGGCTATTACCAGCAAGAGAGTGAGTTTGTTTGTGGGAGGGCAGAGGGTGAGAAAACCTGGATTTGTGCTGGAAATGGCCCAACTTGATGATCACTTTAGATAAGCTATTACCAGCAGGAGAGTGGGGTGGGAGGAGGTATTGTTTCATGGTGTCTGTGTATATAATGTCTTCTGCGATTTCCACAGTATGCATCCGATGAAGTGAGCTGTAGCTCACGAAAGCTCATGCTCAAATAAATTGGTTAGTCTCTAAGGTGCCACAAGTCCTCCTTTTCTTTTTGCGAATACAGACTAACACGGCTGTTACTCTGAAACCTATGTTTGGATTGAAATTCCATTTGGGATAACAGAACTTGTGCATACTGTACATATTAAATTAATACAAAAATTATAATAAAGGGCTATATTCTCCAGCTTTTCTATTAATAAAATGATGGACTTTATATCAGCTTGTATTGTCCAGGAGAGAGCTGGGCAGTTCAAGACGTATATTTGCAGGGGGAAGTCTGTAACTGGGAATTTGTTTATGTTATTCTGCAGTGTAATTCAAGAAGGGCTGGCTATAGCACTATAACTAGGAGTAACTTACATGTTGGAGGCTGTGTGTGAGAAGACCAGGAGTGGTAACTCTCACAGCAAAACAGTATGAAAGGCACCCCAGGTTGGAGAACTGAGAGCACACAGCTGTTCATCAGTCTAGATTGTGCCATGGGTAATGTCACACACCCACAGTCATAAAAATAGCCAAGAGAGCTCAACAGATCTGTCGCTCTCACAAGCAGCTTGAGTAATGGAGCCCATATATGTTGAATTCCCAGGCATTCCGCAAGGACCATGCCCGAGGACTGAAGGCGGGTGGTGTTTTATTATTCATGAAAGGTTATTGGGGAAGGAGAGTCCTTGTTTTGTAATTGGTTTATTGTGAGTTTTGTTATTTTTAATGGACATATATACCCAGTGCTTGAGATGGGAGTCATATTTAAAAGCCCAAATAAATAAACGTACCCAAAGGGAAATGAACTATAACTTATTGTATATGAGATGGAATTTAAATGCTTAACTTGACTTGACTGACTCTAGTTTAAATCCCCTAGTGGCCAGAGTGTGCCCCTTTTAGGAAAACCCATGGAAGAGCCAGAAAAATCTGTCAGGTTCCTCTTAAGAGCTTCCTATGAGTTTTTCCATCAGGGGAACAATTTGCCTCCCCTGTGTAAGAAAATCGAGTTTCTGGCCTACAAACCAAATGGATCACAGGTAGATGAGGGAACACACAGGGCCAAAGGGCACTGGCTACCTGACAGCATGGCTTTAAAGGAATCATACTGCCCAGACTTCCCAGCCAGCAGCTGGGGATCACTGCCCCCTTTAAGTGGCATCCTTTGGCCCCTTAATACCGTCTGAACCATGTCACCCAGAAGGCTTGCATAAGTTATGGCTTGGAAGCTCAACAGTTGAGGGTCATTTCTAAATTGTTTTATAGTGTCCCAACAGATGTTGCACAACAATGCTCAGGAGTCTGAATCCTTATTTCCAGGTCCTGCACTCAATTAATTTGGCTCTGGTAACAGAATTATGCAATATGTGTGAGTGTCACAATATGTTTATGTCCTTTCCAGAGGTTTTCCTCCCATCAAAGCATAAGAATGATCAGCGGTTGGGGTGCTGTTCCCCAGAACAGAGTTTTCAAGGGCATTATTCCATATACTGATGATACCCAGTCTCTTGATTCTGCCGGTATCACACACCGCAGCCAAAGAGAGTCTTACCTGTGTATGGGCTGCATGATAAGCTCCAGGAGAGCAGGTACCCACTGATCCAGACAGAAGTAAAATAGATGAGCTGTCTCTTTGCCTCCAGCCATCTATTTGAAGTTTACTAGAATATTTCATCCCATGTCTATTTGTCATGTGTTTTTAAATATTCATGCAGGACGTTTTCTTAACTGATGAGGTTTTTTTAATAGAGGTTCAACAGTCACAGTCCTTTCTCCATTCCTAAAGTTTCAAAGAGACTAACTTCAAAAGGAATAGCACTTTGCATGCCTTCAGGCCTGTCAATCAATTATGATGATAAACTGAAAAGGATAGGTTTCCTGCATGCCAACCAGCTGAAAATCATTCTGCATTGAGAAACACAAAATGTAATGAAATGATAATGATTTTATTAATAAATCAAACCATGGCTAAGGTCTTTTTAGAAAAAATTATGACAATTTGCAGCTGATTAGAAATTGCTATAAGCTAAGACAGAGGCTGGTAATGGTTAAAATTAACTGCCCAAAATTTTAATTTAGTTTTAATTAAGACATTATTGTATTATAATTAAATATTTATTGGTAAAGAAAATTAATTAAGGATAATATGCAAATAAAGGAAAATTGAGTTTCTGATGGAATTCAGCCATAACTATATGGGTAATTAAATTCTAACTTATGGAACTAGTCATGAAAGTTTTGGACTGTGAAGCTGCTAACTAAGGAGGCTCTACTGGTTTCTATAAATTCATCATGTGTCATGTATTAGAATAAAACTACTTCACCCACAAGATTATAGCATATGGGGAGATTTTCTGAGGCCAGCCAGAATACCAGTGTTATAATCTCTTTTTTTCCCCATCTACACTGCCAGGGGAGAGAAGAGGTTTGCTAAAGTGAAAAATATTTATTTACATCTTTTAAGAAAATCTTCAACAGTTTTGCAAGAGTATTAAAAATAAACTAACCCTGTAAGACTCAGTTCAGTTCACATAAATGCCTCATGTTTTTATAGAGTTGCATTGTTTTCCAAACTCTTCATTCAGCACTAGCTATAAGACATTGCGATGCAAGATTACCAAGGAGACTCTGCTACAGAATGAGAGCTTGTTATCATTTATGTAATTAATGCAAAATTATGTCAAAGCATTTCCATCGGGAACCTCTTATAAAGGCCAAAACTAAGATACCAGTAGACTCATGCTTTTATGAGAGAGTGCAACATTTAAAAAAATGCTTATATCCTAACACAGAGCCAAGGATATTCAAATATGAGGCAGCCCAAATATCCTTAGCATAGCCTCATTAAGTCTTCTAGGATGTGCTACACTTATTTCTTTATCTGTACACTCATTGAGGCAGTGACTGTGGGTGAAACCCTGACTCTCTTGAAGTCACTGGCAAAACTTCCATTGACTTCAGCTGGGCCTGGATTTCACTGTTGTACAATGGCTAGCATAATAGGGCCCTAATCCTGATTGGGACCCTTAGGTACTACTATAATATAAATATTAAATGAATACAAAAATAATAATAAAGGGCTATATCCTCCAGCTTTTACTCAAGTGAATGATCCCAGTGACTCTCGTGTGTAAGGATGATAGTGTAGTTTGATGCGAGGGCACTACTCAAGAGAATACAAAAGTGTTGTTATAGCTTCCTGTTAGTTGCCCATATATATTGTGAGTGATCGGCACTGATGAAGTTGGATAAAGGGAGTACTGCTTTTAAATTGCTATGGTTCTTATAGATTTTTTCTCTGAACATTTTGTATCTATGACATTTGCGCGGTGGTATTGTATCTGAGTAACTACAGCCATAAAACAGAAAAAGGGACTTTGCTTAGAACTGTGCTATTTAAAGAAGAAAAGGAGTACTTGTGGCACCTTAGAGACTAACCAATTTATTTGAGCATAAGCTTTCGTGAGCTACAGCTCACTTCATCGGATGCATAGACTTTCCACAGAATGCATCCGATGAAGTGAGCTGTAGCTCACGAAAGCTTATGCTCAAATAAATTGGTTAGTCTCTAAGGTGCCACAAGTACTCCTTTTCTTTTTGCGAATACAGACTAACACGGCTGTTACTCTGAAACCTATTTAAAGAAGCTAAACTATGCAGTGAGCTATTTGTGACATCATTTGAAAGATAACCCGAAAGATATGAAGAATGTGTAGTGTAAGATAGTTCTGATTATGCCAGTGTTGTATTATGCTGCTTCCAAAGTCACTGTGGAATTGTTTAGTGAAGCATCTGATGGGCATGTTTCAGAGACAACCATGCTGTTATGGATGGGGCAAGAGCAGACTAGGGAATAGTGAAGGAAGCACTGGGTAACTTGGTAAATGACTCGTCCTTCATGGGTTCTCTGAGATCTGCAGGCTTTCCTTAGGAGTCTCAGGGCAAGTGGATTAAGAGGGTCGTGCCCCCTGATTCCTCTCAAAAAGAGTTATTTAAGTTAAGTGCCAATGCTGACACAAACTGATCATCAACAAGTTCAGACTTGAAATTAGATGAAATTTTCTAACCATCAGAAGAGTGAAGTTCTGGAACAGCCTTACAGGGGGAGCAATGGGGGCAAAAGACCTAACTGGTTTCAAGACTAAGCCTGATAAATTTATGAAGGGAATGTTCTGATGAAGGGAATGCCATGTAGCCAATCTGCAACTGCTACTAGCAAATATCCCCAATGGCTAGTGATGGGACACTAGATGGGGAGGACTCTGAGTTACTACGGAGAATTCTTTCCCAGGTGTATGGCTGCTGAACCCAGAGAATTTTGGCAAGACTCAACTGACTGCTATATTTTGGGATCAGGAAGGAGTGCAGGAGGTCAAATTAGATCATCATGATGGTCCTATCTAGCCTTAAAGTCTATGAATCTATAGGGTCTATAGCCCACCACCCTGAAGAGAATGTTCTCAGAGAAACTTTGGGAGCCAAAATTCTCATTAGGTTTTTTCCATACATAAGAGATTATCTGTGGCCCAATCTAACACCCACCAAAATCTTCACTGCAGATTTGGATCAGGCCCATGGTTCCTAGCATTGAGCTCCTTGAGGCAGAGAAGACCCTATATTCTTACATACAGTAATGTATCATGCACAATTCTTACTCTCTATTGCGGCTGTCAAGCAATTAAAAAAATTAATCGTGATTAATCATGCGATTAAAAAAATTAATCGTGTGATTAATCACACTGTTAAAAAATTAGAATACCATTTATTTAAATATTTTGGATGTTTTCTACATTTTCAAATATATTGATTTCAATTAGAATGCAGAATACAAGGTGCACAGTGCTCACTTTATATTATTTTATTACAAATATTTGCACTGTAAAAAACAAAAGAAATAATCTTTTTCAATTCACCTAATACAAGTACTGTAGTGCAATCTCTTTGTCATGAAATTTGAACTTACAAATGTACAAAAAATAACTGAATTTAAAAATAAAACAATGGAAAATTTTAGAGTCTACAAGTCCATCCAATCCTACTTCTTGTTCAGCCAATCACTCAGACAAACAAGTTTGTTTACATTTGCAAGAGATAATGCTGCCCACTTCTTGTTTACAATGTCACCTGAAAGTGAGAACAGGCATTCACATGGCACTGTTGTAGCCTGCATCGCAAGATATTTACGTGCCAGATGCGCTAAAGATTCATATGTTCCTTCATGCTTCAACCACCATTCCAGAGGACATGTGTCCATGCTGATGACAGGTTGTGCTCAATAATGATGCAAAGCAGTGCAGACCAACGCATATTCTTTTTCATTATCCGAGTCAGATGCCACCAGCAGCATGTTGATTTTCTTTTTTTGGTGGCTTAGATTCTGTAGTTTCCGCATTGGAGTGTTGCTCTTTTAAGACTTCTGAAAGCATGCTCCACACCACATCCCTCTCAGATTTTGGAAGGCACTTCAGATTCTTAAACCTTGGGTTGAGTGCAGTAGTTAACTTTAGAATTTCACATTGGTACCTTCTTTGTGCTTTGTTAAATCTGCAGTGAAAGTGTTCTTAAAATGAACAACGTGCTGGGTCATCATTCAAGAGTGCTATAACATGAAATATACGGCAGAATACAGGTTAAACAAAGCAGGAGACAGACAATTCTCCTCCAAGGAGTCCAGTCACATATTTAATTAAGCTTTTTTTTTTTTTTTTTTTTTTTTTACTGAGCATCATCAGCTTGGAAGCATGCCCTCTGGAATGGTGGCTGAAGCATGAAGGGGCATACAAATGTTTAGCATATCTGTCACAGAAATATCTTGCTATGTCGGCTACAAAAGTGTCATGCAAACACCTATTCTCCCTTACAGGAAATGTTGTAAATAAGAAGTGGGCTAAATGTAAACAAACTTGTTTGTCTTAGCAATTGACTGAACAAGAAGTAGGACAGAATGGACTTGTAGGCTCTAAAGTTTTACATTGTTTTGTTTTTGAATGCGGTTATGTAACAAAAAAAAATCTATATCTGTAAGGTTTCAGAGTAACAGCCGTGTTAGTCTGTATTCGTAAAAAGAAAAGGAGTACTTGTGGCACCTTAGAGACTAACCATTTTTTTTGAGCATGAGCTTTCGTGAGCTACAGCTCACTTCATCGGATACATATCCGATGAAGTGAGCTGTAGCTCACGAAAGCTCATGCTCAAATAAACTGGTTAGTCTCTAAGGTGCCACAAGTACTCCTTTTCTATATCTGTAAGTTACTTTCGTGATAAAGAGATTGCCCTAAGGTACTTGTATGAGGTGAATTAAAAAATGCTATTTATTTTGTTTATCATTTTTACAAATATTTGTAATAAAATAATATAAAGTGAGCACTGTACACTTTGTATTTTGTGTCGTAACCGAAATCAATAAATTTGAAAATGTAGAAAAACATCCAAAATAGTTAATAAATTTCAATTGGTATTCCATTATTTTTTAACAATGTGATTAATCACAATTAATTTTTTTAATCATGATTAATTTTTTTTAGTTAATCGCATGAGTTAACTGCTACTAATCAACAGCCCTACTCTCTATATAAATAAGAATATAGAAAAATTCTCTTTTCATGAAGAAATTAATAGGTGTTTCCTTTTGCATTATCTAGAATACTACTAAAAAGGAGACTGGAAACCATTTAAGAAATTGATGTAATAGCTTCAGAAAAACAGAATCAAAAACACAGATTCTGTTTAGTACAATACAGTGGATACTTGTTAAACATATTGAACTATTACTTGAAATAAATGAAACAGTTCTGGCTGCTATCATCTCTGTAATGCCTAACAAATAAAATTTGCACTGCTTTATTCAGTCTTTGATATTGTAATATACACAGTATTTCTCTCTGAAAAATAAGTGCAATGTACTTTCCTCTCCCCTTAAAGGTAGAGAGGCCATTTCTCCTCAGCCTACTCAGGCAAGTAGTCCCATTCCCTTCAGTAGGGACTGAAGTAAGGGAAACAAGATTTGGACAATACTTTTTAAACTGTAATTTATCATCCTGAATATGATTGAAAAATCTTTGGGTAGACAGAAGAAAAAATACTCTCTAGCCGAGAAGTAATATTTTAGAGGCATAAAAGCAGTATAGTCCCAATATTTTAGGTTGATGTGTAAGGAAAAATGAATACCCAATATAATACAAAAAATATAACCACTACCCCTTTATTAGGGCCTTTCATCCCAAACTGCTTTACAAATTAAAAGTAGTGCATGCACAGAAATCACTTGCTACGTATCAAACTTCTCATTAATTTGTGTAAAGTATGTTGTGTAAGTGCTGCTATGCTACAAGGTAAGTGCTAAGTATTATTAATTATGATGCTGTGACTGGGTATATAAACCCTACACTGGACTGGGTGGGGGTCAAAGGACAATATTAGGCACGGGTAGCTGGCACCTCTCTGCAGATCATGCTCCAACTGGAGAAAGGGTTAAAAAGAGAGCAACCCCGCTCAAAAGAGAGGAGGCTGGGGAGGAGGACAGACCTACCCTGAAGGCTCCTGACACAGGCACCAGAAAAGCCTCCCTGAGGGAACAGGACCCTATGCTGAGCCCAGTTGGGGCGGACGGTTTGATTGCCTTTTCATTTTCTTTTCACTTTATATTGGACTGGAAGCTAGGAGAGAAAAGCAGATGGTAGGAAGTGACCCGGGGAGTGTAGCTTGGAGGGCACCTTTGGGGGCCAGACACTGTTGACCCTCCTAAGGCCCTGACTCAGAGCCCGGTGGAGTGCGAGGGACTGAGCTCCCCTACCACTGCCTCTATTATAGGAAGTGCTCAAGCTGCCTGCCCACCTAACTGCACTCCTGATTAAAAGACAGCCTGGACTGCAACTTGGAGGTGGCACTAGGCCACCTAACCCACTGAGGACTAGTACAGATGCCTAAAATGAACTGCTAGCACACAGATCCATTATAAATGCCTTTTTCAAATAGTTGTTACAAACTGAATGGGAATCTGAAGAATGATTAAGCAATCTCGTTAGCCAATATCCGGGTGAAATTCACTACTATGCAGAACTATGGACATTATTGAGCTATTCACCACATAAGAGCAATGGGCACTCACTTTAGTCCTCAAAACAGGACTTGTCATACATAGGCCTTGTGCAGTCCCTCTGCATAGGGGTGAACTTCAAAATGCACAAAGTCTATTCACTCTATTTTGAAGATATAAGTGGGACTTGAGTTGAAATATCCGGTCTATTCCAGTTGAAAATGGTCAACTTATTTTAACAGGCATAAATCTATACAGTTAGGCTCAATCCTGTAAATACTAAATCATGTGAATAACTTTGTTCATTTGCGTAGTCCCATTGAACTTCTGTGGAAGTATTCGTGAAAGTAAAGCTACTTACATGTTTTCAGGATCAAACCCTTGCTTTTTTTCTTTGGCATTTTTTTCATCTCATATCATCAATGACAACTTCAACTCATGGTATTTCCTGAGGATTAATACCTAGCTGGAGGTAAGACTTTAAACCATTCCTTCCTCCCAGGCAGTCACAAATTCCTGAGAACTGCCCCATCTATTGATTGCTTAATTAGAACATGCAAGTTTTCCCCTTTCTCTCCTGTTTTCTCCAATAAGGGAATCTTGGATCATCCTGGTATTGTTTAAAAGGCACTTCAAAATAAGAAAATAATTTGGTTCTTTTACAAGACTACCTTTTTAAACATGGAAAAGGCTGTGGCTTGCATTTCTTTTCATATCTCCAGTTGTCTTCTAGTAGTGAATTCCTCTATGTATGCTTTCTCCTAATTAATTTAAGCATCCGTATGTATCTTTGATAAGCCATTGCCAAATGCAGCCACCCCCTTGGACTACGGTGCCGAATAAAAATCATCAATTTGTAAAAGAGGGAGATGAAAAAAAAAAGAAAAAGAAGATTTTTTTCTAACCTTTTCATCTTTTTCATAAATAGTTTAGGAAACGTTCATTTTACACAGAGGGGCGATTTTATTTTTTGCCCACCACTGTGGCTGTGAACGCAGATTGCATGAATATTCATTGCTGTTGATAAAAGTCTTAAAAAGGAGCACAGAAAAGAGTATGCAAATATTTTACCCAGGACAAACAAGTCATCCTAGGGTAGTCAGATTTCATTATCATCGGTTATAAACCACATCCATAGTTATAACCGCATCAGTTATAAACTACTAAAAGACTGTGTACTAGCTTTCAAAACCGAAGCTTCATTGCACATAAAGTCTGAATTAAACGTGAACAGCACAGTAGCTGATGAGATTAAGACTAATTCATATACAGCAGCTGTCAGGATACTCCATATGCTTTTCATAGCAGCACTTCACTGTCAAAAATTGCACAGATCATTTTTCATTTCCTTTTCATAAGCAGGTGAGAAATGAAGAAAGCTAATATGAACCAAAAAGTAATTAAGAGAAATAGCTAATAATGCTCCTCTGAGTTTTCTTTTTCAGTATCCATATCTGTATAAGAAATTGCACAGGACATTTTTTCCAAACACCTTTAAACTCTGAGAGGATACACTTTTGGGGATTACTTACTATGTTTAATGACAGTGTAAACAAAAATCCTGTCTCTACACCAAGAAAAGCTGCCAGTTTTCCCCAGTAGCGCTGAGGTCTGGCATGGTGGCAAACTCATCTTGACCCTGGTTAATCTTCAGGCTTCCATAGAACACAATCTGGTCATTATGGTACTTTGGGTGAAGTTCACCCAACACAAGGCCCTATGCACCACTTTAAGCTCTACATTAAGGAGCAAGTCTGGGTGATCTAGACACTGAACATATGCACAGAGGAGGGATGGGAAGAATCCTCACCTCCCAGGAAGCTGTGGTACTTTTCCAGGGGCTTCTCCCGCCCAATATCTGGCATATTCTCTGTGACCTGGGGGTCTCTCTGCCTTACTCCACCTGGTTCACACAGGGGTACCCATGGAGCTGAGCTCTACCACCACTCGACTCCCCCAGAATCCTACCTCTCTTACACATTTGAACTGGGCCACACTGCTGCCAAAGGAGTCAGAATTTTCCCCTATGGGTGCTTAGGACCCTGAGCAGGCCCCATAAACTGCAGGGTGAAATTCACCCAGTTTAGGAGTCCAGCCCAAGCCCTATACACCCCTAAAGCCCTCAAAATACAGTTTCGCCTGGGAGGTCTATAAGGTACTGTCATGGGGTACCACTCACCAAAAAGGCACCTCTTCCTGGCTGCTCTGGGGGGATTGGCTCTTCTCAGGTTTAATGCCCCTTTCTGCCACTGGTCCACATGCCCTGCCACCTCTCTCTCTGCAACTCAGGGTGCTCTCTCTTTGTGATTTGACTGCTCCCGCTTCATGGCTGGGCCCTCTGGCCAGGTGACTGTAGTTTTCCCCTTCTGGGGGAGCGAGGGGTCAGGGGTGCATATATCAAAGTTTCTCAGGACCCACAGCCCCTTAACAGTGCCACTTCCCCAGCAGCTAATGTAGGAACACAGGCTTGTCCTCTACGCTGGATTCCAGCCCAGAGACCCTACAACAAGCAGTCAAAATGTGCATGATCCTAAACCTTACTGCTGTATCCCGGGGCTACTTCCTACCTTGCTTTCTCTCACCCTGAGAGTGACTGCAGTCTGCCCCTCCCTCTCTCTCTGCAGCCCCCTTCTACTCTCAGCTGCTGGGCTTTATATAGGCCACTCCTGTTCCTGTCCAGCTGATCTCTAATTAACTCTCCTCCTCCAGGTATGGGCAAGATGGTTAATTGGCCCACCTAGTCACCTTAGTCCCTTCTGAACTTGTGTGGGATGGACACCCCATCACAGGAATCTTCAAACCATATTACTTAGCACTGTAAATCAAATGCTAGCTGAGGAATCCCAGGGGTAAAAGACTATCATGCTATGACCAAAGCCAGACCGCTCATGATTTTAAAGGAATAACTGCATTCACATTTTCTTGTTACTAAGTATGGGGAAGGGCCTAAGGAAGATTACAGGATATTGGAAATTCAATGCCATCTTATAGCTATACCACAAAAAAAGCGATTATGTTAAATCTAGTCCTACATTGTTAAGAGGGAAACAGTACAAGCAGGCAGCCTTTGGATAAATAATACTTGTCATTTTATTAAAATGTTTCTGAAGCAGCTTTTCAAGGGATCACTTATTAAAAATGAAATGCAACATTACAATCTGTGTGTATAGGAAGGCTGAATTACATAAACTGCACAGGTCTCGGAAGAGTTTTGCTCTGCACATATCAATGAAGTGTTATTGGGTAAAACAGACCTCACTGCTATGAACAGTCCTAACTATCCTGAGTCAATTCTGAGACCACTCGTGATGTGCAGGAATGACTGCTAAGGAATGTAATTCCTGCCTTTCGTGCTAAGTCTATAAATGGGGCAGAACAAAAAAAAGAAATGGAACAGACTGCATTCTCAAACCTTCCCCAAATCCCAAAGGCTTTCACCATGGCTGTGAAAGTACATGAACTTTAATGGAGAACAAATTAAATGACAGTTTAAATCTCATCCGTGTGGGTGTGTATGTGGCAATATGAAGGATTCCTGTTCATTGCAGTGATTCATCTTATCTGTCTCTAGAAGAAAAACTGTGGGAATTGGATCAGTACTGTGCTTCTAAACAACAGTATGATTTATCTTCATTCTGTATTTGCCGGGGAGGCCCAATGGTCTGCTTCTCAGGCATTGAGCTGTTGTATCATTTAGATTCACCCCATAATTCTGAATGAAGGCCACTAATTTTCTCTGCATATGTTTACCCTAAAGCTCCTCCAATACTCAGCTGTCTGGATAGTTAGCCTCCAACCAAGAAGAGAGTAGAACAGTCAGCTTTCATAGAGATGCTGGAAAATGCTTCCTAACTGACTGGCTAGTAGAGTTTGTTAGCCACTAGCCTTTACCTAAGGGCTATGAGCAAAATGTACTCATGTACAAAGTGCCTGCACAAGGCCTATGTGTCACATGTATCCCACTGAGGGCCTAAAAAGGGTTTAAGTAGTAGTTAAAGTGATTCTCCACAATGGGGTGAGTTTCCTCATTACCCAATTAATTACCCTATGAATTGGGGTATAAAGGTGTCAAGGGTGTAAAGGAGTCAAGGATCAAGTCTCTGCTTTAGCTCTAAAATGTGCTGGCACATGCACAGCACTCCAGGGCCGAGAGGAAACATTTTAATGACCCCCCACCTACAGCGACAACCTTAAAGAATATGTCACTCACAGTAACATGTGCAACTTCTATCATGATATAGTGATGGGCAAACCTCAAAATGTTCAGAGGCAGGACTTGCTGTGTGACCTTGGCCAAAGCACATACATCTCTGTTCCTCCTAGCTTTCAGTTTCCTACTTCACGTGAGTGTTGCAATAAATAATTTCATCCACGTTTGTAAAGTTCTTTGAGATCCCAGAATAGCTGTTAGAGATGTGTAAAGTACAGGGTTATTGTAATTATTATTATTATCCTGGAAAAGGCAGCTATCAGGAGTGTTCTGATTTTTATAGCATGAATGTACCAGACATCCCAACATATTTTGCTTTGGAAGGTAGGCAGTAATAGAAATGAGTATGCTTGGATTCTGTTTTGCTTGTTCTTCTGTTTACTTTAAATGCAGAAAAATACATTTAAAAGAACAAGCATATTGATCATTCAAAAGTATGTGGGAGAAACAAATCAAAAAGTCCATTTGTGAGAATAGTCCAGCACTGACACTGTTGCTTTTCAAAGAACGCTGCACAGAAGTTTTCCTACCCTTCCCACCCTGCAGCTGAGGCCCCAGGAGGATGGGGGATTAGAAAGTAAACCCACTTCATATTCACCCTGCAGTGGCAGCTCCTGTCCTGTAGGCCTCAGTCCGGCTTGTTGCTCCAAGCATTGCAATGTGGCATACAAGATTACAGCACCCTCAGGTCTGGCCTGGCCACCCCTCTGACATGAGGGAGGGGAGGCAGAGCCAAGTTTGAGTGAGTGGCATTTCAACCTGGTCCTTGGGGTCACATTGCCAATTCAGGTTTACCAGCCAAAACAGAGTGACATACTGACCTCATGTTGCAGGTCGCAACACCACTCATTCATATTTCACAGGTTTGGGGGTCCTTCTCAAATGGGTGACCTGGGGCAAACGGCCCCTTCCACCCACCCCCGGGTGGCCCTGTCTCAAATCTCCCTCATTTCAAGGAATGTCATTTTAGTCCCAAAGTTACCTACAGTCCACACATATTTGGTTGTTCCCCACCCTTTCATTGGAGCAAATTATTTACATCAGAAATAAAAAAAACATGAAACTGAGGCTCTAGAAAGAATAATTTACACTAAAGGAGCATTGTAAGTCTCCTTACGATGTGACTAGGTGACAAAATGACAGATGAAATTAAATGTTGATAAGTGCAAAGTAATGCAAAATAATGGGTTCTTAATTAGCAGTCACCACTAAAGAAATGGTTACTCACCCTGTGCAGTAACTGTGATTCTTTGAGATGTGTCCCTCTATGGGTGCTCCATTCTAGGCACACAAGCGCACCCTGCACCTTTGATCAGGGATTTCTCACAGAAGTGTCCATTCGGCCCGCACATGCGTGTTAGTGAGTCTCATGCCCCATGCCATTGTTATATAGCACTGCCTGGGTGAACCGCCCTCAGTTCCTTCTCTACAGTGGCGCTCCATAGCAGAGAAGCCTGAAATAGAAGAGAAGGAGGGCGGGTAGTGGAGTACCCATAGGGACACACAACTCGAAGAACAACAGTTACTGCACAGGGTGAGTAACCATTTCTTCTTCAAGTAGTGTCCCCATGGGTGCTCCACTCTAGGTGACTAAGTTTATGTCTACACTAGAGACCTAACAGCAGCATAGCTGTACCGATGCAGCTGTGCCACTGTAAGATTGCTCGTGTAGCCACTCTATGCTGATGGGAGAGAGCGGATATAATCCCGTTGACATAATTAAACCATCCGCAATGAGAGGCAGTAGCTATATTGGCGGGAGTAGCTCTCCCATTGACATAGTGCTGTGCACACTACCACTTATGCTGGTGAAACTTATGTCACTCAGGGGGTTGTTTTTTTCACATCCCGGGGCGACATAAGTTTTGCTGACATAAATGGTAGCGTAGACGTGGTCTAACAAGGAATTCCCTCTAAGGCGGAGTGGCTTCAGAGTCAAGTCCAGTACGGAGGAAAGTACAGCTGATCTGAACACAGTATCAAAATCAGAATCATAACTTATAGCATAGTATTCGGTGAACATATGTATAGACACCCCAGCAGTGGCTTTACAGATCTCAATAATGGACATGTTCTCGAGGAAGGCCATAGAAGTGGCAATGGACCTTGTAGAATGAGTGCATATATTCAAAGATGGTTGAACTTTACAAGATTCTTAGAAAGAGTTAATGCAGGCTGATATCCATTTGGAAAGCCTCTGGTTAGAGGCTGCAGACCCTTTTGCTCTATCTGCTAGCAAGACAAACAGCCTGTGGGTCTTTCTAAAGGACTTTGTCCCATCCATATACAAGGTCAGGGCTCTCCTGATATCAAGGGTGTGCAGCAGTGCCTCCTGGTTATCTAAATGCGGTTTGGAGTGGAAGACGGGCAGGGAATGGGCTGATTGATATGATACTCGGAAGAAACCTTAGGTAAGAATTTGGTGTGTGGCTGCACCATGACATTATCCTTAAAAATACTGTGAAAGGGTGGTGTGACATCAGGGCCCCTATTTCTCCAATCCATTGTGCTGACATGATAGCTATCAGGAATGCTGTTTTCATTAACCAATGGAGCAGGTAGCCATCAGTTCAAATGGTAGTCTTGTGTGGGATTTAAGGACCAGAATGAGGTCCCATACCAGAGTAGGGCTTTGGAGCAATAGATAGAGGTTTCCAAGTGCTCTAAGGAATCTTTCTGTGGTTGTGTGGGCAGAGACAGAATAACCTTCTATCAGGGAGATAGAAAGCTGTAATGGCTGCCGGTGAACTCTAATGGAGCTCATTAGTAGCCCTGAGGTTTTTAGAGTTAGGATGTAATCCAGTGTATCTGGCAGTGATGAGGTCATCAGTGGAACATGGTCACACCAACTGACAAACCTCATCTATTTTTGAGAGTATGTGTAGTGAGTAGGTTGTTTCCTCCTGCGTAAAAGTATTATTTTTCTGTCCTCTGAGCAGATTGCCTCTAATCCTGTCAGACATCAACCAACCATGTCTTGAAATGAATCACTGCAAGAATGGGTGAAAGATCTTCCTGGGAGAAGAGATGAGGAGTGGCATGGAGAGTGATCAGAGAGCAAACAGCCAGCTGTGTCAGGTAAGGAAACCATGTTTGTCCAGGAAAGGTAGGAATTATTAGGATGACTCTGGCTTTGTCTTTCTTTATTTTGAGCATAACTTTGGCTGTTAGGGGAGTCAGCGGGAATGCGTACAGAAGAGTTGATGACCAATGAAGGTGAAAAGTGTCCCCCAGGGATTGGTGACCCAGTCCGCCGCTCGAGCAGAAGCAGATATGTTTCTTGTTTAACTCTGTGGTGAACAAGTCTATCTGAGGGGTGTCCTATTGATGGTGTAATATGCTGAAACCTATTTCCCACTCGTGGTCTTGGAAGAACTGCCTGCTGAGTACATCTGCGGTCACATTCTGAACCCCCGGGAGATAAGCTGCTGAGATGACGATCAGGGCCAGCCTTTGGGGTGGGCAGCTGCCAAAGTGGGCTCTGTGCGCTGGCCTTGCCTGGCGCTCCATTTGTGTGCTGTGGCCAAGGCACTGGTTCCTCTCCACCCGGCCAAGCACCTCTCGGCCAGTGGGCCCAGGGCTGCGTTCTCCCTCTTCCTCCCTTCTCTCTGCCCTCTCCCCCCTCCCACTTACTCCTGTCAGCCAGTCAGCAACCAGCTGAGGGCTCCTGCCAGTGATGGGGCAGAGAGGAGCCCTCAGACACTGCGGCTCTGCTCCGCTCCGGCCCCACCTCCTCCCCCAGAGGCTTGTACCGCTTGGTGGAGCGAGCGGGGGTGTGGGGAGGCTCTGCGGCAGGCCCGGGGGGGTCTGGCTGCTGTGGACAGAGGGGGTCCCTGAAGAGGGATGGGGAAGGGAGGGTTGTTGGTGGAAGTGTAGTAAAGTGGATGGTGTCCTGTGGAGATGATCTCCAAAACCAACTTATCTGTAGTGATCAACACCCAAGTCCACCTTTAGTGGTGAAAGTGGTGGCCAAAGGGAGGAAGGCTTGTGAATCTGTGCAGCTGAAGGGAATGAGAATGGCTATTCAAACCCTCAACCAACCCATCAAAATTGCTGCTTAGAGGTGGATGTGTGTACCGTGAGAGGCTGAGAAGTGGAGAGTTTCCTTCTCTGTAATCTCTGCCTCTTTTGATGTGGTTCATATGATCTCTGGGAGGTAAGGAATTGGACAGGGCAGGATCTCTGAGCTATCTGTGACTTGCTGAGCTTTCTCTTGTAGGTGGGTGTGTAAATACCAAGAAAACATAAGGTAGCAATCCTACAATCCTTTAACGTTCACAGAGACTCATCTGTGCTATCTGTGAACAACTTAGACCCACCAAAAGGAAGGTCCTCTACTGAATTCTGGACCTTTTTTGGGAATCCAGAGAGTAGGAGCCAGGAAGCCTTTCTCACGACTACCGCTGTAGCGATTGAATGAGTGGCTGTATCAGTGGCATCAAGGGAGACTTGTAGGTCTGTTCTGGCAGGTAGTTGGCCCTCCACAATAATTGCCTGGAAATGTTCCTTCTTCTCTGTCAGTAGGTGGTCAGAATTCAGCTTGGTATAATTAATGTGATTGTACTTTGCCATTAACGCTGGATAACTGGCAATTCTAAACTGTAAGGAGGCGGAGGAATAAGATTTCCTCCCCAGCAGGTCTAGACTCTTATGGTATTTTTCAAGAGGTGTGGCTTTAGCATGGTGCTGCCTTCCACATTCATTAACTGTGTCAACTACCAAGGATTTTGGTGAGGGATAGGAAAATAAAAATTCTGAGTCCTTTGACAGGACATAACACTTCTTATCCACTCTCTTGCATGTAGGCAGAATAGAAGCTGGGCTGTGTGAGATGATCGTCGCTGTGTCCAGAAGAGCGCCTCTATATTTACATATACAGTAAAAGCTTTTTCATCTTGCATGTTGGGGAAACGGGGGGGTGCCGGTAAGTGAAAAATGCTGGTTAACTAAGTGGGAGGGAGTTTGGATGTGGGAGGGGGCGCAGGGCTGGGGGTTGGGGAACCGGAGGGGCTTCAGGGTGCCAGATCCGGAGGGCGCTCACCTTGAGCGGCGACCTCTCCCTGCTGCTCCAAGGTGGAGGTGCGGCAGGCGGTTCTGCGCACTGCCCCCCCCCCCCCCGAGTGCTGGCTCCACAGATCCCATTGGCCAGGAACCGCGGCCAATGGGAGCTGCGGGAAGAGGCAGTGTGCAGAGCTGCCTGCCACACTTCCACCTAGGAGCAGCTGGGACAGGTCACCGCTTGCAGAGAGCTGCCTGAGATGCGTGCCCCCCAGCTCTGATACCCTGCACCCTTTCCCGTGCCCCAACCCCCAGCCCCTCACCCCCTCCCACACTCCGAGCCCCTCGTGGCCGTTCCTCCACCTAAGAGCAGCAGGGATATGTTGCAGCTTCTGGGGAGCCATGTGGAGCCAAGTAGGGGGATGGATCATTCAATAATTGCCCTGTTCTGTTCATTCCCTCTAAAGTGTCTGGCACTGGCCACAGTTGGAAGACAAGATACTGGGCTAGATGGACCACTGGTATGACCCAGTATGGCCGTTCTTATGTTCCTGCATTAACACGGAATAATTTTTGTCTCCCTCACTTTGGATCTTGCTCACACATTGCATCTCATATTTGGACCTTGGCAGGCAGAGAGGCAAGTTTGCACTATGGATCACTTTTTCATGTGTGGACACCTAATTGACTCCCGAAACATGCAGTCTCACCCATAGCCTATGAACAAGTAACCTGTGTACATACAGATCATGTCATTGCACACACACAGCTTTGTCCTCATGCTCACCTGGCAAGGTGGGGCAAAGGTGTCTCTGAGTCATCTTTATGTCTCTCCCAGTAATGGGCCAGCTCCCCTATACAAGAGAGAGCAGACACAGGGCTGGTTTAATTCATGGTGGCTAGAAAGATAGTCTAGGGATGGTTTCACCAGACCAGGAATCAGTGAAAAGCCTCACACTTCTGCCCTGTCTCCAGATATCCCCAAAACATCTCTATGTGAAGAGGAACACTCAGGTGTCCCGTTAGGTAAACTTTAAACCATCTGTTGGTGCATCACAACTGACACCACTCCACTTCCAACCAGCAGCCTAACTTCATTTTCATTGTTTGCTTTACGTTCACTTTGTTAGTAGTAGAAAGCACCAATCACATCATAAATTAAAGATACCTGCAAAATAAGGATAAGTCTCCATTCAAAGTAGGTGTTGAGAAAGGTAACCACAAGAATTTATGCTGCCCTGAAGATGGTGAGTCTTCCCTCTGATTTTATGGATTGGGAAGGCTTGCACAGGCAATGTGAAGTTGGGACCAATCTCCAGGTTAGATGAACACAGCCACTGAAGAGAGAGAGAGAGAGAGAGAGAGATAATTACTACACTCAAGAATGAATGACCAAGTATTCAGACTATTGCAACTGGGGCCTTTTGTGCACTGACTCCTAGTGAAAAAGACGTAGGGACCTCCAACTCATTAATGCAATATTTGCTTTCAGGATAATTATAATAATAAACTTTGCAATTGCACACAGCCTTTCCTCTCAAATCACGTTAATTAATTAAGCCAACAAAACTTCCATGATTATAATCATTTTTGCAGGTGGAAAAACTAGGGCACTGAGAAGGAAAGTGAGTGGCAGAGTTAAGAACAAAGAGTCAAGGAATTGCGTCTCCAACTGCCAATCCCCTGCTCTAGTAACTCACAAAAGTACTAGAGAACGTAAAATCATAAAGCAACTATCTGGTTTTCAAAGATGCTGTATCAACATCACTCACTGCTGTCAGTGAGATTGGTGGGGGGGTCAGCATTTAAGAAAATTGGATCATAAATGTCTTGAATTTCTTCATTTTTGAAATTAAAAAGGGGCAAATAGATACCTTCACTAACTAATGTGGTTAAATAAGAACAAGAAAAGCTGAAATTGGGTAGATTTATTGGCTGAACTTCCTTTCCCTGTCTCCTTCAGCTTCCACAAAGAAATGGAGTTTGGGACAAAAATTTAAAGGAAACAAACTCCCAAAAATCTGACCTTGTTTTTCAACTGCTTAAATGACAGAGTACATCAATCTCTGTCTGTATAACCTGCCTCTTCTCTAAAGATTCAGGTTATTCTCTTTTCTGGCTTGGAGAGTAATGCACTGTTATATAAAAATTCAAGTTTCTTTTGATTGTTTCAAATCAGTCATTATCATTGCTACAAATCATGTCATTAAAACGTGCTTCCGAAATTCTTTTATACCCAACATAATTGAATGAAAAAGTCAGGTTATTTTAAAGCACAACAAAAAACAAATCATGTGCTTGTAACTAATTAGAAAAAGAAATCCCTTTAAAAAAGATAATCATATGGGAATTATTATTACATCTCTTTTTGGGTCCCACTTAGAAGCATAAACAAACAAATGTTAACATTTAATTTTTGCTCCAGGCTCCCAGGGAGTTTTATCCATAATTATTTGCATAATCCTTGCTAAAGTAAAAGGAATAATAAAAAGCAAAGATAACATAGAACCAGCAATATAATGATATTTTTCGCTTGCATTTTTTTAAATAGCAAAAGTACTTTTATTTTGATTTCTATTTAAATTAATTTTTAGAAGATCAAAAGAATGTGAATCTGTCTTAGAAAAAAAGGCATCTTAGTTAATAATAAATCACATCTAATAAAAATACGGAGAGACAAAGACTAGAAAGTGTTTTTAGTGTAACATATCTGCCATGATCATAAACGCTTAATTATTGTGCCTCAGTGATTAGTACTGTAACAAATCTGTCATTTTGTTGAGTGCTTTGTACTATGACATTTCACAAGTGTTCATATTGTATCCCTGTTATTACATATGATGTTTGTATTGTAGGTTTCTAAATCAAAGCCACATATACAGTAATGAAGGCAAAACATCCTTCGGAAGGATGGTTCAGTAGCTGACGTGCTAACTTGGGAGAGTGAGGTTCAATTCCATGCTCTACTGCAGACTTCCATTGTGACCATAGGTCAGTCAAGTACTTCCTCCAGGCATCATTTCCCCTTCTGTAGCTGTAGTTGTACCTCCTAACTTCACAAGATTGCTATGAAGATAAATACAGTAAAGACGGGCAAGTGCCCGGATATCATGATTATTGACTCCACAGATATTCTATTCTGTACAGGTTCTTATTCTGACCTCATCACCATGAAATTTGTGTGATTTTAAGTAGTACATTAAGGTGACATGCCTGTCATTTGACATGCGTGGGTCATTCCTTCTCTCATCTTCTCCCCATAGGAAAATTGTGTTGTGGTATTTGAGTTTTTGTTTGTTTGTTTTTATAAATTCCATGTACACATGGCTATGCACTTATATTAGAAAAGACAAGGTCAAAGAAACATGCTTTGCACTTAAAGCAGAAGGTGATGAGCTTTGAAGCAGTAGTTAGTCCCTGTTGGAGTTCATTATACAGTCTTGAGCTGGCCCCTGAGAAAGTTTTATCTCTTGCACAAATTAGCTTCAGTTTGTGGTGAACAGCTCGATTGTGCCTTAGGTGCAGACATGTCAGCCACAGTCCTCCTCCTGAAGCTTTTGGTGGTCAGATTATTATCTATTTATTAAATGCTGTCGTGCACTGTGACTCATGAGGCAACCCAGTCTTTCCACCCGTCTGTCTAATGCCACATTTCTTGCTCCATTATATTCTGTTTCCATAACAATGACATCTTCTCAGTGGTTTTCTTATATCTCATCTGTTGTCTTCCTCTTTTCTGTCTTCCACCAGGTAGTATCCAGTCAAGGGCTTATATAGGAATATAATTTTTGACATCAGTACAACACATCCAAGCCACTTCAGCCTTCTTTCTCAAATCGTTGTCTCTAAAATCTTCTGGCCAGTCCTCTGTAATTCGTCATCATTAGTTACTTTATCTCACCAGCTGACATCAACTATTCTTTGCAATCATCTCTGATGGAGGTTTCCAGTGTTTACTAAGCTTCGGAAGCATATAACCATGTGGATACCACAATGGCATAGTATAACTTTGTCATAGTTCTTGTGTGAATCTTGTAGTGCAATCAGAAGTCCTTTCCACGGCTGTTTAGACCATGCCGGGGGCACAGTAAACCATTAGTTTGACAGAAGCAGCAGAGGCTGTGTTTAATTAGTTTAGGAGCTGGAAAACCTGAGAAGACTACAGTGCGAGTGTGTGTGCCCAGTGGTATAAATATAGAATGCCCCACTGTGTAGTTTATTAGAACAGTCATAGCTCTTCTCTGCTGTGAGAGATACTATGATGTTTTTTCCACTAATAATTCATGTGAACCATTTATAACATACATTTATAACCTTTTTCTTTAGAGTTGAGACTTCTGCTGAATCATCTCTTCATTACACTCTGAGCCGTACATTGGTCAGCATTAAAAAGTCAGCACTGGCTAAGAATTACTATGGAGTACTATCTAAGCTTACCACCATTCTTTCCTATGCTAAATAAGGTTCTATATATCAACAAACCATTTAGTCATGTGATTAACTGTAAAGCACATAGCTAGGTCCCACTGAAGTCACTGACTTAAACACATGCTTAAGTGGTTTGCTAAACTGAGTCCTACAATAGGGGAAGGGTTCTCAAAATATTTTTATAATGTGGGACACATTTTAATAGAAAGATTGTCTCATGGATCATCTCCCATTCCACAGGCAATTCTATAAACCATTTCCCCCCTTATCCATGACTTTGCAACAGCCCTGTAACCACTATAGCAATTCCTTGTGTGGAAAAGAAACAATAAGGAAGGAATTTAGGTAATTGTAACTGTCTTTAATGAGATAACTATTTAGCCATTGACCACACTGTCTTCTTTTACTATTAAGTCACCTCTCCTCTTCTTTTTGTGACAGCGCCCCCTAGTTCAGACAGTTAGTCTGGATCATCCTCTGTGTTATCAACTGCCTCTGCAGGGCTCCATCCCAGGACACCTTTAGAAGAGGTGCCAACACCATGTGACCAGCTAGCTATCTGCTGACCACCAGCAAGTTTTTTGCAGACTACCAGCAATGAATGAACCATAATTTGAGAACCTCTAAAATAGGAGGTGCCTGTACTTTTTTTAATGGTTCACAAATATGTCTGAGGTTGGCACATGTAGAATATCAATGGATTCTAATATATTTTAATAGGGTAATTGTGTATCATGAGTGGAGCTGAACAACTACTGAAAAAAATGTATTTGTGAACTGTTAGAATAAAAGGCCATGAATTCACATCATGTGTAGCCATTACTTCTTTCATTCACTTTCCACCAACACTGGTGCAAGAGAATTTTGTTTGCACAAAAAATTATGGAAAGAGAAAACATATAATCACAATAATCACAGCAAATAGTTTTCTGAGCAAGCATCAGTTGAAGTGGGTTTGTTGTAACCATCCAGAATATAATTTCAAGTAACATACACATTTATAATAACCAATCAATTTGTTCATGGTTAATTGTTGAACAAGGGTGGGAAGACTACAGTAAATGCATAATTTGATCACTGCAACAAGTTCAGCAAATGACAATCATGAGCATGAATAATAGCCATTTAACTCTTTCTTGGAAGGAGATAACCAAAAAGCAGGAGAAAGGGACAAAACCTGAAAACTGGGCCACTGAGCTGTGGCGGTTCAATGACAAGACAGAACACAGCTTTAAGTAAGCGAACAGGCTGGTCTGCTAATGGACTGGACTGATCCTGTCAGCTTTCCACCCTCTCCTTTATTCTTTCTCTCCCCCCGCGCATTACATTCTCGAACAGATAAAAGGAATACACTGGCTTTGTTTAACATTCTTATTTACCAATTTCTATCTACCGCATTCCTTGCTCTCGGGCCTTGAGCCCAGTCCTGGGATGCTTCCCACGGTTCATGTCATCTGGGCGAGATTCCAAGGTTCATGCCCTTGAGAGGAGCTGTGTGTGCACAGCTCCAGCACAACACTCCGGGTGTCCCCTGAATGTTGCCAAGCGCATGAACCCTGTATGAATCCCACACTGAGCCAAGCAGGAACTTCATACCACTCTATGTACAGGTATCAAAAAAACAGTTGGACCGCTACAGCAATATTGGTTGGTGCCAATTTATTGGTTCCTCAGCACAGAATGAAGACAACAAGCAACAAAGCAAAGTATCTCCCACTGACAGTCCTGTAAAGGTTTTGCTTCCCCGTTCACAGACCTTAATTTGCAACAGGGCTTGCCACGGCTGAGCCCCGGCACCTCTAGGCTTGGCAGTTCATAACCCCAGCACCTCTGGACATGCCACATCAGCTATGAAAGTAAAAAAATTGCTTGAGCCCCCACACCTAATTGCTTGAGCTCCCTCACCTCTTTCATTACAAATTCAGCACTGCCTGTTCATAAACTGAATCTGTCAGGATGAGATGTGTTAAGGATTCACCATTACTGTGTATAAGCATGTGATTTTGCATGGCACAAACTATGCTGTAACTTTTCAATGGAACTACAATAAAGAGAAAAAGTAGAACCTGAGAAAAGAGGTGCATTGAATTTATTTTTTTGCCTCAAAAGTTGGAGGATATATACTAGAATCTAACCCTCTTGTAGGTAATTTTCTCTAGTCCTAAGAGAGTGTTTCCACGGAGTTATATGAGGTATAAGCATCTCAGCCTCCACTGTATATAATTGGAGTAAGGAGGGATAAAACTCTGTTTGTGCTGTTATCCTTAGGAGATTGATCTAACACCCATGGAAGTCAGTAGAAAGATTCCATTGATTTTAATGGGCTGTAGATCTGGCCCTTGTGACATATATATGACAATTTCCTACAATATTTTGAAAGACCTTATTGTATTAAGTTTGCGTATTACTGTGGACCAGGATTGTATGTAACCTCTCCAGGGGGAAGATCTGACAAATGTAAGACCTGAGAGTTCAAAAGACTATATTGAAAATATGTCAGACAAACACGGATTTTTGGGAGAATAACTGCTAAGAGGAGTTCCTAAGGAATCTTTAGCAAGAGGTTAATGCAAAAACCCAGCCTTTAGAAGCTATGCCTTGAGGAGAGGGTCTTTGTCCGCTGATTAGCTATTACAGAAGGCCAAGATCAAAGGCCAGAACTGTATAAAGAAATGGCTGCTCTGCCTAGTTGTTGTTGTTTGGATTCTGGATCTAAGACAGAAATGAACTTGTGACCATGGGGAAATCCCAGTTGTGGGTTTTGACAGACTGAAACCTACCAGAGCCCTAGGTTGGAGTTGATCTCTGGTAAGCTTTTTAAGCATGTGTGTAGGTTCTTCTATTGTTCTAATATGTTTTCTCTATAATGCTTTTACATTAAGAATGAAGGTGCTTGCTCAGAAGGAGCTGTGTGGTAACTTGTAACTGCAGGCAATACAATGGTCATAACCTTTGGAGAAAAAACAAAGTGCAGGCACTGGCCTGTTTAGACAGACTGGTTAGCTGGGGATATTGCAGTGTAATCCAGGGAACTGTGCAGCCTTAAAACCCAATTCAGGAGGGAGAGAGACGTGGCTCATCGCCCAAGAGAGATGACACCTGGGAGTCAAGAGCTTAAGATGGGTGCCCTTGGTGGACCAGACGGAGAATACAGGAGCAGCTGCTCTGAAACTTTGAGAGCCCTAACATCAAATCTTGCTTTTAAAATATCAGTCAATATGTTTTCTTTACATTACTGCTTTATTTTAACATATAACAAGTCCCTTACTGGGACCTCTAGGTCAGAGGTTCCCAAACTTGTTCCACCGCTTGTGCAGGGAAAGCCCCTAGTGGGCCAGGCCAGTTTGTTTACCAGCTGCATCCGCAGGTTCGGTGGATCGCGGCTCCCAGTGGCCGGGGTTCGCTGCTCCAGGCCAATAGGAGCTGCTAAAAGAGGTGGCCAGTATGTCCCTCGGCCAGCGCCGCTTAAAGCAGCTCCCATTGTCCTGAAGCAGCAAATCGCGGCCACTGGGAGCTGCAATCGGCTGAACCTGCGGACGCGGCAGGTAAACAAACAGGCCCGGCCCTCCAGGGGCTTTCCCTGCACAAGCAGCGGAACAAGTTTGGGAACCACTGCTCTAGGTGAAACCACCTCATTTAAAATAAAAACAGAACTAATAAAAATTAATAATTAAACAAGCTAGCTCAAGCCAAATCACCCCCCAAGAAACTTCTAGACAGAGAATACTCATCAACCAATGGGGCAAAGGAAGCAACCAACCTCCACTGAAGACTTTGCCCACTTCATGCCTCTCAGCTATAATCAAAAGCACAGAAAAATAGATGAGCCCAGCAGCATTTTCTGAAGGTGGAGAAATCTGGGCCACTGCAGACAAAGAGGAGTCCATTCCAAAGTCAAGGACTCTTTGTAGCAAGAATCATAAATTTCAATAGGCCTGTTCAAACTCCTACTGGAATCACTCAGAGTGAGCAAGGCCAAAATTGAGGACAGTCAACAAAATACAATAGATTATCTTCTTCCTACTCTTCCCAACTCCTCTTCCTCAGTTAGATACATTCCATAAAGGATAACCTCTTCCTTGAATATGATGGACAGCAAAAGACACCCAATAAAGAGTAACCAGCCAGTTTACCACCAGCAGCAAACATAGTGTGATTCTTATGCAATCCAATCTGAGTCTCTCTGATCAAACGGATAGATTAGAGTGGGTGATTCATTGTCCAGTAGAGCAGAAGTATTCACAAGGATTTTACATAGCCATTTATGAATATTTTGGGGACAAAAGAAAAATAAAGATGCTCATTCTGTAAGTGCTCAGATGCTCTGGTGATGAGAAAACATAGCAAAAGTGTGAAACCCAGCTCAAATGTTAGCTAAGAGTAATTTTATCTAAAATTGCTTGGTTTGGCCCAAATGTCAGCCATCCGTGTTTGTACTCAGCACAGCACCTCTTTGATGCTGGTGGCACAATTGTCATAAGGAGGACTCTGTTTAGTACAGTTAATGTTGAGGACACCTGATGTTCACAAAAATGAATTTGGAAAACTTCCCAGATTGCACATCTGCCTCTGAAACTTGCACATAACTGACTGATGATGAACAGGGAAGATTAAGTGAACTACTAACTCCCTTTCCCCTAAATCTGTGAGGTAGCTGTGGGTGACCTGTCTCATCACAACCATCCTCTCACATAATCCTGGCACCCGGCTAACAAAAATCAAACACCTGTCTCTAGATGTGACACTGTAAATCAGTCTGCTGTCAGTGCACCATAGGCCAGCTGTTGGAAAGAAGACTCCATTGGAGAAAAGTGCACAACATGATTCATTAGCAACTTAAGATTTTTCTTTTCACAGCTTTTTTCTTAACACTTCCTTTTCCCATTTGTGTTGGTCTCCATCATCAGTAATGCCAAATCTTCCATGTGAGGCACTGAGCATATTTGTAGGTTAAACAGTATTTGATCATAGAATTTAAAGAAGAAAAGGGCTTCTTAGATCATCCATCCATATTCCTGCTTTTGCAGGATTGATTCCAAGAGTACATTTTTAGGGTTTCGGCTATTCTAGTTTTAAATACCCAAGCAATTAGGCTTCAACTACTTCCCTAGTGAGACAATTTCACATTCTAATAAATCTCACTGTCAGAAAATATTTCCCAGACAATCAACCTAGACATTCCATTTCTTATATTCATCTCATTAGTCTTACTTATATCCTCATGCATCAGATGAAATAATTCATTTTCATTTTTGGTGTTTACATCCTTCAAATATATGTAACCCTTTATGTCTTTCCTTAGACATTACTTACCTAAGGTATAATAAACAGATCTAATTACCCCACGCTTCCTGTTGTAAGATCCTATTTTAAGTTTCTTGTAGCTTTGCCAAATTTTAATTATTCAGGGTAAAATCTTCCAGGCTGGGTGTTTTCCTCAGGCTTTTTGTTTGTTTTGGGTTTTTTTTAGTTTCATCAAAAATGGTTTAGCTTTTTCTGAATTTAAGATTAGGGGAAAATACATTGATATGAAAAATTCAGGTGACCTTTTCTTTGAGAAGTTCTAGCACCATCAGGCTTAGGAGCATGGACTGGAAATTTCACAGGTGGGTCACCCTGATGTCAGGGATGTTCTTTTTGTATCCATGAAAATTTTCTCAAAATTGGCCAAGTTATAAGCCTTTGAAAAATCTTAGTTTGCACATGGTAGTAGAGACTTCTTGGAATTTTCTCATCAAATTCTCTAAAGATTCAGATTGCAATGAGCATACACCATGTTCTGAGCAGGACTTTCCTTGGAATTGCTCTTCCCAGCTGTTGTGGGCCACTTTGGGGCCAGGCATAGGAACTAAAAGCAGGGCAAAGGGGGAGGGGGAGTGTCACTCTAGGTCCAAAATGGGCATTGCCTGGTTCCAAGTCACTGATAACATGGAAGAAAATGATTCTGAATACTTATGGATCAATGTCCTAAAAGATAAAAGCCCAAGATGGGCTACTAGTTGGTATCTGTTACAGATTTCCAAATCACATTAGGAAACAGGATGACTGGCTCCTTAAGCACCTATCTATAATGTGTCAGAAAAAAAGCTGGGTGATCATGGACCACTTCAGTTTGAGTGACATATGCTGGAGAGCTCAGGCTGCTAGTACTAAAACATCCAAATAATTTCTAAATATTATAAATTGTAATTTCCTGAAATTTCAAAAGGAGTTACATCCAGCACAAGGAAATTCTGTATTAGACCTATCTTGACAGATAAAAAAGAACTGATCAGAGAACTAACAATTAACGGTGAATTAGGTACAAGTGATCATAACTTGATCACATTTATAACGTACAACAGAATAAAGCCCAGATCAGTGATATATACACTTTGTGCTTTCTTGGGGCCAATTTCATAAAGCTGAATACAATTCTGAGCCAGTTCAGCTGGGAGTAAAAATTTAATCAGAAAAATGTGAATGATAATTGGAAATAGTTTAAGAACACCCCCAATAAATGCACAAAAAGCCACAGTTGAGGAAGGAGGTCATATTGGTTACTGATTTAGAAGGGAAGTAAATGGAAGCTATAACATACATTTTATATAGAGAGATATGTAAAACAAATGGAAAAAGAGGAAGTGGATAGTAGTGTCTATAAATCAGATGCTAGGAATTGTAGAAAACTCATATGAGAAGCAAAGGGATACAAGGAGAAATCAAAGGCCAACAGTATTAAGGACAATAAGAAAAGTTTATGAATAATCCTAACAATGGTATTGGTCTATTTCTAGATGGAAATGGCAGTATTATCAATAATAATGCAGAAAGAAGTGTTCAATAAATATTTCTGTTCTGTATTTTGGAAAAAAAACAGATGATGTAGTTATTTCATATGATAACATACTTTACATTCTATTAGTATCTCAGGAGGATGTTAAAATCAGCTATTAAAATAAGACATTTTTAAATCAGCAGGTCCAGATAACTTGCATCCAAGACTTTTAAAAGAGCTGTCTGAGAAGCTAGCTGGAATGTTAATGTTTATTTTCACTAAGTCTTGGAATACCAGGGAAGTTCAGAAAGCTAACATTGTGCCAATATTTTAAAAGGGTAAACAGGATCACCCAACTAATTATAGGCCTGTCAGTTTGACATTGATCCCAGGCAAGATAATGGAGTGGTTGACATGGAACTCGATTAATAAAGAATTAAAGGAGGGTAATATAATTTATGCCAATCGACATGGGTTTCTGGAAAAGAGAGCCTGTCAAACTAATTTCATATCTTTTTTGATGAGATTGCAAGTTTGATTGATAAAGGTAATAGTATTGATGTAATATACTTGGATTTCTGTAAGGCATTTCACTTGGTACTACATGATATTTTTATTAAAAAAATAGAATGATATTAAAATTAACATGGGACACATTAAATTGATTAAAAGCTGGTTAACTGATAGGTCTGAAAAAGTAATTGTAAACAGAGAATCATAATCAAATGGGTGTCTTTCTAGTGGAGTCGTTGGACCTATGCTATTTAACATTTTTATTAAAGACCTGGAAGCAAACATAAAATCATCACTGGTAAAATTTATAGATGACAAAAATTGGGGGAGTGGTAAATAATAAAGAGAACAGTTCACTGACAAAAAGCAGTTAGGCTCTCTTGGCAAGCTGGGTTCAAACCAACAATATGCATTTTGATATGGCTAAATGTAATTGTGTACATCTAGGAACAAAGAATGTAGGCCATGCTTATAGGGTGGGGGACTCTATCCTGGGAAGCAGTGACTTTGAAAAAGATTTGGTGGCTAGTGGTGGAAAATCAGCTGAAGTTGAGCTCCCAGCGTGATGCTGTTCTCAAAAGAACTAATGCAAATCTTGGATGAATAAACAGAGGAATCTCAAACTGAGTGGAGTTGAATACAGTTGAGTAGAGTAGAGAGGTTATTTTATCTCTGTATTTGGCACTGGCACAACCATTGCTGGAATTCTGTGTCCACTTCTCTTGTCCACAACTGCAGAAGAATGTTGAAAAACTGGATAGGGTTCAGAGAAGAACCACGATGATTAAAGGATTAGAAAACATGCCTTATAGTAATATTCTCAAGGAGTTCAATCTATTTAGCTTAACAAAGAGAAGATAAAGGAGTGACTTGATTACAGGTATCTACATGGGGAACAAATATTTAATAATGGCTCTTCAATCTATTGGACAAAGGTATAACAGAATCCAATGGCTGGAAGTTGAAGCTAGACAAATATCAGATGAATAGAAGGTATACATTTTTAACAGAGAAAGTAATTAATCATTGGACCAATTTACCAGTGGTAGCAGTGGATTCTCCATCACGGACAACTTTTATATCAAGACTGGATTTTTTTTCTGCAAGATATGCTCCAGAAATTACTTTGGGGAAGTTCTACAGACTGAGTTATACAGGACGTCAGACTAGATGATCACAACAGTCCCTTCTCTGGCCTTGAAATCTATAAATTCTGTGGTACCTTATTGTTGTTCTTAGTCTATATCCCAGGAGACAGGTGAACCCCACAAGCAAAACACCATCACAAGTGATACTCTTGCTGTCAGTATGAACAGAAGGGCCAATCACTGAATGGACATGGAGACTGAGTTACTCCCTCGTGCATATAAGGCACAAGAGTTTCAGATAATTCACATATAAAGTTAAGTTGGGGTATGTATCCAGACAAAACTTAAACCTTTAAGTTCACCCACTATTAATATTGCAGGGGATTTTCAAAGACATAAATGGGAGTTTAGTACCCAACAATCACTAACTTTCAATAGCAGTTGGGTGCCTAGCTATTCACTGTAGCTTTGAAAATCTCTCCCTGAGTAGTTTATTGATAGGACATATCTTGTTCTTTGAATTTCACCATTCCAGCTTATACCAACTTCTGTCTAACCACAGCATCAGCAAAATTTCTCTGGCTGGCTGGTAACATTTCTGTCCATTTTTATTTATAAGTTGGATTCGATAGTACCCCTGAAAGTAAAAGGTTGAAATGTTTTAGCCAGCCATGAAGTGTTACTGAGTGCTTGAGTCATCTTGTGATAGGAGTGAGGAAGATAAATAAGCCAGACAGAAATAGTAAATGGCACATGGAGCAGGGGGAAATTGATTTTGCTTGCTAATCTAGTCTCCATTGAAAGTTTGCATTTACCAAAAGGTCCCTACCTTTGGATATGAGATAAAATGGCTATTCCCCAATTAGAATAGGTTGATAAATGTTGACTCTTTAATGGCAATCACTGCCCATATTCCTATCCCCTCCACCAGTGAAGTGGTACAAATCATCTGACATACTATCACTTTTTCTTTGTGTCAGGAACTAATTAAAAATTTCATTTTAAGAAGTACCAGCAGCATTCAGCTAAGAAATTTCTCCCTGTTAACAATCCCAATAGCAGAGAAACTATTGGAAAGATGAGTAAATAAATGGATTCTTTCCCCTGCTAATTATCTCCCAGGCCATCTTGTTCTTAAAATGTCTATGACACTTATGGCTTTAGCACAATCTACCATATGTGAAAGATAGCTACATAGCTACATGTTTCCCCATAGTCTTAGACAAAGGCCTGTAATGTCAACTTTTCTAACTTTTAGCTTCTTCTCTTAGATCTCTGATGCACCTTAATTTCAATGCCTGCCTCTTTCTCCCATCCAGGCAACAGCCACTGATTTTATGAGAGTGGAGTTCATCAGCATATTTCACTTTACAGTTGTTAAAAGTAGGGTTGTTCAGAATGAACAGCAGGTACAATTTTGCTTATAAAACAGAATATTAATTATAATACTAATTAGAATAACTCATCAGTTGCCACATTGAATTCAGTAATGTACTTCAGCTAATGCAAGGGGGAAATTGTGGTGACTAGTTACTCAGACATCAGCTACTGTGCACACACAGTCATTTTGCTTAAGTAAAATCTCTAATGGCTTTATGTAGACTTGGGGCATGCATATGGCAGCCCGACTGCTAGGACAGTCAGGGCTGCCATATGATCTTTGAATTAAGTAACCATTTCTAATCCAATGATCTATGTATATAAAAACCAAACTTTATTAGACCAACAAGGAGTCCAGTGGCACCTTAAAGACTAACAGATTTATTTGGGCATACGTTTTCATAGGTAAAAAACCACTTCTTCAGATGCATGGAGTAAAAATTACAGATGCAGCATTATATACTGACGCATGAAGAGAAGAGAGTTACCTCACAAGTGGAGAACCAGTGTTGACAGGGCCAATTCAATCAGGGTGGATGTAGTCCACTCCCAATAATTGATGAGTAGCTGTCAATTGAGGTGGAGGTGTCAAAAACAGACTTCAAAGAGAAACTGCAGAACTAAAATTCATTCGCAAATTTAACACCATTAATTTGGGCTTGAATAGGGACTGGGAGTGGCTGGCTCACTACAAAAGCAGCTTTGCCTCTCCTGGAATTATATTAATGTATGCAGAACCACAAAGACATGCGACTCACTGGAACAATGCAGTTTAGATCATTGTGTGTGTCTTATCTTACTCTTTCCCCTTATCTCTTTTTTGGAGGGGATGGGGGGAGGGTAGTCTGTACATTGTCTTACTCAAACTGTTGCATCTTTGAGACAGGGACTATGACTTTTTACACTTCTATAGCACCATGCACATCAATAGCACCTAAAGAGTTGTGCTTGCCCTCATCACTAGCCTGCGCTGAGTCCAGCAATGAAAATAGACCACAATCCTCATTAACCAGACAAATTAATATCAGGGTAAGACCAATCACTACTACATATAAATAGCAGTTATTCTGCACAGGCGTTTCAATTAACACCACCAGTCTGGTATTAATTGAAATTTTCTTCTTAACAAGAGGAACAAAGGTTTTTATTTTCTAATAAACTCTGTGGGTGGCTTCAATGGATTGCATTAGCTTGTATACCTTCCAAATACCCTTTCATTTCACTACTTGGCTTAAAGAATCCAATGATCCTTATTCTTGTAACAAAGTATATTAATGCAAAGATTCACAGCACTGAGAATTATTAAAATAAAATCATAATAAAGCCCAAAGTGATTGTTGAGTATAGAATAGCATTTTCCCCTTGCTAGCCTGTCAGCTATTACAAGTAACTGGGTACAATTGGATGGAGAACAGAAAAGTATCAGATATTCTGTTCTAGCACTTACTTTGACTAAATAGCGTCTAATGATAACCTAACATGTAATGGGAAATTCAGTCCTTCAGTCAAGGACAATAAGAAAAAAACAAAACAAGAGACTAGATTACTGCACTATTAGGCAATGACAACAGATGCGTTAGGATGGTTACACAGTACTTGAGAAAATAGATTTGTAATTTTTGTATTGTTTCTTGTATGGCATCCAGCAGAACATGAACATTATAGGTGTAATTATCATGAAGTAATGCACCAAAATTGACCAACCATTTAGAAATGTTCTCAGACACAGGATTACAATTGTAGTAAATGTATTAATGGGTTTTTTTAATAAGTGGAATAAACCAAATCTCTGTGATTAGTTTATAATTACTAGTGCAGGAATTACTGAGGCTGGGACAAACTGTGCTTCTTAATTAAATTTTTAAAATTTACATTTCATAATGTTTTCCTCTCTTGCAATTTTAGGTTAAATCATACAGCATTACATCAGTATCCACTCAATCAATGTATAACGTTTTCACTGATATGCAAAGCAGGTTCTTTATTTACGATAGAGGACACTCAGAATGAGTTTATTTATACATTTAATTTGTCAAAGCACTTGCAGTAGAATAGGGTGGATTCCATAAAATAGCTTACAATTACAATCGTTGGCAGTAACAGGTCCTCCAAATCTGTCAAGTCACCCACATTAGAAAGAGGCCTCTTCAGTCCTGTGTAAACTATTTAATTTTTTTTGCCTGTTTCTTCATCATAAAAAGATTATGTTGCCCAAATCTTTTGATTCATATTAATACACTTCTGAGAAATCTCCATCTTTCAGATCACTGCGCTTGGGAGCTATGGTTCATTGCCAAAACTAAATGTCTTATCACAGTTTCAGTCAATATGAACAGGAAATGTATAAGGAAATGAAACAGCAAAAAAGAAAGCGTGAGAGAGAAAAAGAATGAACATGCCAGACGTTATGTTTTAAAAATGTGGGAGATTTTAAATGAAAAAAGATTCCAGGTGTGTATAACTTCCTGAAAATTGTTCACTCACAGCTGTATTTAATAATACTTCTTAATCTCTAACAGGGAAAGAAAACAAGCACGATGGGTAACATTTTCAAATATATCTAAGCAATTTAGGAGCCTAAGTCCGAATTTCTAAAATGAACTCTTAAGAGCCTATGGGCTTGTCTGCACGGAGCAGCAATGTGCACTACGGGGTGTGAATTTTTTAGAGTGCATTAATGGGTTGCTCATCATGTGGTCCATGTAGACCCAGCTGGTGCACACTAAAGGTTCCCTTGTGTGCTTTGATCTAGTGCTGTTTGAAACAACCACAATTAATGTGTAACATGTTAGTACACTTCAGAAATCACACACCCAGTGGGGTACATTAACTCACCATGTAGACAAGACTTGAGCCTCATTGAAAATCAATGTGGCTTAAGCCTGAAAATCACTGGGACTTAGGCCTGACTTACATATAAGTTTTGTACTCGTGCAACTACTTCTGTTAATGGTGTGATTTATTTTTACTGAAATACTTATATTATTTCTATACCGTACTCACCCTAGAGAGGATGCAGTTATACTGGTGTAAAAGTACTTATAGCAATATAGCTTATTCCTCTTCCCACATGGGAAGAAGCTATAGCACTATAAGCACTATTATACAGTATAACTGCATCCCCAGTAGGAGTTTGTACCTCTTTAACTATACCTATATGATTAGGCAGTTTGGCATCTTTGTGAATCTAGCCCCTATGTGCCTAAATCTCTTTTAAAAATGGAACTGAGCGCTTGTCTACACAGCCTCACAGTGCGGACTACAGAAATGTGAGCTGCCACGTGCACTGAAGTGTTGCACTCTAACTACCCCATGTAGACTCTGCTACCACAAATTAAAACGGTGTCTAGTTCACTTTAACATAGTCCTGTTTGAACCCTCCCTATCATTCATGAAAGGAGGGATCAGCTGACTGAGTGGCAGCATCCCTCCCCTATCCCTGGACCGAGCAGAAATCAAAGCAAGTATCCATACTGAGGAGTATGAACAGGCTGTGGGAGAGTCAGGGAGAAGTGGGCAGTCCAGAGATGGGTCTTTTTTCATGGTCCCTAGTCCATGGCAAGGAGCTGCCTGTAAAGTGTGTCCCAGAGCAACAGTGACCAAGACTGCACTGCCAGGGAATGAAACCAGAATGTGCTCTCTGTCAGTAGCAACAAGAGGTTCCTGGGTCACATAGTTGCAGTCATGGACGAAGACCCATTGTGCTAGGTACTCTACAAACACAGACCAAAATATGGTCCCTGCCCTGAAGAGCATACAATCTAAATAACCTCTGCCTTTCAATACGGGGCGGAGTAGAAGAGTGGGGGGAGACGTTGGGGGGAGAAGACTTCATGTGATCATAAGCAGCAGCATAAGGGAAGGATCTAACAGTAGTTCATGGCTACAGACACTAGAAAAAATATCTTAAATAAAGGCTCAGATTTGTCTTATATTATTCTTTTAAAAAGATGGTAGATTGGTGGTCTTCAGCATTATATCCCACTGAGCCATATTTCAGTACCAGGAAAATAGATGGAAATGATCATTAAAAAATAGAAAGACTCCTAACTGAACACGATATAATAGGGGCAAACCCAGCATGGCTTCTGTAATGGAAAATCATGTCTCTATAATATTATACAATTTTTTGCATGTGCCTACCAAAGAGTGGGTAAAGGAGAAAGTATTTGAACTTTCAGATATCACTTATTTGAACTTTCACTTAGTAAGGCATATCTAAGCAAACTAGAGATATGTGGCCTAAATGAAATTACTATAAGGTAAGTGCACAACTGGTTGAAAGATTGTACTCAAAGAGTAGTTATAAATGGTTTGCTGTCAAATTGGTAGGCTGTATCTAGTAGGGTTGTGCAAGTGTCAGTCCTAGATCCAGTACTATTTTATATCTTCATTAATGACTTGGATAATGGAGTGGAAAGTATGCTTATAAAAGTTGCAGCTGACACCAAGCTGGGATGGTTGCAAGCACTTTGGAGGACGGGATTAGAACTCAAAACAAAGTCAATTCAACAAAGTCAAATGCTAAGTATGCAAAATATTGCAGCTAAGAAAGAATAGTCAAATGCACAACTACAAAATGGGGAATACCTGGCTAGGCAATATGACTGTTGAAAAAAATCTGGGGATTATAGTGGATCATAAATTGAGTATGAGTAAACAATGTGATGCCATTGCAAAAAAAAGTGAATTTCATTCTGGGGTGTATTAACAGGTGTGTGCTATGCAAGTCATGGAAGATAGTTGTCCTGCTCTACTTGGCACTGGTGTACTGGAGTGTCCAATTCTGAGAACCACGCTTTAGAACAGATGTGGACAAATTAGGAGTCCAGAGGAGAGCAATAAAAATGATAAAAGTTTTATAAAACCTGACCTCTGAGGAAAGGTTAAAAAACTGAGCATGTTTAGTTCGAGAAAAGACGACTGAAAGGGGACCCAACAGTAGTCTTCAGTATGTAAAGGGCTATTATAAAGAGGATGTTGGTGAATTGTAGAGTTCCCTGGGCTAGGGTTAAGGTTCCCAAGGATAAGGCTACTGAGCCAAAGATAGGCCTGGAGCTGGTAGGGCTACCCAGGCTATGGTTAGGTTTCCAAAGGGCAGGGTTCCCAAGGCTAGGGTTAGGTTCCAAAGGGTAGGACTACCAGGGATAGAGATAGGCTGCTATGGCTCCCCAGGCTAGGGATAGGCCTTGTGCTGTTAAGTGCTGTCTGGGCAAGGTTAGGATTCCAAAGGATAGGACTCCCCAGTCTAGGGTGAGAGTGCCAAACCGTTCTCCATGCCCACTGAAGATGGAACAAAAAGTAATGATCTTATTCTGCAGCAAGGGAGATTTAGGTTAGATATTATGAAAAGCTTTCTAACTATAATGGTAGTTATGTTCTAGAATAGGATTTCGAGGGAGGTTATGCAATATTTATCACTGGAATTTTTTAAGAGCAGGTTAGCAAACTTCTGTCAGGGATGGTCTCAACATGCTTGGTCCTGTCTCAGCACAGAGGGTTGAACTTGACTTCTGAAAGTCCCTTCCAGCCCCACATTTCTATGATTAAGCCATTGCCAAAGTTCTTCACTGTATTCCTGGAGTTCTGGGAAAAGAATTGTTGTGAATTAGAAACTGGTTAAAAGTCAGAAAACAAAGAGTGGGAAGAAATGGTCAACATTCAACATAGCCAAAAGGTTACCAGTGGGAGGGCACAAGGTTCCGTACTAGAACATGTGTTGTTTAACAAATGTGTTAATGACCTGGAAAAGGAGGTGAGCAATGTGGTGGTAAAATCTTTATCGGTCACAATTATTCATAAAAAGAAAAGGAGTACTAGTGGCACCTTAGAGACTAACCAATTTATTTGAGCATAAGCTTTCGTGAGCTACAGCTCACTTCATCGGATGCATTCAGTGGAAAATACAGTGAAGAGATTTATATACATACAAATACATATACATATAACATATATAAATCTCCTCACTGTATTTTCCACTGAATGCATCCGATGAAGTGAGCTGTAGCTCACGAAAGCTCATGCTCAAATAAATTGGTTAGTCTCTAAGGTGCCATACTACTCCTTTTCTTTTTGCGAATACAGACTAACACGGCTGCTACTCTGAAACCAACAATTATTCATGTTTTTCAAGATCATAGAAGACGGTGAGGAAGTTCAGAGGGACTGAAAAAAAGATTTGGAATTAGCAGAAAGAACAGAGATTGAAAAGATTAAAGGGTGAAATCCTGATCCCCATGAAGTCAACAGCCAAACTACCATTGGCGACAAGGGGGCCAAGATCTCATCCTAGGCTCTTTTGATTTAGAGAGGAAATAAATAGGAGGAAACATCATAGAGATATAAAAAATAATGAATTGTACACAGAAGGTATAATGGGTGCTCCAATTTACCCTGTTACTCTTCATATGAGAACAAGAGACCCTAAAGGCAAAACATTTAAAGTTGAGGAAAAGAATGTTTTTCTTTTCTTTTTTTCAGATAAACACAGCACATAATTAGCTTGTGGCAGTGAGGATCACATTATCATTAAGGCCATTAGTAAGATTTAAAAAACAGCCATTTATATGGATAATGAAAACAGCCTTAGTACAACTGAATAGGAAAAATACATATATAAGACATATAAGCCCTCGTGCTTCAGGTTATAAGCCAACTACCCACTGATCTGAGCAGGTTCTTGCATAATTGTCTATTTGGGGCTTTCTTGCACCTTCCTCAAAAGCACCTAGTAGTAGCCACTGTCAGAGACAGGGCACTGGACTGCATCTAGTATGACAAATATATGTTCCTATGCTTCAAAAGGAAAGAATGCTACCCTGTAGAAAGGGTTGGAAAGGCTGGCATATTGGACAAAGTAGAGAGGAGCACAAGAAGATGGATTTGCAAATATATCATTATTTAGTATTAGTGTCTTAAGAGCTATTTTAATGTTGCCTAGAGCAATAAAATCCAAATGAATAAATAAATGGATCACTGTAACTCTCTAGCTAGAAATTCTGTTCAGATGACATTAAAATATTTATTGTATTCTCATTTTTTATTCACTTATTAAACTCTATTCTGTCGCTAACTACTGTACCCTGTTCTCCACCTTTTTCTTTTCAAATTTAAATTATTAAAAAGTCTATCATCCCCCTTGATCAAAGTTATTTTTGTATAATTTAATAAAATACTTAAAAGTGAAAAATGTGAACACTGAGTATTCACGTAGTTAATAAATATTGTAGATTGGGGTTGGCTTTTTGGCATTTGTTTTATTCAGAGATGAGTTCAGGTAAATCCAGTCTTGCTTCAGATTCAAAGCAAACACAAAGATTTTCACTCGTTGTTTTAAAATGACTATTTAAAATATTCATCATTATTTTCTGTTCTTGTTCCGTGAAACATTACTCGGTCTGGTCTTTTGTTTATATTAACATGCAAGAAAATGGAGTGGCACTGCTAACATCAGAGTGGCTGATTTGAAAAGTTTTAATATAAAATACCACAATCTTGAGGAGAAATAGGCTGTTCTGGCATAATAAAGTGTGAGATTGTTTCACAAAATAAGTACCACAGGGTTAATGTTCCAGGCTATTCTTATCCCTGGCAAACACTCTGTACAGCAGAATAATCAGACAGCTGTCTATCAGCATAGCACACTGAGGTGCAATAAAAACAACACACAGTTAAAGTGGTGCTGAAGCTAGTTTTCTAACTAGTCAAATAGAACTGCACATTATCAAACATCAGTGTCCCTTCAAAATCTCTTCTACCCTACTGTTTTCAACATTTGGTTATCTCTTGGAGGTCTCTAGGAAAGAAAAATTACTAGAGCAACAGGTTTATGTCATAGGCAAAAAAGTATTAAACAATTCATAGCACATCCTAATATGGGTGGCAACTGGCACAATTCTCAAGTTATTATTCGATCTGCACAAGCTGTTTGCCAGAGACCCAACATCTAGCTCAAAAAGATCCAGATAGGGAACTGTAGGAGGCCTCATCAGAGAGTGAGAAAAGGGAGAAAGGCTGATTCTCTCTTTGGACGGACCAGATTCAATCAAAGTTGAGTGAGAGTAGGTGGTCTATTTCACCTTTGAAATTGTGTTTCCTGTGGCACAAAATGTCCCCAGAATGTTCTGCATGTAGTGTGAGCTAAGCAGGACCAGAGAGCAAACATGCTTGTGTGGAAGGCCACATTACCTCAGGCAGTTATGCTGGGCAGCATAGCCTATCCTAGCTTAGCATAGCCCAAACACACTGATAAAGCAAATGATTAGCAATTGCTAAAGTATGAAGAAAACATCACCATCTTTGGCAGAGTCACTCTTTCCTCTTTTTTTTTAATGCTTTCAGAATATTTGGTAAAAACCAAAACACCTGGCAGGCAGTTACTGAAGGGGCCAGGCTATAGATTTTATTATTTGGGTAAAAGATCTGATTTTTTGTGTTTGTTTGTTTGTTTAGTTTGATTTTGAACGGCTATTGTGTTGTATTTCAGAGATGTCTGCATTTCACTGGTATGTGCAACAACTCTCTATGCATTGACTTACCACAAAAGGTTGTTGCGAGTATTAACGTTCTAATATTTATAAGTTGCCTTAAGATCCTCCAATAAAAAAAGATATGGTAGAAGAGGAAACTATTATGCTGATTAAGACTATAGATATTCATGTCATAATTTTATTAACAGAGTTAATAGTTTACTCACTCCCAGTTCATTTAAACAGTTCTATAGTCAGATCAGGTCAGAGAGAGAATAGGACATCAAGAAAGACACACAATTATAGGTGTCTTACATTTTACAATTTCTTTTTTTTTTCTTTTTTTTTTTTATAAGAATTAGATGAATAAAAAGCAATATGTCAATTGACCAGTCGGGGTAGTTAGTGCTTAGACCTCCGAAACACAATCAAGCAGATTTAATTGTGAGTGGAAAATGCAAATTACTGTGTCTGAGGAAGTCTAAGTATCACAGTTCAGAATGTCTCTGTCAGAGAAAGCTGGAACTATCTGGAGAAAGCTGAAGAGCTAAGGGTAACCAACCATCCAAAAAACCATGAAACTGAGAAGGACTAAAAAACTCTTCCTGCAGAAGCAAGCCGCACATATCTCCATTGGAGGGGAATTGCTGCAACTGCCTAGAAACTTTGGTAGGAAAAATAGGTTGCAAAAATCAGCCAGGCAAAAACCAGCCAGGCAAATCATGGAGTTGAGGAAGACAGGCAGGCATTGGTACTAGAACTAGGGGTGCTAGGCTGAAGTAGTTTCCTGGCTTGAAGTGGTTTCCATCATATACAGGGTTTATGTTTTGTTCAATGGCTCTCAGCACCCCCACTATACAATTTCTTCCAGCACTCCTGCAGACAGGAGTGCTGCATGCTGACTCAGAACATAATCCTAGCCTCCAGAGGACTAGTGAGTTCAACAGAAGTAGTTCTGGAATTGTATTAAAGAGCATCAGAGAAGAGAATGTAGCCAGGGCCACAGACAGGCCACAGAAATACAACTACAGAGGAGTGGACAGGAACAGACTAAACAGACAACCTAAATCTGAACCATTGAATCAGGCTTTCAGTGCAGTAGGAGCCTACACATCAGTCCTGAAAGAGAATGAGATTTAATGACATTGTATCTAGAAGACCTTCTTGATGGGAAAAAGTTTATTAATATGTTGAAGAATTTTATTGGGAATAGAGGTGAAACAAACAATATCCCTTCTGTATTCATATACCTGCCAGCCTTGTAAAAGGAAAATAATTTGTTATTGAATATGCAGCTAGGGAGAAATGCATTAATTAGAAATGAGAAGTTAACCTGCTAATCTTATTATCTTTATATTTCAGTTTCTCTAATCATGATGAAAGTTGAAATTTGTGGCATGTAAAAGGGAACATTTGACATACTTATGTAAATTCTTTCCATGTCTGGAAAGCTTTTTCATAGCATAACAGAGAGTAGAAAAAGAGCAATCTCATACAGCTTCGAAGCTTAGGGTCAAGTTAAATATGAGTGAAAGTTTATTTGATATACTTAATCTCCTGGAACTCTGGCATATTCTGGAAAGGACAGAAAGGACTAAAAAATCATATCCGGCAGCTGAGGGCTCGGCAAAACAAAAGTAGAGCTTTTCTGATTAGGATGCTAATGACAGCCCAAATATTCTTGGAAGTCAGAAAATTTATAGTTTCCTTTAAACTATCTGGCACTGAAATAACCAAATAATTAGAATAAAAAGAAATTAAAAAGACCAATCAATCAGAGAAGTTTGGCACATGAGCAGAGATTTGAGCTAAGTAATTTTGAATTGGCATTTATAGAATTATATTAGTGAATTCATTTGCTTGAGAAGTGAGCAGGAGAATGGCTTCTGGGGTTATATTATAACTATATATAAAATAATTGTTGGCAGTATGTGAGAATAGGGCAGAATTAGAAACAAGGTTTGCTTGTTCATTGCCAGAAATTAAGTTTGAGCCTACTTCAATTCAAAGAGGAAATGAGGTCAATGAACTAGCTAGTGGAGGAAAAGTTTCTGATTAGGAAAATAGAACTACATTTGAAATAGTTTGGCCTCAAGAAACAGGTGTTAAGAAACATGCTATTAAGGGCCTGACGACTAACAATTACAAGAATGTGGAAGCATGTTTAACAATTATAATTGCAAGGAAAACTCATTCTATTAAAAAAAAAGACTACGGCTTGCATGTTGGAGAACTTAAAATAAGTGACAAAATGACTGAAGAAATTTCTTATTTAAACAGCTAGATTAGAGGAGATAAAGCAAGGCTCCTGACAAGGTGATACCCCTATTAAACATCATTTTCCTACATAAGGCAAGGGAATCAGCTAGCTTATGGATTCCTGATGAGCCCCAATTCAACAGTGCACTTCTATTCAGCAAGATTACTCCAAAGAAATGGCAGCACTAAGACTAGGTAGAGCATTTAGGATGTTAACTTTTCATATGGCTTGGATCTCCTACCTATGAGATCAACTCTCCCCCTGTGTCCCACTGCAATAGCTGAGATCAGGGAAGATGCCTGACTCAGACCTCAGTCCTGTAATGAACTCTGTACAGGAGGACACCTGCTTCCATGTGAAGCCCCAGTGACTTCAGACAGAAGTTACAGGGGTCAAATTGCATAGGGTTCACTGTGAGATGGAGGCCTTGGTTTATTACAGGGGCAGCTGCTATCTAATTTCCCAGGTATTTACGTGGCCCTCGTCACTTTGGAACTTATTCTCACAGCACCCTTGAGCGGAAGGACAGTATTATCCACATTTTATAGATGGGGAATGGAGGCGTATATAGGTGTTCCTTGCAATAGCTCAGTATTGCAAGGACTTGGGGAGAGTTTTTTTAAGACATTTAGTTACCTAAAGATGCAGATAGGTGCCTAGTGGGATATTCAAACGCCCCTACGTGCCCAACTCTCAATGAAAGCTATTTTCCTTACCAAACGCTCTAGGCAAATTTCCCTCTGTTGAAAAAATGAGCTATGCTTTGCTTTCTTCTCCAGGCCCAAATCTTTATTCCTCTCCAGTTCAATATATATTGGACTGTCAGTTTCTCTTAGTTCTGCAGCTTCCCTCCAGATGGACTCAGCTTTCTCTGACAAAGACATTCGGTGCTCAGGCGCTTTTGAAAATTGCACTTGGCACCAATCTGTATTGGTAGGTGCCTAAAGATCTTTTAAAATCTGCCCCAAGTGACTTAGATGGCTAAGTCTCACTTTCCAAAGTGACTTAGGCACTTAGGACTAGATCCACAATGGAATTTAGGTGCCTAACTGCCCCTATAGGCATCCAAAACCAAAATTTACACTCTGAAAACACCCACTCAGCTGCCACCCAAGCTTGTAGGCATTTAAATTCCCTAGGTGCCTAAGGGTATGTCTGTGATGCAATTAAAATCCACAGCACCAAGTCTCAGTCCTGGTCAACTGACTTGGGCTCAGGGGGCTCAGGCTGTGGGGCTAAAAAAAACAGCAAAGTAGACTCTCAGGCTCAGCCTGGAGCCTGGGCCCCAAAATCCCATGAGCTGGGAGGGTCTCAGAGCCTGGGTCTCAGAACTTCTACACAACTGTTTTTAGCCCTGCAGCCTGTCAGTTGACCAGGCTCTGAGACTAGGTGCTGTGGGGGTTTTATTGCAGTTTAGACATAACTTCACTTTCCACTGGTAAAGTCCCCTGGCACTGAAATTTCTGCTGGTAGGCATGTGTAAACCCACCTCCATCATGATGCCTGGTACCTACCTCATGTCTAAAGCCCCAGTGAGATCCTCAGATGAGGCATTCCTCCATCTCTCTGGCCTCATTTCAAAGCATGCCTGCAATATTGTGCCCTGCACAAAACACAGGTGGCAGCACCCTTCCCCCACCCCTGCAGCATCATTATACCCAATATCCCAATGGTTAGAGCACTCACCCAAGCTGTGTAAGACCAGATTCAAATATCCCCGCTGTCTGATTTGGTGCGAATACTTAAACCCAGATCTCCCACCTTTCTGGGTATTCTGTTGTGAGTTTCTCTCATTCTCTCCTGTTGATGCTGTGATACTGGCTGACCAAGTCATGCTAGCGTTTATTCAGATCGAAGTAATGGTTAGATGTATATGAGTGTATTGGGTGTTTAAATTTCATGAAAATTAATGAGATGTTCTTTGCATTGTTTTCACTTATCTGTTCCCGTCATAATGTAATAGCAAACATCTACACTGTAAATACCCCTGTAACTAAATAACTCATCAGACATCAAAGAAGCCTTGGGAAATGCTAATGAAGGACTTTATCAGAAAAGGTGCTAATGCCGAAGCAAATGGTGATGGTCATGATGACATGAGTTCAGAGTCTCAAAGTGCATTCCTCACTCCTCATCATCAAAGGAAAAGCCTACATAGGTAGAGAGTGTCAGTTTGTCTTCCGTGAGAAGAAGATATAAACATGGACTCAAAGAAAGATCCTTTATCTCTGACTGTTTGGACTCTTACAGGGAAGTGTGCCAAATGCAAAGTGGAGATCCCCAGAGACAATCTGGGTTCCCTGAAAGATTTTGGGGAAACTGGTAGTTTATTACATCACTGCCGCCTTTGGGAATTACAAGCGGTGATTCACCTGTACATATATTTTACCTGCTTTAACCTCTCAATAAATCTCATTCTTTTTTCTTAGCTAATAAACCTTTAGTTAGTTCACTATAGAATTGGCTGCCAGAGTTGTCTTTGGTGTAAGATCTAAAGTACCAATTGATCTGGGGTAAGTGACTGGTCTCATGAGACTGGGAGAAACCTGATGTGGGTTTCTGGGTTTAAGTGACCTTTTATCACAAAGTCCAGTTTGTCTGGGTGGCAAGATAGGCTGGAGAGTCTAAAGGGACTGTCTGTGACTCCATGATAAGACTGGTATAGTGATCCAGGTGTTCCATTTGTTTGTTACTGGCTTGGTGAAATCTAATTATAGAACATACCACCAGGTTGGTGTGTCTGCCCTTGTTTTCTGACAGTCTGCCCTGAGGTAGGTATTCACAGTTGTGAGCCACTCCAGAGAGCATGACGGAAGCCATTCCACTTTATATGAAAGACTTACATATTCACTGGGCCAGAGAGAGTGAGAATGATTCCATAGCTCAGTGATGAGGGAGACCCAGGTTCCAGGCCCTGCTCCAATGAACATTGAAGTAGTTCATGCAAAGTGGAACAGCTATAATACGAGAGAGTGGCCCTGGCATTAGTAAATAGCTAATAATTCTGTTTATGTGTGAGGCCAGAATAGAACCCAATCCACTCTTTCTTAGCTGTGTTGGGTATACAGTACTAATGAGTGAAAAAGCACAAAAATGTATTTGTTGTCACAAAGTCAGAAAATCTGTGTCTCTGAATGCCCCCCAAGGAACAGATCTGTTGAGTAAGATGATGCCATTTTTACACAGACTCTTTTAATTAATATTGTATTTTTTAAAAACGCTTTCCCTTTATGATTTGCATCTGAGGCCTACAAATACAAATTACAAATACAATTAACAGGTCAATTCAGCTTTCAAACATTTCTATCTGAATTCCATGTAAGTGTGTATCATTGAAGCCTGAATAATATATCTTATAGCAAGGTACTTTGAATATATTTCAATAAACACACCTAAAGTGGTTTTATGATCATGACATAATAAATTATGCATCATTGGCTAAGGAGGAAAATGCATGTTGTAATTAATTAGGTGTAAGAAATGTCAGAAATACTGGACCTAGAACAAAGACAGGAGGATTTGTATGGTTCAAGGCAGAAATGCGTAATTCATAAATTACTCAAAAAAGCTATGCTTTCATTTTGTTCTACAAATATATTACAGTTCTTTGTTTTCCTCCTGACTGGATTGCTATAAAATTTAAAAATTCATATTTTCACAATATTAGTTATGCTTTCTACAAATCTAGTTTATTGTATTCCAACTTCAAATGATGCCACAACTTCACTAACGGGTCCAATTCCTGGATAATTACTGCTTACTAACTATAATCTGCTAGAGGCAATTGCCTCTGTGCTATGTAGAGAAAGTGGAATACAGCATTGTGCCTCAAGGATATTTTGGTTATATGTACGGATTCAGTTATTCTCTTAAAATGACAAACATTATCATTTACAGTGCATGTGAGTTTCTCAGGACTAATCTATACAAATCCCTTTTTCAGATCTTAAAAATTGTCCTTAATCATGCTAGAGGGAAAAGACATTTTCATTTTAGCATAACACTTTACTATCATTTCACCTCCATTCCTTATTGTGTACCATGACTTGTTACTTAAGAGGTTCAATGGCGAGCAAACGTATTATAGTTTGGGCTATACCTTAGTGGAATTTGTATTTAAAAGCATATAATGGCAGTTATAAATTTGTGGTTTTTCCATTACACTATCACTTTATACTTACAGCTTTTAGAACTTTACATTGTGACAGATGAACTATGGATCCAATCTTGCAATTCTTGTTCACCCCAAACCCCCATTCGCTTCAGTAGGAGTTTTGGAGTATAGTGAACGTAAAATTGGATCTTATATCCACCCTTAAGAATCACTCTACACATCACTGAAGTGGACAGAGTGTAGTCCAGTGCATAGGGCACTGACTATAAGCAAGAAATCTGGATTCTGCTCCCTGAATTACCACTGACAGTTTGTGTGACCTAATGAGAGTCACTTAATGTCTACATGCCTCAGTTTTCTAATATGTAAAAATGGGGCAATGATGCTTACTTACCTTTGCAAAAGTACTTTGAGATTTACAAATGACAAATGCTATGTTAGATTGTCATAGTGTCTGCGATATGCTAGATAGTTGTGCTAAATATTTATTTATACTTCAAGCATAATCACTTCTGGAGAGGAACAAATTAGCTATTTTATTGTCACACCAGAACCACACTTTTACTTGAACATTAAGCAAAGCTAGATTTTTTTTCTGATGTCATACTGACATACATATTGCTGAAACTCGTACAAAATTTAGGTACCTCCAAATTGGTGCCCAGCCACCAGTAAGAAAATTGGGTATTGTATTCCCCACTTGTGGAAATGCAGAAACTTATTTTGCTTCTGAATGTTGGTACTTTGTAAGGATTCTGTAGATGCATGGACTTTTTGATTGTGAACTATATCACTGTGGCCTAACAGGCTTCGTGGTCTTCTTGTCATCCTGCTTATTTTGACCATCTGGACTTCTTGGATCTAAAAACAAAGAACATCTAACTCTAAACGTCTCCCTTCGGCTGTAAAAACTTTCTCACTGGCTGTAGTGGGAGTAGGGCTTAAGTCATTGGTGGGTCAACCATTATATGAAATAGCCCCACACAGCAGGATCATGCTATGCCAAGTAGTCATATCAAACCTCAGACCCATTCAGCATGTTTGCAAACCTCACCCATGTTCTTTGTTTAAGATTGTTTGCACAGCTGTGCCCCTGTGAATCCCATTCTCCTTTTTCCTCAGCAGCTGCCCATAAGACCAGGGGCCCATAGACAGAGGGTGTTTCCCTGGGACAGTAGTTAGACTTCACCATACTTGATACTCCAAATAAACCTGCAGATTGATTCACTTCCAGCTAATGCAAGCAGAGACTGAAGGACTCAGCTAACAAACCCATCATGAATGACACCCTGCAGGATTCACATGCCCCTAAATTTAAACAATTGACATTTCACCTACTAGATTGTAGTAACTCAATTTATGCACTAACCAATGATCTCGACATAATTTAATTTCAATTGGGCCTGAAACATCACTTTCTGGTGTGGCAACTAACCAAAGCAGACTGATGGATTCATGGATATTTGGCGATATCACGGGATAAACGTTAGTAGATATTTTAAGATCCATACATCTTCATTTCTGGTGATCCTTACAAAATAGATACTATGCTTGATCTGAGCTAACAAAGGCCGAAAAGTAGCCTAGGTCTCATAATCTTTAATGTATTTATCCTCTGTGTGTGAGAGATAGGGCAGTGCTAGTATCCCCATTTTACAGAAGGAGAACTGACGCATAGCGAGGCTAAGGTCACACAGGAAGTCTGTGGGGGAAGCACGAAATTGAACCTGAGTCTCCTAAATCCTAGGCTAGTGCCCTAACCACTCAACCATCCTTCCTCTCAAAAATAAAAACTAAACGATGAAAGGAAATACTGATTTCAAATTATTCTATTTTTAATTGAGCTATGAATAGCTCTCTCTTCCTTATAGTTTTTGTACAAAATTAGCTATTTATTAAGATGTCAGTTTGGGAAGAAACACATAAATAAATCTCCACCAACTCTTCCTCCTCCTCCTGGCTCATTACAGGCAGGCATGTTCTCCTGTTTATGACCTCAGAGAAGACATTAATGAAGTAAAAATTACAGCCCCTAGTAATGAGACTGTTTGTTAGGAAATTGTAAAACATTCATGTATAGGTGGAATCCATTCTAATTAAACTTTGTCAGAAGTATACATTTTTGAAGCCCTAAAGCCCAGAGTTTTAAAGATATTTAGGCATTGCTGCACTCAGCATTGCAATACCTAACTGATTTAAGAGCCTAAATCTTACTTTCAAAAGAGATTTAGGTATATGTGCTGAGCACAGCAATGCTTAAATACCTTTAAAAATCTGGACCAAAGAGCAAAGCATGTAGGACAATATAGTCATGCTGCCCTAGACAAATGCATTTCATGGCAAATTAATTTCCTCTTAAGGAGATTAATGGGAAGTGGAGCCTTTCATTGCTAGATTACTAGTTCAAATTTGGGTCATGTCAGCAGTGACTAAAAGTCATTGCTATCTAATGGATGTCCAGTGGTTACATGGATTGAGTTGGGGTCTAGAAGGTGGATACAAAGCTGGCTAGATTGTTGGGCTGAATGGGTAGTGATCAAAGGCTTGATGTCTAGTTGACAGCTAATATCAAACAGAGGGCCCCAGGGATCGGTCCTGGGGCCGGTTTTGTTCAACATCTTTATTAATGATCTGGATGATGGGATGTATTGCACCCTCAGCAAGTTCTCAGATGATACTAAGCTGGGGGGAGAGATAGATATACTGGAGGGTAGGGATAGGGTCCAGAGTGACCTAGACAAATTGGAGGATTGGGCCAAAAGAAATCGGATGAGGTTCAGCAAGGACAGGTGCAGAGTCCTGCACTTAGGGTGGAAGAATCCCATGCACTCCTACAGTCTGGGGACCAACTGGCTAAGCAGCAATTCTGCAGAAAAGTACCTGGGGATTACAGTGGAGGAGAAGCTGGATATGAGTCAGCAGTGTGCCCTAATTGCCAGGAAGGCCAACGGCATATTGGGCTGCATTAGTAGGAGCATTGCCAGCAGATCGAGGGAAGTGATTATTCCCCTCTATTCGGCACTGGTGAGGCCACATCTGGAGTATTGTGTCCAGTTTTGGGCCCCCCACTACAGAAAGGATGTGGACAAATTGGAAAGAGTCTAGCGGAGGGTAAAGAAAATGATCAGGAGGCTGGGGCACATGACTTACAAGGAGAGGCTGAGGGAACAGGGCTTGTTTAGTCTGCAGAACAGAAGAGTGAGGGGAATTTGATAGCAGCCTTCAACTACCTGAAGGGGAGTTCCAGTGAGGATGGAGCTTGGCTGTTCTCAGTGGTGGCAGATGACAGAACAAGGAGCAATGGTCTCAAGTTGCAGTGGGGAAGGTCTAGGTTGGATATTAGGAAACATATTTCACTAGGAGGGTGGTGAAGCACTGGAATGGGTTGCCTAGGAATGTGACAAAGCCCTGCCTGGAATGATTTAGTTGGTGTTGGTCCTACTTTGAGCAGGGGGTTGGACTAGATGACCTCTTGAGGTTTCTTCCAACCCTAATCTTCTATGATTCTATGGGTCTCAGTCCATTATTTAATGCACATGTACACACATACATACACAACTGGCAGTGTGCTGTTTGCAGGTTCAGATAAAGGCACTGTTGAATTTGACATGGAGACTACCACTAGTCTCTGCACCCTAAAGTTAATCCTTCCAAAGCAAGGCACACAGAGGATGAGTACGGAGAATTGTACAACTCCCCATGTAACGTGGCACAGTTGGTTTTCTTTACTGGGGGTAGAAATAGTAAACAAAGGAGGTAGGAAAGGAAATGTTATTTACGTTGGGGAGTACTTGCTCTCCCCAAAGTCAACGACTGCTCAACAGTGTAAGACAGGGTTGCACAAGGAAGCCCTCAGTACATTTATGCCTCCCTAAATCCTTCTCATTGTGTTCCCCTCTGAGTTGAAATCTATGTCCCCGGTTATATTTAAAAAGCTGTTAAAAAGAAAGATATTTAGGTTGCAAAGTCAACCAAAAGTGAGGAAATGCCAGTATTATGATGGCCTATGCAATCTTAATGCTGCCTCCTTGTGTGTCCATTCTGTGCACTGAATGAGGCTGGGATCCTGTGGAAAAACAGTATGTGATCATATAATTGAAGGCTGCATCATAATGCATATGTACAACGAGAGGATATAAACTAAGATTTCACAGCCAGCTGTAAATCTGGCATTTCCTTAATTTTGACTGGCTGTGCAACACGAAATATTTTTCCTTTAATGTAGCAGAGGTTGGGGATGGGGTGAGATGCAGGTTTGTGTGTAATTTTCAATTCTTTTTTAAAAGGTAAGAACAAATAATGCTATGCGCAAACATAACAACTGCTGCCTCATTTGAAACCTGAGCCTTTAACATTGCAGCCAAATTACTACCCTTTGAGCTACAGGAGTAACTTCATTAGCTGACAGCAGCAGAAGGCTGTTAGCGCGGGTGGAGGGAAGGGACTCCAATCCAGTGGGGAGGTTGAGGGAGCCCAGCTCGCTCTTTCTCTCCCTGGGATATGGAGGGATCCCATCTTATGTAGTGCCCCTAGAGGTAGGGATGAAATGCTGGATCTAGGAAGTCTAGATCTAGGTCAGAGGGATGGGGGGAGAACATCTGCCCAACCCAGCTTTCTTCCCCCACTTCAACTACTGTGGCAGCTCCCAGGTGTTCCCAGTGTAGGTGTCTACTGTTTTGGCAGTGGTGCGTTCTCAGCCTGAGAATGTCTGTGTGTTTAGTTATTTTGTCAGGCTGCACAAAATGTTCTGAGAAATGCAAGTGGAAATGGCAGTAAGGGTGCCATGATAAGCCAATGAATACTAACAGGCATGCCAACAAATAAATTATAATACTTTGAATAAGCAGATCTGTCTCATTCCATGTAACCTCTGCTCTGTCCTCTTTATTGTCTTAATTTTAAGTTGTATTTCTTCCTTCCTTCATTTTATTCTCTCCTTGCTCCAGTGAAGCAGTAAAAACTTTAAGTCAAGAGATTAAAGTGGCACTATTAAATTCATGTGCACTGTAAGGAATATGAAAATGTACTCTCGCTCTCTACAGACAATATTAAGACAGTTATTTCCAGCCTACAAAGAAATGATAAAAAAGCTCTGTTATGGAATATAGTGTTTGATAGGCAATGACACTACAATATGAACAAAGAAAAGGCTAGTAATATTCAACTACCTGCTAATCACAGGGCCAGATGCTCAATTGACATAAATCACTGATTTGGACCAGCTGAAGATCCAATCCCAAATATTTGACAGTACAGCCTGCAGTAGCAGGGCAATGGGAGTGAGCTGTGTCAGCTTCCACCAAGCTGTCACACAATAGGCTTCTTCCCCGCGTCTAGATCCCCAGGCACATAAAGTGCCTGTGAAAGAGCTTAAACATGCTTGGAGGGAGAATATTTCCGACCTATTGCAAAGCTAGTCTCTTCTATATAGAGAGTTGCTCTGCCCATAAAAGTGCAAGAGAACACCTGGCAAAGGAAAGCACATACAAAAAACTACATTAATGCAAACATATGGCTCCACGGTTGAAATAAACTCAGCAAAAGTTATTATTCCCATTGAAAATTTAACTTATGCACACTATTATTAATCTCTAAGGGCCTGATTTTGCCACCCTTACACATGTTGAGTATGGCCTGACTGACATGAGCAGTCCCTTTGAAGTCAATGGGACTACTTGTGTGAGTACACTGATGCTCAACTTGAGAAAGTGTGGCAGAATCAGCCCTTGGAATGAAGTTCATTCCTGTGCAGGAGGCCAGCACGGGGTCCTAATAACCACTTACATGCCATGTCAGTCCTCGGAATGGGTAAGTGGTGCATAAGCCTCATGCAGGCCTTTGACATTATTCGTTCAGGGATTTACATGCTGGTTGAGAAAGCTCCATCAGTCTAGCTTAAAGATCACTGATTTCCTGACAAGACTGCAGATCATGTTCAGCTATCGATCCAGATAAAGCTAGCTGAGCAATGGCAAAATCTGAATGAGATTTTTATCCACTTTTTTCATATGGGCAACATACAAATTCTGGTGATTATTTCCTAGGCTACAAATGGCAAAAAATAAAAAATAAGAATGAATTTTGATTATAAGAACTAAAGGAACTGTTCACAGAAATACTGTTTTGTTTTTAATCAGCTCTATTCATAGTTATGGCCTTGATTCATCCTAAACTTGTGTTGGAACTGTTGACTAGTGAAGACATAATCAATACACGGTGTTTCTCTGTTCCCGTCTAGTGGCTGCAGCACCTAGAGGCTTAAGAATCTGATACAGGCACTGAGTTAGCAGGGTAGCACTTTTAGCTTTTTAATCCTGAGGTCCTGGGTTCAATTTCCACTGCCAACAATGCACCCAGGCGCAAAGCATTACAAAAGTGGTGTGATCATCAGTGGCTATATTGCCACCAAGACTACAAGCTCTTCCAAAGAGAAACTCCTCCCATGATAGTGGCTGCATAATTCTGGTTTAGGATTTCCAAGGGCCAACTGAGAGTTCACCTTATCGGGACAAGCTGTGCAACTTCTCTACCAAGTTACCTATTAGGGGGTGTGATATATTCTAATTCACAGTATAACTTCCTTGTGTAGACAAACCCTAACTACTAATGACGGAGAACAGAATGGTACCACAACAGCTTGAACATGTTTTCTTTGAGACAAGATAGTTTTCTATTGTTCAGAGACATTCTTGGTTTTCCTTTCATGAGGAAATTCCAGAGAATTAGTCTTGCTGACACAAAAGCAAATAAGGCTGAAAAGTAAAAATAATGCAACCCAGGAAGTTTTTTTTTCCCTGCCCTTGATTTCACCTCCAGCAGCAGGAAAGAGAGAGAGAAAGAAATACACAGACTCCAGATGACTCCTCAGATCAGAATCTTCAAACCAAATTTGACCAGCTCTCCCTGTGGGTTAATAATATAGACTGTGGGAAATACCGAGAACGAAGTTTTGCCGACAGAGGTAACGCTTGAAAAACACAGCTGTGAGAAAACACAGTAAGACAAGACATCCAAAAACTTTTGTTTTGGAGAGTAAGCTTCTGCAAAGCAATACAAAGGGCTAGAAAATCAAGAAGGAGCTTCCAAGTGGTTACTTGGTATTATATACAAAAAGGATGAGGGAAGGCTCAGATGTGTGTTCTTGGGAAATAGGGTCCCTGCGTGGCTATCCCAGAATATAGAAAGGGCACACAAAACTCTGCCAGGAGCTAGGTGAGTAATCAGAATGCGTAGACTATGACTGATTCCACCGTTTTCTGAGGCACAGAGGGAAATCTCATGGTGAATTGGGAACTGCAAGATTTGCTCTTTTTAAAGGCCACAACATTCAGAATTATTCTGGATTATTATTTTGGAATTTAGTGATCCAGTGTCAAATTTCTACCTAAATGAAAACCTCTGCTGTTCATAAAAATAGCCTCTTTGCATTTAGAAGTGTGACAGGGTGAACTAGGTCCAGAGGCCTCCTGCTGGAGGCCTCACAGCCCTGCCTCATCCCGCCCCAGAAAAGAGCAGAGGAGAAGCCCCCCGGGAGGCCTAGAGTGATTTCAGAGAATCAACCAATCAGAAGGGTTGCTGCAGCAGCCAATCAGGGGCCAGAAGGACCACATAAAAGGGAACAGCAGAGGAAGATCAGTCAATTGCTGCCTGGAGCTCAAAGAGGGTGCCTGGCTGGCTGAAAAAGCAGCAGGACCATGGACAGTTTATTGCAGGCAGGCTGAGCCCAGGGGACTGAGCCCAGAACCTAGCCAGACCAGGCAAGGGTACCATGATGGGCCCTGCTGATCTGGTTGAAGACTGAGCCTAGGGAGGGCTGCTGAAAGGATACCAACTGAGGGTACCAAGATGGACCTCTGTTGGGCTGTTAAAGAAAGCAGTGCCTCCAGGGAAGAAGCCTTAGTGCTGCAGCCCCATACCAGGGTCATGAGAAAGAATTAGAGACTGTATATCCCGGAAGGAGGGACAATGTGTGTGACTCAGCCAGAGGGCTGAGTTGCTGAAGACTTGCTGAACAACTATTGACTAGGGGACCCCTCGCAAGAGGTGGGTGCCACCCTTAGTAAGAACAGAAAGAAAAGCAGACTCACACCTGACCAGAAAGGCGGCGCCCACAAGAAGTGGGTGCTGTTGCCTTTACAAGAAGACAGATGCCTTTCAGCTTTATCCTACGCAGTTGGGAGCAAGACAAAGAATATGTTTTACTGTAGGCAGGTAACACCAACGAATTTTTTGAGAAACACTGAAGCTAAAATTGACTGAGATGACATACTGCCTGACAGAACTTGAAATTAAGAGCTAGCCTTGTGTCCAAAATTGACATTTTGTGGTTCTGACTGGGTTTTAAAGCTTTAATAATTTATACATGGAGAATTGGCTTTATTAATATTTAAGCATCAAGATGTGTGTGACGTGTAGCAAGTAATATTAAAGCCAGAGATGTTTTTTCTTTAATTTTCTCCCTTTCAGTTCATCCTTTCTAGCTGTAAATGAGGATAATATGCGCATGGAGACATAATACAAAATTATATCTTATGCTTATAATATAATTATAATAAAAATTATATCTTATGCTTATTGGGCACTTTGCATACTGGAGGATCACAAAGTGAGATTATATGTAAACTACATTGCATACACATAGGCCTAGTTATCTACTCCTTTGCAATACAGCTGCTTTAATACACTCAAACACACAGTGTCTATATATATATGCCATACCGGGATATACTGCAGATGTTAAAGGGTGAGAGAAATCGTTCATAGTAATTATTTAATGTGTATAATGTTAGGGCCTAAGAGCCAACCAATAGTGGGGACCCATTGTGCTAAGCACTGTACAAACACAGAGCTGAAGACAGTTAAAAAAAGACCTAGAAAAGTTCATGGAGGATTGGCCCATCAATAGCTATCACCCAGGATGGGCAGGGATGGTGTCCCTAGCCTGTTTGCCAGAAGCTGGGAATGGGGGAAAGAGGATGGATCACTTGATCATTACCTGTTCTGTTCATTCCCGCTGGGGCACCTGGCACTGGCCACTGTCAGAAGAAGGATACTGGGCTACATGGACCTTTGGTCTGACCCAGTGTGGCCATTCTTATGTTCCTGTCCCAAAGAGCTTACAATCTAAACAGACCAGAGAGATGCAGGCTAAGGAAAGAGGTATAACACACAAGCAGAAACAATGGGATCATCGCAAATGTCAAGTTAGTTCCATTATATAATTATACAGTAAAAGCTGTTTTATCTGGCACTTCACCCATTGGAAAGCTCTATAAACTGAGATTTCTGATTTTCATTGAAATTCTGGTTTATAGTCTGGTTGGCGTGTGGCTGGCAGGTGCTTGGGGCATGGGAAGGGCTGTGGGCTCTGGGAGGGATTTTGAGTGTAGGAGGGGGCTGGAGCGCAGGAGTGGGTGCGGGGTGCCATATCAAGGGGGGCACTCACCTCGGGTGGCTCCCTGCAAGCGGCAACTTGTTCTGGCTGTTCCTACGTAGAGGCACGGCAGGGGACTCTCTGCACTGCCTCCACCTGCAGGTGCCACCCCGCGGCTCCCATTGGCCTCAGCTCCCAGCCAATGGAAGCTGTGGAGCTAGCATTTGGGTTGAGGTGGGGACAGTGTGCAGAGCTGTAGTGAGGGTTTAGGCAGAGGGGATCAGCTAAATGCAAAGAAAATGGAAGGGAGTGAGGGGGACAGGGCTGGGGCAGGGGGGGAAGGATACAAGTAGAGAGGTGGAGTGAAGCTCAGGTGAAGAATCTGAGGGAGGAGGAGCAGGAGGGTTAAAGCAAACAGCCAGTCAGCACAGGGCAGAGAAAGTCCAGTCAAAACTGTAGAAATTTCTCTAAGGAGGTCCTAAGGTCCCTGCTTTTGCTGCTTCTTCTGCTACTGGCTAGAGTCTCTGGTTGGCTCTTCTCTGCATCCCACATGTGCAGGGAAGCATCACCTGGATCTGAGCACCCAGAGAGTAAGGGAGTCTCTCCTGCACAGTTCTGGGTCCATTGGTGGCACTGGTTGGGACCCATTTTACCACCTCATTCCAGTGCACAGTCCCTGCTTTAGCGGTCTCTGCCCCAAATTGACTAGAGCATGGACTCTTTTCTCCACCATCCTTAGCAGTACCAGCGCCTTTGAGCATGGAACCACCTGGGCTTCAGGGCTGGTATTTTTCATCCTTTAATCCAAAACCTATATTCATCCCTTTTCCTGCAGAGCACAAAGAGGGCACTAGTATGAAATTGGAATTTACCTTTGAACAGAGAGTTACAAATGGTATAACAAATGGCAAGACAGTGGATAAGTATGTGAAAAGTTGGTTTATTCTGCAGACCAGCTAGTGAAAAATAGTCAGGACAAGTCGTTTAAAAATACAAAGAAAGAAAAGAAATTATACTTTTAGAAACAATTAAATAAATAATAATGCTTTTCTCTATTTGGCAATTATAGTAGGACTGAACAAAACTCCTGTGTGTATTTGATAACACCTTCATAACAACTTAGAAAGAGGAGTAGATTAAAGCATCACCACAGAATTTTAGCATGCGTCAGCAGGTTCTGCATAGACAGTACATGGCTACACCCCAGCTTGCAACAAATTAAGTGTTTGTATAGACAAGCCCTAAGAAGACAGGGCATTCTCTGCATTATTTTAGCAGGAACAAACAGACATAGACTTGTCTCTTAGAAAGCCAAGACATTTTCTAGGAAAGTCAGGATAGGACCAAAGTCTACTGTTCATTTATTTCGTATTTCAAACTGTAGAGGTAGAATCTAAAAGCTTTGTGTGTGTGTGTGTGTGTGTGTGTGTGTGTGTGTGTGTGTGTGTGTGTGTGTGTGTGTGTGTGTGAAACAGACGTATTATCTAGGAACTCTTTTTACTTCTGTTTGATCCCTATTCTGTCAATGGTCAAGACAACGTATTTAATCTAATTTAAATTGACTGTTATATATTGGTGATGCTCTCTGATGCTCTTGAAAAGACGGATATTCTCCATCTTCTCCAGATAGATAAAGACAATTCACAAGAATGTGTTCATCTCTGTTAAATGCATGGGGAGGAGGAAGTCTTGAATACCATTGTGGACACAAAGAAGGCTGAATGATATGAAGGTGACAAGGCACCATCACAGCTGTAGTCCTATGAAATGGCTTCTACTAAGACAATAGTTAAAATCAGTCAGTAAAAGAATCTCAAAAGGAAGAGAGTTGGATCAATTATTAAATAGGTTTTATTGTTGAAAACTATAGCAATGACTCACACTTGAAGAAAATAAGATTGTGCACCACATTTTATACTCCAGCTGCACAGTTTAAAAGGGCAATAAAAGCTGTGTATCTTTCTCACTCTGATCAAATAAGTATATATCATGAAGAAATCCGCACCTATAATGGCAGGTAGTGAGCATGCTTTAAAGGAGTGTAGGAAATGTATATAAAGAAGTGGGGTTAGCCAAAAATTAATGTTCCAAACTGAAAAGCATGTAGATTTAGAGAACAGAAGTGCCAGGAACTGACTGACTCAGAAGATTGACAGGTTTCAGAGTATCAGCCATGTTAGTCTGTATTCGCAAAAAGAAAAGGAGTACTTGTGGCACCTTAATTTGTTAGTCTCTAAGGTGCCACAAGTACTCCTTTTCTTTTTTCAGAAGATTGAGTTTCAGCTATACAAGCTTTCCTTTCAGTATAACCAGGTCAAATCCAACCTATGTTGCTAATGACAGAAAGTCACATCAGTATATTTTGGCTATTTGACAGTTTATATGAAAGGGATTAACAGTCCTAATGGTTAAATATCCAACTCTGATATCCTTACAACTAAGGCCTTCAATGGATATCTAAAAAAAATGCTAAGGACTACATTACCCTCTTGGCCTAGAGATAGTATAGTGTGGTACCTGTTCTATGGATAAATGAATACAAGGCTTTTGTCTCCACAGCTGCAAATCATGGAAATTTCATGTGTTGCCAATTTCCTAGACCTAGACAAATTGGAGGATTGAGCCAAAAGAAATCTGATGTGGTTCAACAAGGACAAGTGGTGAGGCCTGCACTTAGGAAGGAAGAATCCCATGCACCGCTACTGGCTGGGGACTGACTGGCTAAGCAGCAGTTCTGCAGAAAAGGTCCTGGGGATTACAGTGGAGAAGAAGCTGGATATGAGTCAGCAGTGTGCCCTAATTGCCAAGAAGGCCAACGGCATATTGGGCTGCATAAGTAGGAACATTGCCAGCAGAACAAGGGAAGTGATCATTGCCCTCTATTCGGCACTGGTGAGGCCACATCTGGAGTATTGTGTCCAGTTTTGGGCCCCCCACTACAGAAGGGATGTGAACAAATTGGAGAGAGTCCAGCAGAGGGCAACGAAAATGATTAGGGGGCTGGGGCACATGACTTACGAGGAGAGGCTGAGGAAACTCAGGTTATTTAGTCTGTAGAAGAGAAGAGTAGGGGGGGATTTGATAGCTTTCAACTACCTGAAAGGGGGTTCCAAAGAGGATGGATCTAGACTGTTCTCAGTGGTAGCAGATGACAGAACAAGGAGTAATGGTCTCAAGTTGCAGTGGGAGAGGTTTAGGTTGGACATTAGGAAAAACTTTTTCACTAGGAAGCACTGGAATGGGTTACCTAGGGAGGTGGTGGAATCTCCTTCCTTAGAGGTTTTTAAGGTCAGGTTTGACAAAGCCCTGGCTGGGATGATTTAGTTGAGGCTTGGTCCTGCTTTGAGCAGGGGGTTGGACTAGATGACATCCTGAGGTCCCTTCCAACCCTGATATTCTATGATTCTATGATTCCTTTAAGAAAAGAAAATAGAACAACTTAAATTAAAGTTGAACCTGGGCAATTTTAATATACAAGTTGAGCATGGGCTTACTTGAGTCAAGGCAGAGCAATAACTCTGTGATTGAGCCCTCCAAGTAATGTGTTACATAAACTTTGTTTTGTATACCTTAGTGCAAAAGATCAGAAATATAAACCCTTGTATATGATGTGAAATTTGTATTAAATTTTAGAGCTGTTGTTAATAAATTTCTATGGGGTAATATTTGATAAAAACGGCAATTTATTTCAAGACATTTTAGACCCCAAATGAAAGGCTAGAAGAAAATTTATTACTGCTTTAAGTTTATAAAACCATAATTAAATCAATAATCAACTATTTCCAGTAAGCCAGGATGATGCTGATTCATCACAGAAGAAAGCTACCCCACCATTTATTCAATCCAGAGCTCTGAGACTATGGTATGGGGCTTTTAAATCTAATCTTCTTAATGACTTTACAGGTGGTAATGGAAGATATGTCTCTATGCTTAAGAACACAAATGTAATTTAAAAAAAACTCAGCAAATTGTTATCCTGCCTAAAAGTTATATATAATGGAAATGCTGGGGAAATAAATGTTGTGGAAGGGGGAATATGGAGTCATTTGTGTGTAAGACTAAGAACTTTGACTGAATTTTTAGTGGAAAAAACAATTTGTATGAATGCCCAAAATATATACATTTTATAAGTTATAAAACTGAAATCCAAAAAGGATATTTTAGGTACTAGTGCCAACAGACATTTCAGTGAAAAGTACCCCCAAAACCGGAGCTCTAAAGATTCACAATCTCTTCAGTATTGGAGGTAGAAACCACTTGCCATCATACTCCCCATCAGGAAGAACCATCAGTATCTTGCCTGGATTAAGCATTAGCTAGCTTTCTGTTGGCAGGGCACTGGAAATGTAGCCACACTGCACTGCTTGGGTCAGGAAGAAAAAAGTAAAGATGTGTGCTGTTTTCATACTGCTAGTACTGCAACCAAAATCATCTCACTAACTCATCCAGTACTCTCACATACTTTTTGAAAAAGAGGAATGACTGATGAGAACCCTGAGGAACCCCATAAGAAATGTTCTTCAGGGCAAATGAGTAATTATCCCAAATGATTCTCCGGGGTCTCTAAGAGGAAAGATCCATGCTAGTCAAGATCCATATCACCAGTCCCAGCCAGAAAGAGCACCAAAACCAATTGGTAAACAACGTGAACAGCTGCTGAAAGAAGAAGAAAGTGTAGGGACATTTGACTTTGCCACATCTGAAAGATCAGCAAATAACAAGATCAATACAACCAATACCATACCCAGATCAAACGCGATCAAAGAAATTAAAAGACTTCAGATAACACCCAAGTTGCCTCACCACCATGTTCTGCAAAAAGGACAATAATTATTCAAGAGATGGGTTCTTGAGTGAGGTACTAGCAGCCACTCAATAGAAGCTAACACACTTTACTATACTCTGAATGTGTTAATCTTCACCGTCAAACAGATGCAGTATCTCTCTGACCTGCTTTAAACCATTCCAGTTTACAGGTCCAAGTGCCTCTCTCCTTATTACTATTATCTCAGGTTCAAAATAAAGTTCTTCAAAGGAAAAAGAATCAATTGTTTTACATTTATGTTAATAAAATCACATTCTTGTTTTCGTAGTGATGATGACTCTAGTAAGATAGTGTTGCAAGTAAAGATGCAAAAGTACACAAAGATGATAAAAATACAAAATAGCCAACTTCAGCAGCACGAGATATCACACCTCCTTCTGTAGTATCTATTCATCTAGATTTCCTACAATTGCATAAAGCAAATGACACTTAAAATAATGTTAACATTTTTTAAAAGGGTGCCTGGTGCACTAATTAAGAAACAAATATTTCTCAAATTTTAACCTTTTGCTGACAGTTGGTGAGCACTCAGTTGAATGATCACCAGGCCTCCAATTATTAATTCACTAACTAAGTTTACTATGAGAATAAACAGGTGAGAACAGTTTAACAATGGACTCACAGTTAGATGGAATCCTAAATTATTTCTCAACTGCCTAAACTGGTACTTTAATCTTGTCACTTTCTTACTGTTCTGCCGCACAGCAGTTAATGGCCTGCAATAAATCCAAGAAACTGATCTGGAAGCCACAGAAGCATAGCTGGGAAACAGGGTTATGGTATTTGGTCTGAGAAATGATATTCATATTAGATTTCTCTCTCATTTTTCCTTCATTATTAGGTTGTCCCTCATTTTAGGCCCAAATATAGCCCTATTTATCCTTGCCTCACAATCCTACTGTTATCACACTTTTTATTACTGTAAATAAAAGAAGAAATAATGAAATTGAAGTTATGGGAAGCACTGTAATAAAAACAATAAAAGCCAAATCATTTGTAGGTTTTTCCATGACATTTGTTTGGTTTTGCACCATTATTTTGGGACTCTTTCTCCCATATTATGGTTCCATTACGGTACCATTGAGTGAGTGCTAAATCCACATTGTCATGCAAAGCATCTCAAGCTTTTATTTCTCTTTTAATCTACCCAGAGGTGCTTAATTATTTAAACTTCAATTAAACCCTTTAATGTGCCTGCATGTTAGGTTTTATAAATTATCCTCTTTGAACAGTCTTTAGCTGAGCAGTCCTGGTTTCAAACTGCCTTGTTGAATTTACTAAGCACAGAACCACCACACATCACATCACAGGTGTATTAAAAACTGCTTTTTAGCAGATCCTGCTTCAGAAGGAATTCAAAGTAGGACTGTCTTCCCACTTTCAGTATAATATTTTCTTGACATCACTTTGGGGAAGGAACATCCTATCTTATACCAAACATTTGGAATATTATGGGCCTGTCTACACAATGGGGATCTTTATTTCTCTGTCTTGGCCGAATCACAAAATCAAAGTCACCCACTTAAGCAGAATAAATAGTTTCACTATTATTTCTGGTCTTGTTTCTTTTAAGATTACTTACTCATTTCTTCCTGTGCTTCTAATATTTATGGATTTAGGATTTGCCATAACAGATAAAACCACATCCCCATCAAGTCAAGCTGGCAGTGTCTAATTCCTGATGCTGTGGAAGATAACCAAAAATTGTTATAGAGTTATTAATATAGTCCCATCTCTTCCCCAACTTCCTTCCTTTCAGACTTTGACTCATAACTGTACCTTTTCCTCTCCTCACAAACTCCCAGTCTCATCTTCAGCAACTTCAACTTTCAAATGAATGTGTGATCTGTCCAATTAGCTGCCCTCCTCTTTGCGCTCAACTCCTAGTTTACTGCAATCAACTCTCCCACTCACCAAAATGATAACTTGCTTCACCCTCTTGTCCTCATTAACACCACTCCTTCTCTAACATCTCAGTTTTATGGGAGAGGGGAATCTGAGTTCAGTGGGAGGGGGGGTGGAAGGAATCAATAAACCAGTTAATAGTGGAGAGGGGAGGGAGGGGAATGGAACCAGGAACAGGACACACACACTGATGGACAGGAGGTAATCAAAGATCCAATAGAAGACACTTACTAGCAGTAAGTCCCATGGTTCATATCTGAATTTTTACCATTAATTCCTAAAGCCTTCAGACTCTTTCAGTATCTTAAACACTTTGATATAAATTTTAACAGGATGCTGCCACCCCACTGTATTCAGAGGTGGTCTATATGGAATAAGTGTAGTGGTCTCAGTTGGACAGATGTCCACATGGCAAACACCTCCTCCAGCAATAATTGCTGATTAATCTTTGCAAAAGAGGTCATAGCTGGATGAGCCTGAAAAGAGCACTACTCTCTCACACCTAAAAGTTGGCTCCTTCTAGTCAGTATTAAGGCACATTGGTGGGGCAGCCTGGATAACTAGGTTGCTTTGGGGATAACTAAGATTTCAAGCTACATTGCTGTCAGTTAGGAATGGACTAGTACTCTCTTATATACACAAACATTAAACATGACTAATTTTATGTAGGATAGTCAGTTTTATCCAAAAAGCTCAACCAGAGCAACTATTCAATTAAAATGATTGTATTTAAGTTCTGTTGGTTTCTCCAACCACCACATAAATCTCCATTTTTCCTTTAACAAACATATGTTTTGCTGAGCAAACAAAGTTCAAAAATTAGGAAGCCCTTCTAGAAATAACTTCGAAAAAGTGCTTACATACCTGTAACTGTTGTTCTTCAAGATGTAATGTAGAGATGTATTCCATGTGGGTGTGCATGCTTCAGGCACCAGAGCTGGAAAAAACTTTGCTTAGCAGTATCTGTAGCAGGGGCGCTCATGCCCTGTGACCATAGCCCCTCCCTGCCATATAAGGATGGCACCACCCCAACTCCTCAGTTCCTTGGCACTGATCATCATACGTACAGGCTCCGATGCAGTGGGGATGAAGTGCAAGTCATGGAATACACATCTGCATCTCATCTCAAAGAACAACAGTTATAGATAGGTAACTGTTTCTTCTTCTTCAAGTAGATACAGCCATGTATTCCATGTGGGTGATTCACAAGCAGTACTCGCAGGAGACAGAGCGTGGGGGACTTCAGTTTGCCTCTGATCTGGATGCAGCCATAATGGCGCAGTGGTTTGCAAAAGTATGCACAGAGGACCACGTGGCTGTCCTGAATAAATCCAATATAGGAATTTCATTTAGAAATGCCATTGATGTCACCTGAGCTCTTGCACTAAAAGTTCATTCCCTCTGAGGTGGTGTAACCTGGGCTATTTCTTTTCACAGACAGTCTTCAGCATATGACTGCTTGATCCTTCACTGGGTCCACATATGAAACAAACAGAGGAGGGAAGGAATGGAAAGATTCAGTTCTATCCAGATAAAAAGCTAGATATTGTCTGACAAAGAATGTATGTAGATGCTGCTCCTCTGGGTTTCATTGCAGCTTAGAAAACAACACTAGTAGATATATAACTTAGTTCAAGTAAAACTGGGAAACTACCTTTGATAATAAGCAGTGTTACATTGTCTTTGGAACACTGCATGTAAGGATGCTCTGCAATCAAAGTCTACAACATACACACTATCCTTGCAGATGTTATTACCATGAGGAAGGCAAGTTTTCTGACACAGACCGGAGAAAGAAGAAGTTACCAAAGACTTGAACCAAGGTTCCATAAGAGCTGCCAAAACAGTATTAAGGTTTTACAAAGGAACTGACTTTTAACTGGTGGGTGGAGATGAGTGACTTGTTTCAAGAACCTCACTGCCATGGAGTTTGAAAACACTGACTTCCTATGGATAGGTGGATGAAATGCCAAAAACATCACAATGTGGACTCTCAATGAACTAAGTGCATGACCAGAAGATTGAAGGTGTAACAGGAACTCCAAGATGTCCTGAATACAAGCCAGCATCAGTTGAACAAGTCCATGGGGCCGGACGAGTTGCATCCGAGAGTGCTAAAGGAATTGGCGGATGTGATTGCAGAGCCATTGGCCATTATCTTTGAAAACTCGTGGCAAACGGGGGAAGTCCCAGATGACTGGAAAAAGGCTAATGTAGTGCCAATCTTTAAAAAAGGGAAGGAGGAGGATCCTGGGAACTACAGGCCAGTCAGCCTCACCTCAGTCCCCGGAAAAATCATGGAGCAGGTCCTCAAAGAATCAATCCTGAAGCACTTACATGAGAGGAAAGTGATCAGGAACAGTCAGCATGGATTCACCAAGGGAAGGTCATGCCTGACTAATCTAATCGCCTTCTATGATGAGAGTACTGCTTCTGTGGATGAAGGGAAAACAGTGGATGTATTGTTTCTTGACTTTAGCAAAGCTTTTGACACGGTCTCCCACAGTATTCTTGTCAGCAAGTTAAAGAAGTATGGGCTGGATGAATGCACTATAAGGTGGGTAGAAAGTTGGCTAGATTGTCGGGCTCAACAGGTAGTGATCAATGGCTCCATGTCTAGTTGGCAGCCGGTGTCAAGTGGAGTGCCCAGGGGTCGGTCCTGGGGCCCGTTTTGTTCAATATCTTCATAAATGATCTGGAGGATGGTGTGGATTGCACTCTCAGGAAATTTGCGGATGATACTAAACTGGGAGGAGTGGTAGATACGCTGGAGGGCAGGGATAGGATACAGAGGGACCTAGACAAATTGGAGGATTGGGCCAAAAGAAATCTGATGAGGTTCAATAAGGATAAGTGCAGGGTCCTGCACTTAGGACGGAAGAACCCAATGCACAGCTACAGACTAGGGACTGAATGGCTAGGCAGCAGTTCTGTGGAAAAGGACCTAGGGGTGACAGTGGACGAGAAGCTGGATATGAGTCAGCAGTGTGTCCTTGTTGCCAAGAAGGCCAATGGCATTTTGGGATGTATAAGTAGGGGCATAGCGAGCAGATCGAGGGACGTGATCGTTCCCCTCTATTCGACATTGGTGAGGCCTCATCTGGAGTACTGTGTCCAGTTTTGGGCCCCACACTACAAGAAGGATGTGGATAAATTGGAGAGAGTCCAGCGAAGGGCAACAAAAATGATTAGGGGTCTGGAACACATGACTTATGAGGAGAGGCTGAGGGAACTGGGATTGTTTAGTCTGCAGAAGAGAAGAATGAGGGGAGATTTGATAGCTGCTTTCAACTACCTGAGAGGTGGTTCCAGAGAGGATGGTTCTAGACTATTCTCAGTGGTAGAAGAGGACAGGACAAGGAGTAATGGTCTCAAGTTGCAGTGGGGGAGGTTTAGGTTGGATATGACGAAAAACTTTTTCACTAGGAGGGTGGTGAAACACTGGAATGCGTTACCTAGGGAGGTGGTAGAATCTCCTTCCTTAGACGTTTTTAAGGTCAGGCTTGACAAAGCCCTGGCTGGGATAATTTAATTGGGGATTGGTCCTGCTTTGAGCAGGGGGTTGGACTAGATGACGTCCTGAGGTCCCTTCCAACCCTGATATTCTATGATTCTATGATTCTATGAACTCCCCAGGCTAACAACGTACCGAGAATCACTTCCACTTGGCCAAATAGGCTGCCCAGGTGGAGGGCTTTCTACTGTTAAGCAAGACCTGCCAGACTACTACTGAGCATCATTCCTTCTCATCATCTAACCATGCAGTATCCATGCTGTGAGATGCAGGGATCTGAGTGCCGGATGTAAAACCTGACCTTAATGCTTGGTCAGGAGGTTGGGATGAAGAAGAAGGTCTATGAGAGGCCAAACTGATAATGTGAGGAGATAGGAGAACCAACATTGTCTCAGTCACACTGGAGCAATGAGAATGATCTTGGAATGTTCCAATTTCAGTTCAGTTGAGAATGACTTGCAAGATGATTGGAATTGGAAGAAAGGCATACAGGAGTCCAAATTTCCAGCTCAAGTGAAAAGCAACCATCAAGGAGCCCAGCCTGAGACCTCCTCAGGAGCAGAACATATGGCATTTCTGGTTTTGTCTTGTGACAAACAGGTCAATCATCAGGATGCCCAAATTGCAAAGACATAGGACACTTGGCTTCAGAGAAATTCCTGCTGAGGTGATCTGCCAAGTGAGTAAGCGATTGGCCATGGGGGTAATGTGTTCCCTTATGCAAAACTGCCAGAGCCTGATTGCCTCCTGACAAAGCATATTGGAGTGTGATCCGACCTGTCTGTTTATATAATGTATTGCAGTGGTATTGTTGGTAAGTATGAGCAACACTGAGCCCCTGACATGATCTTGAGAGGTCTGACAGGCATTGTAGATGGCACGAAGTTCCAGGACATTGATATGTAGAGAAGCTTCTCATTTTGACCACAGACCTTGAACTTCCAATGATTCCAGAAGCACTCCCCAACCTATTAAGGAGGCATCGGTGACTGTAGTTCTAGTTGATGTCGCCTGTGTGAAAGGAACAGCCTGGCACACATAGTCCTGAATGGTCCACCACTGTAAGGTGCGCAGGATCAATGTGAGGAGTCGAACCATCATGTGAAAGGGATAGCAATTCAGATAATAGACCGATTTCAGCCGTATCTGAAGAGGATGCAGGCACAACCTGACATATTGGACTACCAGTGTGCATGCAGCCATATGGCCTAGCACCCTTAGACATATTCGGGCTGGGGATGAGGGTTGAGACTGCAAGTCCAGACATAGGTGGTGGATCACCTGGAATCACTCGGTCAGTAGAAACGCTCCTGAATTCATAGAATCTATCAACACCCAATGAATGAAACTCTGAATAGGAACCAATGTTCACTTGCCACTGTTTAGGATGAGATGTAGACAATCAAGTAGGCATAGTGTGAAGTGAACATGAGAGGGGACTTCCCCTCTGGCCTTGCCTCTCAGGAACCAATCATCCAGATATGAGAAGATATGAATTTTCTTCTTCTTAAGGTACTCTGTTACCACAATCATACACCTTGTAAAAATCTGGGGAATAGAAAACAAGCCAAAAGGCAGCACAATGTACTGGCAGCACCAGCCAGCCATGACAAATACAAGGAAACTCCTGTGGCTTGGGAGGTTTGCTGTGTGGAAATAAAGGTCCTGAAGGTTCAGGGTGTGACGAGTCCCCCGCACCAGGGTGCAACCTGGAACTGGGGTACCACTGGCTCTCACTCACCAGCCTAGGCTCACTGTCACACTGTGCTGCTGTGACAAGCTGTAGACTGCTCCCGGTCCTACACTCCCACCAGCATTCACACAGGTAGGGACACACGCAGCTGCAGTTACATACAGGCTCTGGCCAGCCACTGCATGAACCAGCAATAGAGAGGCTAAAGCCAAAATACTCCCAGGCCCCCAGCCTAGGATCTCAGAGCTGTATTGTCCTTCCCTGGTCAAAAACCCAACCAGTATGAATTTATTACCCAGTTCGCCCCTCCCTTGATGTGGAGAGGACCATGCACACCAGCCCTTGTTAACTGAGCTGAGATTTTCCCAAGAACTTCACTCAAAAACACACTGGTTAAGATAAAACACAAAACAAGTTTATTAACTACAGAAAGATAGATTTTAAGTGATTGTAAGTGATAGCAAACAGATCAAAGCAGGTTACTTGGAAATTAAATAAAAATTCAATCTACATTTCATACAAACTAGATAGGATTTGAATCAGTAATATCTCACCCTGACTGATGATACAAGCAGTCCACCAAGTTTCCATACACAGGCTATAAATCCCTTTAGCCTGAGACCAACAAAGATTGGAAGAGGCCCTGGAGGTTTTTCGCCTTCCTCTATAGCATGAGGCATGGGTCACTTGCTGGAGGATTCTCTGCTCCTTGAAGTCTTTAAACCATGATTTGAGTTCAATAGCTCAGACATAGGTGAGAGGTTTATCGTAGGAGTGGCTGGGTGAGATTCTGTGACCTGCGTTGTGCAGGAGGTCAGACTAGATGATCATAATGGTCCCTTCTGACCTTAGTATCTATGAATCTAAACACTCCCCACAGTTCACTCTTTGTTCCTTAGATGTTTCCAGGTGTTCTCTTGTGTGGGGAGTGAGGCCAAGAAATTACATCACTCCCCATCTTTGATAACCTTTCCATATGTCAGGAACTCCTTTGTTTTAAGCTGAGTTCCCAGCCCGGTTTGTGGAAAAATACTGGTAAAAAAATTGAGTCTAGTATCATGTGATCTTGTCACATGCCCTTGCATGGTCCTGATGAGTCATAGCAGCTATTATCCATAGGCTGTCTGAAGCGTTCCCAGATATGGACACAACTTTTCCATGGACATTGTCTTTGGTGATTGGCAATTAGCACTGACTAGCTTCTTCATTGTTGTACCTGAAAGGCTAGTTGTGGGCGTTACCCAGCATAAGCACATTTGAAATACAGATACTAGTCAATATTCATAACTTCAGATACAAAAATGATACATGCACACAAATAGGATAATCATGTGCAGCAAATCATAACTTTTTCAGACACCTCATAACACATTTTGTACAAGATGCATCATAATCATATCATAATGATACCACTATGATGAATATGGGGTGCAGTGTCACAAAGGGCAGCAAACCAGTTATTGTGATTCAAAACAGGGAGGATAGTTTCTAGGGTGACCATACAGAATCTCACATATCTGATGCATCTGTGGTGATTGTGGAGGTTGAGGATAAGTCAACCCTCCACTGGACTTGTGTAACCAGGAAATACCAGAAGTAGAACCCATGCCCCCAGTGCTGGAGGAGGAAGGGGGGGCTCCTCTATATCACCCGGAGTCATTAGAGACAGAACTCACTCAAGGAGCAGTGTCTTGTAAGAGCCGTCCTTGAAAAAAGAATGGGGTTGGGGTAGGGAGGAGGGATGAAGAGGACCCCGATCTGACAGTGCTTAGGACCCAGCTCTCCATTATAATAGAGTCCCAGACATTGTAAAAGCATGCTGACCCAGCCCTGAATGGGGGGACAGAGAAAGAGAGGTTACCACTGGATCTATGTCCCAGACACAGAAGTCAAAATGGGTGCTTGCTAGATGTCAGGGGCAGAAGAGCCAGCTAGGTAAACCTAGAACCAGAGGACCTTCTTCTTCGGGATCTGTGACTCTTTCTGGAGGAGTCCGACCATGGAACAGAAGGAGAGGATTGTCCAGAAAAAAATGCTGCAAGTGGTATTGCTGCTGCAACCGCTGACTGTTCAAATGGCATCTCTCCGTGGCTGAAGTATACACTCCCAAAGCACATAAAATAGCTCAGGAGTCTTCTAAAGAGTGCAGTGTTTTGATGGTCTTTTCTGAAAACAAAATCCAGCTATCAAATGGCAAGTCCTCAGTGGTCTGCTGCAGGTTCCGCATAATGCGCAAGTTCTGTGGCCACGATGCCCTCCTCATGGTTATTGTTGATGCCACAATCCTTGCTGAGGCATTCGCCACAGCCCGAGTTGCCTACACAATGACATTTTGGTCACCAAATGGCCTTCGGCAATGAATGCCTCAAACTCTTCCCTCGAGGCTTCTGGCAACTTGTCCACAAACTTAGATATGGCTACCCAATTAACTAAGTTATATTTAGAGAGCAGTGGCTGCTGTTCGCAATGTGCACCTGCAGGGAAGAGGAAGTATAAATCTTTTTGCCAATGAAGTCCATCCTCTTCGACTTTCTGTTCTTGTCTGTAGATTTATATCTTCCCTGCTGAACCTGGTCATTTGCTGCAGTCACCACCAGGAAGTTAGAGGCTAGATGGGACTAGAAACTCTCAAACCCCTGCATTGCAATGAAGTACCATTTCTCCGAATGCTTCACTATAGAGGCAATGTATTCCAGATGGCCTTTGCAGGCTCCAGGAGAGCTTCATGTATTAGGAGGGCTACCCTCCATGGAGCTGATGGTTGGAAAATATTCAGCAACTTATGTGTATTCTCCTTCAGTAATTCCACCTGAATACCAAAAGGTAGTGACTCAAGAGGTCCTGATACACTCTAAAGTCCTCAGGCACCAAGGGGAGAGGAAGATTCCAGCATGGTAGAGTCAGCCATGGAGGACAAGGAGGTGGTTTACTACGGCAGCGATGGATCCCGTTTTGGTGCTACCATCAGGACTGGTGATCTTGTTCTGGAGTGGGGTTGAGGAGCAGGATCTCAGGGACCAAGGAGCATCCCAGGGATATCAAGGAGGCCACTGGCCATATGGATAAGGAATTGGTGGCCAGTAGGCACTAGGCCAAACATTCCTGTCCAAACTGCAGGACAGATGCCTATCTTGGCACCAATAGAGATCTCATGGCGATCTCTGGCACCTTTCTGATGAGCCAAGAATGATGACCCATACCTAGGTCTTGAGGAATACCAGAAGTTCTGTGATGACAACACGGGATCCAGCCCCAATGGGGGCAAACAATCATTTGGACTAATCTGAGGTCCAATAAGGAGTGGGGAATTAGCATGGGTAGCACCAAATGAGAGACGCTTCCATTGGTACCGAGAGAAGCATCAGCACTGAGGCTGGTAGTGATCTTGATGATGCGATCAGCCACAGAGACAATGATGGTGCTGAAGGATGCACCACCATCAAAGGGGCCTTCGGTTCTGGGCCCGGTTTGACTCCATAGACTGCAGCCCAGGTGGTGTGAGCTTCAGTGCCAGCAGCTCTGCAACATGGCCAGAAGGTGCCAAGGGCACAACAGAGGATGAGCCAGTAGAAGCCATAGCACCAGAGAACTCCTGGACCAGCAAAGAGTCTGGCATTGAGAGGAGCTGCCTTGTATACTGTCAGCATGGAGATGGTCAGTGCTGGTGCCAACATTGTTGGTACTGGACTCAACAGACGCATCACAGCTGGAACTGGAGTCAATGGTATGGTCCCGAGCTGCTCTCACTGTGATACCAGGGAGCAGTTGGATGGATCAAGCTCCATCTTGTGCACTGGAGGGAGTACAGTGCAGGTCAGCATTCTTCCTAAAAGTGGAGGGAGGTAGAGTCTTTCAAAATCCTGGAATGGTTCCAATTCATTTTATGGAATCCTTTCCTCACCCTACCAGAGGAGGGTGAACGACCCTTTTCCTCTTGAGGGAAATGCCAGAACCCGAGCACTGGATGGCATCACTTGTAGGAGCCGAAGGTGACTGCTACTGATCAGACGAGGGCTTAGGTGCCAAAGCAGGAAGCGTGGCCTGCTCCAGAAGGTGCTGTTTCAACCGCAAGTCTCTTTCCACCTGACTCCTTTCTGTGAATGACTTGCAGATGGAGCACCTCTAAGTAATGTGTCCCTTGCCGTGACACAAGCAGCACCTCTTGTGTGGGGGTCGTTGTTGGGGATGAGCCCCGCTACATGATGGACAAAGCTTGAACCCTGGTGAATGCAGAGGGAAGACAAGTGCTCTCCTAACACTAAACTAACATTTAAACTAAACCTAAGGTGGTACTACTACTACATACAAGAAAATTTTTCAGAAAACTGAGAGCAAATCTATGAGGTGAAGACACACACAGAGCTCACACTTTAGCCACGGGCGATAAGAAGGAACTAATCAGGTCATGGCAGTGCCGACCTTAAGTGGCCAGGGGAGGAGCTACAGCCACAGGCCATGAGCACCACTGCTACAGGCAGTGCTAGGCAAAGTTTTCCAACTCCAGTGCCCGGGGCGCGCACACACATGGAATTCATGGCGGCATGTACTCAAAGAAGAATGTGTGTTTGGATGTCAAGTTTAATTGCCATTGGCAGCCTGCTTGCTCATAGCCTTCTTGTTATAAATGAAATAATTTGTAACATAGCCATGTCAAGGACCACGTGTAAGTCAGTGTGTGATACCCATCCCCCTCCGTGCCCAATCCACAGAGAATGTGAGTACATTACAGCCCCCACTTATAGAACCTGACTGCACTCAAGCTATTCATGTTTTCTACTTTGAAGATCTCTGGTTCAACCTCTAATGTTAGCCAAGATGGCGGACGTCCCGTAAATGATGTCACTTGTTATTGTTTAGATGGATCTAATGTTTCTTTTATATGCTTGATTCTTGGTGTCCATTCAGACAGAACAACAAAAAGATTGTTGTGCTAGTTCTTTATCCTCTGAACTATACTTTGCCTAGAGGACAAATACTCTAACTATACCAGAGCCGTTCCTGTGTATGTCATGTACAGTATATACATGCTCTTTTTCTGCTGCTCTAGGGCTTGAAAATAAACAGTTCTTTCTAAATCTAGTTTCAGAGAATTTGCATGATACATATAATAACAGAAATATTGAATAATGTATGAAATCTTTTAATGGTCCATTTCTTGTTTTTAAGAGTGATCTTACAAACTACCAGTGTTACTTTTTATGGTAAATTGGAAGCTGTTTTCCCCACATTTACTTTACATATTCTTCTAATTAAGGTAGGATGAAATACGTTTTGGACCTGAAATAAGCCATTTCTTTTCAACAATCTGCATTTATAAATTGGATCAGTTCATTTCAATCAACTGCACCCTCTCATTTAAAATTGTTGTCAGCATAAAGCAATCATAAAAGATATCTCAATAAGCAGCTTTGATAACGATCTCACTCTCACAGTGACACTTCAATAGTTAGCTAACTTCATTCCATTAGCTTTACTTTTTTTAAAAAAAGGGGAAGGGAATGTCAGAACTTGTTATAATACAAGTGACATTTTTTAAGATAAATATCAAAACTTCTTTAAATGAAAGACCGCCTTTTCTCTGCAAATGCTGTACCTTTCCATATGTACTTGATATAAGATAATTTATGTAATCATACTACATGAGTCAAATTCACTGCTGCAGAGATTGCAATTCCACTGATGTAAAAAAATTTAATTCGTTACAACAGTGGTGAATTGGACTTTGTTTTGAAATTAGGGCTGCATCAAATGAATTGGGTTTGGTGTGTAGGGGTTTTATATTTTATTTGGTTTAAGATCCTTTCGGGTTTGCCGACCGTATATGTTCAATCAATCAATCAGAATCTCAAAGGGAAAGTCTGCCAACTTAACTTTATTCTCCCAGGTTTGAGGTTGAAGCAATGATAAAAGGAACAAGTTTCAGCTTGAATTTGGAGTTTGCAACCATTATGTAAGTGAAGTGACTGGCTGGGTCTGATGGATCTTCCTGCATTATGGTAGGATAGATGTTACAAGTCCTTAACTGTTTTTAACAGATGGATGTTTAGATTAACCATGAATATCCCCAATGATGTAAACTCCACAATCTTATCTGGTAGCTTATTTCATTGCATACATGATCTTTTAAAGATGTTCCTAATATTCAACCACACTTTCCCTGATTGCGTTTTATATTTTCATTGAATAATGAGAACTTGTATATGTCCTCTTTACAACATCCCTTCATACATTGGGATAAAGTTGTCTCCCGCACCCTGCACTTTTCATCTAAGGTGATATCTTGGCCTCTTTGAAGTCAATGGGATATTTGCCATTGAATTCAGTGGGGCCAGGATTTCACCCTCACCCAGCTCCTCTCAGAAGTCTTATGAGTCTCATATTCATCGAGCATCCTTTCAAATCTTAGCATAGGAATGTGAGGGGCTGGGAGATTAATTTGTGCTCAGAAGTGGAAGAAATTGAAGAGGAGAAATAGGATGAAATTTAATAGTGAGAAGTGTAAGGTTATGCATTTAGGGATTAATAACAAGAATTTTAGTTATAAGCTGGGGACGCATCAATTAGAAGTAACAGAGGAGGAGAAGAACCTTGGAGTATTGGTTGATCATAGGATGACTATGAGCCGCCAATGTGATATGACTGTGAAAAAAGCTAATGCGATCTTGGGATGCATCAGGAGAGGTATTTCCAGTAGGGATAAGGATGGTTTAGTACCATTATACAAGGCACTGGTGAGACCTCATCTGGAATACTGTGTGCAGTTCTGGTCTCCCATGTTTAAGAAGGATGAATTTAAAGTGGAACAGGTACAGAGAAGGGCTACTAGGATGATCCGAGGAATGGAAAACCTGTCTTATGAAAGGAGACTCAAGGAGCTTGGCTTGTTTAGCCTAACTAAAACAAGGTTGAGGGGAGATATGATTGCTCTCTATAAATATATCAGAGGGCTAAATACCGGAGAGGGAGAGGAATTATTTAAGCTCAATTTAAGTACCAATGTGGACACAAGAACAAATGAATATAAACTGGCCACCAGGAAGTTTAGACTTGAAATTAGACAAAGGTTTCTAACCATCAGAGGAGTGAAGTTTTGGAATAGCCTTCCAAGGGAAGCAGTGGGGGCAAAAGATCTACCTGGCTTTAAGATTAAACTTGATAAGTTTATGGAGGAGATGGTATGATGGGATAACATGCTTTTGGTAATTAAATATTCATGGTAAATAGGCCCAATGGCCTGTGATGGGATATTAGATGGGGTGGGATCTGAGTTACCCAGGAAAGAATTTTCTGTAGTATCTGGCTGGTGAATCTTGCCCATATGCTCAGGGTTTAGCTGATTGCCATATTTGGGGTTGGGAAGGAATTTTCCTCCAGGGCAGACTGGAAGAGGCTCTGGAGGTTTTTCGCCTTCCTCTGGAGCATCGGGCACAGGTCACTTGCTGGAGGATTCTCTGCTCCTTGAAGTCTTTAAACCACGATTTGAGGACTTCAATAGCTCAGACATGGGTGAGAGGTTTTTCGCAGGAGTGGGTGGGTGAAATTCTGTGGCCTGCATTGTGCAGGAGGTCAGACTAGATGATCATAATGGTCCCTTCTGACCTTGGTATCTATGAATCTATGAATTCTTTCTGATCTAAATAATTTTCAATAACAAAAAAGGGGACACCACATTTGTGAGGAATGGAAGAAAGGGTTCTAAAATGAATGATGTCCCTCGAAATACCTTTGACAGGTATGAATACCAAAGTAATGGTAAATGTTGATTTATAAAGATGTATCTGTTGAACCCATGAAGAAAAGGAATTACAAAAAATCTTTCTTGCGTTTTGAAAAAGACTTTTGTTTTCCTCTTTTATTTCCTAGTGTCAGACTCATTTGTCACTTCTTGATTTTTTCAGCTGATTTTTTATTTGTTTTTATTTTTTTCTTCAAGAAAAACAATGTGTTTGCTTGAATACTCCTATGTGAGGGAGCTTTCAAAAAGCAGAGGAAATAATGAGGCATGCCTACTGATTATGCGGGGTAGATTTGAACAATGCCGTTCTAATACAGTTTTCCATTTAAATTTTGTATTTTTAATTTCCTCAGTAGAAACCAGAGTCAGGCTCCTTTTTTAAAGTTAACATCTTGCAAAAGTAGAAAACTTCAAAGGAACAAGTGGGAAGAGTCTCTACCCGCTAATTTACTTTATGAAATTGGGGCTTCATTATGTATACAAAAATATAGCTAGAGGCAGACTCTGCCTCAGAGCTTACAGTCTATATAAATAATTCTCCTCAATTCAAACCAAGGCAAATTGTATCAGATTAATGAGCCTTCTTTGCACTAAATGAAAAAATATTGCCCCCACCGAATTGAAAAAGGCACTCAAACTATCATGATTCTAGTTCACGGAGAGAAGTTGCATAGTGGAATTCCATAATTTGAACATTGCAGTGCTGTGTTCCATAGTGAATGTCCTCATGGCAAAGTAGAGCAGGGAATGGGCCAAGTGGTTCTGCAAAGTTTTCAGATGCACTCACCAAAACGTATGGACACTTAGCATCCTGCAGCTCCTGCTATAGCCAAGAGGTACAGAAATATCCAACAAGCTATTATAGAGCTATGCCCCTCTCTAACTCTAAATTAGAGAGGAGGGAGGGTTGAGTTCCCTATAAACCTGAGCTCCTTCCATAGCTCCACAGCATAAAATCTGTTTACTCAGTCTTTGCACAGTGGACAAGAATTGGCTTCTTGGCGTGAAGCCACATCAGAAGGTTTGCTGTGCTTCTGCAATGTCATGGTCAGACATTCCTGTTTCCAAACATAGCACTTGGAAATTGGGGAGCCAGGGGTTTTCTAAACCTAAGGGGCTCGATTCTCTTCTCACTTCGTTTTTTTACTCTTCAACTTCAGTTTGGTTACTCCGGATTTACCCCTCCCTTGAAAGACATCCTTTAACCTGATCTTACCAGCACCTTGGTGTCTTCTTTGAAACCCATATTTGGAGAGCAGTTATGGCAGTCAGTGAGCAAGTGCCATTGGGACAACGTGTGAGATATGGTTGATTTCTGGAATCAGAACGTTGTGAGCGTGGCTGCTGTTTTTGCTGTTTAATATCCATTTCTGCTCAAAGCAATAATAGGCACGAACATCCTGTATGTGCGCACACACATCTCTCCTACTAAGGAAATAATTCATTTCCAGAGTCCAAATCTTTCGTGATAGCTCAGAAGCTGTGACAATAAAATGATTTCCACAAGATGACAAGCAATGACCATAGCTGCTAAGTAATTACTATAGGCAAATGATAGCCCTGAGAATAACGAAACATTCCAATTATATTACCTTGTCATAGGAGAAATAACAATCTCAAAAGTAATATAGAGTATGTTAGATTCAATATTATACTGCCTCCTCTCCATTGTTTTCAAGAATTGCAAGGATGCCAGCATTTCCCAACAGTCTGAGGTTATTACAAGAGTTTTAAATTACAGAAGCTCTCAAGAATTTATTCCCACTCTCCTATTCTGACAAAACACACAGTTGGTGACTTTTAGGGCAGGTTATAGGGCTCTTCTGTTTCACAATATTTTCCATGGTCACTAGCAGGGAGGCTGAACACATGTCGGAATGGAGAACGTTTATTCTGGTATATGAGAGGTCTTGTTTTAGCAGAGTTCTGTGACAGTACAAAGCGTGCTGCCAAGAGCCCTGAACAGACACTTTTATAACTGTAAAGGAAAAAATAAATGTGGATGGGACTGACATTATCAGTGCTTCCATGTAACTCTGGGACTTGTCTACATTACAAATTTTTTTCACGTTCAAACACAGTTGTGAATAGTTGAGTTAGCTGACATGATGGGCTTAAATTGTAGCAAAGGCTGTTTAGGTTGGACATTAGGAAAAACTTCCAGTCGGGGTGGTGAAGCACTGAAATAAATTGCCCAAGGAGGTGGTGGAATCTCTGTCATTGGAGATTTTTTTAAGAGCAAGTTGGACAAACACATGTCAGGGATGGTCTAGATAGAAGTGGGCAAACTTTCTGGCCTGAGGGCCACATCTTGGTATGCAAATTGTGTGGAGAGCCATGAATGCTCCCGAAATTGGGGACTGGGGGTGCAGGAAGGGGTGAGGGTTCTGGATGGGGGTGTGGGCTATGGGGTGGGGCCAGAAATGAGGAGTTCAGGGTGTGGGAGGGGGCTCCGGGCTGAGGCAGGGGGTTGAAGTGTGGGGGGGAGGGCTCCAGCTGGAGGTGCAGGCTCTGGTGTAGGGCTAGGCACGAGGGGTTGGGGGTGCAGGAGGTTGCTCTGGGCTGGGACGGAGGAATTTGGAGGGCGGGAGGGGGATCAGGGCTGGGGCAGGGGCTTGGAGCGTGGGAGGGGGTCAGGAGTGCAGGCTCCAGGCAGCACTTACCTCAAGCAGCTCCCAGAAGCAGCGGCATGTCCGCCCTCCAGCTCTGCACGCTGCCCTGTCCGCAGGTGCCGCCCCTACAGCTCCCATTGGCCGTGGTTTCCAGCCAATGGGAGCTGTGAGGATAGCACTTGGGGCGGGGGCAGCATGCAGAACCCCCTGGCTGTCCCTACATGTAGGAGCCGAAGGGGGAACATGCCACTGCTTCTGGGACCTATGCAGAGCGGGGCAAGCCCCAGACCCCACTCCCCAGTGGGAGCTCGAGGGCTGGATTAAAATGTCTGTAGGGCTGGATGTGGCCCCCAGGCCATAGTTTGCCCACCCCTGGTCTAGATAATACTTAGTTCTGCCACGAGTGAAAGGGAGTGGACTAGATGAGCTCTCAAGGTCCCTTCCAGTTCTACGTTCTAGGTATTGATTAGTCAGAGCACAGCAGTGAAAAGTGTCTTTAGCATCATGCCAACTAATCACAACTAAATGTCTAAATACAATGCCAAAACACTGTTTACCCTAGTCTCCATTAACTGGTCAGTCACAGTCAGTTTCAAGTCAACTAACTTTACTCATTACAACCATGTTCGCACACAGTGACATTTTGTAAACTGGACAACCCCTTAAATTGGTATTGTGGATATAGACAGCGGTAAGAGCCTTCAAGGCAGTTGGTGAAGCATTAACATTTACACTTCCAGGTCATTGTTTCATTTAGGGTTGTCAACTTTCTAATCACAGAAAACTGAACACCCTTACTCCGCCCCTGCCCCGAGGCCCCACCCCTGCTCACTCCATCCCCCTCCCTCCGCCACCCTCACTCAGTCACTCATTCATTTTCAGCAGGCTGGGGCAAGGGGTTGGTGCTGGAGGCTGTGAGGGCTCCGGCTGGGGGTGCAGGCTCTGGGGTGGGGCTGGGGATGAGGGGTTTCAGGTGTGGGAGGAGGCTCCAGGCTGGGGGACAGGGCCAAGGGATTCAGAGTGCAGGCTCTGGGGTGGGGCCTGCAATGAGGGGTTTGGGGTGCAGGAAGAGGCTACGGGTTGGGGCAGGGGGTTGGGTTGAGTGAGGGGGTGTGGGCTGTGGGAGGGATTTTGGGTGTGAGAGGGGGCTCAGGGCTGGAACAGGATGTTGGGGCATGGGCTCCGAGAGGCACTTGCCTCAGGCAGCTTCCAGGAAGTGGCCAGCATGTCCCTCCTCTGGCTCCTAGGCGGAGGGGCCAGGTGGCTCTGCGTGCTGCCCCTGCTTGCAGGTGACACCCCCACAGCTCCCATTAGCCATGGTTCCTGGCAAATGGGAACTGCAGAGCCAGCGCTTGGGTGGGGCAGCATGTTGAGCCCCCATGACTGCCCCTATGCCTAGGAGCCAGAGGAGGGACATGCCAGCTGCTTCCGGGAGCTGCGTGGAGCTGGGCAGGCACCCTGCCTGCCCTGCTGTAGGCGGCCAACTCAACTTTTAAAAACCTGGTCAGCAATGCTGCTGCCAGGGTCCCATTTTGACCGGGCATTCCAGTCGAAAACCGGCCACCTGGTAACTCTAGTTTCATTGTTTGATAATAGTTTCAGTACCTATTGTCTTCTCCTATGGTAATTATCTTGGCTGTTCTGGTGGCTATGTATGCTTCTAGTTGGATCAGTGAACTCAGACTGTGCATCCTGAAAATCAACATCAACCCTTATCTGAAATAGGGATGCTGCTATCTCTGATTTCATTGTTTATTCATTGTTATGCCTTTCGACATGCCACCCTAATGTACTAAATTAAATGTGTGCCCAGTCTTGTTCTGTTTTAAGACAGTGGGTGCTTTGCCATTAACTTCATTGGCGGCAAGATGGGGCCCCAAATCTCTATCTGAAACACACAGAAAACACAGTTGAAGAAGAGGAGGTATGAGACAACAGAGATATTCAGTACTCTGATTCAGACTGCTGCCCTGGAAATAAAGTGTCTGGTATAACTAAGGGTTACAGCTGTGGATGAAATATAAATAAATTATTATACTTCATAAACTACACATATGCATAGTTTAAGCAAAAGCTGTATTTGTTGTAGAAGATGAGTACAGTATAATGCCGGTCTCTATCATGCAAGATTCCTGCTGTCGCAGAATGATGCAGTTACTTAAGATAGAAAAAGGACTCCTTCTCAAAGGCACAGAATGAAACATCTTCTGAGTGTATTGGCCACCTACCTTTTTCCAATTCTTTCCATTTTTGCTGGCATGCTCCCTGTTTTACAGTAGTGGGTGTCTGTCAAAAGCATAGACATGAGTCTGGTTAAGTTCTGTAACTTCTTTTTATGGGACCTATTTCTAAAACACTTTGAGCTAGCTATAGAAGCTCATTATGCCCTCTCAGTTAGATGAAGAGGGGTTGCCGCCGCCTAGGTACAGCTCCCTCAACTGGACACTTGCCAGGCTGGTGTGTTTGGGTCCCAACACATTAGACCTCTGTGCTCGAAAGCTTCCCTTGTCTGAGTAGGCTGCAGCACTGGTGCTATGTCAAAAAAAATATTTCAGATGGAAGTAAAACATAGAATACATAGCAGTGTTGCACTTGTAGGTATGAACAACAGATCAAATTCTAGCTTATGTGATGTAACAAGATAGACCCCCCCCCCCCAATAATAACATGCTCTGTGAATATTTGCTCTGATTTAAAAACAAAATTTGTTTGACTTCCTTTATATCCGTACCTCTTTGATATTCACATTACATGATTAATTTAGGAAATGATTGTACTAGCAGGCAAGTTTGTAGAGAGAGTACATTTTAAGCAGAGAATTATTTCCAGAAAGTGAATTTTGAACTCAAACCAGAAAAAAAATTCTAAGAATTACATTCATCCAATCAGGTAACAAAAATGTGTCCAATCAAAACTAAACAACATCTCAGATACTGAGTGTTGAATCCTCCAACAAACTGCTCTGAAATAATGGGTAGACTGAGAACTGTTCACAGAAATTGTTCAGCAGATAATTCTGAATAGTGATTAAATTCAAGAAAAGTATGAACTGTCTGCAGAGTTCATGAAATGACAATTGATATAAATACAAATATAAACTGATTTCTGAATAAATTATTCATTACTAGTTATTTCTCTCAACTCTAGTCTCATAACTCACCCATGAAAGGTAATAATTAAAGTTATATTTAATAATTGCATAACACTTTTCATCCACAGTTCTTAAAGCACTTTGCAAAGGTTATTGCCTTTTTAGAGATGGGGAAACCAGAGGCCCAGAGAGATAAAGTGACTCATCTAAAGTCACAGTACTGAGAATTTAAGATAGTTGAATAGCAATATCTACAGAAGCATGCTGCAGCCCAATTAGATCTATCATCATCTTGTTTATTATTGAGCTGTAAAATTGAATATTGTCATCTTTAGCAGCACAGATCCAACATTTATTAACACTTATGATTTGTATTGTAGTGGCACTAATCAAGCAAAAGGAATGAAGAGACCACTGAACTGTTTTCTCCTGCAAACTCTTGTCTCCTGTTAAATTGTATTTTAAACATTCATTCCACAGTCATTTGCTAAGATATCGTCAAAACCATTTATCTTGGGGGGGAAAAAATCCATTTTAATCAAAGTATAAACCACAAGGACCTGTCACTAGGTGCTTGTACTAATGTAGCTTTTATACAGAAAATGGATATTTTGCTTAATTAGCACAGACTTTTCACGTAATTAGACAAATACACATTGTGAAAAAAGTTTCCCCTACAGCCAAACAACAAACTGCCAAGAAGGAAATCTTAATGCTTTTCTTTCTTAATGTTTTTCTACCGTACATCAAACTTTTAAAACAACAAAACCATTTTTAAAGGCAGTCTGCCTATATTCCCTACCTCAGGACTGAAAACACACACAAAGGGACAAAATTCATCGCTTCTCTAATGGTCTTGTGGTTTAGGTGATGGACTGGAACTGAAGATGTGGAATAGAGCTGAGATAATAAACACTGTAAACTGTCAAATTGAGGCATGAGGGATTAAGTAGATTATGTGACTTGAGGTAAAGCACTTAATCCGTCTGTGCATTAATTCCCCATCCGTAAATTAGGAAATATTACTATCCCTTTCTCCCAATGCCTCTTGTCTATTTAGAGTGTAACCTGTGGGGCATAGACTGTTTCTGGCTATACACAGTGTCTAGCTCAATGGGGCCTGATCTCAAGTGCATGGAACGGGTGAAGCCAGGTCTTTTCCCATTCCCTGATTCTTCCCCCACTTGCTTGGTGGAGGAGCGGGCATATTGGGCATGCAGCCCTTCTCTCTCCCCTGTGCCCAGCATCATAATCCAGGAGCATCCTACAAGGCCAGAAAGGGGGCCTTACTCTCCTACACTGCTGAGAGGCAAAAGAATAATCCAGCCCTGGATGTCTGAATAGCCTTTAATCAAATACCCATAGTAAATATTCAGGACTTGATGTGGCCAGCAATAATGGAGTTAGCATCAAACAACTGGATTATTGGAGTATCAAAGAGAGTATATATTTACTAAATAGTAATTTAAAAAATAAAAGGCACTCTACAGAATTTCTTACCTTTCTGTTACCTTTGGGATCTATAGGCTATTCCTCAGCAAGAAGTGGGGGGGGGGGGGTTTGCACCTTAGCTCAGAAATAAATCTTAAATTCTGTGAATTGCTCAGTAACAAAGGTGTAATAATACAGTCCTGATTTTAGTGAGCAATAAAACCTCTAAACAGGAGCAATTATGCAAATAAAGTACATGAGTACAGGTAATATAATCTGAGAGCAAAATGAATTTTATTTCACCAGTTAAATTGATAGCAAGACAAAATAACTGGAGTAATAGTTTTGTGAACTGTCCATATGAAATAAGATATGAGAAATATTTTACCTGAATAATGATCATCTTCCAACAATGTCTGTCATTAAAGTGGAGTGACAATACAGAGGAGTGTAGAATGAAGTGTGTGTATACATATAGATTCAGTGTATATGCATACAATTACACCTACATGAAGAGAGAGAGAGAAGATGTGAAATCAGTTTTCTAATATAGATATGTAGAAGTGACAATTAGATCATCTAGTCCAGGGTAGTCAATAGGTAGACTGCGGGCCAAATCCAGACTACCAGATGCTTTTGAACAGACCCCAAAATCTTTTTATTTACTTATCATCTTTTTTAAAATTATTTTCTTGGGAGTCTGGACCTTGACTATATCTTGACCAAGAAATGTGGACACTGACAAAAAAATAACTGACTACCCCTGATGTAGCCTGACCTCCTGTACGTCTCAGGCCATTACATTTTACCCAGGTACCACTGGAGAGAGTACAATAAAACTTGTGTTTGACTAAAGCATATGTTCCTAGAAGGCATTCGGTCTTGTTTTGAAGAGATCAAGAGATGGAGAATCTACCACTTTCGTTGGAGTTTATTCCAATGGTTAACCACCCTCATGGTTAAAAATTTGTGCCTTATTTCTCATTTCAAGATTGTCTGGCTTCAGCTTCCAACTATCAGTTCTTGTTGTGCCTTTTTCTGCTAGTTTAAAGAGCCGTCCTTTAACGCCCAGTATTTTCTCCGCATTAAGGTTCTTATACCTTCCAATGAAGTCATCTCTCAATCTTCTTTTTGAAAAAACTGAACAGCTTGAACTCCACATCTCACTATAAGACATTTTCTCCAGCCTTCAGACAGTGTAGAAAAGAGGCACAAAAACAGTCTCAAATTTTTCAACATCTGGTTTAAAATGTGAACACCAGAACTGTATGAAATATTCTAGGATCTGTCTCACTAGTGCAGTGGTCTGTAACAGATCTCCAAGAGTAACTCCCCACCCCCAGATTTTGTAATTTAGCACATTGATCCATTTGCATTTAAGATCCTGTGGTTCTGAGTTATCGATAACTCTAAAACAGATAATGGTGTCCAACGTAGAGTGCCACCTACCACCATCTCGTCTTTTACCCACTCTGTCCTTCCGAAACAAGTTATAATCAGTGATTTTTGTAACATTCCAATCATGCATATTGTCCCACCAAGATTTCAAGATATACCAATTATATCAAAGTTTTTCTCATCAATAAGAATTTCCATTTCCCCTTGCTTGTTACCCAGCCTCCTAGAGTTAGTATATAGGCAATTGAAAAATTTCTTCTCTTCACCTTCTTTGTCATATAGGTTCAATTTGTTCACACTACGCTGAATTGAGTTTATACTGCATTTGCTGTCTTAGCAGCCTTCCCTTAAATTACTAGTTTAACTGATCCAGTTAGTCTCCAACAGAGATTACCCCATTACTTGTGAGATGCAGTCCCCCTCTCCCACTGGGATGTAGCTCAGTGTTCCACAAACCCAAACTTTCAGCTTCACAGTGGTCACACAGCCAAGAGGTCATAGTGCAGTGAAACCAATAGCCTTCCTCCTTCATGAATCTCCAACTCTTTTGTCCTGACTACCCCATCTCCAGAGTGCTCATCACCCCTGCTGGGAATTACCTTAAGGAGCCTGACCAATTCTCTACCGTGTTATTGGATCTTTCCCTTTAACTGTTGGTTTCTTCTACATATATCCAATATTTACTTGTTTAAAAAGTTTATTGTTGCACCAACATTACCCTCTTCCTCACTGAATTGCTCACTCAACATCATGCAAACTTTAACTTCCTAAGTGCTGGTAATTTGCAACCGTGTTCCTTGTATAGGACATCAGCACTCATTTGGGCCTATGAACTTACCATAGTTGTAAGATTAATTGTAAAAAATATATGAAAGTTCATAACATGTTACAATAACCTATCCTATAATAACAAATGTTGATGGAAAGTAGGTCAAGTTGTTTTCAGTAATAAGTGTTATAAACATGTGCAGGAGAACCAGACAGAGAGACTATAAACTAATGTAAACAAAAATGGCCACATTGATATGATTCAAGGACTATGTTGAAATAATGCTTGGTAAAAACAGAAGATGTGGAACCAGAAATTAATGAAGTAAAATTGGTATGTTAGATATTAGGTCTTATTGGTGGACAAAATAATGAGGGTGGGCTCTTCTACACATCACTCCCTTTTTGGGTCCTTATAGAACAGACAGAAGAACGATGCAAGATCAGAGGGAGGCTACTGAAACAAGCTTCACTATCATGGCTGCCACCCCCACCATCTCCTGGACCCCAGTCTTCCTTCGTCCTAATCCTGTGGTATGTCCCGACCTGCTCAGGACAGAGAGAGGAATCTGGATGACATCACTACCCCCACCAGTTCCAGCTGAATCCCAAACACCACCTGCGATGAAACTGGGATTGGACTTTGACAACAGTAGCAACAACAACATAAGAACAGCCATACTGGGTCAGAACAAAGGTCCATCTAGCCCAGTATCCTGTCTTCTGGCAGTGGCCAATGCCAGGTGCTCCAGAGGGAATGAACAGAACAGGTAATCATCAAGTGATCCATCCCCTGTCTCCCATTCCCAGCTTCTGGCAAACAGAGGCTAGGGACACCATCACTGTCCATCCTGGCTAATAGCCATTGTTGGACCTATCCTCCATGAATTTATCTGGTTCTTTTTTGAAACCTGTTATGGTCTTGGCCTTCACATCATCCTCTGGCAAGAAGTTCCACAGATTGACTGTGTGTTATGTGAAAAAAAATATTTCCGTTTGTTTGTTTTAAACCTGCTGCCTATTAACTTCATTTGGTGTCCCCTAGTTCTTGTGCTATGAGAAGGAGTAAATAACACTTCCTTATTTATTTTCTCCACACCCAGTCATGATTTTATAGACCTCCTACACCAGTCATGATTTTATAGACCAGCGCCAGCACACTTCAACTAACAATTTCTTTTAACCGAAAGTGCAGTTCTTACCATCTTTCATACCATCTCAGATACTGTCAAACAAGGGGATTTTTCTTTCTAAAACTCTCTCCAGTTAAAGGAAAGGGGAACAAGATATGTTAAAATAAAAGCCTTACTTTATACTTTACATATCAAATGTTTTAACTTTTTTTCCTTCTTTTCTGTTTCTTTAATAAAAAGATTAAAGGATTTTAAACGGTGTGTTTGCTGTATTAAACAGGCTGAGGTCCCTGTATATCAAACCCCAGATCTTTTTTAACACTGTTTAATGTTGGACAGCGACTGCATACGTTAACACCTTTGGCCAATACATTCCATTTAAATGAATACAAATCCCTTCCTGCCTGTCAAGCACGATTATGTTTGAGCAGATTATGACTGCCCCAATATGTACAGAAAGGATAGAAGCTATTTCAATCTAACTAAACTGACCTGAAGGTTTGAGTGGTTGCACAGTGGTGGCCATTAACCAGTCAACATTTTATTATATATATTATGTATATTATAATGTTACATTCCTATTCTAAATACAATGGAAAACCTGGTATCTCAAATACCAGTGTGTGGTAACTGTTGACAAATACTGACTTTTTAATGAACATTGTACATGCTGTAAATTGTGTTCTGTTTTCCTAATGAGATCATCTTTACCCAAGGGAAATGTAGCTGTATACTTAACCAAAAACAAACAAACAAACAAAAAATCAAGATTGTACTACTGAACATTAACTTGGCCAGTTACCATCTTGACTAGTTTGCTCAAACATTGCACCTGTGCCCCTTCTCTTTGTCTGTATAGCTGCCTGTCTTTTGCCTTGTAAGATTTTATGTGCAGAAGTCATGCCTTCTTTTATGTTTGGTTATTGTCTAGCAGATTTTTGGTGCCATCAAAAAAATAAATACAAATAAAGAACATAAATGAACATAAAGAGCGTAAAGTTTCACTTCTCTTTTTCCCAGTTAGAGTCTTCCAACTGCTGCAAACCAACACGTTTCAGAATTACTTCTTTTCTCCGAGCTCTTTGTCTTTCTTGTCTATTTTGACTGTCAGCGCTTCTGGGCAAGAACAGTCTCTTACTAGACATATGTTCATATAGTAAGTACAATGGGCCACCAATCTCAGTTGGCACCTCCTGGCACAACCACAATACAAGTAATAAATACTATTGCTAATTAAAACTGAGCACCTGTCTTATCCTGTGGTAGACAGAAGACAGGCATTCAGGAGGTACAGAATTATTTATGTGTAGCTTACAATCTATTTTGCAGGAGGCCATCTGACTCTTACACGTTTCTGTTGGTGGTAAATTTAACTCCTGCTGACAGCAAAAGTAATTGCAGTACACAGATAACAACTGACTGTTTGGAAATTTTAACTCTGTTTCCCAATTCCATTTTTACAGTGTAAGCATTTTTACAGTGTACAGATCTGAGCTTCATTGCACAGATGGTCTGTGCAAAAACACAACAACAACTTATTGTTATATGGTTTTGGTGCCAAAACATACAGAAGGTTTATGTGCCACTACAGAAAGGTAAGTATTGAGAATAAGGCTGTATCTTGGATAATGAAAGCTTCTTTTATTTCATATTCTCCTTCACAATGGTGGCTGTCACCCTGAATCTCTCTAAGCAGTTGGCAAACAATAAAAAGGGCACTTGTTTCCTGAAACGTCAGCAGTTCTAGGACTTTGTTTAAACTAAACATTCCTACTTATAAAGTGTGGCCATCTTTGACTTCCATAGCAACTTGGTGACTGGTCCAAATTCATGCAAATCAGGTCACAGTGATTTTCTTGAGAGGTGGTGTAATGGAATAGTACATGATGGGCGGAGCTAGTAATGCTCTATTCAAGGACTAAGGCAGCCTGGTCCCCCATATACGTTCCAGCATGAAGAGTCAGGAGACCTGGGTTCTATTCCTAGTTTTACACTGGCTGAAGCCCTAATTCAGAAAAGCATCCCTATTCAGAACAGCAATTTGGCATGAATTTAAGTTCTATTGAAGTCTGTAAAACTAGGGATAATCTGCTTAGTCTAATACTTTGAAATATTGCTCTGAAGAAAAACAGTATATACTGTAAGTGCAAAGCAAAGGTACGGAGGTGGATAGTCTGATGGCAAAAAAACAAAACCCACAGGACTTGAGCCAAGAAGTCTGGGTTCTTTCATTCCTGGCTTTGTCCAGTCTTCCATGCACAAGTCACAATCTCTTTGTACCTCAGTTTCCCAATATGCAAAAATGGGAACAATAGCTACATCACAGGGCTATCGTGTTCTTTCATTCGTTAATATTTGTACAACACTTTGCGAAGCTCAGGTGGAAGATTTTAAAAGTATTCACTGTCAAAGTTAATGCATGAGCTGAATTATCTATTGTGCTCCAGCTCACTGAGTGGAAAAGCAAGCATGTGTCACTCCAAGGTGGATGATGATCTTTGGCCAGCAGAAGCCACCCCCCACATGCACAAGCATTAGTGTAAGTCACTTAGCACATCCTTCCACAATACTCAGCATGTCCTTCCTATTCTACCCAAGGAGCCAACTTGTAACTGCTTTTCCTCTTCCCCATCCTCCCACATATATATGGTTGCACAACCATTCAGCACTCTTCAGTGAGTCTGTGCAGGTTTTGTTTGACTATTCCTTCACAGCTTGTTTTTCTATCACTTATGAAAGACCCATGAAGGGAAAGAATGCTCGACACGCAAGCTTTTGATATTGCGTGGAGTGCATATCACAATAATCCTGTGTCAGACAAGTCCAAACACGTTGTGCATTCAGCACACTGCATTCATTGTGTCTAATAAAGAATAGCCACAAGGAATTTGTAGTGGATCTGAATAAATATTCCAGAGTGTGTAAGCAGGTACGTTATCTTGTCATTTACTCCCCCAAATTGCTTGAAAAGTGCTTGTGGTTCTGTCTCAGCATTGGTCCTCTGGCTGTTTTCATCTCATACAAACTCAGCTCCAAAATCCTACTTGCCCTGGTTTCCCATGTGTCATTAATTCATATTTTAAATTTTTTTTCCAGGGATACATTTACTCAGAGATAAAGTAGGCTAATAATAATAATAATAGTAAAAGCTAATAAAAGTGGGTTCTACATTTGACAGAACTAGTTCTCCCAGCCCTAATAGAAAATACAAAACCTGACACCTCCCCAAATGGATTTTCCACCTTTTAACTGGTTTCATGACAGTAAAAACTGTGAGGTGTACATTTGGATGCTGTTAGGAAGTCAAATGGTAAATTGTGCTTCTAGTTCACTACATGCCAGCCCCGCTGGGGTCCCAGGGCAGAACATTCAATGGGCTCCCTAGATAGGGACGGCTGAGGTTTACAACACTGCTGGAGCCAAGCCCCACACTGCTGCTGGCCTGCCGTTGCCACATGGGCACGGAGCTGGACCACGTGCAGTGGCTGGTGCACACACTCACAAGCCGCTGATGCAGTCTGCCTGACATTTGGGCAGTGTTGGGCCTGTGCTGGCTGGTGCCCAGCGAGCTGCCGGCTGCGCTGCTGGGCTAGCTCTTCCAGCATGGCCAGGGCTTCCACATGCCCGCCGCCGCTGGTACCAGTCCACGCGCACCTAGGAGCCCCGCGGCCCACCCAGGCAATTTAAAAGGGCCTGGGGCTCCTGGCCATCGCCACTACCGCCTCCGCCCCGTCGGCAGGCCTGATGGGTGCTGACCCCTCGCTCTTGGAAGGCATAACTCATTGTTCCCGTGGCAGCAGGTTGAGGTTGCAGGGTGGAGGAAGCAGTGATATTTATGAGCATGTGGTGACTGCTAATCTAACAAAATCATTATCCTTATTTTCCTCTGATTCTTTCAAATATTTTTTTAAAAATTACAATGTGAAATTCACCTGCAAAAGAGGAGAAATCTACTAACCTACTTCGCCCAGGATGGAGAGCTGAATATTTAAGAGAAGGTGCCTCCTTCGCTCTTGCAATCTAAACAAGAGATCCAAAAGTAAGACAAAGGATGAGAACAAATTATATTTATTGCTAATTTAGGGCTAGACTGTCAACTGCTTACTCACCATGCTGTGCTGAGATACTCACGTTCAACTGCTTGTGCAAGTAACGGCTCACCACTGAGAGTAAGAGGTTCACAATCTGGCTTCAAAGTGTTCGACAAACATAACATAATTTAACTTAAATGCACCCCGGCTATCCTACCTTACACATAGGGAAACGGACGCACAGAGAGATTAAATGATTCGCCTCAAGGCCACACAGCAACTGAGTAGAGTGCTAGGATTAGAACTCAGGAGTCCCCGTCCCATACTCAGTCGATTAGATGCTGCTGCTTCTCTAATTTTTCGCCAACTATCATATTAAAAGCAGTGAACGCTGGAGCTGAGACAAATTGACACTGATTAGCCAGATCTTCACAGGGGAAACATGCCACATACTGTAGCTTAAAAAAAAAAGAGAGAGTTCAGTGAATAAATACTGATTTGAAAAGAGGTCAGCTATATCTATTCACCCAGACTTTACAGCCCTTTAATCATTCTATGAAAGATCAGACTTTGTCCAAAATCATCTGTGTAAACTCTCAATTTCTATTGTTTAATTATATGGTGCTGGACCCAGTTTCCCACTCCATGCATTGCAACCTTGCGCATGGGGTCTCAGTTCCACTTAGGTTTGACCCAGCTGCCCCTCCTTCATGACAGTGGGCGGCTAGAATAAATTTGCATGAGTGGCATTGCGGCCTGGTGCACAGGATGATAGCATGACTCAGGCTTGGAAAAATGATTTAGTTGGTGTTGGTCCTGCTTTGAGCAGGGGGTTGCAGTAGATGACCTCCTGAGGTCCCTTCCAACCCTGATGTTCTATGATTTTTGAATGAGCCAGGTTGCAATGCCACTCACTCAAATTTGACCCGGCTGACCCGCTATCATGAGGCAGGAGCAGCCAGGCCAAACCTGGATGGCGCTGTGACCCCATGTGCCAGGTCACAACACCTAGAGCAGAAAGCCGGGCCCAGCCCTGCAGGACAGGAACTGCAGGAGCAACTGCTGCAGGGTGAGTGTGGTGCAGGGTTGGTCTCCAGCCTTTACTCCTTTTCATTAGTCTCCACATTTTTCCTTGTTTAGATAAAAAAAAAAAAAATCACAAAACCTGTGACTTCTACTAAATTCTGCTAAATCAATTCTGTGTGATTATTGATAAAAACTGCCATAACAAATCTGCAGCCCTAATTATAGGAGAGAGAGAGAGAGTGAGATTTGGAAAAGAAAGGATTTACCACAATTTTAGGACATCACCTCTAAGGTGCCACTAGTACTCCTTTTCTTTTTACTGTATTTAAAATAACCCAAAAACAGATCCATCAGCCAATTTAAGGTTTAACCATTTATTCCATTATGAAAGTGTTAATCTAGGCTGAAATGTGACATTGTAAAAGTGCAATTGTGGAGCTCCATAGCTACCATTTCTTGCCATATACTCTAGCTGCCAGCCCAAAAAACTCAACCTTGGATCAAGAGAGTCAAGCAGGTCAAGCCTTCTCACAAACATTTACTTGAAACAAAGCTGGCAGGAAATGACATTTTCATATCAACAAAATGTTCTTAAAATGTTTGTGAGTTCTCATAAAAAATGAAAATTTCAGTTTAAATTTGAAATTTTTTTATTCTCATTTGCTGAAAACAAAAAAAATGTGTTTTCAGTTTTGTTTGTTTTTTCATTTGATCAAAAAAGCCATTTTTCCTTTGAAAAAATATTTCCACTGAAAACTTTGAACAAACTAACTACTACATGACAACACATGTCCAGAAAGGGCCAGACCCCCCACTCAAGTCAATGGGAGGCTTGCTGTTAATTTCAGTGGAAATTTGCGCAAAGTTTCCTGAATACTGAACCATACATTGATATTGAGGAGCACATTGGTTTTTTTATTCTGCCTAATATATCTTCAAACCCATTTGGATTGCTACCAAGGAAATCAGTGCTGGAAAATAAAGCATTAAGTCAAATTATCCCACTACTCCAGCTGCCAGGGAGGAGAAAATGAGGGAAAGCCAGAGTTTGCCAAGCCCTGTTGTACATTAGAAATAGAGAAGAGTTTACCTGCAGAATCTCATTCACATTTCCAACACAGGACATCTAAATAACGTAAAATATTAACTATAAATTATTCATTACACACACAGAGAGAGAGAGAGAGAGAGAGAGACAGACACTCTAAAAGTTCAGGTAAGAAACCAAATTTAGGAGATTTATTCCAGACAGAACGAAAAAACCTTTTGCCGTTGTCCATAGTTTATCCTTCCTTATCAACTTTACCTCAAGTCCCTTTCAGGATTTTAAAAACTTCTATTAGGCCATCTGAAAGTTTCCTCTTTTCCAGTGAGAATGAGTTCCACTTATTTAGCCTTTCCTTATAGGTTATTTATTATTCAAGACCTGGTACCATATTTTGTACCCATTGCTAGTCTGTCAATAATATCCTTCCTGTGACTGGTATTTTTAACCTGAAATTGTGCCCAGTACCTCTGCACACAAGACGTACGTACATCCTTATATACACATTCAATATGTAACAGTTGCTTTATACACTTAACAGTGCTCACCTTTGTTTAGCATTTTATTCCTGGGGGATTATTAACATGGGAAGCATTTACTGCTAAGTGTGAAAATACAGTATTTCAAAAATAGTGCTCCAAATTGGCCATGGCATTGTGGGAGTTAATCCACTAGACTTTTGCTTCTGAAAACTAGATGGGACTCCTATTTAGGACAGAAGTGAAATAGGACTGATAGTCTCCTGGAGTCTCCCACAGTCATTTTTTCTCATCAAGCACTCAGACTCCATGGTGATGAGAGGGGCATAAAAACACCATAGCTGGAGCAGGCAGGCTACTGCATTATTTCAGTACAATCTCTGCTCACAAACCCATATCAGAATAGTTGGGAATTGACTTTCAGGGAGAAGATGGAGGTATTTGGGTTGAGCTATTTGAGGAAGCTTAACATAGAATGACTCCACAATCTGCCTGGCTCTAGCCAGTGGTATTGAAATCCCATTGAAATGAGCATAGTTATACACCAAGAGAAAAACAAAAACACAAACCCCCAAATTTGCTTTCATCAGAAGAAATCTCTAGCTTTGGCTGGGTGCTACCAGCTTGCAAATGTAAAGGGGAAGGCAGTGGGAATGCATCCCTAAGGCAACAAGATGATTAAACAATCCTAGTTAACTTTTGTTTTCATGTTTGTCGATGGGACCAGACTTGCCACATGGTAAGTAGCTGCAAAGTAATTAAATATTTCAGTTGCCAGGTTGCTTCTCAAAACGAGCAGCATTTTTACCAGCAGCTAGCAAACTGCTAATAAAAGTCAGTAACAAAACAGCTGGGGGCTGCAGAATTCTGCTGCTATGGAAACCACTGCAGGTGTGTAGTCCAAGGAATAATAAAACCAGATTTTTAGAGTATATTAAAAAAAAAGGAAGAGAGGACACAGAGTGAAATAAATATCCCCAACTAAGGACACTGAAAACAGTTCTGACAAGAGCACAGAAAAGCATTGCTAAATTTGATCTACCAGAACATATCAGGGGACAAAGGGATATAGGAGGAAGATGTCTCAGAGTATAGGTATGCTGGGGGGGGGGGGAGAAGGGGAGAGAGAGAACAAGAGGGCACTGGCACAGAAAGAAAATCTAGTCAGCTCACTGAGTTAAGAATAGTCAAGAGAGGGAAGAGGAATGGTTTGGAGACAGGATTGGGAATCAGGAACTCCTAGAATTCCTATCTTCAGCCCTCAGGGTTCCTACCTGTAGTATGTGGATCCTACTTCCCAAATAGAATGAGGTTTAGATCATAACTGTACATCACTAAGGGCCAGATTTACAAAGGTATCAAGGCACCTAAAGATAGGTCCCTAGTGGAATTTATAAAAGCATCTAAGCAGGTTAGGCAACCAAGTCCCATAGTGTGACTTAGGGACAGATTTTAAAAGGTGCCTAAAGATACACATAAGCATCTAGTGGGGATTTTCAAATGTGTCTAAGCAGGTTAGGTGTCTAACTCCCTTTGATTTCAACAGCAGCTAGGCACCTAGGCACTTTAAAAATCCCACTAGGTGCCTAACTACCTCTGTAAGCCTAAAATCCTATGTATTCATCATCCTCAATTAAGGCTGTGCTACAGACTGGTACTAAGTGAAATTAAATGTGTATATATGCAGGGGGCTCTTCATAAAGGTAATAGTTGATCTAGTTAAATTGATCTAGTTAAATTGAAGTAAGGGCGTTTTAAGTTGGACATTAGGAAAAACTTCCTAATGGTCAGGGTTGTTAAGCACTGGAATAAATTGCCTAGGGAGGTTGTAGAATCTCCATCTTTGGAAGTTTTTAAGAGCAGGTTAGACAAACACCTGTCAGAGATAGTCTAGATAATACTTACCCTTGCCATGAGTGCAGGGGATGGGACTAGATGACCTCTTGAGTTCCCTTCTAGTCCTATGATTCTATGATAGGACTGAAGGAAGAAAGCAGCTGTTTTCTTTGAACTCCAGGGCTTCTGAAGCAACCAAAATTGAGGAGGAAGCCTGGCTGTGGTGCTCATCAGGTCTATAGGAGAGGCTGGGCTGCTTTAAATTGTAACCATACAATGAAGCTGAATTGAAGTTTGAACCTTCTCATTTCAGAGCCAGATCCTCTGCTGGTGTAAATCAGCATATGGTGATTTATATTCACTGTGGAGCTGTCCCACTTCATCTATAATAAAGTCACAGAGAACAAAATTTGGCTCACAAACTCATTTATTTGACAAAACTAGACTTGGACATGCATGTTCAGAATGTTTTCCCATGCCACTGGTCTAGGGAATATTTTACAGAATGAGTCAATCTGTCCTGTTGGTCTTGCATTTCCTTCTCACCTCCCACATACACCCTCAAATAATATGGATTGTCTCTAAGATGAGTAATGAAAGCAGTGCCTCCATTACAAACTGCATTACAGAGTATATTTGTGTCCACTTTCAAAAGCTAACCAAAAATGGCCAAACTCTGAGATTTCCTTACTACACTACATATTCTGGAAAAAAAATAGCCAGAGTTTTCACACTATAAAAACAAACAAAAAATTTTTTTGGCACCAATGCCTACTGTAGACGCCAGATTTTATTTTTCTGAATCAAGTTGCTTAAATTTAGATCAAGGCATAAAAACCTTAAAATAAACAGATTTTAAGAAAAATAGATTATTTTGTACTGTCTTTTTTAAAATCTATAATGTCAATTAACTGTATTTGTTACTGTCCATTAGGAGTATCAGTTTTTTATGTTACACATTACAAAGTCATATGAGAGGTAACAAGTAGGCCAGCTATTTGCTACCACATGTGTTACTTTCTCTAGTGACAATTTCTTGCTATCAAATGTCACATTTTTCAGGGATGCCAAAAGGCACCCCACCTACTATGCCAATCTGTGTTTATTGGTTAACTTTCTCAGACGTTTGCATCCTAAATATTAAAACAAAACCTATGCTAAATTATATTTACATTGTGTTTTGCACAGAGTATTGTTATGCTGGACGTTGAGTAGCTCCTAATAAGCTTGTCTTTGTGCGATAGGCTACTAAATGACCTCCACAGAAGATGTTAAGCATGCTGGATGCCATTCAGACCCAATGAGGGAATAATTAAATGCCTCCTTTTTAGTGATAGCTGAAACAATGGAAGCCACCACATAAGTCTTGATGGAATGTAAATGCAGGGGTTGTGACTGATTTGATTGCAGGGGGATGAGTGAGTGTATGTGTGCGCAGGGGCGGGAGTAGCAGCCAGAAATCAGGTACAGAGAAGCAGAACATGAAGGAGATAACAAGAGAAGTATTGGGAGTGTGGCATTGAGAAAAAGCCAAGAAAGGGCTTTTTGGGTGAAGTGCTGGCAAGAAAAACACTTGGAATTATGAGTGAAGCTGTCACCTCTTGTTATTTAATTCCTACGTTATTCAGGGAAGTAGGACTTGGTGTACATTCTTTGCAAATAAACATGATTACGGACAATAAAATATCTGATTCCATCATCAATTTCCTCTCCTAACAAACACAACCTGTGAGGCCCGGAGTATTGACTAAACATTCAGACCAAAAAGTTGTAATAGAATTATTGATGCATTCTTATGCTCAGGTGCAAACTTCAGGATGAAGGAGTACAGCAAAAGAAACCAAATAGCAGAACTATTCTCATTTGGGAAAAAAAAACCAAACATTCAATACCTTCTAGACTGCTGGTTCAAATCTGGGACAAGCTGTAAATTATCACCATCTGATGTCTAATTAGTGACTCTTGTGAAATAAGCCCTTTTCCCAGTGGAGAGAGAAGCATTTCACAAAAACCACTACCATAGTTAGCACCCCTGTTAGCAGTCTCAGCCCTGGTCTAAACTAGGAGTTGAGGTCGAATTTAGCAGCGTTAAATCAATTTAACCCTGCACCCATTCACATGACAAAGCCCTTTTTTTCGACTTAAAGGGCTCTTAAAATAGATTTCCTTACTCCACTCCCTACAAGGGGATTAGCGCTGAAATCAGCCTTGCCGGGTTGAATTTGGGGTACTGTGGACGCAATTCGACGGTATTGGCCTCCGGGAGCTATCCCAGAGTGCTCCATTGTGACCGCTCTGGACAGCACTCTCAACTCAGATGCACTGGGCAGGTAGACAGGAAAAGGCCCGCAAACTTTTGAATTTCATTTCCTGTTTGGCCAGCATGGCAAGCTGCAGGTGAGTGCAAAGCTCATCAGCAGAGGTGACCATGATGCAGTCCCAGAATCGCAATAGAGCTCCAGCATGGACCGAACGGGAGGTAAGGGATCTGATCGCTGTATGGGGAGAGGAATCCGTGCTATCAGAACTCTGTTTCAGTTTTCAAAATGTCAAAACATTTGTCAAAATCTCCCGGGGCATGAAGGACAGAGGCCATAACAGGGACCCGAAGCAGTGCCGTGTGAAACTTAAGGAGCTGAGGCAAGCCTACCAGAAAACCAGAGAGGCAAATGGCCGCTCCGGGTCAGAGCCCAAAACATGCTGCTCCTACGATAAGCTGCATGCCATTTTAGGGGGTTCAGCCACCACTACCCCAACCGTGTGCTTTGACTCTGTCAATGGAAAGGGAGGCAACTCGGAAACAGGTTTTGGGGATGAGGAAGATGATGATGATGAGGTTGTAGATAGCTCACAGCAAACAAGCAGAGAAACCAGTTTTCCCAACAGCCAGGAACTGTTTCTCACCCTGGACCTGGAGCCAGAACCCACCCAAGGCTGCCTCCCAGACCCACCAGGCAGAGAAGGGACCTCTGGTGAGTGTACCTTTTTAAATAGTATACATGGTTTAAAAGCAAGCGTGTTTAATGATTAATTTGCCCTGGCATTCGCGGCCAGTACAGCTACTGGAAAAGTCTGTTAACATGTCTGGGGAAGGAGCAGAAATCCTCCAGGGACATCTCCATAAAGCTCTCCTGGATGTACTCCCAAAGCCTTTGCAAAAGGTTTCTGGGGAGGGCAGCCTTATTCTGTCCACTATGGTAGGACACTTTATCACGCCAGGCCAGTAGCACGTAGTCGGGAATTGTTACAGAACAAAGCATTGCAGTGTATGTTTGCTGGCATTCAAACAACATCCGTTCTTTATCTCTCTGTGTTATCCTCAGGAGAGTGATATCATTCATGGTCACCTGGTTGAAATAGGGGAATTTTATTAAGGAGACATTCAGAGGTGCCTGTTCCTGCTGGGCTGTTTGCCTGTGGCTGAATAGAAATGTTCCCCGCTGTTAGCCACGCTGTGGGGTGAAGGGGGAGGGGTTAGCCACGCGCTGGGGGGAGGCAAAATGCGACCTTGTAACAAAAGCACATGTGCTATGTATGTAATGTTAACAGCAAGGTTTACTGTGGAAGAGTGTACCCATTGTTCTATAAAATGTGTCTTTTTAAATACCACTGTCCCTTTTTTTTCTCCACCAGCTGCATGTGTTTCAAGGATCACAGGATCTTCTCCTTCCCAGAGGCTAGCAAAGATTAGAAGGTGAAAAGAATGCACTTGCGATGAAATGTTCTCTGACCTCATGCTGTCCTCCCACACTGACAGAGCACAGACAAATGCATGGAGGCAGATATGTTAGAGTGCAGGAAAGCACAAAATGAATGTGAGGAGAGGTGGCGGGCTGAAGAGAGTAAGTGGTGGGCTGAAGATGATAGGTGGCGGCAGCGTGATGAGAGGAGGCAGGATTCAATGCTGAGGCTGCTGGAGGATCAAACTAATATGCTCCAGCGTATGGTTGAGCTGCAGGAAAGGCAGCTGGAGCACAGACCGCTGCTACAGCCCCTGTGTAACCAACCGCCCTCCTCCCCAAGTTCCATAGCCGCCTCACCCAGACGCCCAAGAATGCGGTGGCGGGGCCTCCAGCCACCCAGCCACTCCACCCCAGAGGATTGCCCAAGCAACAGAAGGCTGGCATTCATTAAGTTTTAAAGTGCTGTGTGGCCTTGTCCTTCCCTCCTCCACCACCCCTCCTGATGCTTCCCTCGTCCACCACCCCTCACGGGCTACCTTGGCAGTTATCCCCCTCTTTGTGTGATGAATTAAGAAAGAACGCGTGAATTTGAAACAACAATGACTTTATTGCCTCTGCAAGCAGTGATCGAAGGGGAAGGGGAGGGGAGGGTGGTTAGCTTACAGGGAAGTAGAGTGAACCAAGGGGGGGGGGGTTCATCAAGGAGAAACAAGGAGAACTTTCACACCGTAGCCTGGCCAGTCATGAAACTGGTTTTCAAAGCTTCTCTGATGTGCACCGCGCCCTCCTGTGCTGTTCTAATCGCCCTGGTGTCTGGCTGCGCGTAACCAGTGGCCAGGCAATTTGCCTCAACCTCCCACCCCGCCATAAACATCTCCCCCTTACTCTCACAGATATTGTGGAATGCACAGCAAGCAGTAATAACAGTGGGAATATTGGTTTCGCTGGGGTCTATGTGAGTCAGTAAACTGCGCCAGTGTGCTTTCAAACATCCAAATGCACATTCTACCACCATTCTATACTTGCTCAGCCTGTACTTGAACAGCTCCTGACTACTGTCCAGGGTGCCTGTGTACAGCTTTCAGAGCCATGGCATTAAGGGGTAGGCTGGGTCCCCAAGGATAACAATAGGCATTTCAACATCCCCAATGGTTATTTTCTGGTCTGGGAATAAAGTCCCTTCCTGCAGCTTTTGAAACAGACCAGAGTTCCTGAAGATGTGAGAGTCATGTACCTTTCCCGGCCATCCCACGTTGATGTTGGTGAAATGTCCCTTGTGATCCAACAGTGCTTGCAGCACTATTGAAAAGTACCCCTTGTGGTTTATGTACTCGCTGGCTTGGTGCTCCGGTGCCAAGATAGGGATATGGGTTCCGTCTATGGCCCCACCACAGTTAGGGAGTCCAATTGCAGCAAAGCCATCCACTATGACCTGCACATTTCCCAGGATCCCATTTCCCTTGATATCAGCAGACCTTTGATTGCGTTGTCTACTTGGATCACAGCAGCCCCCACAGTAGATTTTCCCACTCCAAATTGATTCCCGACTGACCGGTAGCTGTCTGGCGTTGCAAGCTTCCACAGGGCTATTGCCATTCGCTTCTCAACTGTGAGGGCTGCTCTCACCTTGGTAATCTGGAACTTCAGGGCAGGGGAAAGCAAGTCACAAAGTTCCATGAAAGTGCCCTTATGCATGCGAAAGTTTCGTAGCCACTGGGAATCGTCTCAGACCTGCAACACTATGAGGTCCCACCAGTCTGTGCTTGTTTCCTGGGCCCAGAATCGGCATTCCACAGCATGAACCTGCCCCATTAGCACCATGATGCCCACATTGCCAGGGCCTGTGCTTTGAGAGAAGTCTGTGTCCATGTCTTCATCACTCTCGTCACCGTACTACTCGCCCGGTTTTGCTTTGGCAGGTTCTGGTGCTGCATATACTGCTGGATAATGCGCGTGGTGTTTAATGTATTCCTAATTGCCAAAGTGATCTGAGCGGGCTCCATGCTTGCTGTGGTATGGCGTCTGCACGGAAAAAAAGTGCGGAATGATTGTCTGCCGTTGCTCTGATGGAGGGAGGGGCGACTGACGACATGGCTTACAGGGAATTAAAATCAACAAACGGGGTGGCTTTACATCAAGGAGAAACAAAAACAACTATCACACAGAATGGCCCCCTCAAGGATTGAACTCAAAACCGTGGGTTTAGGAGGCTAATGCTCAACCCACTGAGCTATCCCTCCCTCTGGTATTTTAGGCAGGACTGAATCGCTATTAAACTTTTCAAGGTGCCTCTGACAGACCTCACCAAAACAATTGTCAGCCATTGATTTCACGGAGGGAGGGAGAGAGGGGTGAACAAATGAATACAAAACAAATCTGGTCTATTTCTTGTTTTGATCCACTCCATCTATCTTTTACATCTTTGGCTGGCAGCAGATGTGCAGTAGGACTGCTAGACATCCTCATCTCCTGGCTGCTTGCTGGAAGATGGTGCAATAGGACTGCCGGCAGGACTAAAGAGAATGACCTGGTCGAGTCACTCCTATTTCAGTCCCTGCGCCCGTGTCTGCCTAGGCGCTCCTGCCCGAGGTGGCCAAGAGCACCTAGGACATGATGACAACGGTTATCAGGCCTATTGCACCATCTGCTGCCACAAGGCAATGAGCTGCTGCTGTGTAGCAGTGCAGTACCGCGTCTGCCAGCACCCAGGAGACATACAGTGGGAGTGAGCTGAGCAGGCTCCATGCTTGCCATGGTATGGCGTCTGCACAGGTAACCCAGGAAAAAACACGGGAAACCATTGTCTGCCGTTGCTTTCATGGAGGGAGGGAGAGCCTGACGACATGTACCCAGAACCACCCGCGACAATGTTCTTGCCCCATTAGGCATTGGGATCTCAACCCAGAATTCCAATGGGCAGCAGAGACTGTGGGAACTGTGGGATAGCTACCCACAGTGCAATGCTCCGGAAGTCAATGCTAGCCTCGGTACTGTGGAAGCACTCCGCTGAGTTAATGCACTGAATGCATTTTGTGTGGGGACACACACAATCGACTATATAAAAATGATTTCTAAAAAAACTACTTCTATAAATTCGACCTAATTTCGTAGTGTAGACATACCCTCAGACAGTGACACCTTGAATGGGTACCTATGCTGAATTAGCCTATCACTCGTACAGGCAGTCAGATACCATAGTGATGGCACAGTAGAAGAACCTAAGCAGAACAGGATCCTTACAGGTTAGATAGGGACATGTTGGAGAGCGACACAGACTAACACGACTACCACTCTGAAGCCTGTGTTGGTGCTGTCTGTGCTGTACATGTTCTGTAGAGACACAGAGAACTTCAGTCTCTGGGGCTGTCAATCCATCATGTTTCCCCGTCTTTAAATCTCCACAAAATACATGAAAAAGAATACATCCAATAAAGTGAAAATGCAAACGTCTCCTGCTGCACAAAACATTTCTTAAAACAACCCCCCTTCTCCTCCTTATATCCTCGAGTGCTAAAGGGTCAGTTCTTCAGGAGCCCCTTTTGCATTAATATGCAGCTCACAATTTTCATTGCTAGCATCATTGGAAAGTGACCAGAGCAGAGCTCTTTATGGCAGATGCAGCTATCAAAATCCGAAGAAGTTATCCAACCTTTGGCATTACACACTGCTGAAGTCTGCATCATGGAGTGTGAAGTAGCTGTTAATTTGGTCATTACTATTACTGTCAGATGACAGCTCAAAACTGATTGGCAGAGGAAATGCACATACCCGACAGTGCAGATTCTAGCTCAATGTGTCTGTAAAAAGGGGTGAGCTTTGCCAGTGCTGAAGCTACACCTTGCAGCTCCTTTATCAAGATATGGTAATGACTGTACTAATAAAGGAATGATGGATATTTGTAGGAAATTCACATTGACTTTATTTGTTCCACATCTGTATAGTTGTTTAGAATTATCAGTGATGACTGTATATGATTAGAGATTTTTAAATAATTCCCTTTAAGTACTGGAAATAGAATGGTTAAATTCCATACACTTTGAATTGCCCACAGGTAGCTTTTAAAGTAGCATACAGGGTAGCGATGTATTTCACCAGGATAAGGTGTCATGGGGTCATTTTCATTATTCCAGAATTTAAGTTTTATTTTTCCTGGATTTGTAATCAAACTGGGCAATCCCAATAGCTCAGCAGGAACACACTGCACTGGACATGATCGTATCTCCAAGAGGGCTTGGATTTGGGGCCAAAGGGGGTAATACTCTCAAAGTGAAGGGGAAGAATGAAAACAAATAGTATCCCTTACAGTCTCAATGTAAGGCACAAGAGGCAGATCCACACAGACCGCATGAATGGATCAAAGGTTGTAGCCAGGTGTCATAGTTTAGGAGAAAAATCTTCTCTCACCTGGCCGAATAGTCATTGTAGATAGAAACATCCAATTATATGCCACTGGGTGCAGAAGATAAACTAAAGTTCAAAGGAGTATCTTGTCAAGATTTTCCTATCCAATGTCCAGAACCTTGCAAATAAGTGAACCTTCAGTCTCTCCTATTACAATATATAGTGTACCAACATACATGTTTATTGTCAGAACATAAAGTGATGCAACATGTAGAAGCTAAACACACTTACCTTTTGTAGCCTCTTCTTGGGAGACTGGCTTCTCATTTCACATAACAGTCTTTTTCAGCTGGGAGGATTTGAGGCACTACACAAGAGTAACAAATTAATGAACTGAAAACAAGAGACAATCATTATACAAACCACACACTTGCATGGGGAGCCAGGAGGTGAATCCTGGTTTCTCAGCTCCAAAAAGAAACTTTTACCACGTGAGCTCAAGCCAAACCACGTTCACAAGCAATAATGGCACACCTCCAATTCTCTGGATATGAGATCACCAGAGGGTGACAGCGTACAAGAATACCTTGTTGTGCTCAGTCTCTGTAGGCACTCCTTGATTCTCAAGCATCACCCCAAACCCTTAATGAGACTCACAAATCTCTCCTCTTTATAGGAAAGGTAAATAATGGTTTCTGCCATCATGTGGCTGGTTATCCAGGCACTCCTTTACTGTGCTGAGCAAAGCCTGTGGGCAGAAGCCAGCAAAGCTGAGCATCACACATTCACATCTCCTCAGAATGGCAAGCTGCGTGTAGTGAGCAGGATGAGGCCCTTTGAGCAGAGTTAAGCGAAAGCATCATATGGAACAAGGATGACTGCCAAATCAAAGCACAGAGCTGATACATCTGGGCAACATCATCTAAATATTGGCAGCTAGATTATTACTACAGCTAGGAGAATACAGTGAAATAAACTGACTTTAAAACAAAAGGATTCACACTGTGGGATTCTCAACCCCTTTCGGTCATCTTTTCCAAGCACGTAAACGAGATTCTTTTGGTTCCCGAGGATGTTTGTGGAATTAAAGTATCCCAAATACTCATTCAAATGTGTTTGAATAAACATCTGCACCACAAGAGACTTATTTAAGCTCTCTTCCCATTTGAAAAAGGCTCAGTCACAGAGCAGAAACAATGCCACATGGCTCACTGTAGGAGAACCATCACACACACAGTGACTGGTGAATCGCAAGCAACAAGACACTCAAAGCAACGGCTGCAATAAATGGTTTGTGAGCAGCGCATGAAATCCATGAAACATTGAATTATTTCAAAGAACTGTCATTTGTAAAAAGCTGTGTGTGTTCACCAATAACACAAATGGGAAAAAGAAGCTGTATTTGTCAGGTTAATTTTCTGCTGCAAATCGTTTGCTTAGCTCTAAATAGGACAAAATCATTCCATCATTTTGAGAACCACAGGATATACTTCCAGCTAAACAAAGGAAAGCGAAGGAGGGTGGCTTTGCTGCTATGTGTTTCAAAGCATCTCTATATCAATTTTTTATATGATATTAAACTGGGATAGACCATACTGGAAAAGAAAGAGCTGTTTTTATTTTAAACAATTCAGTGTTTCTAAGAGAAGTGTTAAAATCTCAATAAGGGATGGATGGACAAATTGGCTATTAAATTTTAAGGGCAGTGCCAATGTGCAAGAGGAGGTGGATACCAAAGGAATGATTCTTCTCCCACTATGGCTTTCTTACTGCTATGGCAGCTCTCTTACTGCTATGGCAGCTAAAAAGAACCATTGAGCCCTGAATCTGGTTCTTCTGGCACAGACTTTGTTGAGGGAAGTTTATGCTACTCTATGAAACCCCTGGGAGAGATGTAGCTGTAACACATCCAAGCAGCTATAACTTAGGCAGCCATGCTACAGCTAAGAACTGGGAGACCACAAAGATGGCTTAAAGCTATCTCGTCCCATCCCACTTCACGCACCCCTTCCTCCTGGTTGGGGGCTGCAAGTTTTGAGCTGAATGTCTTCGAGTCTCAGCACAAAAATCTCACCCAAAGAGCCTAATTCCTCCCACTTGCACACCTATGGAGGTGTCAGCGACAATACGGCTGGGAGCCCAGGTCCTGGTTCTTCATAACTGCCTTAGCAAGCATAGGAAATGGCAGGGTTTGCCCAGCATTAAGCTTCACCCACTCCAAGGGATGCACCAGAATGCATCACCCAGGTGCACCAAGAAGGAAGCCCTCTTGGTGACACAGGCTGCCCTGTGATCTCTCCACAGCCCCTTGTGGGTGCCTGAGGACAATGAGGGGAAATTATTTTTAACCATAATCTTGTGCTTAATACTGTATGAGACCCAGGAGAAAACACGTCTGCTCTGAGAGGAGGTAAAAATCCCTATAGTGCCCCAAACACAATCACAAAACCCATTGGAAAGCATTTGGAATCAGTAGCAGAGAATACTGTATTATTTTTAAACAAGATTTTGCAGTTTCACGGTTAGGTTCTTTCGTGAGCAAAGCTCTTTTCTGGCATGTTTTTCAGGAGCGGAGGAAGCCCATTTCATACCCCTTTAATAATGAAAGAAAATAACTTTAAATGTTAATGTAAAATAAGAAGTTATGTTGCAGTCCGGCTGCATGGTTAAGCACTCAGCAGTGAGGAAATGTATACGTTCAGCTTCAATTCACAGCTTACCCCAGCTCCCTTGTGAATGTGCATTACAATGTAATTATGTGCTCACCTACTAGTCCTCAAACACCTATTTTAAAACAACCTTAAATACCAGAGGTGAGATCCTCACCCCCGCTCTAGCCCAGTTACAGCATGTATAAGGGCGGGAATGGCATAGAGCGGTCCTAAAAGCTTCTGCTATGGAGAAGAAATGATTCCCCCAGAGCAGGCACAACAAAGACAGCCATAGGCTGACTCCTGAGGACCCCGTCATGAGCCCCAGCCTCAGGGGCATGCCAGGGGTGGGGCTGGGGTCAGCAGAGGCGTGCTGGGGACAGGGGAGAGGGCCACAGCACTGCAGAAATTCTAGGCAGTCCTACAACTTGTTGGGCAGGCTGCCGTAATTTTACCAGGATCCTAGGGCTGTCTAAATTGTGCTGAGGCCTCTCCAGTCCTCAGAACAGTGCAGGTGCAAAACCACTTTACAACCCCTCCAACATACACAAACAGGATTGAGATTTCACCCCTAAAATATACGGTGACCTCAAAATCTGATATAGTATCACAAAGCATAGTCATAAGGGACAGACATATGGGACAGACAGTGAGCAGGCATATGTGTTCCCTTTAGCTTGTCCTGATTTTTGAGAGATTAACGAAGTAAACCTAATATAGGATTAAGAAAAGACCCTAGGTTTATCAGTTAGCAAGTGCCTACCAACATTCATTAATAAAACATATAGTAGATTTGGTACATAGACACTAGTTAGCCACAAACTGACTTAACTTCTGTTACTATTGGAACATGCCTCTGTATGTAGTTGAGCCTGCAAGATCACTGGCCACAGAAATTCCTCCCCCCAATAATTCCTAGAGCATATCTTTTAGAAGAGGATCCAATCTTGATTTAAAATTGTGATGCAACGACCTCTTCATGCCAACTGGCAGAGGGTACTGGGGGTGCATAAAGCTTACAGGGATTCCCTGGATCTGGTATTTACATTTTATTTCAGCAGAGTGTCACATAAGGTTTCTACTGAAACCTTGTGTCACACTGGTCATCACAAGCTGTGCAAAATGTACGTGCAGATAATACTGTAAGGAGATACATGTATTATATATATTGTGATACAGCATGGCCAGAGGGCAGCAGGAGAGTGTTAGACGGGAGCCTTATTCCCTGTAGAGGGAAGAAAGTTTGCTATAGATTAATTAAAGTACCTGAAGCCAGTCACCTGATAAAACCCCCCTGCTTCAATCAGACAAGGGGAGGAGTTGAAGCACAGTGGATTGGTGTTGGAGCAGAGAGCAGTTTGGAAGGAAGCAGAGAAGAGTTTGGAGAATGCTGCGGTGGGCTAAGAAGACCAAGACCCTAGGTAAAGGGACACCTGGTTTGTGCAGAGGGAGGGCAGGAAACCCCACAAGCTGAAGGGCAGGAGAGGGAAGTAGTCCAGGGGAAGGAACTGCTAGTTCAAGCAGTTTACCGCTATCCCTAGGACCCCTGGGCTGGGACCCGGAGTAGACGGCGGGCCCAGGTCCCTCCCTCTCCACTCCCCTCCTCTAGGACACTAGTGGGGCAGTTAATACCCCAGTTCAGGGGCGAGAAATGAACCCTCCCCAAGAAGAGAAAGTGTGAGACCCATCAAAGTAGTGCTGGCAATTTGCCACTATATAGAGAGAGAGAGAGAGGAAATTATGTTCTTAAGACTTTGTAATTAAAGGCAGGTCACCCAGAGGTAGCAGGCCTTAGGTCAGGTTCCACCAAAGGGAAGGTGGAAGGTCTAGCTGACTATTGTGTTCTTACAATGGAAGTTGATTTGCATACACAATCAAATGCTAATGAAGAGATTGCCAGAACTTCAGAAGGAAATATTAACAGGAAGACAGGTGAGGGGAGGAGCTGTGAATAGCAAAGGACTTGTCAAATTTATCTAGGGGTGCAGAAAGAAGCCTTAGCATCTTTCATCTAGGGGCGACAAGCTGCAAGCGGGTTTGAGCTCATGAAAGAAGAGTTGGTTGAAAAACTCTGAGGAGGACTTTGGGGGTAAGCAGTAGTTTGTTAAACAAAAAGTCATCTTAGCTGAATTCAGGCACTAGTATATGTGTTATGATTTTATTTTATATGTAACCCTTTGTTTCCAATATTTCTGCTCGCTATCATTTGAATCTCTGTCCTTTGTTAAATAAACAGATACTTGCTTTATCTGTAAACAAAACTCTGTGCCATGTGTTAAATGGAGCTGTGTTCTAAGGTGTAACTAGTTGGCTGCAGGCTGTTCCTTTGAGAACAGTGGATCTTGTAATCCTATGCTTGTCCAGTAGATAAGAAGCTGAACACTGCAGGGAGATGCTCAGAGGACTCAGGGGCTGGAGTGTGCCTATTGCTAGCCTGCATGAGGGACACCAGAGCCCTTTGTGCTGAGACGAGAGTTCTTGTATTGCCCTCTGGCTGGGAGAGTCAGGGAGCTGACTCCTGGCTGCTAAGAGCAGGTGGTAGCAAGATACCTCACAACCCTGGACACCTCTGGGGAGCATCACAGTTATGGAGAATCCACTTCACCCTTGGTAAATTGTTCCAGTGGTAAATTACCCTCACTGTTAAACATTTACTCCTTATTTCCACTCTGAATTTGTCTAGTTTCAATTTCCAGGCACTGGATCATGTTAGACCTTTCTCTACTAGATTGAGGAGGCCATTATCAAATACATGTTGCCCATATAGGTAGTTGTAGACTAATCAAGTCGTCCTTTAATCTATTAAGATAAACAGATAGGACTCCTTGATTCTATCACTATAAGATAGATTTTCTAACCCTTTAATAATTCTCATGGCTCTTCTCTGAAGCCTCTCCAATTTATCAACATCCTTCTTCAATTGTGGACACTAGACCTGGAGTAATACAGTCCAGCTGTGCTTGCACCAGTGCCAAATACAGACTTAAAATAACCTCTCTACTCCTACTCCAGATTCCTCTGCTTATACGTCCAAGGATCACATTAGCCCTTTGGGCCAGAGAGTCGTACTTGGAGCTCATATTTAATTAATTATCCAGGCATACCTTCAAATCTTTTTCAGAATCACTGCTTCTCAAAATGGAGTCCCGCCTATCCTGTCAGTACAGCCTACATTCTTTGGTTTTAGGTGTATACATTTACATTTAGCCATATTAAAATGCATATTGCTTGCTTGTGCCCAGCTTACCAGTTGATCCATATTGCTCTGTATCAGTGATCTGCCCTCTTCGTAATTTACCATTGCCCCAATTTTGGGTCATCTGCAAACTTTATCGGTGATGATTTTATGTTGTGGATTGATTTGTCTCTGGGGAATATAAATTGTACTCGCTAGAAACCTTGGGGAATTTAATATTTTATGTTACGCTGTTTGACAGCTCACTTGGACTCATGGACTATTTCTGTTTGCATGGTAATGAAGCATGTTCTAAGAATCTTGAAGGAAACCAGCACACTAATGAATTTTGATGCCTAATATCTGAGAGTTAGACTTGGGGGGATAGACTATCAGTAGCTCGGTAAACAGTAGAAAAAACAAAAGGAACATGACAGTGCATACTATAGAGAACCCCAGTTATATCAACAATTCTATTGTGCAAGAGGAAGAAAAGGTGTTTTATTGCATATTGTTACTCAGAGAGGATGTATTGAACTTTGTGCGCACATCAAAAGAAAACATGGCTACATACGTGCTATATAAATCGGGGCTGTCCTGATGCTGTAAAAGAGGGGAAGGGGAAACTACCATTATGGTGACATTTCTTTCATTATGGGACAATGACAAAACCTATCCTTGCAGTCATCGCTGTAAGGACAGGTTTCAGAGTAGCAGCCGTGTTAGTCTGTATCCGCAAAAAGAAAAGGAGTACTTGTGGCACCTTAGAAACTAACCAATTTATTTGAGCATAAGCTTTCGTGAGCTACAGCTCACTTCATCGAGGTGCATGCATCCGATGAAGTGAGTTGTAGCTCACGAAAGGTTATGCTCAAATAAATTGGTTAGTCTCTAAGATGCCACAAGTACTCCTTTTCATTGTAAGGATAGGTATTATATTACTGATCTGGGAGTGACTAAGGTCTGCATACGGATTTTGCCTCTGGATAACCATTTCAAGTAGGGATGTGTTTTTTTTTAACACTAATATAGTTATACCGGTACAACCCCGAGAGAGGATACAGTTACAGTTAAAGCAGTATAGCTTGTGTGTGTGGACAAGGCCTATGACAAAGCAAGTGAGATGATGTAAAGTGTGTACAGGAGTGATTATACTCATGCCCATGTGAACCTCCTGAGCCTACCCAGTGTGAACTCAGTGGGATTTTCCAAGCACACAGCTTTGACCAAACTCAGCTCCCAGTGCAATCAATGGGGGCTTCATCATGACTTCAGTGGCAGCAGAACGAGGCCAACATGGAACACTTTTGCAAATCATGGGCTCCCAGAAGCCTGAGCCATCTCAGTCCGAATGGAGTGCTTGCGTAATAAAAAAAGCTCGGCCTGCTCTTCAACCAACCTTCCTGAGCTCTTTCCAAATGTTACAGTCCTCACAGCTGACAAGTGAGGATAAGGCTCAATAGTTATTAGTCTGAGGCAGAGAGAAACTTCCCTCAGCTGCATTGCACACAGCGTGTTAGACTTCATAACGCAGGCTTTGCACCCATTGTCACTTGGCAGAAAACCAGCATGGAAAATTTCAGCCCAAAAGGTGACGATCAGAAAGTTACATGTACATTACACAATAGAAACTGATTTGGAACCCAAATAGTAGGAATAACTGCCAGCTCTCAGAAAGCAGTGCTAACACTCTTGTCTACACTGGCAAGCTTCTGCACAGTAAAGCAGCTTTCTGCGCTGTAACTCCCGAGGTGCACACACGGCCACGCCACTTAGTACGCTGAAACTGCGCAGTTGCAGCACTGTAAAAAAACCCACCCCAAAGAGAGGCGTAGAGCTTTCTGTGTTGGGGGTATAGCACCGTGGTGCCAGTGTAGACACCCTGGGCGATTACAGCGCTGCAATTGGCCTCCAGGAGGTGTCCCACAATGCCTGTTCTCGACTCTCTGGTCATGGGTTTGAACTCTACTGCCCTGCCCCCAGGTGACCAACCATCAGCCCCACCTCTTAAATTCCTTGGGAATTTTGAAAAGTCCCCTTCCTGTTTGCTCGGTGTCATGTGCAGTGGTCTCAGCGCATCTGTCCCGGTGACCAGGCCTGCTCCACGCACCAGGCGATCCCCCGCTTGGAGCAATGCCAAGCTGCTGGACAAAATCAGCATTTGGGAAGAGGAGGCTGTGCAGTCCCAGCTGTCCTCCAGCCATAGGAATTATGATACCTACAGACAGATTTCACGATGCATGATAGAAAGGGGCCATGACCGGGACACACTGCAGTGCAGGGTCAAAGTGAAGGAGCTGTGGAACGCCTACCACAAGGCACGGGCAGCAAACCTCTGCTCCGGTGCTGTGCCCACAAACTGCTGTTTCTATAAAGAGCTGGACGCCATATGCTGTGGCGACCCCACCCCCACTGTGAAGTCCACTGTGGATACTTTGTTGGCTCGCGTGCCAGTCGAGAGTGGACCAAGCCAGGAGGAGGAAATCTTGGATGAGGATGTGGAGGGGGAGGGGAATCCAGAGGCACAGGATGACTCAGAGGTTGCAGAAAGCAGGCTTGTGTCTGTATGATGTGCGTACCACCACATGCCTAGTCTGAGCTGCACAACAGGGTGTTGATTGACTCCCTCAGTTCATGGGAATCTGCCTCGGAGATCTCCAGGAAACTGTCATGGAGATACTGGGCAATCCGCTGCCTCAGGTTCTTTGGCAGAGCTGCTTGGGTTCTTGCCCCATTAAGGGTAACTTTCCCATGCCACTGTGTCATCACTACGGAGGTGAGGGTGACCATTGCTGCACACAGGTGAGCCGCATAAGGGCCAGGGCAGAAGCCGCAGTCTTGGAGAAGACCCTCCCTTGATTCCCTGCTCACCCTCAGCAGCGAGATATCGTCCATAATGAACATAGCCTGTGGAAAATGTGGGGACAGGAATGATTATAAGACTCCCCCTATAGTGCTGGCTCTCCCCAGGAGCCACATGCTCAGTGTACAGTGCGGTCCTGGAACACTGATCTCCCCTGCCCCTGCGGTTACTCACCATTCTGGGGGTCTTGTGGCTCACGTGTGCTTGCCTGGGTCAGGCAGTTAGTGACAGGTATGTGAATAGTGGCTGTGTTTTAAATCACTGAATCAGTGGTGCGCGTGTTGCAAACAATATTGCTTCTGTAAAATGCTGCATTTTGGCTTCACAGATATGACCTGGGGAGCCCAGCCTCCCTCTTTATTATCACCAGCTGAGTGGCTGCGCAGAATTAGAAAGCGGCCATGAAGAACTAAGGAGGACTTTCTGCGTGAGGTCATGATATACTCCACGGCTGGAAAACAAGAATTGAAGGAGTGGTGGGACAGCAAGAAGAGGGACTGAAAGGAGAACGCGGTGCGCCAGACCAAAGCCATGGAGCGGCTCTTAAATGTTATGGAGCACCAAGCGGACATGCTACAGGCGCCACTAGCACTGCAAACGGAGCCACTCCGCGCCCGCCCTCCCCTGCAGCCCTTGTCACAAAACTCTTTCCCACGTGCCGCCCAGACACCGTCAGCACTCTCTTATCGACCTCCCGGCTCCAGTCTGTGCCCGCGGCATTCCACTCCTCCCTCGTCCCAGTCCAGCCCTGCGGACTCCCAGTACCCACTGCACTCGACCCCCGTCCCTCTGCAGTTTAGTCCTGCTGACTCCCGCTGCACTGCACTCCAAAGGAGAAGGTTGGAGACGATACCTGAACATACACAAATCTTTAACCATCCTGGGACCCCACCTCCTCCCGGGACCCTCTCTTCCCCCATCCCCCTCTATGCTGATGTGGTTTTTTGTTTGTCTCTCTCCTCCGGTTGTTGTTTTTTTAATAAAATGATTGTGTTGGTTTGAAAGCAATCCTTATTCTTTATTTATTGAAAGCAAACAGAGCCCTGCAAAGCAACAGGCAGTTTTCTTAAACCTTCATAATGCATCGTCTGCACCAATCTCAAGCACCTCCTAGCATTACAAGCACTGCACTCCCAAGCATAGCAACAAATATTAGTGGCTTTCAGCTTCAAATTTCCGCCTCAAGGCATCCCTGCGCTGCGCCCCTCTAATAGCCCTGGTCTCTGGCTGTTTAAATTCAGCCTCCAGGCACTGCGACTCAACGGTCTAGCCCTGAGTGAAGCTTTCACCCTTCCCTTCACAAATATTATGGAGCATATAGCACGCGGCTATAAGCATAGGAATATTGTCATCAGCCAGGTCCAGCCTTCAATATAGGAAGTGTCAGCGGGTCTTTAAATGGCCAAAAGCACACTCAGCAGTCATTCTTCATTTGCTCAGCCTGTGGTTGAACTGCTCCTTTCTGCTGTCAAGGTGCCCCGTGTATGACTTCATAAGCCATGGCAGTAAGGGGTAGGCAGGGTCTTCCAGCTTCACAATGGGCATTTTGACTTCGCCTATAGTGATCTTCTGGTCCGTGAAGAAAGTCCCGGCTTGCAGCTTCCTGAACAGGTCAGTGTTCCGAAAGATGTGTGCATCATGCTCCTTCCGGACCAGCCTGTGTTACTGTCCGTGAAAGGCCCACTGTGATCCACAAGCACCTGGAGAACCATAGAGAAATACCCTTCCGATTAATGTATTTAGTGGCTAGGTGGCTGGTGCCAGAATTGGAATTGCATGCCATCTATCGCCCCTCTGCAGTTAGGGAAGCCCATTTGTGCAAAGCCAGCTACAATGTCATGCACATTGCCCAGAGTAATGGTTTTTCGGAGCAGGATGCAATTAATGGCCCTGCACACTTCCATCAACACGAGTCCAGCGGTTGACTTTCCCACTCCAAACTGGATAGTGACCAATCGGTAGCAGTCTGGAGTAGCCAGCTTCCACAGTGCAATCACCACACGCTTCTTCAATGGCAGGGCAACTTTCATTCTCGTGTCCTTGTGCCGCAGGGCTGGGGTAAGCTCATCATACAGTCCCATGAATGTGGCTTTCCTCATGCGAAAGTTCTGCCGCCACTGCTCATCATCCCAGACATGCATCACCATGTGATCCCACCACTCAGTGCTTGTTTCCCGAGCCCCAAAGCGGCGTTCCACTGTGGTCAGCACCTCCATGAATGCCACAAGCGATCTCGTGTCATAGCTATGACGTGTGGCGAGGTCAATGTCACACTCCTTTTGCCTTTGTAGTTTAAGGAATAACTCCACTGCCACTCATGAGGCGTTGGTCAGAGCAAGCAGCATACTGGTCAGCAGTGCGGGAGCCATTCCTGCGGCCCGAAGAGGCAGGGCGCATAATACACAAACTGTTGAAAGATGGCTCCAAATGCGGATGGAAGCACAGGGATTGCTGGGATGCGAAGCAATGCATCACAGGGCATTGGGACAGGACCCAGGATGCCACAAGACCCCCTCTGCCTTCCCACAACTCTTAGCGGCAGAAGAGGAAGAGATGCTCTGTGGGAGTGCACTGCTCCGAATACCGCTGCAAGTGCCACATATGTGATCACGCTATTGCACAGGCAGCTGACAGTGTGAACACACAACAGCGGTTTCCCTTCAGTGCTCTCTGAGCGGCGCTGTAACTCTGCCAGTGTAGACACATGGCTTCTTATAAGCATAACACATACCCTGGGTGTAAGAACAGTTCCTCTTGGGGACAATGTTAACCTGCATCTCTAATAGAGGAGAAATTTTAGGGTCTGGGGTTAAGAAAATCTCATCAGTGAAGTGGGGCTTTGCCCTGTTGGGCTCCAGTCACCACCTCAAACTTTCTGTTTTGCAGCATTTCTTGGTTATCTTCAGTGGCAGGTTTGTAAACACTACTGCTGAGGCTGTGCTGCTCTGGAGGATGTACGGGATTTGCTCTCTCTTGCTTTTAAACATTTTTTTATGACTCCATATTAGTTATTTTCTGCCCCTTTGAAAAATCCTTTACAGATTTGAAATGAGGGAGTGTTCAGAAATAACACTGAAGTGCATCAGAATGGTAGGAACCAGCTTGCTGATCCCTATTCACCTATGTTGTTATAACCTTAACAGCCACATGTGATGAAAAGCAGCCCTGATGACGTATAGATGGAACTAACATGGAGAAGGAGCATATCCAGGGATTACACTAAAGGTATGTGAGTCAGAAACCTACTCCTGCATTGGCCACCAGCTCATCTTGTGATATTAGGCATATACTTCCTCTCTCCACATCTCAGTTTCCCCATCAGGAAAATAAGGCTAATACCCATATACTTTGCCACTGTGAAATGAGGCGTACTTACTGTTAGTAAAGCATTTTGGTATCCTCTGTGTAAGTCTCTATGTAAGGTCAAAGTGAGCTCCTGGGAAAGGGACTGTCTTTTTATTTTCTGTTTGTATAGCACGGTGCACCAGTGGGGCTCCATGACCAGGACTCCTACATGCTACAAATACAAATCATCATCATCCTCACAATTATTATAGCAACATAAATCCATTAATTGCCCAATCCCTAGTCACAATTTTCCACATACTTTTGCTGATGTAAGCAGTGTCAGGACGAGCTACACCCTGACATCTGGTGGTGAGGTGTGGCAAGTTGTGGAAAAGAACTTCAGGGGCCGATCTCACTTGCATAGGCACACCCACCCCGCCTAGAATGAGGCCATAGCTGCCCAAATGGTCACTTTGGCTGCTGTGGGATCCCCAGTGTCTCTGTTATTGGGGCAGGAAGAATAAATTGTTATTACCCTGATTATGGGAACTGTGCTTGGAACTGTACTTGGCCTTTTGTTATGATGGAGGGACTCACCATCAACTAAGTAGCACTCGCTAGGCAAGGGTCATGGGTTCCAAAACTCTGTGAATTGAGAGAGGCTGGGGACAAGTATTAATACTTGGTGGCATGGGCCCCTGGGTGAGGGCCTTACATGCTAATTGCACTTCCTCCTCTCTCCACTGTGGAATATCAGAGCTAATTTTGATTCCATTAGGAGTCTAGTTATAGGCTGCTGGGCTCACTTTGGGCTAATGGTGCACCAGCACTGAGGCTCCCCTACTACAGGCTGAAGTCACCAAAGAGCTGAACTGACTAAGAGCTGAAATCGCTGAGCGTTGTGTTAAGTAGTGGGGGAGCCTGAAGATATATTGTGGAGCAGTTTGTGGGATGGCTGGAGTGCCTTATGGACAGGCTGGTGGAGCAGTTCATAGGACGGCGGGAGCTGCTTGTGGGACGTGGAGCGGAGCAGTTCGTGGACCGGCTGGTGGAGGAGCGGAGCTGAGGGAAGCAGTTCGTGGGGCGGCTGATGGAGCGAAGGCCTATGGAGCTGTGGGGCGGTCAGCTTCAGATCATGTAAGGTGCCCCTTACCTCTCTCCCCCCCTCCATCTCCACCCAGGTTGGGAGGTAAAGCTCTGCAGATAAACTTTCGAACTCTGGGGCTGCCCTGACCAGGGACAGAGACTTTTGGGTCATTGGACTTTTGGGACTTTGGGTGATTTGGGGTTGCTGGATTCAAGAACCAAAGGGAAAGGACACGCCCCAGTTTGCTTGGGGTGGTTTTTTTGCTCATGGGTTGTGTTACGAATCCTGTTGGTGGTGTTTCCCCAACATAATGCCACATTGTTTTTCTCTGTTATTAAAAGGCTTTTTGCTACACTCAGACTATGTGCTTGCGAGAGGGGAAGTATTGCCTCTTGGAGGCGCCCAGCAGGGGCGGTATATATTTGTCCCAGGTCACTGGGTGGGGGCTCGAGCCGGTTTGCATTGTGTTATTGGAATGAATCCCCTAGATATTGAACCCGGCCCTTGTTGCTGCCAACTCTGACGGGCAGAAGGGTTACACTTATGATCAAATGTAACAGTCTTTCCCCTTACAGCCCGTGCAGACCTCCTTGATCCTGCTGTTGTCGTAAGGCTGAATTTTGCTGTTACAATCATCTTCAGAGCAATGGAGCAATGTAATAAACCCAGGAGTACAACGTCTTTGCCAGAGTGAAGAACAGGAGAAGCTATGCTGAGTGAGTAAAGGGTCTTATTCAAACAACCTTTCTTAGTAACCACTGAATTAAACATATCACTGACAAGTCACCATTTATCAACACCCAACACACAGAACAGGAAATAATTCAGATTGACTCAGACACCAGTGTGTGCTGCGTGTTGGTATCTGATGACGATTTCACGGGGACTACAGTAGAAAGCACAGTACTTTGCAGTTATAGAGCATTTGAAGACTATGAAATGCAAACAATGCTCCAATGAACTGGGCACGGAGCTGGGAATCAGGAAAATCACTTTTCCACTCTATGACTAATTCCCCTCTTACCTCCTGTTTGTTTAGACAGGGATGTCAAAAAAATGGCCAGCCCCAGCCCACAAGCTGCATTTTTCCAGTCCTTGTGCTGCAGAAATAACCATCCATGTGCATGAAGTGTAACTGATGCAGTAATGGCTGCTTGAGCCTGCTCAGTCTGAAGCAATGACTCAAAGGAATGAATTTCCCTGTCCCATATTAATCTAATTGGAGTGTTAAGTGATGCCACTTCAGCATCAACATTAATTATTTCAGAGCTGATCATTTTAGCAAATGGAATGGGGAAGGGGGTGGGAGTGAAGCACATTCGGTAGGGTTTTGCAGGGAAATGCAGAGAGACAAAGGAGATTCACCAGGACCAGGAAGGGGATGAGAAACAGAGAAAGGAGGATGGGAGAGGAAGAGAAACAAAGGGCAAAAATAATGGCAACTTGCAGAGGAGTATATTCTCTCCCCAAGAGATGAAAAGACACAGTGCAAACAAAAGCTAAATTTTTAGTTACTCCTTAACTTAAAGTTCCTTGATCGCTGTGCAAGCCTCCTACTTATTCAATGAGAGATCCGCTGTGCGTTGTGAGGAAAATGCAGTTCTGAATTCGTACCACAGCCCGCAGATCATAACAAACCTCCAGATAACTGAAAACAATCCAAGTTAAACAGTAACCTCTTCAGGGCCGGGCTCATCTGTCACTACATGTCTGCACAGTGCTTAGCACAAGGGGGGCTGTTGATCTCATTTGGAATTGCTAGGCTCTAGTGTAATACAGATAACATCTTTATGGGGATGTTGTAAGGTTTAAGGAATTTATCTCCAAGTAACAGGTGGGGAACCTGAGGCACAAGCAGGTTAGGTCACTTGCTTAAGATGGCAACAAAACAGTGGTAGGACCAGGAATGCAAAGCAAGAGACAACAAAAGTTCCCAGTCCCATGTTCTAATCACTAGAGTATGCTCTCTCTGTATACAGATTTCATGGATAAACTTTACTCTTTTCCCCTTAAACTGCATTATGTTTGCTACAGCACTAGCTACCCACTACTGTGGCAGAGGGTCATTGGAGGGACCATGAGATCATATGCATGATGATATGAAAGGTCAACGCTTCCTAAGGACCAGTGGTTTTTAAAGGCGTAGTAGCTATGCAAACAGAACTGTTTCAACTCTCACCATGCTACTTTGTCTTCTAAGATAAGCAGCAGTACAGTACAACTTACTGTTTCTTTCACCCCTTGCTCTACCAATGTGCTATTTCCTTAAGATCTGACATTGTCTGAGCTGGGACTGCCCTCCAAATCTGTACCTGGAATTAAAGCAGATGCACAAATGTATCTTAAATATTTAAAGACATAGGTTTGTTGCTATCTATTTTACCTGTAGCAAAACCTACACCCTAGAATCCTAGATCCTACAAGCTCAGATTTTCAAAAGTAACCAGTGATCTTAGGTGTTCAACCCGATACACTGTTCAGAAAGTGGAAAGCACCCACCCTGTGAAAATGAGACTCTTTTAAAGGGGTCTCAAGTTGGAAACCCAAAATGGAGGCATCTGGAATCACTAGTCACCTGTGAACATCTTGGTCCAGAGTTCAGGTCTGGGAGTTGGAAACCAGAGATCATTCCAGAGGCTTATAGTGCCCTTACAGGAGACATACAGATACTTGTACAGACCTGTCAGGATCCCTTGGAACGGGCTGTGGTGGTGGAGTGGTAAAATGGAAGAAATTCTGCAGCCTTTCAGGAAGGTCTTGGGAGTTTAAAATTTCCAACGTGACAGCTGTGAGCAGACCAATCTGGGGAAGGTCAAACTGTCAGGAGAGGGGAGCAATCCAACCATTATAAAACACTGAGCTGAGCAGCAACAGTATAAAATCAACAAGTGCCCTGAATACAGATAATTTCAGCAGAAAGCTTTATCCACTAGATCTATCTGAACTACAAAGAGAAGTAATGAGGGTTTACAATCATGACAAATCATTGTCTTCACAAGGGCTACCATGTCTGTCCCAGTTAAAAGAGAAGGTTCACAAAGACCATCCTGGACAATTATAGATGGAGCAGGAGGGGCAACAGGGACTGAATGTCTATGAGATTAGGAATTGGCTATGGAGCTTTTCATTGTAAGGTTGCCACTTCTAATCCAATTAAAGGTTCCAAAGTGATCAGAAGTCACTGACATCTGTCAGCCACTTGGTGGCCTCGGTGACATTTTATTTCTTTATAGGGTATGTATGGTGTTCAGAGCATCCCACAGATATTAATGAATTCTACCTCACAATGCCCGCTTTCCCTGCTGGGAGTTACCAAAGGGCTTCCATTGCCCCTTGCATATATGCACGGTAGAAGGGCTAACAGTGACTTCTCGGGAGCCGAGATGGGAGAATGTCTCAGAGCTGGTCAGGCTTCACATGCAGAAATCACAGGGGTTCTACATTGGGGAGTGTCAATAATTACTGTAGTTAAATTATTCTCCCTTCTTGTTCTAAATACTAACATAAGGGAAGGAGAGCTTGCCAGCTTCAACTGTTTGTTTTCTGACAAATCTTTTCACCATGAAGTTTACATAACGTATTTTAGACTGGGAAACTGAGGCACAAAGACGTGTCCAAGTTCACATATGGTACCTGTAGCAGTGCCTGCAAAGAACCCAGATCTCCCAGTCAGGTGTCTTTAACCACAAGACCACCCTTTCCTCCCTAATATATTGATGGTCTGAATCTATATCCTCTTGGGTGGTTATGTGCATTTCATATCCACCTCCATAGGAGCCCTGTTAGCAATCTCAAGAGGGAAGCCAACAGTTGTAAGCCTCCTCCAGCACCTATTGAAGTCAGTGAGACTCTGAATGGGCATGGAGTCTGAACTGCCATCTGACCCCTCCAAGTCAGAACTGAAAAACAATGGGAGAGTGTGGGGAAGACTGAATCACTGCTCCCTGTACATAAAAGGAGGATTTCAGGCTTCAGGGATATCGATCTACGCTAAAAGTTGTAGCTAAGACATTGGCACAAGCAAAACAGCCATAGCTATCCTCTCCACCGAAGGAATACTCTGACTTTCAAACCAGATTTTAAAAACAAACATCTTTTCTGTTTGATTTCTTTGATGGTTTCAAAGTAAATTACAGCACAGCACATCCAAGACAGAGCTCTGCAGTAAATATAATTCACCTATAACAACATTAAATTATTCTTAAATGCATCATCTGAGCAACTAAAAAGTATTTTTGTTGTCATTTCATTGAATTAGGCAGAAAATGTCATGTTAAACAATTCTCACAACTAACAATGTGCTAAGTTCTGAATACAATGATATTCTTTTTCTTTCCAAATCCTGTATTTAACATTGCCAAGTTCATACGTAAATATGGATGTAGAGATTGATAAAAAAAATAAACTCCTTCTGGCAGTAGGCAGGAACTGAATGATTTTAACACCGCTTCCATGGACTCTATTTGCCTGAGTTCTAAATGTACCCTTTTTTCCTCCATCTTACTTAAGCCAGTTCAGTAGCTATTTCTACTTAAGACCAATGAGTAAAACAGTCAAATATCAAAGATAAAAATCAGTGCACGACAGAATGCCACTTGACATATGTAGAAATCTCAGAAGGGGACACTCTACAAGTGTCTTCTCTGGCACAAAGCTCTTCCATGTCTTTGGATAAAGCTCTTGAAAGTGCTTCCTGTCCATTTCCAAGGAGATGTATTTGGTGTGCTTTGATTAGTCCTGAAGAAGCATGAATTGGAATCAAGTTGGGCTCTCCTCAGCAGACCCGCTGCGGTGCATGGTAGGGAGCACTTTGCATTTATTTAATCAGCTGCAGCTTGGCTTCCTTGGCTTGCAATCTCTTTCCCTGCTGATTATCAGACACGGGATCCCACTGTCATTTAAATTGCAGATCACTCAAAGGTGGTGAAGAGGAAGGATCCCAAAGCAGGGGAAACCAAGTGATACAGGAATGTAAATTTAAGTCAACACGTATTGTCAGTGGGTGCTGAGCTGGACTGGGTGCCCCGCTGGTCCACATGAATACATGCTTGTGTTATTGTTACCTTGTCTTCACTGACACCAACCCCCAACCCTTCATTTTCTCCACCTGCATATTTTGTCTTTGGGTCCAGGGACTGACTTTTTAACCATATACCTACCACAATGAGAATCCCTTATCTGGGCCTCCAAGTACCACGTTTATACCACAGTAGTAATAATAATACAGAATGCATTGGGAGGCAGCATGCGTCAGCAGAAAGACTTGGAGTCAAGTCCAGAGTTCCAGTGCTAGCCTTCCACTGGCTTGCTGTGTGGCCTTGGGCAAGTCACGTCATCTTTCTCTGCCTCAGTTTCCTCATCTCTAAATGAGGATGCTACTTACCTTCTCGTGCATTTGTAAGCTTGATGTTTCATGCTTTGAACATGACAGTTGCTTTAGAAGAGCTCAGTATTATTCTTAAAGTTATATTGTGGTGATCTTTTCATCACTATGAATCTGTAACGAAGAATCAAATGTGGACTTTCAGGGAAGCCTGTTGCTTAAATCATGGAGCCATTTCCTCCGGCATCTTAATGTTACATTATTTCACATCAGAAGCCTCAACTCCAGTTAACCTTTCATTTTTGACCTAGTTATTATGTCCAACAGCTGCTTGGCATTTTCTTACTTTTTCCCCTGACTGACTGCAAAAATTGAAGTGCGTGTGTAAGCATTTGCAGGATCAGGGCCTTAAATTGCACCATTATTGCCTTTTTAGTTGGCACATGAATCAGCATAGTGCCTATCTATCAACTATATCCTCTTGAAAGATGCATACAGACATTACTATGCCTTTTTCCCTGTACTGCCAAAAACAGCACAGATGGTACAACCAGATTAATTAAAATCACCTCCAGGTTTCATTTGCTGTTTGTGTTCTGCATTGTTCTCCCATTTAGACTAAACTCCTTCTGCTTATTTGTTTTCAGTGTTACATTTTTATTTTTAAACAGTATACATCTGCTTTACTCATTACAATAAATATTTTATATGCACATTGCAGAAAAGGACTTTCATAACATTTTCTGTCTATCTATGCATTGCAAAAGGCTTTGGCCACTAAATCAGTATGTGGATTTAGACTAAATGCAACTTATTTTATCTTGTGACAACAGAAGTCTGTAGGACCAAACAAAGAGAGATGGGGATGCCAGGGAGTGAAATTGAGGAGGAAACTAATCCAGAGAGGGAAGGATGTAAGTTCTGTAGGACAAACCAATTGCAATAGAGACTGTACTTTATATGTGATATAAAAACTATATTGATCACCCTCAAAAGTCCTGTTTCCTGAGTCCTCGGAAATCAGCACAAAGGATTTTCCTATTTTCTTTATGAATATTAGCCTTGGTGCATTTTCTTCTTCTAACTTCTCCCGTTTAAGAAACTATTCACCAAGAGATCTACTGAGCACCCTAAGGAAGCTGCTCAGTACTTCACATCTCCAGAAAGATACTGTCACATACCAATACAGACTAAGGAGCAGCTGTGTCACCCATGCCCTCTAACCTATGGTGACCTTTACAATGCTTTGCTGCTATAGCCTCCAGCTTGGACGACTCACAAACAGCCTCCAGCATGAAAGTCATCCCCAGCGATGCCAGTGTGTGTGCTACAGCCAGCCAGCCACAGCTTGGTTCTTACCAGCCTTAGTTATACTGAAGGGTACCCAGACGCACTCCCAGTTTTATATTTTCCCTCAGAAATGTATGTCTGTGATATTCCCCTGGTGTTATCTGGACTGGTGATCTGCTAGGTCACTCCAATCCTTGACTCTGGGAGCCAGCCTTACCCTGCTCTGCTGTGAGAACCCCCACTGCTGGGCTGTTCATGCACAGCCTCTGGCATGTAAGCACATCCTGTGGCATGGATTGTGCAACTGAATGAGACTAGCCAATATCTTCGGTCCCAGACACAAACCTAGGAACCTCCTTCTTGCAGTGTCCAGCAGGCATAACTGGACACTGCAAGTTTATATGAGTTCATCAATTTAACAAAGAAATTGATATGTACCAGGATTGTTATCCCAGGATGAGTCTCTGACACGTTTCAAACCAAATGCACTGTTTCAGGTAGAATAAACAAACAGAGTTATTAACTACATAGATAGATTTTAAGTGATTATAAGTCAAAATATAACACGTCAGATTTGGTCAAATGATATAAAAGCAAAATGCATTCTAAGCTGATGTTAACACTTTCAGTGCCCTCACAAACTTAGATGCTTCTCACCACAGGCTGGCTGGTTGCTCTTCAGCCAGGCTCTCCCCTTTGATCAGCGCTTCAGTTGCTTGGTGTGGTGTCTGTAGATGTAGGTAGAAGAGAGACGAAGAGCATGGCAAATGTCTCTCCCTTTGATCATGTTCTGTCTTCCCTCTTGGCTTTGCCGCCCCCCCTTCAGAGTCAGGTGAGCATTACCTCATCATAGTCCCAAACTGACCAAAGGAAGGGAGGGTGACTCACTCGAGAGTCCAACAAATCCTTTGTTGTTGCCTAAGCCAGTGTCCTTTGTTCCTGTGAGGCTGGGCTGGGTTTGTCCCATACATGCTGTGATGAGGTGTGAACTGCCCCTCTGCTTCTGTAGAGTTTTTGCCTGGGCTTGCTTTAAGCCATGAGGACACATTTTCAGCCTCATAACTATATACATGAAATTATAACTTAGAACATTACTATAACATTACTGTAACAATTACTATAACATAACTATAACAATGTTCAGTGCATCATGAGCCTTCTGAAGACACCCGATATGACAAACTTAGCATTAGATACCACACAATCATATTACAAGGACGAACATGGGGGGTGTAGGGTGTTCCCACGAGGTACAGAATGTCACAGTGTCCTGTATTGCCAAGCCCAGTCCTGGACAATACAAGTTTTTATAAAGTCAGTTATATCTTTAATAGAATCAATATGCACACAACTTGCCACCCCAAATGGAGCATTTAAACTTCACTTTAAACACACTGGATTAGAGAAAACAATAAAACAATTATATTACCTACAAAGATAGATTTTAAATGAGTACAAGTAATGAGGCATAAAGGCCAGAGACGATTACAAGAAAAACAAAGATAAAAGGCAACTGGTGCCTCACTTAACCAACTATATTAAATTCAAAGCAAAGTTTTCTCATCACATGCTTTCAGCAGTCTTACTGACCAAACTTCTTAGGTCACAACCTCTTTTCCCAGAATCCAACAAATGCTTCCTTTGTCACCTCAGGTGCCATGAATGCGATGTGCAGGGAAAGAGAAGGGGGTGCCTTGAGGGCATTTGTCCCTCCTTTTTATAGTGTCAGTCCCCCTCTTGAAAGACATTTCCAGTTTAGTACCTGGAGACAAAAGGTCTATGTTCCCTGATGCTTTTTTCTCACCTGTTTGAGCTTCCTTTGTCTCTCTTTCCTGCTTGATGACTCTGTTTACTGCTTAAGTGCAAATCAAGCTGAGCACACATTCCTTTGTTTAGATCAGACCTGTTTGCCAACTTCTGCTTGGGAGGGCTATGCTTTGGAACATGTGTTATCAACACCATGCAGGGGAATCTTATAACTTCACATACAATGTTGCCACACATATTTTACCAGGGCAATAATGACCAGCAAATTAGGAGTTTTCAAATGATCCCTCACAAGGCATACTTTGCACAACGTTCATAGGCTGCAGGATGTGGACACAGGGATACATTCTGTCACGGATGCATCTGAATTTAATAACTGAACCACAGTATCTAGGTCAAAGAACAAATAGGAGGCTTCAGTTTCCAGGGCTCCTTCAATATCCACCAAGTAAAAATTGGTTTAACACAGTGATTTTCACCCCTAAGGTATCACAAAATGCTTTACAATGTTATGAGTTGGGTGTGGGTAGCAAGGTGACTGTGTGGGCAAATAGAGCTACTTTTAGATGTTCCATGACCACTTAGCTTTGGAAAATGCAACTCCTATTTTGAGCTAGGAAATGCTGGCAAGGATGTCAGGGCTAGCCATGGCTCCACTATAAGATCTTTAACTGTATCTTCTATTTACACAATGCTGAGTACAATGCAAAGGCTCAAACAGAAAAGAATAATAATCTTTTATTCTGCTCAAATAGTCACTGGCTAAGTGGCAAGGGCGTCTTGCAAAGAGATGGCTCAGAGCAAGGAGAAGTGAGCACTGGGTTTCAGTTTCCCAAATTTCAGAGTACATCCAGGAGATTTCTGCTTCATACATTTTTAATAGAAGCTTGTCTTCACCATTGTGCCTACTGGAAGCTCCTACCTGAAGAAAGAGATGGTCAAGTGGTTAGGGCACTAACAGGAGACCCAAGTTCAATTCAATCTCTGCCACAGACTTCCTAAGTGACCCTGGCAAGTCACTTAGTCTCCCTGTGCCTTGGTTTCCCCACCCGTAAAATGGGGATACTAGCACTTCACTACTTTACAGCGGTGTTGAGAGGATAAATACATTAAAGATTGTGAGGTGCTCAGATACTAAGCTTAATCTCAGGGGCAATATAAATAGATTGATGTGAAAAGCTGGGTCCTGCTTCTGGGATTTTCTAACAGGTTCACTCACCCGACTTGCCTTGGTTCTTAACTACATCCTATCTTAGTGAAGATGAGCTGGCTAGTGCCTGATGGTAGTCAGTTGCCTGTAGCTGGCAGATTCAATTTCTGGATTATTTTGGAGTAAAGGAGGCCATTTAAAAACTTGGTAAGAGCCTTTACACTAATGAGAGAAAAAGTAAATTTGGGCTTTCTTCTGTCAACTGGGAGTCTCTCCTCCCAGCTTTATCTGAGGTGCATTTACCCTGAGGTAAGCTGCAGACACTTAATTAACTTTACCCTTTAAATTGGAAAGCAAAAACAAAAGTGGCTTGCTTTCTGCTGCTATCTTGCATTGCAAAATCTTGTCTAATTTGCTATGCCAGGATGACTCATTCAACATTGCTTTTCCCATGCCATGGCATAGTCTGTGCTTCATCTTTCCCCCTTGATAGACTGGTTTTTCCCAAGTCAAATCTCTTTTCTTTTTATCCCCGTCTTTAATGTCTCCAGTTCTCTATCTGTTTTGCTTTGTTGTCCTGATTGGTATTCACTACTCCTCATAATATAGATTCTACACATTTATGGTCTCTTCCAGACCTGTGAAGACGGTCTTTAAAACGTAGTGTTTTTCAGCTCTCAAATAAGACAGGACTAACACTAATACCCAGCCAGATTCCTCCCAATATCTTGCCATACTGCCATTTGCCCACCTCTTCCCTCTTCTTTTTTCCTCCAAAATTTATTATAGTACAGCCCAAAGGCCAGAGCCCCATTGTGCTAGGAACTGTACCAATACAAACATTGAACAAAGAAATGGCCCCTGCCCTTAACTGCTTACAATCTAAATATAAGATGATAGACAGGTAGATGCAACAAACACTTCTTCCACATTTCTACAGAGGCAATAAGGAAGAAAGCTACTGTCTGGGGATTTTCATTTTCAGACCTAGATCCACAAAGGTATTTAGGCACCTTAATCCCAGATTTCGGTGTTACTTTGATCCACAAAACCCCTCCTAGCTGCCACCTAATTTATCACCACTTAGAAAAATTCCTTCCGAATCCACCAATGACATAATGGAGTACTAGAGAAATTGATCACAACTCTATAAGAAGTGGAAACAATGTTGGAGACAGAAGTGATTGAGCCTTCTACAGGTGACTGGGCAAGCCTGATAGTTTGGTTCCAAAAAGAGACAGGTCACAATAGTTTTCTGTGGATTTTAGAAAACTTCACATGGTATTGAAATTTGACTTTTACCCAGTGCTGCATATAGATGAGTTAATTGAACAGTTTATTGGGAAAGAGGAATTTATCTGAACCCTGGATTTGAGAAGGGGTAATTGGCAAATTTCTTTGTCACAAGGATCAGGAAGTACACTGCATTTAACCCTCCTGGGGACGTGTATCAATTTACCGTCCTTCCATATGGACTACATGGGGCTCCAGCCACATTTCAGCAACTGTGACCATTCCTTTAAAGGAATGTGAGATACACACCACCGCATATTTGGATGATGTGATTCTCTATAGTACCACTTAAAGGGGGAGCATCTAGAACATGTAGAGGAAGTGCTCCAACAGATGGTCAAATATCTGAGTAATGTATTAGGGTGAGGGCTTGTGAAAGAAAGTGCAGATTATTCTTGAGTGTCCAACCCCAAGAACCAAGATGCATGTAAGATCCTTTTTAGGGATCAGAGGAGGATATAGGTGGTTTATTCCTCACTTTTCCACATTTGCTGTGCACCTTACCAAGCTAACCAAACAGAACAAAATAAGGTAACCTGGACAAATGAATCTGAACAGGCCTTCCAGGCACTGAAGAAAACAATCGGTGAACAACCAGTACTTCAGAACCCTGATTTTTCTGCTGAATTTGTAGTCCAAGTTGATGCTTCAGGAGTCAACCTAAAAGCAGTTTTATTGCAAGAAAAAGAAGGGATACAACATCCAGTGGCATATGTGAGCACAAAGTTCTGCTACAAGAGACTAAATATGCCTACTGTAGAAAAGGAATGGTGGGTCATCAAATGGCAGGAGAGTCGTATGTACTATCTGTATAGAAGATCCTTTGTTCTTGAAATCAACCAAAAAGATCTACAATGGCTGCAGAGTATGAAAGATCATACTCATAATTCCAGTATAAGTAGTGGGACCAAGCACTGCAGCCATCTGATTTCACCATTTGACAAAAAACAGAGCATACCAATTTAGTATCAGACTACTTAACTTGATTGACCCCTAAACCTAACCCTAGAGGAGAGGGGAGAGAAAATGTGTCTGAGTGAACCATCACATGGAGAGAGGAAACCACCCCCCCGCCCCCCGCATCTGACTCCAATTAGGCAGTCCCCTCAAAGGCTGCTAGGAGCTGGAATGGCCTGGGCCTTCCTAAGCCAGACCCAGCTCATTCCAGGAGGAAAAGGCAGCACCCAAGAAGACTGGGAGGACAGAGGAGTGCTCAGGGAAAACACAACTCCGGCAAGAGGCAAACTCCTTGGGAAAAAGGTCATCCTGGCTCATCAGGCAATAGCTTGGTGACAACATCTAAATTCATGAAGGGCTGGAGTTTGAGACACACCCTTCTTGTGAGCATCTCCCATTGCCTAGCTTAGCTGGTTCCCCGTCTACCAAGCTGGCATTTGTGGATCCCATTTTTAGGTGTTCTCTCTCTCTCTCTCCTTAAGCATTGTTTAGGCTTAACCCAGCTTTGTGGATCCTATTGCTGTTCCAGTGATTTTCTAGATGACTACAAGTTAGGTGTTGCAATGCCTAATACCGTTTGTGATCCAGGCCTCTGTCATTTTAATTCTGGTCCCATTAAAGACAATGGTAAAATTCCCACTAAAAATCCCATCCTTTATGTTTCCAGATTGAAGAGGCAAAGTTACCTAATCCTTAGCCCTAAAGGACCTGCTAACATATTCTGTAGTTTATACTAAAAACACAACTTCAATATTGTAGTGTGAACACTGACCACACTAACAATCCAGTTTATTTCAATTGGTGTGGGCCCAAATAGGCCTCATCCTGATCTCTACTAACCACAGATTGGCTTAAGACTGAAGCACAAGACTTAATACTCCTTCCAAAATTTTTGTTGTCATTAATTATAACAATGCTGGATGTCCCTTATCTCCATATTAGTTTCCACTCTCTTAAGGTTGTTAAGTTCTTGACCTCAATGACTTCCTGTGTCAATGAGTTCCATGGTTCAACTACATATTGTGTGAAAAAGAATTTCCTCTTATCAGTTTTACCTTTTAATTTCATTGAATGTCCCTTTGTTTTTGTATTATGACATAGGGAGAACAGAAGCTCCCAATCTACCTTCTCTATACTATTAATTTTTCTAAATACATTTGTTATGTCTTATTTGTCTCCTTTCTAAACTAAACAATCCCAGTCTTTTCAATCTCTCTTCATGAGAGTTTTCCAGGCTTTGATCAATCTCATCACTCTTCTCTGAACCTTCTCTAGTTCTGAAATATCCTTTTTGAGGTGGGGTTACTACTGCTATTCCAGGTGAGGTCACACCATTGATTTATATAAAGTTATCATATTTTCAGTATTATTCTCCAGCTCTTTCTTTATTCATCTGAATGTCTTGCTTTTTTGACTGAAGCTGCACATTGTAGAGCACTCAGTGGAGACTTGCACAATGATGCCCAGGTCCCATTCTGGGGTTGCTACATTTAATTTGGAAACCTATCAGATGTACAGTAGTTGGATTTTTTCCCCTTCAGTATGCATTACTTTTGCATTTAATTAAATTTCATTTGCCATTGTGTGTTGCCCATTCGTCTACCTTGTTTACTTCTCTCATAAGTTCCTCAGTCCTCTCTGGTTGTAACTAACCTAAATAACTTTGGAGCAAAATTTGCAGATGATATCCCTCCACTTTCCAGATCATTAATATATTAAATAACACAGGACCTGATACAGAACCTGTGTTAACCTTTTGCCATCGTGAAAATTGACCATTGAATCCTAATCTGATTTATGTTTCCTACCAGTTTTCGATCCAAAACAATACTTTGCCTCTTATTTCTTGTCAAAGGCCTTCTCTATTAGTATATTGATGCATTAAACAATTCTAAGAGACTACTGAGACTCAATTTGCCTTTGCTAAATTCATGTTCGTTAGACCAGATTAAGTTTAGTATTTTATACATCTTATTTCATGATTACTCAGTTAACAATACATTTTCTGAAATGGTAAATATAATTGTAGAAAGTCTTAAGAACACTAATATTATGATCCATTTATTATTGCTAACCATTCTCCTGTGAATGATATTTTCTATTAGATGGTATTAAAGCTATGTACCAATGACCATTTTGGCTGTTTTGCCTCTATTCTTCATCATTGTATGCAGTCTTGTTGTAGCTGAGTCAGTCCCAGGATATTAGAGAGCAAGGTGGGTGAAGTAATATCTTTCATTGGACCCACTTCTGTTGGTGAGAGAGACAAGCTTTCGAATGAGAAAATTTTTGATATAATTGATTTTAATCTTGTTTACATTTGTACTTTTGATATTTTCCTAAAAAAAGAATGATTCACATTGATTGGTAACCATTAAAATATGTTGATTTGCAATTAAATATAGCCCTTTACATTACATTTGGTGCTTCGTTTGCTAACCAGGAGGATACACTATATGTATATACATTTAAATAATTATATAGCTTTACTTCTACTTATTCAGATTCTTATTTTTACCATTTTTGTGATGTTAGAAAATGGCCAATGATGCATTTCTTACTTACTAGATGATTTTTTTTAATTTGTGATTTGTGTCAAGCTCTACTTGGGTGGAAATATTAATTTAATTAAATATGCACAAAAACGTTTTAAATTTTTTATTGGTTGAATAAAACGAATATGCTGGATACATAAGAATAAGTGTATAAAAAGTTGATCAAAACATGTTCTGCATTTTAAAATGATTTATTAAACAATGTATCATATGTAATTAGTGAATTGAACGGATTGTTTATGGTCACCACTGACCTTCAATATTTTAGAATATTGGATCTCATCCTCTCACATCTAATTTTTAATTCATTGATTGGAAAGGGAAAACAAGCTTTCCTGTATTTTCAACTCTCAGTGGGTCTCTTAACTTTGAACTCATTGAAATGAACTAGTTAAATAAACTGAAATGAAGAAAAATATTCTTTCTGCACCTGCAAAAGAGGTTACCACTGTCAAAAACTCATTTAACACTTCAACAAATCTGGTTCTACGTCTTTAGCCAGTGACTTCCTCCAGTTCAGTGGTTTGACTTTGTTCAAAATGTCAACAGCAAACATGTACTGCTTAATATTATTTTTAATTTAATCTACATTATTTTAATAGATTATATAAGTTTGGGCCTTAATATAGATTGCCATTGTTTCAAATGTAATTTTAATAGGTTTATTTTAAAAAATAAACCAGTATTTAATTTAAATTAAAAAAATCTGTTTTTGAAATCATTCATTTTATCCACCCTGTCCAGGAGCAAAAAATGCTGACCTTGAATCCAATAGACAGGACATAGCTTCTGTAAGCCTGCCTTGTGAAATTCTCCTTCTCTTCACCACACAAGTGCTGGATAGCTTCAGGGATGCGCCTGTTCCTCATCCTGGGTAACATGAGCTTAATCCAGGTGGTCTATTAATGGTGGCTCATATGAAGACTCTCCTGACTTTATCTGAGTTACTCTTGATTTCAAACCAATATAAATGAGAAATGAATCAGGCCAACGAGTGTTTTGGTCTCAACAACTTTAATTGTCCAAATACTACCCTGTTCACTACTATAGACAGCTAATAAACTATGAACTTGCTAACATTTTCAACCCATATAGCCCTAGGAATTAGGCTCCAAACCTCAGCCATAGACACTACCTGGAAGAGCTTGATTATCAAAGGTGTCGAGCACCTGCAGCTGCCATAGTCATCATTAGGAGCTGGGGTGTTCAGCACCTTTCAAAAATCAGCCCATTACTATTTAGGTGATTGAATATGAATGTAAGAGCCTAAATTCTGGCATGTTTCTTTATCAGGAAATGAACAAACTACTAAGATAAGTAACCTCCAAAGGAGAGATCCAGCTCATGCTGTATTCATCGAAAGTAATATTTTGAACAGTTTCCAATTGTAATTCAAGTAAACTGACAAAATCCAAGTAGGCACAAGTGTCAATTCAGCTTGTCAGTACCTTTTTATGGTCTTAATAAGTAACAGATGATGAGAGGGTCTTATGGGATAACTCACATTGTTATCCCGTTTGCTAACATGTCTTAATAACAACTGTCAAAATTCCAAATCTGAAATCTATCTCATGGGAGAAATTCACAAACACATCAGTACTTTGATACACATATACTCAGAATGTGCCTTCTCTTTTCATGAACAGATGCCTGCATGTGGTGGAAGCTACTTGCTGCAGGCTGGTGAGACACCTACAACCATGTAATGCCTCTATCTAATGTCATTGATGTATGACAGCCAATTGACTGACCATGTCCAAATGGCAGGACAAATAAGGCCACAAACACAATTCACTGAGAGTCAACAGGGAGAAATACAGCCCCAAAAGACGAGCAGCTACCAGGAATTGTCTTTCTTAAACAAGTACTACTTACACTGCTTCACAGCCTACTTGCATTAGGAAGATTATGACAGTTCATTCCATATTGATCCAGTGAGAAATTATGTCCATCTGTCCAGTGTAACCCACCAGTGTGTCTTTTAAAAAATGTTTAAATAAAGTTAAGTATCTGTTTAATCACTGAGTCTATCTGCACCTCAGAGTTCCTGTCTGCATAAGCTGTTTACTGATGAGGCTGGGGAAAACAGAACTCTTATTTCATCTAGAAAGAAGTGACTGATAATGTCATTTGGAAAGTGTTACTGGAGAACAGTTAAGACTCAGCATGTGATTTTGGATGAAGATGCAGAAAATTGTTTAATCTCTGTGCACGTTTTTGGGCTAGAACCACACAGGAACCATACCAACTGGACACCAACGACTGTTATCTATCCTAGGTTAGCTTTGGTGTGATGTATTGCCAGGATGTCAGCGGCTCTCTGAACTGCTAACACTGCTGGGTTTTATCTACTGCACTGACTCTGAAGTGACACACAGGACTCCCTGGAAACATGATTCTGAGGTAATAGGCTGAGAAACGTGATATGCATTGTTATGCCATGCTGTAGGTGCTATTTCAATACTTTGTAAAACAACCCATGTGTCTGGCTAATAGCATTGTTTAGTGCATTTATTTATTTCCATTTATCTTTGGGTTTGTGATGTTTCCTGTTTTTTCTGTGCTATGCCAATGAGCTTTGATTTTATTCAAGATATAGTATTTGGAACCTGAGGCAAAGATTAATATGGGGAACTTAAATGAAAAAGACCTCAGTTCTAACCCCTGAGATTGATGAATGAAAATTATGGTCATGAATGAAGGAAGCTGGAAGTCCCTTTCTCAAACATTGTTGAAAAGGTGTGAACCAAAAAGGGCCAAACCACCTGAAGGATTCAATACACTGTTACAGTCTTCTTAAAGAATTCCAAGCAAATTGCGAGGTAAGTGTCTTATGAAACGATTTTTTTTAGGACAAAGTGTAAGTAAAATAAAATAATATTAATTCAAAGCCACAAATGATACTTACAGAAAATTAACCCAACAATGGTTGTCTGACTATACCAAAAGAAGGACAGGACACATTTGACATGGATTTAATCAGGCCGGAACACTATTATTAGATGTCTGGGACTACCCAGCAGATAAAAGTGTACAGTGCAGGTAACCCCCATGTTTATTACATAATTACCCGGGGGACTTCTACCAGCTCCCTCCTTTTTTTCCCACCCACGTCCCTCCAGCAAATCCATTGCCAGGACTTTACCTTACCTTATCCACCGCCCCCCCTCATAGGAGGATTAAGGTGGGCTATAATAATCGGGGTTGGCTCCCTGCCATACCAATCACAGGAGTCCCCAACTGCCCCCCGGTTCGCTTCTTTACCAAACATCTCTTTTTTAAGTCCTTTTCCAAGCCATTTATCCAGTTGTATACCTTTCCTATGGAGTACCTGCACTGGACATCCACTCTACACGTAAATAAAGATTAGAAACTATTGTCTCAGTACCCATTTTTGTAGAATGAAACAGAAATGTTATTTTTTTTCTCAGGTTCTCGCAAAATTCCTTTGAAGACTGATCTCAGTATAGAACTAGGCAAGAGCGAAATGAGAAGGTAATTTTAACACAAAGCCATAATCATATAAACACATGAACACCAAATGCTTCTAGTAAAACAGGCTACATAGAATAAATCCATGTGCACGGTCATAAATATAAAGGGAAAGGTAACCACCTTTCTGTATACAGTGCTACAAAATCCCTCCTGGCCAGAGGCAAAGTCCTTTTACCTGTAAAGGGTTAAGAAGCTCAGGTAACCTGGCTGTCACCTGACCCAAAATGACCAATGACGGAACAAGATACTTTCAAATCTGGAGGGGGGGGGAAAGGCTTTTGTCTCTCTGTGTGATACCTTTGCTGGGAACAGATCAAGGATGCAAGCCCTCCAACTTCTGTAAAGTTAGTAAGTAATCTAGCTAGGAAATGTGTTAGGTTTTCTTTGTTTTGGCTTGTGAAATTCACTGTGCTGGAGGAATATGTATTCCTGTTTTTGTGTCTTTTTGTAACTTAAGGTTTTGCCTAGAGGGAATCTCTGTGTTTTGAATCTGACTGCCTGTAAGATTATCTTCCATTCTGATCTTACAGAGTTGTTCTCTTATCTTTTTTTGTTCTTCTAATAAAGTTCTGTTTTTTTAAGAATCTGATGGGGTATTTTGGTTTGTGCTCATCTTGTTTATTCTCAAGCCTCCCCAGGAAAGGGGGTGTAAGGGCTTGGGGGATATTTTGGGGAAATAGGAACTCCAAGTGGTCCTTTCCCTGTTCTTTGTCTAAACTACTTGGTGGTGGCAGCATACTGTCCAAGGACAAGGCAAAATTTGTGCCTTGGGAAAGTTTTAACCTAAGCTGGTAAAAATAAGCTTAGGGGGTCTTTCATGCAGGTCCCCTCATCTGTACCCTAGAGTTCAGAGTGGGGAGGGAACCCTGACATGCACCATTTCCCTTACTGAACAAAACTGAAATGGATCGGCTATTCATGTCCATAGCAAATAGGAGAAGACATCTGGAAAGAAAGACAAAACGGTGAATAAAATCTTCTGGAGATCTGAGCCAAGTTTTCTGAAATTGGATAGAGAGTAACAAAGACCAAACTATAGTAAGCGTGACAAAAATTATCAGCTTGCTTCCCCCTGAAGAATACTCAGTTCAGTCAAAAGGAGGGGGAAAAAAAGAACAGGTTTAATAAATGAAAAGTATGTCACTTATTGCAAATAAAACTATTGTAATAAGATATCCAAAACAACACTGAAAAATATCAAATTTTAAGATTTCAGAACTTCTCATTAGTTATTTCTCTTCATGGTGATGACATTTGTTCTAAACACCTTTATTGATAACTATTGTTTTACATTGTGACCAGGGTGTAAATGACTTACAAGAATTGTGTGACACATCGTATAACCCTGCAACATCACAAGTTACTTTCCTAGTTTATAATTTACACATTACAGTGGTTGCATTTCAAATGTTTTTGCCAATTTGAAAGTTTTTACCAGTTTGAGAGGTTTACTATACCTATACTGAGAAACTTTTAGAACTGGTAAAAAGTTTCAGAATAAACTGAAAGTAAATCCACAGTATGTATATTGTTAGCATTTTCCACAAATCATAAGAAGTGATGATCAACTCTAAATATATCCCTTCATTACAACAATTTGTCTCTCATGTAGAAGATTTCCATCTGAAAAGCAGGCAATTGAAACAAACACATTATTCAGGCAGCTGTTTTGTCAGAAGAAATTCAGTTTGTTTTGCCACTCAGATCCAATGCTGAATAGCACTGAGGGCAGTACTGTAGGTTCTGAGTGCAGGATGAATCCCTTTGTAACTCATCATAAGAGACCCTGCCTCTGCACTGAAGCCTGCTTCCTGCAGTTGTTTTGCTATTTCCTCTACATCCCAATGCCCCTCTTCCTGGTTGGCCAGTAAGTGGTTGATAAGGTGAGGGTAGAACACAGTGGATATGCACTTTACCACTAATTTTGCATTCAGGAGCAAGGAAAGAATTTCAGAATCACAGCTGGAACCATCAATCTGTAAAGAAAGAAAAATACACAAAAATGAAGACTGAGTTATTGGTTACATCCACAGATTTTTTTTTAAGGCCACAAGGGACCAAGACCATTATAATCATCAACAATGACCTCCTCCAATATGCTTTTTAGTTGTGAAGCAGCAATGGTAGGATGTTCTCCATAGCTTAATAGCAATAGTGATATATACTTTACACATCCAAGGCAAACCTTTAACAATCATCATTTATTTTATTAATAAAACCTCACGAGTCTTACAGATATACCCATTTCAAACTAAGGAACAAAGAAACTAAATAGAAGGTAGTGCAGAGCTTGGAATAGATTCCCAGTATCTTCCCTATATATATATATATATATATATATATATATATAGAAAACTCCCTTTCTATCTTTACGTTAATAGAAGGATTAACAGAGATTCATATGGAAGATCATAAGGTAAACTATATTTTCTGACACACTGAATTGTGTGAACTATACAGGCAAGTGTCTGAACAGAGCTCGGGACCAGAACCCATAACCAGGCTCAGATTTTCAAAATCCAGAGCACCCAGCAGCTCCCACTGTAGTATACAATAGGGACGGAGTTCTTTTGAAAATTGGGCCTATATCTGTATGGACAATGCTATAGGATTAAGTTTTTAAATTCAATTTTAGCTAATTTAGAAGATAAATCAGATTTAAGCTCCTAGAAAGACAACACTGCTTTAATGGCATAAAGTGTCTTACGTCTCCAATGTCCAGAAAAAAACTAACAAGCAACAGAAATGAACCTTGTAAGAAGTATGTAGAAATCGTCTTTCTTTCAATGCATTCCATCAGATAAAATATGAACAAACCAATTAAACTGTTTAATAAATAATGAGTGATTTTCTGACCAGACTTTTTTTTTTTAAATTCCATCTCCCTTATACTCAACTTTGGTCCCACTTTCCAGAATAACTGTCCACTATATTTTGATGGCTGGTAGAGCAGGAAGTGTTAATGGGACTCATATTGTCATCTGAAGTGATCTGGTACAGCAGCACAGCTCTCCCACTGGTCAGCATATGTAGCTGAATCTATGACATCTTGGAGACATATGGCAACTTATCTCTAGGCAATTTTTGACTCAACCAGCATCATAAATCATTGCATCCTGATTTTTCAGGACAACATCCAACATTTTCTTGCCTATCATTTTCTGATTGTCTTTTTTGTCTCTAGCTATACAGCTGAAGCAGCTCAGGGCTTACCTTCTCGGTGTTTTGGTTAGCCGGCAGGTTGAATCCCACCGCCCCGCCCCTCTAAAGCATCAGGATGGACATTTCTTGGTTATATCCCAATTTCCTATTTCATCATTTCACTTCCATTTCTCAGACAATAGGGGGAATCACCAGCTCTGTGCCTCTGTCTGGGAGATTAAATATACCTCTGGTCCGGTGAGCCAAAAAACCAAACTTAGTGGCTAAGGACAGGTCTATACTACCACTTAAGTCGATCTAACTTGCGTCGCTCAGGGGTGTGAAAGAGACACCCTTGTGAGCAACGCAAGTTACAGTGACCTAAGTGGTGTGATTATGCTGATGGGAGAGTGCTCTCCTGTCGGCATAGAGCAGTGGTCCCAAAACTTTTTACTGCGGGGCCCCCCTTGTCCCTCTCCCCCTCTGGAGCTAGGATTGGGGCCGAAGCTCTGGGAGGGCGAGGGGGGAGACGACCTGGACAGGCTGGCAGCCTCGCCTGGGCCCCAGCTGCCCTCACACGAACATTCCTCCCTGCCAGTTTGGGGACCCCTGGCATAGAGAGTCTTCACCAAACGCGGAAAAGTGGCGCAGCCGCAAGTAGTGCTTCTAGTGTAGACCTGCCCTTAGACATCGCCGTTTCTCACACCACGGTGGCTACACTGAGATGTTCATTACATATGCAGAGGAGCATGAAGAATTCAAAAGAAGCCTATGCTGGATCCTGCTGCTCTTGAAGTCAGTGGGAGAGCTGCCACTGACTTCAACAGGGATGAGACTGAGGCCTAACTGAAGAAACCACACAAGTTATTTTAGAATGAAGAACTTTGTTATCTTTAGATCCTTTCACCCTTATAAATGTAAGCATCTCTCTCTCGTTAAAGAGGTGGTGGGAGAAGACAGCATGGTGCTTTATCTTTATGTAGGACACAGAAAAACGTGCAAGAATAATTTGTTGCTCCTTTTTAAAAGTAGAACAGTTTTCCCAACCTCTCTTTCTTTTTTTAAAACACAGGAAAAGAGAGAAAATATAAAGCATGTCAGCATGCCGAGAATGTTCATTTGATGAACCATACTTCTTAGATAATAGGCTCCAGGTATCACTACCTTCTTTCTTTGAATTTGCCTTAAAAATTACCCTTTATTATTATCGGTTTATTAACTAACTTCCCTCCCTTAGGGACTTTAGAGAGTCTTGGAGGGGAAATGATGGATTTTTCAAGGTAAAATGGAGGACAGGAGCCCTGATCAACAAAGATTTCTAACCAGCAGAGGAGCGAAGATCTGGAACAGCTTTCCAAGGGGAGGAGGGGGGCAAAAGCCCTAACTTCTTTTAAGACTGAACTTGATACATTTATTGAGGGGATTGTATGATGAGATCACAAACAATGGCATATGGCCCATCTGTGATCGCTATTAGCAAATATCTCCGGACGGGCAAAGATAGGACACTGGGGGGGGCTCTGAGTTACAACAGACAATTTCTTCCCAGGTGTTTGCCTGGCAGGTCTTTCCCACATGCTCAGGGTCTAACTCACCATGATATCTGGTTGGGAAGGAATTCCCCCCCAAGTCAGATTGGCAGAGACCCTGGTGGTCTTCTTGTGCAGCATGGGGCATGGGTCACTCATTGAACTAAGGCTGTCACTTTATTGCAGTTAACACCTACAATTAACTGAAAACCAAATTAACACATTCTTTTTTTAATGGTGTTAATCCCATATCTCTGGGCAGGGAGGGAGACAGGCACCAGCTGCGGAGGACCTGACAGTGTCCAGTCAGGTGCAGTAACCCAATCCCCTTTGGGAGGGTGGGAAAACAAGAGGAGAGGAGAGGAAGTGGTTCCTATTCCAGCTCTGGCTGAGAGGCGGGTATCCTGACCTGCCGTGCCCCGTTGCCCCTGGCCTGCCCCTTGCTCCTGGGACTGCCTCCCCCCCATGCTGTGCCCTATTGTCCCTGACTGGCCCCTCATTCTTGGGGCAAAGCCCCCCCCCCGGCTGTGCCCCACTGCCCCTGGCCAGCCCCTTGCTCCGGGAACTAACTCCCCCCTGCCTCCCCATGCACTGTGCCTGAATGTCCCCCCGGCAGGCCCCTCGCTCACCCCCCACCATGCCCCCAACCGGCCTCTTATTCCGGGGATCGACCTTCCCCACACCGTGCCCCATTGCGCCCAGCCGGCCCTTTGCTACAGTGACTGACTCCCTCCTCCCGCTTTGCTGTGTACCCTTGTCCCCAACCATCAACTTGCTCTGAGGACTGACACCCACCCTGCCCTCCCCATGCTGTGCCCCATTGCCCCTGGACAGCCCCTCGCTCTGGGGGGTACCCCATAGAGAACAGGTGCATGGCAAGCTCAGCCTTTTGCCACTAACCTCTCCTCCCTGCCACATGCCGAATTCCTGAGGTAAAATCCATATCCTCCCTTGCAAACAAGGGTTTGCTCAGTTAAAGGGAGCCCACCGAGCTCAGTAAAAGGAGGCGAGCCCCAGTACCAGTAACCACCATTCCAGAAGCAGCATCAAGGCATCTCTCTCACCCTCCTCCTGCACAAGTCATTGCTTGCTCCCTACCCCAGCCTCCCCAAATACTAAATGAAGATTTCTAAGATTAAACTTTCTTCCTCTTTTGACAGGAGGTGAGCCTGGCGAGCTCAGAAACCCAACCATACAGGAGCAGCACCAAGAATTCACCCTTCTCCTGCACAACTCACACCCCTCCCATCTTCAGAATACTTACTTTCTGAGATAAAAATATCTTACCCCTTCAATAAGCCGAGACTCCCCTAAAGGAGAACAAGAAGTAGGACTAAGTGCACTGGTAGGCTCTAAAGTTTTATATTGTTTTACTTTTGAGTGCCGTTATGTAAAAAAATAATAATTCCACATTTATAAGTTCAATTTTCATGATAAAAGAGATTGCACTACAGTACTTGTATGAGTCGAACTAAAATACTATTTTATCTTTTTTACAGTGTAAATATTTTTAAAAATATTATATAAAGTGAGCACTGTACACTTTGTATTGTGTTGTAATTTAAATCAATATATTTGAAAATGTATAAAACATCCAAAAATATTTAAATAAATGGTATTCTATTATTAACAGTACGATTAAAAGTGCAATTAATTTTTGTAATGGCTTGACAGCAGTAGTTTGAACTAAAATGGTGGATTCTCTATCACTTTAAGTCTTTACGTCAAGATAGGGGACTTCAGTAACTCAGCCAGACGTCATGGGCCTACTACAGGAGTGTGTGTGCAAGGTTCCGTGACCAACAACGTGCAGGAGGTCAGACTACTACATCATTATGATGGTCCCTTCTGGCTTTCAAGTCTATATGCTACAACTCTCCGAACCTGCATTTCCCTTTATTTCATTTAGATACAAGTTGTACTTCTCACTGACAGTCTTCTTCACATTGACATCTTTAAAATACATTTTTTTAAAATCCTTGGCACATTATCAATCTGTTGCATGAAATTATCTCCAGGGATGCAAAGCTAATTATTTCAAAGTACAGTTCTTGCCTTACTCTCTGGAGGAACAATTCTAAGAACACTAAACAATCTGATGAAGTTACCGTCATGGGTTATACCTGGATTTTAGTTTTGTGCTGTGTGGCTCAGAACACTGAGAGAACCACGTCAGCTTGTGGATGTGGTAAGGTGACTAGTTTTCAGGTTTTAAAGACATTTTGGCTGTTAGAGAACAGACATGTCTACATTATAGACATGTAAATATGAATTATTATTTATAATTTGTATTATCGTATCGTATAGTAGCCCTAGACACCGACTGGGACTCCATTGTGCTAGGCACTGTACAAACACAAAATAAAAACACTGTCCCTGCCCCCCAAAAACCTTACCATTTAAATATGAGACAAATACTCCATATGCAATACACACAGACACCTCAGACACATTTATACTGTCAACGTTTTATGGAACACATAGACACATGAAAAATACCCACAAAACTCACAGAAATCACATAGTCTTGCGAACACCTTAAAGGCAACTGCTAAAATGCACCTACCACCCCACATTAGAACCCATATACGGATTATCATCTAACAACTATAACCCAACTTCTCCAAGCTCATCATCAGAAGCAAGTTCCCCACAGACCAGGAAACACCAACTCAGAGTGACACCAGATCCTGCCAGAACAACAGATGAAAAACTTGCAGACATATCTCCACTGCTACACGATAAATACGCCATCCCCCCCGCCCCCCCCACACCTTACAAGATCCCTGGATCCTACACATAACTATAACATACAGTATACCTTATCCAGTGCATTAAATGTCCCAGTAGCAAATATGGGGGTGAAACCAGACAATCACTATGCTCTTGAATGAACACAGGAAAATGATGAGAGAGAAAACCACCACATCACCTGTGGGTAAACACTTTTCACAAAGCAATCACTCTACAGCTGACCTATCAGTCTTCATCCTCAAAGGAAACATGCACAACACTTTCAAAAGATGAGCCTGGGAGCTTAAATTCATAACTATACTAGACACTAAAAATCAAGGACCAAATAGACACACTGGATTTATGGCATATTACAACAATCTATAACCCACTAACAACCCCCCTCCCCACACTCCATCTGCCCCTCCTCCCATCCTTTCCTCTCTATGACTGGAGGGGTGTTAACGGGCCACTTCACCTTGAATTATCCCTTGAAATGTGTTAACTACTTATGTTCCTGCCGACATAGGGCTCTTCACACCGGTGTTTGTGTCAGTGTGACTTTTCACACCCCGAGCAACATAAACTATGCCGATTTAAGCTGTAGTGTAGACACAGCCTAAAATAGTTTCCCAGACCTGAAGAAGAGTTCTGGGTAAACTCAAAAGCTTCTCTCTTTCACCAAGAGAAGCTGGTCCAATAAAAGATATGATCTCACCTGCCTTATCTCTCTAATGTCCTGGGACCAACTGGACTGCAACAACACTGCCTACAACTACTAAAATACACACTAATTCACCCTTTTTCTGGTCAGAGATCAAGTGTAATATCTCAGTATTGAATTACTTGTAGCCAAAGCAATTGTTTTCCCAACCAAAGCTATGTCGTGTTCTTTCATTTAACATATATAAACTGATTTGGTGAATATTTACATAGCAAAATAACAACAACAGTAAGAAAGACATAAAATGCAGGTTTAAATTTAGCAGGCCTTAGTAATCACTTTCAGAGACTGTATACAATGATATCTAGCCTTTATATAGCACGTTGTAAAGTGCTGTACAAATACTAGCTAGTGCACACAGTTCCTCATGAGTATTATGAGTAGTATCATCAATAGTATTAATCCCATTCCATAGCATGCAAAACCAAGAAGCAGTGTAACAAACTCAAGGGCACACAGTGTGACAGGGCAAAGATTAGGACTTGGGAGTTCCTGGCTATTACATCTTTAGACCACCCAGTTCATTAAAACAGTCCTATATGGATGCAGGCAATACAACACAAAACATCAAGTGGAGATTCACTAAATATTTGAGGTGAAATGGTGTGTTGCTCTCTGAAAATCTACCCACGTGCTGTCAAGGACACAGTCCAGAACAGGGGTGGACAGGAATGCCTTTCTCACCTCAGTGGTTTATGGTAGCTCGACCTGGTGTCTATTGGGCACGTAGTTGCTGAGATACATAGTGTTATCAGTGGAGAAAATGTTACCATAAAGAGTGAGGTTTAATCCTTTTCTGTTGATTAATAACATCTAAGCATGCTAGTGACAACATACTATTGCTGATGGTGCATCAGAGAGAACAGAACTGAGTTTGTTCTTCCATGTAAGTATTAGTTTTGCACTGTTAGCAGAGGTTAGATGTTGGTTTTGTCCCTGAATTGAGCAGGTATGGCTCAAGGACACACAGGGATTAAATCTCTGGAGTAAATTGCTGATATTTTTGCAGTCACTTTTCTGGCCATACACACACTGTTTGAAAAAGATTCCAATAAAGAAGAAACTGATAAACCAGGTTGCAAGTCAACAGTCATTAATGAAGGAAGAGGCTAGTTACACAGTTGAAGAGGATCTCAAGGAATATGGAGCTGATTATTTTGGCACAATCACCCAGAATTAGTTGAAAACAAATAACTGTAAATTCCATTTTATTTTCCAAACTTCATTTTTTGTAAATTTTTTGTTACAAAAGGAATACATTTTTTTGAAATATAAAGGATGTATCCAAGTACATCAACAATGAATATAAAATATGTAAGTAGGCTAAATATCAACAGTTATTTTAGACTAACTAGAAAACAAGTTATATTCAAGTGCCACTTTCAACTCAAGTCCCTTGGGTACAAGCAGCATTTTTTGCTGACTACATAGGCTCTCAATCTATGGCTGCTTTACCAGTATAGCTACAAATAGTCTATAGAATTATTGTATTATAAGGAGTAAATCAGTCTGAACCTTTGCATGCTGACATAAGAAAGAAGACAACACTGAAAGTGTTCTCAGAAATAAGCAACTCTTAAAGAGAAGCTCTGAATCCTACTGACATTCATAAACTACTTAACTGGCTATACTAAGATAAAGTTTTTTAAATTATTCATACACCATATTCACTGTGAGGGGGTAGTCTAGTTATTTCTGGTATGTGAAAGATGGAACTGGCAGTTTGCAAAAGGTTACACAGTAATAGGGGTGTGCAGTTTCAGAAAAGCTTAAAAAAAACTGTCTGTTTTATTGTCGGCAAAGGCTGTACAATCCTAGATCAGCACTTCAGCATCATCCTTTTAACGGTAAACATCCATAAAGCTGTCAGCATCATACAACAAATGACTAAATAATACATCCATACTAGCAAGCAACTGCTGTATTTTTTTCACAGCCATGTTTGTGAGCTGTGCTCGCAGTATGTCAGGGAATCTGACTATTCCATTTTGCCAGATGGCATATTTCCCTCCCTGTTTAATGTAAATGGGAATTGGCCTTCTGCAACAAATCTGAAAACTAAGTATAGCCAAACCCAATTGCTTGACTACACTTGTGGTTTGTTATTAAAAATATTCAAGAAACCATGTAGCCTAAGTTTAACCAGGTTATTAGTCAAAGACAACAGAACACAACACATAGCAATCTTGCAGCATTCACCTTTGTTTCAAAAATATGCATTTGAGATTATCCATATTAATAGTAGCCCTTTTTACAAGGTAGTGAACATTCTGTACATCACCCAAGCCTTAACAGACAAGTCAATACAAGCTTCTTATCTTGTTTTTCTGTGCTATACTGTACCTTTCTCTTATCTTTGTTTTGACTACCACATTCCAGGTGTCAGTGCAGGCATCCTCTAACTACCCAAGGCATAGTGTTCGTACTATGATAGGTTTTGTATTTCCTCTTACCAAAAGCAAAGGTTAGCTATTGAAAAAAGTTATGGGATATTCCTTAGCATGAGTGAAAAGCATTTTGGATAAAGCACAATTCAATCTGCAACTATATCACTTATTATACTCTCTACAATATTAATTTAATGACTCTAATACATAGCATATACGTTGGCTAACAATCTTTTACTAAAATTCCACCTAAAGTAATTATGAGAGTGAAAAATAACTAGCAGGAGGCATGCTTTCTGGAGTGCAACAAAAACACTTCCAAACACTACAAGATTTACACAGAATAATGGTAGCCTCTTCTGTATGACCTGCTTTTCAAATACTGCCAAGAATCTCTTATAAATTTAAACTTTCAGGCACTGACCAAACCCTACTCCAATTGAAGTGAAGTCAACAGTAAAACTCCCATTGACTTCAATGTGTGAAAGAAATGGGCCTATATGAGAGGCCTAGTGCAGTGGTTCTCAAACTTTTTTTTCACGGACCACTTGAAAATTGCTGAGGGTCTTGGTGGACCACTTAATGATCTTTGCAAATGTTGTTTGTACCGTTAGCTAACTATTGTAAAGCGCTTTGGAGAAAAATGCTGTATATAAAAGAAACAATTAACATTTTTTGTTCTATAAATATAAGCACACAACTCATATTTTAATATCAGTAGTCTTACCTTTCTAATGCGATGGATGTGCCCTTCCCTCTCCCATCTACCCTCTATTTCCCCCCAAGGCCATCACTTCACCTTACATGTGCATCTTCTCCAGGGTCCAGGCACCTAAACAGGGGAGCCATGCCTGTGCGACTCCACTAATTAGGGGGGTGGCCATTCATTCTCCCATGTGCAGCAGCCCAGGCGTGCACCTTAGAGGGAACTATCCGCGGACCACCTGAATGGAGCTCGTGAACCACTAGTGGTCCACGGACCACAGTTTGAGAACCACTGGCCTAGTGTATAAACTTCCATTTTCTTTAGTGAATATAAATTGTAATTTTTTTTTATCATAAGTGGGACTTATATTAAGAGGATCTAAGGCATCTCTGTCTCCTCGCCTTGTTGCTGAGAGCAAATTACACCAGAAATCACGTTCAGAATGTGTGGAGACTTTGAGGAATCTGGCACTTTCTGCTCCCTCCAATTCAGCTCAAAGGGGTAGGGATTGAAGCTGCATCCATGAAGTAATCTCCCACTAATCCCATGGTTTTTTATATTTTGGACGTATATCAGACTTGTGGTTTAGTGACCGATATGGTCAAAGACCCACTAGCAAAAGCGGCAGGAGGGAGGCTTTCCAAAGGTCAAGGTTGCCCACCCTTGACCCAGCTTGGACCACCTTATTGGGGCACGAGACCTGTGTGTGACACTACACCCAATATTCTTCATAGAAATATTGTTATAATATGATTATAGCATAACTATGATATGTTTTGTACAAGATAAGGCATGTGAGATATCACTGGAAAGGTTATGATTTGCTGAATATGATTGTCCTATTTGTATGCATGTATCATTTTTGTATCTAAAATTAGGAATCTTGACTATACATCTGTACTACAAAAGTGTTTGTACCTGGGGAACATCCACCAGACAGAATGCAGTGAGTCTGGACCATTAAGGAGAACAATAGGTCTTTGAAGATGCTAATCTCCCACCTTCCTGAAAAACTTTTCTGGGATGCTACAAACTGACTCATGGCTGGTTTGACACTGTAGGATCATGTGATCAAGTCACCGGTATCATGGACTCCATGATAGCATACCAGTATTTTTCCACTGTGAGGGGAGAACCCACACTGGAAAACAAAGAATTCCTGCCATTTGTAAAACCTATTTAAGGCAGGAGACTGATATAATCAGCGATCGTTCTTCACTGAATCCCCACCCAGGATGACTGCTGTGAACATCCAAGAAACAAAATCAAAGTGGGGGAGAAACGACTGAGCCCAGGCTGGGAAGGTGCCTGGACTGTGAAAGAAAAACCTGGAGTTTTAAGCTGCAGGCAAGAGCATCTTGCCTTCAAGAACCTCTACAATCTGCCTAAAACAACATTTAGGGTGAGAAATTACTACTTGTAACCAGTTCCTTTAGTATCTTAAGCTTACATTGCATATTTGCTGGGTAATCTGCTTTGCTCTGTTTGCTATCCCTTATAATCACTTAAAATCTATCCTTTGTAGTTAATAAACTTGTTTTTGTTTTCTCTAAAACCAGTTTGTGGAATTCATAATGGGGGGAAGGAAGGGGAAGCTGTGCATATCTTCCTCCACATTGAAGGAGGAGGCGAATTTCAATGAGCTTATGCTGCATAGTTCTCTGTGCAGCGTAAGATGATACAATTTTGGATTTACACTCCAAAGGGGGTGTGCACTTAAGTGCTGTGCAATTCCCTAGCTGAAGCCTACCCCTGCAGTGCTGATTTCAGTGTCTTTCTGCAGCTGGGTGTGTCCCTACCTGTGTGTGTGCTGGAGGAGGCTTGAGGGCCTGGCTCAGCAAGATAGTGTAAGGGAGCCCAGGCTGGTGGAACAGGCGGGCTCAGTGGTATCCCAGTACATCAAGTGGCCACCCGGAGGGGAGGGGGCAACCCGTCACACTGTGATTCCTTGATTTGCTCAGAGGGTCTCTGGGGAGGTGCCAAGGGGTGGAACAAGCTAGAATTGCAACCGTAAAGGTCAAAGAAAACACAGAAGCAGATGTGATCCTCTCAGGCCACCATAACACTAAGAAAAGCCAGTGTCCCTGCTCTCCCTAGACTAAACTGAAGGGAAGACCAAGATTCCACAGGCCACCCCAGTTTTTGACCAGTTGAGTGTCAAAGGAAACCTGCCAGCCAACGTGAGGTACTACCAGAGTCAACATCTATTGGTCACATGAACTTCTGTCTTGACTCTGATGCTCTGAAGATGAACACGAGCTGAACAGTTTAACCTGTTTCTTTCTAAGGAATTGTTATCTCTTTTTATAGTGGTGATGTCCACTGTATTCTTGCTTTTTCTCTAACACTTCTTATGTGTTTGGTAAGTATCATAAATATAAAGGGAAGGGTAAACCCCTTTAAAATCCCTCCTGGCCAGAGGAAAAATCCTCTCACTTGTAAAGGGTTAAGAAGCTAAAGGTAACCTCGCTGGCACCTGACCAAAATGACCAATGAGGAGACTAGATACTATCAAAAGCTGGGAGAAGGGAAAGAAACAAAGGGTCTGTTGGTATGCTGCTTTGCCGGGGATAGAACAGGAATGGAGTCTTAGAACTTTTAGTAAGTAATCTAGCTAGGTATGCGTTAGATTATGATTTCTTTAAATGACTGAGAAAAGAACTGTGCTGAATAGAATGACTATTTCTGTCTGTGTGTCTTTTTTGTAACTTAAGGTTTTGCCTAGAGGGATTCTCTATGTTTTGAATCTAATTACCCTGTAAGGTACCTACCATCCTGATTTTACAGGGGTGATTCCTTTACTCCTATTTACTTCTATTTCTATTAAAAGTCTTCTTGTAAGAAAACTGAATGCTTTTTCATTGTTCTCAGATCCAAGGGTTTGGGTCTGTGGTCACCTATGCAAATTGGTGAGGATTTTTACCAAACCTTTCCCAGGAAGTGGGGTGCATGGGTTGGGAGGATTTTGGGGGGAAAGACGTGTCCAAACTACGTTTCCCAGTAAACCCAGTTAGAGTTTGGTGGTGGCAGTGGTTATTCCAAGGACAAAGGATAAAATTAATTTGTACCTTGGGGAAGTTTTAACCTAAGCTGGTAAAAGTAAGCTTAGGAGGTTTTCATGCAGGTCCCCACATCTGTACCCTAGAGTTCAGAGTGGGGGAGGAACCTTGACAGTAAGTAATAATGTGTGCATATCCAAACTCAACATGAGTTCCGTCTCAAATAACTTTGTGAACTCTGTCTTCTAAAAATGTGTCCATACATAGAGCACTGCATGGATACAAAATCTGTAACTGCCTCCAATCCACGATCTGCAAAAATGGTCCGCAGATGTGGATATCTGTGGATTTACACAGCTCTATCTATGCAAACCTCTCTCTTCTAGAAAAGGAAGTTAAGACTTGCTGTATCAAGGTGGATAAGGTAGACAGGAGGAGAGCCAACTGTATAATTCACTCAGTAAATGGAAATCTTGAAGGAGAATCTTCAAAAGGCTGAGAAATAAACTATGCTCCCATTCGCATTCCAGGACCAGTATTTGAGAGAATTAATCATGTGTTGTGTTAACTTCATAAGCTGAATCTTGACTGTGTACATCCAATGATTGATCAATTGTTGATTCCTAATGGAACTTTAAAAAAATTCTTTGTAGACTGTATAATTCTGACTCTATTGAAAATTTTGTAGATTAATAAGTAAATGCAGAGAAGCCATGGTTAGCTCTCCTTAACAGCATACAGAAAGTTCATTCCACATGAACCTTCTTGTATGATGTATTTTGAAAGTTCCAATAGCTAGTTTTCCCTAAAATCTATCAGATCTGCTTAACAGTAAGTCCTGGTTTCTGCAGGTTATGGCAACAATGGAAATTGTGAAAAATTCGTTATTGTTTATTATATTTTCTGTGGCGGGCAGATTTTTGTCACATCTGGCATAGAAGTGAAAAAGGCTAAATTTTCTAACTGCAGCTTCTCATCATGTTCCAGCACATACCCTGGCAATTTCTATCCCCTGAAAGCATTATAAGGCTGAGGGAAACTGAGGAGTAGAAAATTACAAGGAGGTATTGTGAATACTGGATTCTACATCATTCTGTTATACTCTCACTAATAACCTGATGGACATACACAGCAACTAAATAAGTATTTTTTCAATTACATCAATGGGTTTTGTATCTTTGAAATGAAGATTACAGGGTTTTTTAAAAATATATTTTAGTGATTTTAACAAAAGCAAGTCAGTCTTTGTCTATGTATGGGTTCATAGACTACAAACACTTCACAAAGAAACTTTTTATGTAAATCTTACAAGGATTTTGTTTCTGAAATCTTATTAACTGACCTTGGAAACTTAGGTACCTTTAAACAAGAACTCAAAAATGGATTTAAACCAAAAATGGATTGAAAGCAAGAAGAGACTGAGCTGAAAATGACAATGATAGGAGCAAGTTTGGATATAGGTTTTTGATTCTCAATCAACCTTTTCCCCCACTGTAGTGAGCCAGTGTAGCTCCCTGCTGCCCCGGAGAGGGATGAGCCCATCCGGGCGCCGGAGTGGGCGGAGCTAGGGAGCTCTGAGCCGGCCCCTCAGACGGTCAGGAGGCGACCCAGAAGTATAAAAGCTCGCCCTCAGAACTCACTGGGTGCCCAGCCACCGGGGAGGCCAGACGCCTCCAGCCTGGCCTGCAACTGGGAAGCCCCCGCGGCCTAAGGTGCACGCCAGGACTGGCCCGACTTGCCCTGTGCCCACTACCCGGAGGAGTTGCTGGACCTGCCCTGTGCCTGCTACCCGGAGGAGTTGCTGGACCTGCCGCTTGCCCGCTACCCGGAGGAACCCATGGTGCTGGACGTCCCGGAGGACACCGCCTGGACCCAGGTACCCCAAGAGGGGGAATCAGGAAGTAGCCCGGGGGCAGCCGACCGTAGTCTGGCTGAGGCACTGCCAGAGCCTGTGACAGTGTGTTGCGGCCAGGAGCCCCACTGACACAGCAGCGGGTCTTCTGCTGCTGCTAGGGCCCCGGGCTGGGACACAGTGGAGTGGGAGGGCCTGCGTCCCACCCCACCACTCGTGGGTGGCAGTCTCCCCCTCTTCCAGGTCCTTTAGAGGCCTGGGCCTGCTAACATTTAACTGTTTGCTCAGCCCCTGCCTGAGGGCCTGAGCTACTGACTTGGTTGCCTCGCCCTGATCCAGGGCCTGGCCTGCTACTATTGAACTGTTTGCTCAGCTCCTGCCAGAAGGCCTGAGCACCTGACTTATTGTTGCCCCGCCCTGACCTAGAGTCCGGGCTTATGGTGCTTGTTTCAGTTGTCGCAAGGGCCACTGAGGGAGACTCCCGCAGTCAGACTAATTTCCCCAAACAATATCCGTGTGTCGAGAGCCGGTGTAGCTCCCTGCCGTCCTGGAGAGGGTTGAGCCCCGGCGAGCCGCATTACACTCACAAAAACAAATTTGAGCATTGACAGATTCATGATTTTGGTTTTTGTCTGTCTTTCGTTGTAACCTGATGTTACAAAAAAGAAAGTTAAGCAAAAATGATATGCTAAGAAAATTAATCTTGGGATTTGATGATAAAGCTTCTTCTAGTATGATAGTTTCATGAGTTTGACAGATTAAGCGTTTACAAGAACTCCTTGATCAAATTTTTGCTTTGTGTCACACAGTTGCTTACCTACTTTTTCATATATATACATATGATTGACAGACATACACTTACTTTGGGGATAGCAAAAAGAGTTAAGCATTAAGATACATAAGATATCCCACCATCCCAGATTCTCATTAGGAATTAAACGGAAACAAAATTTGATGGTTTAGAGGCATTACTGATGTGTTGGTCAATGCTATAGTTTAAATTGCACTGAAATTTGCACTTAGAGTGAGATTAAATCCCTGTGTTGTGTGTGAAAAATGCACATCAGCATCAACAAGATTGAATTTTCAGGAAAGTTAGAAGTGACTCTGTTAATATAAATTCAATTATTTGCAAAATAAACTCCACAGGAATAAACAATCCCACCATGTGTATGGAAGAGTCTACAGCAGTGGGCCATTGCAAGTTTTATGCAATATTATGGATTAAGTTATTTTAAAAGAACTAAAACATGAAGACCTACAAAAAATATACTTTGTAAAACATAGCAGTTTCTGTTCCACCACATTAACTTACAAATGGGTAGCCAGATAATTAAAACTAACAGCGTTTGTGGGTTCTTTAGAATGTATAAAGGATCTTTATCAGCCCTATGGCTGAAGACAAAATAACTTTAGAAAATCTTAATAATGACAACGCACTCAAGAGACTCTACTTCCTACATGAAGATAAAAAAGCTATTTTATTACCTGAAACTATGAAGGATAGTTAATTGAACTGCTCATACCTTAGCAACAGCTGTTATCTGCTCCAGTGCCAATGCATGCAGATCTTGGTCTCTGCTTTCTACTAGCAGTTTCAGGGATGGCAGCAGGAGGGACTGGTTAAGCAGCAGCAAACATAATTCCTTTGTACACTGAAAACAAAAAGTAACCCCAGACTGTCAGAACTCAGGAGATACTTAGTAACATTATGCACACAAAATTTTATGAAAAACCTTGTGTGAAATGCAAAATGGAAATAAAACCTTTAAAACAAATGAATTTCCCAGTGGAAAGAAGCCTGTCTGGAAACTTGAAAGCACAAATTAAAAAAGGGTGTAGTACAGGGTTGTAAGTAGAATCTTTGAGAAACAAGGCAAGCACTGAATACTTATTACAACCCTCACAGAGTTTTACTGAAAGAAGTATGGAGCAATCACTGCTCTCTGTGGGACTAATACTTTTGCTGTGGTCACTGAAACACTGCAAACTGCAAGATGTAAGGTTTCAGAGTAGCAGCCGTGTTAGTCTGTATCCGCAAAAAGGAGTACTTGTGGCACCTTAGAGACTAACAAATTTATTAGAGCATAAGCTTTCGTGGGCTACAGCCCACTTCATCGGATGCATAGAATGGAACATATAGTAAGATATATATACACACACATGCACATACAGATAAGTTGGACGTTACCATACAAACCAGTAGGAAAACACTTCAACCTCTCTGGCCACTCAATAAAAGATTTAAGGGTGGCAATTTTGCAACCAAAAGCTTCAAAAACAGACTCCAATGAGAAACTGCTGAGCTTGAATTAATATGCAAACTAGATACCATTAACTTGGGTTTGAATAGAGACTGGGAGTGGCTGGGTCATTACACATATTGAATCTATTTTCTTAAGTATCCTCACACCTTCTTATGAACTGTCTACATGGGACATCCTGATTATCACTACAAAAGTTTTTTTCTCCTGCTGATAATAGCTCATCTTAACTGATTAGCCTCTCACAGTTTCTATGGTAACTTCCAACTTATCTGTATGTGTGTATATATATATATATATATGTATATATATCTATATCTTACTATATGTTGCATTCTATGCATTCGATGAAGTGGGCTGTAACCCACGAAAGCTTATGCTCTAATAAATTGGTTAGTCTCTAAGGTGCCATAAGTACTCCTGTTCTTTTTATAAGATGTAAGGTAACACATCTGTGACATTTCTGTAACTCAGTTATATAGTCATAAAGGTGGAATAAAATAAAGAAGGAATATAACAGCTCCTTATATCAGAGTCCAGCATTGTAAAGCTATCCCAAAAATCTTGTCAAATGTCTGTTACTGAGCTCTGATGCAGTATATTAGTTTCTCCATTTTAATATGAGTTTCCATATTTTATTATCCTGCATGAACTATCTGGCATTACAATTTTGGTATAGTGTGTCCTCATACTGAGGCTGGCAACAGAAAGTGATGCTTAAAAAAATAAAACACCGAGTAGGATTACTTCCAAACCCTTATCTAGGTCTACTGTGGTTAGTAACAATGTGAACATTTATTAGTCTTTATCTTATACATGTATCTTATATATTCATCTACTATGGTGTATAAATGAATTACTGACCCATTTTAAAAAGGGATTACTTTACCTCAAAAACCAAATGATAACTTTCCCTTTATGAACAACAAACTAACTTGTCCAGAGTGACCAGGTTCAAAGATATAGTTTACTCGGATCCCTCCCTGCTATACTTTGTTTCTAGTGAGAACAATGAGGGAAATCACACAACAACAGTACTCCATCTGGTTAGTCTGTGCATTATATAACATAGATATTATTACAATATCATTTTAGACATCCACAGACATGCTCTATGCTTCAGAAAAACACTTAAAGACACTGCAACTGCCCCAAAGAGCTTACAATCTAAAAAGGGAACTCAAATGTTTAATTTTTAACATTTAAGTTCAAATTTGATTAATCTGGTGCCCAAAAGGTGCTGCTAAATGTAGTCACACCCTTGGGGTAGTTATATCTCCTCTAACTTAAAAAAAAATGGAAAATGATAAATTGGTGTATTATGGACATATTACATACATGAGATTGCTGTTACGGATTGAGATCTTAAAGTACGGTATCTACTGACATCTTTTTTCCCAGCCAATTTGTTCAGGCACTCTTCAGTTACCCCCCTCAACTGCATTTCTGACAGCAAAATATTAATTTAATTGTGATGCATACCTCAGAATGCAACATAACTATAAAATTACACTGTGCTTGGTAAAGTTCATGGTAGTTACAAAAAAATCTTGCAAACTTCCACTGTTCAGAGCTGGACTAAATGACACAGTAGTAAAAACGTCTTTGTCTTGTCTACACAAGCACATCACCAGCAAAGCTCAATCAGGAAAGAGTTTACACACAAAAAACAGCAGACACAGGACTACTAGCAAAACATCTTCCAAATGCATTCACCAGTTGCCTGCATTGCAGTACAGCAGACAAAAATTGAGAACCTGGTACACTTTGCTATCAACTAAACTTCTCCTTAGGATATCAAGTAACACATTTTTGTTTATTATTGCAGCTAAGCAGAGGTTGGTGAGCCTAAGGAGAAAACAAAAGGTTTGAAACACACTGAGGAGATTTTCGTCTTTTGTTGCCAAAGAATAGACAGAAGTGTGTCATAAGTGTTTATCAACTTAAGCAATGGCTAAGTCTGCAGTTGACAGGCTTTGCTTTCATTGAGAACTAACAATACAGGAACAGGTGAAGAGCAGTATTGAAAAGACTATAAAGGGTGAGGCAAAATTAAAAATATTACACCCATTAAGCCTTTGATATTTTGATTTTCTCCTTCATTTCTGCCAAACAGCAACATACTAAGGAGATTACAGAATGCAAACTTAGCAATTTATGATTCTACAAGTCCCTCTGTGCCTGGAAAGCACAATTTATCACCATGGATACCCCTTTATGTTAGGAAAAATAAATTTTGAGGGTTGTAGGATGCACAACCTGAGTGTAACAGCAAGTTTATAGTTCTGGTAACATTTGATATCTGAAAACCCATCAAAACCATAAGAGAAGAAGCAGTGCCATAGGGAACAGCATATAACTATAAAAAAGCTTTCAAAAGAACCCCCCCCCATCACATTTTTGTACCTTAAGGTGGTAGGAGGAGAGAAGGAAAGGCAGATGATTTAAGCACACTGTTAAACATAATTAGGTACAGTGAGCATTTCTAGGAAATAACTAGGAAAGCCAATGACTAGGAAAATGAAAAGGTGTTTTTAAAACACGGAACTGCTGAATTACAATTTGCTTTCTTATTGAAGTGATTTAAAATATTACAGAAAAAATGCAATTAGATTATGTCAATTTGCAAATGCAGTTAATGTAGGTATTGACATTAGTATTTTTGCAACAAATAAATTTCAGGTCAAACAGGTATTTTAGCCCTTCTACAAAAATGTTTATTATCAACTTGCATCCTTTGCAAAATTTTACATAGAATACCACATGGTGCTGAAAATAATTACATATAAGCCCCAATAATTCCTTGTAGTTAGTCTTTAATGTAAAGCCATATTTAGTACCTTAATCATTGGGAGTATTAATCTTGGTAATACAAATATACATATTCAACTAATTTTAAAATGGTACTATTTATGTATTTTAGACAGAAGTAATAATACACCCTTCTTAAAAATTAAGGTCCCAATTCAGCCAAGCACTGAAGCAAATGCTTAATGTTAAGCCCATGCTTATATCCCAGTGGGAATACTCAAGTGCTTTAAGTTAAGTACATGCTTCAGTGCCTGGCTGAATTGGGTTCTAAAGAAGCTTATCCTACATTATGGAATGGCTATATCTAACCTGGAACATTTTATGTTTAAAGACACATGTTGGAGTTTTTTTTAAACATAATTCAAGAACATCCACACACATTTTATGATATTTGTATAAGAAGATTGTTCTTGAACTACTGACTTTGCATTCTGAGGTTTAGCCAAGAGCAAACATTTACAGTTGAAATACAAAATGAAAACACAGTCACAACCTTAGCTGGATTTCTGAATGTAATGCTAGTGCCATATTTGATTAAAAACGTTAAGTTGCCATTACAAGGCCTTCTACGTCTAGTATATGCTTCCGGTACTAGTAGTTGTCATCAGTGAAAGGCAGGACTTTTTTTAACCCACTTAGCCAATTTGATCAATGCTGTACTGTATATGCACTGGTGCAGAAGGAAGGGAAAATTACTTTGTAAATTTTGCTACTGTGATTTCACATAGAATTCTCACACCTGGGTGTTCTTCATTCAGCATGAGCCATGCAAGAAAGTCTACTAGCTCTTAAGATCTTCACTCCTGGAGGCATAAGACTCAGAAGTGACAATCATACAAGATTAGGGTTGGAAGAGACCTCAGGAGGTCATCCAGTCCAATCCTCTAAGTAGGATGAACCCCAACTAAATCATCCCAGCCAAGGCTTTGTCAAGATGGGTCTTAAAAACCTCTCAGGATGGAGATTCACCACCTCCCTAGGTAACCCATTCCAGTGCTTCACCACCCTCCTAGTGAAATAGTTTTTCCTAATATCCAACCTAGACCTTCCCCATGCAACTTGAGACCATTTCTCCTTCTCCTAGTTCCCCGGATTCTCCTTATTCCCTTTTTTAAAGATGGACACTATATTTGCCTTTTTCCAATTGTCCAATACTGCCCCCCCCCCCTTTCGGATTGCCTCGAGTTTTCAACGATAATGGCCAATGGCTCTGCAATCACATCAGCCAACTCCCTTAGCACTCTCGGATGCATTAGATCTGGCCCCATAGACTTGGGCATGTCTAGCTTTCCTAAATAGTTCTTAACCTGTTCTTTCACCACTGAGTGCTGGTCACCTCCTCCCCATACTGTGCTGCCCATTGCAGCAGTCTGGGAGCTGATCTCGTCTGTGAAGTCAGAGGCAAAAAAGCATTGAGTACTTCAGCTTTTTCCATCATCTGTCATTAGGTTGCCTCCCCCATTCAATAAGGGTCCCACACTTTTCCTGACCACCACCTTGTTGCTAACAAACCTGTAGAAACCCTTCTTTTTACCCTTCACATCCCTTGCTAGCTGCAACTCCAATTGTGCTTTGGCCTTCCTGAGTACACCTCTGCATGCTCGAGCAATATTTTTATACTCCTCCCTTGTCATCTGTCCAAGTTTCCATTTCTTGAAAGCTTCCTTTTTGTGTTTAAGCTCACCGAAGATTTCACTGTTAAGCCAAGCTGGTCACCTACCATATTTGCTATTCCTTCTGTACATCAGGATAGTTTGTTCCTGCACCCTCAATAAGGCTTCTTTAAAATACAGCCAGGACTCCTTTCCCTCTCATATAAGCCTCCCAGGGGATCCTGCCCATCCATTCCCTGAGGGAGTCAAAGTCTGCTTTTCTGAAATCCAGGGTCTGTATTCTGCTGCTCTCCTTTCTTCCTTTTGTCAGGATCCTGAACTCGACCATCTCATGGTCACTGCTGCCCAGGTTGCCACCTACTTCTACTTCCCTACCAATTCTTCCTTGTTTGTGAGCAGCAGGTCAAGAGGAGCATGGCTCCTAGTTGGTTCCTCCAGCAATCCTGCAATTATGGTGTCTTTAGAGAAAGATTTCTTCCTGACCTCAGTGAACATCCCGGTCATCAGTGAACATCCTGACGTTTAAATGCCTTTTCAATTATTGTCTTTAGACTTCAGAACCACAAACGTTACTGGTGGTCAGAAAGTTAGCCAATCTTTTTTTAAAAAAAGCAGCTGATCTATGCTTCTCTCCCCACTCAAAGTATTTAATAGGCTCCAATGATAGATTCTGCAAAATGCAAGTTTTGATCAAATAGTTTTAGCAATGGTTCTTAAATTACCCTACATTACTTTTTCCACAGTAAAGGTTTGTATACACAAAAGTTGTACTGCTTTAACTGCTATGCACAAAAGTTATGTTGTTTTTAACTATGCTGATACAGTTAAAGCAGTACAGCCTCCTAGTGTGTCATATCAGTATAAACGCACTTTATTTCCGTATGGAGAGGAAAATAAGCTACACTAATATAAAGACACCTTTATACAAGGTATAACATGCACATACTAAGGGTTGTACTGATATAATTATATTGGTAAAAAATTGCACCTCTAACTGAAACAGTCATACCAGTATAAAAACTGTGCACAGACCAGGCCTTACTGATGCTGAATTCAACAGTAACTTTATTAACTAAAAAGAGATGATCGATGTTTGACCTTGGTGTAACCCTCCTATCAGGAGGAGATCTGCTGTGGTAGAACCCTGATTTTCTATTACATTTGTGTTCATAAGTCACTTAGACGTTTTAGAAAATTCCACCCTAGAACCTTAACTTTGGTTTGGCCACCCTTAATCAGATTGAATAGTACCTTCCTGCAGGAGTAATCCCACTGGTTTTGATCAGAACTACTTGTGATACAAAGTATTACTCATGATGACCATCGGGCCCTTTGTAGATCTATCCCATGCACTGTAATTAAAAATTAAATTTGGCTCTCTCCACAAAATATATTTGGCACTCTGCTTTACTGCCTTCTTTTGGCAGCAAGTCCCAGAAGTGGGTTTTAAGCTGCATAAATACAAGTGTCCCATTTGTTTTACAATGTATTGCCCTTCAAATTCTACAAGAGACTTCTTGGTTTTGTATTAAAGTGAAAAGAAGCTTCCGATCCGTTTCCATTACACTGCACATAATTTTCGTGTTGGCTATTTTCAGGAACGAAGACTGTGTTTATGTGAATCTCACTGTAAAGGATGAATCAGGATAATAAAAGAAGATGTCTGGGAATAATTCCAGAGAAGTGTGAAGATTTTTAATCATTTTTTTAAACCTGGTATGGTTAGGCTATGATGCATCAGTATGAGGTGCTGTGGCACTTTGGGACATAAGAGAGGCTTGTATGGAAGAGAGTACACATAATTAATTTAGGAAGAGGGAATACTAGAGTACTTGTAAAGAAGAATTGCTTGTAAAATAAAAGCTAATTAAAGCCCAAATATTTCACAACTTCCTCACAGACAACTTTCTATGTTTAAGAAGTGGCAAGTTACTGGTGTTTATCTTTAATAGTTTTTGCCAAATAGTACTCAAGTGCAGCCAGTGAAGCTATATAAGGAGCTTTAACAGTGATACTGCATCCACTGTACAAGGTGCAGGTATATCTGCAAGGTACTTGAAGTTACAACTCACCTCTACGGGGAGCATGTGCTTAGTCTCATACAAAGAACGACAGATCTTCAAAATTTCATTTCCCGTATTCTCTTTTTGCTCAGTTGGGCATCTCGATAGCATGACTGTCCCTAGTTTCACCCATGGATTATTACTTGTGTATGCGCTAAAAAAACAAACAAACAAGAAAACAAAATTCAGAAAACTATTTTAAAAAATTGCAAATAAAAGCATGGTATAATAGTATGAAAAAGTGAAAAGATCTGGGGCCAAGTAGGGATGTGATTCTAAAACTGCTCCATGTAACTTAGAGCAGCCTTTGGACTACTCTAAATTGCAACTGTTATGGTCCCTAAGGGACTGTGTTGCAGCTGTGAATTAGCATAATGGAGCTCTCTCTCCCAAACCCAACATGGAGAATGTTTGGCACAGGAGTGGGCACTGCTGGCTTTACACCAGCTGAAAATTTCCTTTCATTGGAAGTGGGATTCTTAATTTGGTAGTTTCAGCAAGATTCTGACCTCTTAGTCCCTCTCAGTGATCAGATAATCCAGCTCCTGGTTTCTCAATGAAAAACCTTTACCTCAAAATCACTGACAAAAATCAACACCCAGATCCAAATATGTAAATATAGGAGGAATAGTTACATAGTTAAAAACAAACACGCACCCTTTCTGCTTGCAAACCCCATTAATAGTACATGTAAATTGGGTAAAGAGGTGAACCATGTACATATGCAACTGGCTATTAATAAATAAATAAATAAATACCCACCACCTAGCTCTCATAGATTGTGAAGTGCTTTCAGATCTACTGCTGAAAGCCAATCAGATACACCTGTTACACATTTAAAATTCGTCCCCAAATACCCTTTTTTTCTGCACAGAATTATGAACAATGGTTATTGTTCCAAAGTCAACATGTGCCATGAGATATATCTACCAGAGCTATTACCTATTCTCAGTCTAAAGCAAAAACATGGATAAAGATACCACTGTGTGGGAAGTGTTGAAAAATGCTGACTTTTTAAATGGCAGCTACCGACATGAAGTACTAATGAATGACAATGCAATTAAGGAGGAGATTAGAAAAAAGCTCACATTCACTTTAGATTGTTAATGTTGTGTAACTGTGGTTTTTCATAACAGGAATAGCAAAATATCACAATTTATGACAATTGGGTCAATGTCTCAGTCAGATTATGCCAAAGATTTCAAGCTCTAATCCATCTATTTTTAGGCACCTCTATAAATGACCTAAGTTTTGGAGATGTTAAGTACCACACCGAGGTCAATGGGAACTCCAAGCACTCAGCACTTCTGAGGAGCAAAAATTACATTTAGATTGTAAACTCTTTGAAGGAAACATCTGTGCCTGTAAAGTATCTAGCACACATTGGTCCCATAAAAATTATGATAAGAGTCTCCCCCCAAAGATACAGTGCACACTCATTTGGTGAGATCCTCACCCCCTCTCTGTTGGGAAAAGGAATGGAGGAGTGTAAAGGGGCTCTAAAACCAGTTCTGCATGGGGGGAGGATTCCTTTGATCTAGGAACTGAGGAAGGCAGCTGTAATGTTATCTTCCAAGGACCCCCGTACTGGCCTTGCCTTAGAAGGTGTGCTGGGGGTGGGAAGAGTGTGTTGGGAACAGAGCAGCAGCATGTAGTACTACAGAGATTCTGGGAAGTGCTGCAACTCGCATGCAGCTGGGGACAGGCTGTCATAACTTAGACAGACCACCAGGGGGGCACAAAGGTGGCTTAAAACCACCACAGGCCCCTCTGCCCCTAGACCAGGGGTGGGCAAATTTTTTGGGCCGAAGGCCACATCTGGATGGGGAAATTGTATGCAGGGCTAGGGCAGGGGTGTGGGAGGGAGTGCAGTGTGCAGGAATGGGGTCAGGGCAAGGGTTTGGGGCAGAGGAGGGGTGTGGGGTGTATGAGGGGGCTCAGGGAAGGGGGTTGGGGTGCAGGAGGTGGTTCAGGGCAGGGGTGCGGACTGTGGGAGGGAGCTCAAGGCAGGAGGTTGGGGTGCAGGAAGGGTGCATGGTGCAACGGGGGCTCAGGGTAGGGAGCTGGGGTGCAGGAAGGGTGTGAGGTGCAAGCAGGGGGCTTGGGGCAGGGAGTTGGGAGGCAGGCTGCAGGAGGGGTTCGTGCTCCAGCCCAGCGCCGCTTACCTAAAGTGGCTCTGGGGTGGTAGCGGGGCCCACCAGGGCCAGGGCAGGCTCCCTCCATGCCTGCCCTGGCCCCATGCTGTGCCGCTCTGGGAAGTGGCCGGAACCAGATCCCTGCGTGGCCCCTGAGGGACGGGGGTGCACAGGGCTCCACACGCTGCCCTTGCTACGCCTCAAGGTACCTCCCCGAAAGCTCCCATTGGCCACGGTTCCCCGTTCCCAGCCAATGGGAGCTGTGGGGGGTGGTGCCTGGAGACAAGAGCAACGCCCAGGGACGTGGTGCCAGCTGCTTCTGAGAGATGGGGCAATCCCATGGGCCAGATCCAAAGTCCTGAGGGGCCGGATCCAGCCTATGGACCGTAGTTTGCCCACCCCTGTCCTAGACTGTAAGTTCTGTGCTACACCTCTTCAAAGCACAGAGCAATATCTCAGCCTTGATCTTGAAGAATCAACATTTGCCAACAGATATATTTGCCACAGTCAAGAGACAGACTTACCTGTGATGGAGAAAAATATGACCTCCTCATATTAGCAGTGGAAAGCAGGAAAAGGGTTTATATGTCTTTGAACCTATCTTCCAATTACACAGGAAGTTTTCAAAACTAATTCAAATTAAAATGGAAAACCACAGTATGATCGACTGATACCCACTGGAATTGGATTCATTATAAATCAAGTCACTCATAAGGTACCTACTGGCATACATGCTGTTTAAAACAGCAACTGGAAGGTACCTTGGAAACCTTGCGTTGTTAATGTTGCTATTGGGTGGCAATTGGTAAAAAATACAATCATGGATCATAAGTAGTAATTGTACAGCTCCAATTACTACGAAAAGAACTAAACAGCTCATATCAAAAGAATCAGGCAGAAACACAGCCCAAGCAATAGACTCACAATGTCTAGTGAAAGATGAGAAATACTGGCTTCAGGTGAAGAGGCTATTCTATCCTGATCTGTGTAATAGATAGAGAGATACTAGTAGTAGTTACATTTGAGTGAGAAATGACTAAAAGCCATTATCTTTTATTTCTTTTATTTCTATTTATTATTTCTTGACAACTTAATTAAAGTATTTTAATCAGTCATAGTCAATGAGCACTCACTGCTGCAAGCCTTGCTGCTATCAGTACAGTCCCTCCCTTTCTCTTCTTCCAACCTCCTGGGTCAAACCTACGCATAGTAGTTAATATAGAAAACCATGATGCCAGAATGTGTAGTGCAGCTGCTGCATAACCCACAAGAGAGACAGAGGAAGAATGCTGCAGCTCCATCATTGTCACTGGCTAAATTAATAGCTTATGCTGTGATTCCAGGATCGGACTCCTGAGTCATCTCAGGACCCATATGTAAATCTGGGTAGAGATCATCCTCAAATTGAGGGATTGGCGACAACAAGCTTCTGCTGCCGGATCTGTCCCCTGCTTATGATTCTTTCTGTCTCGAATGTTTTTTTTTTTTTAAACTTTATAGGTGCTGTCTCCTAAGTAAATGAAGAAAAACTCTATCTTGTTTCCTTCCCCTAATGGAAAAAAAAAGTCACCCTTCAATGTGTGGAAGAATTTAAAACAAGAAATGAACAGAAACCAGAACTAGGACCCTAAATTTTCCCATGTCTTTGTAAAGGCTTGCTGCTAAGATACATGTCTAGGTCTGTGCTAAACTCTTCCCAATATTATAGAACTCATTAGGTTACAGATGTAATAGCCATATAAGGACATAAAGACCCATTGTTCTCTCTAGCATATTCTCAAGTATTTTGTCCAGTTTTGTATTAAAAGCCGGTTGGGAGTTGGAGGATCACAAAGGCATTATTCGGTTAGTAAGAATTTGACATTACCAAGCAGAATTTATCATTTGACTTTCATCTTCCCTTTGTTGCATGATCTATAAGTATAATCAGTTTCAAATTCAAAAAGGGAAAAATATTTGTGTGTTTCCTATTTTTTTTTAACCTGAAAGACGTTAACATTTCATTGCTTTGGCCATGAATGTGACACTTGTTTACACAGCATCATCAGTTTTCTCTATGATGACTGTGTTAATCAGATATACTTTCCCAGGTGTTTGATTGTCAAGTGATGGATTGTGATTGGGGATGGATGATCCACCTTGTTAAAAAATAAAACAAATGGAACAAACTGATAAACGATACAGCAATAATTGATCAGGACCAGATGGTATTCACCCAAGAGTTTTGAAGGAACTCAAATGTGAAATTGCAGGACTACTAACTGTCGTCTGTAACCTATCATTTAAATCACCTTCTGTACAAATGACTGGAGGATAGCTAATGTGATGCAAATTTTTAAAAAGGGCTCCAGAGGTGACCCTGGCAATTACAGGCTGCTAAGCCTGACTTCATTACTAGGCAAACTGGTTGAAACTATAGTAAAGAACAAAATTGTTAGATACATAGATTAACATAATTTGTTGGGGAATAGTCAACATGGTTTTTGTAAAGGGAAATCATGCTTCACCAATCTACTAGAATTCTTTGAGGGGGTCAATAAGCATGTGGACAAGGGGGGATACAGTGTATTTAGATTTTCAGAAAGCCTTTGACAAGGTCCCTCACCAAAGGCTCTTAAGCAAAGTAAGCAGTCATGGAATAAGAGGGAAGGTTCTCTCATGGATTGGTAATTGGTTAAAAGATAGGAAACAAAGGGTAGGAATAAATGGTCAGTTTTCAGAATGGAGAGAGGTAAATACTGGTGTCCCCCAGGGGTGTGTATAGGGCCCAGTCCTACTCAAGATATTCATAAATGATCTGGAAAAAGGGGTAAACAGTGAGGTGGCAAGATTTGCAGATGATACAAAACTATTCAAGATAGTTAAGTCCCAAGCAGACTGCGAAGAGCTACAAAATGATCTCTCAAAACTGGTGACTGGGCAACAAAATGGCAGATTAAATTCAGTTTTGACAAATGCAAAGTAATGCACATTGGAGAACATAATCCCGACTATACATATAAAACGATGGCGTGTAAATTAGTTGTTACCACTCAAAAAAGAGATCTTGGAGTCATTGTGGATAGTTCTCTGAAAACACCCACTCAATGTGCAGCGGCAATCAAAAAAGCTAACAGAATGTTGAGAATCATTAAGAAAGGGATAGATAATAAGACAGAAAATATCATATTGCCTCTATATAAATCCATCGTTCGCCCACATCTTGAATACTGCGTGCAGATGTGGTTGCCTCATCTCAAAAAAATATATTGGACTTGGAAAAGGTTCAAAGAAGGGCAACAAAAATGATTAGGAGTATGGAACGGCTGCTATATGAGGAGAGATTAATAAGATTGGGACTTTTGAGCTAGGAAAAAAGATGACTAAGGAAGGATATGATAGAGGTCTATAAAATCATGACTGTTGTGGAGAAGGTAAATAAAGTAGTGTTAAATACTCCTTCTCATAACACAAGAACTAGGGGCCACCAAATGAAATTAATAGGCAGCAGGTTTAAAACAAACAAAAGGAAGTTTTTTTTCACACAACGCACAGTCAACCTGTGAAACTCCTTGCCAGAGGTTGTTGTGAAGGCCACGACTATAACAGGGTTCAAGAAAAAATTAGATAAATTCATGGAGGATAGGTCCATCAATGACTATTAGCCAGGATGGGCAGGGATGGTGTCCCTAGCCGCTGTTTGCCAGAAGCTGGGAATGGGCGACGGGATGGATCACTTGACGATTATCTGTTCTGTTCATTCCCTCTGGGGCACCTGGCATTGGCCACTGTCGGAAGATAGGATACTGGGCTAGATGGAACTTTGGTCTGACCCACTATGGCCGTTCTTATGTTCTTAATGGGAAGAGCTTTAATTCAGGATAGTTATTAATGTTAATAGTTAAGAACTGAAATTTAAAAAAATATAATCTATATTATTTAAATCTAATTTTAAATAAAATGTAATAAGAAAATGACAATTTGCTGATTGTAAAATGACGAAAACCAGGATTAGTTTGAGTTCATCCTTAAGTATCAAACATATTCATCCTGTGAAAAAAAATAAAGAGGGTAAGTTCTTTTCACATGTTTAATAGACTAATGGCAGAGATATAATAATTATGATTTGTTTTTAATTTTTAGGAGCCAAAAACTCTTTAAGGTAACAAGTCTAGCAATTTTTGTTCTTTTTCTTTAAAACAGGGGTGGCCAACCTGTGGCTCCGGAGCCACATGCGGCCCTTCAGAAGTTAATATGGGGTTCCTTATATAGGCACCGGCTCCTTGTATTGGCACCAACTCCGGGGCTGAAGTACAGGCGCCAACTTTCCAATGTGCCAGGGAGTGCTCACTGCTCAACCCCTGGCTCTGCCCCCACTCCACATCTTCCTGCCCCCTCCCCTGAGCCTGCCATGTCCTCATTCCTTCCCCTTCCCTCCCCCCAGAGCCTCCTGCATGCCACAAAACAGCTGATCAGGAGGTGTGGGGAGGGAGGAGGAGGTGCTGATCGGTGGGGCTGCTGGTGGGTGGGAGGTGCTGGGAGCAGGGTGGGGAGGTGGAGCTGATCGGGGGCTGCTGATGTATTACTGTGGCTCTTTGGCAATGTACATTCATAAATGCTGGCTCCTTCTCAAGCTCAGGTTGGCCACCCCTGCTTTAAAACAACTTGTTTCATAAAAGAAATAGTTATTTTTGACTTATATTTGACCATTTCTGGGAAATCATTTAAAAAAAATCTAATCATGGGATAAACTCTGAAGTTCATGACAGAAAATCTGGGATGCACAGGTGGGGTTTTAATTTACTGGTCAGCTAGCTAACGATCAATCAAATGTCACAAGTCTCCTGGTAACCAGCCTGCAGAAATTTTGGAAAGGTTGGTAACTATCTATCTTAGAAGATTGCACAGTGCTTGTTGGCAGCTATTTCTATGCTTGTAGGTGACTGTTGTAAAACTGCATACAGATGTATATTTCTGTTCATAGTGTGGAATTCACAGACCATTGATTTCTGTCTCCAGTGCAACTGCAATTTCTGCTTTTGCTCTCTCCTGTTACATTGCATCCCTAATAATATATAAAGTCAACGGAAACTCTTACTGAAGTCAATGGGAACTGCAGGAGTTTGGCACCTCCGAAAATCAGACTGTAGGACTTTGAATCAACTGGTATTCAAAAAAGACCTTGATGGGCGCTGAAGTAGGGCTTTAGAAAAAGTTCCCAATTTTTTATTACAAACCCTAGGCAGGCTCATTCCTACCATGAATACATAAGCTTCAATCATTCTGACATTTCCATTGATTCAAATTAAATGTGAGGCTGATAGTTAATTCAGCTCGCCCCTTTCCCCATTCCTTCACAATGCTGCTGATTTCTTTGTCAAAATACCAGCTATCAGTTGTTTTCAAGTCCTAACTTATTTAGACTTAAAAGATTTGTATAATTTATGCAGGTCTCTAACCTTCAGACCCTAACTGGGACTAAGACAAACCTCCAAACCACTGGGGTTTGATCGATCATTAGATGGGAAGAGAATACAATTTAACCTGTATTTTTTTTATCCTCCTCTTTTTCTGGGCCAATCTGCATTGTTAAAGAGAGAAATGAGTATAACAAACATGGAGCAAATTTAGATGCTGTACTGAATCAAGTTATGAACAGGTGAGAAATAAGATTGGAAGTTGGTCTTCAGGAATACAGGATAAAATGAACAGTCTCAATATGGAACCAGTCTCAATATGGCTGCTGAGCTAGCTGTGTTGCCACTGATCCTGAGATCAGCAGACCAAAGAGGTGCATAGGGAGTCCTTTCTCAAAATTGGCTTGAGGAATGTGTGTATTTCGGCAGGGTTTTTCTGTAAACCGCCAACCTCCAAAGTGATTTGTTTTTGGAAAGCCTTATAACAATGAACAATTATTTGGAGATGTCATTTTAGGAGATATAAATACAAACACCCTTCTGCTGGGGAAAGAAGAGCTTTAGAAGAGTCCCAATGTCTAAGTCTAATCCTCCTTCATAAAGAAAGAAAGAATAGCTAATAGTAACAATAACATCTGTTTCACTATAATGGACTGAAATTTCAATTGGATTGTCAACATTATAAAATAATATGAAAACGATGACAATAAAATCACTGTTTACTTGGCAGGTTTATTGTTCACCAAGGCTATAAACATAAAATTTGGTAGAACTCTACCCCTTGGGAAAAAAAAAAAATCATGTTGTGAAAGTCCATAACTTTAACCTTTGTTCCGAAGTTCCGGTGTTTTCTACATTGTATTTTGATCCATTTCGACTGCATTAAAGGTTTGTAAAACGAAAATATGTAGGGAAATGACAATGTGAATATAGGACAAGTCAGACAGCGAACACCCTATAACTTTTTAATGCCTGAGAAATGCTTTCTTTGTTCATGAAAAGGCAGTAAAGAATTAGTTCAGTTCTTCATCCACAAATCCCAAACACACTGATAAAGGCTTCAAGTTGAATAATCACTGCAGATTGGTCCCTCACATACCAGTATCTTAAATGCACACAAAAGTATTAGTTTTCAGGAAAATAAATTTTTAATTTTTCACACAAGCCTTTTTGGGAGTCTATTCCCTATATTCCAACAGAATGTGATCAATGGCACCTGGAACTCAAAGTTAAGTGGAAATTAGTAACCAGCCTTTCTCACCTAACTGCTGACAGATGAAAGATGGTACTCTGTGCTGGCTAGCCCATAAAAAGTTAATTTTATTGCTCTCCTTGAAGGATGGATAGAAGGATAGATGACTGCTGACAGCATAATGTAGAGACAAAGAGACTCTTTAAATCTTAGAAGCCATGATCAAAGTATTGAACAAATGGAATGTATAGAAGCACTACAGGTAGACAGGAAGACAAAAGACCAATACAAAAATATTGGCAAATTATGGCCTGCCATATAAATGGCTTCAGAATGTGCACAATGCTGCAAAAATAATCAGTGGCCCTAAAATGCATTCCTCCTTTCCCTGTAGTTTACTCTGGGATGGGACAACTTGGTACTAGGTGTAGAACAGAAACCTACCATTGCTTGGTCACGTACAAAAGTCTGGAATGTTCCCTCCACCCATGGCCCTTTCCTGGAATGTGTCTCTGCAGTCGTTGCCCAAAAGAGCAACTTCAGAAAGAGTTTTGAGGGAGCCAGAACTGAAGTGAAAATCTTCAGTCACACATTCCCCTTCTCTCTGCAGGTTTTCCACTGGGTGCTGATAGCTAGGCTTTGATTTGCCTAGCAAGTGTTTATAAAGTCTTTATTTGGACTAGGCAGTTTAAAATTTAATAAAAAACACGGAGATCAGCAAAATTAAATGTGTGGCTCCTTGAAAATGCTTTTCAGAAGAAACTTCTTTGTCCTACATATGCAATTGTATTCTGTGTGCCTTCCAAAAGGGCCTATTTAAGATGGTTATACTTCTTTATGTAACAGTTTGTTTGAATTCACTGACTGAAGGCTGCATGAAAGGTTCAGTAATTTCAAAATCAAAGTAGGAGAGAGCATACTGTTCTTCCTGATTTCTCTTTGAAGGAATACTTACATGCTTGCACTTTTCATAGGTGGCCAAGCTTGCAGGAGTAAAACCAAGTGCTGAAACTCAGACTGACTGTTACTAGAGTTCAGGAGCTCCTGGAAGAGAGAGTACCTTTTTTCTTCATTTTCAATATCAATTATCTCTACCTGCAAGAAAAATAAAGCCATATAAGAACAGGATCTAAACCAACTAACTCTGCCATACCTATGTAACACTGTGAAACATGGCAGAAACACAGCCCAAGCCGTTTTCTCTTAATCTTAATGCAATTATATGCATTTGAAACAAGGAAGCACATAGATGATGGGAAATTACTTAGAATAAGGTTCCTAAAATAACATGAAACCCACATAAGTAGATCAATGGATTAGTTCAAGTGATCCCTCCACCTCAAACTTTTCACATCATCACTTAAAAATTCTCTAGCCCTTTAAAAAAAAGTTCCTCTGATATTTTCCCAACATATATTACTCGGTAAAATTACTTTTATTTAAAAAAAATGACCCTTTCCCCCCATACACAAACACACAGAGTAAAAACTACCATTGTTCTACCTAAATTGGCAGCATCTAATCCTCATTCACTGGAGAAGGAAATTTGGATGCTGATTTTTAACTCATGTTTGCCACACAGAGCAGCTGTTGACTAGCACATATTTCTCCACATATTCCTATAAAGAAAAAAAAAATCCTCTCCATCACAGGCACACCATCCATCTTTACTCAGAAAACAAGGCTTATTCTACAATTTACTTTGGTTCCCCTGAGGCTTTCAATTGAGGACGGGTTCTATTAAATATAATTACTTTCTGAAGCTCTCCTGGTAAAAGTGCAAGGTAAAAAGGTCTGGCTATTAAATGAGAAGAAGCTTCTTTTTAAAAGTTTGGCTATCACACAAACAGGACTTCTCAAATGATGTATCTAATTACTGTCAACCTGACATGTTAAAATTTTTGCCAGTTTAAAAAATAATTTGTTCCCTAGCACCAAGATAGCTTTAAAATAGAAATAGAAATTCTTCCTCTCTAACATTAGAACATTTTTGTATTGAAAAATATTTTCCTCCAAACCTGGAAAAGTTCCAAATCATCAAATATTACCTTCAGCTCAGTTACGATTCACAACATTAAATGTTAATTTTTTTTCAGTCCAAAAGTGGTTCTAAAACATCAATTGGACCAAAAAGTTTTCCTCAGTTCGATAGGAACTTTAAAGGATTAAAGCTCATGTTCCCATAGTTTGAGTGACTCAAACAAGGGCAAAATTTTCAAACAAGGTTGAAAAATACAGATTGCCCATGAATTTGTTGAAATGCCTACACAGTTTTGTGGCTTTAATATACTGAATGTCGACAGTTTGCTTCCAGCCCCAGGGTGCATCTGAAAATGTCTCATAAATAAAAATAATATCTGAAGAAGTATTATTTTAAAATACTGGATATTTAAAGTATTTAGTACAGGTAACTGGACATATTAAATAATACAAACGTGTACTATCTGCCTAGAAAAATGTTAGTCTAAGATTTCAAGTTCACTACTCATATGGTACCATAATATGAATGTCACTGCCATTATTAGAGAAACAAGTGGTATTAGAGTGAAGCTTCATTTTTCAAGAAATAGAAATGGGGACATTTTTCATCCAAAACTTTTTCTTTGGCTGGAAAAGTAGATTTTGGGTTGAGAAACATTCTGACATTTTGCAAATTCATGTTGATTTTGGCAAATTGTTTTGGTTGAAATGATAAACAGAAAAAATATTTAGGAAACATCAAAATGGTTCATCTTGATAATGTCAACACAAAAGTTTTCAACTTTTTTGGCCAGATTTGCAAGCAGACTTGGGTGCCAGTGAGGCGGTGGTGCCCCCACCTTACATTGAATAGCCCGTGTTTAGGACACTCACTCCAGATGTGGGAGACCCAGGTTCAAACTCCCCGTCTGGAGCAGGGATCTGACCCCGACCACTGCTGCATGCCCTAACCACTAGGCTTTAGAGTCACACATTCTCTCTCTTTGGCCCAATAACTAGTCAAGTATTTAATATAAAGTGGACCAGCTTTAACTGGAGAAACAGAGAGCCTCACCCCCCAAAACCCCCAATAATCTGAGGATTAGGGCACTCACCTGGGGGTTCTCTACTGCAGAGTGGGGATTTGAAACAGAGTCTCCAACATCCCAGATAAGCGTCCTAAGCACGGGGCTACTGGGTATCAGGAAGCAGGGCACAGCAGCACAAACTCCATTACTTTGTGACTCTAGCCCTTTATTTCCACTAAAAGAAATGGTTAACTGTGGCTAAACCAAAACACAACATTTCATTTTGGGCCGAACAGTTAGAATGAAATAACATTTTTCAGATTTGTTCGATGCACCAAAAAAATTGCAGTTTTGGTTTGACCCAAGCTGATTTTTTTAAAACGGTCAGTAAACAACAACAAAATCAGTTATTCACTCAGTTCTAAGAGGAAATGAAAGGATCTACTTGTAGATGTCTGAGGAGCCAGAAGAGGGTGATTAAAGGTAAAACAAACAACAGGAGGGTAGAGGAATGCTGAAGGAAAGGTGGTGTGATGTGAAAGGTAAGAGGCAGATGAAAGGCATGCTTGCCTCTGTAGAATTACTAGTTTTGTCTAGACTCACTAAATAAAAATGTATTTTTTCCACTTCAAAGAAAAAAACACTACAATTTTGTCTTCTTCAATCTATCATATGATTCTTCCTCTTCCAGTCATCTCCTATTGCTAGTGCATTGTTACAGGATGGTAGTTTGAAATTGAGCTCAATCCTAAATATAATGAAAAAGCTAAATTGCATTACGATGGCTATAATCACCACTATGGCTACTTTTGCCTTTCTTGTTTTTTTTTAATTTGAAGAAAGGTCTTCAAAGGTGGGATGAGATCTTGACATGAACTTGTCTCCTGCACACAATATTCACTGGCAGAATCTAGACATGCCATTAGACATCACATTGCGTTGATTATGCTCAGTTCATGTTTTTAAGCTTTTCTCTGCAACAGTAAGGGCTTAAAAACTCACTTTTTTTTTTTAAATAAAAGCTGATATTCTCATGTAATCACATGACTCCATAAGTTTAGGGCCTATAGTGCTTATGCCATAATCCATCCAGGATGGCCACATATATATATGCCATGTTATGCACATTTCTTAAAAGTTTTCCTGGATGACTGCAATATTAAAAATGCATTAAGCCTCAATCCTGCAAAGATTTAGGTACATGCTTCACATTACATACTATAAGTAGTCCCACTGATTTTAGTGAGACTATTCAGCGTGTAAATTTACACATCCTGTGGAGCACCTGACAGTTTAATGTGTGTATAACTTTCGTGGCATCATGGCAAGAAAAATCTGCAGATAATATAGCCCACTGTATTGTAAGAAGATAATCTTTCCTAGCAGCAGAAAAAGAAAAAGCCTACAAAAGAAGTGGGTGTTGTTAAAAAAAAAAAAAAAAACAGTGTGGAAAGACTGATTTTTTAAAATGCTTTCCTGACACTACACAGCACAAAAATAAATGGTAAAACATACCTTCTGAGGGAAGAGATTACTACACATAAATACTAATAAAAGGTAAATCACAATGCACACAAAAAGTGAGATTGTTTTATATAATGAAGACAAATAAGTTGAAGGTAAAACCTTGAGACCCCTTCTCAGTTAGACAGTGACAAGTTTCTCTGCCACACTCTTTAAAACTCCTTGCTCAAGAGGCTTCTGATACCACAGTCACCGCCAAACTAAACCAAACCACAATCTATTCACAGTGACATCTAATATCACAAGATAAGAAAAAGGTTGTGTACCAAGGTATCAAATGATAGTGTACCCACAGCATTTCTGAGTGCAGTTTACCATAGATGTAAGTGTCCTTCTCTCAATGCTACAAAATAATGCAGCATTATCAAGACAACTTAAGCTTCAGATGTAGTAACAGACAAACATTTCCATGAACATTTGTTTCATGGCAGATGTTTTATTATTCTCAGAAGTAAGATTTTCGTTTTTGATAAACATGAGAGATCCAGCTCATTTTGCCCAAATTCCTCATTAACATTATCATCTTTTTAAACAACAATAAAAAATTTTTGTTCAAGTTTTACTCCTATCTATACAAATATTAAACACAATGGGTGCAAGTTGGCTTGCAAAAGGAATTAAAAAGTGGTACTCATGAAAGTTTATGGGAAGATCAATAGGAATCAATAGGAAAAACTATTTCACTAGGAGGGCGGTAAAGTACTGGAATGGGTTACCTAGGGAGGTGGTGGAATCTCCAATTTTAGAGGTTTTTAAGGCCCGGCTTGACAAAGCCCTGGTTGGGATGATTTAGTTGGGGTTGGTCCTGCTTAGAGTAGGGGGTTGGACTGGATGATCTCCTGAGGTCTCTTCCAACCCTAATCTTCTATGATTCTATGAATGAATGTGGGAGAATGGCAGAGAAGGGATTTGAATCTGGTCTCCCGCATCCCAAGTCAGGACCCTGACCGCGTAGCTATTTGTCTTTTCTCTCCCTCTCCTACCACCCATGAGAAAAGGTATGGGTTCATCCTGATACGTAACAGGAACATTCTGCAATCTCAAAAAGATTTTCCAGATCAGAAAACTGATTCCCACCCAGCTGTACTCTAATGTGAAAGTATTTTACAATTTACCTCCTCCCTCCCCACTCTCCTGCTGGTAATAGCTTATCTAAAGTGATCACTCTCCTTACAATGTGTATGATAATCAAGTTGGGCCATTGGGAGACAGGCCAGTCCTTGCCTACAGACAGCCCCCAGCAACCACAAATACTCACCAGCAACCACATACCACACAAAAAAACCACTAACCCAGGAACCTATCCTTGCAACAAAGCCCATCGCCAACTGTGCCCACATATCTATTCAGGGGACACCATCACAGGACCTAATAACATCAGCCACACTATCAGAGGCTCATTCACCTGCATATCCACCAATGTGATATATGCCATCATGTGCCAGCAATGCCTCTCTGCCATGTACATTGGTCAAACTGGACAGTCTCTACGTAAAAGAATAAATGGACAAATCAGATGTCAAGAATTATAACATTCATAAACCAGTCGGAGAACACTTCAATCTCTCTGGTCACGCGATTACAGACGTGAAAGTTGCGATATTACAACAAAAAAACTTCAAATCCAGACTCCAGCGAGAAACTGTTGAATTGGAATTCATTTGCAAATTGGATACAATTAACTTAGGCTTGAATAGAGACTGGGAGTGGCTAAGTCATTATGCAAGATAACCTATTTCCCCTTGTTTTTTCCTACCCTCCCCCCTCCTCAGACGTTCTTGTTAAACCCTGGATTTGTGCTGGAAATGGCCCACCTTGATTATCATACACATTGTAAGGAGAGTGGTCACTTTAGATAAGCTATTACCAGCGGGAGAGTGGGTTTGTGTGTGTGTGGGGGGGGGTGGGTGGGTGAGAAAACCTGGATTTATGCTGGAAATGGCCCAACTTGATTATCATACACATTGTAAGGAGAGTGATCACTTTAGATAAGCTATTACCAGGAGGAGAGTGGGGTGGGAGGAAGTATTTTTTTCATGCTTTGTGTGTATAAAAAGATTTTCTACACTTTCCACAGTATGCATCCGATGAAGTGAGCTGTAGCTCACAAAAGCTTATGCTCAAATAAATTGGTTAGTCTCTAAGGTGCCACAAGTACTCCTTTTCTTTTTGCGAATACAGACTAACACGGCTGTTACTCTGAAACTTGCAACCAACACTACATACCAGTTGCTTGAATCAAGGTGGCTTGAGGAGACAGCACAATGAAGAATATTATTTTCTCCTTCTGCCTGCTTTTGCTTTTATCTATTCTCAAGGTTTCATGAGTTGCTTTTGCTTTTAGCTATTCTCAAGGTTTCACGAGTTGGTGGCCATCACTGCTTATGATATCATAATGCTGGCCCTATCCCAAAAAGTTAACTTTGGCTAATAAATGGACCCACTTTTTCCCCAGCATTAATCAAGCCAGTTAGCCAAACATGTTTTGGGAATTCCAAAGCGTACTGATTATTTCTGTTGTATTCTGCAACTACTACACCATTTCAAAAGCCAGAATTTAATTTTTCTTTTATCTCTGATATGTCATGTCTGTTGTCTTGGAGCATAACCACACAATACCTCATTGAATTAGGTGACTTTAGCCATCACAGCAGCTATATTTCTTTAATACGTACAGTCTGCTTATCAGTAACAGATTCACTGGATTTGACACAGCACGTTCAATCATCTACTCATATACAGAAATAATCTTGACCTTGCTGCTTCTTGTATATCTGTTGAAAACTAAAATAACTACCTGAATACAAAAAAGCTGCCATTGGAGTCCAGTGTTTTATCAAACAACCTACTGCAGTTCTCCAGTTTTATTACTAATACTCAATTGCATCACATAAGTTTTCAGGGGCGTTTACTTCAAATTTTCAGCAACAACAAAAATTGGTTTCATGTGCAAAAACATGAAATAGGAGTTTCAGATTTCTTTTGTAATGGTATCAATAATAAAAGCAATTTAGCACGTGTCTTTCACTTTTCTAATCCATTCAGCTTTATGGTATTTGAGCACAGATTGATCTGAAATTCTACCATTTACTAGATACTCTGAGTGCATGTTCTTTGCTGCAGGTACAGGGATAAAAAGATTTTAGAGCATTTAATGATCAGCACTTCGTGTAAAGCACACTTTTTTAAAAAGTGGTATACATTTTTCTCTGTCACCTATAGAATAAAGGTGTTAGATGCCATAAGACTTCAAAGCACTGACATCCTCCAAGATATCTGCTATCCAGTTTCAATGACTCAAAAGTTTGACCTTTTTCCTTTTTCTCATAGCATGGCTATTGCTTTATGTATATTCATCATATCATGAGACTCCTGAAGATGAGTCAATATGTGAACAGTTCCTTATAGGTGGAATCTGTAAAAAGCTGTTGACACTGTAGTTTTAAAGGAAATAGTATGCTGTATAAATTATACAATTATCGACTTTTAAAAAATCATGGGCAAATAGTTTTTCACAAAGCCAAAGATGGCAAAGGCAAAGATGACAAAGATTGTGGCATGGTATTGTACTGGGTCACTCCCTCTAGTTTGTTACGTCTCTCTCTCTTTTTATTTATTTATTTGTTTTTAAATTTTAGCCAACACTGTATGGTGTGTGATACAGCATGGCCAGAGGGCAGCAGGAGGGTGATAGAGGGGAGATATGTAAGCCCCAGGATGATGGCAGCCTTATTCCCTGTAGAGGGAAGAGAGGTTGCTATAGATTAATTAGAGCACCTGAAGCCAATTAGAGCACCTGAAGCCAGTCACCTGATAAAACCCCCCTGCTTCAATCAGACACTTGGAGGAGTTGAAGTAGAGTGGTTTGGTGTTGGAGCAGAGAGCAGTTTGAAGGGAAGCAAAGGAGAGTTTGAAGAAGTGCTGTTGCGGGCCAGAAGACTAAGACCCTAGGTAAAGGGAAACCCGGCTTGTGCAGAGCAGAGGAACTCCACAAACACAAGGGGTTGGGAGAAACTTGGCCCAAGCAGAAAGAGGGCAGGAAGCTCCACAAGCTGAAGGGCCGGAGAGGGAAGTAGCCAAGGGGAAGAAATCACTAGTTCAAGTGGTTTGCCATTATCCCTAGGGCCCCTGGGCTGGGACCCAGAGTAGAGGGCGGGCCCGGGTCCCTCCCTCTCCACTCCCCTTCTCTGCGATACTAGTGGGACAGTTAATACCCCAGATGAGGGGCGACAAACAGCGCCCTGAATCCCCCCAAGAAGAGAAAGCGCAGGACCTATCATAGCAGTGCTGGCAATTTGCCACAGGTGCTTATTCTAAATTGTGCCCATGAGGCACAGAAATCCATTATATAAAGTTTCCCTGTTCCTAAAATATGGAAGCATCTGCTAAGGTTGTAAATGCTGTGTTGCCTAAGTCATATAATTGGAGAACCTGAAGCTGGTAACCTGGAGATACCTTTTGCTGTAAAACGGAATTATTGAAAAGTTACAGTGAAAGGGAGATGATTCAGTCAGACAGACCAAAAAAATGCAGTCTACTTTGCACTACACTTATCAACAGAGTTGGTGAGCATCAAAGTAAAGTAGAGCTTTTTTGTATTGAAATGTGTTCAGCTCAATACATTTTTATTCTTATAAGGAAAGGAAAACTCTTGGTTTTAGTGGACATTGTTTGGATACTACTAATGTTCTGAGACAAATATTGGTGAGCATTGGCAGGGGAAGAAGATTCAGAACCCAGATGAATGTTTTCCTTTATTATAATTGCCTGGATGTTACAAAAAGATATATCTTTGTTTAAAATCCATGCCTGATAGATAAAACACAAATGCTTCTGCCTTACTGTCTTGGAGTTTCAACCAACAACTTACCGATTTACATCTTTGTAAGTTCATTTTATTACTTTTACCAGATTGTAAATGTAAACATCTCAAAATATTCGCATATCCTTGGCTGCAACGTAAATTTGAATTAATATGGCATTAAGAACAGAATTGCTGAGCAGGAATTTGAGCAGTATTGCTACAATACATTGTAAGTCAACCTGAACCCCTGCTAAAATGCATTACATTCATATTTATTACCAGCTGCTCGGCTTTCAAAACAGTGCGGATGTTGTAGGGGCTATATTTTAAAATACTATGCTAAAATAACATGAAATATTTTTCTTTAGTCCTAGAAAAAGCAAAGGAAGAATTCAGGAGCTAAAGCTTCTATTCAGGAAGCTGAACACTGTGCTTAGGTATTGCAGGGTTCTAAGAGCAATAGTGGAAACTATTATTTGTATTACTACTTAAAGACACCAACCTGCTAAGTACCGTGTAAACACAATATGAGCCAGCGCCTGCCGTGAAGACCTTACAATCTAAATAGATCAGGCTGACAAAGGAAGTACTATCCTTACTTTACAGCTGGGGAAGTGAGTCACAGATATAGTTGCATGGGAAGTCTTTGGTACAGCCAGAAATTGAACCCAAATCTCCCCCAAGTCCCAGTCCACTAGATCATCATTCCTTACATTACCCACTTGGGGTAAATTCTCGACCATATGCATAAGATAAGTCACTATGCAAGCCACTTCATGCATAGAGCCACATGGTTAAAAAGCTTGTTGCAATTAATTAATTAATGCCCTACGTGGGCATTAAAATGCATGAACAAAACAGGGTGAATTATGGGTGGAGAGGAAGGCTTTAAAACATGGGATTGGTGAGCAAAGAAGTCAAAATAATATCCAACTGTTCATATTTATTCACCATTACTTCCATACAAAATCTGTAAGTATGCAAGTCAAACAGAACTTTTGCAAAGTAACTGTTCACACTGCTAAATTCAGTGTGAAAATCAACAGTAAAGATTTTGTAATTGGAATTTAGCTGGCCATTTGGTCGATGAAATACATATAGCTATTATTGACCCTACAGAACTAACAAAAGTAAAATCTTTTCTTTTTTCAGTTATTTTTCTTTAAATGAGCCTAAGACACTGTGTGCTTCTGAAAACATTTATAATATACAGAAAGATACTGTAAAAATGCAAATCTTACACAAGTAACTTCCCATGAAAAAAACAACTCAGATGCCCATACATAAGACACGCACTGCAACCTGTTTCCTTAGCAAAAGCCAGAGAAAATAGAGATTTGCAGCACACTCTAAAAGCAAATGAATTCACTCTGTTGGCCCCAGGGGAGGGAGCAAGTTCCAGAGCTGAGGATCTTATAAAGAAACTACTCCACCAAACTGGGAACGTTAAACTGAATTACTCATGTTGATAGGATATAGAAAGATCAAGAAAGATCAAGGAGAATGGGAAGCCTAAACCAAGGGATTACCCATCCATTCACGGTAGAAAGAAGGGACTGGCAAAGATGGCTGAATGAGGGAATTGAGAGCAGTGGGACAGTCCCTAGGACAGGGTGAGAAAGGGAATGGGGATTGCAAACCTGAACATGGGCATTTAGAGATACTTGGCTAAGAAGTATCCCCTCACAAAATGGGCCAGAAGAGACAGTGGATCTGTTGTCCATCTCCCAAAATACCAGACGGAGCTAGAGAGCACCCAGTCTACCTAAAAGATGGTATGGAGAGCCAAGAGCTCCTTGCCATACTGTCTTTCACATCTCCATTCTCCACACATTAGCAGATTTTAAGGCCAGAAATGGAAGTTACTTACTTGTAAATGGAGGTTCTTTGAGATGTGTGGTGCCTATCTCTATTCCACATGTGAGATACGCATGCACAGCATATTCCTGAGCCTGGAATTTTGTGCGAGCAGTGTCCGTTGGTCCACATATGTACCACACCTAGACTTGTGCTCCCAACTGAGGACAAAGGGCAGTGTGGGCCAATGCCTCTCTAGTTTCCCATTCATACTGCAGTGTAATGAATTTGCAGAAGAAGGGAAGGTGGGTAATGGATGTCACCTATCAGCTCTATGTTCTTGGGGAACCAGGGTGCAATATCCAGCCTGTCTGACTCATAAAAGACCTTCCCTCCCGCTCCCGCCCTCCCCCCCACACTCCTCCAGCCTCTGCTTGAACCAAAGTTGATCAGAAGAAAGACTTACAAAAAGCAATGAAAAGGCAGTGGGAGACACACCTAAACCCCTCTAGACAAGGGTGACAGGATTAGGGAAACTCCCCTAGCCTCATTCGCATCAAAGATGGGACAAGGAGGCATCTCCATTAGCATACAGAATGGAGCACAGAGATTCCAAGGCAAGAACCGCACTGAACTCTAGGACCAGAAAAGCAGGAAAGCACTGCATGATGGGGAATCTCTGCTCCAGATGTTAATGAACCCATGCCTGCATACACCCAGCTCAGCAGTTATCAGGCCAATTCTAGTAATAAATCCTTTATTGGTATCCAAAATACTGAAGCTGCCTAATTGCATTGTGAGCTCCCTCAAAGGAACATCGCCCATAGCCAGGAATGATCAGTTCCCATTGTCTAGCCTGAACAAAACAACTTTGGTATACAAATCTAGCATTCTCTCTTGAACCATTGTTTCCTACAAAAACCCCTACCCACGCTCAAGTAAGTGTTTGCGTAGTGAGTCATCGGCTGTTCAGGAAGATATACTGTACTTCCCTGGAACAGCATGACTCTAGGTTCATCATCCATGGATTAGCCACACCTTGAAATGGAGAATCGGAATGTTGGGGAGGTGGAGACATCCCGCATCCTGTGTCAGCAGGTGAGGCACAAGGGGAAGGGTCTGTGGTGGTCTTGTGGCCATCTGATTCAGGTATGGGAATCACCTTTGTCTGGGCCATGTTGGTGCAATTAGGATTACTCTGGATATGTCCTTCTTGATCTTGAGAAGTACGCGGCCAATATTGGAGTCGGAGGGAAGGCATGCATCAAGGGGGCTTCTCATTTCATGAGGAAGGTGTCCCCTAGGGAATTTTGTCCGAATCCTGCCCAGGAGCAGTAATGTGGGCATTTGGCACTGTGGGACATTGCAAAAAGGTCTATTGAGGGAAAACCCCATTGTTGGAATACAGTTTTCAGGATTCCTGGGTCCAGCTCCCATTCATGCATTTGTGATGAGTTTCTGCTTAGGTCATCTGCTGTGACATTCTGGCTTCCCTGTAAGTAGGTTGCAATGAGATCTATGTTGTTGGAGATGCACCATTCCCAGAGGTGAACTGCTTCTGCGCCAAGCAAGTCAGACCGGGCCCCTCCTTGGCGATTTATGTAAAACATAGTGGCCAAGTTACCAGTGAGGATCTGGACAATCTTGTTGTGCATCAGGGGCAGAAAGCGGTGGCATGTATTTTGAACTTCCCTGAGTTCCAATAGGGTGGATTCCGTAAGGGACCATTGGCCCTGGATGGTAGTCTCGGACAAGTGTGCTCCCCATCCCACGAGGGAGGCAGCTGTGGTGATCGTTACTGATGGGGTGTCTTGTTGGAATGGAACACCTGTGCAAACGTTAGTTTGTTTTGTCCACCATGTTAGTGAGTCTATTACCCTTCTGGGCATTGTCAGTCATCTGTGGGTGGAGTGCTTGTGAGGAGTACAGAGAGTACGAAGCCAGGTTTGTAGACACCTCATTCGAAGCCTGGCATGCTTCCCAACAGACGTGGTGGCCGACATGTGCCCTAGGAGTTGTAGGCACATTCTGGCAGATGTTTGTGGGCTGTTTTTTACTGTTGTAATGAGATTTGTTAGGGCAATAGGGTGTTGTTGAGGCAGTTGTTATGATGCTGTGGTGCAGTCGAAATGTGCCCCTATAAAGGCCAACGGTTGGGTTGGAATTAGAGTGAATTTCTGAAACTTGATTTGTAACCCAAGTTTTGTAAACAGAGCTGTAGTGATGTGACAAGCGTCGACTGCAGCCTGGTATGGTGAAGTTTTTAGGAGGCAGTCGTCTATGTAGGGAAATATTTTTATCACACCCTGTCTGCGAAGGTGTGCTGCAACGACGGTGAGGACCTTGGAGAATACCCGTGGGGCTGTGGATAACCTGAATGGGAACACTCTGTACTGATAGTGGAGGTTCCCGAGTCTAGATTGGACGAACCTTCTGTGTGCTGGATTAATAGTGACGTGGAAATAGGAATCTTGTAGGTCAAGGGCTGAGAGCCAATCTCCTTTCTCCAGTGCCGGAATTATGGTTGGTAGTGTTATCTTGAAGCTCTGTGTTCTGACAAACTTGTTAGCCTGCGCAAGTCCAAGATGGGCCTCAATCCACGGCCCCACCTCCTGCACCAATACATTGCAGCAAGTCTACAGCACCAACAGCAATCACAATGATTTCACAATGAAACCAAAGCGTGCCTCTTCCATTGGCACCGAGCTTACCTGTGCCGCAGCAGTTTGTTAGCCAGGCAGACCTCTTCATCACATCTACTCCAGGAACGCCTCTCTTTGGTACTGACGGTACCCCAGCCAGACCAGGGCCAAGCCTGACTAATACCCCTGCTAGCTCAGCCCCTCCTCTCTCCAGCACCGAGGAGGAGGAAGTGGGGGCAGGAATGTGCACCCCTCGCCATTCCTCCCCCAAACTTGTTTTCTTCTGGGTGAGGAAGTAGTGTGAATAAAACCCGCTCCCCCTTGGTAGGTACTGGTTCAACAGCACCTAGTTGCAGGAGGTGGTTTACTTCCTGCTGTAACAGGTGCTCATGAGATGGGTCCCTGAAGAGGGACGGGGAAGGAGGGTGGGTAGGCCAGATAGAGGCAAAAGGAATAGAATAGCTCTTGCGTATAATTTTCAGAACTCACCCATCTGATGTAATGGTTGCCCAAACCGCATAGAAAGGTTAGGTGGTCCCCAAATGGGCTGGAGGTTATGAGTGACTTCGGCAGTGGAGTAGGGGGGGCTCTTGTGTCTTCGACCAACGCTTCAAGATGCTTGTCTGGAAGTGGACGGTTGAGATTTCGCTGACTGCTCTGGGGCTTGTCAGCATCTCGTCTGACATTGTTTGCGGCACTGGTCATGTCTTTGAGATTGGGCATATGGGGCACTGTTGGTATAAAATTTACCCTGTTTCTTTTTGTTCCCAGTGGCATATATTCCTAGGGTTTTCCATGTGGCACGGGAATCTTTGAGTGTGTGTAAAGTTGCATCTGTGCCTCCCACAAACAGTTTTTGACCTTCGAAAGGTAAGTCCACTACTGTCGCCTGAACTTCCTTGGGGAAGCCTGGAAGGTGGAGCCAGGACACCCTCCTTGTGACTATGCATGTGGCGATGGAGCTGGCTGGTGTGTCAGCGGAGTCCAAGGAAGCCTGTAAGGCCGTTCGGGCAGCGAGGGAGCCCTTCTATGATGTTAGCTTTATACTGTTCTTTTTTATCCGTTGGAAGATGTTCAATAAAAGTTGTCATTTGTGCAAAAATGTTGTGTGTGTGTGTGTGTAGTTGGCCAGTAATGCAGAATAGTTTGCTATTCAAAACTGGAGGGTCACCGAGGAACAGGCCTTCCTGCCAAAAAGGTCTAGGCGTTTCCAATCTTTATCATAAGGGGTGGTCCTAGCCAGATGTTGCTTTCCCCTTTGATTAACTGGCTTCATCACCAATGAATTGGGGTAGGGGGGTGAACAGCAACTCGGCTCCCTTAGCTGGGATGTAGTACTTCTTCTCTGATCTTTTACAAGAAGGTGGAGCTGTAGTTGACATCTGCCAGATAGTTTTTGCTGGGTCCATCATGGCAACATTGATGGGTAGTGCAATTTTGGCAGTAGGAGATGTATGGAGAATATCTGTCAGCTTATGCTGTGTCTCCAGCAGCTCTGCCAAGGAAATGTTGAGGGAGTCAGCCACTCGTTTAAATAATTCCTGGAAGGATTTAAAGTCATCACCTGATGTGGGAGGAGAAGACATTATTGTTCCATCAGGAGACAAAGAGGAGACGTGGGTTGGTGGGATGGTGTCACCCTCTGGTGGCTCTTCAATTGCTTCTATATTGGTGCAGCAGGTTGTGCCATTGTGCTGCTCGGTGCTGAGGTTTCCTTCAGCTTCCTCGGTGCCGAGGTAACAGGATTAGCTTTGTTAAGTGTGCCTGCCTTAGAGCTAGACCACGGGCAGGTCTTTTGCTCCTCAGGCCGTCCCGGTGTCGGACGGTCCTGGTGCCTCTCAGTTGGGGGCTCTGCGTGCCAACAGTACTGGGGCAGATTTGGCGGTCAGAGAGGCAATTCTCTCTGAGGCGAGGAGTGAGAGTGCTTTTTCGTGGCTTTGTGTGGGACTGGGTCCTTTGCAGCTGTTTTTGAAGAGGATCCCATATCCGATGCCACCGTGGGTGAGTGCTGGTGGGGAGGGGTCCTGTGCTCAGGATCAGAAGCAGGTTGAAGGGATTTCTCCATCATCATAAGTTTTAACTGGAGATCCCTGGCTTTTCTAGTCCTCACTGTCAGCTTTTTGCAGTGGTGGCACTTCTGTGCGATGTGTGTCTCTCTAAAACAACGGACACACTGCGAGTGACCGTCTGAGACTGGTATTGACAGTCTACAGGTCAGACAGCATTTAAAACCTGGAGAACCAGGCATGTCAGAGAGGCTGTTCACAAAGAAGGAATGGGAATAGTCCCTTCCAAGTGTCTCTGTACAGTGAGGCGGATGCCCGCCGGAGGGGAGGGGGAATGGAATTTTTTTTCAATAGAGAAAAAATGAAGGAAGAAGTAAATAAAGAAAGAATAAAGCTACAAGGGTTGAACTAAAGGAGAGTAAGGTTTTTGAGGGTGCTGCTGTTGTTCTGACCAAAGCCAACGGCGGTACAGAAGGAACTGGGGGGCGATTGGCTGCGCACACTGGGTAGCCGCTCAGAGCGGGGCAAGACAGCTGCTGCGTGTGCGCGGCCAACTGGGGCACTGCTACTGCAAATCTCCAACTAGAAGCGCTCGGGTGCACAAACACCTAAAGTGGAGCACCCACAGGGACACTCCTCGAAGAAGAAACTCTGAGATATCAGGGATTCTGGAGGAGTCTGGAGACAAAAGCACCGATAAGCCCAAGCAGAGAAATGCTTCCATTTAGCTGAGTAACAGCTTCTCCTAGAATCTTTTCTACTTTGGTGAAGGATGAATTGCTTGATCTTGGAACATGAGTGTTCTATCTCGGATGCCCATCCAAATACTGGTTCTCATTTCCAGAAGCCCTGGATGGGGTATGTCACCTTGTCCCTGTGTCATACTAGAGGGTCTGATAATATGAGTGTGATGTTGCACCCCATAATGCTTTATGGAAATATGCTTATGAATGTAAATATGACATAACTGGAATATGTTTTATGCTACATATGCCATGTAACATATCTCTGCAAAGATTATGATCTACTGAATATATTCATCCTATTTGTATGCATGTATCATTTTTGTATTCGAAGTTATGAATATTGGCTGTGTACTTGTTTGTTTTTAAGTAGCTTTAGTAAGGTATTTGGGTAGCTTCTTTAGAAAAGAATTTGCAAGTTAAGTGCCCAATCAAGAAACACTTAACAGATAATGGATCTTGGAAGGCTCCAATCCACATAAGAAGTCTACTTGAGGACGTTCAAGGTAGCATGCGAACAATGGCTGCTACCTGTAAGTTCTGAGTCATGCATGGACATGTGACTCCAAAACTCTATCTTGTAGCTGGGATTCTACACAGGGGGAGGGAGGGGTGTTTACCCACAAGAGAAAGTCTATTTAAATCCCTGGGAGACCCCTCCATTTTGTCTTTAGCTGGCTCAAGAGATATCCTTTGGGGGTGGAGAGGCTATCTAAAAGAAACTTGAACAAAGGACAGTAACCACGGGGGTGTGAGTGATTGCTAGACCCAGACTAGAAGGAGGCTAGTCTGTAAAAGAGGCTTATTGGAACATCTCTGAAGGTGAGATTTTATCTGTATTCAGTTTCTTACTGTATTAGGCATAGACTTGCGCGTTTTATTTTATTTTGTTTGGTAATTTACTTTGTTCTGTCTGTTAGCACCAGGAACCACTTAAATACCACTATTTGTATTTAATAAAATCACTTTTTACTTATTAATTAACCCAGAGTATGTATTAATACCTGAGGGGGCAAACAGCTGTGCATACCTCTCACTCAGTCTTATAGAGGGTGAACAATTTATGAGTTTATCCTGTAGAAGCTTTATACAGGGTAAAATGGATTTATTTGGGGTTTGGACCCCATTGGGAGTTGGGCATCTGAGTGCTGGAGACAGGAACACTTCTTAAGCTGTTTTCAGTTAAGTCTGCAGCTCGTGGGACGTTGTTCAGACCTGGGTCTGTGTTTGTAGCCAGCAAGTGTATCTGGCACAACCAGGCACTGTTCTGGAATCCCAAGCTGGCAGGGAAAGCAGGGGGAGAAGTAGTGTTGGCACATCAGTTGGCAGCCCCAAGGGGGTTTCTGTGATCCAACCCGTCACAATGGGGACAGTCATGGGTGGTCACCTTGAGAGTTTCAGCTGATCCATGAACCAGAACTGTCTTGACCGTTTGGGCATGATGAGGATGTCTCAACCTCTGTCTTGAGGGATCTTCCAGAAAACCTGTGACTTCAAAGGAACTGGAGGGAAAGAATATTCCAGGTGACCCTTCCATGACATCAGGAGGGCATCTCCCAAAGAGTTCTTTCCCGGGGCTGCTCTGGTACAGTACCAAGGAAGCTTCCTGTTTGACTTTGAGGCAAAAAGATCCCAGGATGGCTTTCTTCATGGAGCGAAGATGTTGCTGAGAAATGAATCGTGAATCGTAATTCACAGAAACTTGTCTCCTCAGGGAGACTGCTAGGTAATTTGGAAACCCAAGTAAGTATGCAGATGATAGAGTTATGTGATGTTTGATGCACCAATTTCAGAGAGTGATTACCTCTATGCACAAAAAGAAAGCTCTCATTCTCCCTTGCTTGTTTATATAAAATACTTTGATGTTGTCTGATGTTATATAAACATGTTTGGATTGGATGAGTGGCAGGAAGGCATTGCAGGCCCAACAGACCACTATGAGTTCTAATAAGCTGATGTGAATTTTGGGCTTCTGGTAGGTCCAGATGCCCTGTGCCATATAATCACCCATGTGTGCACCCCAACCCAGGAGGAAAGCATTGGTAATTAAGGTTGCCTCAGGTGTTGGTGTGAGGAAAGGGACTCCTACCAAAACGTCTCCGGTTTTGTCCACCGGACAAGAGAGCCTAATACCTTGGGTGGAATTGTGACTTTGGCCTTTATGGTACCCTTCTCTGGTGAGAACACCGAGGAGAAGCCAGGCTTGTAGGCTTCATAGCTGTAGCCTGATGAATGGTGGTCATGTGTGTGCATGAAGCCATGTGGCCAAGGAGGTAAAGGCAAGTTCTGACTGACTTCCTGAGTCTAATAGTGACATGGTGGATGACAGTGCTCATGATCTGAAACCCTTCAAGAAGTAGATGCCATCTTGCTGTATTTGAGTCTAATGTCTCCCCTATGAAGTCTATGCACTCCATGAGGGTCAATGTGGATTTTTCATGACTGACGCAGAAAACGGGTTGACCTGTGGACATCCTTGTAGGAGTGGCCCGTGAGAACCCACACGTCAAGGTATGGGATGACAGTAAATTCTTCCCTTCTCATCCAAGCAGCCACCTGTGAAGAAATTTTTGTAAACACTGTGTTCTGTAGCCATGTCAAGGGGAAAGACTCTGACTTGGCAATGGTCTTGGTCATAGAGGAACCTGAGGAACCTCCCGCGGGGTAGATGGATGTCTATATGAAAATGTGTGTCTTTCAAGTCTAGAGGTGTGAACCACATGACCTCCTTTAGTGAGGGAATTATTGATACCAAGGATATCATGTGGAATTTTGGTTTTTGGATAAACTTGTTTAACTAATGTAGATCAGTTTAAAATATCCCAATTTTGATCACCTACATATAGAAAGGTTGTAGAGAAAATGGAAAGGATCTATAGGCGAGCGACAAAGATGATCAAAGGGATAGAATGCAAACCACATGAGCAAAGTCTGAAGGAACTGGGTATGTTTAGTTTGGGAAAGAGGAGATTAAGGGCAGGGACATGATAATGGTCTTCAAATACTTGATAGGCTGTCATAGCAAAGATGGAGAAAAGTTGTTCTCTCTTGCCACAGAGAGCAGGACAAGAGTCAATGGGTTCATAGAATCATAGAATCATAGAATCATAGAATATCAGGGTTGGAAGGGACCCCAGAAGGTCATCTAGTCCAACCCCCTGCTCGAAGCAGGACCAAGTCCCAGTTAAATCATCCCAGCCAGGGCTTTGTCAAGCCTGACCTTAAAAACCTCTAAGGAAGGAGATTCTACCACCTCCCTAGGTAACGCATTCCAGTGTTTCACCACCCTCTTAGTGAAAAAGTTTTTCCTAATATCCAATCTAAACCTCCCCCATTGCAACTTGAGACCATTACTCCTCGTTCTGTCATCTGCTACCATTGAGAACAGTCTAGAGCCATCCTCTTTGGAACCCCTTGTAGTTCAAACTACAGCATAGCAGATTTAGATTAAATCTCAGGAAAAAAAACTTCCTCACTCTAAGAACAGTAGGACAATGGAACAGACTGTGTACAGAGAGTGTGAAACCTCGTTCACTGGAGATTTTCAAAAGGAGCCTGGATCGCCATCTGTCTTGGATGGTTTAGCCACAACAAATCCTGCATCTTGGCAGGGGATTAGACTAGATGACCCTTGTAGTCCTTTCTAATTCAATGATTCTATGATATGATCTGCTTGGGAGCTTTGAACAACTTTATCATTGTTTGTGAGTTAAGTGCCCTGTTTGAATGGGAAACTTCTCAAGACATCATATACACAGAGGTGCCCATGGGGTATCCATAGGCATGAGAACAAACAACTGTAGACAGCTTGATTATGTGAATATTAGTCAATTGATACCGCTGATACAGATAATTGAATTCCAGCAAACTTGCTCCAGTCAGAAAAACTCTGTCCCATAGATTGATCATTTCTACTATCAGATGAATGATGACTTGAGCTGCTAATTTGAGACCTTTCTTTCTTCTTTAAACCTCTCTTCTGATGAAACTGCAGGTAGGCAGGCTAGAGTTCTTTGGGTAGAATATTTCACTTATTGGAAAGATTAGGCATAAAGTAACATGCAAAGAAAGGAACAGATGTGAATGCCCTAAGCACTTAGGCTATTATAAGCAGGATTTTTGAAATAGGCCAAAAGGAAGTGTCCACTATCAAAAATGCATAACAAAGATATTAAAATATAAATATAATTTTTTTTAAAAGAAACTTTTGGAAGAGCTATAAACTTAATCTCCAGGGCATAAATCAGATTCTAGCTACTGGGAATAAGAAGAAATTTCCTTAAGAGCAGATTTTCTTGCACTTTCCTCTGAAGCATCTGGTACCAGACACTGGATAGTGCACTAGACAGACCACAGGTCTGATCTGGTATAATTCCTCTGATCCTACTGAAGTTCCTTAATCACAGGTGCTCACCACTTCTGAAAATCAGAACCCTTATTCAACTGTATATAGATATTGCAAAGCTTTCCATAATCTTACAAACCACAGACTAAAGACTGCTCACACTAAAGTCAGCGAGTAAGGAAAACAAGATCTAGCACTATTCGAGCTAAAAAGAACCTAATAGTGAGGTGTTAAAGAGAGCCTAAGCCATATCAAAAGGTGCCTTGTCTTTGTGAAGTTAGCCAAGAACTGTTTTCTCTAAACTCATTTGTGTATAGTTTAATACATTATCTGTTTGATATGCAGCACACAACCAAACCTTTACTGGGGAATGTATATAGATTCAGTAAACGTGCATGCATGGTCTAATGCATAAAACTGATTAAATGTGGGCAGAATGTAAAATATATCTATCTGTATTCTGTAAGAGCCCATCTATGGTTTCCAGTCTGCAATCTTGGCACAGAAGTAATTTATATATGTAAGACTTTATATTAAGGATACATTTATAAGCAGTTTAAAAAGACTACGATGATTAATAGATAATTTAATAAACATTTTAAAAACCTGTATCAACTGAGTGTCAATTGACAGGTAAATAGGCTGCTTTAAGCCATCGCTTACAACCATCAACACCTTCTACTGATGTGCGATGTAAACATCTAAAAGGACGTTACTCACATCTAACAGTTATTAATCATTTATTAACCCTTTATAAACTATTTATAAAAGTATATATCCTTATTTAAAACATGAAGTGGAGCTGAAAACCCTATATAGACTCACAACCTTTTTCCATATAAAAAGTACTTCTCTCATACTGCTAAGTTTTAGATACAGATATTTAAGCCTCTCCCCCAACACCTTTTTTGTATAGGAAGAATGAAAAATAATGGGGGTGATAGGGAATATAAACTGCTCTATTAGTGCTGTTCTAAAAGATAAATAGTTTATTTTATCACTTTCATAGTAGGATGTTATATTCGAGAAGGCACTGAGGTCAAAGTTTTCAAGTTAGGCACCAAAACATAAGAATGGCTATACTGGGTCAGACCAAAGGTCCATCCAGCTCAGTATCCTGTCTCCCAACAGTGGCCAATGCCAGGTGCCCCAGAGGGAGTGAACCTAACAGGTTATGATCAACTGATCTCTCTCCTGCCATCCATCTCCACCCTCTGACAAACAGAGGCTAGGGACACCATTCCGTACCCATCCTGGTTAATAGCCATTAATGGACTTAACCCCCATGAATGTATCCAGTTCTCTTTTAAACCCTGTTATAGTCCTTGCCTTCACAACCTCCTCAGGCAAGGAGTTCCACAGGTTGACTGTGCGCTGAGTGAAGAAGAACTTTCTTTTATTTGTTTAAAACTTGCTGTCCATTAATTTCATTTGGTGGCCCCTCGTTCTTATATTATGGGAACAAGTAAATAACATTTCATTATTCACTTTCTCCACCCCACTCATGATTTTATATACCTCTATCATATCCCCCCTTAGTCTCCTCTTTTCCAAGCTGAAAAAGTCCTTAGCCTCTTTAATCTCTCCTCATATGGGACCCATTCCAAACCCCTAATCATTTAGTTGCCCTTTTCTGAACCTTTTCTAATGCCAGTATATCTTTTTTGAGTTGAGGGGACCACATCTGTACGCAGTATTCAAGATGTGGGCGTACCATGGATTTATATAAGGGCAATAAGATATTCTCTGTCTTATTCTCTGTCCCTTTTTTAATGATTCCTAACATCCTGTTTGCTTTTTTGACTGCCACTGCACACTGCATGGACTTCTTCAGAGAACTATCCAAGATCTTTCTCCTGATTAGTTGTAGCTAAATTAGCCCCCATCATATTGTATATATAGTTGGGGTTATTTTTTCCTATGTGCATTACTTTACATTTATCCACATTACATTTCATTTGCCATTTTGTTGCCCAATTACTTAGTTTTGTGAGATCTTTTGGAAGTTCTTCACAGTCTGATTTGGTCTTAACTACCTTGAGTTAGGCTTCATTTTCAGAGGTGCTAAGTAGCCACAATTCCAGCAAAAGTCAGCAGAAACTCTGGGTGACCACAAATTTTGAAAATCAGCCCATGTATTGAAGTACCTAAATATGGATATATGTACTTACTTTTTGGCACCCAAGATTTAAAAAGATGCCCTTTAATTTTAAGCTCTTATAGCCGTTTCAGGCATTTCTCCCTTCAAGTCCATACTTTTGCTATTTAGGCATTTGCTTATGAGTAATACTAACATTAGTATGTGCATGATCCCAGTATTCAACCCGTGACTATCAACACAGCAATTACATAAAGTCCAATTTGTTCTAATCTATTTTTGCTAATAAATTAGAAATATTTTTTTAAATTGTGTTTGTGCAAATGAATATTTGTCAAAATTAAATTTTCTATCATAATGATAACTTGCAAGTGTGCCAATATGACAACATGGGTAAGGTAAAATGCTTATGCATTTTTATACTGTGTTAAAAAAACAACAACAACACTTTCTGTGAATAATCTTAAAGTTTTTCATGCTACTGATCCAAATGCAGATTCTTATTCCAGGATCATATTAGTAATTTGAAAGTATATTTCAACTTAACACTCCTCCAATTTGTATATGCATTTGTGATTCTTAACAAGAGCACTTTGGTATCAAGCTGATAAACACCACAGAATTTCCCAAGGAAGATAGTTATAATATAGTAAGTTTAAAAGTTATTATATTCATGGATAAAAAAAGCTACTCAGCACTCTTTCAGATAACACAGCATATGTCATTGCACAGCTATGGCAACCAATTAACTCTTTTTTGTTTTTAAAGCAAATGGTAATTCATCGAACGAAATCCATGTGAACTGAAAGTAAAAATTAACCCCTACACAAACTTAGCTCCATACTTATATATTACATCAGGACACAAAGGAAAATGAGGACAGAGATATGACAGGCTGCAACTTCCTTAACTTTAAATTTAAAGGGAAGATGATCATCCCTCTCCACCCCCCACAATCTATGAGGCATTAACTGGGTTCAGTTCAGAGATAAATGGCCTCACACCATATAACCAAGGAATGAGGATTGGCTGTCTTAGCAAACCTCCACTGCTCAATTCATAATTCAGCCCAGTACTGAATCACTCCTTCCCTCCAGCAAGGATGAAATAGGGTACTGTGAAGGGGAGCTCAGTCTGCCTAGATTTAAGACCTTCTTTTGCCTCAAGTTAATAGGAGCCACCAATTCCCTCCCGAGACCCATGATCTGGTTTACTCCATTAGCTGGACCCTTGAAGCCTCTTACCTCCTGAACTGTATACAAGTTGTGACAGTATTCCTACAGTCCCCCTCCGTATCTTCCACTTTTTGTTTTGTTTGTTTAAAATGATTTCTTTTATCCTTATTATCTCCATCTATCTGGCCTCCAGAATGCTATGAGGAAGGTGAGAAAGTAACAGTAGCTGAGCCACTAAGTAATAATGACCGCAGTATAATTAGCAAAAAGAACAGGAGCACCTGTGGCACCTTAGAGACTAACAAATGTATTAGAGCATAAGCTTTCGTGGACTACAGCCCACTTCATCCGATGCATAGAATGGAATATATAGTAATATATATATACACACACATACAGATAAGTTGGAAATTACCATACAAACTGCGAGAGGCTAATTAGTTAAGATGAGCTATTATCAGCAGGAGAAAAAATGGTAATATGCAAACTAGATGCCATTAACTTGGGCTGGAATAGAGACTGGGACTGGCTGGGTCATTACACATATTGAATCTATTTCCTTAAGTTAAGTATCCTCACACCTTGTCAACTGTCTAAATGGACCATCTTGATTATCACTACGAAAGTCTTTTTCTCCTGCTGATAATAGCTCATCTTAACTAATTAGCCTCTCACAGTTTGCATGGTAACTTCCAACTTATCTGTATGTATATATATTTCTTCTTACTATATGTTCCATTCTATGCATCCAATGAAGTGGGCTGTAGCCCACGAAAGCTTATGCTCTAATAAATTTGTTAGTCTCTAAGTGCCACAAGTGCTCCTGTTCTTTTTGAGGATACAGATTAACACGGCTGCTACTCTGAAACAGTATAATTAGGTTCAACATGCAAGGGACAAGTAAGGTACCAAAAAGGGACAAAGGGACACTAAACTTTAAAAGGGAGATTTTAATAAAATGAGAACTTTGGTCAAAAAGGGCCTAAAGTCCAAATGACAGTAAGTAGAGGCGACTTAGATACTACTTAAGGGAACAATAATAGTCTCAGAAGGAATATGCACTGCCGAACAAAAAGGAAAACAGGAAAGCAAGGAAGGCACCAATATGGCTAAATGGTAATATTTTAAATTTTAGCCAAATCAATTTTTCAAAATTTGGAAATCTGAACCTAGTGAAGGGCAACAAAAACAGAAACATAATTTACAGGAGGAAATCTGGAAGAGAGGAATGAGAAATTTCTTACCTGATTTGTTTTCCTGTTAGCTGCATCTTTTCAAATTCATTACTCATGGGCTAATGTCCCTTCCCCTTCCCTCCCTCCCCCCCCCCCCCCACCGCTGGAATTTATAGGTGGTTAATGGTGTTGCTGGAGGCTCCAGGACTAATTTCCGCCCTTCAGCTCAGGCCACCAGAAGAGAGGTTCCACAGCTACAGAAACACTCCAGCAATCAGCTATAGCAACTATATAATGTATTAAATTAACATTGAGACAACACACATCTAAGTCTCCTTTGACAAAAAACGTCCAATATATATTCTGGTCGTTTACCAGAGTACCAGGATGGGTTGAATTCAGAGAAAAGCTGCTAACAGAAAGAAAATGATCAGGTAAATTATTTCTTATTCTGTTGCACAGCTTCTTTCATCATTCATGGGATATAATGGGCAATGAATTGCAGAAGTGGGGAGGAAAAAGATAAGCATAATTTAATTTAATTATATTATTATAGTAGAGAAATATGCTAGAATGGACTCCAACCAAACCTTTTGGAGAAACTCTAGTATAGCTGATATCGCCAGAACTTTGGGATTATTATTATATTCGTATGACAATAGCATTTAGAGGTCAAGATGCCATTGTGCTAAGCAGTGCATAGACACAAAAGCAGTCCCTGCCCCACAGAGCATTCTGTTTCCCCTCACACTAAAAACATAAATTTGACCACATCAATTAATGAAATATCCTGGTTGAGTTCTGTCTCGATATCTAACTGAATCAGAGGTTAATGGAGAAGCCATTTTGAACTACACGTCTCTTCTGATGCCCAGGGTCTTAACTATAGATGTTCTCAAGATGAATGAAGGAGTCTCTGCTTTAAGAAGTTTGGTGTTTTCTGCAGACCGAATGTAGGGTCGTTGGCTATCTGGCAAGCCCAAAGAGCCTTCTGGGCCAGGATTAAGAGGACTTCAACCCTCCCTTTTCCTCTTTTCTGTATCCCATATGTGAACTGTCTTAAATACAGCATATTCTTCTCTATCCAGGGCTTTATTTCCATTGCCAGAGTTTTTACCTCTGGTTACTCCCTGATTTCAGAAGGGATATAAATACTCATGCCCTCAATCATAAGTCAATCCTTCATGGGAAGTAGGAGGAGACTCTCAGAGTACCATATTTGCCTGCAATATTTTGTCTTTCATCTTCCACTGATGCAGCTGTTACAGGTCACTGTCACTGCTAGGATACTGGACTCGATGGACTACTGGTCTGATCCCATATGGTCATGTTTGTGGATTTTGCTTTTTTAAAATGCATGCAGATAGAGGTGTCTAAATGAACTGAAGAGATGTGTACTGAGAGAGTTTGGAAATTTGTCTTCCATAAATGTCTGCTTCAATCACGAGTATGCAAGGGTTTCGAATGAAAGTTGGGTTGGATTTCAGCATGTTGTTTGAACTTACCAGCCCACAAAGGCACACTGCTGTTATGCCAGAATGATACCTAAACCTGCATTACATCAACTGCGCGGAACAAATGGATAATTTAAAAAGCGCTAAGTCAATAGGCACAGATGGTATACATATAGGAGTTTTGACGGAACTTAATTATGAAGTAGCTCAGCTGCTAACAAAAATATGTGATCTCATTAACACCTACTACAATTCCACAGGACTGGAGGATAGTGAATATTGTACCTACATTTAGAAAAAGCTCCAGAGTCACAGAGAAAATTACAGACTAATTACAGAGACATTATGACTAATAAGCTATACATGTGTAGCTGGCACACTGGCTTAAACAATTATTAAAAACTGAATGACAAAAATATAGAAGACCATGATATAATAGAGGCTAACCAGTATGCTTTCTGCAAAGGAAAACTGTGTTCAATTAATCTATTAGAATTCTCTGAACACATCAGTAAAGTTAGGGATAAAGGAGAACCAGATGACAATTTTGACTTTCAAAAGGTCTTTCACAAGATTCCTCACAAGAAGCTTCTCAAGAAACTAAATTATGCGGTGAAGGCAAAGTACTGTCATGGACCAAAAAAGATCTAGAAGACAAAAAAGTTAGGATTGAATGAATGGTCAATTGAAATGGCAAACGATTAATAGGTTCAGGGTTCTGTACTAGGTCTGGTGTTATTTAATATATTTATTAATTTTCTAGTGGGGAGGAAAGCAGTGAAGTATCAAGTTGCAGATAACACAAAGTCATTAAGACTGGTAAAGATCATAGAGGACTGTGAGGAACTTCAAAGGGACCTAAACTAAGTTCGGTGAATGGGTTATATGACAGAAGATGAAATCCCATGCTGATAAATGCAAAGTAATGCATATTGGAAGGAAAAAAATAAACAACTCATATCTTACAAGGTTCTAAATTAATTGTATCAACTCAAGAAAGTGACCTGGGAGTCACTGTGGACAGTTCAATGAAGACCTCTACTTCATCTGCAGGTGCAGTCAAAAAAGCAAACAAGATGTTAGGCTGCATAAGGAATAAGATTGTGAATAATACAAAAATATTTTGTCATTATATAAATAAATACTGCAACCCATCTGGAATACTAGTCACCTCATCTCAAAAGGTATATTGCAGAATCAGAGTGGGTTCAGTGATAGTTGATAAGAATGATTATGGGCATAGAAAAACTTTCATATGAAGAGAGATGAAAATATTAGAAGTGTTTGCTTTAGGAAAAAGACAATAATGGCAACATGATAAAATATATAAAGTAACAAATGGTAATGAATCTTACGGAGAAGGCAGACAGTGAGCTTCTAGTCTCTCTGTTCCATAACACAAGAGCAAGGGTGCACATTCATTGAAATTAACAGGTGGGAAATGCAAAACAGGAAATACTTTTTCACACATAAAATTAGACTGTGGAACTTACTGTCACCAGGTGTTGAAGCCAAGAATTTAGCAAGATTCCAAAAGCGATTTATATGTATATGGATTACAAGAATATCCACAGTTATAACAGCTATTGTTTAAAAAAAATTAAAACTGATGTGAAATCTCATGCTTCAGGTTTTAAATCAATTTCCAGAAATAAAGGATAAGGAGGTGACCTAATGTGGAGACTAGATTATCTCACATCTGCTTACTGTGGGGCTCTTTCATCTTCCTTTGACGTATCTGGTGCTGGCCACAGAATACTAGATAAGATGGTCTGATCCAGTATAGCAATTCCTATGTTCCTAATGTTTTCAGGAAATCAGGAAATGCCCATTTTCCTGCCACTCTGATTAATATACTCCCATCCCCTAAGAGAACGGGAAAGGCATTTGTAAATTATCTATATCTACATCCACATTTCAAACTAACTTTCATATATTGTGCATTCAAACTGTCCCGTATCTCTTTCTACTCATTTCATCTGATGTTTTGCTTGGGTGCATACTGATAAATTTTCCATTTGCGTATTATAGGAACTGTTTAATGAATCACATACTTGAATGTGATGTTCTCGGAAGCAATCCATGCTGCACTTTTTCACATGGAGAAACGGCATAATCAGCAAATTGAGTTTATTTGGCTGGTTTTTTTTTTTTTTTTTTTTTTTTTTTTTTTACAGTTTAACATTAAAAATCTGCAAGTTTCTCATTTGACTTTTTTTTCCTTCGGTAAAGACACCTACACTATAAACAACTGATTCAAAGCAATGATACGCAATTTCTAATTAATTCATTCACTAAAAATGGATTTGGTCATTAAGTCTTATGTATTAAGTAACGTTTCAGAGGTTGCAAGATGTCAAAAGTTTCTCCTGAGTGAATGGCTCATCAGGCTGATGCCATTAAGGCACGTCAGCTTCATAGCTAACGTTACACAAGGGAGTGATGTAGCCAGAATAATGTCTGATGGTCTCCGACTGCCCTGTTCAGATGGATAAAGCCACTCCGCAGCTGGGTGAACTGGCCTTTCAATGTGAGATTGAGCAAGACTTTAACCCAGGACTTTCACAACTGTAGTTGAGCGCCTTAACCACTCAGCAACTGAACAAGATGGCTCAGGAACAATTGATATAACGCCTTCACAACTATTTTGCCAGTTCAGATTCAGTCAAGGGCAGGAACAGCCAAAGACCACAACTATCTGATGGTGTTCACATCAAAGACCTCCGTCACTCAAGCGAGACTGGACAATAATTCAGTATGTTCTTTCTAATTAGGTGTTGAGATCAATACGCGCTGCCTTTGTCCTCTACATAGCTTTTCTGGATGGGTGGTGGAGGAGACGGACATCTTCCAGAATGAATTTCCACGAAAAGCATTAAATTAATGTGTACATTAATGCAACTATTTAGAAGATCCCTCAGTTCTTTTTATTACACACACACACACACACACACTTCATGCCGCTTTTCAAGGCTATAATTTTAAAAAACAGGAGCCTAAAGTTAGGCTCCAAATTCATATTTAGGTACCTTCCTGATTTTCAAAAATGGCCTCAGGAGCGTGACAATGTAGGATATACCAAAACTGAAGGAAACGCTAAATGAGATTACCTTCTCTAAACTACGCATGTTATTTGGATTCAAGTCACACACAAACACAAATGACAAATGTTGTTCTTATAATGATGATTAAACAATCCTACGTGCTCACTACTTATTTTAAAATAAATATTGGTTTACATACAGAACCTTTGCTAAAGCTCTTATATTCCTACAGTAGCTTCTGCTTGCCAGGGTAAAGCTCTAACTTTTTACTACTGTAAATTATATAGCATTGGTGACCAAATTGAATGACTGATATGTTCACACATGTTCCGTAAGTAGACATAATACATACATTAGTCATGTTGTTGGAAATCATAGAATCACAGAATATCAGGGTTGGAAGGGACCTCAGGAGGTCATCTAGTCCAACCCCCTGCTCAAAGCAGGACCAATCCCCAATTAAATCATCCCAGCCAGGGCTCTATCAAGCCTGACCTTAAAAACTTTTAAGGAAGGAGATTCTACCACCTCCCTAGGTAACGCATTCCAGTGTTTCACCACCCTCCTAGTGAAAAAGTTTTTCCTAATATCCAACCTAAAGCTCCCCCACTGCAACTTGAGACCATTACTCCTTGTCCTGTCATCTTCTACCACTGAGAATAGTCTAGAACCATCCTCTTTGGAACCACCTCTCAGGTAGTTGAAAGCAGCTACCAAATCCCCCCTCATTCTTCTCTTCTGCAGACTAAACAATCCCAGCTCCCTCAGCCTCTCCTCATAAGTCATGTGTTCCAGACCCCTAATCATCTTTGTTGCCCTTCGCTGGACTCTCTCCAATTTATCCACATCCTTCTTGTAGTGTGGGGCCCAAAACTGGACACAGTACTCCAGATGAGGCCTCACCAATGTCGAATAGAGGGGAACGATCACGTCCCTCGATCTGCTGGCTATGCCCCTACTTATACATCCCAAAATGCCACTGGCCTTCTTGGCAACAAGGGCACGCTGTTGACTCATATCCAGCTTCTCGTCCACTGTCACCCCTAGGTCCTTTTCCGCAGAACTGCTGCCTAGCCATTCGGTCCCTAGTCTGTAGCGGTGCATTGGATTCTTCCGTCCTAAGTGCAGGACCCTGCACTTACCCTTGTTGAACCTCATCAGATTTCTTTTGGCCCAATCCTCCAATTTGTCTAGGTCCCTCTGCATCCTATCCCTACCTGCCACCGTATCTACCACTCCTCCTAGTTTAGTATCATCCTCAAATTTGCTGAGAGTGCAATCCACACCATCCTCCAGATCATTTATGAAGATATTGAACAAAACCGGCCCCAGGACCGACCCTTGGGGCACTCCACTTGATACCGGCTGCCATCTAGACGTGGAGCCATTGACCACTACCGTTGAGCCCGACAATCTAGCCAACTTTCTACCACCTTATAGTGCATTCATCCAGCCCATACTTCTTTAACTTGCTGACAAGTCCTTATAAACTCTATTATTTCTCATTTATAATGGCAGGGAATGAGTTATCTATCCTCAATGGATAAGCTAAAATTTAAAACATGAAAATTCTAAGATACACATTTTCTCTTACCCAAAAAATATTGAAAGAAAATGTCAGTATTTTGACCCATATTTTTCATGCACCAGTTAACTAGAAAATTACAGAACCTGAAAAGCTCAGATAAAATTTATCAAGGGGATTAAAACAACACATGCCTCCTCCTGTCAGTAGCTGTGGGATGCTACTGGAATGTGAATTAAGGACTCTCAAGCCTTTGAAAAATGAGGACCTCTGAATTTTTAATTTTGTTAACTAATCATTAGAGAACTGGAAATTGCTGTGTTTCTGACTGTTAGATAGGTAGCTGTCTGCCTAAAGTACATTTTTAATTTTGCACGAGCTGGCCTGTTTCCCAGCAGCATATTGATTTGTTGGACCACTACTTATAGCACCTTGAGCATAATTAAATGTTAAGTCCCTCTTTGATGTGTGCAAAGCCCGACTAAGAGGATTACTAGACATACTGAGGGTGGCTTTCACCCATTTTCTGGTAATTGAACATTGCAATAACATTAAACTTATCTTTACTTAATAAGAATACACATCCATCCTTTGCAATATCTGGTGTCCCTTTAGGTATTGGACAGGGATTGGGGAAAAGAGAGGACATTATAAAGGAATGAAAAAATTATCAAAGAAGGATAAACAATTTTTGAAATAATGTGACACTGAAATAAAATTAAGATATTTTGTAACTATTGAAAGAGCAGGCACCCCACGTCTGCAATGATTTAAATGTCAACTATTACAGAAGTCTCAAAAATACATTTCTATCTGCAAGTCCCAAGGTGAAATGGGATAGCAATTTTTCACTGACATCTCAAAGGGCTTTACTATTTCAGCACTATTTTGCCCACTCTATTCTGAGAAAGGTTCACATTATAAATGAGAGGGGCAGTCTTGTTAAATACAAAGTAGGAATAGTAAAAAGGAGGTAAGAAAGCAGCATAGTCTAGCAGTTTGGGCACAAGTCTGGAAGTCGGAAATGCTGAGTTCTATTCCTGATTCTGCCACCAGTTCATTATATGACCTTGGATAAGTCACTTTAGCTCTGTGCCTCAGTTTCTCCATTTGTAAAGTTGGGACAGTCATTCTGTAAAGTACTTTGGGATCTTTGAGTAAAATATAAGCGAGAAGTATTAACACCGTGCAATAGAAATATTGCTAATATATGCTTTGCTTACCTGCGCATTCCTACCACACATACAAGCCGACTGCTCTCTTCTCAGTTTCCAGCAAAAGATGTAACTGCTTGAGCTCTGTAGTGTGAACTTTTATCTTTCTAAGATTGTACTTTACTAGTTTACCATGAAACACTGTGACAAGTAACTAATAGGACATTTTCCGTACAAAGGGATGCAGTACAGTGTGTGATAAACTATCTTTGCTTTTTACTATATGTGGTCACTAACTTGCTAATCTGCAAAATTTGATGACTCAAGAGATATCCCACTATCAGTGTGGATTCACTGAATTTGTGAAGGCTCAGGAATTAAACACCAGGCTTATTTACCCTCATGGTGTCTCCATTTCCTTTTTCAAATACAACAGCTCACTCAGTACCATATTCTGGGTTACTCACCAACCAGTGATGTTACATGCACACAAAAAGGAAGTTCATTAAATTGTTTTCTTTAGCAATGGTAAAAAAAAAAAAGAACTTCAACTGATACCTGCTAGACATACCAGCCTGTCACTGTTGAATCATTTCACTAGTTATTCAGGGTAAAGCACCCCAAAATTCACCAGAACCAAAGCTTTGAGCCTGCTGGATGATCCAAATGTGTACATTATCGCATCTACACTGTAATGATATGAATACTAAAACTCGTTAAAAATTATACTAAGAGGTGTCCTTTGACATACTCTGTATCAGGAATGGGAAAAGCCTAAAGAACAGCTATTGCTTATGTCAAGAACACAAACTGTTTTTATAACTTTAAGAAACAAAACCCATTGCTTATTAGTTCTGAAGGATTTGAACTTACTGGGTACCGAGTACACCCTTGGCTGTTTGTTACAAGATATTACTACACTCTTTCGTAATTATGCCTTGTTTGCTCAGCAGCTGAAGAGTAAAACATTGAAGGGGTAGATGAATTGCCTTGTGCTATGAGGGGTATCTGACCTGTAGCAGCATTTTTGCATGATAATTTTCTATGCCTTCCCCTCCCCGTACTAATAATAGCTAGAATAGTTCCTTCTACAAAGCATGATATTTTAAAGAACCTATACTATATTTATCTATTTCATCTTGCTGCTATCTGAATTTGACCTTTCTGTGATGAGAACAAGAATGGCACACATTCCTCTCTCTTCCAAGAAAAAAATTACATTCGGTTTTGTAAAAGGGAAGGAACTACAGGCAGTTCCATCTCCTACCAGGGTCTTGTATATTTGTGTTACATAGTTCTTATGAAAGATGGGGTGTTGTCTTCAGCCATACAGCTACCATCCTGTTGGATCTCTCAAATTCAGCAGGGTTGGTATAGGTAGCTATTTGGATGGGAGACTACTAAGACATACAATTAGAGGTACGGGAAGGAAGTAGCGAACCAATGTCCAAACACAATCATAGAAGATTAGGGTTGGAGGAGACCTCAGGAGGTCATCTAGTCCAACTCCTTGCTCCAAGATGTTAGAGGGCAATATACTGCAAGAGGTGGTCTATTTCATCTGAGAGGAGCAACACCTGCAAGAGTCTCAAGACAGAAAAATGGCCACTTTCTGCGGGAGCAGGAGTGTTAACTCTGACATACAACTAAAATCTCTCCCGGGTACTAAAATTCCTCACACAGTCTCATATGGATACTTACTTTTTCTGCACAGCCTTTCCTTGGCTGATGTGTAGCATAAGTGTGTGTTGTTATAGTGCTACTGTACTTCACCCCAGATATCAATCAGTTTCAGTACTGTGTGAAAGTAAATCATACATACAGCATTTAGGGCAACACTCACTAAAGCTGATGCAGGGATGCATAAACTGTATCCTCCCGCATCAGGGAGGCCCCATAAGGCACAGCCTCTCACCCCTCCTCCCCAAGAGATGGCAGCTACAATTTCTGCCAGAGGCTCTCATAAGCCACTCCGGCCTCACTTCACTCCCACCCCCTGAAGTGTAGCCCTCTTGCAGCCTGCCCAATAGTGGGAAAGTTTTGGTTTCTTCGCCCCACAGAAGCTTCTTGGTTATTTAAAGCCCTGTGCCATGGTTTACACTAGTGAATGCCCCTCCCCACATAATTCCGGGCTGAATCTAGCCACAGCATGTATATCAACTGGTTACATTTCTAAATCTCTTCAAGGTCATTTGAAATAGAGGGGAAGCTATTATTATTCAAGCCAGAAAACATAGCTTATTATTACTTGAAGACACCCGTTACCTGAGAGCCAGTATGGAATTATACCGTAAAACTCCTCACTTAAAGTCATCCCAGTTAACCTTGTTTTGTTGTTATGTTGCTGATCAATTAGAGAACATGCTTGATTAAAGTTGCACAATGCTCCCTTATAAAGTTGTTTGGCAGCCTTCTGCTTTGTCCACTGCTTGTAGAAAGAGCAGCCTGTTGGAGCTAGTAGTGGGGGCTTGGAACGAGGGTGAACTGGCAGCCCCCCATCAGTTCCCCGCTCCACTAAGTTCCCTGTACAGCAGCCACCCAGCAGGCTATTATTTGCCTGCAGGTCAGCTGTCCCTCCCCACACTGTGTGTGCTGCTCCTGCCCTCTGCCTTGGAGCTGCTCCCGGGAGCCTCCTGCTTGCTGTGCAAGGGGGGGCAGGGGGAAGAAGGGGGCTAATGTCAGGGTGTCTCCCTTCCCTCTGCTCCTGCCCCCCGCTCCTTCTGCCCCCCATCTCCATAGAGCAGGATTGGGACACTACAGGGCTCAGAATGGAGGGAGCTTGCTGGCAGCAGCTGCTGTCTCAACTTGCTGATCTACTTAAAAAGGCAGTGTACTTAGAGTGGGGTTAGAGTACTTAAAGGGGAAATGCGCATCTCTCTCTCACACACGTGGTGTGTCTCTCTGTTTCTCTCTGACATGCTGTCTCCCCTCCCTCCAATCATGCTGCCTTGTAGAGTGTGAGACTATGTTAACAACGTGTTAACCCTTGAGAGCTCAGCTGCTTGCTAGTTCATCATTTAGAAGTAAGGCATTCCCTGGGAAATATCCCACCCTCTTCCAACCTCTGACTTCACCACCTCAACCAAGCTTCACAATCATGCTGTGTACAGTATTAAATTGTTTGTTTAAAATTAAATATATATATATATATATATATATATATAGCTTTTTGTCTGATGAAAAAAATTTCCCTGGAACCTAACTCCCCCTATTTACATTAATTCTTATGGGTTTCAGAGTAGCAGCCATTTTAGTCTGTATCCGCAAAAAGAACGGATTAGAGCATAAGCTTTCGTGGGCTACAGCCCACTTCATCGGATGCATAGAATGAACATATAGTAAGCCTCTCACAGTTTGTATGGCAACTTCCAACTTATCTGTATGTGTATATCTATCTATCTATATGTTCCATTCTATGCATCCGATGAAGTGGGCTGTAGCCCACGAAAGCTTATGCTCTAATAAATTTGTTACTCTCTAAGGTCCCACAAGTACTCCTGTTCTTTTTATTAATTCTTATGGGGAAATTCGATTCGCTTAAAATCGTTTCGTTTAAAGTAGCATATTTCAGGAACATAACTACAACGTTAAGCGAGGAGTTATTGTATTAGATTCCTCTCTAAAACATCATGAAAATATGGATACAATTTGGTTAAACTGTGAAGCTATATACAGTCAGGATTATTAGGTTGATAGGAGAATTAGTAGACGATATCTCCTAACACCAAATCAAAACTGTGAAGGCTTCTGTCAAATACAGTTTCCTGTGTGTTTTTCTTCTACAGACATGACTGCCAGGGATTATTTACATGTGATTCATCATATATTTTTAAAGACCTCTTGCTGGACATATCAGAATTGTAATGTCTTTGAGGCTGGAAAGCACGCTATTAGAATTACAGGTAAAAAGAAGAGAAATGGTGCCAAGGGATACTTAGAATGAACAAGAAAAAACAGCTGAGGGTCAAGAATCTTCATGTATAGCACATGTTTAAAGAATGGTTGAATTGTTAAGTGCCAGAGATATAGAAAATGCAGTGGATAGGTCTATTTTAAGGAGTTGAGTGATAACCTAAAGCAGTTAAACAAAGAAAAACCACCCATCTTTAGCTAACTGGTTCAGAACTAAAGATATTGCTATTTGTTTTACATTATCAGCAATTATTTTTTAATAAATTAAAATTGTCTAGCAAGCAGGTGAAGATGTTCTATGCTGCTTTCTTGAGGACTTGACAGTAATTCATAGAAGGTGATAATGGAAAGGTCAGAGTCATAAGATGGCTGAATAGTAGCTCTTTGCTGCTGAATGATTCTGTCTTGTAGCAAATGATGCTTACAGGTTTCAAAACAAGAGAATGTCCCAAGACAGAGCTGAGGTGTAAAAAAGGATGAAGTTTCTTGTTGTTAAGGATATTTTCCCTCTAAACCTCGCAGATTAAAAACATGAACCTCTAAGAGAAATGCCTTGGTACTAAACACTTCAAATACGGATAGTCACTGATAAAATGAGCTTGTTTTAAAGTCTAGTTTTTTTAACATGGATAACCAACTAAAACCTTATTCGTGGGCTAAAAACTAGAACAGACTGGTGCCACATAGCAGGTATTGTAAAGTTTCAGGAAAATAAAGACACAGCTTTCATATGATTGTAGTCCAGTACCTCTAACTCTAATCACCGTGCAGTCCCTGGGAGTTACTCTAGCCATATTTGGCTAGAAGTGCAAAATACTACCACTGCCTAGAACACCAGGGTTCAAGGCAAAACATGAGCCAGATGGGAATGGAAGCATTTTAGAGATCATACTTGCAAGAACTCAGACTGCATGCTGCATTGTTTTCAAGAACATCTATGTGGGTAGCAATAAGAGGATATTGCTGCTTTGATGGTGGCCATGATTTAACTGGGACTTGGTCCTGCTTCGAGCAGGGGGTTGGACTAGATGACCTTCTGAGGTCCCTTCCAACCCTGATATTCTATGATTCTATGAATCTCTCTAGTCTGTAGTGGACAACCACAATGCAACTGGGACTGACTCAACAGCAGAAAGTTGGGATTTTACCTGGGGAAAGGGCAGCGTAGGACAAATAACTGAAATGCAAAAGACCTTCAAATTGACTGAACTCCATGCTTCATTATTTTGAACTGGTGAGAATCCATCTGACAGACATCACCAGATAGCATGCATTTGTAACTGCCTATATGGTTCATACTACACAACTGACAAAGTTACATCATACAGTTTTTAAAAGAGAAACATGGTAATACGTTATCATTTAATGTTAGAGTAAATAATAATACCTTTGTCTCAGGCCAACAGGCTTTGAGAACAGCATGAGTTCTGAAGAACACAAGTAGCCTGCTATCCTCATCACTGAGATGAAATGCTTGCTCCATAATCTGCAACACCTTAATGCGGGGCTTCACTGGCAAGGAGTCATCACCACAGAAAGGTCTCAACCACTCCAATAGATCATCTGAAGAAACTAGTTTCTCCCTGTAATCCAAATAAAATGGTTCAGCTTTAATTAATATTTAGTCATTTTAATCCAAATTCTAAAGACATTATCACTGATAGTCACATAAGAAACATGTCCTGTGTTTAGTTGTGAACAATTTTAATGGGAACACTGTAAACTCTAATTCTGATTGTGGCATAAGCCCCTGTGAGTTAGACCTACCTGAACACAACCACAGAGATTCAGTGCCTCTGAATTGCATTTTCTTCTGTATTATTGATTATGTTACTTGGTCATATATTTGACTACCTTGAAATAGAGACTGTAAACCTGTAGAACTTAACCCACTCTGCTTTTTATGAACCTGAAAATAAATTAAGGAGTTCTCAAATGATATTAATTGCATGCCGACTTCACTATCATGCCATTCTGATTTTAAGAAACAGAACTACAAGATCAATGAAAAGGACTGTTCTAGGATAAGTGACAATATAGATGATCATGCATTAGGAGAAAAAATAGGAGAAGAAATTGATCATGTTCAAAAATGAGTCTTGTTGGGAAGAGAATTCATATACATCCATCCTGCAAACATCAAATGAAACACACATCCACTACATCTATTTAAATAGATACACCCTCAGTTAAAAATCCATTCTAAGTTCTTTAAATTTTCCTACATGAATCAGTTTTAAGGGTCATCACAGAGGAATCATGAAGAACCAGCTATACATAAAAACACTATTTTCTAAACCGTAAGAGTTTAATCAGGGAATATTATGTCTTCCTAGCACATAGACAGAAAAACATATTCCAATATTTAACATAATATGAACAAAGAGAAATGAAACTTCTCAAGCATTTACTAATCTCATGAAGGAATTGTTTTTTCATGATTCCATTCCAAATGAGGCCATTCCAATAGTTGTAATACAAAATGTAAAAAGTAAACAGATAAAAGGGGACACATAATACTTTGAATATTGATGGTCAGAGTCTATGAACACAATTTCTAATAATTTTGATAATTTGAGGGGTTTTGATATTAAAAATAATTGTATTTTAAATAAATGTAATAATAAAACCAACATTAAAACTCTGTGCTTCCTTGTTCATGCCCATTGGCTTGGAATGGGCTCACCTTATCAGGAGATCTCACCAATGCAACGCCTCCCCTAGCCTGGCCGACAAAAATGGTATGCACCATGCACAACATGCATACAGCTGGGCTGTGGGTGCCCTTGCACAGGGACCCCAGCAGTGGTCAATAACATCCTCGCATGACCATATCACTGTTTATCAGACCCAAGTGATTAGTAACACAAACAATGTTCCCAGTTTTTAAATGTAACTGCAAAATTAGTAGAATTAAGCCTGATTTAATAATTTTGTAATTACATTAAAAAATCAGGAGTCTTATGGAAAGTTTGGGGCGGGGAGGGGTGCCATCTCTGCCCTTCCCATCCAAAATACTACATCTCCAGCTCCCACTGGCTTACAAGGGACAGGCAGGTTGAGTGCTTTGGGGGATCTCAGCTATCCCATCATCAAACAAGAAGAGAGAGACTCTTTTAGGTAGGCCAGTCCCCAAACCCTTTAGGGCTTTACAGGTGAAAATTAAGGGCTAATATGTAATTTAGAACACAGTAGTGCATTTTGTCATTGTGAATAATTAAATCATTGATATGGCACAAAAACTACAGAAACATTCATTTCAAATAGTGAAGATAAGATATAGCAACAGTGACTGAATTCATTATGTTTTAAAAAACAGCTGAAGCATCATATAAAAATTAAATTGGAGAAAACACTGTTTAGAAATAATCCTCGTTCTTTTAAACATATTTTCGGTATTTTTCTAGGTTAATTATTCCTAAAGGTATTTACATAAAAGCTTCCCCTCTTCTCTGTTGGCCTCAGCTGCCCTGCTACAGATATCCATGCGCACTGAAAAATGGTTTTAACATGCGTCTTATTCATCTGAGCATGGCTTGGATTAATGCTTCTGCTGTTTACTAAGCAGTAATGGAGTCTTCTCATGCATTTCTACCCTAAACTACATTAGACGACATTTTTGTTTTTTTGTAATCCTTTCATTTTGAAATATTTAAATTAGCTAATGTTATTACAATTATCAAAGAGCCAATTCAATATTCTTTCATGAGAATCTACAGATTATTTTAGTCTAACAAATCTATGGTTGTCAATGAACACCAGTGTCTGTTCCTAGTGGGGGGAGGATGCTAAGAATGTATATGTAGGAGACACATAGCACATTTTTTTACAGAACTTAAATCTAAAATGATCAAATTCTGTTATCTATCCATTTATGCTTTCAGCTAGTTTTCAGTTCAGTTGGCAGCGTTCATACTCAAGTTAATTTGAATTAATTTTTCAAACGAGATTGAGACACTACCATTTACTTTAATAAACCCAACACATATCACATCTACAGTACTGTGTTCCCTTCAATTGCACCACAATTCAAAACTAAGGTTGTAGAAATATCCAGTCACTTTTTTTAATGCTTGAAAAGAAACACTCATGTCATTTGCATAGTTTCTGGATCTTCCCTGAAAGGTAATTAGCTTGGCATCAAACTTTCCCCCTCTTTTAATATGATCTTTGTATCTTAAAAGCCATTTACAGATAGGTACCTAGGTCCCCTTGAGAACTCACTCTGCTGAACGAGTGTAAATTAAAAGTGTGAAAATTAAAAGTGACTGTTGGAACATTTCTCAAAAGTTAGGCAAGCACACGTCTCAATTTTTTGACTTTTTTGAAACAGAAGCTTTGTGCTTTGCTGTCTTAATAGCTGAAGTATAAGGAGGTAAGGAAGTGTGTTTAAATGAATCTGAGTAATCTTTTCCATAGTCACATTGATCTTCACAATTGATTATTGTTTAAATGCCACAATGTTAGCAGTGTACACAAACTGAGACTCCAGACAGCTCCTTTCAAAAGAAAACAGTTCAAATTAGCATTGAATAGGGTGGTTTGTCACAATCTGTGTTATAACAATTTTTTTTTTGCTCCAAATTTAAATCAAAATAATCTCTGGACTAACAAAAATGGAAAATTTCACCCACAAATGAATTTTAAAAAGAGCAATCCCAAAACAGGTTGGACAATGTAGAGTGCTATTATGGGAATTGCATTTGAAGCTTAAACTACACAGTGAACCATTGCACCCATTACAGTGATATGTCTGTGAAGCAATGGGAAAGGGGATGAAGCCTCTTGACCAGAAGTGTTGCTGCAACTAAGGACTCATGTGAGGTGGGACTGATGTTAAAAAACAGGAGAAAGTATAGGAACCTGGACCATTTCTACAGCCCCATGCAAAACAGGCCCAATCATATGGGGAGGCCAATTTGTGTGTTATTGAGATGACAAACTGGCAATTCTGCCATCTAACTGGAATCAAGTAAGTATTCTGTGCGTGGGAGGGAGGAGGTGGAGACAGACTGGGAGGGAGTTTGCTGAACAAAATTAAATGAAAGCTACATAAGCTAAATATGTATTTAATATGTAAATATTGCGCGGGCATGTAGGACTGAAATCAGGAAGGCTACATCACACCTGGAGTTGCAGCTAGCGAGAGATGTTAAGAGTAACAAGAAGGGTTTCTTCAGATATGTTGGCAACAAGAAGAAAGTCAAGGAAAGTGTGGGCCCCTTACTGAATGAGGGAGGCAACCTAGTGACAGAGGATGTGGAAAAAGCTAATGTACTCAATGCTTTTTTTGCCTCTGTCTTCACGAACAAGGTCAGCTCCCAGACTACTGCACTGGGCAGCACAGCATGGGGAGGAGGTGGCCAGCCCTCTGTGAAGGAAGAAGTGGTTTGGGACTATTTAGAAAAACTGGACGTGCACAAGTCCATGGGGCCGGATGCGTTGCATCCAAGAGTGCTAAAGGAATTGGCGGATGTGATTGCAGAGCCATTGGCCATTATCTTTGAAAACTCATGGCGATCTGGGGAAGTCCCGGAAGACTGGAAAAAGGCTAATGTAGTGACAATCTTTAAAAAAGGGAAGAAGGAGGATCCTGGGAACTACAGGCCAGTCAGCCTCACCTCAGTCCCCGGAAAAATCATGGAGCATGTCCTCAAGGAATCAATTCTGAAGCACTTAGACGAGAGGAAAGCGATCAGGAACAGTCAGCATGGATTCACCAAGGGAAAGTCATGCCTGACTAATCTAATTGCCTTCTATGCTGAGATAACTGGTTCTGTGGATGAAGGGAAAGCAGTGGATGCTTTATTCCTTGACTTTAGCAAAGCTTTTGACATGGTCTCCCACAATTATTCTTGTCAGCAAGTTAAAGAAGTATGGGCTGGATGAATGCACTACAAGGTGGGTAGAAAGTTGGCTAGAATGTTGGGCTCAACGGGTAGTGATCAATGGCTCCACGTCTAGTTGGCAGCCGGTATCTAGCAGAGTGCCCCAACAGTCGGTCCTGGGGCCGGTTTTGTTCAATATCTTCGTTAATGATCTGGAGGATGGTGTGGATTGCACCCTCAGCAAGTTTGCAGATGACACTAAACTGGGAGGAGTGGTAGATACGCTAGAGGGTAGGGATAGAATACAGAGGGAACTAGACAAATTGGAGGATTGGGCCAAAAGAAATCTGATGAGGTTCAACAAGGATAAGCGCAGAGTCCTGCACTTAGGATGGAAGAATCCAATGCACCACTACAGACTAGGGACCGAATGGCTAGGAAGCAGTTCTGCAGAGAAGGACCTACGGGTGACAGTGGACGAGAAGCTGGATATGACTCAACAGCGTGCCCTTGTTGCCAAGAAGGCCAGTGGCATTTTGGGGTGTATAAGTAGGGGCACTGCCAGCAGATCAAGGGACTTGATCGTTCCCCCCTATTCGACATTGGTGAGGCCTCATCTGGAGTACTGTGTCCAGTTTTGGGACCCACGCTACAAGAAGGATGTGGAGAAATTGGAGAGAGTCCAGCGAAGGGCAACAAAAATGATTAGGGGTCTGGAACACATGACTTATGAGGAGAGGCTGAGAGAACTGGGATTGTTTAGTCTACGGAAGAGAAGAATGAGGGGGGATTTGATAGCTGCTTTTAACTACCTGAAAGGTGGATCCAAAGAGGATGGATCTAGACTGTTCTCAGTGATAGCAGATGACAGGACAAGGAGTAATGGTCTCAAGTTGCAGTGAGGGAGGTTTAGGTTGGATATTAGGAAAAACTTTTTCACTAGGAGGGTGGTGAAACACTGGAATGCGTTACCTAGGGAGGTGGTGGAATCCCCTTCCTTAGGGGTTTTTAAGGTCAGGCTTGACAAAGCCCTGGCTGGGATGATTTAGTTGGGGATTGGTCCTGCTCTGGGCAGGGGGTTGGACTAGATGACCTCCAGAGGTCCCTTCCAACTCTGATATTCTATGATTCTAAACTAGAAAAAGGCACTCACTCTCAAATAAGAGTGTCCACATGGGGAGCTGTACTGGTATAATTACAGTGGTATAGTTATACTAGTAATTTATTGAAGTATTCAATGCCTAATAGACCTGGTATTTATGGGATTGAAATTTAAATTCCATTCTGTGCTAAGGATGGACTGGCTGATTCTCAGACCCCAGCACTAACTACTATAGAGAAGCCACAATCTGTCATGCACCATTCTCTTGACCTCAAATTCTCTGTACAAACACTGATGAACAAGAAGCTAAAGCCAAGAAATGCATGGAGAGTCTGTCAGTTTTCCTAACATTCAGGACACAGATTATATATGTCTCTCTTTTGTACTGTGTATTCCTAAACTCATCTATAAGTGTGGCTATTCGTGATGGACTATTACTTGAAGCACTCAATACTGCTCTAACTCAAGTCAATGAGAATTTTTCCACCATCTTAAATGGGAGGAGTAGGTATATGCCTCAGTGCTATAACCAGGTTCTCTGGTATTGCCATTTAACATTTTACCTCTGCTTCTGAAAATCATTGCGTGTTTTGGAGTTTCCTATAATATGAACTTAAAGAGAAATATAGGATTATGAAGTTTTTAAAGCATTTATTATACAGTTTTGGTCTGTTTGGTTTTTGTAGTATTTGGATTTTTTTTCCCTGTGACATGGGTATTAAGCCCATGATGGAGTGGCTTATATATCAAAGATGTGTATGAGCCATAGTAAAAATGCTTGCAAAAACACATGGAAAGAAATAATGCACAGTGGATCATCTTTGAACTGCAGTTTCATGTTAGGCTGTTTGGGATTAAAAACAAACAAAGTTGTCATAGATTATGGAAGTAAAAACTGGCAATAGTTTAATTTATCTAGCCATTTTTAGCATAGCCAATTCTCAGCTCTAATCTGGACACCTGAAGACACACACTGCTCACTGAATTTATCAAAGTGCTAAACAGGAGGTGGAAGTGAGGATCCTACTAGACTCTGTTTTCTCAGTTGCTGGTCTGTTGCTGCTGTCTGCCAAGGACAGGGTCTAAAGCAGGGGTTCTCAAACTGGGGTCGGGACCCCTCAGGGGGTCACGAGGTTATTACATGGGGGGGGGCGTAGCTGTCAATCTCCACCCCAAACTCCGCTTTGCCTCCAGCACTTATAATGGTGTTAAACATATAAAAAAGTGTTTTTAATTTATACGGGGAGGGGGTCACACTCAGAGGCTTGCTATGTCAAAGGGGTCGCCAGTAAAAAAGTTTGAGAGCCACTGGTCTAAAGCCACTTATTGCTCAGTTCAGATCTTCTACAACTAAGCTGAGCTGGGCGCAGCTAATGTTCCCTGCTCAGCATGCCCCGACCTGCCCTTATATGGAGTTGCTCAACAATGGGCCTTAAGTATGGGTATGTCTAGAAAGCAGCAGGGAAGTGTGATTCCCAGAGCCTGTAGACAGACACTTTCTAGTTTTAATCAAACTAGCACCTACAAATAGTAGTGTGGCTGTGGCGACATGGGCTGCGGCTAGGGCTAGGAACTCAAAAACAATCCTGCCTGACCCCTGAGGTATTTACTGGGGCAGCTAGCCCAAGCTGCAGCATGTGCTACCATGGCCCCACTGCTCGTTTTAGACACTAGCTCAAACAGAACTAACAAGTTTACGTTCACCTCTGCTAGAAATCACCTCTCAGCTGCTGTGGACACATACCTTAATGCAGTGGTTCTCAAACTTTTGTACTGGTGACCCCTTTCAAATAGCACGCCTCTGAGTGTGACCCCCCCCTTATAAATTAAAAACACTTTTTTATATATTTAACACCATTTATAAATGCTGGAGGCAAAGCTGGGTTTGGGGTGGAGACTGACACGTCGTGACCCCCCACGTTATAACCTCGCGACCCCCTGAGGGGTCCCGACCCCAGTTTGAGAACCCCTACCTTAATGTGTATTGGGAGAGGACGGGGGAGTTCTGCCTCTTCCCCATGCACAGTGTTACTTCAGATAAGCAATTCGCAAAAGCCCTGGCTCAGCACTTCTTTCAGGGATCAGTTCTCTCAGCTAACAAGTGAAATTATGGGGACCAATGAAAAGATGTGAGATTCCCCCTATCACCAAAGTCAGCGAAAAACCCCATCACATTGAATTATAAAAGCTCACAAACATATATCTGACTTAAGTTTCTTTTTCGTTTAACTCCATAAGACCACTTTTTTTTTGTTTGGTATACTACATTTTCCATCTCAAACTGAGATTTGTATGCCGTGTTTCAGTCCAGAATAAATTTTAAGGCTGACGTATCATGAAAGTGCTGACACACCAGAAGAGTAGCAATGCTAAGAGAACCAATAAAATGATAAATAACATTGGCAGGACACTAAAGTGTACAGACCTTACCTTCCCCACTGCTTCATGCCTGCTGCTTCTGGTTATGGCTTAGTCAAAAATAGGTATAGCGCTAATGAGTGTTGTACAGCAAACAGATGAGGATCGATTCAGAATTAAGTAAAGCCTTTTTTTTCCCCCTAGAGTGGGAGTTATTAACAGGGAACTGGATAGGTGGGAGAGCTTTTTTTTTTTTAATGTAACTAATGGATTGTGAAAGTCGTTCAGAGAATGAATTTCCAGGAGCTACAATCAAGGAATTCTTGATGGCAGATCCTAGGGTTTGGAATAAATTCCCAGTGGGATTCTGTCACTTTTATAGCAGGATGCAAAATGGACCTTTTTGTTCAGATGCTTTTCCAACAAAATGTTGCAATCCCCACTGGTAATTAGGCTCTTGGCTCTAGTCCTTTCAGTAAGTATAGTTTGATAATTGCAAGGGGTTGTGGAATATAGTATGCTTTTCTTTTAAATTATACAAAAGTCTAGTACTACTAATAGGTGTCGTATAATGCATGTGAGAAATAAATCCATTGTATACACCTTTGCAGAAAAATATCCACATTCGTTACTGTACCTTGTCATAGCATTGTGACCAAAAAATCTGACAGTGTTAGCAAAAGGATTCCTCAGATGTATTGTAGCCCATAGGACTAGCCTACTATATCATAGCCTGTCTTTATTTACTGGTTTGAGTTATATTATTATATTTGGCTTATATTTTTATATTAAATAACTTTAGTAAACATTACTTCATTATATTTGGCTGTAACGCAAGGAACCTACTGGCCTGTATCCTGTACGATTAGCTAAAGCAAGTTAGCATAAGTATTTGTAACCTTTAGCATAGATAAATGGCTTACCAGTTACCCTTTAGATTTTAGGGAATTTAATGTGCTTATCAAAGATTTTTGCGACCTACAGGTAACTACAAGGTACACCGCAAGAACATGGAAGTAATGGTCCAGGTCAAAGGTAACAGGTTTTGAGAATGAGATAACTGGCATTAATATGTATGGCTACGCTGTTAATATGTATGAATACGCTAGCCTCTGGAGTAAGTGTACCCTAAGATTATATGGGTGAGGAAATAAGATTTGGGCATGGAATGTTGGGCACTGACATGAATATTCAGGAGAGTGCAAAGACCCTACAAAAAGGGCAAAACCACCATGTGAAGGGGTACTCTATCCAACTAGTTTAGTTCCCTTTTGTTCTTTTTGTCTTTAGCTTTTCGCTTAGCTTTTTCAATACAACAGCTACTCAACACTTGACCCTTCTCAAAAACCACCATCTTGACCACCATCTTGGACACTGACGAACTTGAAGCATCGGACTCATTTGTCATACCAGAGACAAGGCTGATCCTCTGTCTCCCATCACCAGGTCCACTCAGGAAGGGTGAGAGTCTGCTAATCTAAGCAGCTTTTGTAAGGAATGATACCGTAAGTATCCCTAGAACTCTATTATTTCTTTTTGATTCTGTGGTTTTGAGCTTTGATAACTTTTTCCTTTATTTTAATAAAAATCTCTAAAGTTCAGCTTTGTTCTCAGCATGAGAATTCTAGCCACACACCCTGAGGGTCCTTACAAAATATTGAACTCTCTACATTTAATTCTGTGTAGCCTGATTTCAGGACAAGAACCTGATTATTTTCTGGTCAGATCATGGGCGAGCCTATAACAATATACAACCCACTAAAAATCAGGTTAACAGCATTCATATACATTCTTACCCCTTTTCAGCACTTGCGTGGACTGCAGAAACAATCCCTTCCAGGATCTGAAGTGGGTCTTTTATCAAAGTACATTCAGCACCCTTGTCACTGTTAAAAGAATCGAACAAAACCAGTTTATACAAAAACCATGATTATTTTAGAATAAAGGTTTCTGGACGCAATATCTAATTTTGTCTGTACACCTGAAGGTCATTTATGAATATTCAATAAATGTGACAACTTTAGCAGTGTCCTTACTTGATTAGTACCTTTTATCTCTGTGTCATATGTGATGTGAGGAGCAAAAATGGAAATAAACAACAGGAGAAAACAACAGAACTCAAATGCACTTTAAGGGAAAAACCTGGAGAGTTGAAATGGCCTGGAACATTTGGTATTCTTCAGAATGCCCATTTCAAACCTGGCCCAGGTGAAAAATTACAGAAATGCATTGGCAAAATCTGCAGGGTAACATGATTCAGTGTGGGTATCTTCCTCCACTGATTATTAATAGACTAAAGGCTATGCACAAAATGTGTCACCATACTTACTCTTCAAGAATCAGTCTGCCTATGATTAAATACAATAATTATGAATCATGTCTCCAGTCAGGGAATTTCCACAGTTGGGACACACTACATGTCAGAAGATGATAAAAGTTGGAGTGGCTGTTGTTAGCTACTTATCTAAAGATAAAAGTTGCAGTACTCTTTAAACGTTTGTCTTACGGAATGAAACTTCAAATCTTTTCATATGAAGTCTAGAGAAATAAACATGAAAAATGACTGAATACTTACGGGGAAACTGAATTACACTAGCACTTTAAGCCTCAAGTCTCTTTTCATACAAACTGTTATAAGGACACTGATGGTTAAGCTGACCTGTCTATTTTAGGGTGGCTCATTTTAGTTTTTAAGAACTAAGGATGCTAGACAAATGCTTCCAAAATTGGTTTGCTAAGAACAACTCAACCACCAGAGATAGATTATACCCTCCCTTCAATTCATCAGGACAGTACAGTTATTGTATCATTAGAGTAAGTGTCAGCCTTTTGCTATACCAGAAAACTATGGCTTCCTACTAATTCAAAAAATGTCAAAGGCATCAATGACTGCTCCGCCAAAGATGAGATAACCCAAAGAGTATCAGATACTGCAATATGCAGAGGAATAATTACAGCGCTTTTCACATTTACCCTTAGAGTTATGGTAGTTTCTACAACCTTGTAATTTATGCAACTGCAGCGGGACAATATGTGCTCTGGCTAAGAAAATAACTACTCTACACAGGTGACCCTTGAGGAAAGTATAGACGTGCAGGTTTTGAAACCTTAGCAGATTTTCTTCTTTGATGTTGATTAGTAGTCACAGTCTATGTCAATAGCATTGGATCAGTAGATTAAAAATGACTGAATGGCAAAAAACTACATTAATGCAGAGTTAAAGTTGTTTGGTGGCATGCCATCCCCTTGCAGAATGATGAGTTAAACAAAACTCAAACTTCTGAAAATCAGGAAATGCAGAGTTAAGGTTGCCCTCTACCAGCAATGCCCTGATTACACCCTGTTAATACTCATATCTTTACTCTGCCAAAACCACAGGTGCTTAATGTTAGGGGGCTTATTCCTTCACTCACTTACTGGTCCTTCTCGCATGAACAGAGAGCAACAATACCCTAAGTCCAAAGGTGCAAACAATTTGATGTTTATTGGGGCGAACTTCCAGCAAGCATGATTCCAGTTTCCTTCCTTAGTGTCCCCCTTCCCAGCTCTGACGCCACAGAGCCTTACACCTGTGTCCCTGTTCCCATTCCTGCCCTTAGCCAAACATGAGTCCAATTTCCTTACTCCCATTCCCTTTTCCCATTTCCCCCTTTAGCAAAACATGATTCCAATTTCCTTACCCCCCATTCCCTGTTCCCATTTCCCCCACCCCCCTCACTTCCTGATTGACTGCAGACTATATAGTAAAACTTGAGTTCTGCTTAGCTATACCTTAACCAATCATTTTCCTGAAATTTAACTAACCAATCCTAACATATTGTAACATGATTATGTAACCAATTATATCCCACCACTTTAATTAGTTTACACCCAGCAAAGTTAATTATACAGCAGACAGGAACAATCACAGAACCAGACAGAGATTATACAGACAAACAATAGCAAAGTGAAAAGGAGTACTTGTGGCACCTTAGAGACTAACCAATTTATTTGAGCACAAGCTTTCGTGAGCTACAGCTGACTTCATCGGATGCATACTGTGGAAAATACAGAAGATGTTTTTATACACACAAACCATGAAAAAATGGGTGTTTATCACTACAAAAGGATACAATTAACTTAGGCTTGAATAGAGCCTGGGAATGGTTGAGTCTTTATAAAAAGTAACCTATTTCCCCTTGTTTATCCCCCTCCCACTGTTCCTCAGACGTTCTTGTTAAACCCTGGATTTGTGCTGGAAATGGCCCACCTTGATTATCATACACATTGTAAGGAGAGTGATCACTTTAGATAAGCTATTACCAGCAGGAGAGTGGGGTTGGGGGGGGGGGGGCGGGGGGGAGAGAAAACCTTTTGTAGTGATAAACACCCATTTTTTCATGGTTTGTGTGTATAAAAACATCTTCTGTATTTTCCACAGTGTGCATCCGATGAAGTGAGCTGTAGCTCACGAAAGCTTATGCTCAAATAAATTGGTTCTACGGTGCCACAAGTACTCCTTTTCTTTTTGCGAATACAGACTAACACAGCTGTTACTCTGAAACCTGTCAATAGCAAAGTGGGAACTATAATGACAAAACAATACAGAAGTGAAGATTTCACATCCCAGCTATTGATAAGTGAGTTCTTGCCAGACAGGATGCTATCAAATTAAGTTTCCTTTTACATTTTCTGGACACTTCCCTTTCTCTAGAGGTGATAGGCACTATCAGAACAGGACTGTATTCCTAACAGCCCAATAGCACCTTATTTCAATGTGACTAGTTTGGAATGTAAGGATGTGACCGTTCACTTCCCAGCTTATGGCTGCCTCTGCTGCTTAGCCAAAGGCCTTAGCCTAAGAAGAGGGCCTCAGACTGTAACAGTAAGAGAAGGACCTTACACCGGCAGACAGTGATTTTGATTCTTTCTTTTATACCTCTATAACTAGCCAAGTGATAAGAATACACCTAAATTCTTCGAGTACAGGCCTTTACCAACAGGCCTGAATATCTATATCCTAACACTTAAATGTATAAATTTTTCACCTCCTTTTACCACTCATTCCTTCTAATCTACAGGATTCCATCTGACACTGTTATAGGACAAAAAAAGGTTGAAATCTTCCTCCTCCCCTCCTCCTTTGAGAAATGTCTTGATAAACACATACGACACTGGCCTGTAAGATTCAGGAGGTTCCAGATCCTGGCATATACACTTAGCCAACTGCCCAGAAAGAATACCACATGTGTACAACTGAAAAATCACTTCACAGCCTTTTAAAACTCTCTTACACTTAAAGCATACCATCTTAACTTCCACTTCCACTTAACCATCATTAAAGTATTAGTCCTCTCATATTCTAGTTCACTGCTGACAATGTCCTTTGTAATAAAAGCCCTATTTCCTGATACTGACATAACCTGCACAATTCTGCAAAGAAATGATGAATACTGCATCCTAAAGGTACATACGCACCTCTTTCCTTTCATCATGTGAGAGGGTGTGAAACACCCATCTCCTCATATCAAATCACAGCTCTGTCACACACCTCAAAGTAATCACAAACACATCTCTACAAAACAGAGCTAATTAGTGCCTCCACTAATCAATCCAGCTACACGTGACACTGACCACACTTTAGCTTGAGTACATGTTGATAATAAATGCTTAGACTGCTCGCATATCCCAGCTCACTACTGACAATAGCCCTAGTAATACCCCGTCCCATGCCCTGCTAATTATATAATGTGTGTAGAGCTTCTGTTTCTCAGAGTTTTTAATTTCAATTTTTAGGCTTATTTTTTAGCATTTTTTGCATTCTATGTAGATGTTCAGAAGTCAGAGTTTCAAGGATCTCTTGTATACTGTAATGAGAAGATTTTTTTTTTCAGGTACTTCCCAAAATTCTTGTCTACTTAATTTTTATTACAGGTATAAAAAATGCTCTAGATGATTCGTTTAAGCTTCACATCCTCGTTATTGAACCCCTGGTTGGTGTATTTGTCCCTACTGCGCTTTAACATAGTACTTTTTCATACAGCACTATGTTAGAGCACTCCAGGGAATCTTTAGTGTGAAACAGCAGGATCTACACGGACCAGTTAAAGTGCAACATGTTAGTGTGCTTTAGAAATCACACCCCCAAAGTCCACATTACTGCTCTGGATAGACAATCCCTTAGCTATAAGCCAAGCAGCAGTGACATTTACCTATATAAACAAACTGCACTGTGAAAGGGATGAAGTCAACATGAATTGAGTAACCATTTCTGGTGTTTATTGGATAAATGCTAATTTCATTTTTCTCATATCGGGGATGTTTTATCAGCGTATGAGTTATAACCTAAAATCAGAAGCCCTAAACGTACACAGTTCTGCACTGAAATGATGCATACTAGATCCTGAAGGTTCACATGCAGTCCTTTCTTTTTGCTTTCACACATCAGCAGGTACAAAACTCAGATCTCATATCACACTTACAGCTCCTTAAATCACAAACGCACCTTTACCAAGCAGGAGCAACTATTGCCTTCATCAGTTCTTTTAGGTACACCTAACATGCTGATTGCACCTTGAGTGTATGCAAGTAATTCCCATTGGTTACTGCCTATTGCAGGGGAACAGAAGAAAGGCGGCATGGGCAAACAGTTTTGTTTTCCTTTTTGTCCTATAATAGTGTTCGATGGAATCCTGTGAGTGAGAGTGAATGGCTTGTAAAGGGAGGTGAAGAGCTTGTACATTTCAGCAACTGTGGGCTTGGCAGAGTAAAGGTATGTGTGTTAATAGAGTGTAACTGCTGAAAGAGGACAGAGTTAAGGTTGCAAAAGCATCCTTAACTCTGCATTTCCTGACGTTCAGAAGTTTGAGCCTTGCTCAACCCAGTGTTCTTCAAGGGGATGATATACCTTAACTTTGAACTAATGTCGGGTTTTTTGCCATTCAATTTCATAGGTCTATTTATTTATTTATTTTTCCCAAACAGAAAAAGATACATTGCTGGTAGGAATTAGCTGTAATTTCGGCAGTTGTAGATATCATGTCCCACAAGCTTGTTACTGAACCAGCTATCCTTCCCTCCCAACACGCACACGTCAGCTGGCTTGGGCACACCTTGCCAGCCATGCCCTTGACCCATTCACTGCATTCCCCCTCCAACCTGGCCCCTCCCCACTACTGTACCTAGGGGCTCACCGCCCCCACATCACAAGCAGGGAATGGATTTCCAGGAAGTCTTTACTTCCTCGTATACAAAGATCTCTATTGCTGTCACTACCTCCCTTCTATAACTGACTCATACACAGTGCCTAGAGCGAAGAACAACTATGTTACAGTGGAATGGGGCTCCTGGTCATGTTTCAAAATGGTTGGAGGGTGGAGTTTGTGATAGGGCTGGTGGAAGAACTGAGGCAGGATTTCTGTTCCAAAATACTGAGCGTTTTATGTTTGAGAGAAAGATCCCCTAATCCCTGTCCAGTAGATGTACCCCATCTCCCAGAAACAGTGAGATGTCAGAGCTGGTAATGTTTCTATGCCATATAGCGCACATTGTCTGGTCAGCCCATTTCCAATTTCCTGATTAGTGTTCTTCCAAAACTTAATCGCTTTCATATTGACGCTGTAGAAATTATTCAGACTCTCGGCGAAATCTGAGAAAACAGCTCCTGCACACAAATCTCTGATGTGATCCAAATCTGCTCTCACACATTGTTTTGTGTATCCTAGGAATAAAGCCCAGATCAGCTCCACCCGAGTGAATCATCACAATGCCTAGTACATCACAACTTCTTAGGTCACTAGTTAGATGCTGCAGTGTGGGCAAAACATGGAATCTCCCAGAATCCATGTGTTGGCAACTCTGGCAGCACACACATTTCTTTTCCCTTGGAGGTCAGCTGCAAACAACCACTTTGTGTGCTGGGAAACTCATTAATCTGCTTCAAGATCTGGAAGCAGCCACTTGCCCTGCCTTGGGACCAGTAAAATATATATTTTCTCAAATACTCAGTCCAACACTTGCCTACCACCCACCCTCATTTCCTGCCCGCTCTGCAGCTGCAACTCCTCTACTTGTCTCTGTCCCTTCCCCAAAGTCCTCTGTCTCCAGCTCCTCCCCACCCCATATAACAAAAACGTTGATTAGACTGGCTGCTGACTATTCTGCCGTGTTCGCAGTAAACCTCCCCTAAAATAAATACACATTGTAACAGAGACAACGTGTAGCAAGCTTTCTGAGTTATTAAATTTCTATTGCACAGGAGTACAAACTTCTGGAGTAGAAACATCAGTGGAGGGGTGTTCACCAGGAACAGCGACATGGGCACATTCCCCCAAACTACCCAGGCAAGCATAAGTTGGCTGCAAAGAAAACATCTCATTGTGTTTTTCTGTCGTGGCACATGTGCACTATAATCCTTCTACAGTGCACGTCTACACAAGCTAAGAAGTGAATATTTTCTTAAATATCTTAAATTTATTTTCTTAAATAAAGTTCACAATTTGGGTTCTCCAAATACATAATTAGTGCATGGCACCCATTTCGGTCAAACTTGACTTGCTGCAGCCCTAAACATCTCTCCACCTAATACACCTCCCCCCACCCAGGGAGCATTCACGTGTCCAATTTCCCCCCTCCCCCGCCCAGTACTTTAATTATATTCCCCAGAAATAAAATTGCCAGCTATGACTCTCAGATTGCTGCAACCTCCAGTCATTCAGTCCAAAACTTTTTTTTCCTTAGGTGGGGACTTGTAATTAACTTATCCTTAGTTATGTTAATGGATGGATGAGTTCACAGACATCAAACTCAAACACATCTGTGATTCATCCAGTCATGAGTACCACTCAGTTTAACAGTTTAAGGCAGCACACAGAAACCATATTTGTAGGGCCTGTAACTCAGGAAATCCTCAAATGACGCCAAATTTGGATCACTAATGCTGACCTGCACTCCAAGAGGCACATCATATTTCAAAGCACTCCAAGTAACCATTTGTATTTTACTGCGCTTACAAGAATCGAACTTTAAAGCATATAAAATGGCGAGAATGGAAACCCTGCAGTCATTTTTCTGTATTGATAAATGGACATAAAAATTACATTTTCCTAAGTACCACTGTCAGTTTGGGTCCCCCAAATATTTAGTGGGTGCCATGAACTACCTTGGGTAAAACTCAACAGATTGAGACCATTTTGACCAACATCACATCAATAGTTTGATGTCTAGCTCTTTGTAAAAAAAAAAAAAAAAAAAACCAACCAACCAACCAACTAAAACCAACCAACCAACCAAACAAACCCCACCCACCTAGAAACACGCAGAAGTAATAAACCATATGAAAGAATGGGGATGCTGAAAAAGGGAACCTGTAATAAGGACAAAATACAGCTATATGCACAGTGAAATGGTTTCCAATCTGTTTAAAAAAATAACAAGAAGGAAACAAAAATAAAATTTCAAATACTGGCATAGAATCAAGAGAGCTATACCATTTAAACTCACATTATTAGAGATTCTTCTGGAGACTGACTTGAAATTTCCCATCTTGTCTTGTTGGACCTGATCCGTTTTTTGGACTAGCTTGTGCAATAAGGGAATTTGTTTTTCATATATATCATCAAATATACAAAGAACTGTAAGAGTGATTTAAAAAACACAATCCAAACAGAGAAATATGGTTCTGTGAGGTACAGAGGGAATGAGGATGGTTCTGTGGTTAAAGTACAGGACTAGGAATGAGGAGATATGAGACCTATTCTTAGCTCTGCAACAGGACTTTCTGTGATTTAGTTTTCCAGTCATTTAAGATACACCTTTTCTATGGATAACCAAATTTTATGCCACAGGAGAAAGTGTTTTTCACTAATTTTGGGTTCCTCAGGTTTTGGATGGCCAAAAACCTGAAACACCTCCAGGACTTGATTTTTTAAAAAGCTCTGGGTGACTTCATCGGGAAGTGCAAATGTACCTCTGGAAATCATGCTATGTATCTCAAACTGGGCTCAACTCAAACAACAGAAATTAAAGGATATTTCTGAAAACTGAGGCCTTAACGTCTCTGTCTTTCAATCATCACATATGTGAAGCAGGGACAATATTTACTTTCCCAGGATAATGTTAATTCATTAATGTTTATAGAGTAATTTGAGATAGTCACACAGAAGGTGATGTAGAAAGGCAAGTGTTATTCCACCAGAAAATGGGTAAGTTGCCCCTTTTTCCGAAAGTGGAAAGTCTAGTTATCCATGGTAAGGATGTATTTTAAAATAAAATAGAAATTAACTCAATTAATTGTAATCAAATAATGTTAATTTCTAAAATATATGGTTGGAAGCAAATATTTTTCTTCTTAAAAACCTGATACTATCTGAGTTGCCTTAAAATTGGTTAGGACAATGAAAAAGAATTACAATTCAAAAGACTTTTACATGACAAACAATCATCCGCTAAATTTTTACAAGGAATACAGTTTTCTTATTTTCCTCCTAATTAACAGTAAAATCATCAGAAGTTACTGACAAAAGCAAACATAATTAATGAAACATTAGTCCTTCACACAAATTATATGGTATTTTGTGTGCGTTTTTCTCTCTCTCCCCCTCTCTTACACCCCCCTCCCAAGATACCTAGAAGCTTTAAGGTGAAGACTGCATGAGTCTAGTATAAACAAACTGATAAAGGCTCATTTTAATTTCAGTTCAGCTGCAGAAAAACGACATGAATTTAATCAAAAAGTTCCTCAAGAGCAATAAAAAAATTACAAAGACTGCTTAAAAGGCAAATAAATTAAACACAGCTAAATCTTTTCGCTTAATTACGTTATTCACTGAAAATGTCTGATGCCTTGTTATTTCCTTAGCCTAACTTTCCATCCTGTTATATTTGTGCAGCCCTTCGACAACAAACAGCGGAGAGGCTAACAGCGGGAGTTTGCCTGGGATCTGTCCGAGAGGAAATATGCTAAGTGCTGCATTGGGGGGCTGTGTTGGTGAGTATCTGAGGGCCTGTTGCGGGGACAGTTTGTCAGTTTGACTGTGTGCTTCATTGTTTGAAAAGCGTGAATTGGGAATGCTTTGTTCCAGGTGAGCCTTGAGTGGGCCTGACAGTTATAAAAAGCCAGTCAGTTGTGAACCAGGTGAGTGGTGAACAGCGGAGAGGCTAACATAGGGAGTTCGCCTGGGGAGAGCCCACTGAGGCTTTCATCTTGCAGGCTTCTCAGAGTGAACTTACTACAACACCTGAGGAAACTCGTAGAAGGAAGGTAATATGGATGGTGAGCTTTCAGCTGTTGTTACCTGCATAGGATGTGTCATGTTTCTCTTTCTTCCACAGGACAGAAGTGACTTTGTCTGTACAAAGTGCAAGCTGGTCTCCATATTGGAAGAGAAGGTTCAAGGTCTGGAGAAACAAGTATTGACCCCACGTTGCATAAGAGAAACTGAAGATTTCCTGGACAGACATCAGGATATGCTTCTACGGACACAACATTCTGAAGATTCAGAGCAGGCAGCGCAGTGTGGACAGAAGGACGGTGGAAAGAGAACAGTTTCCACCCTAAATTTTGAGAAGTGGACTGAAGAGTCAGGGAGGCAGGTTGACAGTATAGGAAAATGGAAGTATCTGACAGAACTTGACAATTTTGTTAAATACTCTTGGCTTAGCTCAAAATTATGTATCTAGAATTAGGGGAATAACTCTGTGTTCCATCTAAAACTGATCTGTTTCTAAGAAGGTTTGTGTGAGAGAAGTTTGGAGCTGGTTGGTTAGCTAGAAAAATCCAAAGAAATGTGAAAAAAAGGGGGAGGAGGAATTTCAAAGAGAACATTTTTAGATGGTTCTGTGCAAAAGTTAGTAAATAGTTTACTATGAAAATGCACAAAATTCTGTTGTCTTTTGAAGCTGTACATAGTAACAACAGTAAATAATATACAACAAATGGAAGAAAAGGGAAGTTGATAGTAATGAATATAAATCAAAAGTTAGGAATTACAAAAAATTGATAAAGGAGGCAAGGAACACAAAGAGAAATCTATGGCCAGCAGAATTAAGAATAATAAAAAGGATTTTTTAAAAATATAATAGGAACAAAAAGAATCCTGACAATAGTATTTGTCCATTACTAGATGGAAATGGTAGAATTATCAGTAACACCACACGAAAAAAGGTAGAACTGTTCAATAAATATTTCTGTTCTGTATTTGGGGGGAAACAGATGATATAGTCTTATGACATGGTGATGATAACACCCTTTCCATTCCACTAGACATTTTAAAATTAGGAGGTCCAGATAACTTGCATCCAAAAGTTTTAAAAGTGCTGGTTGAGGTCACTGGACCATTAATGTTGATTTTCAAATGCTATCACCTGCACCAATGAGTAGGGGAACTTGATGGGGCTGACCGTGCCTGGGGGACAGTCCCAGCAGCAAGAGAAGGAGACACTCGCTAAGGGACGATAGGTAGCTCCTCCCACTGGGAGTCTCTAGCACCCATTGGTCTGCTGAGAGAGAAGGGTGCTGACTGGCCAGCATTCCCCAGCTCCCAGGATTAACCCCATGTGGAGCCTCTTCTCGCTCTTTTCCAGCAACCCACCCTACACACATGAACTAGAAATGTCAACCCAGCCTGATAGATGCTGCATGTCTAGCTGATCACCTGTTTAAGGAGCCAGGAACCATTTTTTTGTCCCACGGGACCAGGGAATTTTTATTATTTTTTTTGGTCTTCCTCGCAGCACCTTCAAGCCACAATGGGTTAAACAGGAATATGCTTACTACCTAATTGAGCTACTGGGGTACAGTTGTTTGTTTGTTAGAATTTGAGACCAGTTTCCAGTGCAGTTAAGAGAATAAAATGAACGGTTCCCAGAGGTCAAAGATCTGGGCCTTAGGCTCATGTGATAGGGTGAAATCTTGCATGCTGAGGTCTCCTACCTTGCTGCTCCCTTTGTCCCTGTTGTGGGAACAGGCTTCTAGAACTCACAGAGCTGAGTTCTGTGTGGGTAGGCTGAAAAGAGCTTAACTGATATTATGGGTTATATGGTAAGGAGTCCCGTAACCCCTACACTGGAACCGATTAAATGCGTTGTACAGGAGAGTATGGGAGATAGGTGGGTATCACCCTTCCTGTGTTAAAGTTCAATTCCATGTACATATCTGCCCTCATTTTACCACCATTCACATCAAAAAGTCTTGGAGCACAGGGAAAATTCCACAAAAATGGAAGAAAACTAATGTTATGCCAATATTTTAAAAGGGTAAATAGGATGACCCTGGTAATTATTGGCCTGTCATTCTGACATCGATCCCAGGCAAGACAATTGAGCTGCTGAAATGGGACTTGATTAATAAAGAATTAAAGGAGGGTAATATAATTTATGCCAATCAATGCGGGTTTCTAGAAAAGTGATCCTATCCAACTAATTTCATATCTTTTTTTGATGAGATTGCAAGTTTGATTGATAAAGGTAATAGTATTGCTGTAATATACTTTGACTTCTGTAAGGCAATTCACTTGGTACTGCATACCATTTTGATTAAAAAACTAAAATGATATAAAATTAACCTGGCACACATTAGATGGATTAAAAATGGCTAACTGATAGGTTTTAAAACTGTAACTGTAAATGGGGAATTGTCATTGAGCGGGTCTGTTTCCAGAAGGGTCCCAAAGGGACTGTTTCTTGGCCCTACACTATTTAACATTTTTATCAGTGACCTGGAAGAAAACAAAATCATCAATGATAAAGTTTGCAGATGACACAAAAATTGTGCGAGTTTTAAATAATGAAGAGGAGAGGTCACTGATTCAGAGAGATCAAGATGAGTTGGGAAACTGGGCGCGGGCAAACAATATGCGTTTTCATACAGCTAAATGTAAACGTATACATCTGGGAACAAAGAATGTAGGCCATACATGCAGGATGGGAACTCTATCCTGGGAAACAGTGACTCTAAAAAAGGCTTGTGGGTTATGGTGGATAATAAGCTAAACATAAGCTTCCAGTGTGATATGGTGGCCAAAAGAGCCAATGTAATGTATTTGGCACTGGTGTGACTGCTGCTAGAATACTGTATCCAGTTCTGGTGCTCACAATTCAAGAAGATTGTTGATAAACTGGTGAGAATTCAGAGAAGAGCCACAAGAATGATTAAAAAACACGCCTTATAGTTATAAAGTCAAGGAGCTCAACGAATTTAGCTTAACAAAGAGAAGGTTAAGAAGCGACTCGATTACAATCTATAAGTACCTACACGGGGAACAAATATTTCATAATGGGCTCTTCAATCTAGCAGAGAAAATTATAACATGATCCAATGGCTAGAAGTTGAAGCTAGACAAATTCAGACTGGAAATTAGGTATACATTTTTAATGATGAGAATCATTAACCATTGGAACAATTTACAAAGGGTTGTGGTGGATTCTCCATCACTGGCGATTTTTAAATTAAGATCGGATTTTTTTTTAAAAGATACACTCTAGGAATTATTTTGGGGAAGTTTTATGGTGTGTATTATACTGGAGGTCAGACTAGATCATGGGTTCTCAAACTTCATTGCACCACGACCTCCCCTTCTGATAACAGAGTTACTACATGATCCCTGGAGACAGGGGTGTTGGAGCCCGAACCCTGCCACACTATGTGTGAAGAAAGAGCGTTACAGCCCAAGCCCCACTCCCCCAGGTGCGGGGAGAGGTGTCTGTACCCCAAGCCCGAGCCCCGCTGCCCTGGGTGGGGGTGAGCTCGGGCTTTGGCTTCAGTCCTGGGTCCCACCAAGTCCAATGCTGGCCCTGGTGACCCCATCAAAATGGGGTCAAAAACCACTTTGGGGTCCCAACCCACAATTTGAGTATCGCTGGACTAGATGATCACAATGGTCCCTTCTGGTCTTAGAATCTATGAATAATTTTTGTACTCACTGTGGGATCTTAATTTTATCATCAAAATGTTAAATAGAGGGATTTTTGTCCTGCACTAAGTTTGTTTTGAGATTTGCATGTTATTTTGGAGCCATCACAGAAGCCAACATAATCTTTCACAGAAGAAGGCAACTTACATTAAGGCTAAGACGGTTCAATGACATTCCCTATCAACTCAGTCATTAAAAATCCAGGGGAACTCCAGTTAAGCTAAATGTTACATCTACATCATCCTCAAGTTACATAGTTTACCATCATGCACCCCAAAACAAAATTCAAACTCTTCAGCTCCACAACATTCTATTCTTTCAAACCCGTTGTATGACCAACCACAATTGAACTGAACTGGAACCAACCTGGGGGCTCTATTCAATAACGTCATAAATGATTTGGATAATGGCATAGAGAGTACATGTATAAAGTCAGCAGATGATACCAAGCTGGGAAATGTTGCAAGCGCTTTGGAGGACAGAATTAGAATTCAAAGCGATCTTGACAAACTGGAGAAATGGTCTCAAATAAATGCAATGAAATTCAATATATACAAATTCAAAGTACTACACTTCGAAAGGAATAATCAGTTGAACTAATCCAAAATGGGAAATGACTGCTTAGGAAGGAGTAATGCAGAAAAGGATCTGGGGGTTATAGCAGATCACAAACTAAATATAAGTCAACAATGTAATACTGTTGCAAAAAAGCAAACATCATTCTGGAATGTATTACAGGAGTGTTGTAAGCAAGACACTGGAGTAATTCTTCCACTCTACACAGCACTGATAAAGCCTCAAGTGGAGTACTGGTTCAGTTCTCGGCACTACACTTTGGGAAAGATGTGGACAAACTGAAGAAAGTCCAGGGGAGAGCAACAAAAATGATTTACTGGTCTAGAAAACATGATCCACGAGGAAAGAAAAAAAATGGGTTTGTTTAATTTGGAGAAGGGAAGACAGAGGGGACATGATGACAGTCTTCAAGCACATAAAAGGTTGTTACAAGCATAAGGGTGATAAATTTGTTCTCCTTAACCACTGAGGACAGGACAAAAAGCAATGAGTTTAAATTGCAGCAAGGAAAATTTAAGTTAAACATTAGGAAAACATTCCTAACGGTAAGTGTAGTTAAGCATTGAAACAAATTCTCTAGAGAGGTTGTGGAATCTTTGTCATTGGAGGCTTTTAGGAACAGGTTAGACAAACACCTGTCAGGGATGGTCTAGATAATACTTAGTCCTGTCTCAGTTCAGGGTACTGGACTAGATGACCTATCAAGGTACCTTCGAGTCCTACATTTCTATGATTTCTAGGAATTCACATGTCCAATCCTTAATAAGCCCAAGAAGTTTCAAAACAAAAAAAAAAACCTTAGGAGTTTTCTTTTATCAAGTTACACTTATTGAGTTCCTTAACTTGGCAGTCCTTGCAGACAGCAAGGATTTTTTTAAAATTACACTTTTTTCCCCACTGAACCTTGAAATGCACAGGAGTCACAGAAAATGTTGTGGTTAGTAAGTTTCGATTTGTGACATGCACTAGCTTGAATGTTAATGTGCTGGTGCATGACTGAGACACATCCAATTTCACTCACTTCAATGACACCAATGTCATCAGGCTAAAAAGATGCCAGGCAACAACCTTTCTTTAAAATGCTCACTGTGTTTAGAGAGAAGCTATTTATACAGTTGTAACCCTCTTCTGTACTTAGGTCTTGCACAAGGATGCACTTCACAGCTTTTGCACCTGTCTTTTTACATATCACAACGTAGGGACATATGGGCCCAGATTTTCTGATGTGGGCACTAAAATTGCCTTTTCTTCCCTCCCGCCAAATGGGAAGCAGAAGTAACAGACAGGATGATCTCTGAGAAGGAAATACCCCAAACCATTGAGGCTCCTTTCCCAAATCAGCCAACACTAGCTATAGCCAGGTTTACAGCGGTAAATCAAGGCCTTTCAATTCCCGGGTACTAAACAGACTCATCTGGAGAACTGCGTTCATTAGCTTCCACTCTCCCTTTTGCTTAGGGACAGCAGCCAGGAGAAGCATTCACAGCCTCGAACACCATTTACAGAGCTCTGAAACTTGGTCACTGGTGGTTGTTTCCTGATCATCCCATTACTCACCTACCCCTATGTCAGGATTCCTTTCACACTCTGAACTCGAGGGTACAGATGTGGGGACCCGCATGAAAGACCCCCTAAGATTATTTCTTCCAGTTTAGGTCAAAAGCGTCCCCAAGGCACAAAGTTTTTGCCCTTGGATTAGGTAAAATGCTGCCACCACCAAGTGATTTAACAAACCATCAGGGAAAGGACCACCTGGAGTTCCTATTTCCCAAAAATATCCCCCCAACTCCTTACAGCCCCTTTCCTGGGGAGGCTTGAGAATAAACAAGATGAGCACAGACCAGCCTTGGATTTTTAAGACCCAAAAAAACCCAATCAGATTCTTAAAAATCAGGACTTGATTAGAAGAACAAAAAAAGATAAGAGAACAACTCTGTAAGATCAGAATGGAAGATAATCTTACAGGCAGTCAGATTCAAAACATAGACATTCCCTCTAGGCAAAACCTTAAGTTACAAAAAGACACAAAAACAGGAATACACATTTCCTCCAGCACAGCGAATTTCACAAGTCAAAACAAAGAAAACCTAATGCATTTTCTAGCTAGATTACTTACTAACTTTACAGGAGTTGGAGGGATTGCATCCTTGATCTGTTCCCGGCAAAGGTATCACACAGAGAGACAAAAGCCTCCCTCCCTTTGAAAGTATCTTGGCCCCTCAATGGTCATTTTGGGTCAGGAACCAGCCAGGTTACCTGAGCTTCTTAACTCTTTACAGGTAAAAGGACTTTGCCTCTGGCCAGGAGGGATTTTGTAGCACTGTATACAGAAAGGTGGTTTCCCTTCCCTTTATATTTATGCACCCTACAATTTATCAGCTACTCAACTTCATTGTTTGAACACATTATGTTTTTCACCTTTTTATTCTTCTCCTTTCTCCCTCCCTCCCTATCAGTTTCCTTCTTCCTTTACTCAATTTCTTTCTTACAACAGTTCATTTCAACTCCCTACAAATAAATGATAAAGTGTAATAATGTATGCCCTTCAAAAAAAGGTAACTGCTCACCCAACTACTCATTGTGCATTCAACTCAAGGTCCCTCCATTCAGATTAGGACTCTGAGGACAATTACTTTTCAATTCCGTAAAATCAAACAGATCAAAGCTACATAAAAGACAAAAAATAAATCTTGAAAGCCTAAATTTTCAAAAGTAACTAATAATATGGGATATCGGACTAGATGTAACCAGAGGGTCTGATTTTCACAAAGTGATGAACACCCATCCACTATCAGGAAATAAGGCTCCTTTAAAGCTGGACACCCCAAAATTGCGGAACCTAAAATCAGTCATTTTGAAAACACAGGCCTTAATTTGGCACCTAAAGGTTCTGCAGTTCCAGCATGAAAGTGCTCCCAGGTCCACATAGCCCAATCCATATGTAAAACATCCCTATAACACAGGAAATTCCTCCTTTTGGACCCCACAACCTACTCCCAACATCCACTCTACATAAGGGAACTTTCCATTCTCTCTTTATTTAACAAAGGCACAATTCATTGTAATCATTCCAAAGACACACAGCAGGTGTATATAGTGGGTATATCTTATGAGCACATTTCCAAAAACTGGACCCATGGCATAAGAGCAAATTTACGAAAAAAGGTTAAGTCCATGCTCAGTCTCCTGGAACCCTGTATACCACAATGAATTCTATAGGCATGGAATTATAAACCACTAAATATAAACATCAACCCAAACTTCTCTAATATCTGCTATTTCTTCAGGCCCTGCAGAATTCCAAGCATCCTGGAACATAAAGAAATAAGAAAGATTTTTATTTTTAATAATTGTAGAAATTTAACTTACCTTAATGCAAATACAATTTTGTTTATTGCGCATTGTACTATATCTCTGGGGGAGAGTTCCAGATCTCCAACCGCCACTTCCAACAACTGCTGTATCATGTCTAGAGGCTGACCATCTATACACATAGCTACTGCCTGGTCATGGATTTTTTCCTTCTCTGACCTGGATAAATCATATAAGTGGCCGTACTTCTGTAGCATTTCCTGAAAACAGACATTTTAAAACTCATGAGATAGGGTGATCTTTATTGACAGATATGTATGGCTCAGTACCTCAATATTTACCGTGAAACAGAAAAGACTGGCAAAGGGAAATTTCTGAAGACCTTCAAAGAACAAGTCAACAAAACCAAAATATACCATAATAAAATATGGCAGAAGTCATTATTTCCACCATTATAGCTCATGGTAACATTTAAAAGAAATAACTGATTAGTAACCAGGCTTCCTTATAATTCAAAATACTTTTTATGAGTATCATCGATAATGTCACATTTATGTAGAGGAACCTTACTAGCAACAGCAACTTATTTTCTCAAGTGTGCTTTATTTTACAAGCAAAAATATATGCAAAACTAAACACTTTATTGCATTGTGGAAAACTGAAGATTTCGTAAAAAGTATAAACATTTTAATCTGACTCATGGTCCTCAAAACAATGCTGACTTGCTGCATATTACTTTATAAAAATGGTGGGGGGGAACATTTTCCCTGAACACAGTGATACATGTATGAAAGATAAAGCTGTCCAGTGAATTAATTTTTTTTCCAGGGACATACCTGTAATAGTACAGTAGCTCAATAAAGCTTACCACTTAATTGATACAGAACTGTCTCACTCAATTGTATATCAATACAAACTCTGAAACCTTGCACAAGTTCCACCTATGAACTTTACGTTGAACCCCCCACCCTGACCTTTTGTTCCAGCAAAAGAGAACTGATCCTTTTGTATTAAAGTATTACAATTTATGATTAAACATATTCAAGCCTCAGAGTTAATCAGTGATCTACAAAAAGAATAAGAAGGCATATTCAGCAATTTAGAAATCCCATCAAGTCCAAACCTCTAACATCATTTGTAGTAACTTGAAAGTGAATAGAGATAGAAGGCAAATATATGCTGCTGCTAGAATATACTTGATTTTGTTTGTTATGTGTAATTTCTCATTACCTGGTCACTGTTTTTCAGAGAAGTGATAAACCTATGATTCAGTGTTTCCAGATGAGCAAGAGACTGCTGGAGATGATTCAGAGCTTTCTCATAAGCGACAGGTGTGCTTCCAGTACCGTCCATACCATCTTCAGAATTCTTTTTTCTTGATTTCTCAATGATCTGTTGCATTGCTTTAATAGCCTTATTAGTCATCTCTAGCCGGGCATCTACTGACAGCTGAAAAAGAGATTATGCTTATTTGATCATTATCGTTATTATTCATTCATTATTATTTGTATTACAATATTGCTTTGAGTCCACAACCAGGATCATGACTCTATTGCATTAAGCACTGTATAAACACATGGTAATAGACAGTCCTTGCCCCAAAGAGTTAACTAAAACATTAAGTGAAACACTAAATGGCAACATTCTTATTTCTCTAACCAAGTCATTTATTTGAAAACCATCACGTTCTGTATATTTCCCTGCATTTTTCTTATGAACCAGAAGCAGCAAGAATAACAGCTGAAAAAAAGAAAAAAAAAACACAGTGTTCTTTTATCCCCTTACTTCTGGGCTGAACGTTCCATAGAATGGAACTTTAAAAGTCTCCATTTTTAAAATGTTGTTTCACACAAAATATTTATTAGGATATACTTAGGGACAAGTTTGAAGTCCAAATTTTAATTCATATGTTTTAAATTGCCTGTCAAATTTCTCTGAAGTTGTCAATAGTCCAGCTTTTGAGTTAAGCTATTTTGATTTATATTAGATCACTGTTTAAATCTATACTTAACTTAGAACAGTGGGAGGTCTACAAATTTACATATTTCTAGCTTATCCATCATAAGCCACATTTGAGTCCAACCATCCATGCATTCATTGTAACTTTTTATATTCAGCTGATCAGATGCTGATGTAGACAAACAGAACGCCATTTTTTCTAACCAAGAATGTACTATAGCTTACACTAACTTTAGTCCATTTGCTAGAGGCATTGATTGTAACTACAGACATTATTTAAAGAAGGTGCAAGCTTAACTAGAAAGTTATAGATAAGTGAGTTCTATTCTATCAAATGCTTGAGTCATATAAGCAGCACTAGTAAACAAGCTATTCTTACTTTGAGAGATCTTATAATCCTAACAATGCTTATATCAACAACATATACTTCCTTCAGATTATTTTATATTTATTAACACACATCAAGCAGTCTAAATAAATTAAACTAAAATTTAAGTGTTCAAAAATGGTCTCCTTGAAGTAAATTAAACAGACTTAAATGAGGAATTTTTTCCTCTAGAAGGTACTTTTATTCTTGGACTTCCATGTAGAGATTTGTACATATTATACATTGATAAAAGACTGTTCTCAGCTAGACATGTATTTTTAAAGAAGTTAGTGTGATAAGGTGTTTCTCTCTCTCAGTTGCTCTAGTGCCTATGGTCCTGGGTTGGCAGGTGATGGCAACAGATTTCAGGGCTGCTAAGGAACCACAGATTTTGAGCTCCTTTTACAAGGTGTGCATACCCCATACTAGCCAGGAAGCGGTTCATCCCACACTATGGGTGGAGGAAGTCCTGATCCTCAGACTGTGCTGGTCATGCTCCAACTACTGTAATATAAAGAAGAGTAGCCCACTCAGTCTGGGCTGACTGCCTAAGAGGAAGGACACTTGGTGGAGGCTTCAGCCCAAGCGTGGTTACAGTCCTTGCCTGCGGGAGCCAGACATCCCAAGACACAGAGCAGAGACCTGTTGCCTACAGCCGACTGGCCTGAGTTGGAGTCCTAGGGAGTTACCTGCGCCGAAGAGCCCGGAGACCCTGGCGTCCTACAGACTGCAGCTTCAAGAAGCCCGGTAGGAAGTGCAGGGAGCTGGAGGGAATACTATCTTCCACCCTTGTAAGGTCAGCGTGTTGTGGTTGGATTCCCCGCTGACCCAGTGGTGGACCACTCCGCCACTGTTGTGGCCTTGGGTTGGGACTCGGTGGAGTCGGGTGAGCCTGGGCCCTCCTACCCCAGCCATCACCCCCTTTGGTGACAGCCTCCAGATTTGGCCTTTATGCCGTGCTGCCCTGCACTCAAGGGACACTCTATTGACTCTGTCAGCTATGCCATGCTGCCCTGTACTCAAGGGATGCTGTATTGACTCTGGCCATTAGGATGTGCTTCCCTGCACTCAAGGACCTCTCTACTGACTCTGTCCGCGAGGCCATGCTGCCCTGCACGTGAGGACCAGTCTATTGACTCTGGCTGCTAAGCCCTGCTATCCTGCGCTCGAGGGCTGATGTATTTACCCCAGCCACTAGGCCACATTGCCCTGTGCTCATGGGAAGCCATATTGTCTCGAGCCATTAGGCCTTTCAGCCCAGAACCCGAGGGCCACCACTCTGACTCTGGACATTGGGCCACACTATGGTGAGGCCCAGCACAGTCTCAGACTGTATCTGTAGTATCAGCGCAACCCTAATCTACCCCGAAGGGAGACAGGGTGTGCATACACCTTAGCTCCCTCAAAGCTAAGATCTACAGGGAAAGGAAATGGGCAGAAATACTCTTAGCAAAGACAGTCTCTCAAGAAGAGTAGCTAAGATACAGTCAGTTCACTGAGCCCCCTTATCTGTTTCCCAACATCAGAGTAGCCATCCCCCAGCCCTGGATTCAAAGATTCAAATAGGATCTCAAAGTAATGTACTTGAACTTTTTTTCCCTCCTTTCTCCTATTTAAAAATCACAATTAAGATTTTACCATAAAGGCTTTTTAAGTCTGGGATGAGACCAATATTTTAAATGTACTTAACACTGTAGGATTAACTAGTTTTACAAAGCTTATGTTGTTAGCATGCTTTGAGAAAATTACCAAAATAGTGATGAAAGGGCAACAGGTGAATATAATTTCAAGTTTCGAAGTCCTGACACACAGGAGGTACGAAACAAAGATTGGGTCTACATGCCCAGAACTTGAATAGAAAAGCGGTTGATAGAGGGGTACTGAGAGAATAATAGATATGTTTGTAAGAATGGCAGTAACTTGTGGAGAACTCCAGAAGGAGTTTGCATGAGAAAGTGGAAGGGAATTCCCTTGAGGGAAACAGGAAAATTTAGACAGGTTTACTCTTAGCAGTACAAACCAAAATCCCATAATCATTTGTATCTGAACCAAAGTACTCTGTATCTGTATGCTAGATGCTTTGAACTTACGTTGCACTTTTGTGTGTTACCAAATGATGGATTGTATTTAATTTCTTTACTCTAACCTGTTGGCCTTTAGGAAATGTGTCCAGATGTCCAGAAAGGGACTACTTGTGATTGATTGGGGATACTTGTTATTGCAGATGTCTTCTGTGACTGATGGCATAATGATTATTGAAAAATGTGTTTAGCTCATCAGGATCTGCTTGTTGCCACAGGTGTTTTGTGATATAATGACTTGATTATAGATGTATTTAGCTTATTGATCACATAAATTGAAATACCATGGGCAAGAAACCCCATAGACAAGTAAATTATGGGAATGGAATTTCTTTGTCTCAAGAACAGTATATACAGAGGTGAATTTCTGAAAGGTAGTTGACAGGGAATCAAGCTGCAGGTCCATTTTCCCAGATCATTTCGATACTGTATAACGTTCCTTTCTGTATTCTGTAGTGCGCTGATTAATCTTTGATTAATATCGTTTAAGCCTGGTTATATGACTTTTTTTAAACAACAGAACTGAACCTTTATATAACATGAACCGCAATTTTTTTTTCTGCAAATAGTAAGGTCCACCAATTTGGCAAGTTGTCTGAAGGTCCATCGTGGGCACTATTGACTTTATGCTCATGAGAGGAAGGCAGGTCTTGCAGCTAAAGCAATGGACTAGGACTCAGGAAATGTGACTTCATTTCCTTGCTCTGCCACAGATTCCCATTCTGATGACATCATTAAATATCTGTGCCTCAGGAAAAGGGTTACTTTAGTTTTCTCTCTTTGGACTGCAAGCGCTTCAGGGCAGGCACTTGTCTCTTGCAACTTGTTTGTACAGTGCCTAGCACAATGGGGGTCCACTCTCGGTTGGGGCTTCTTAGGTGATACCATAATGTCGTCATCATCATCATCAATATCAATAATGGGAGGAACAATTTAAACTTATGCATATTCACACACTCTGAATTAGCTGCAATCTGTCAGGAACATTCTAGATGTAACTACAAAATAGCTTGATATACGCACTGATTTTGAACATAGAAAAATTATTATTGTTCCAATGGGAAATAGTGCAAATACAAGTTAAAGCCACTTTCTGCTGCTTTTGAATAGAAGTCTGTTGATTCACTTTAGAAACAATATTTCTGATGGTTGGACCAGTTCTTTTTACAGTTATTTGTACAGTCCGCTTCATATTTTGCATAACCAGGGCAATACTTGCAAGATTTAGATGATGTAGAGGTGCATTCTTTAACTATAAAACCCTGACACTGGAGATACTTGGAGAAAAAAAAAGTACCCGTTTTTGTCTTTCAGACCTGCATTTCTATAGTGGTAATCATTTAAAAAGAAATATTGGTTTTATCACAACTTATTGTGGTGTTTTCCTGTACCTAGAATGAAGTGTCGGAATGAGAAGTTTTACTCAGTTGATTCCTGTTGTCTTTCATTGATAACTGCAGTAGAACCAATATTGCAAGAATCTTATTTTTTTTTTTTTAAAGGAAAGGTAACAGATAACATTCTGTATAAAAAAGTTAAATTCATCTTTAGAGTTTGAATAAGGTCCACTTAGTTTTACTATCACAGGGGACAGAGGTTGCAAAGTCAATGATGTCCTATTATCAGTGTTAAAACTTGTGCACCATAAAACTCTTTAATGCTAGACATAGAGGTTACCCTGGTTTTTCAGGGCTATTGCTCTGAACTACAGGAAATGCTCCAATGGGCACTTTTAATGAAAACTGAATTTACTAACACATCCTCTCTCTCCCCCCGCCCTCTTTTTTTTTTTTTTGAGTGCTAAAGGATTAAAGAGAATTAACTTGTTTAATTTGCTAATTGATATTTTACTATAAAATTCTAAGAAGTCAAATAATTTTGTGAACTGTTCCATTGCTGTGAAAAGTAAAGAAATATTGTAGTCAACTAAGAAAATAAGGTTTTAATACAATGTTAGTATAAGCATGAGACCAGTGGCAATCAAGATTTTTTATACCAAATCATATTAAATTGGCTCAACAACTTTGAAGAGTTGTATATTTATTTCCTAAAACTAAAAAGACAATGGAAAAGATTAAACCAACATCATATCTTCTTCTTTACCCTTTTAGTGCATTATGATGTCCAAACTATGGTTACAAAGATGCAGAAAGCAGAATTATGCGTACACTCTACCTTGCTTCATTAATTTCTGGAGAGGTATCCAAACGTTTTGTATGCTTAGAAGTCATGAAGCCATACGCATATATAGATTGGATCATTAAAAAGAGTACTGGGCTATCCAATGCCATTTTAATTTTGTTTTCATCTTTGAACAGTGATAAAATGCAGCGCTACTAATATATTATGATTTTCTTCTTATTTCATTCAAAATGTGAGTGGCTATCTTCTTTATTTCTAGTCAGTTTCAGTAATGAGATTTGCTATCATGCACAGTGCTTTAGAATAGCTTGGGGGCTACTTCAATCTTAGTTTGCATGGGAAGAAAATAAAGAATATTTTTAAAAGCTTCTTTTATGAATATAAAACTGTTTAATTTTATAGCCAATAATCTGCAATGAAAAAAAATCCTAAAAGCCTGTTTCATTTCATTTATAAACCATGGAACATCATATATAATTTTAGCTCTAGAGATTTAATTCCTCGAGGGAAATTTCACATTTATTTTGAAATGTACATTTATATTGAAGGCAAATTCCTGGCAGAATATGTAAATTTATTTACTACGAAAAAGTGTATTCCCTACTAATAACATTAACCTGTACATGAAACCCTGACTCCACAACTTTACTATCATTGAACAGTATGCAGCACTGCAGATAGGCAGAGCTAAGGCTATTTCTGGTATATGGTCCTGATTCAGGAAAGCAGTTAAATATGTAGTTAAGTGCTTTTCTAAATATGAATTGACTCAAACATGTGCTGACATGGTTTTCTGAATTGGGAACTAAGCTACTACTCATTGGAAGGTAGGGTGGTAGAACTGGGTCCAAAGTCAGTAAAAGATCTCAAAGGGGATTCTTTTTGTAATACCATTTAACACAAATGCAATACATATTCTAAAAAATAAATGATAAAATGAAACATGGAGTTTTGGCTAAGCAAAGCTAACTCCGCGTCCCTTTTCTGAAGCTCCAAGAGGAGCTATTCTGGGAACAGGTTCAATTAGAGAGATTAAGAGACTCTATACCCTGGTTTTCTATTCCAAAAATACTCTATTCACCAAGGATCTGGGAGACCTAAGTTCTAGTCCCTGCTCTGGATCAGGCAGAGCAGAGACCAGAACCTGGGTCACCTCCATCCCTGGTGAATTGTATAACCATTGCACTACTGGCTATTGTGGAGTAAGTGTCTCTGTTTGAATAAGTGTCTGTGGAGTAAGTGTCTCTGTTTTGTGGTTTGACCAGAAATTCCATTCTGGACCTGAGACAGTTTTCTCAAAACAGATATTTTTCCACAAAAAAAGATTTTGTGATCAGGCATTTCCTGATGCAAAAATGTTTAGTCCAAAGATTCCCAAGTAGCACTACTGATTATGCCATTGATTTATGTTTTACTTCGTTGACTAAAGTTGCAGCTTATTAACATCCTGTGCCTGTCCCTATTTATAGTGTGTCCTTGGTAATGACAGTGTACAAAGGGGAGGGAGGGGGGACCACAATTATTTTCATGTTTCTCAACAGCTTTGGTATTTTATTTGTCAAAAGGATATTTAGTATTTTTTTCCACAAAGAATCAGGACAACAGCCTCTGAGCACTGAAACAGCACTTCTTTGAAGGCACAACAGACTCTTAAGCAAAACCAACCAAACAAAAGGCTATGTTATCAATAAAGGAATTGAAAAAACCCTCAAATATTAAGAACTTTGTGCAGATTGTCAAAAAGGATAAATAGGAAGCCAACAAGAAGATCGAAAAGTTTGACGTGATCATTACTGTAATGGAGAATCTATGATGTGAGCATTTCTCAAAAGCAAAAGACATCTACCACAAGAAAAGGCTACAGACTCAAATCACATGTTTTAACAGAGGCAACAATTTCAGAGAACAATTAGAAAACCTGAAAGGGGGGGGGGGGAATTCCCTTTTTTATGTAACTCACACTGTTGCAGAGTGGCTCTTTATCACTCTTTTGTGGCTACACAATATTATTTTTAACATTTATATTGCAGTAATGCTAGGCACTGTACAAACGTAATAAATGATAGTCTGTGCCAAATGGGTCTGCTATTGTCTCTAAGCTAATGGATCTGGTCTTTTATTTGCAGCAGTAGAGGCTTATGCATTTAGATCAACCCCTGCAGACAGTCCAGCTAGGGGTATTGTTACATTCAGGTAGATAATGTTTTAAATTTTTTGCAATATGAAATACTGGTATGGCATAAGATTAATTCTGATCTGAGGCATATAGATGAATGAATAGCAAAACACCATACAAAAAGCAGTGCAGAAATTTGAATATTTCCCTTTTTGTCTCTGTTTCAGGGTAATATACCAAAGTATATTGGTTCTGAGAGCATTTGTGCCTGTCTGCAGAATGTTTTAAGCCCTGTCAGGTCAAGAGATGTTGCATCTTTAAATATCATGATATTCGCAAGAATATCTTGCTTTTTACTCCCCCCTGTAAGTCACACATGATTTTAGAAGTGGAGTTTCACAAAAACTGCTATAATTATAAATTAATGTAATACTTTATACCAGTTGAGCAAAGCCACTAAAAACAACACATTTTCTGGCACACAACCTGCACATATGTACACAGAACACATTCTCTTGCACACACCAATGTACACATGTTCACACTGTACAGCAAATTCTTCCTTTCATGAGAATCCCTTGGATTAGTTGCTCTCTCTCTCACACACACCTCACATCTATTTCTCATGTGTACGAGAAGACCACCCCCACCCCATACCCCCTGCCCCAGGACAGTGAAAGTGAGTGAGGGTGGGGGAGAGCAAGTGACGGAGGGAGGGGGGATGGAGTGAGCAGGGGACAGGGCCTCAGAGAAGGGATGGGGTAGGGGCATGGCCTTGGAGCAACCCTACCCTTTCCTAGGGCTCCCATTCCTACTGCTGTTCCTCTCCGCTAAGGAGAGGAAAGATGCAGCTGGATCAGGGAGTGGAGATCCTGAGAAATGCTGGGAGAAGCAGGGGCCTATACAAAGATAGGGAGTTGACTTTAGAGAAGAAAGGGATGGCAGCAGTGAACGTATTGTGGTGAGGAAGAGGACATTTCACGATTTTCTCTTGGAGGACTATGGGCTCCCCCATACAATTGTTTTGTTGCTTCACCTTCCAAGACCTCTCAAAAGTCTTCCTATTTCTGTTGGCAGGCCTGCCCAGTGTCGGCATTGTGCAGCTCCACGTGTGACATTTGCCAGTGAGAGAGACTATAATCATCTCTCTCACAGTATCATGAGCAAGTGTGGCCCTGTGTGTATATGAGAGATGTGGACACTCAGGCATGGTCTGGTCCTACCACTTAGGAGCAGAGGACACCAGGAGGGGGAAGATAAATGTCTCAAATGCAGATGCAGAAACTTGGCAGTGATGAATTATGGTCAGGTATCTTTTAGGTAAAATCCATGATAAAAGGTATATAAGAAGTGACTCATCTTATTTAGGCCACATACTGTGGCTTTCTTTAAGAAGCTTATATTTCATTCAGCATCCCTGGTGTAGGATTTATATCTTTAATATGGATAAATATGTCTCTAAACAGGTTGATAGTGTCACTTATAAATAATGTATAAAAACTATTGGTTTAACCTCTCTTCCTAACCTAATCAGAGCCGACTCCTATTTTGGAAATTTATAGGATAATTTCTTTAAACAAATTCAGGACTTCAATTTATCCATTCACTAGTTTTCAATGCATTTAGAATCACATCCCTGTTTTAGTTCCAAATAGAACCAATATTTTAAAGACAGCTATAGAGAAATAGGATAAATTAGATTTGTTTCAAAGCTGCTAAAAGATCAGAGAGCTGATGGCTAAAGGAGTGAATGGGATTGGAAGATCATTACATGACTAATACAGAGTCTAAATGGGATACGGTTTGAAGTGAGGGGTGGACGGGGAAGGCTATTAAAAGTTAGAATCTAAAGACAGCTGATATGCAGTAAGTAGTATTTTGATACTGATAAATTCAAAGTGAGGGGAACAAACAGAGCTAAAAATAAGAGTGATAGAAGTTTTCAGAAACTACAGGTCAGTAATATTTTCATAATACACTTCCATTAGGAAGCTATTTAATGGACTCCAGTACATGCCAGTATTGGGCTGGAAAGCTGGGCAATTAACTGGCAGACCATTTCCTGGGTTCAGCTAAAGGACTGTTTCATTCCCAGTCCTAACACATGTATTAAATAAGCTGCCTGGGAACGTTTGGGGGAGATGTTCAAGAAGCTGCTGCTGTATTTGGACACACCTGAGGGAATTCTGCACCACTGGGGAAGGACAGCTCAGTGGTTTGAGCATTGGCTAAACCCAGGGTTGTGGAGTTCAATCCTTGAGGGGGCCATTTAGGGATCTGGGGGCAAAAATTGGGGATTGGTCCTGCTTTGAGCAGGGGGTTGGACTAGATGACCTTCTGAGATCCCTTCCAACCCTGATATTCTATGATTCTATGACTATAAAAACGCAGAATTAATGTCCCCTGCAGACTCCCCCCCACCCCGAATAATTGATTCTGACAGAGAGGCAAAGGGAAGCCGTTAGCGGGGTCACATTGCAATTACACCTTTTGCCCATCAGAGGCTAATGTGGCACCAGAAGAGAGGGCAGCTGGCTCACATGCCGGAGCAGCCAGTCGCAGAGAGGGAGAGGGCAGAGGCTGCTTTCCTCATATCCCCCTGCCCACAGGGCCAGGTGAGGAAGACAAGGGATATGGAGGAAGGGGGAAGGACAGAGGGCTGCTGGGAGATCAAACAGACTGGGGTTCAGAAGGCCTAGTGGGAGAGAGAGACAGGGGCAAGGGCAGAGGAGCTGGTGGGGTAACACTGAGCCAGGGGCTGAATGGGAGAGAGGATTCAGGGACACATGGGGGACAGGGGCAGTTATGCCCAGCTGAGTGAATGTGCAGGGAATCATGGGGACATATGCAGATATGCCTGGCTGAATGGGAGAGGCTAGGGGTCCAGCCAAGGTCTGCATGGGGGAGGCTCTCCAATTCATTAGTAATCCCTCCCTTGTCCAAATAACTGTTCCATACTTCTCCCACCCACACCCAACAACCCTCCAGGTTCACTCCTTCCCAACAATTATTTCCCTCCCGCTCAGCTCCTCTGTTACCCCTTACTTCCCCCAAGCCTTTGCACTGCTTCTGAGGGGTGCAGACATTATTTTCTGTATTGTAGTTTGAAGGAATTACTCAAAGTTCTGTATTAAATATGCCTAATAAGGAACATATTTGTCCAAAAAAAAATAAAAATAAAAAGATTTCCCAAATCTGTTTTGTCTGTATTATTACAGACAAACATGCTGACAGATATTTTGAAATAAATTACCAAATGAATTGAAACTGGCGTGATTATATAGTGTTATTTTGACAAAAAATATGCAGAATTTTGCAGAATTCTAAAATATTGTGCACAGAATTTTTATTTTTTTAGTGCAGAATTCCTCCAGGAGTAATTTGGAGTCTGCCTAAGGGAGATGAACAGAACCTTCCAGAGGCTTCTGTTGAACTTTTCTACTGGCACCTCAGCCACCCCAGCAGTCCTACTTTCTCTACTCACACCCCCGCCCCCCCCCAAGAGAACATAAGAATGCAAGAATCATAAAGACTCCAAGAGGAGAGATAAACATAGCAGAGGCTGCATTTCTTTCTCCATTCAGTTAGGGAGAGTGAGTAAAGATGGGAATCAATGAAGCACAGAGTGAGCTCAACAACAGACAACAGAGCCAATAAAAAACAGCAACCCACCCTAATGAAGCCAACATTCCTCCCCCATCCCACCCCAATCTTGTCTTGCCTACCTCAGTCCAGACCCAAGTCAGACAAGCAGAGTTTAATGACAACAAAGAAGTCAGGGTTCCAGGCTAGAAACGAAAGTGGATGCTGGGAATTGGTGGTCTGAGGAGTGTTGGGGGGTAGACAGGTGTGTTAAGAGGGAAGAGGAAAGGGCTATAGATGAACATGGTGCAGGGACCAGCTGACATGTTGAAGACGGGAAGAGAGATAAACATGGCGTTTGTGTTGGGTGAGCTGGCTGGTCAGAGGTAGAGAAAAGATTAGAGAAGAGATGACTACGAGGGTATATAATAGAGGTCTATAAAATCATGAATAGTGTGGAGACAGTGAATAAGGAAGTGGTATTTACTCGTTCACGTAACATATGAACCAGGGGTCACGCAATGAAATTAATAAGCAGCAGGTTTAAAACTAACATAAAGGAAGTACTTCACATAGTGTAGCGTCAAACTCTGGAACTTGTTGCCTGGGAATGCTGTGAAGGCCAAAACTATAACTGGGTTCAAAAAAGAATCAGATAAGTTCATGGAGGACCACAGAATCATAGAACCATAGGGTTAGAAGGGACAGGTAGGGTCACCTAGTCTAACCCCCTTCCAAGATGCAGGATTAGTTCTGTCTAAACCAGAGGCAGGTAAACTACGGCTCGCGGGACCGAGGAGGAGGCTAGCCTGTGGCCGGGGAGGCTAGCCTGTGGCCTCTCCACTGCTGTCGCCCCCTCCCCCACAGCCATGCCGCCGTGCAAGCGGCATGGTAAGAGGTCAGGGAGTGGGGGTTGGATAAGGGGCAGGGGGATTCCGGGGGGCAGTCAAGGGACGGGGAACGTTGGATAGGGCTTGGGAGTCCCGGGGGGGACTATCAGGGGGCAGGGGTGTGGACAGGGGCCGGGGCAGTCAGGGGATGGGGAGCGGGGGGGGGGGGCGGGGAGAGTTGGATAGGAGGTGGTGTCCCAGGGGGGTAGTTAGCGGTGGGGGGTCCCAGGAGGGGACGGTCAGGGGACAAGGAGTGGGGGGGGGGTGTTGGATGGGTTGGGAGTTCTGAGGGGGGCAGTCAGGGGGCGTGGCGTGGCTGGGGATGGATTGGGGGCAGGGCCAGGCTGTTTGGGGAGGCACAGCCTTCCCTACCTGGCCCGCCATACAGTTTTGCAACCCTGATGTGGCCGTCAGGCCAAAAAGTTTGCCCACCCCTTGTCTAAACCATCCAACACAGATGGCTATCCAGCCTCCTTTTAAAAACCTCCACTGAAGGAGCTTCCACAATCTCCCTAGGAAGTCTGTACTGTTGTCCTACTGTTTTTACGGTTAGGAAGTTTTTTCTGATATTTAATCTAAATCTGCTATGCTGTAGTTTGAACCCATTGCCTCTTCTCCTGACCTCTGTGGCAAAAGAGAACAACTTTTCTCCATCTTTTCTATGGCAGCCTTTCAAGTGTTTGAAGTCTGCTATAATGCACCCCCCCCCCCCCCGCCGCCCCATCTTCTCTTTTCCAAACTAAACATACCCAGTTCTTTCAGTCTTTGCTCATATGGCTTGCATGCCATCCCTTTGATGGTCTTTGCTACTCGCCTCTGGATCCCTCCAGTTTCTCTACATCCTTTCTATACATTGGTGACAAACTGAATACAGTACTCCAGCTGAGACCTAACCAGTGCTGAGCAGAGCAGTACTATCACTTCCCATGACTGGCATTCTATGCCTCTGTTAATGCAACCCAAAATTGCATTTGCGTTTTGCAACAGCATTGCACTGATGACACATGCTGAAGTTGTGATCCACCACAACTCCCAGATCCTTCTCAGCAATGCTGCTGCCAAGCCAGTTATTTAGTATCCAGTGTATTTAGATTTTCAGAAAGCCTTCGACAAGGTCCCTCACCAAAGACTATTAAGCAAAGTAAGCTTGGTAAGCAAAGTCATGGGATAAGAGGGATGGTCCTCTCATGGACGGGTAATTGGTTAAAAGATAGGAAACAAAGAGTAGGTATAAATGGTCAGTTTTCAGAATGGAGAGAAGCAAATAGTGCTGTCCCCCTGGGGTCTGTACTGGGACCAGTCCTAGTCAAGATATTCATAAATAATCTGGAAAAAGGGGTAAACAGTGAGGTGACAAAATTTGCAGATGATACAAAATTACAAAAGATAGTTAAGTCCCAGGCAGACTACAAAGAGCTACAAAAAGATTTCTCAAAACTAGGTGACTGGGCAACAAAATGGGAGATGAAATTCAATGTTGATAAATGCAAAGTCATGCATAGTGGAAAACATAATCCCAACTATACATATAAAATGATGGGGTCTAAATTAGCTGCTACCACTCAAGAAAGAGATCTTGGAGCCATTGTGGATGGTTCTCTGAAAACACCCACTCAGTGCGCAGCGGCAGTCAAAAATGCAAAAAGTATGTAGCGAATCATTAAGAAAGGGATAGATAATAAGACAGAAAATATGAATTACCTCTATATAAATCCATGGTTTGCCCACATCTTGAATACTGCACGCAGATGTGGTCGTCCCATAACAAAAAAGACATATTGGACTTCGAAAAGGTTCAGAAAAGGGCAACAAAAATGATTAGAGGTATGGAGCATCTGCCATATGGGGAGAGATTAATAAAACTGGGACTTTTCGGCTTGGAAGAAAAGACTATTAAGGGGGGATATGATAGAGGTCTATAAAATCATGACTGGTGTGGAGAAAGTAAACGAGGAAGTGTTATTTACTCCTTCTCACAACACAAGAACTAGGGGTCAGGAAATTAAATTAATAGGCAGCAGATTTAAAACAAAACAAAAAGGAAGTATTTTTTTCACATAATACACAGTCAACCTGTGGAACTCCTTGCCAGAGGATGTTGTGAATGCCAAGACTATAACAGGGTTCAAAAAAGAACTACACAAATTCATGGAGGATAGATCCATCAATGGCTATTAGCCAGGATGAGCAGGGATGGTGCACCTAGCCTCTGTTTGCCAGAAGCTCAGAATGGGTGACAGGGGATGGATCGTTTGATGATTACCTGTTCTGTTCATTCCCTCTGGGGCACCTGGCACTGGCCTCTGTCAGAAGACAGGATACTGGGCTCGATGGACCTTTGGGCTGACCCAGTAGGCTGTTCTTATGTTATCCCCCATTAATTTTTTCTTCCCTAAGTGTAGCAACTTACATTTGTCTTTGTTGAATTTCATATTGTTGTTTATAGCCCAGTTCTCCAATTTATCAAGATCCCTTTGACTTTTAGCTGTGTTCTCCAAAGTGTTTGCAACCCCCCTAGCGCTGTGTCATTTGCAAATTTGATAGTATGCTCTATATTCTGAGACCCAGGTCATTAATAAAGATGTTAAACAACACCAGACCCAGATCAGATCCCTGTGGAATCCCACTTGAAACCTCCCTCCAATCTGACATAATTCCATTAATAGTTACTCTTTGTTTGTTTGAGCTTGTTTAACCAATTATGTGTTCACTTAATAGTAGTTCTGCAAAGCCCACATTTCTCCAGCTTACTTATCAGGATGTCATGACTGTGTCAAACACCTGCTGAAGTCCAGGTATATCTCCGTATTATGTCCACCACATTCCCCCATCCATCAAACCAGTTACCCTGATAGGATAGGTCTATCAATGACGGTTAGCCAAGACAGTCAGGGACACAATCCCATCCTCTGGTTTCCCTAAACCTCTCCTCTGACTGCCAGAAGCTAGGACTGGATGACAGGGGATGGATCACTTAACAATTGCCCTGTTCTGTTCATTCTCTCTGAAGTATCTAGCACTGGCCACTGTCGAAAGACAGGACACTGGGCTAGCTGGACCAGTGGTCTGATCCAGCATGGCCACTCTTATGAGGAGAAGATAGACTTGAAGAACATAGCTAGAGATGTAGAAACCATTGGTCTAGATGACAGTTATTTCAACCTGGTAGCACCTAGTCTACCTAGTGCCCTAATTGTGCTACAGAAAGTGAAAATTTTGAGCAAGCAAATACTAGTGTAGAAAAAAGCAGAGGGGTCATAAACCAGTCAGAATGAGCTGCTGGGATATAGTATATAGTAATATCCAAAAAAAGAAGGGAATGACAATTGATTAACCAGAATGAATAACTACAGGAAATAAGGAGGAGGAGGAAGAGCAAGAATTCTGATCATCCTTTTTTAAGATATAGGGTTAGAGACAACAGCACTCAGGAATCTGGAATCAAAGGTAATGTGTGAGGCTTTTGCCTTAGTTGGCATAGTGCTGGGTAGCAAAAGTGTGAAACAAGGCCCAGGTGATTTTACTTTACAGACCTCCCTTGTGGAAGAAGTTACTGCGTATTCAGCAGAATGAGCTTGGGCCCTGAAGGCAGCACCTTCTTGTAAGACACTGTAATAGCAGGCTTTCAAGAATATGGAAATTGTGGCATGAGGTATCTTTTGGACCCTCTTATATTGTAACTGTAGGTCATGAAAAGGGCATCAGACATTCATTCTATATTCTTATGTCATTCTCATGTCCTAGTAGTAAATTAGATCTCTAACAAATCCAAGGAACGCAGACCATTATCCTTGGGTTTGGAGCTAATGGAAACTTGGAGCAAATACAGATTTTCAGATTTGTACCAGTGAAAAGCATTTCCCTATTTCTCTGCCCGGCCTGGATAATGGAGACTTTGGAGGATCATGGAAGTATTTCTTTCACTGGGAGGATGAACCTACCATGAATTTAGGTTGATAAAAATGTAAAATTAAAACACAGATTTTCTTTCCACAGTAGCAATTTTAGACATGAAAATGAAGGTTTGGGTTTTTGTTTGTTTGTTTTTGTTTTTTAATACAGTTCATTAATTCAACATTTCCCTAGAAGAAAAAGTGATAAAAATGAGATATGGACTATCTTTATGAAACTTATTATCTAAACAGCTTAACCAAACTTGCAATTCTTTTGTAAAAGGGATTATATTTACCTTAGTAACAGCCTTTGAAGAAAAGGTAACATCATCAAGGAAAGTGACAATATCTCCTGGGTAGAGTCTATCAAAGTACTTTGCACACACATCATATGCACTTAACCACTCTGGTGTTGTTTCTGGTGTTTTTTTAATGAGCTTGCGATCTCCATTCCAGAAGAGTTTTTGTAACCAGATGGTGTAAACAGAGCTTGGAGAGAGCATACTACCATCTTTCTCAGGGATTTTGGGAGCGAGTTTGGAAATGGATAAGATGTTCTGACTTGTAAGGATGGGCTCCAATACTCCCAAAGGGCTTACATTTTCATCTGTTAGTTTTTTGTAATTGAGATCTATTGGCAGAAAGAGAAAAACAAAAGTAGTTATTAAAGTTGCATCTATTCAACAGGTAGGACTGTAACTGGCATTCTACCTACAAAAAAAAAAAAAACAAGGACTGAAAGAGCACTGACAGAACTATCATCTCCACAGCTTTTCTAGACAAAGTCCATTCTAACTTAGGGTTGATGCATTTTGTCAGACTGTACTGTAGAAAGGGCTGTTGATGCCTCTATGTGCTGATAATCAACGGGTTTAAACTCCTAGTGATAATAGACTGTCAAGAAACTTTAGCACTTTTTTTTTTTTTAATTATTCGAGTCCCACACCAAGTACATATACATGTATGTGTTTATCCACAGAGAAGCAAGTGCATATACAGATACATCTCTGGCTACAAATATATGTAAATTCCTTTAAAGCCTAAAAAACCTGAATCTCCACCTCTGCATTCACTGACAAAAAGCAGGATTTTACCAAGGGAAAACTAACACGCATGAGCTATCTCACTGTAAAAAGAGTGGAGACAAGACACTAGTTTTACAGAGACATAAACTAGGCAAGGTCACCCATTGCCAGGGGGTAGTACTGACTTTCCCTAGCTACCTCGTGAAAAGAACTACAAATGCCTTGTCTCCATTTAGGATTTTACAGTGAGATAACAATCATATTAGTTATCTTGCTGTAAAAACAGTGTGTGTCAGTGAAGACAAAGACTTAGTGTGCCCATCTGTGAAGAAAAGAAAACAAGCCCTGCTCTGTCCAAAAACCTTATCCCTGAGAGATTGGTGGAACATCTTCAGTAGCATTACTTTACACTATAGCCCTTCCACTCAGCCCCATACCCTCTCTTGCCAGATATATGTTTATCTACATCCTTCAAACATTTTGCTTTCACTTGGGCCCTTCTGGAAAGGCTTACACATGCTTAACTTTCAGGAGTCTCCTTGAGCTCAGGGAGCCTTAGGTCATGTCTACACTTCCTGGGGATCAGCACTGCTGCAATTGATGTACCGGGGGAAGATTTAGTGGGTCTAACGAAGATCCACTAAATCGACTGCAGAGCCCTCTCCTGTTGACTCCGGTACTCCACTGGAAGGAGAGGAGTAACGTAAGTCGATGGGAGAAACTCTCCCGTTGACGCAGCGTGGTGCAGACACTACAATAAGTCGACCTAAGCTACGTTGACTCCAGCTATGGTATTCATGTAGCTGGAACAGTGTAACTTAGGTTGACTTACCCTGGTAGTGTAGACAAGGCCTTAGACTGTAAGCTCCTCAGGGCAGGGACTTCGTCTTTTGTCTTTACAATTCTATGCATGTTTATGGTGCTGTACAAATAATAATACCATGACTGTGGTAAATGGGAAAAGAAAAAAAAACCCTAGCAACAGGGCAAGATCAAGATTAAAGATGCAAGTACACAGCAGCCAAGAAATGCAAATGTTAAAACTACTCCCACAACCGTAATTCAGCCATCATATAATACTGTAATATACATTAACAACAAATCAATAATATATTAAAAATGTATATAAAAAAGACAACAGATTAGAATACTATTTACACCATGACAAAGATAAAGTTGTTGGAACAATTTTAACTTTTATAATTTCCTGACTTCTGAATGCTTATTATTTCAGCAGTAGTGTTATAACACTTGTTTTTAACATTTAATTTCCCAATTTAGAACAAACACACACACAGAAATAAAGAAATCTACATATGTTCCGCTTTGGAACTTTTAAAATTCTTCAATCTTGGGCCTATGCTAATGGCTTTTCACAGCTGTCTCTTCTGTGAAGTTTATAAGTTCTGCAAGCTCCCAGCCTCAACTCTGCTACTGATGGAGCTGCATGTACTTAATGACAAAAAAGCAAAGGAGAGACAAACAGAAAAAGTGCTATTTTTAAAAAGATTCATAACATTTCTTCAGACACATTAGTTTTTTAAATACAATATATGTCTGGAAATCAATCACATTTTGATGTTTCTAGGCTTAGCCAAGTAAATCATTCAAAAGCAAAATTTTGATAATGATTTTTTAAAATGAACATTTAATTGAGAATAGCAGAGAAAAAAATGCTCAAACTTTCAAAAAATCACCTTTGGACTTACAAAAAAAGAAAATTTGGCTTAAATTTTATTGTGAAAGATATGAGCAATTGAAAAGGGGGAGCGTGAGCTCCTAGTACCATGGGTGAAGTAAACGTGTGTGTACATATGTATTTTATATACATATTGCACATAAAGCTGTAGTACAAGACCATTATTAAGGCTGCAAAGTCAAATACTCAAAAGTTAGGAAATACCACAAAGCTATTTGTACAACCTTAATTTGGCCCCTTTGTATGTATTTGTTATGATAGATTTTAATTTCATGATTAAATGCTATTTTTTCCACAGGACCCCTGCCTCGTTCAGTGCATAGACAAACTGTGCTCACTGAATGAGTAGTATTCAATATTCTGTTTTGTCCTCATAGTTAAATGTGTGGCCTCAGGCCTTAATTCACAGCACACTGTTCAAACCCTGCTATAAAGACAGAATTATTAATATCCTCATGGTCTTTCCTATGGTCTTCATTACTATAGCATCTCAATGCTTAATTAATCAATCCATCTTCACAACACCTCTGTGCAATAAGGGAGTATTATTATCTCCACATAACAACTGGGGGGTTGAGGCACAGAGATTAAGGTCAAACAGTACACTACTTTTGGGTGCTCAACTTGAGAAGCCTTTAAGACTTGATTTTTTTTAAAAGAGTTGTTAGCGTTATAAAGCACTGTGTACATTTAAAACATTGACTTCAGCTGTAGCTGTGACTAAGCGCCTCTGCAAATCAGACCTCACGTGACCAAGTTGAGCACTGAAAAAATGAGGAACACAAACAATTAGTGGGAACCTCTGAAAAGTTTACTTTAAGTGACTTGCTTAGCTTCACATAGGAACTCTCTGGCAGTGGCCGGGATAGAATCCAATTATCCAACGCAGAATTTGACGATTTAACCATGAGACAGTCCTTTTTCGTCCTGCAATCCCCTGTATTATTCACAACACACCTTCCAATTTCTGCAGCATGAGACAGGAGTCCTAAGACAGCACCTCATTTACTATGGAACCCTCATTCATCCCCAGAGCAGCTCCATTCTGTGTATTGAAATGTTTTCTAAAAACATTCAGCTTGAGGAAGACACCTATCATGTCAAGTTTCAAACCAAACAATTAAAATTTGGCAAAGTTATACACAACTGAAAAGAGGGTCTTATAATAGGAAGTGTCAGGCAACTTTAATAATGCGGACACTATTAGCCCTGCTTAAAAATATAATTACATAAATGCCTGTTGCCAGGCTGGATGAAAAATAATAGTTAAAATTGTATCCCTTTCTGAGGAATAAAGTAATATCAAACAACATTATTTTAAAAATTATGAACTTTAAAAAGAAAAATGCTTAACATCTATGAAATTATGTGTTATGTAATTAAGATTTTTGATAGGCACACCAATACACAGAATGCATTTTAGGTAGTTTTAGAAGAGCAGATTTTACATAAACTGCATTTCTGTCCACAGTATGTTATTCAAGTGCTTGTTTTTGTTTTTTAAGATTCTTCATACACTGTAACCCATATTTTCACAGAATGGAGAATTTCATTTTAATTACAGAAAGAGACATTTCATATTTACATAACATTTTTATAAGCTAAAATATTTAACATTTACTAGACTAGAAATATTAAAACACTGTTTAATTTTTTTTCAGCAATGCATTTTGCTGTAGCTTGCCATGAAAGACTAATCTAAAATGCAATAAATCCAAAGACAAGGTTAATTTTCCTCTGAGGCATAAGAAACCTATTGAGCTCCCTGCATCTATCTGATTTGTTTATAAAAGAGCACCTGATAATTTGAAACTAGAAAGTGTGACCTTGTCAATACTCAGAAAACTGAATAAATGTGATAAGTAACTACAGCTATAGAGTACAAAACCAATAAATCTCATACCTGGTGCAATGGCCTTGAATTTTTTCAGCAGCCGTATGTGAGTTTCAGGTTTGATAGCATGCTTTACAAATTCTGAACAACCGCAGTTTTCAAGGAGAGTAAAATAATAAAGCAACCGCTGGTGATCTATGCCTTCAATACCCGGGTAAACATATTTGGCCATGTGTTCATGTAGGGCTTCAGGGTTGGTTTTCAAAGTCTCAAAGAGACCAAGACTTTGTGCTCTGTCTTCTATTTCTCCAGTAGATAAGCTGTGTGTAAAACAAATATTGTTTTAAAGGTTAGACACTCAAGTAAATTAAATACCTCTTGTATTAGAATGCATACGAGACATGATAACTCATTTTTTTCCCTTAAGCAGAAAGGTTCAATTTCGTAACAGATTCTGAAGTGTGAATACTACTTCATGTACATATGTCTGACGGGTAAAAACTGATCACAAATATTTAAGAAATTCTGAAATAATTCATGCTCTTGCAACAAGAAGACAAGAGGCTGGGTAATAAACTACTTATTTAGACATGTATATAGAGAGTCATATTAGTTACAACAGAATATTTCATACTTTTACATTCCAATGTCATCAAAAGATATTGGATCACCATTTCCATAAAAAAAAATCTATTTTCAGGTTTTATAGTTTGCTGCATAAATTCAGTTAAAGATGAAACTTGGCGGGGGGGTTCTCCATCACGGAGCAAGATTTTGGCTGATTTTAAGTTTTAAAAGGGTAAGAAAATGGAGCTTTTATAGTTCAATTTTTTTTTAAATTATCCATTTAAAAAAGTAATTATTCCGTATTATGAATTGCCTGATTTTGCTATCCACATTTTTTTTAAATGGCAAAAACCTTCACATTATAAAAAAGGAACGTGCACATGCATGGGCATAAGCAGCAGAATTAGGATATTCATTAGCGACATGGTACCTATGCACTTGAAGCACGATATATTAATGCTTTAGATGTACAATACAGTCAGAGAACTTGGTCAGTAAAGGGAAATGGTAATGGCATATCTTTAGGTCATTTTTTTGATTCAGTAATGACCAGAAAGTTAATATCTGCTGGACTGTTGGTGACATGGCAAATGACTTAGGCCAGGACGCTACAAGATTCTCCATGTGGAACATGCTAGACTGAGGCTTTGTTGATTTTATAACAGTTTATACTAGCAATAGATGATGTTGATAGATAATGCTTAGACCAGAGTATCCATTCCCCTGCAAGTGCAGCACATAGTCCTCATATAGAGGTTACCTTCAGATAGCCTAATCTCTCAAATACATTCAGTCACTGTTAGCACATTGACGCATTTCCCCATAAATTTAATGCACATGAAGATTCAGCTATCCTCTCATGCCTCGTGCTGAGCCCCATGCAACAGCTTTGAGAAACATCTATGGATAGGATGAAGAAACCTGCTGTATTACTGCCCATTCTGTACCTACTCTCTGTAGTGGCACTTTCCACGTCTGTCAACCTGCCAGTGATACTCATTACATTTAACTGAAAATGAAAATGACACTTAGAATACCAGGAAGGCCAGAGATCTCTTGAAATAGCCTAGTACAGATAAGAACAACTAAACAACAATGTTAAATACAAATGCAGGCAGAATTAAAGCCACAAACGAAAATGTCTAGAATACGCTGAAAATGTAAATTTGACAAGCTCATATCTGAAGAATTTAACCACAATACATTTCCAATAAGTCAGATGTTTTCTGCTCTCTTCTTGTTTATTAAATGGAGTTATATTCTGAATACTGACTCTGTAGAAGCAACATTGAGACATTTTATATTTACTTGTGATTTCCAAACAGAATATGCCCAGTTTCCAACCCTAAATATGATTTTTGTCACTATAAGAACTGCAAACTCTATATTGTTTCAGTTGGAATAAAGGTCCTCTTACTGTAATAAAGATTCTACATATAGAACTGACAATTTTGATAATGATGCTTAAGACAATGCTACTACCTTGTTCCTTCATAGCAGTATTGGCTCTGTAGTGCTAATGAAATAAAATTCTGTTATTTTCCTTTCTGACCCTTGACAAAGTTTATGCTATTTGCACAGTTTGGACCCACAAACTAAATCTTCCCGAATCTGCACTTTTCGTTGAATTATCTTGTCAAGACAGATATTAGAATACATTTACTGACACATGATAAATATTGAAACCTCCCTGTTAACTAAATTACAATGTGCCTACATGTTTTATACACTTCTGAGCCCTTTTCAATAGCTTCTATAGGAAGAAGCTGTTATCTTTTTCTTTAGAACATAAAATGTAATTTTAACCTAGATCATCATCACCACAAATTCTGATTCATTGCACAATACAATAACATGTGATCATTAGTGTCATCACCTAGTAAAATAAATGATTACTAGTATAAAATGTGTCTCTTTTCAGAAACTGTCCATAAAGTGGCTTATACAAATACTGCATATTTGTCTAACAGTGAGTAACTCTTAGAATAAACTTGCTTTCATTTCAACATTAATGAGTAACAAGGCATGCATTATTAATACAATAATCCCTAGAGGAGAGGTGGGCAAACTATGGCCCGCAGGCCACATCTGGCCCACGGGACCCTCCTGCCCGGCCCCTGAGCTCCTGGCCCGGGAGGCTATCCCCCAGCCCCTCCACCGCTGTCCTCCCTCCACCACAGCCCCAGTTCACAGTGCCGCTGGCACAATGCTCTGGGCAGCAGGGCTGCGAGTTCCTGGGGCAGTGCAGCTGCAGAGCCTGGCCTGCCCCGGTGCTCTGTGCTGCGTGGCTGGTTCCAGCCGGGCAGTGCGGCTGTAGCGCCGCCAGCCACCGTTGCTCCAGGCAGCGCAGTAAGGGGGCAGGGAGTTGATAGAGGGTAGGGCAGTTCGGGTGGTGATTAGGGGCCGGGGCGGTCAGAGGGCGGGAAACAGGGGGCTTGAATGGGGGCAGGGGTTCCGGGGGCGGTCAGGGAGAAGGGGTGGTTGGATGGGGCAGGGGTCCCGGGGGGAGGGGGGGCAGTCAGGAAGGAGAGGAGGGGTTGGATGGGGTGGCAGTCAGGGGCGGGGGTTCCAGGGGTGGTGAGGGAGCAGGGGAGGGTGGATGGGGCAGGGGTCCCAGGGGGGCCGTCAGGGGGTGAGAAGCGGGGAGGGGGTCAGATAGGGGGCGGGGTCACGGCTGGCTGTTTGGGGAGGCACAGCCTCCCCTAACTGGCCCTCCATACAATTTCTGAAACCTGATGCGGCCCTCATGCCAAAAAGTTTGCTTGCCCCTGCCCTAGAGTGAATTAAACTGTAATGGCCACATGCTTTCAATCAGCCTTAAAATGAGATTACTGTAAACTAAAGCATGTTCTGCAGTATCTTATATTATTATACACCAATTTTTTAAAGATTTTTTTTTAATTTCATTTGGGAAAAAGGACCCTTATTTTGTATTTCACTTATTATAGTTTTCCACGAATACTAATTCATAGATGAGAGAATGAATAAAATGGCAGAAACCTTAGGTGATATCCCAGCCCCACTGAATTCAGTGGAAGCTTTGCCATTTACTTCAGTGGGTCCAGGATTTCATCCCTTGTGTGTAATTTATTTTAATGAAATAAATAGTATAGGAACACGTTTGAATTTAAGGGCTGTAGCTTTTTTTCCTCTTACTTTTTTTGAGAGAGAAAAATTCAGTCTGCTCCTCCATCTTCAGACCTCTCAACTCCATGCATAAGTAGTTTTATCTCTTATGTCTCATGTTTTATAAAATACGATAACTTTTTCATGCATTTTAATTAATAGTTAATGTTAAAAGGGGTACAAGTGGTACTGAAAGGTATAGCTCCATAAATTATTTCAAATGTAAAGCCAACATCTTCATTTTCATTGCTTTTGTTCTGTACTTATACCGAGAGCCAGATGCACTGCCATCTGAACCTGCTATAAGGAAAATTGGCATAGCCTCTTATTGTTCCATCTTACCCATTTTTAAAAAGGGTATAGTATTTGCCTGCCTCACAAGGTTGTTGTTATGCATATGTGATGAATTCAAACCAATTAGAATTAGAAACAAAGGTATCATAAGAACATAAGAATGGCCATACTAGGTCAGACCAAAGGTCCATCCAGCCCAGTATCCTGTTTACCGACAGTGGCCAATGCCAGGTGCCCCAGAGGAAGTGAACCTAACTGGTAATGGTCTAGTGATCTCTCTCCTGCCATCCATCTCCACCTTCTGACAAACAAAGGCTAGGGACACCATTCCTTACCCATCCTGGATAATAGCCATTAATGGACTTAACCTCCATGAACTGATCCAGTTCTCTTTTAAACCCTGTTATAGTCCTAGCCTTCACAACCTTCTCAGGCAAGGAGTTCCACAGGTTGACTGTGCGCTGAGTGAAGAAGAAATTCCTTTTATTTGTTTTAAACCTGCTACCCATTAATTTCATTTGGTGGCCCCTCGTTCTTATATTATGGGAACAAGTAAATAACTTTTCCTTATTCACTTTCTCCACCCCACTCATGATTTTATATACCTCTATCATATCCCCCCTTAGTCTCCTCTTTTCCAAGCTGAAAAGTCCTAGCCTCTTTAAGCTCTCCTCATATGGGACCCGTTCCAAACCCCTAACCATTTTAGTTGCCCTTTTCTGAACCTTTTCTAATGCCAGTATATCTTTTTTGAGATGAGGGGACCACATCTGTACGCAGTATTCAAGATGTGGGCATACCATGGATTTATATAAGGGCAATAAGATATTCTCCGTCTTATTCTCTGTCCCTTTTTTAATGATTCCTAACATCCCGTTTGCTTTTTTGACTGCCGCTGCACACTGCGTGGACTTCTTCAGAGAACTATCCACGATGACTCCAAGATCTTTCTCCTGATTAGCTGTAGCTAAATTAGCCCCCATCATAGTGTATGTATGGTTGGGGTTATTTTTTCCAATGTGCATTACTTTACATTTATCCTTTTTTTAACCAATATAACCAAGAGTTGGACATAATCTCCTAAACTGGACAATCGGGGGTGCTGGACGCTGCTCCAGGCTGCCCCCAGCTGCTGCTCTAGGCCCAAACCCAGCTCCTGGCTGCGGCTCCAGCCCTTGGGTGGCTACCACTGTGGCTGGGTCAGCTTTGTCGACAGACTGCTAACTTCGGTGGGGGCTAGACAGCTGTTCCAGCCCTGCTGCTCTGGTACAGGCTGAAGCCAAAGAAGTCATGGAGGTCCTTTAAAGTCACACAATCCATGACTTCCATGACAAAATTGTATCCTTAATTATATAACTTGGCATCAGCCAAATGTATTCCCCAATACAATCTTATATTTCATATATAGAATCATAGAATATCAGGGTTGGAAGGGACCTCAGGAGGTCATCTAGTCCAACCCCCTGCTCAAAGCAGGACCAATCCCCAATTAAATCATCCCAGCCAGGCCTTTGTCAAGCCTGACCTTAAAAACTTCTAAGGAAGGAGATTCTACCACCTCCCTAGGTAACGCATTCCAGTGTTTCACCACCCTCCTAGTGAAGAAGTTTTTCCTAATATCCAACCTAAACCTCCCCCACTGCAACTTGAGACCATTACTCCTTATCCTGTCCTCTTCTACCACTGAGGATAGTCTAGAACCATCCTCTCTGGAACCACCTCTCAGGTAGTTGAAAGCAGCTATCAAATCCCCCCTCATTCTTCTCTTCCGTAGACTAAACAATCCCAGTTCCCTCAGCCTCTCCTCATAAGTCATGTGTTCCAGACCCCTAATCATTTTTGTTGCCCTTCGCTGGACTCTCCAATTTCTCCACATCCTTCTTGTAGTGTGGGGCCCAAAACTGGACACAGTACTCCAGATGAGGCCTCACCAATGTCGAATAGAAGGGGACGATCACGTCCCTCGATCTGCTGGCAATGCCCCTACTTATACATCCCAAAATGCCATTGGCCTTCTTGGCAACAAGGGCACACTGCTGACTCATATCCAGCTTCTCGTCCACTGTCACCCCTAGGTCCTTTTCCGCAGAACTGCTGCTCATGACATTGTCAGTAGACATACAAAAGTATGACCTTTTTAACTTAATCAATATTCTAAAATTCACACACATTTAAATTGTTTTTAGCACAACACCTGTTTCTCCAACAAAATTCAGACAATTTGCATTTAGTAGGGTTAGATACATAGACATGATAGCAATATTCTTTTAGGTTACATTTTCTCCCACTTTTCTCTACTGTTAACAATACATGCAATGAATACGGAAATTGAATAACCATCATGAAATCCTCAGGAATGAAGCATATACATTTCTGTGTCATTTAATAGGCCCACTGCATCCTCCCGGCATGCACGAATTTGGAGAAGCACAAGAACCTTCTAGAACTGCTTGAGGAATATAACTGTTTTCAAAATTCTATAAAATATTTAATGCCTTAGACATTAGTGAGTTGACACTCATTTGGAAAAAAGTAATTTCATATCATAAGACGATTTTAAGAAGCTAAGGTATGAGAAGAAATGCTTTGCATTTAGTGATGTTAGGGCTTTGTGAAAACAGAGGCCTAAACACTGAAGAAACCGTAGGAACTTGTACATTGATCCAAAGCCCAAAAGGCTGAATAAGAACAACAATGGAGGTGTAGATGGGAGCTCATGAAGCCTTAAAGAGCCTTTCTACCCTTCCTCCATTAATCCTCTTATGGGTTGTTAAGGAAGGCCTGATTAAAATGTAAATGTATGGAAAATGTGAAGCATGCTATGTGGAAGTAAAGCAAATCTAGTAAACAAAAGCTGCTTCTTTCTGCCACAAAAATTCTCTTGGAATGGGTCATACCTCAATGGAACAGAACTGTAAATTAATTCAGATGAGCCTCAACACTTACCCACTATCAGTGAAAAGAAACTCAAGATGTGTCATATAAACTTCCCAAAGCGGAACACTGTAACGCTGAGCCAAGGAAAGAGCGATCTTGTACACATTTTCTTCAAGTGTTCTTGTTAGGGGAGAACCATAAAACACAGCAAGAGAAAACAAAATAACTGGTCACACTAAGATGCTTAGAAAAAAAGTCAGAGAAAAATACTTAAGCTAGAAACGGCATTGTTGCTCTGCAAACCTTCCCCACCGCCCCCATGCACACACACTGAGAAACAACAATTAAATTTGGTTTTACTTCTTTGTTTTATTCTCAAAAGTAAAACAGATTAAAATTCTATCATTCTGTAATTGTTTGTACTGGATAAATAAAAATTCCCATAGGTATAGGTATTAAAATATTAGGGAGAGATTTTCAAAGATACAAATAGAAGTTATACAAATGTAAACAAACTTGTTTATCTTAGTGATTGGCTAAACAAGAAGTAGGACTGAGTGGACTTATAGGCTCTAAAGTTTTATATTGTTTTGTTTTTGAGTGCAGTTATGTAACAAAAAATCTATATTTGTAAGTTTGCACTACAGTTCTTGTATGAGGTGAATTGAAAAATACTATTTCTTTTATCATGTTTACAGTGCAAATATTTGTAATAAAAATAATATAAAGCAAGCACTATACACTTTGTATTCTGTGTTGTAAATTGAAATCAAATATTTGAAAATGTAGAAAAACATCCAAATATTTAATAAATTTCAATTGGTATTCTATTGTTTAACAGTGTGATTAAAACCACAATTAATTGCAATTAATTTTTTTTGAGTTAATTGCGTGAGTTAACTGCGATTAATTGACAGCCCTTACGCTCTCTCTCTATATATACAGTTTTATTCAGGTGCAGTTTCTTTTGGGGGTTTTTGGACTTAACCCTGATTCAAGGGATATAATAGAGACAGGGGCGGGTAGCTCTGCCTATAAAGATCACCCAACACTTTCCATTTTCTCAGTTGCTTATAGGTTTGCTAAACTTTAAAGTTTGGGGTAAAATTATCTATGCTAGTTGTCTGCCTCAGGCTGACATTATTTTGGAAAATTTCAGCTCAAATGGTTCAGTCATTTTGGAGAACAAGGCTAGGGAAAAATACATTTTCCCCATATTAATCAATACTAGTGACCCTTTCTGAACAGCTCTAGTGTCCCCATGCTTTGGAACAGGGACTGGGACGAGAATCCTGAGAAGTGGAGATGGACTGATTAGGTAAGGAAAATGGGACTGGAAGGAAGAGCCGGGGGTGGGGGGGTGGGGGGAGGAAGATAGCACTGGGAAGGAACAGTTGTGATCCTCTAGCTTGACCTCCTGCAGAACATAGGACTTCCTTGAATTAATTTCTGCTTCAAATCAAATAGTTGTGTCTGAAGATGAGTATATCTTTTAGAAAAAGATCCAATCCAGATTTAAAGATTTCCAATGATGGAGAATAGACCACAACCCTTCATTTGTTGTTTTGATGGTTAATTACCCTCACTGTTAAAACTTGGGCCTTATAAATTTGTCTAGTTTCAAATTCCAGCCATTGGATCTTGTTATACCTTTGTCGGCAAGACTGGCTACCCCGTTTCAGAATTGTTCCTCTGTAGGGACAGATCAAATCACTAAGGCCCATAATCCGAGTGTCATCTTCAACTTGGACCTCTCTCTAGGTACACATATCTAGGCTGTGTCTAAATCTTGCATATTCTTTGTCCATAAAATCTCTACGATACAGCCTTTCCTAACCACCCATACAGCTAGGCTTTCATAATCTCACGTCTCAATTACTGCTATACCCTTTTCTCTAGCCATGACAAATGCAATCTTGCCCCACTCATATCCATTCAGAATGCCGCTGCAAAGATCATTCTCCTAGCCCATCACTTAGATGATGTAATTTCCCTCCTTCCATCTCTTCAACTGGGTTCCCCTTTTCTATCACATAAAATATAAGCTGCTTGTCTTCACTTTCAAGCCCTTCATGGCTTATCCCCATTTTACCTATCATCTCTCACTCACAATCAAAATGTGGACTCCTGCCTCTGACTGGCCAATGATGCCAGCCTCGATCACTTGTTAAATTTTGAAACAAGCACTTTTATGCTTTCTTCCATGCCACCCCACACATTTGCTCCCTGTAATCATCTGTAAAATGACCTCACTGTCCTCCTTAAAATGTTCCTTTGCCATGATGCATACAATAAACTTGACAACAGTTAGGACACTGACACGTTGATGCCATAGCCTACCGTGGTGATCAGTACTGTCCCACTGTTTCCCTGTAGTTCCCTGTCTATCTGAATCTATCTAGGTATAAGGCAAGAGACAATAGATTGCTAGCTCTTTGGGGCTTTTTATTCTGTTTGTACAGCACCTGGCACAATGGGGCCCTGGTCATGACTATAGCTCCTATGTCAGAGGTGGCCACCGGTGCTCCAGGCAGCACGGTAAGGGGGCAGGGAGCAGGGGGTTTGGATAGAGGGCAGGGGAGTTGGGGGTGGTGTGGATAGGGGTCGAGGCGGTCAGAGGGTGGGGAACAGGGGGTTGGATGGGGCAGAAGTCCTGGGGGGCAGTCAGGAAGGAGGGGGGGTTGGATGGGGCAGTCAGGGGTGCAGGGTCTGGGGGTGGTTAGGGGACAGGGAGCAGGGGCTGGTGGATGGGGTAGGAGTCCCGGGGGGGGGCCATCAGGGGACAGGGCGGGTTGGATGGGGCAGGAGTCCCAGGGGAGCTGTCAGGGGGCGAGAAGCATGGGAAGGGTCGGCTAGGAGGCAGGGGCTGGACCACGCCTGGCTGTTTGGGGAGACACAGCCTCCCCTAACCAGTCCTCCATACAATTTTGGAAACCCGATGTGGTCCTCAGGCCAAAAAGTTTGCCCACCCCGTCCTATGTGCTATAGAAATACAAATAATAAGAATGATTTTATGGTGTTTTTCTAGAGCATTGATTAAAATATTAAATAAAGTAGAACCCCACTAGAAACACACCCTTTTGGTCATTACTCTGAGTTTACAATTACATTTTGAGACCGAACAGCTACCCTGGTTTTAATCCTATTAAGCGTGCCATGTTGATTTTGTATCATTCTAGTTTTTTAATCAAGATGTTAAATGCCTTATGGGTGCCAAAGCATAGGACATCAACACTATTACTTTTCTCTACCAAACTGGTGATCTCATCCAAAAAGGATATCATGTTAGTTTGACAAGGTCCATTTTCTATAAAGTCATGTTGATTGGCATTATATTATCCCAATTTAATTCTTTATTAATTAAGTCCCATAACAGCTGTTCCATTATTTTGCCCATGATCGAAGAACAGTTGCACAGGAGGCTAGTGGACAGTATTGGCAACAGAACTGCAAGAATCTACGCAGCATTTCTTACGTCACTGACACTGGACAACCAGAGCAATAAAAGGGCAACTGGGAAGAAAAATAAAGGTTGCTTCTACTATTTTTGCAATTATTTAATGCCTTGCTCTATACTGAACAAGTTTTAGATTTAGAATGTTGGCTCCACCCCAATTTCCTTCCCTTCTGATCCCTAGTGCACACATTAATGTATTTTTATCCTGGCTCCCACACTTCCCATAAAATTCATCATGACATCCCACTGCACTATTCTCCATAAAATATGGAAGAACTAAAACAAGATAATGGATAATATATATGAGCAGGGAACGATATCATGCTGGAATATCACCACACCTTTGATATCTTAATGGCCTTTGATTTATGAGTATTTACCCAAAAAGCGATAATATCATAGCAAAACAGACTCCCTGTGATGCATCTGTGCCTTTCTGCAATTATCAAATCATTGCTGGCAAAGATTTGGCAAAAAAACATTTTGCATTGATTAATATGTTGTGCAAATTAAAAAGCGGTAAACCAAAAAGTTAGAATAAAAAAATAGTGTTAGAACACAGATGTTTATCTATTATCTCTTTTCTTCTCTTTTTATAGGTGTCTTTTCTGCTCATGACAGCATCGCCACTTTCTATCCTTCCACTGCAGCAAGGCTTCCAGTCTCCATACTCCACAAGGAAAAACTAAGCTCAATACTTGTATTCACATGTGGGAAGAGACTACTGGCATCCTTTCTGTCCTCCAGTAAACCACAGTGTACAGGTCAGGAAGAAGCTGACCCATACAATTTTTTTTAAAAGTTAATCGGCAATGGGCTCCCCACCATGAGTGTGAATTAGCAAGGTTCTCATACATTGTTCGATTTTAAAAAGAAGCTATAATCATAAAATTTCACTAGAGAATCATGTACTGTTCCTGATCGGTAGTCATTATTTGTGAAGGAGTGTCCGTACTTTACTGTGGTGTGAATCAGTACATAAAAGTAGAGTTGATTTGTGGCCAGGATAGCACAACAGTTATCGGCAAATCAGAATGAATGTTCGACTGTATATATTACATTATATCAAGTTCTATCTTCTCTCCCCATCCCCATATGCCCTGTGTCCGTCTTGTCCAAATAAATTGTAAGCTGCTTGGGACAGGGACTAGTCTTGACCTAGGTGTTTGAGAAACCTCACCAATGTTTAAATGCTTGATAAATAATGCATAATAGGCCCTGATGAGAATACAATAAATATGCAAGATAAAACCAACATAATTTTGTTCTTTAAGTAATTTGAGCAAGCAAACTGCTCATTTTAGCAGAAATTGTTTGGTAAGTAAGACACCATCTTTCCAGAGTGATCCTCATTTAATGTATGGTACAAAACATGAGCTTTTCTTTTAATAATTCAAAAATAAATAATAAAATATGCTTCACAATTATATTAAATGTACATATTGTTTTAATTAATATATGCAGATTAGGGGTCAAATGAGAAAATGAAACCAAGAAAGCTGTGAGATGAACAAGCATTTAATGTAATCTTTGCAATTGCCCGAACTAGCAGAACTGTCATCCTAAACTATGAGATGTGAAACTTAGATTTTGTTAATTCTTCTATTCTGTATTTTCAACAATCTATGTATGCTGTGAGGAATTTCCTCAACTTTTGCTTCATATTTATTTTGTTTATAGGAAAAAAAGGAAGAACTCTAAAAATACAGAGTCATTACACATGCCAAAAATAAAGATTCATAAAACGGTAGAATATTGCACGATGAACTTATTACACAAAAATAACAAACACCATTTAAGCCATCAGCATGGTGTTGAGATGATGCAACCATCTCCTTGAGTAAGGAGATAAAGGAAAGACAACTCCAATAAAAAAATTAAAAGATGCCTGGAGCAACTTTAGCGAATGTAGGGCCTAATCACGCAATCCCTATGCAGAAAAAAATCCCATCACCTTCAGTATAGTAAATGTAGGGCAAAAGCTGTTGAATGAGACACTTTTGTTTTGATACTGTGCTTAATCAAATACTTTGTATCAGTGTTTCTTTGTGACCCTATAATCTAAAAATTTTAGCCATGAACTACTATCGCGATGGAAGAGTGATAGCATCCATATATTCTCTTCAACAACTTATGCACAAGATGGTTAAAATTGGAACAAGATGATGCAATGTAACTGTTACAGGGTAGCAGGAGGTTTTCACTGACTCTCTGTGTTAGCTGGTATTCAAGTCTTGCATGAATCTGCTGAAACTCTGTTAATTTAGAGCAGCAGGCATGGCTGTTTAACTCCAAACAATATTTGACAAACACGTACACTATTAGGAGCATTTGCAGACAAAGGTGACATGTTTTTACAGGGTGCTAGGAAGAATCAAATAGTTTCTGAAACACTAAACTTATCTTGTGTACATGATATCAAAAAGGATGCAGGTGCAATATACACAACTGAAAATCCCTAGGGCTGGATTCACAAAAGGACTTACATGCCTCCCTGGCACCTTAGGTGGCTAAATCCCCAGTCAGGCCCCACTGGGATTCCCAAATCCCCCGCTCTGCTGTCCCGAAGCCCTGCAGGCCTCTAAAATTGCTTTGCACCTAAATTTCCACAGAAAAAGTTCCATAGGTGCCTATGTTTCTGCTTGTGAGCATGTGCACTGCAGTTCCACGCCAGTCGTCCGAATGTCGAAGCACCGCACAAGCTGGAGAAAATTAGGCATTCCTCCACCTAACTTGCCTGTGGGGACCGAATTGACAACATCCTCAGAGTTCAGCTACTGGATCAGGTTCCTCTATACGAGCTTACACAAAATGGACCAGAAGGGAGGGAGCAGCATCTTCATAACTTGTCGCCCAGTGGTTAGGGTACTCACCTGGGATGTTGGAGACCCACAGTTCAAGTCCTCCTTCTTCACTTGAGTGAGGAGAAGGGATTTGAACAGTCATCTGCCACCTCCCAGATGCGTGCCCTAGCTACTGGGTTCTGGGATATTCTGACATGGGGGCTCCTTCAGTTTCTCCTGTTGAAGTTCCATTATGGATAAATAATATTTTAAAAGGTCATTGGCACAGGTGGTCTGGATCCCCCACCTCCAAAGAGGGTGCTCTAACCACCAGGCTACAGAATCATATTCTCAATTTATCTCTTCTGCTCACCCGTTGGCCCCAATGATTCTTTCATTAATTTATCCACAGTGGAACACCTTCAACACTGAGCCAGAGAGAGCAAGCATGAAAAATGATTCTGTGGCTTGGTGGTTAGACCACTGCCCACGGAGGTGGGAGACCCAGAGTCCAGCCACCTGCTCCATTAAAAAATATATATATATTTATCCGCCATGCAACAGCTTCAACACGAAAGACTGAGGAAGGCCCCAAAGCAGAATATCCCATAGCCCAGTTGTGAGAGCACTCACCTGAGAGGTGGCAGGTTCCAGTTCAAATCCCTTCTCCCCACCCTCAGGTAGAACAGGTTCTTGAAGAGAGGGTCTCTCACATCTCAGGTCAGTATATTAACCACTGGGTTAAAAATTATGAATGAGGTTCTTCACCCGTACCATGCTCCTTGCTAAAATGGCATAGGTACCTAATGCCAAGACAAGGTTTACAGCTGAGAATCCCAAGCAGAGGGAGGAACCTTCATGCAGTCTGTATTTAGACACTTACCTCCAAGAGAGGGGAGGGCCTTAGCAAAAAACTCCTTAGCTTGGCATCTCCCTTTGTCTATCTTAGGTGAGAAGCAGCCTTACTTGTTGGATTTTGTCAATTTCATTCTAAGGTGCCTATCTTTCCCCATTCATTGTATAGGGAGCCAAGGCACCCATATCAGACTTTGGGAATCCCAGTGAGTTTCTAGGTACCTAAAAGTGAGGTATTTTGATGCTCAGTATTGCCATTTCTATGTGAATCAAGCCCTTAAGGAGGAACTCTGCAGCCTATTCTCGAGAACCTCAAGACTAGAATAAAGGGATTCTAGAAATCAGGATTACAATTCAATAGAAAAATTGAATGGGGAATCCAACAGAGCTGGGTCTCTAGTCAATGATATGAGACTGATGTACAATCTACCAGATTTTTCGGGGGGGGGGGGGGGGTAGGGGCGGGGGGGGGTATACATTTTTGCAATGTAAGTCTACTATAACTAAATTATCAACATTAAAACAGAGGGTTTATCTATAATTTATTAAAATTCAATAGTGGAAGACACTATATTTTTTAGCGTGGTTCAGAAATCCCCCCCTCCCCCTCCTTTTAGGGCATCTGTTTTAATGGACTGTTATAGTAGTAGCGAAAGGATAAGGGCGGCGGGAGAGAGTTGAAAGAGTATCTTTACTATTCGAATCCTGCACTTATTGATCCATTTTGTTGGACAAACACCACTTCATTTGACTAGAGTGACTGGAGAAAAAAGGTCCCATTTAAAGCAACACTGCAAAATAAACCTGCAAAATGAGTGATTAATAAGTCCTTCTGAAGGTCAGTGCTGCTGAAAATTTACTTTCCTATTTTGAATTTTAAATACTTCCCCTTGAACAAAAGAAAAAACACATAACAGAAATTACTTACTCCGCCAGCCCCAGTATAGTTTCTCTCTTGTACTGGTCATCTGCTGTAAACCTCTGCACATCCACTCCTTTGCCAAGGCCTTGAAGGATTTGAGCCTGAGTGAAGTCCAGTAGTCGTTCATTGTAGTAGTACAGTTGCTTAATCAAAGTTGCTATTTCTTCAGGCCAGTCTGCATAGCTACACTGAGAAACGTGCTTTGTGACCATCTTAATCAGCTCTTTTGGGTCAGCCTGTGAAATCAATTTTTTTTTTTTTTTTTAAAAATGCCTTTATTTTAAAACTCTAAAACAAAGTTGCCATTCTAAGATCCATCTGCTGGTGTTTTCATTAATCAAACATGAAATATTTCTTCCATCCTGAGAGATATGATCAGATCTAGTGGTATTCCACATTTTGAACATAGGGAACCTCTTGGAAACTGTGGAACCTTTCAAAATGGTAGAAATGTAAGTGTGACCACTGAATGCTAAATAACCTGAACACGTTTATATAATTGATCCAAGTCAAATCTGCACTGCTGTCAAACTTGCATTTGTACGGTACGAGATAAAGGAAACAAATTTTCTTTTTGATTAGTCGAAGTAGTATCATAAGTGCACATTTTGCAATAGCAGTAAAAGCACAAAAAGAAGAGGAAAAAGTCTCTTTATTATGAAAATCCTGCATTTATTGATCCATTGACTTGAAAGATTAATTAGCAGACCCTAAACTATCTGTATAAAATATAAGTTACCTGATTACAAATTAGCTAATGACCATCCTACAGTCAAACACAGGAACATACCACAAATATTAAAATAATTCTTCTGAATCAATGACTGATTCCAATGTACTGAGAGAAATAACATACAAATGTAACAGCATATCCATAACAGGATAAAGAGTTGTTTATAGGTTTAAAAATCATCTGTGTTATGTATTTAAAGTGCATAATTGCTGTAGTATCTAGCTCAAAACTGCACACAGAAATCAGATCTTTGAACATGCATTATAGTTTCCACATTCATAAATCAATGGCACAGAGACAGATACACTTTTGAAAATTTGGCCCCAAATAATTTTGTATTGTCTGACTCACTGTGTGCCTTGTACAGCACTAAACCCACTGACAATGCTTAAATAAATAATAAATATAGCAATGAAACTGGCAGAAAATAATGTAATGTAAGTGTGCCAGAACTTTTCCTAGTGGGTGACAGAGTAATTTATTTTGCAGTTCACAAGATACATGAATAATTACGTTCTTGCAAAAAAGCATAACATGAAAAATAAAGTAAAATACATTTTATACATACCTAAACTACTTAAAATACATTGCAAAGACTGATAAGCCCAAAATCTGACCTACTTTTCACTTCCCCTTCTTCACTACAAGCTAACTACTGATTTTCACTTTCAAGGCCCTACATTGACTATATCTAATACACTATTGAGATTGACTCGCCTACACTCTACCAAAAAAGCCAGCCTTCATTGTTTTCTTTTTGAATTTTCAAAAAAGCACCTCTGTGCTTTTTTCCATGCTGCCTATCATACTTGGTATATCCCAAGTAATATCTGCAAACCCTCCTCCTTCAAATACATCCATAACACTCTCCTTTGTCAAGATGCTTATGAAAACTTGACAACGGGTAGGTAGCAAGTGTGCAACATAAGAACGGCCATACTGGGTCAGACCAAAGGTCCATCTAGCCCAGTATCCTATCTTCCAACAGTGGCTAATGCCAGGTGCCCCAGAGGGAATAAACAGAGCTGGTAATCATCAAGTGATCCATTCCCTGTCGCCCATTTCCAGCTTCTGGCAAACAGAGGCTAGGGACACCATCCCTGCCCATCCTGGCTAATAGCAATTGATGGACCTATCCTCCATGAATTTATCTAGTTCTTTTTTTAACCCTATTATAGTCTTGGCCTTCACAACAGTGTGCTGAAACTACTGCTTTTCATGCTGAGCAGTACTGTCTCCCTGTTTCCTTTTTCTCCCCAATCTGTCTGTATATACCCACTTGTCTCTCTTTTATAATAGATTATAAACTCTTTGGTCTGGGACCATCTTTTTCTTGTTGTGCTATCACAATATAAATAATAAATAATGATAAATAAAATGGATGCGGTGGCTAAAAGAGCTAATGCAATTCTTAGACCTATAAACAGGGGGATCTCCTTAGGAGTAGAGAGATTCTATTATTTATGTACGTGGCACTGATGGAACTGCTACTGGAATACTATGTCCAGTTCTGGTGTCCACAATTCAAGAGGGATGTTGAGAAATTGGAGATAGTTCAGTGAAGAGTCATGAAAATGATTAAAGGACTGGGAAAATACGCTTTATGGTGAGAGATTCAAAGATAATTTTACCAAAAGACGGTCCTGTGGTGATGTGATCACAATCTATAAGTATTTACATATGGAAACCTGATAACAAAGGCTCTTCAATTTAGCAGACAAAGGTATAATGAGATCCAATGGCTGGAGGTTGAAGCTAGGCAAATTTAGTTTAGAAATAAGGTGAACATTTTTAACAGTGGTTTTGAGTGCTGGAACAATTTACCACAATATACCATGTGATATATTTTTCATCCCTGTAAATCTTCATTTAAAGATTGGATTCTTTTTCTTAAAAGATATGCTCTAGTTCAGCCACAGCTACTGAAACTGAAGCAGGAATTAATCCAGGAAAGTCTCATGGCCTGTGTTATGCAGGTGCTCAGAACAGACTACCACAATGATCACTACTAGCCTTAAAATCTATGAATCCAGGAAAATACTTTTCTCAACTGTGTCTGTTTTCATAGTCCATTTAATTATTACATGTTTTATCCCTTCTCTTTCTGCGCACTCAGTCTTCTTCTATACTCCCTAAAATGACTTTTAAAATAACATTGATGCTACTAGTGTGATATTTATTGGCTATTCAACAAGAAGAAGAACCTAGTGATGGATAATAAAATATAAAAGAAACATTTCAGTGTCAAGCTGTGTGGGGCTTAAAGAATGAATAAAAAGCTATTTAAAATTATGAAATAAATTTTCACAGTATCCTTTTAGAATATACTAATATTTCTACATTCACATAAAACCTGTCTTCATTAAAATATGGGGGAGAGGGAAGTGTAAATACAAACACTAATAATATCATTAATTATAAACGAAACCTGCAAAAAAGGCTACAGAGCACACTGTTTACCACCATATTTATGTAGTTCATAGGCGCCTCAATATTCTTAAACAGTCAACAGGCTAGATAAGAAGTTAGAATCAGTTTGTTCTTTCTAATGCTATGTGTTAAAAAAAAAAAAAAAAAAAGACAAGTACATGACAATCTGTTGGCTTTTCAAATTCTCTCAGACGCTGAGAAAGTGTGGCTACAAGCCCGATTCCCCTGCTTCCTTTTATTAGGTAAATCTTTCTTGATACTTTAAGACAGGTGCTTGAACAATATATCTTTTCTCCCTGATGTTCCACCATGGGCTTGTCTAGTTTACAAAATTTTATATCATTTGAACACAACAGGAAACAATCAAGTTTGATGCCACAGTGTTAACTGTGACTTGGCGGTCAGTGTAGATTGTGCTCAACACTGTGTCAGCTACCTGTGATTAATTATCATCATCAAAAACAACGCTGCAGTAGCACCTACATTCCTCAATCAGAGACGAGGGTCACACTGTACCAGGTGTCTTAACTGATATTTCTCCTTAACATAGTAAGCAAAATCCACATATTCATGGATGATATTGGTGACTTCAACACAGAATTTTCAGAAGCCTTCTTGATTCTTCACTAGCTTCAAGCACTCAGCAGCTGACCTCCCCGTGATCTGCTGCACACTTTCTATCTGTCTCCTTACTGGTCATCCCCTACTACAACCACCAACCACCATTCCTTCCACAATAATCTTCTCAAGGTTACTTCCATTTCTATGCCCGATGTGATCAAAATATATACATTTGCACCTGTTGATTTCTGACAGCACTGTCTGCTTCTCTCCAATAATGTTTTTAACCTAAGCATTCATTATCTGTTCCATACAAGAGTAACACAGTAGATGAGCTATATTTCAAGTGTGCCTGCAAAGCCCTTGTGATAAGATGGATTACTGTTTGAGACTAAAGAGAAAAAATTTGATTTTGGGGCTACTAGCTTTGTCCGCCCCTTATCCATAAAATAATCTCAAAAATTTTGTTCACTAAGCCATCATCTTCTTCTCATTCAAATCCCTCCTTAACAATCATCTTAGCAGCACAACTGACAGTTAACCTGTACTTATAATACAGTTAATGGAAATGTCAAGATTTGCATATACCAAAAATTAATAACTACATGTCCTTATTTTCATCACCCATTGGTTTTTGAGACCCAACTCTCTCTATTGTTTTCCTGTCCTTTCCCCCAAATCATTCAGCCCTGTGATGGTCTTTAATTACAATAAAATACCTTGTACTCTAAATGCAAGGTACAGGGAAAGCTGTGTCTTCCTATATTTAAATATTCACACTTGAGTCAGTATTAGGTGACTGAGTTATGAACTGCAGATTGAGTTTTAGTAATCTGTGATAATGTTTCTTCTTTTTTGGCATGAATATTGTACTATACTGAAGCACGAGACCTTAACATTCTCTCTTTAATATCTGAATTACAATACTCTTTTCTTCACCTGAATTGTTCAAATTCAGACAAAAACTTGTGTACTAAAAGGTGTTTCTTCTCCTTTACACATGAGATTCTTGATCCCTCAGATATTGAAATAACTCCCACATGGACAAATTATTTCTCACTAATGTCACAGGGATTGAAAACGATGGCTATTAAGATAATTATAGTAAGTTACTCAAATTCATCTTGCATTTCCTTGTTAGCTGACTTTTTCCACCTTAGTCACAAGTCCCAATGTGACTTTGATTTTTTTTATTAAAAATTATGAAACATTGCCACTTTAGGCTAATCTCCTTTCAAGTGAGCAATTGTGTTTAAGAAAAAGTCTTTTTGAGAAATATGCTGAATTCAATTCAGTACAGTCAATCTAGGTTGTAAAAAGAGTAAGTCACTCACCCCTTGCAGTCCTAGGACCTTGGAGTCCAGTGAGTCCTTTAGAAAGGGAGTGCATTTTTCACTCACAGGAACTTAATGTTATTCGATGGAAAGAAATGGCCAGTAGAGCAGGTGAGCTTGAGTATTCAACAGTGCTTTTTTGTTTTACATGGGACTTTTGCATCACATTTATCCAATTATGCAACATACAACTCAATACAGAAACAATAGAACTAGTAACTGTTAGAATCCTGTGTCCCAGTACGAAATAAATCATTGACAATATTAGATAATGAGAAAATAATTCTGCCTCTTTCCACTTCTGTTGAGACATGCTGGTCTTATTACCATGTTTCTCCTAATTTATATTCCCCTCAAATCTCACTTATATGTGTTTCCTTAATTGTTAATTATATCTTTTAAAGTAAAGCTCACAAAAAATTTGCAAACATTTTATAAATTCAAAAAATAAATCTAAAAAATGATACATGATCATAAAAATTATGAGGTTAGCTGAAATTAAATGTGTCAAAGAGAAAAGGAGGTAAGCTATATGCACATATTTGTACACATACACCCTTAGAAGTAATTGACACAGGTACAATATTTGGCCTTCATAGAATCATAGAATATCAGTGTTGGAAGGGACCTCAGGAGGTCATCTAGTCCAACCCCCCTGCTCAAAAGCAGGACCAATCCCCAACTAAATCATCCCAGCCAGGGCTTTGTCAAGCCTGACCTTAAAAACTTCTAAGGCAGGAGATTCTACCACCTCCCTAGGTAACACATTCCAGTGCTTCACCACCGTCCTAGTGAAAAAGTTTTTCCTAAAATCCAACCTAAACCTCCCCCACTGCAACTTGAGACAATTACTCCTCGTTCTGTCATCTGCTACCACTGAGAACAGTCTAGATCCGTCCTCTTTGGAACCCCCTTTCAGGTAGTTGAAAGCAGCTATCAAATCCCCCCTCATTCTTCTCTTCCGCAGACTAAACAATCCAAGTTCCCTCAGCCTCTCCTCATAAGTCATGTGCTCCAACCCCCTAATCATTTTTGTTGCCCTTCACAAAAGTGTTTTAAATAAGACATGTTTTAAAGACACAATGACAGTGCATGGTGCTCAGCAGGCAGACATTTTCAGATGTATTTCCCTCAGCTCTAACAGGACATCAAGATAATGGAACGTTGTATAATATTTCATTAGCTCCACATTTTAAAGAGCTTAAAATAAATGCAAAGCTTTTCTGTTTCTGAATCATTCTCCTCACTTTGGTGTTTATTCAAGCTGTGCATATTCACAGCACAAAAGAACATTATTCTATGCTATTAGGATGACCATATCTTAAAGAAAAAACATCTCTGCATATAGAAGCCTGAACAAAGAGCTTGCAATTCTCACGATTTATGAAACTTAGATGTGCATCAAATCATGGTTTACACAGTCAACTTGTACGTTTGACTTAATTTCTGTACTTTCAACTGACAGCTCTACTACAGTTTTCTTTGTGAATTAATAGCATAGAGCTCCTGGAAATGCAGATGGAAAATGTAGATGCCAACCCCTGTAATTACGAACTCTAATAGTTGTATGTTGGGGAACGGAGAACAAAAAACTTTTCCACAATATCACAAAAAGAAAAGATATGACAACTGAATAATTTATTTTGACACAAAGTGAAGTTCATATTGTGAATAAACTTTTTTCCAACAGTGGAAAGAACATACCCCAAATTGCTTTCAGATAGTTCAATTTTTTATTATTTTTATGTATTTATTTTTAATATACATTTGGATTTGATTTTGGAAAAGCCTGTGCGATTTTGTGTTTCTTTCTATTTAATTGATTGGCAGTAGAGTAATATGTGAAATATAGTTTGCTGTTAGACTTAAGACACTTTATAGGAGTGCTTTGGGCTGTTTGCATTCAGCCCATAGTCAGGGGCTCCCAGCTGCACATACCTTTATGAAGTGCAAAATACTTCCCCTGACTGGAGAATGGATGAGCGAGACAGGCATTTAGGGCAAGCTATAGCTCTGTCCACACCCTATCCAGATGCTCCAGGAAAGGAAAGTAGAGGAAACAGAAAAACTGTATGCACACTCTGAACTCTCAAGCATTGGGGTTGTGGTTTGGGTAGTCCTTACTTTGCCATACAAGTGAACAAAGATTAGTAGCGTCTATGTAATTTTGAAAGGAGGTTTCTAAAGTAAATATAACTGCTATACAGATGAAGCAAGCTTTAGGTTATGGGGAGATTCCTGAACAGAAGTTAGGTCTGGTTCATGGAAATGATGCAATTGATAGCCTGTGTCCTTGGTTACCAAATGGTAGATTATTAGGGAAAACAAAGAGGAGGTGGTTTCTGAAACACAGAACATCCACCCCTTGGCAAACCCACTTTCTTGAGCCATGTTGAAATTCAAGAAACTCACACGATAGGCTGAGAGAAAGCCACTTAGCCTGACCCAGACTCTCTCTGGATATATAGCTAATATTCATAACACTAGCCTTGTGCCTGCCTAATTGTGTTTTCCAAAGTATGCAACTATAGGCATTTATTTACAGATACCTTCTATTTTGAGATTTTTATCTTTCAATAATTTGCACAAAAAACCCCACTGATTTAGATGCAAAGTTTTAAGATGGGGAAAATTGCTATTGAGGAAACTTGGAGAGATGAGAACTAAACTCTGACTTCAGTGCAGGCAGTCAGAATTTGGGCTATTGCCTGAATACCCAGTCAAAAGCAGAAGCTATCTATAACTACAAACAATATCACAATGTTGTGGACCAAAGTGGCATGGGGAAAGATGAACAACCTGAAGGGTGTTATGCCTTGTTACATGAGGTGGCAGCAACTCCCAAAATAGCTATAGTGGAAAGAGGTAGACAGAGAGAAAATCTGTTTTGCTCTGTTCCATTTTATATATATTTTCAGGGTGCTAGACTTTATTATCCTGTTTCTATTCAGCTGTTGCAGCTAAGTTTGTTCAAAGTAATATATTTCATCTTACCTATTAAGTAAAAAGATTATTTTTTGAGAAATTTAATAGGCAAGATGAAATATATTACTTTGAACAAAATTAGCTACAAGAGCTGTGTAGAAACAAGATAATGAAATCTAACAATCTGAATAGAGAAAAGCTAAAATATATACTGTATAATTGTAACTAGGAGGAACCAGGAAGGAAACTAGTCCTGCAGTACAGAACAACTTCTGTATTAGACAGCAGATATTAAGGAATGACTGAAGCTATTGAGTAGAGGGGTGAACAGGAATTTCAGTTCGGATGGAATAAAGAGATGAGTGACAGATGCAAGATAGGTATGTGTGGATCATCCAAAGAGCTATGTGAAATGGGTCATCTAATACCATACCAAAAAAATTGCATTTTAGACTAAACTCATTGAGGAATATAAAAGTTATTTACCCTAGAGTAACTAGTGCTTATTTGAAATGTATGGTCCCGATCTGTATTCCCCTGTGGGTACACATGTGCTCCAGGCACCCGAATTTGGAGAATTCTTTGAGAATTTGAGAATTCCTTTGGCCTGCACATGCACCCTTGCTCTCTTTGTGCCTCCAGCTGAGGAGATAAAAGAGCAGAGCAGACCGACCATGCCTCTAGTTCCTTCTCTACCACGAATCCAAGAATGATCCAAAGCAAAGGAGAATGAGGATGGGTACTGGAATGCAGATAGGGACTACACATCTCAAAGAACCTCCAGTTGTCATAAAGTAAATACTTTCTCTTCTTCTTCAAGTGATGGCCCCTATGTGTATTCCACTGGGGGTGACTCACAAGAAGTAATCAAGTAGAAGAAGGTGCAAGGATGCAAGCAGAGAGCTGTTTGAAGGGCCGCTGCCCCAAAGGATGCATCAGCATCCTGTACTAGTGAATGTGCGATGGAACTCCATGTAGCTGCTTTGCAAATGTCAAGTACAGGTACTACTTGAAGCAATACTATTGCACTATGATGTGCTCTTGTAGAATGAGCCCTCACCACATAAGGGGGAGGAAGATGTAACCACTTACAGCAGGGTAAGATACAGCCCAAGATTCATTTAGAGATCTTCTCAGAGGATACACCTTGACCTTGGAGTCTTTCTGCTACAGTGATGAACAGTCTGGGTGATTTTCTGATTGGCTTTCTCCTTTGTTGGTAAAAGGTTAAGGCTCATTGCATGTTGAGGGAATGAAGTCTCTTCTTCTCTTCAGATGAGTGTGATTTTGAGAAAAACATAGATAATTGGATTGATTGGCTGGTTCAGGTGAACTTAGGATGTGAAACCAATGAAACGTTGTCTTTATGGAATATGGTGTATGGTGGATCCGCCATCAGTGTTCAAAGCTCACTTGCCCTCCTGACTGAGTTGACAGCCACAAAGAATGCAACCTTCCTAAAGAAGAGAGACATGGAACATGTAGCTAGTGGTTCAAAGGCTGGCTTAGTAAGCACCGAAAGCACAAGCTTTAAGTCCCACCGAGGAGTGAATTTCCTTACTGGCAAAAAAGTTCCAATTAGACCTTTCCAGAATCTGGTAGTCAGTGGGCAAATGAAAATGGAGTAACCATGTGAACATGGGTGATATGCACTGATTGCTGCCACGTGGACCAATATACAGTTAATGGAAAGACCAGCTGATTTGAGGGAAAGATAGTCCAGAATAAGGGGAATATCTGTTGCTTCTGGGGAAACAAGTTTTTGTTGTGTACGTATAGAGAAACTCTTCCACTTGGCTAAGTAGATTTCCTAGAGGAATTTATTCATTTTTTAGTAAGGACACTTTGTACGGCTTCAGAATGCGAATATTCTAGAGCTGCCACTCATCCAAAAATCATGCCCTGAGATGGAGTGCTTGGGGGTTGTGACGCTTGATTCTGCCCTTCCTCTAGGAAAAGGATTACATGTTGATCAGCAACTGGGATAACATGTATAGGAAACTTGGGGACCAAAACTGTCTGGGCCAACTGGGTTGATGAGGATGACTCAAGCCCTATCCTGATGAATCTTCCATAAAATCTGAGATAGGAGTGGCCAGGGAGGGAAGGCATAGTTCTGATAGTCTGACCATGATAGAAAGAGAGCGTCACCTTGAAAGTGATGTCTTTGGGCTCCTCTGTAACAGCATAGGTTTGTTTGAGAGGCAAACAGATCCCTTGTGGGATTTCCGATAGAACAAAAATACTGCTCACCACTGAGTCATGTAACACTCACTTGTGGTCAACAGCGAAGTGCCTGCTCAAGGTGCCCAACAACACATTTTGATTCCCTAGAAGGTGATTGTGACAAGGTGATTCAATTGCTGATGCACAGATTCTATAAGGTGATCACTTCAGCACACAGGGGAAAATATTGAAGTGTCTGCTTCATCTGGAGATGAAGGCTGTTTCATTGGTACCAGCAGAACTGCCAGATCCAGTTCATAATCTTCCTCTTCTACGGTGTCAGGAGGAAGCTCTGGTTGTCCTCTTGCAGGGGACCGGTGGACTGACTTCCTAGTGGATCACATCAACCCTGCAGGGTGTAGGTATGGGTACCACAGTCCCCAATATGGTAAGTAAGATAGGTCAAAGGGTGATTGTGGAGCTCCATTGGAACCATGGGTTCTGATACAGATACTGAGATGGGAGGTTAGTTCTAGGCAGGTCCAAGTCCCTTGTCTAAGAAGGTATTTCTCAGGATACATCAGTTCCTCAGGTGATTCAGAGTCTCCCAAGAAAGAAAAGGTCTAGTCTGTGTCTAACGGTGGCACCAACGGTTCTGCTCGAGGGAAATCATGGGTGAATGATGGAATGGGGGACAGACTCCTCCATTTGCATAACAATTTGCATCTCCTCATGGAGTCAGGACTTCTCTCATGAGGGACGGACCTGATAGCAACAGAGATTGGGGTAAGGGAGAGCAAAAATGTCATCAGGTGTAGCACAAGTCTCTGCTCTCCCTGGAGTGCATGGGGTCCTATTCATCTAAACTGACAGAAAGACAGCACTTACAGTTTGTGGCTCAGGCTCCCAATAGTTGTGTCTTTTGTTGGTGCCATCGGTTCCCAATGCTTAGGCTTAGCTGGTACCAGAGGTACCGTTGCCACCAAGAGTGCAGTCTGGTAGTGACACAGTCCTAGACTTGTTGGCTTTTTTGTCATGACTCTGAGACTTTGGATGTTCTAAATCCTCAGGGGCTGAGCAGGAAGACTTGCTTGCCTTACGCAGGATTGTATCCAACTTCTTTGAAGTGAACTTAGAGGATTCACTCTTGTGTTTATGACAATGTTCCCTGCCTTCCTGACAAGACCTCAATGGGGGGATCTATAGGAGTAGATTCCCTTGCTCATAAATTGAACCTCGTGTCAGAAAGTGCACTCCTTGCTGAGTCAGGCTGATGTTCCTGGGTACGACTGGGGAAAGAGCAGCAGACATAGCATCTTGCAGCGACATGACCTTTCCTGAGGCAGTACAGTCAACACTGATGGTCACTGCTGACCAAGAAGGAGAGGCGGCAAGAAGCACAGATACTGAAGCCTGAAGTTCTGGACACGGTCTAATACGTGTAACTGGATAATGGGGCGAGGAGGAGGGGACAGTTTCCTGGGACAAGGAATCTAACTAATTATAAAATTTAGCTAAAATTGTCTCTGACAATAGCCAGGGTCAGATGCAACACAGGAAGGCGCAAGAAACCCCACAAACACACAGATATGGAATAATCTGACTCTCTTATCCTAATCCCTAACAGTTAGAGATTAGTTTAAAACCCAAAGATGTTTCACATCTCTCCAAATTTACTAACATTAACTGGTTATTTTTGGTAACCAATTCCTCTTTGAATTTTGCTAAATTCTGGCAGTCAGTGACATCCAATTATTTTAACTACCTGCAAAATATTGTTCACACAGTGCTACATAACTAAGGGTGTGTGTCTGTCATGGAGGACACAGAAGTAACGGTTTCCGTGACTTTCCATGACCTCCGTGACTTTTGCAGTGGCTGGTGCAGCTGGCTCAGGGGCTGCCTGAACACTCAGGCAGCTCCTGGGTCAGCAGCTGCAGTAGTTTAGGTGTGGGAGGAGGCTCAGGGATGGGTCAGAAGGTTGGGGTGCAGGATGGCACTTACCTGGATGGGGCTCCTTGGAAGTGGCCGACATGTGCCTACAGCTCCTAGGTGGAGGGGCCAGGAGGCTCTGCGCACTGCCCCTGCTTGCAGACAACGTCCCCACATTTCCCATTGGCTGCATTTCCTGGCCAATGGGAGCTGCAGAGCCGGAGTTTGTGATGGGGGCAGCATGTGGGAGCCCCCCCCCCGGCCTTCCCTCACCCTAGGAGATGCAGTAACATGCCAGTCACTTCCTGGGAGCTGCGCAGAGCCGGGTAGGGAGCCTGCTAGCCCCTTCAACGCCCTCCCCAGCACCAGCAGGGGTCCCGTTCCACATGCCGCCGCCCACCCCTCCCACCAGCACCAACGGGGTCCTGGGCTGTGCACCACCACCAGCCCGCACCCCACCCCCAGCAGGGGTCCTGGGCTACCCCGCAGCACCCATGGCGCCCCCATACTGCCCCCATCCAAGCACTCATGCCCCCCCCCAGCCCAAGTTTTAGTTAGGGGTATACAGTACAAGTCATGGACAGGTCACAGGCTGTGAATTTTTGTTTACTGCCCATGATCTGTCCATGACTTTTACTAAAAATACCTGTGACCAAAACATAGCCTTATGTATAACTACCTGCATAACATAAGATGAAAATTTTGGTCACTTTGCCTGGACTGGAGAGATTTGCAGCCTGGATTGGAGGGTCAGGTCTAAGCAGATTAGTGATCAAGATAATGGTGTGAATAGTGAGGATACAAAATTTGTGGATGTCAAACTTATTTAGCTAAATCAAGACTAGAGAGACTAAATGAAGATCCCAGATTTGGACAGAATCCATTCACTACCATTTTACAAATGATAACATGTATTTTAATTTTTGAAAATGTTCCTCAGTGTCTAAGGTGATGGACAGCCAATAATATCAAAAAGATAAAAATAAAAGTATTAAAGAGAAAGAACCAGTTATAGCTTTTCTTCAGACCCCAATTCAGGAAAGAAACATTTTAGTCATTCTCAGTATGAATGTTTGTCTTTAAGCATGTACTGAAGTGCTGTCCTGAAGAGGGATGGATTTAAGATTAAATGCTTTCCAGAATTGAGGCTCAAACCTTTGGCACAAATTTTCATTAACTATGTCAACAACACTTGCTCTCACTGAAGATTAAGTGAACAGCAAATTTCAAGATTAAAAACTACAATGTCTGAGTTATCCAGGTGCAAGAATACACTGGAGTTATCTTGTCCATACATTACTGCTTCTGTTTTCTCTGACATATCAGAATATTTATATCTAATACAAGTAACATATAAATTGCTCAAAAGCAATGTTTGCAGTCACTCCTGATAAGAGTATACATAAGGAGGTACCTATGTGTCACATTTTTAAGGCTGTGATTTTTTCACAGAGGTTACAGAAGTCATGGAATCCATGACGACCAGCGACCTCCAAGACTTCAGTCCATGGCAGCCGGGAGTGGCGGGGACCCCCAGGAGCTCCCAGACCGGCGCGGACAGCAGGAGGACCGCAGTGCTCTGAGCTACCACAGGCAGTGGCGGACCCTGGAGAGCCAACCAGGCTCCCGCAGCTGCATGGGGGGGTTGTGGGGACCCGCAGCTGAGCTCCCCATTTTGTCATGGATATTTTTAGTTAAAGTCATGGACTGGTCATGGGCTTCGTTAATTTTTCTTTATTGCCTGTGACCTGTCCTTGACTTTTACTAAAAATGTCCATGATAAAATCTTAGCCTTACTCGTTTTCAACTGATGAACTCACTGCCAAAAATGTCAGAATCCTACAAACCCTTTGATGAAAAGCTGCTGGCTCATACTGAACCCAGGCAAACGATGCTGGTCGGAAAGGAGACATGCAATACTTGGGAAGACAATGTAAGATTCAGCTTTGATTGGTCAGACACAGGTGGGGCATGTTCTCAAGGACACATGTTCATCCATCATACAAGAATAAGCACCACATTCTGCTTTACAAGAATCCCTCCTACTGATGCTGGAATAACTCTTACTGGCCCCCAGCAATCAGCACGTATATGTCCTCAGCTAAAAGGGAGTTATTCCAAGCCTGACAAAATCGGAGTAAGTGGGGGGAAGTATTCTGACGACAGAGACTGAGGTCAGAGGAACAGAAACATGAGGGGGAGATCTAATGCAGAAAGAAAAAGATGGAGAGGTTACTTAACTTGTAAATGGAATTCTTTGAGAAGTGTGTACCTATGGTTGCTCCATATCAGGATGGAGAACAGTACTCGAAGAAGGAGGTATAACAGAGGACTGAAAGAGCAATAGGAAAAAACGGGGGAAGAGAGTACCAGAGGGGATGGCAAAGAGAGGGAGCTGAAAAAAAGTGAAGGTGCAGAGGCTTCTAATTTTTGTTAAAAGGTTCAGAGGCATCTGACTGATAATGGGACTGGCACGGTTAATTTTTCAAGCTAAGCATGATTCATCAATGGGGGATTTTACCAGAATTTTGTCACTTTACACACTGCATTTGATCTTTGTAATCACAAAAAGGAAATTATCTTTAGATATCACCCCATCTTTAAAAAATATCAAAACCCCTTTTAACTCTTAAAAAATATAATCTTTACATTAAATGAAGTCCTCTTTTAAAAAAAAAAAAGATTTATCCATCTGCAGATAGCTCCACCTTTCCACATTGTGCATTTTGTTACAACCATCTGAATTTCCATTCATCATTAACTTTTCAAAAGTTCTTTATTTTGTGGCAAAACATCAGACAGACTTCTTACAGAAGCTAAAAGTAGGTTTCAAGATATGGCAGTTGTACAGTCTATCAAAACACAGTAATCTGCCTGAATTATTTTTTCCTCTCTCTCATAACTGCAGACTGAGGTACTGAGAAATGCATAAAGACTGTAGATTAGAAACAAGGTGAACAACTGATAGTCAAGTCAAATCCAAACCTTTAAGTATAGTGATAGAAAAGAGCTTCAACTATTTGAATGTATTTCAATTTTCTACCTTTAGATAGTCCATTCTAAACTTTTGTCATATTTAATTCCAACTTCTGAAGTACTATTTTAGAAACTATAACGATTTCTAAATCTATCAACCCTAACGGGCCCATCACCAGGTACTGCACAGAGACTTCATGAACATATCATTGCATATTCTACCCTAACATGGCACCTAGACTCTCCACTTCTACATACTCCCCTCCCCACCTTCACATGTTCACCACCAACTTGATTGCAACCAACCTTGCCTTACAAGAAACTAACTGGCCATTCTCTAATCCCATTACTAGGGGAAGTCCTGTGCAAAGAGAAGGGTCTTGTGCTGTGATTTAAAACTAACAAGATTAACTCATCCTAATCTTCAGGTGGGCAGGTGATTGCACAGTTCAGTGACCACATCTGGAATGCCCTACCAGTAACCTGAGTCATGTCCTAGAAAGTATCAAGGCAGTTGCAGAGAAGCTAAATTGGCTAAATTGCGCATCGGTCTTCACTGAAGAGGCTGTGGGGGAGAGGCCCACACCCAAGCCATTCTTTTTAGGGGACAAATTTGAGGAAATGTTCAAGGTGCAGGGTCAATAGAGCAGTTTTTGTAATAAATTAAACAGAAATAAGTCACCAGGACCAGATGGTATGACCCAAGATTTCAGAAGGAATCAAATATGAAATTTCAGAAATACTAACTGTGGTATGTAACCTATCACTTAAATCAGCCTCTGCACCAGATGCCTCAAGGATAGCGAATGTAACACCGATATTTTAAAAAGGCGCTAGAGACGATCCAGGCAATTTCAGGCCAGTATGCCTAACACCAGTACTCTGCAAATTAGTTGAAACTCTAGTAAAGAACAGAATTATCAGACACACAGATAAACAGTGTATATTCAGATTTCAGAGTAACAGCCATGTTAGTCTCTAAGGTGCCACAAGTACTCCTTTTCTTTTTACAGTATATTCAGGAAGAGTCAGCACAGCTTTTCTAAAGGGTAATCATGCCTCACTGAGCTATTAGAATTCTTTGAGGGTGTATACAAACATGTGGAAAATGGTGATCCAGTTGATATAGTGTAGTTGTACTTTCAGAAAGCCTATGGCAAGGTCCCTCGTTAAAGGCTCTTAAGCAAAGTAAGCAGTAATGGGATAAGAGGGAAGGTCCTCTCATGGATCCACAATGGAGAGAGCAATAAGTCGGGTCCCTCGAAGGATCTGTGCTAGGACTTGTGCCGTTCAACATATTCATAAATGACCTGGAAGAGGAGGTGGGGACCAGTGATGTGGCAAAATCTGCAGACTATACAAAATTACTCAAGATGGTTAAGTCCAAAGCTGACCATGAAGAGTTACAAAGGGATCTTACTAAACTGGGGAATGGGGCAACAAAATGGCAGATGAAATTCAGTGCTGATAAATGCAAAGTAATGCATATTGGAAAATATAATCATAACTATACATACAAAATGACATGGTCTAAATTAGCTCTTATCGCTCAAGAAAGATCTTGGAGTCATTGTAGATAGTGGAAACATCTGCTCAATGAGCAGCAGCAGCCAAAAAATGCTAACAGAATGTTAGGAACCACTAAGAAAGGAATAACTAATAAGACAGAAAATATAATGCCACTATATAAATCCATGGTATGTCCACACCTTACTGTGTGCACTTCTGGTTGCCCCATCTCAAAAAAGATATATTAGAATTGGTAAAGATTCAGAGAAGAGCAACAAAAATAATTAAGGTTATAGAACAATTTTCATATGAGATATTAAAAAGACTGGGACTGTTCAGCTTAGAAAAGTGACGACTAAAGGGAACATAACAGACATCTTAAAACTCATGAATGGTATGGAGAAAATGGATAAGGAAGTGTTATTTACCCTTTCACATTAGACAACTAGGAGTCACGCAAAGAAATTAATAGGCAGCTGGTTTCAAACAAAAAGAAGCATTTCTTTGCCTAACGGAGTCAACCTGTGGAACATGTTAGGAGATGTTGTGAAAGCCAAAAGTATAACTGGGTTCAAAAAAGAATTAGATAAGTTCATGGAGGACAGGTCCATCAATGGCTTTAGCCAAGATGGTCAGGTAAGCATCTCCATGCTCCTTATGTCCCTAAACCTCCAACAGCCAGAAGCTGGGACTGGACAACAGGGGATAGATCACTCGAAACAGCTCTGCCTGTTCATTCCCTCAGAAGCATTTGTTATTGGTCACTGTCAGAGACAGGATACTGAACTAGCCATACCAATTCTTATTTTCTTTCAGATTGCAGTAGTTGCGGTAGGTCATAAAGTGTTAGGTTGACTGTGACAGTAGCACAGATCTAACCCATTCAGTATTTTAAAGACCAGAACCAACACTGTGAACCTAAATAACTACTCAAGTGCTCAATGGAAACCTTATGAAAGTTCAGAACTCAAATTTGGCCATTAGCTTTCCAATATTAGCAAATGTCACACATCTCTGGCTAAAATCCAAAAGCCAGGACCCAAAACGTATGCCATCCGATGCAAAGTGCATACAGTGTGTATAACTTCATTCACATGAAAACAAGTGAATTTTAGCTCGGAAGACCTTCTCCCTTCCAATCCAGAAGGGGTGAGCCCATGTCATAAAAATAAAGGGAAGGGTAAACACCTTTAAATCCCTCCTGGCCAGAGGAAAAACCCTTTCACCTGTAAAGGGTTAAGAAGCTAAGACAACCTCGCTGGCACCTGACCAAAATGACCAATGAGGAGACAAGATACTTTCGAAGCTGAAGGAGGGGAAACAAAGGGTTCTCTCTGTCTGTGTTGTTTTTCCCGGGACCAGAGCAGGAATGCAGGTCAGAACTCCTGTAAAAAGTCAGTAAGCAATCTAGTTAGACATGCGTTAGATTCTGTTTTGTTTAAATGGCTGATAAAATAAGTTGTCCTGAATGGAATGTATATTCCTGTTTTTGTGTCTTTTTGTAACTTAAGGTTTAGCCTAGAGAGATTCTCTATGTTTTGAATCTGATTACCCTGTAAGGTATTTACCATCCTGATTTTACAGAGGTGATTCTTTTACTTTTTCTTTAATTAAAATTCTTCTTTTAAGAACCTGATTGCTTTTTCATTGCTCTTAAGATCCAAGGGTTTGGGTCTGTGTTCACCTATGCAAATTGGTGAGGATTTTTTTTTATCAAGCCTTCCCCAGGAAAGGGGGTGTAGGGCTTGGGGGGATTTTGGGGGCGAAAGACGTTTCCAAGCGGGCTCTTTCCCTGTTATATATTTGTTAGACGCTTGGTGGTGGCAGCAATAAAGTCCAAGGGCAAAAGCTAAAATAGTTTGTAACTTGGGGAAGTTTTAACCTAAACTGGTAAAAATAAGCTTAGGGGGGTTTTCATGCAGATCCCCACATCTGTACCCTAGAGTTCAAAGTGGGGAAGGAACCTTGACACCCCACAATAGTTTTTCAGTGAATTATATCAAAATGACTGGATAGATTCATAGATTCCAAGGCCAGAAAGGACCACTGTGACCATTTAGTCTGGGGATTGTATACAAAAAAGGCACATAACTTCCTCAAAATAACCCCCAGAGCATGTACTTTAGAAAAACATCCAATCTTGATTTAAAAAAAATTCCGTGGTGGAGGATCCAATGTGACTTTTGGTAATTTGTTCCAAAGGTGGTTTATTCTCACTGTCAAAAATTTACACCTTATTTCCAGTCTGAATTTGTCTCACTTCAAGATGATACCTTACTCATAAAAGTACCAAACACTCACATTCTCACTAGAGGAAATGAACTGTGTGAGATGAGCCCTAGAATGGTTGAGAGATTTCAAAACAGAAGTCTTAGAAGAGTGGATTTCATCTATTTGGGAATGAAGAAATGTTGTGTATTCCTAATAAGAAATTCTTATTCAAATTCTCTAAGAGTGGACCAGGCTGACAGTCCAGAGACTGCACACTGCACCAACACATAGAGATCTCAGTGTGGGTAATTAACTGGATCCATCAGAGACTGAAAAGGACTGAGAGAGAGCAGTGCTATGATGTGATGCCTGGAGGATTTTGTGCGAGTAAAGAGAGGATAAAATAGATAGGATCCTAAGAGCCTCTTTTTCATTAAATGAACCAAAAATGCTGCCCTAGGTGTTGATGCCAGAGAGTTAGGCTGTTTCCTTTTGACTTGAGAATGAACCTTTAAAAGTTAGAACACAGAGTTACAGAGAAAGCTATTAGCTGCTATTTGTATTGTGTTGGAGCCCAAAGGAATCGATCAAGATTGTGCTAGGCACTGTACAAACACAATATAGAAAAACATGGTCCACGCCGTAAAGAACTTGCACACTAATTTAAATCTTTCAAAAGTAGCAAATTCAGACACTGGGCCTATTGCAATGCCCCAGGTGGGGTAAGGGAGGGGAATGCATTTAATAAAATGTAAAGACCATATTCTGCTTTCAAGTCTGAGCAGCTATCACAGAATGAAATCTAAGTATTGGATAGAGAAACTGACTAAAACTATCCAAAGTATATCTAGGATGCCCATCACTGGTCTGTACACACCATTCTAATAATGTGTCCTGTATTTGTGACTGACGATACTTTACGCTGTTAAGCTCCCAATGGAGTTAAAAGATTAAATCTAGCTAGTAAAGGAAGGTGTACTCCTTTTAGGAGCCAGCCTAAGGAGTTAAATTTGATATCAGATGGGCTGTCAGTGCCAGCAGAAAACCCCAGGTACCAACATGGACGCCAGTGTGGCTGAAAACAGTATTTAAGATATTGGTCCTGGCAAAAAACAAACAAACAAAAGACAAACCGGTTGCTACCACTGTTACATTAAATGACTTATACCTGTAGAGCTGAATGACTTGTCCAAGTGCTGGGTTTTAAAAGCTTTTTCTCCTTGTTTCTTTGTTTGAAACCAGCCCTTCAAGCAAAACTGGGAATAATTTACTCCCCGTGCAAAGGTTTTATTTTTATTTATTTATTTTCCATTTGGTTCCTCCTGGGGTCAGATATGAAAGAATCAGCTTCAGGCAGGAAACAATCTCATCACTTTGTTTCTACTGAATCTGAAAGGTATTTCAGTGGATTAACACAAGATGCATGAGAGCATAAAGAATCAAATACAAAGTGGACCTTGCAGAGAGCCATCAAAAATGGCACGTTTATCCATTGAAAGAACCAGTAAGTAACAATATACAAAAGTTTTGACTGAAGCTGCTACTTTTAATCAAAACAAAGGTAAATTGGGAAACAAGGCCAGAAAATACACAATAATAATTGCACACTTACAATCAGCATTACTGAAAGCTCATGCAACACCCCAGCATCACTTTTGCTGTGGAGCTGGAAATGTTGAGGTTTTAATAGCATTAATTTCATGCTAAAGGTTCTGATACATTTATTAAAACTTTGGAGATTATTATAAGATGTTGTGTGCGGTAGTATAAAAACCTTACACATAAATATGACATTACTCACAAGGGACAAAGCTACAATTCAGGCAGTTCATGTCAGAGTCATGGCAATTTAAAATGTCACCATGGAACACTCTGTTTTGCTTACGCCACCTCTGGGGAAAAGATATTTTAAACAATTAAGGCGATAAAACATTTTTATTAGTACTATATCCATATAAAATAATCTCCACTCCTGAACTCATATTGCCTTAGTTGTACAGGTATACAAAGGCCTTTGAATAACTCACACAGCCCCAGCTGTACTCCACATATAGGCCTTGGAGTACCTAGACATAAAAGAAAATATTAAATAATTTTAAAGGTTATTAAATAGGTTTTTTTCTGTATAGCATGGTGTTGTAAAGTGTAATGTCATATGTGACTGGCTAAATACAAATGCTTTATATTGTACCATTTCAAAGCCTGAAAACCCAGAATTCTGATTGGATACAGGAGAGGAAAGAGTGGTCTTTTCCGCCTTTATGAAAATTGTTCTTCTAAAATAAAGAGAGTCCAATATTACTTTGTATTATAAAGTATTACATTGTATTACATCGTGTAATGGCAGACAGCTAAAAGGAGACAAGTTTTGAAAGTGCTTATATACCAATACTAGAAGTCTAAGTAATAAAATATGTGAACTAGAGTGCCTCATATTAAATGAGGATATTGATATAATAGGTATCACAGAAACTTGGTGGAATGAGGATAATAAATGGGATACAGTAATACCAGAGTACAAAATATATCAGAAAGACAGAACAGGTCGTGCAGGTGGGAGAGTGACATTTTATGTGAAAGAAAGTGTAGAATCAAATTAAGTAAAAATTGTAAATGAATCAAACTGTACCATGGAATCTCTATGGATAGAAATTCCATGCTGTAATAATAAGAATATAACGGTAGAGATATATTACCGACCACCTGACCAGGATGGTGATAGTGAGTGTGAAATGCTCAGGGAGATTAGAGAGGCTATTAAAATAAATAAATAAATAATGGGAAAAAGAAAAGGAGTACTTGTGGCACCTTAGAGACTCACAAATTTATCTGAGCATAAGCTTTCGTGAGCTACAACTCATTTCATCAGATGCATGCAGTGGAAAATACAGTGGGGAGATTTTATATATACAGAGAACATGAAACAATGGGTGTTACCATACACACTAACACGAGTGATCAGGTAAGGTGAGCTATTACCAGCAGGAGAGGAAAAAAAATGTTTTATAGTGATAATCAAGGTGGCCCATTTCCAGCAGTTGACAAGAACGTGTGAGGAACAGTGGCGGGGGGGGGGGGAGGGGAACATGGGGAAAGCTTATGCTCAAATAAATTTGTTAGTCTCTAAGGTGCCACAAGTACTCCTTTTCTTTTTGCGGATACAGATTAACACAGCTGCTACTCTGAAACCAATAATAATGGGGGATTTCAATTATCCCCATATTGACTGGGTACATGTCACCTCAGGACAGGATGCAAAGATAAAGTTTCTTGACACCTTAAATGACTGCTGGTCCTGGAACCCAACAGAGGAGAGGCAAGTCTTGATTTAGTCCTAAGAGGAGAACAGGATCTGGTCCAAGAGGTGAATACTGTATAGCTGGACCGCTTGGTAATAGTGACCATAATTTAATTAAATTTAATATCCCTGTGGCTGGAAAAACACCACAGCAGCCCAACACTGTAGCATTTAATTTCAGAAAGGGGAACTACACAAAAATGAGAAGATTAGTTAAACAGAAATTAAAGGGCAGAGTGCCAAAAGTGAAATCTCTGCAAGCTGCATGGAAACTTTTTAAAGACACTGTAATAGAGGCTCAATTTAAATGTATACCCCAAATTTAAAAAAAAAAACATAGTAAGAGAACCAAAAAAGAGCCATCATGGCTAAACAACAAAGTAAAAGAAGCAGTGAGAGGCAAAAAGGCATCCTTTAAAAAGTGGAAGATAAATCCTAGTGAGGAAAATAGAAAGGAGCATAAACACTGGAAAATGAAGTGTAAAAATATAATTAGGAAGGCTAAAAAAGAATTTGAGGAACAGTTAGCCAAAGACTCAAAAAGTAATAGCAACATTTTTAAGTACATCAGAAGCAGGAAACCTGCTAAACAACCAGTGGCGCCACTGGACAATCAAGGTGCTAGAGCACACAAGGAAGATAAGGCCATTGAGGAGAAACTAAATTAATTCTTTGCATCGGTCTTCACGGCTGAGGATGTGAAGGAGATTCCCAAACCTGAGCCATTCTTTTTAGGTGACAGATCTGAGGAACTGTCCCAGACTGAGGTATCATTAGAGGAGGTTTTGGAACAAATTAATAAATTAAACAGCAATAAGTTATCAAGACCAGATGGTATTCACCCAAGAGTTCTGAAGGAACTAAAATGTGAAATTGCAGAACTATTAACTGTAGTCTGTAACCTATCATTTAAATCAACTTCTGTATCAGATGACTGGAGGATAGCTAATGTGACGTCAATTTTTAAAAAGGGCTCCAAAGGTGATCCCAGCAACTACAGGCCTGTAAGCTTGACTTCTGTACTGGGTAAGCTGGTTGAAACTATAATAAAGAACAATATTGTCAGACATATAGATGAACATAATTTGTTGAGGAAGAGTCAACATGGTTTCAGTAAAGAGAAATCATGCCTCACCAATCTACTAGAATTGTTTGAGGAAGTCAACAAACATGTGGACCAAGGGGATCCAGTGGATATGGTGTACTTAGATTTTCAGAAAGCCTTTGACAAGACCCCTCACCAAAGGCTCTTACGCAAAGTAAGCTGCCATGGGATAAAAGGGAAGGTGCTCTCATGGATTGGTACCTGGTTAAAAGATATGAAACAGAGGGTAGGTATAAATGGTCAGTTTTCAGATTGGAGCGAGGTAAATAGTGGTGTGCCCCAGGGGTCTGGTCTGAGACCAGTCCTATTCAACATATTCATAAATGATCTGGAAAAAAGGGGTAAACAGAGGCAGCAACATTGCAGATGATACAAAATTACTAAAGATAGTTAAGACCCAGGCAGATTGCAAAGAGCTACAAAAGGATCTCACAAAACTGGGTGACTAGGCGACAACTATACATATAAAATGATGGGATCTAAATTAGCTGTTACCACTCAAGAAAGAGATCTTGGAGTCACTGTGGATAGTTCTCTGAAATCAACCACTCAATGTGCAGGAGCAGTCAAAAAAGTGAACAGAATGCTGGGAATAATTAAGAAAGGGATAGATAACAGGACAGAAAATATCATGTTACCTCTATATAAACCCATGGTATGCCCAAATCTTGAATACTGTGTGCAGATGTGGTCGCCCCATCTCAAAAAAGATATATTGGAATTGGAAAAGGTTCAGAAAAGGGCAACAAAAATGATTAGGGATATGGAACGGCTTCTGTATGAGGAGAGATTAATAAGACTGGGATTTTTCAGCTTGGAAAGGAAACAGCTAAGGGGAGATATGATTGAGGTCTATAAAATCATGACTGGTGTAGAGAAAGTAGATAAGGAAGTGTTGTTTACTACTTCTCATAACACAAGAACTAGGGGTCACCAAATGAAATTAATAGGCAGCAGGTTAAAAACAAACAAAAGGAAGTTTTTTTTTCCACACAACGCACAGTCAATCTGCCATTTTCACTGGCATTCACTATGTTAGACATCCAAGCACTATCAACCTTCTTGGTGAAAACTGAAACAAAAGAAGTCATTAACCACCTCTGCCATTTCCACATTTTCTGTTATTGTTTTTTCTCCCTCATTGAGTAACGGGCCCACCCTGTCCTTGGTCTTCCTCTTGCTTCTAATGTATTTGTAGAATGTTTTCATGTTACCCTTTATATCTCTAGCTAGTTTAATCTCGTTTTGTGCCTTGGCCTTTCTAATTTTGTCCCTACATACTTGTATTATATGTTTATATTCATCCTTTGTAATTTGACCTAGTTACCACTTGTTATAGGACTCTTTTTTTTTATATTTAGATCATTGAAGATCTCCTGGTTAAGCCTGGGTGGTATAGCATGAAGCTATACAACCCAGGAGAGAAAGACAAGGTTCTCAAGGGTTGCTTATGACTTGGTGTATGAGGTTGTTCACTGCCTGGAACCTATCCATCAGCAGATCTCTTGCTGCGGATTAATTTAGGGATGCTCCAATGAAATCTAAAGTCTGCGCTGGAGTGAGGATGGATTTTTCCAAGTTTATGCTAACCCCTTAGGAAGAGAGGAGTTGAAGCATTGCCAAAGTTGACCTTTAAGCTTCTTGACGTGTCTTGGCAATGAGAAGCCAGCCAGGATAGGGGAGGATGGTGAAAAATGCCTCATATGGGCTGCTACTACAGAGAATATCTGGTAAAGATCCTTGGGGTGGTAGCAAGTTCGAATAGGAGTACTCTTTTATAGGAGTATTGGAAGTGGTCAGAGCCTACCATGAATCTGAGAAAAAGTCTGAGCAGGTTAAATGTCTACATGAAAGTATGTGTTGTTCATATCAAAAGCTATGAACACATCCTTTTAAAGGGATTAAAGATGCCAGTGTGACCATGTGACACTTGAGTTTGCCAGTAAAACAGTTGAGATGGCAGAGATCAAGAATAGGTCTGCAGCTACACTTCTTCTTCGGTACTAGTAAGAATGTTGAGTAAAAACCTTTTCCCTTGTTTTGAACAGATAACCACTTTATTCCTCCTCATTGTGAGAGCTATTCAAAGTGTTAGGAGCAGGACGGGAAAAGAGAAATTCTATCCCTTTGCCTGGAACAAAATAATTTTTTTATTGGGTATTCCACATTGCTCTAGCTGACTCCAGGATGGTTCTGTTAACAGAAAGCGCTGTTCAGCAGGAACCGGAGGACTGAAGAACGTCCAGGAGCTTCTGTTGAGGATCCTGAACTTCCTGAAGAGAAATCTGTAACTCTCCTGCAACTGCACCTAACAGTTCCTGGAACTACTTATGGTCATCAAGAGCCGCTGCTTCATCTGAAGAAGACAACACCAAATTTCTCAGTATTGGCAGAACCACTGATCTGGTGCATACGCCTCCTGTTGAACAGATCAGAAGGAAACTCTGGTTATCCTCTTGGAGGGGGGAGGAGGAGGAGGGGTGTACTGACTCCCTAGCAGATTGAACCGACATTGCAGGATGGTACTGGTCTCACGGACCCAGTATGGTCATTAAGATGGGCCAAATAGAGGTGTGGAGGTCCCCATGGTATAGAGTACCAACAATTCTGAGATACAGGTTTAGGTTGAGCTTGGTCCCAAACCTTATCCGGGAAGGTATGCCTTGAAAGAGGAAACATTGGTTCATTGGGTGATTCAGAATCTCCCAAGGAAGAAAAAGCCAATTCCAGATCCATGGGTGGCATTGACAGTCCCACCTGAAGGAAGTCTTAACTGGCGGATGGAATGGGAGACAGGCTTCTCCAAAAAGTCCCATCTCCCAGTGGAGTCAGGACCTCCCACGTGAGGGAGAAGGAGACCTTGCACCCAGGAGACCAAAAATGTTCTTAGGAGGAGCGTAATATTCAACTCTTCCCAGAGTGTGAAGGTTCCCGATAGATTCAATACAGTTGGCAGCTGAGGTGCTCGATGACTGCATTTTATCAGTGTAGGAGGAGCTTGCATTTTATGCTTGGGTGCTATCAGAGGCACCGTTGAAGCCCTAGGTTTGTGGGCTTTCTTCTCATGCCCCTGAGGCTTAGAATGTTCTCGTTTCTCTTGGGTCAAGCTAGGAGACTTGCTTGATTTAGGCAGTGCTGTATCCAACTGCTTCAAAGTGGATTTGCAGGAGGTGTTAGGATATAGATATTCAGGCCTGTCTGTAAAGGCCTATACTCTAAGAATGCAGGTGCATATTTATCATTTAGCTAGTAATAGAGGTAGACAAGAAAGAATCTGTGTAAGGGCCTTCTCTCACTGTGACAGTCTGAGGCCCTGTTCTTAGGCTAAGCAGCAGAGGCAGCCATAAGCTGGGAAACGTGCGGTCACATCCTCACATTCCTAACTAGTCAATATGGGGCTGTTAGGAAGGTGATCCGATCTATCACTTCCAGAGAAAGGGAAGAGCCTAGAAGATGTAAAAGGAAATTTAGGTTGATAGTTTTCTGTCTGGTAAGAACTCACTTATCAATAAACACAGCTGGGAATCCTTATGTCTTTATAGATGTAGTTGTGAAATCCTCACTTCTGTATTGTTTTGTCATTATAGTTCCCACTTTGCTATTGTTTATTGGCCTGGTCTCTGCCTGGTTCTGTGATTGTTTCTGTCTGCTGTATAATTAATTTTGCTGGGTGTAAACTAATTCAGGTGGTGGGATTTAATTGGTTAGCTAATCATGTTACAATATGTTAGGATTGGTTAGTTAAATTTCAGTAGAAGGATTGGTTAAGGTATAGCTAAGAATATTACTATATAAATTAGGGGCAAACAGGAAGTAAGTTGGGATTCGAAAATAAGGAAAAAGGAACTTGGATTTAACCTTGCTGGAAGTTCACCCCAATAAACATAAAATTGTTTGCACCTTCGGACTTTGGGTATTTTTGCTCTCTGTTCATGCGAGAAGGACCAGGGAAGTGGGAGAGTGAAGGAATAAGCTCTCTAACAGGAGGATTTACTCTTATATTTAGGGGAATGCCCCAAGTCCTCATGACAAGACCCTGACAAGGGATTTGTGGGGGTACAATCCCTCGCTCTTGATTTGCACCTCAAGGCAGGAGGCACATACCTTGCTGATATCAATCAGGGGGTCTCCCCACCTGGGCCAACTGCGACCTCATGTCTTTTCCATTAGGTGCTTCTTAAGATCAACTTCCCACCCTTCATGAGTACAACTGGGGAATAAGTGGCAGATACATCACCTTGTTGTGATGTGGGCTTCCCCGAGGCAATACAGGCAACATTGATGGTCATTGCTGATCAAGAAGGAGTGAAAACAGGAAACAAATTATGAAGGCTGGAGTCCTGGGCATAGTCCAGTACCCGTAACGGTATATGGTGGAGGGTAGGAGAGATCCCCAGAGCAGAGAAGCTAACTATCTAACTATACTCCAAATAAAACTATCGACAAAACTAAAATTTCTAAAAACTATTTACAAATATATACGTATGATTTATAGACAAACAGATACAGAAAACAAAGCTCTGGACCCTAGAGGTTCTGACCAAGGCAATGCAACGCTAAGAAGGAACTGAAGAGGCAGTTGGTCTGCCCCACAATTTATCTCCTTGGTTGGAGGCACAAGGAGAGCAAGGGAGCATGCATGTATCAGTGAACACTGCTTTCAAAATTCTCTGGGTCCAGCACATGGATTGAATGAGTCACCCACAGTGGAATACACATAGGAAGCAGCACCCAAAGAAGAAGGTTGAATTTCCTTTGGACTGTGGGGAGTTTAAGCCCTGAAGAAGGCGGAAACAGAGGCAGGGTACTACAGGGCCCCTCAAGCCATAAGGGAAATTATCCCTATTACACCCACTTATTACCTTATATTTGGGGGAAGAGGAAACAGAAGAGTCCACTTTGCCCTGGGAGAGGTGGAACTGAGAAACCTATTATGAAGGTCTTTGTCCTTTCAGCACAGTTTATTTTTTAGGATTAGCAAAACAAGGGGAGTTATCTGCTGCAGAGCAAACACTTAAACCAAAGTCTTAGCCAAAGGGAATGACATAAAGAAACAATTATCAATTACTTCTATTGTGGTAGTGACAAGAGGCTTCAGGAAGGGTTAAGGCTCCATTATGGTATGTGCTATTTAAACGCAAAGGAATATGAGAAAGCTTTAAACTGTGATCTATCTGGACTAAACAGAAAAAACGGTTACTTTCTCATAACTGTTGTTCTTCGAGATGTGTTGTTCACGTCCATTCCACATTAGGTGTGCATGCGCCACGTGCATGAGCGTCAGAAACTTTTCCCCTTAGCGGCTCCCGTCTGGCCGGTGGGGCCTCCCGAGTGGCGCCACTGCACCGTGCATATATACCCTGCCGGCCCGACCCCCTCGAGTTCCTTCTTGCCAGCAACTCCAAAAGAGGGATAGGAGGGTGAGTGGTGGAATGGACGTGAACAACACATCTAGAAGAACAACAGTTACGAGAAAGTAAGTAACCATTTTTTCTTCTTCGAGTGCTTCTTCATGTCCATTCCACATTAGGTGAATTAGAAGCTTACCTCTGGAGGAGGGTAGGAGTCATGGAACAACTACTAGGAGGACCGCTCTGCCAACCGCCGTATCCTCTCTGGCCTGTTGGTTGACCGCATAGTGGGTCGTGAAGGTGTGCACCGAGGACCAAGTGGCTGCTCTGCAGATCTCCTGGATTGGGACCTGTGCCAGGAACACCGTGGAACTCGCTTGTGCCCTGGTCGAGTGTGCCGTGACCGCCGGGGCTGGAACACCTGTGAGCTCATAGCACGCCTGGATGCAGCTTGTAATCCAAGACGAAATCTGCTGCGCTGACACTGGGAGGCCTTTCATTCTCTCGGCTATAGCCACAAACAGCTGCGCAGATTTGCGAAAGGACTTGGTGCGCTCCAAATAGAACGCCAGAGCTCGACACACATCCAGGGTGTGCAAACTGCGGTGACTCAGGTCCGTATGGGGTTTCGGGAAGAACACCAGCAGACAATGGCCCAAATGGAATTGGGAGACCACCTTAAGGAGGAACTTGGGGTGCGGTCAGAGCTGCACCTTGTCCTTGTGAAATACTGTATACAGTGGCTCAGAAGTGAGGGCCCTCAGTTCGGATACCCTTCTAGCCGAGGTAATGGCAACCAGAAATGCCACCTTCCAGGAAAGGTGGAGGAGAGAACAGGAAGTGAGGGGCTCAGAAGGGGGTCCCATGAGTTTAGAGAGGACAAGGTTAACGTTCCATTGAGAGACTGGGGGGAGTGAGTATGGAAACACCCTCTCCAACCCTTTAAGGAACCGTCCCACCATTGGATGGGAAAACTCTGAGCCCCCCGAGAACCCCAGATGGAAGGCGGAGATGGCCGCAAGGTGTACTCTGATTGAGGACGGGGCTAACCCTTGCTGCTTGAGATGCAGGAGGTACTCCAGGATGGCCTGCACCGGGGCCTGGCACAGCCGCACCTGTCGGGGTTCACTTCAATACGAGAACCTTTTCCACTTGGCCAGATAGGTCGCCCTGGTAGAGGGCTTTTTACTGCCAAGCAGAATCTGCTGCATGGGAAGGGAGCACTGGCTTTCCAGGGCGTTTAGCCAAAGTGCCTCAGGTGCAGTGACTGCAGGTCGGGGTGGAGAAGCCACCTGCCACCTGCGTAATGAGGTCCCAGCGTAGGGGCAGGACTACTGGGGCCTCCACCAACAGCTCTAGGAGTGATGTGTACCAGCGATAAGAATCACCGCCGCCCTGTCCCTGCGCATCTTGAATAGGACCTTGAGTAGGGGAGCGGGGGGAAGGCATACATTAAGCCCCCTCTCCACGGGATCGCAAACGCGTCCAGGAGCGAGCCCGGGCTGCAGCCCTGGAACGAGCAGAACCGCGGGCACTGGGCGTTGGCCCTGGTGGCAAACATGTCTACCCAGGGAAACCCCCACCTGAGGAAGAGCGAAAGCACGATGTCCGCCCTGAGCGTCCACTCGTGCATGCGGTACGACCTGCTGAGGGAGTCCGGCAACTCGTTTTGTACCCCCAGGAGATAGGACGCCTCGAGGTGAATTGACTGGGCTATGCAAAGGTCCCAGAGGAGGAGAGCCTCTCGACAGAGTGGCGAGGAATGGGCCCCATCCTGTTTGTTTACATGAAACATGGCAGTAGTGTTGTCTGTCAGAACTGTCACGCTGTGACCACTCAGAGTGGCGTGAAAGTTCTGGCAGGCGAGACGAACGGCCCTGAGCTCCTTCACACTGATATGGAGCGACTGCTCTGCTCCAGACCACAACCCCTGCGTCAGGAGGTCCCCCAGGTGAGTCCCCCATCGGTGGTCTGACGTGTCTGTCACCAGTGTCAGGTCCGGCTGTGGGGCAGCGAAGGAGATGCCTTCGCAAACCACTGGCCAGGACTGCCACCACCGCAGGGAGTCCAGCATGTCCCTTGGGGCTGTCACTACCAAGTCCAGGGGGTCCCTGCACGGGCAGTACACCCGACCGAGCCACGCCTGCAGAGTCCTGAGTCTCAGTCTGGCATGCCTGACCATGTGCGTGCATGCTGCCATGTGACCCAGCAGCCGCAGGCAGCACCTCGCCGTTGTTGTTGGAGACTGGAGCAGGGAGGTGACCGTTTGCTGGATAGCCTGGAATCGGGATACTAGAAGGTTTGCTCTGGCCTGCACCGCGTCCAGGACCGCCCCTATGAATTCCACTCTCTGCGTGGGTACGAGCGTGGACTTGGGGACATTGACCACGACTCCCAGCTCGAGGAACAATCTCAGGGCCACCTCCACATGGCCCCGCACTTCCGCCTCGGATCGACCCGCCAGGAGCCAGTCGTCGAGGTATGGGTACACACAGATTCTCTGCCTCCATAAGAAGGCCGCCACCACCACCACCACGCACTTCATGAACACCTGTGGGGCCACGGCTAGATCGAACGGGAGAACCGCAAATTGGTAATGTTCTTGGCCCACGGTGAAGCGTAGGAACCACCAATGTCTTGGGTTGATGGCGATATGAAAGTACGTGTCCTTCGTGTTGAGGGCAGCATACCAGTCCCCCGGATCCAGGGAAGGAATGATGGTGCCCAGAGAGACCATGCGGAAACGGGCCTTGACCAGGAACTTGTTCAGCCCATGCAGGTCTAGGATGGGGCGAAGGCCCCCTTTGGCCTTGGGGATGAGGAAGTACTGGGAGTAGGCCTGGGTGACCCCCTTAGACTGTGCGACACCGCCTTTACAGCCACCGCCTCTAACAGCAAGCAGACTTCCTTCTCTAGGAGATGCTCATGAGAGGGGTCCCTGAAGAGTGACGGAGAAGGTGGGGGGGGGGGGGAGAACTGACGTCGGTGTGGGGACCGGGATAGCTGCAACAAGTAACTTGCCCTGGACCGGGCCCCTTGGCGCTCCTGATAGGCCCAGGGGGCCCAAAAGGACCAATGGCTTGGCGGCCCCCATTGGGTTTGCCAGCCCACCTGAGGGTCCCTGCTGTCTGGGGCCCAGTGCGGGTAGCTATAGCGGCCGGAGTTAGCTCCAGACTGTGGCGATGCCGATTGCGAAGGCCACAACGGTGCCAACGATCTGCGCCGGTGGGAGAACGAGTGGCTCCTGGCTGATCGGGAGTGGTACTGGTATCCCCAGGACCGGGACCGGGACCGGACCAGGACCAGTGCCGGCGTTCCCTGGACCAGGACTGTCTGCGGGAGTCCTCTGGCGAGGGCCGTCTCAACTCCTCCCCGTGCCGGTCTCTGGGTGGTGCCAGAGAGTGGTGTACCCTTTCCGGTGCTTCCTCACACCGACCCACTCCCAGTGTCTCGACCTCCTTCTGGACCGCTGGTAACTGTGAGTACGTGGAGTCGGAGCTTGACCGGGACCAACTCTGGGAGTGGTGCCGGGATGGTGTCCTCGAGCAGCACACCATTGCCAGCTTACCCCTCGATGGCACCCGTGCCATGGGTGCCGGAGGGTTCTCTCTATGCGGGAGGGGGCTCGCCGCCAACAGCTCAGTGAGGTCCTTTGCAGCCACAAAGGTGCCATGCGCGGAGGGCTAATCCGTTATGCCCTCGAGCCCATCGTCCGCACTGAGCTCACTTAGGTCTAGGCTCAGTGGAGCTTGTGCTGCCGGGACCGCCGGTGTCGGTACCGCGGCCTTCCCTCTCTTATCAGCGCTCGGGGCCTTGGGAAGTGCCGGCCTCCTGTGCGGGGAACGACCACGCCTTCCTTCCGGCTGCGCCGAGGGCCGCACCAGGGAGGACGAGCGGTGCCGGGGCCTAGTCTGGCGCTCTGGAGCTGACAGTTTACAGTGCTTAGCCAGTGCCGGGTCTCTCAATGGCTCCGGGGCACTACGCACCGAGGAAACCTGAGCCAGCGTCGGGCACTCCAGGCCTGGTGGCTGCAATGCGGCCTCCATCAACAGCTGCTTTGAACAAAAGTCTCTTTCTTTCCTTGTTCTTGGCTTAAACATCTTGCAAACCCTACACCACTCAGTTTGATGTTCTTCCCCCAGGCAACGTAGACACGAGTCATGGGGGGTCACTAACTGGCATAGGTTTGCGGTACGTGGCGCAAGTCTTGAAGCTGTGGGCCTGCGACATGCCCCGCAGCCCGGGGCGGGTGCTGGAAGCCTCCAAGCACCTAATCACTTAAGCGTCCACAATAAAGGTATGTTAACTAACTGATGACAGCTACTCTGAAAAGGCTAAGGGACTGCTCTACTACGAGAGAGGGAGAGATTGTTCCAATGCTGCCACTGATGGTAAGAAGGAACTGGAGGGGGTCAGGCCGGCAGGGGTATACATGCATGGCGCAGTGGCACCCGCCGGGAGCCGCTAAGGGAAAATGTTTCCGACGCTCATGCTCGCAGAGTGCGCACACCTAATGTGGAATGGATATGAACAAGCAATCGAAGAAGAACCTTAGCTGTAGAAACATGCTCATCACAAGCTGAATTCAAGGCCACAAGTGGCTGAGTTATAACAACTTCAGGAATCAGCTTTTGACCATTGTTCAAAGTATGACATTATTGACTGCATGATCAGGAGAATGTGGGTTTCACATGGCCTTAGCATAAGAGCAGTATTTTTTGAGCTTTCAGAACAGGTTTGATCGTTTTCCCCTTGTTCCAATATCTAGCAATTTAAAACTGCTTTATTCATTGAGAAAGCCTAGCTACTCAGGGAAATTAAAGTATGAAGAGCTTGGGAAGTTATGAATGGGAACTTAAAACTCATGCACTACTCTATTTGCAAGGCAAATGAAAATGGAATTTTGGTGACATTCGTAGTAACAGCTGGGTTGACACACACTAATTCTGCACACAGATTATTGGTCCCTCATGTCATTGCCAGTGATCTGCATAGAGTAAAAAACTAGAACAGGCAAAAATCTATGCATAGTGAATAACCTTGTTCACTTGAATGAAGAATTTCCACAATTTCTAATGTGAGCTTCCAATTACAGATTTTCCTTTAAAGGAGAAATATTTTTCAATTGGCACAGTTATAACCCACTGGTGTAATCAACAAATACTTGAAGATGTTGCATCTAAGGGAACAGCGAACTGCGGCCACTGGGATCTGCAGGGGGCCATGCCTGCGGACAGTCAACATAAACAAAATATCTCGCAGCCCACCAGCGGATTACCCTGATGGGCCACATGCCGAAGGTTGCTGACCCCTGATCTAAGAGTATGTGTAAATTGCAATTAAATGCTCGCAGCTTGTCCATATCAGCGGACTCGGGCTTAGTCCAAGTGGCTGTTTAACTGCAATGGGACATTTGGACTCGGGCTAGAGCCTGAGCTCTGGGACTCTACCCATTAGTGGGATACCAGACCTTGTGCTCCTGCCCAAGCCCTACATCTACAATGCAAATAAACAGCCTGAGCCCCTAACCTGGGTCAGCTGACATGAGCCAGCCATAGGTTTTTAATTGCAGTGTAGACATATTCTAAAAGGTCACTTATTGATACTATCATCATTCCCCTTTATTAAAGGGTATGCATTCAAAGAGGACTACACTTCAGACCTTAATTTTAAAAGCAATCTTTTCTAATACCGTGTGACATTCTGTACCCCAAATCAACACTCTGACATGGTGATATATATTTACCATGGTGATATAATTATATGTTTTATGCAAAATATGCCCTTTGAGGTATCATTCTAAAAGTCTTGATCTGTTGAACATTAATATCCTGCTGGATTGCATGTGCTGTCATTGTATCTGAAGTTATGAATATTGACTATGTACCAGTATTTCAAATGTGTTTGCTCCTGGGGTGACACTGACAAGGTACTTTACATCCAGCCTAGCCAGCACATTGTGGATGAATCATTCAATTAATGACCCATCAATTAACACAATGGGCCATGGAAGAAGCTTATCCCCACCTGATAGATTTTCCTGGGGACACGTCAGCCAGTATATGATAATGGCAGTTATGACTCATTGAAGCATGCGAGGGCAGGTGACTAGATCATGTGAAAGGGGACTCCATCTTGTGCCTGTACTTTTCCACAAACTGTGCTGGGGACTTTGCTTGGAACAATGAAGAAAAAGGAGGAAGTGACATCATCACTTGGCCTCACTCCCCTCCATCCCCCGCACAAATCAACACCTGGAAACACCTTAGGAACAAAGACTGAACCAGAGATCTGCTCAGGAACAGGTGCTAGTGCATTGTCCTCTCCACATTGAGGGACGGGTGGACTGGACAATAAATTTACTTTGGTCAAGCTTTTGACCAGGGCAAGACGGTACAGCCCTGGGGTCCTAGGCTGGGGAGCTGGGAGGAACTGGCTGACACCTCTCTATTGTTGGTTCATGAGTGGCTAGAGAAAGCATTCACGTAACTGCAGCTGGGTGTGTCCCTGCGTGTGTATGGCTGCATAAGTGCAAGATATGGCGAGGACTGCAGTTTGTCACAGCCTCACAGAGTGAGAGGCGGGCCCAGATTGGTATGCCACAGAGGTATCCCAGTTCCACACTGCAGCTCAGGAAAGTATGTCATACTACAATTTATTACATTTTTTCTCGGCTGTGTATAACAAGGTTCTAATAGGAATAATTGTGGTTTTCAAGACTTTGCCTGAAAAGTAAGAAAAAGGTCTGTTTGAGAGGAAAATCTAATCAGAGTAAATAATTTTGGGGTGAGCTGCTGAAACATCCAAACTGCAATTCTTCAGTCAAGTTTAGTAATTCTTAACAAATTCCTCAAGTAAAAAGAAATTTCATGACAAGATAAAATAAATGCTACAAATGTGTATTATTGATTTGGAACTAAAAGTAGGTCCTATATATCTTTTTTGTTTGCCTGTGAACACCCGAAGAGTTCAGAATATGGTATCCTGGAGGACCCCCACACACTGGAGGATAGTATCTTTCCTTGTAGATCAGTAAAACAGTTATCCTCTTACCTGTCCTATCAATAGGAAGAAGTTCTACAAAATTTATCTTTTGATGAAAATAAGAAACTTAGGCTTGGAGAACAGAAATGTTCTCCAGAAGTGATCTTAGTAAATAATTCCTTCCTGAGCTGGTCCACAAAGCCGCTACAGGCTTGTCTTTATGGTGTGTTAGTGCACACCCACTGGGCTGTACATTTTAGAGCACACCTAAGTGCACTGATGTAGTCCCGGGATGTAATACCGTGTAGATAAGACCTACCTTCTCCTCAAGACCCACTTTTTCCAGGATGTCTATAAGAAAATGGCTGACTAAATTACCTACTCATTTTATCTATCTTTAAAAAAAACCAAAAAAATAAACTTCAGTCCATCATTCTGTGCACTAGCCTTCACTGAGTAAAGCCATGACCTTACAAAGATTTATGCACATGCTTAACTTCATGCCCTGTGAGTAGTCCCATTGACTACTATGGGATTACTCACAGTATGTAAAGTTAAATACGTGTGTAAGTTAATTTCTCCAGGAGGACAGCCAGGAGCCTGGATGACAAACTTGGATACCTAACTTTAACATTGTTTTTCAAGTTGCCATATGAACAAAATGTTTATACAGTTAAGCCCTAAGCCTTTAAAAATGTAATCCATGTCTTTGCTCTCTTATCCTTCCCTAATGTGGGTTACTCCTTTCATTGAATCACATCTTACATTAGTTTATTAACTCCTCAAGGCAGGGAACACGTCTTTTTAATCTGTATCGGGAGGCACCTGACACTCTTGGGTGCTTTTAATAAACTTAATTTAAAAAAATTAAATAAATAGTCTTGGATGTTCCAGTTCATCAAGTTCTGGAGTCAATCGAAACAGTTTTTTTAAAACTGCCTTTCATTTGCCCTGAGCCTAAAGTTACCACTTTAAAATATTAGAATTTTCTGCTATGGAACTCAGGTGTGTCTAGTAGGTGGTGTTTTTGGAGGTAATGCATCAGGTCTACACATGAGGGATTTTTTTCTGACCTCAGATACCAACCAGTTTATGTCCTGAAGCATGAGGATAGGTAACACTTGTATTTTTTTCTTAAATTTCTATCTGAAAATGATAGTTATTAATACAAGTATATAGGATTTTTTGTTTTTAATATTTACTTAATTCCTGTCCTCTCCTGCTGTATTTTATCCTGCAGCACTTGAGTTAATTATGTGTTCCTTTAAAAAATGTTGCTTATGAAATGATAGGTTCCAGTTTCTTAATTTCCATGTGTTGTGGACAGTATGATAATGTCAATTTGACCCAGAGTGCTTCCCCAAAATGGGCAACTGTTAGAACTACAATTCCACAGTACCTTCAATTTCTAAAATTATAACTACCTAATGGAGATTCCCTCCTCTATATATTTGGTACAAGACTCCATGGTGTGGAGATGGAATTTTCGTGGAATTATTACTAAAGCTTGAAATGAGAAGTCTCCACTCTTGCTTATAAGCAGGGGAATAGTTTTAACCTGATATTTTATTTCACTGTAATGAATACTGTGACAGGGTCGGGCCAGATGGCTACAGGAGAGTAACAGAAGGAAGATATATTAGCCCCAGGTTAAGTAGGCTCCTTTTTCCCTGGGTAAGGTACAGGGAAGGTTCCAGAACAATCAGGAACCTTCTGGAGACAATTAAGACAGATTGGCTGCAGGTGTTCTAATCAGCCTATCAAGAAGCTGCTAGAATCAATTAAGGCAGGCTAATCAGGGAACCTGGGTTTTAAAAAGGAGCTCACTTCAGTTTGTGGTGCGCATGTAAGGAGCAGAGAGCGAGAACACGGACTGTTGGAGGACTGAGGAGTACAAGTATTATCAGACACTAGGAGGAAAGTCCTATGGTGAGGATAAAGAAGGTGTTGAGAGGAGGCCATGGGGAAGTAGCCCAGGGAGCTGAGCTGTCGCACAGCTGTTCCAGGAGGCACTCTAGACACCTGTATTCTGCAGGGCCCTGGGCTGGAACCCGGAGTAGAGGGCAGGCCCGGGTTCCCCCCAAACCTCCCAAATCCTGGTCAGACACAGGAGGAGTTGACTTGGACTGTGGATTCACGAAAACGGCCAAACTGAGGGCTGTGGTGAAGCTCCAAGGCGAGCAAATCTGCCAATAAGCACAATACCCACCAAAGTAGAGGAGTAACTTTGTCACAATACACACTTCTAGGCATAACTGATTTATACCTATGGATGTGAAAACGGGATAATGTTATGCATATCTGAGTAGTAAAGGCAGGAATACCCATATAAACAGATTTGATAGTAAACCCCTTAAATAGTAGATTCCACGGTTTGAATACTCGGGCAATTTTTGGCTGATGGAATACTTCCTAGATTGTTTTCTTTTCTTTTCTTTTTTTAAGTTCTATTGCATTGGGGAAGTCCAAAAGGACTCCCCACTACTTATCCAAAAAAAAAAAAAAAGTGAGATGTGTGGTAATGACAACTTATTCAGTTTTAAGTTATCCTGTTTAAATAAGCACAGTAATGATCAAAACCTCATTGACTATATGCTCAAATTAAATCACACCACAAAACATAACTGCCCATTAATACAAGATAGCAGATAGGATAGTTCAGTAGATTGTAATGGGACACGGAGCTTTATGCCTCTTCATCTCTGTTTCAAATTCAGCCCAAGCAGGTAGGACCCAAAAGTTGTTAACCTGTGATAGCGATTTTGGGGCCTGTATGAAATGCCTTTACAATTTCAAACCATTTCTCACAGTAGATCAGAATCAATGTGGTGTAAGTCCCTCCAAATATCTCTCAGTACTGAAAGCACTTTATCAGTAATTTTTTTTCTTTCTCCCCAGCTCACTAGAAAACTTTTCCAAGTCTTAGGTGACTACTTTATGGAGACACAAAGATGCTGCAAGTAGTGAGCAACTTACTGCCAAGTACTGCTATGTGAAAGTCTACATACGGCTACCATAAAGAATCAGAGGGTGGCAAGAAAATTAGACACTCCCTCCTCCCTAACTGAGAGTTCTGGTTCTCATTTGATTGTGAAAGTCAGATCTTTTAGTAAAATGAAAATCGGCACTTTGTAGCAGATCACCTTGAAAACTTGACAACTGGAGTGAGAGAAAAGCAGTTGGGTAGGGGTCTGGAGAAGAGTAAGTTTAGGAATACAATGTTTTTTTTACACTATCAGTGTTTGGAGAGCAGCTTAAAAAAAGCATTAAGTGGAACCTGTAGCACAAGTTCTCTTTTCCTCCTTTTGCTGCCTCCAAGACATTTAAAAAAGGGACAAGAGATTTAGCAAGGGGGACAAGTAGGTCTTACAGGAACACAGTAATACAACTGTGGGACTATACCCAACTCTAGTGTTGTACAAGGAGATCATTATTTCTTTTGCAACAAAGGTTCAATCATGAAATTCTTGGATCAAAATAGAAGCTGAGCAATGTGAGACAGCAGCTGAGGATGAGAGGAGCAGAAACAGATGGTTTGCATTCACTTTTTTTTAATTGTCTGAATTGTGCAAAACACTCTCTGTGACAATCAACTTACTCAGATAAAGTACTACTTTGGCAACTTTTCTTCATCACCACAAACTATAAAACACAAGAAAATTGCAAGTACAGGTTAAGCAGACTGCCTGAATGGAAGGTACTTATTGGAGACTGATATGGTTTCCTCTAACTTGTAATTATATACTTAGTTACATAAATTGATTTGGAGGAGTTATGATGTTAAAAATGTGGTTGGAAAAAGTTATTTCACATAGGGCCCTTACCAAGAGTTGGAAGGAGAAGGAAACTGTCCTTTTTCTGAATTAAAAGAGAAAGCTTTGTTTAGGCAATGGCACTTGGCCTGCCCTACATGATTACAGCTTTTGGATGGCAGACAGGCTTGCATCATTAACGGGGCTATAGATTCTGAGGCCAGAGGGGACCACTGTGTTCATCTACTCTGACATCCTGTATAGCACAGGCCCAAAAACTTTCCCACAATAATTCCTAAAACATACCTTTTGGAAAAACATCCAATCTTGATTTAAAAGTGGTCAGCGATGGAGAATCCACCATGACCCATGTAAGTTGTCCCAATGCTTAATTACTCTGTTAAACATTTTCACCTTATTTCCAGTATACATTTTGCTTCAACTTCCAGTCATTGGAGAATGTTATACACCTTTCTCTGCTAGACTGAAGAGCTCATTATTAAATATTTGTTCCTCATGTAGATACTTATAGACTGTAATCAAGTTACCTCTTAACCTTTTCTTTGTTAAGCTAAACAGATTGAGCTTCTTGAGCCTAACAGTATAAGGCATATTTTCTAACCCTTAATTAATTAATATTTTCCAAGATAAAATGGGATTGTCAAAAAGATTTTAGGCATGTTTGGTCATGGTTTACTCTCTGTTGAGACCAAGTAAGACTCTGTTAGTACTATTTATTATTCGCTCTCAACACTACAGATGACACAATACTTTGCCAACATACAGGAAGAAAATACCTGTGCCCCAGGAACTTAAAATCCAACTGGGACAAATTACACATAGCAAAGAGTTGTGCACAAGAATGAGTGAAGACAACACCAGAAAACAGATTAACTTTTCAAGTCTACTGCACAGCAGTGGGTTTGAAGAGGGGATCTGAAGGAATACAGGATTGAAGCTTGACACACGCAAAGATGGAGGCAGTTCTTGGCTTCATGAAAAAAAGGCAGACCTGAGACAATGCAACACAAAGCTTCTCCCACACTATGTCTAGTCTGGTCAACACACAACCAACCTAGCTCATGCTTTCCTTATTCTGGTGCAATCATAGGCTGGATTTGGCAACAACCAGTTAGTTACAATGACTACCATTGCACTATGGGTGCACCCACACTGCAATCAGAGAGTGTGACTGCAGCACTTGTAGACGTACCCAAGCTAGCTTTAACTAGCATGGGTACCAGCAGTGGCAAAGCCATGGCAATGCGGGCTTCAACGCAAGTCCTACAAGCCCATCCAGGAGCCTGGGTACTTCCGTGGCTAGCAAGTGCTGCTGCAGCTTCACTGCTGTTGGTATCAAAGCTAGCTAGATTAAGGCTAGCTCCGGTATGTCTATACATGCTGCAATCACACCTCCACATGCAGTGTAGACATACCCGTAGTCACAAGACAAATAACACAGTGGCTCAGAAAAGAACATTCATAGCGAACATGAATGTTTCAGCTTTTCCTTTGATTTCTTACTTTAAATACCATACAGGAGAAGAGAACCACACATTTCTTATCTGACAATTTTCTGTTGGTATCTTCTATCCTCATTCATCAATATAGGTAATGTCCCCCCAGCTATGAAATTCAGAGGCAACCCAATCTTGTTGCTGGAGGCGCCAGGACTAAGCCCTGCCCTTCACGTCAGGCCACCAGAAGAGTTCTTTCACAGCCATAGAAATACTCCAGCAACCAACTATTAGCATTAAGATAACAAATTGATATATTAATTTTAAAACAATTATATCCCCAAGTCTCCCGTTAGAGAAAAAATTCTATTTGTATTCTGGTCATTTACCAGTTGGTCAGGGTGGGTTCAATAAGGAGAAAAGCTGCTAACAGAAAGAAAATTCTCAGGTAAGAAATTTCTCATTCCGTTGCACAGCTTCACTCCTTATTCATCACTAACCAGAAACAGCAGGAAGTGAATCCCAGAAGTTGGGGGGAGGGGATAAGCAGAGTTTTAATAATAAAAATAAAATAATAATAATAATATAGTAGAATAACAGGCAGGAATTAAAGTCCCTCCCCCATCCCCCATGCAAAATAAGAGTGTTATAAGTTAAGGAGTTATGTGGGAACTAACCCAGGAGCACCTTCCTACCAAAAGGAATGGAAATTTACTTTGCAAATCTGCCTCAAGTGGGGCTCATACACTTTCCCCCCCACAATGCCTCTGGAGACTTCTGTGAATGGTTTCCCAGATGCCTAGTATGACAACTAGTGCAGCATTTTTACATCTTGCCTGCAGCAACTTTGAGGCCCTCAGGCAGCGGTGCTGGAACTAGGGCTGCTGGGGGTGCTGCCGCACCTCCTGGCTTGAAGTAGTCATAACGAACACCAAATATATGGTTTCCATCAGCAGCACCTCTACTATAAAAATTGGTCCAGCACCCCTGCCCTAAGGCCTTGGCATTTTGAATAGAGTGTGATGACCAGGACACAGTTGGCATATGTACTTCAGATGCCTGAGATATAGCTTCAGAGTTTTAGGAATACTCATTTATGCAACCAAGTTTCCAAGGGTTACAAAAAGATGATGGGAGAACTATTTCCCAGGAATTGTGGAACTAGAAACCTACCTCGAACAGAAAGGTTTCTGGAGCATAAGAATAATCTTTTCCTTCAGGTGTTCTTGTGTGGATATGGGAACTAATGCCAAAACTTGCCTTTCAGAAGTAATAGTGACAAAAAGACCAGTCACAGGCTTGTCTACTTTGTTACTGTGACTAAACGTGGCACCTGATATTCAAATGGAGACTGCAGTGTGCCTGCCTACAAAATGCTGCTATGGTTTGTATCCATGTTTCTACAGTGCTTGATTGTAAGAATCCAACAGAACTTCCTGGAAAAACTCTAGCGCACTTGATATTGCTAGGCCTTTGTGATTATTACTCTATTTGTATGACAACAGCATCTAGGGTCAGGGCCCCATGGTGTTAGGAAGTGCACAAAGAGGTAGCTCTGCCCCTAAGAAGTTTGTTTCCCCTCACACCAAAAATGTAAATTTGACCAGATCAATGAATAAAGCAAGAGATATGCACACTAAGGAATTACGTAGGAACAACCCAAATGCTCCTCTCCCTCCCCCACTTCTTCCCTCCAATATATGTCAGGACTTCTGTTAATAATTTCACAGATGCCTAGAATGCCAACTGGTGCAGGATTCTAACATCTTGCCTGCAGCAACTTTGAGACCCTAACACCTCGGCATTTTGCATGGAATGAGATGAACAGAAAATGGCCTATTATTAAGGTCCCTTCAGTCCTATACTTCTATGATTCTATGAATTGGCTTATGTACTTCATATGCTTGAGGTATTATTTTACTATTCATACTACCATATTTGTGCTACTAGACATGGATCCCAAAGTGTGATGAGTGTGTATTAGGTATATAAGTAAAGTGTGGCTGGACTGCAAGGCCTGCAGGCTGAGAGGCCTGTAAGATTTTAGCTTAGCCATACTAGGCTGTAAACTTAAGAACACTTGTCATGAGTCGGTGACCTAGGAATATCCCTATGCCAGTAAGGCTGAAAAATTACTGTAAAAGATGTGCCAATAGGTACCGTTACAGAAAAACAGACTGCAACACACTGCAATGTATTGTTCAAGACCACAAGACACCTGATTGTAACATCATGGACTGGCCTGTTCTGACTGCAGGTTACCATGTATACATGTTGTGCATAGATGCTAGTGAGAATAAGGGGAACTAAGAATCAACCTATGAAAAATGTTGCACCCCAATACTCATGGAGTGTGGAAGTACAGATAAGGAAGAGAGAGTTGAAACTCTCATTCATATACATAAGGTGTTAGACGTGATCAGAACAGCAATCTAAAAGAGGTTCCCAGATTGGGTAAAAAGAAGGGAAGACCCTTGGGAAACTGCAGCAAGAAACACCCCACTATCAATGATCATCTCTTGAGAGATTCATCAGACTCTAGAATATCTTTGAGGATATGAGTACAACTACAGTCTTAGTCATTGCATGGTTTTTTTTAGGATTTATATAAGCACAGGTAATTGTAACTTTACGTATTGCTTTAATAAAACTGGTAGTATAGATAAGACTTTGTATTTGTGATTGTGTCTGTGGTCACTATCCTTGGTCTTCATGTGTTCCTTGTCTCCAAATTTGAGAAAAGCACCAGAGGGGATTTTCACTTCGTTGAGCTTGAAACTATAGCAACAGGAGCTGAACCCAGTTTAACAGAAAAATCACTAAATTGATTTTAAATAAAAAACCGCTCAACAGGACTTATGGAAAGACAAACTTACCTTGAACAGAAAGATGCCCAGAGATATAAGAATGATCTTTTCCTCACAACAGAATTTGGATTATTGTAGAGATTGGGGAACTAATTCCAAAACCTACCATTTGGAGGTAATGGGGTCTAGGCTTGTCTAATCTGTTATTCTGATTAATTTAGGCACCTGATGATAAAGTTGATGTGCTTATCTACAGAACACCATTACGGCTTGTATCCATATTTTAATGGTGTCTTGCTGTACAATTCCAAACCACCATTCTGGAGAAACTCTAATGTAGCTGAGATCACCAGAACTTTGTGATGATTATTCTATTAATATTATAACACCCCCTGGAAGTCAGGGCCCCATTCTGCAGGTACTGCACAATCAGTCCTTTCCCCAAAGAGCTTTATGTTTCCCCCTCACACTAGAAATGTAATTTGACCAGATCAATGAATGAGATTTCCTTGAAAGTTCTGTCTGGATTCCAAGATGTATGAGAGGCTAATGGAGAATCCTTGCTGAACTTTACTTCTCTTTTGATGTCCAGGCTATTAATTTTCTGATTTCTAGATCCAGATGAAGGAGTCCCTGCTTTGAGAGGTCTAGTAATTTCTGCAGGTACAAGATGAGTTCCTGGGCTATCTAACAAGTCCAAAGAGCCCTCTGGACCAGTCAAAGATTAAGAGGAGGACTTCAACTCTCCCTTTTCCTCTTTTCTGTATCCTTTACTTGAACTGTTTTGAAAGGTAGTAGATTTTTTTCTCTGCCCCGGATATTATTTCCATTGCCGTGGAGAAGCTTTGACCTCTAGCTACTCCCTGGTTTTGGAAGGGTTTTAAACACTGGTGCCTCAACCAGAAGCCACCTCTAATGGGAAGTAGGAGCAGATTCCTCTGTGAGCACCAAAACTGCCCCCTACCAGGTTACTTGCACCATCTTCTGAAGCAGCAGGAATTGGCCACTGCCCTAGACAGTGTGAACATAGGAATGGCAATATGGAATGGGACCAATGTTTTTATTAAAACCCATCACTGAAAAAGATGTCAAAGTGAACTAAAAACCATGTGAACACTGACATTTTGAAAGACTGCCTTTTAAATATGCATCCCACCCTGAAAGGTTTGCTTTCAGAGTCGAGAGTGAAAATTGGGTTGTGTTCAGCATATGTTTTGTACTTCCCTGCCCACGAAGGGACATTTGGAAATGATCAAAGAATGACACCTAAATTTGTATTGCATCAGGGGAGTAGTTCTAGGTTCTCAGATAGAATTTTTGCAGGCATATCTTGAGAAACCCAGTCGGGGTGAAAGCTGATGCATGCAATCAGCACTCACAGCTATTGGGGCTAGTTGGTTATAAATGATCACTGCCAGGAAATGACTAATGAATTGAAGTTTAGGACTTTTGTAACTTTTACCATGTTGGTAAAGTTATGACCAACCATGTCTGTTTTGATTCCTGGGTGAACAATTCTTGGCATTCAGTTCAGAAAGCTCTTCCTGATTTTGAACAACTGGTGGCTGTGAATTCTTCCCAGCAGCTGCCCAGTTGGGAATGAGTTTGCTTCTCTGGACAGGTCAAACTATGGTATGTTGTTTAGGTATGTAACTTACAACCTGTGTTTTATAGCATCTACCAGCCATTTTTTAAGACTCTGGAGGCGGGGAGTGGATCAGAAGGAAGAGTCTTGTAGAGAAATTGTGAGTTCTCATGTACAAATGCCTTTATCATTTTGAGGATTTACTAAAAAATATCCATAATAAAATGGGAAGGCACTGGACTACTGCGGGGTGGCTGGGAGCTCTGGGGCCTCCACCGCCCATCTGGGCTCAGAGCTCCAGGGTCCCCCTGCCCCCTACCCAGTTCCGGGGAGGGCTGCCGGGGTCCCCCTGTCCCCTCCCCAGTGGTGGGGAGTGCTTCCATGATCCTCCAACCCCGTAGCCGCGGAGGGCAGGGAGGGGCCAGGGGTCCTTCTGCCGCACAGCGGCAGCGTGTGGAGAGCTGGCGGGAGTCCCCCGGCCCATGGCAGTCAGGGAGCTGGTGGGATCCCCCTGCCTGCAGCGGCTGAGAGCTGCGGGGTACCTCCACTATCCTCAGGCAGCGGGGATACATTAATGCTCCTTGCCACTGCACAAGGCGGCGGGACCCTGCAGCTCCCAACTGCCACGGCTGAAGTCACGGCGGTCTTTGGAAGTCACAGATTTCGTGACTTCCACAACCTCTGTGACAAAACCATAGCCTTAACTATGAACAGGCAGAGTCTAATTTGCTCTCTCTAGAGCTGCCTCACTGCTTATCCCTATGCTGGCTGGACAGGTCTGCCATGAGTGAATGGAAGCAGAGGAGTCCCAGAAGAGAGGTACTGCTAGCTGCAGATCCAGGTGACTGAACCCACCACTCTACCAGATACCTGATCTTGGGGAAGAGGACTAAGAAATATTATAAATCACTATTGCAATAAAACAAATACCAATTAAAATAAGATAAAATGGTAAGGAGAAACTGAACCATCAACTTGTTCAACTGCTGGAGGCAGAAAATCTAGTGGCCAGAGATGAAGGGTTGGATTTAGTCCCTGAGCCTGCAATAAACGACACTGGACCACCTCCAAAATTCCATAGGTGGGGACATTAACTATTAGTGATGAATAAGGAGAGAATCTGTACAACAGAAAGAAACTGGTCAAATCAAGTTAGTGAGTAATTATCATTTGGTAATCAATTTGCAATGCAGTATTTTTGACCTAAGGTACAGTGCAACAATACACTGTCTCAAAACACGCAAAAGAAACTTTTTGTAACAACATCGTTCTTGTTTAGACAGACAGTTTAGTCTTCCCCAGAGGTGTAATATCCATACTGGCAGATGACCTATTCAGTATATGATGAATGTTTGTAAAGTGCTTTGGAAATGGACAGCGCTACTGTATACAAATCCTAAATAACTTAACATATACTATACTTTTTTGAAACATATGTTAAGTACTTCTCTGTTTACAGAACAGTAGAATATATTATTACATACAACCTGGCTGACTGTCCAAAGTGCAAGTAAGAGCTTCCCCTTAACAGGCTTAATACAGGCTTTTTAGAATAGATTTTATATTGCATATTAACGAATATGGGAAAAAAGAGAACTAACCCTGTAAAGGGGGTGGCATTTGTCCTTGAAACATGGTGCCAAATGAGCATAGATCTGCAGGCTATAGTAATAACTTGCCAGCTGGAGAGATAAAGCAGAATGTGACTGCTTTTCAAAGCACTTGTTGGCATCTACCACCTAGGAGAAAAAGGACATTAACTTAGATGAAAGAATTAAGAAGTTTATAATTGTAAGCGCACAAGCTTTCTAGAAGCTGGTCTTGAATGATGGTTTAGAAACAGAACTGACTACATGTGTTTTTCTCCCCCCTAAAAGGGATTTAATACATAGCAAAAATGAACATAACTGCATCAAAATACGTAACAAAAGACCACCTTTATTACACTAGCTCCTGTCTTGAGGCTACCGCAAAATATCACTCAGCTAAATACAATTCTGATCCCCCTTTATTAAAATGCTACCTTCCAAATTTGTCAGCTGCATTTGAGTTATTGTTGTGCAAAAAGGCTTGACAAGTTAATTTTAATATCAGGAGGTATACCAGCACTCACGACACAACAGTTCAGTAATATCTGTTCAGATTTTCTTCAATGTAATCAGCCCAAAGCTGGATTTTGTAGAGATGAAGGATATGAATTTTAAGCCCAAAGAAACAGGTTTCCAAAATTATAAGCGAACAAATATATGAGAGGCTAACATTTGTGCATACACACATAAAAGTAAACTTACCTGTGGTAATGCAAGTAGGTAGGCAAGAGATAAGGTCATATCATTTGGTAAAGCATCACTAGCCAGTTGTAACAGAACTGAAATACAGGGGGGAGAGGGGAAATAAAGCTTTGATTACTGACCCATCTTCCCTTACATTTAGCAAGTAAAATATTCATCATATAACCATATTTTTAGACTCTAGCTTGAAGCATTCTATATATGTTAAATTAAACATTATTCAGTGCAATCCAGGAAAAGATAATGTGTAGTGTGACGGGGCAAGGCCAGATGGCTATAGAAAAGTAGTGGGAGATAGATATATTAGCTCCAGGCTAAACAAATCCCTGGTACCAGGATAAGCTAAATGGCAGCTGTTTCAGGTCAATTAAGACACCTGGGGCCAATTAAGAACTTTCCAGAAGGCAGGGAGAACACTAGGTTGATTGGAACACCTGAAGCCAATCAGGGACTGGCTGAAACTAGTTAAAAGCCTCCCATTTAGTCAGGTGGGTGTGGATGGTCAGGAGCTGTAGGAAGAAATTGCGCTGTTGGAGACTGAGCAGTTCACACCATATCAAGCACAAGGAAGGAGGCCCTGAGGTAAGGGTGAAGTAGAGCCTGAGGAAGTGGGGGCTGCTTTAGGGAAGTAGCCCAGGGAATTGTACGTGTCATGTTTCCAAAAGGTCAGCTACCATAGCTGATACTATGAGGGTCCCTGGGCTGGAGCCTGGAGTAGAGGGCGGGCTTGGGCTCCCCCCCCAGATTAATCACTGAGACTGGGAGACAACAGAGACTGTGCAAGGGAGGATAGCTTCTCCTCACCTCCCTTGCTGGCTTATGATGAAAATGGCTGAGTAGACTGTAACCCTTGTCTGGAGAGAGAGAAGAGTTACGTGGAAGGTCACAGTGAGCCTCTGAGGCTAGCGAAATCCACCAGGAAATGCGGGACCCACGGAGACAAGGACAGAGCTTTGTCACAGTTAAACTGCAATCCTGATTTACCTTAACTTCCAGGCAAAGCATTTATACATTAACCAAAGTTGTACATTAACCAAAGATGAAATACTGCAGTGTCAGATCCCAAACTGCTGAAACATTTTCTGCACTGATTTACAACAACTAAATCTGTTGGTTGTAAAATCAAGGCAGTAGTATAAAGTTATGAGCATCAAAGAAAACCAAGCAGAGGAATAATGTAAAATACATTGTTTCCCGAAGCTAGAGCATCACATTTACTTGAAAGCTGCACACAACAAAAATCTCAATTATTAATCAACTTTTCATCTTTAAATAAAAAAGCAATATAGTATTGTGTTATTTTAAAGGAAGACCTGTACAATTAAGTATTGATAAAGAAGAAGCAAAGAAGCTGGTCCGGATGATACATATTCTAAAAAATTAAGAAAATTAGCTAACTGTTTCACTGACAATTATTTCTGAAAGCTGTTTGCCAACTGATGAGATACCAAAAGACTGCAGAGAAATTGTGGTTGTGATCCAAAGTCCATTGAAGTCAATGGGCTTTACGTTAGCCCCTAATGTAGTACTGATTTTCAAATAAAAGACACAATTTTCCTGGCCAGTGCTTTCCTATCAGAAGAGAAGAATCACAGAGATCCTAGAGGACACTAGGAGAATGAGCAATAAGTATTGTTACGAACGAACTTCATCTGACAAACTGTGAGAGTCTCCAGGCAGGATAAGCCAAGCCCTCTCTACCTCTGAGACCACAGCATGTTTTCTGCTCTTGGCTTTCCACTTCTTCTTCCCTGCCAGGCAGGTGACTGGGGACAGGAGAGTGCTTGAAGAAAATCTTGAGTTCAACACTCCAAAAACAAATTTGCTGGTTCCCTTTCAGGGCATTTAAATTTCAAATTAAACTGGCTGAGAGGAAAAAATTTAAGAGTCAAGATGTCCAAGAAATGTCATCAATGAAGGTCTGCATCCTGCCATTTGCACTTCTTTGGAAGCATTTAATTAGGACTTCTGATCTTAGGTGTTATACGATAAACACCAATAAAACATACTAATATAAAAAGAAATCAGTGTTTAACCAATAAAACATCAGAAAATGCACCACAAATGGTTACTTGTACCTAAAGGGCTTCAGGGGCATGCACAGGAATTTAAACGTCACTGCTTTTGGAGGGGCATGTTCTGTGCCCCTGCCCCAACCACAGAGAAGTTCTGCGCTGCAGCGAATTATTGGGGCAGCCCACGCCGCTGCTTGGCCCCCCACCCCTTGTGCAGTCCCTGAATGGCTTGTTTAACCAGACCTGTCATGCAGACTACAGGGGTGTGATTTCTAAAGTACAGTAAAGAGTTGCATATATTTGGTTTGTGCAGATCCTGCAAATGTGCACTAAACGTTCCCTAGTGCACTTTAACCTAGTGCTGTTTGAAACATTACAAAGAGATTACTCAGAGTATATACTACTGCAATGAGTAATGCATACAATATCCATTATTCATTATACATTATTCATTACCGTATATATAAAAGACATTTACAAAAGCCCCCCAAAACACTGATTTTCTGTCACTGCATAAAACTCAAAAAATTGCTAAAAATAAACCCTGACAAAATGAAATTAATAAATCCCATTAAAAAGTAAGTCTTTACATGTAATATAAATCTGGGGAAAGCAGAGAGGGTAGACCTATGCCCCAGACAGGATAAAAGTCTGCCTTCAGTCATTTAAGAGAAACTGGAAAACTCATGGTTATGAGGCATGCAGGGGACAAAGGATCTTGTCTACTCTATGTAGCCATCCTACTTCTAAATTCACTGCTCACTTCGGGAAGATGTAATAATGTTTCCATCAGTAGATCTCAACGCACTTTACAAAGAGGTCAGTATCATTATCCCCATTTTACAGATGGGCTAGTGAGGCAAAGAGGTGCAGTGACTTGCCAAAGGTCACCCAGCAAACCAGAGGCAGAGTCAGAAACAGAACCCAGGTCTTCTGACTCCTGGTGGAGTGCTTAATCCACTAGATCACAGTGACATTATGTGTACTTGTACTTTCTTCCCACTCATTGTGCCTCTCGTGAATTCTGTAGCATCTGCTTTGATTTTTGTAATCTCCTCAAAACTAATATTCAACCCACTCAACCTAAATATTAAATTTTTAAAACCAGTCTCAGTTCCAAGAATCACGTACAAACTTTTGTAAACACACTTTTAGAAAACGTGGATCAAACACTGAAATGAGGAATAATTATTAATCTGCCAAAACCACATTTACTTTCTCTATTATTTGCAGAGCAGGAGTTTGATTTCACCAAAATATATAATAACGATAACCCCTGCATGCTTAGCACCCTGCCCCTTTTAACAGCCTTGACGAAACTTACAATTTAGGTCAACATAGCTACATCTCTCAGGGGTGCGAAAAAGCCATACTCCTGAGTGCTGTAGCTATGTCCACCTAACACCCATTGTAGTTGCAGTTCGGTTGACAGAACAATGCTTCCATCAATCTAGTTACCACTGCCTCGGGATGTGGAGTTCCTACAATGACGGAAAAACCTCTGCATCGCCGACATCTGCGTCTACACTACGAGGTTATGCTGACATAGCTACAGCACCATAGCTATGCTGCTATCGTCCGTGTATTATACACATGGCCTAAAAGGAGATTTGATACACTCTGATACTCCCTGATCTAAGAACCACTCCTGTGGGCTCCCTACCAAGGGGCCTGTGTATTTCAGCCTCTTCTTGTGAACTCCTCATCCCAGGGGAGTGGGATTGCTCATGTGGTTACTTCATTTAAAATGAAAAAGTTTGGAGGACTATTTATAATTGCAGGTTGCCACTGGACTTCCATCAAACTGTGGTGGTTGTGATGTTCTCCCTCAGCCAGATGCAATAAGCAAGTCTTTGGATGCAACGTGACCACAGAAGTTCCTCAGGTGGCACCAGGCCACAGGTACCAAGACTACAAATGTGATCATCACGATCTATGCTGATAACTTGGCTTTTGACAAAAGCTTCTAGCTCTGGCTAGACTCAACATGTCCTGGATCCTGTCTGAGTTAAGATATCTAACAGAGCTCCTAACATAGTTACTATTAAAATCTGAATGTTGTTGCTTTTGCAACTAAGGTTATTTGCGAAGTTCCCTATGTTCAGGGCAGGAAATACAATGGTAAGGCTAATGACTTGCATAGGAATTTGTTAACATTTTATTGATGTTCTCTAGCTATAGAGAGGCTGGTATTCTAGGTTGTGTGTTTTGTTTTTTTTCCTTGAAAATCCTAATGAACCCAGAACCTGCATGACTAATCTTTGGATCTTTTTCAAAATATTGTCCTTAATGAGCCAATTGTCCAGGTACACAAACACCATACTCCTATGTAGTTAGCCATTCAGTACTCCCAAGCAATTGTGTGAACAATCATGGCACCAAGACAAGGCCAAAAGGCAATCTATTATTCTATTCAGGTTCCTGTACCATGCCCATCAGCACGGTGCCCAAGTGCTTTCCAAGACTGCATTAAGCAGTATGACTAGTGACAGTCATACCGTTTTTTTCCTTCTTTTTCCCTTCTTTTCCTAATGGAGAAGTTGCATGTGGATTTAAAAAAAATACATTATAGTATACAATATATTTTTATACATATTGTGTTATAGATTTATATTAGTGACAGCAAGGTCAAAGAAGCTTGCCTTGAACTTGGTCTGGAAAGCGGTGAGGAATGTGGTTGTTCTTAGACCCTTAAGGAGTTGGTTCTGCAATCTTAGGCTAGCTCCTGAGAATAAACTAATTTGCTTCCTTACTGGAAATCTGAGATACATTCTGAAGCACTTAGACGACAGGAAGTGATCAGGAACAGTCAGCATGGATTCACCAAGGGAAAGTCATGCCTGACTAATCTAATTGCCTTCTATGATGAGATAACGGGTTCTGTGGATGAAAGGAAAGCAGTGGACGTGTTATTCCTCGACTTTAGCAAAGCTTTTGACACGGTCTCCCACAGTATTCTTGTCAGCAAGTTAAAGAAGTATGGGCTGGATGGAAGCACTACAAGGTGGGTAGAAAGTTGGCTAGAATGTCGGGCTCAACGGGTAGTGATCAATGGCTCCATGTCTAGTTGGCAGCTGGTATCTAGCGGAGTGCCCCAAGGGTCGGTCCTGGGGCTGGTTTTGTTTAATATCTTCATTAATGATCTGGAGGATGGTGTGGATTGTACCCTCAGCAAGTTTGCGGATGACACTAAACTGGGAGGAGTGGTAGATACACTGGAGGGTAAGGATAGGATACAGAGGGACCTAGACAAATTGGAGGATTGGGCCAAAAGAAATCTGATGAGGTTCAACAAGGACAAGGGCAGAGTCCTGCACTTAGGACGGAAGAATCCAATGCACCGCTACAGACTAGGGACCGAATGGCTAGGCAGCAGTTCTGCAGAGAAGGACCTACGGGTGACAGTGGACGAGAAGCTGGATATGAGTCAACAGTGTGCCCTTGTTGCCAAGAAGGCCAATGGCATTTTGGGCTGTATAAGTAGGGGCACTGCCAGCAGATCAAGGGACGTGATCATTCCCCTCTATTCGACATTGGTGAGGCCTCATCTGGAGTACTGTGTCCAATTTTGGGCCCCACACTACAAGAAGTATGTGGATAAATTGGAGAGAGTCCAGCGAAGGGCAACAAAAATGATTAGGGGACTGGAACACATGACTTATGAGGAGAGGCTGAGGGAACTGGGATTGTTTAGTCTACGGAAGAGAAGAATGAGGGGGGATTTGATAGCTGCTTTTAACTATCTGAAAGGTGGATCCAAAGAGGATGGGTCTAGACTATTCTCAGTGGTAGAAGATGACAGGACAAGGAGTAATGGTCTCAAGTTGCAGTGGGGGAGGTTTAGGTTGGATATTAGGAAAAACTTTTTCACTAGGAGGATGGTGAAACACTGGAATGCGTTACCTAGGGAGGTGGTGGAATCCCCTTCCTTAGAAGTTTTTAAGGTCAGGCTTGACAAAGCCCTGGCTGGGATGATTTAGTTGGGATTGGTCCTGCTCTGGGCAGGGGGTTGGACTAGATGGCCTCCAGAGGTCCCTTCCAACTCTGTTATTCTATGATTCTATGATATGGATGTATCATCACCAGATGTGAATTTAAGCATCTTCATAGTCCAATATACATAATAAGTAGCCTTCTTCAAACTGCCATGATTGCTCCCAAACACTGCACTGTGAATTTTTCTGTAACCCAATAAAGGTTGGGGGGGGCTCAGAGGTACAGAATTGGGCTATAACTGTTTTCTGGGTCATCTGAAAGTAACTGGAACTAAATCTCTTCCATTTTCCACCCATTGGCAATGTCTGAGTGATGTTCTTCATAAGACATCGAATTTCCTGATTTGTTGGTTTTTTAGTGCATTTGAAAGGAGCAGTTTGGTGGAATTTCTCTGAAGTGGATCTTCTGTCTCTTTTGATAATTCTGAAGACACCGGTTATCAAAATAATTTGAAGTCATCAGGGATAAAAAGCCTATAGTTTCACTTTAAAAGAGAGATTCTTCTCCAAGTATGCTGTAAAAGCCTTGAAACTTGCTCCAGAGCTCTTATAAAATGTAAGCTTTTTGCTCATTATGGACAACTTATCTGTATGTATATATATTTCTTCTTACTATATGTTCCGATGAAGTGGGCTGTAGCCCACAAAAGCTTATGCTCTAATAAATTTGTTAGTCTCACAGGTGCCACAAGTGCTCCTGTTCTTTTTATAAGTAAAGCTATTATTCACCAGCTCTGTATTCCTGGTGACAAAGTATTTCAAAGGCAACATAAAGCTGATGAACAACAGTGCTACATGCATTTGCTCAGACTACTTAAAGACAAGCACTAATACATGCAAAGGTATTATGCATCAGCAACTTACTACTGATTTTATGCTACAGTATGATACAACTATGATCAATTCGACTCGAGCAGCCAGACTTCTTTACTCCATAGACTTACTCTGCATTCGTCCAAAAATACATGACCCTTCAGTTGGCCGCTTTCCGCACTAGCCAGGTACAGACAGTCGAAGTGCACATCCCTTCGGTTCAGGGGGTATGGGTCAGGTTTACCGAAAACACACACACACACACACACACACACAGTCCCGTGCCTTCGTTCTTTTTATCTGATCTGACGGCCGTGTTTTAGAACAGACCAACCAATCAGGGTGGGCCACATTGTTTATGTGGTTGCCCTAGTTGTATAATTGATGAACATTTAATTTTTTTGTCCAATTGTTAGTAGTTCGTATAATTGAGGGCTATTTATTTTCGGTAGCCCATTAGATTTTGAATGTGGGTAATCTGGGGTTGATAAGTACATAGGAGTCAGCATAAATTGTTATCTGGTTGCAGCACGTCCTGACCACAAGCCACAATCTTAAGCTTTGTTTTTACAAGGCTTGCAAATGTTAGGCCTCAAACTTCCGTATGCTTTAAAATGCAATACTTCTATTTCGTTCAAGCTTGACAAGACAGTTCCTCAATTTATTCACAACTTGCAGTCTATTACTTGCATGCAAAAATGAAGATGACTGGTCTGATTTTAGGGTTCCCTTTTAAAAAAAAAAATCAAAAAAACCAAAACACAACCTGTATATCTGACAAAAACTAAAGAAATAAATTCAGGAGACAAGTATTTTGGTTGAATGCCTTCATTACTAATCACTGAAGGAGTTTTGCCAAAACTCATATCTTCATCAAACTGCAAAGCCTATAATAATGAAAAGAGGAAAAAAATAACAGCTTATGGTCCTGTGACCCAATCTGAGATGTCCTGAGAAAACTCATACCATCTTAAAAGGAGACTGCCATTTACCCATCATTCTAGGTGATGCTCACAAAACTGCCAGATACTCACATTATGTGCAGCCTTTACTTTTCTATCCACGTTCCAATAAATTAAATTATAACACTGTCAGTGCAAACTGGGCATTGACGTTCCAAAATACCCAATTGAAGAAACTAAAGAATTTGTGACTATAAAATATTAGAGTCACTGATGGATTTGCCAAACTTTATTTATTGCTTGTGTGTTTTTCTTTCCTTCTGGAACAGCTCTTGGATGCATAAAACAGTTTGCATTTTAACAAACATTGTTAGACATTGTTAGACAAAGGTCCAAGTGTCAATATAATTATGCTCTTTGGTTTTTGTCAGTTTCACTAGAAAAAAAGTTGCACTTCACAAAAGAAGCTAGGAGTGAACAATAGGGGATGGATCACTCGATGACTGCCCTGTTCTGAAGCACCTGGTATTGGCTATTATCGGAAGACAGGATACGGGGCTAGATGGACCATAGGTATGACCCAATGTGGCTGGTCTTATGTTCTTATGCAGAACTCTCTGTGGAAAAATTACTGTGTTTGTGTAGAACTCAAAGCATTTCTATGAAAATCTGGAAAATTTCAATTCATTTTTCACTGTGATTACTGAAAACGCTAAGGAAACCTCAGGACCTAAACTGTTTACTATGCACTTAGAAACAGATCCAATGTCTACTGAACACAATGGATGGGCTACATGTTCAAGAAAATGAAGATCAACCTGAACTTTAAGCCATCCCCTGCCCTGAAACCACTGGGGATCAATGACAGTGATCTGGGACTATGCTCAGGCTTGCTTCAGGAGCTGACTTCACTAGCAGCCTCCTGGCACAATACTGGCCATTAGCTGCAACAAATTTCTAATTCTACCTGTAGTGGGGCAGTTGCCCCACTATGGCAGACGAGGAGTTAACAGCAGCCCTTGCAGTGGCTGCGCAAAACCCAGTCAATCAGAGAAGGGCAGAAAGGCAGCCAATCAGGGCCAGGCTGGGCCCTATATAAAGGCTGCAAAGCAGAAGAGACAGGAGTCTCTCCCTGACAAGCAAGGGAAAAGGACTGGCTCCCAGAGATAGCACCTTAGATAGAGCAGCACTGGGCAGGCTCAGGGGAACAGAGGAAAAGCTCCAGCCTGATACCTGCCAGGCTCAGGCCCCTGAAAGAAAGGGCCGAGAAGGTGCAAGGGCCAAAGAGGAGGTGGCCCCGGGAGCGCAAGCAGTAGAGGGCAGAGAAGGAGAGCAGGATATGGCTGCCGCCAGAGAGTCCCTGGGCAGGATCCAGGGTAGTGGGCGGGCCTGGCCCCCCCTCCCCCTTACACTACACTTGGCCATGGAGGAACATGGCCCAATACAGACTGTGGCTTGCCCCTGAGGCCAGGGGCTAGACTCTGGGGCTGCAGTTGGTCACGAGGGCAGGTGCAGATTGAGAACTTGTGGATACCCCTGGAACGGGAGAGAACCGAGTGGGGCACAGCCAGAGGGCTCTGTCCAGAAAAGGACCCTGCAAGCCAGGGAGCAATGCGGGTCCCAGAGAGCACCGCAGAGTAGAGCAATGGGTGGGACACCACCTGCAGAGAGTGCTCCATGGCTGAATGAGCTAATTCCCGGGGCAACCAGGAGGAGGTGCAGCGGTGGTGAGTCTGAGCCCCATTACATACCCCATCTTCTACTTCATCACCAAACCTCCAGGTTTGTATGGGGAAGATTTAAAAAAAAAAAAAGTGTGGACATATGGCCAGTCTTGGCTATCAGAAAAATCACTTCTGGATGCCAAAAATACAATCTGGCCAGGCCCATAGCATACCAGGAGAACCAGTAACACTACAGTTAACCAAAGATGTGTGGGAGCAACACACGTGTAGAATACTGTCCACATCCAAGAGAGGCCTTATATTCTTCAGTGGAATGGCAGGGGATCCAATCCATTCCCTCTGTCTCACCTGAACTGGCTAATCAGAGCATCATGGGTGCCATGCAAAGCCCTGACCCACCAAACCAGCAGCCTCTACCTCCCATCCACATGTGGAAAAGGAGAAGAGTGCAGCCAAAGGCTGTGAGCATGTCAGATGCACCCTACCCCTCCCAAGAAAGAAGGGGGGGACATCCTCTAAATTAAAATTCAAGGTAAATTGATAGGCCCGTGTCATTGCAACCATTGTTTAGATGGTGTGAACAGCAATGAAGTCTGTCGGTTTCTGCATATGTAGTTCCTCAAATAACAATGCTGTAGTAATGTCCTCAAACACACCAGGGGTCAGTGGCTGGTTTCAGGAGGTCTGCAAAACCCCAAGCCCCAGCACCCCCGGGGCAGAAACCCCAAGCCCATGGGCAGAGTGTTGGAGATACGGGAGGTGGCATTGTCCCTCCAAATTTAACCAGAGCAAGGCAGTCCCAGGGGCAGCTCCACACACAGCCTTACCTCCTCCCCTACCCCAGTTCCTGGCCAGGTAAGAGGTGGGAAGCCAGAGCCGGGCAGTGCGAGGCGGCTGCTACCCTGGCTGCTCTTTCCATCTCCTCCTGATGCTGGTGCCTGGGGCTCCAGCTCCTCCTCAGCTCCCAGCCCGCTGTGACTGCTCGTGCAGCTGGTAAGAGCCACCTGGGGCCAGCAGAGCCCTCGAGAAGCAGCCCCCCGTTCCCCCTCCAAACCAGACAGGCTGGGTGCCTCCTGAGGGTGAGTCGGCGGTGGAGGTGGGGCTCCCTCCCTAGGACCCGCCAAGCCCTGTCCCCCCCACCATAATAGAAGTCAAACTGCACCTATGCCCAAGCTCCCCCCACCCCCACCAAGCAGCCAGAGCCCCGAGGGCCCCCCTCCCTCCACTGGGACCTGGAGTTTGTATAGCATGTTGGGTGGGCCTCAGGTTTATAGCAAATGTTGTTACTATATTTAATGTGTGTTTTAATACTGACTCATGGTAAGACACATAATTCATAAATCCTGCCTACTGATACAGCCTACAGAACTCAGCACTGAAAGAGACATATTTGATTCCTGAAGGTTCACACCTCATATCACAGCTTCTAACTTGCTCCAGCCAGTACCTCCACCCTCCAATACAGCTACACCTAACACAATGAATGCAGCTAGAGTGCATGGAGAGACATGCTGCAATTAAAATTTGTGGAACACAACATGAACAATGACACCGTCTCACGGCACTTCACCATGCCTACTGACTATGGCATCACCTTTATTGAACTATTCCCAGTATCTATTGCCAGCTAGAGAGGGACCGAGTTACGGTTGCATTGTGGTTCTTATTTGCCTTTTGATAATTTAACCTTTAGAATCCTCGTTTTCAAGCTTTTATCCAGAACCATAAGGGCTAGAAGCCTAATAAAATAAATAAAATAAAGCAGAGTTTCTCAATCACTAGAAGCTAGAGCTTTATGAAAAAAAATGAAAATATTGTGAGCCTCATGATTAAATTGTGAGAGTTTACTCACATTTCATGTGATCTAATACACTAATTTGTCATGCCAGAACGCTCCACAGAGTAATGCATTAGACAGACATCTTCCTTCAAAGGACACTAGCAGCATGTAAATATTTAAACAGTTCATTTCTTAAACCGGCAGGAGGCAACTAAAGTGAAAAAGATATATAATCATAGCTAGGAGAAAAAATGGAAGTACTAACATGAGAATGTTTCACTTTTAATGACACACCCAAAGTAGGTGAGGGTGCGGGAAGGGACAAGCTTTCGAGCTTCACAGAACTCTTCTTTTTGTCTGGGGAAGATAACCAGAGTGTCTAAGCTAAACAGAAGTTGGGACAGGACTATTAAACACATGGGGTTCACACATAATGTAGCACACCAATTAAGGGTTAGCAGGTAATAGAGCGTGCTACAAACTGATTTAATGAGCATTAAAACCAGTGTCTCTTAAGTCCACAGCTTTTAATGTCTAGCACACTTATGAATTTAAGTTCCCAGGTTTGTCTTTTGAAAGTGTTGTGCACATCTCCTTTAAGGATGAGGACTGAGCAGACAGATATGGGGTGATAAAAGTGTTCACCAACGGGTGACACGGTGTTTTTGTCTTATTTTTCTGAGAGAGTTTATTTAAGGGTGTAATGATTGTCTGGCTTCACCCATATTGGTGTTATTGGGCTTCACCCATATTGGTATTCACCCGTATTTAAGGGTGTTGGGGCATATGATCCGCTGGATGAGGTACACCATATGTTGGGATAGGTATGTATAGGATCCATGGATATTGAAAAGTGTTTTGTGGGCGTATCGATCATTGTAGCAGTGGAGATATGTCTGCAGGTTTTTCATCTGTTCTGGCAGGGTCTGGTGCCACTTTAAGTAGGTTTGTCCTGGTCTGTGGGCAGATTGCTTCTGATGAGCTTGGCAAGGCCGGAGGTTTGTTTGAAGGCCAGAAGAGGGGGTTCGGGAAAGATTTTTTTCAGGATGTGATCCTGTATGGGTTGTAATTGTTTGATAATACCCATACGGGTTCCAGTGTAAGGTGGTAGATGCCAATTAGGGGTATTAGAGTAGCAGCCGTGTTAGTCTGTATCCGCAAAAAGAAAAGGAGTACTTGTGGCACCTTAGAGACTAACCAATTTATTTGAGCATAAGCTTTCGTGAGCTACAGCTGCTGTAGCTCACGAAAACTTATGCTCAAATAAATTGGTTAGTCTCTAAGGTGCCAAAAGTACTCCTTTTCAATTAGGGGTATGTGGTCATTGTTTTCTCCCCCCTCAGTATTGAAACATTCTCCCGGGGTATCTGAGTGGCCGGTTCTGTGATGCAATCTACTTCCCTGGTGAAGCGTCCTTTTTTAGTGAAGACATTTTTAAGTATGTTTTGAATCACTCTCAGTATAGTCCCTAGATAAATTTTAATTTTGGTAAAGAGAAATTCTAGGGAATCCAGGAATTTTAAATACGAACTATGCACTAAATAAAATTGGGGAAAGAAAACCTATAATTCAAAGATCATTTTAGCAAAGTGGCAAAGAATATTAACTCTAACTGCAATAGATGAACATACCTATCTGCAGATAATCTGATGGACATTTTATTGCACTCCACTGCTTCTCAAACTGTGTCTGTGGACCACTGGAAGTGCGCAGCTATTTCTGTCACAATGGCCAAGCACCTGTGAGCCTTCTAAAAGTGACACTTCCTGATTATTGGTCAATCTAGAACTCTCTTAAGATTTCCAGAGACTCTGCTGACCTACTAGCCTAAAAAAAACCCAAAAACCACTTTTTTGCACCCTCCAAGGGTTTTCCACTTTTTATAGATGTTTTCTTTGTTAGAAATTAAACCATGATGAATTTTTTAGAAAATACTAAAATATCACTTTTGAACACTATACTGAATACATGAACATGTACAGTATATACATACACATTATATTATAAATAAAACACACATCACACAAAAAACAATGTACCTTCTGTAGCTGGAAATAGGTCCTCTCCTTCACTTTTAGTTTCTGCTAATTTTCCTGTTCTCAGCAATACTTCTGCAAAACTTTCTGAAGAACTGTGTTGGAATCCAGCATAGGCTACTTCAGACTTACAAAAAAAACCAAACCACATCTGCATTAATATGACAAAGATAAATATCCTTTTTTAAAAAAACAAACATGTTTTATAATACATTACATTAGATACAATTATATAATTTGGTTTTATTTTTTTTTAATTCTAGACAGAGATCTTATGCAGCAAGAGAAAACCTAATAGTTCTCCTGTTAACTTGCTTTTTCCTGTTGACTTAATATGTCAAATGAAACCTATGACACTGGTCATCATAAGCGTTGTGAATGTAAACAGACAGTCTAGATAAAGTTTTTCCAAAACAAATTAATGTTTTTACATTACCTTTCTGCCTAGCTCTCTGATGTAAAGCACGCACTATGTAAGTCAACACCAAGCAAACTTCATTTGCATGTTAAGTCAACACAGGGATGAGAGAGAGAATATGGCATCAGCACACAAAAGAACAAATAGTAGGGAAGAAGAATTTTGTCCGGGAGTACACTTCAAAGGGATACATTTCAAAGGATTTCTGGAATATGAGGAGGATGAAAGGGAACCCTTGGTGATCCATTTAACTGAGGAACACTAGTGGCAGAGGGAAGTGATTCATGAAAAATCTGGATCCTGATCTGAATCAGTGAACTCTGCAAAAGGGCTTTGAGGGTGAGAAAACTGCTTTAGCCAAAGAACTGTAGCTTGCTAGTTATGTTTAGTCTCTTAAAAGCATGTTATACTTTTGTTTTATTTGTAATCAATTCTGATTCTACTACCTTTACGCAATATGAGTTAAAACTCTATCTTCGCTAATAAACTTCTCTTTGTTTTATCGTAAGTAGATCTCTGTACTGTAATAGTAAGCAAAATATGAATTCTTAGTTGAATCAAACAAGCTGGTATGTACACTGTTTCTTTGGAGACAGCAGATTTGGCAATTACTATGAGGTTCCAGTGTCAGGGGCTGGATGCTACATGGGAACGCTCTTCCAGGGCGCTTGGGAACTGGGGTGGCACAAAGTGTTACCTGCAAGGTAAAGTAAGGGCTGGCATAATCGTGAGAAATTTGTGTGTGGTTGCTAACAGAGTGGGGTGTGAAGCAGTTGTCACCAAGTTTAGCACAAGCAAACATCTCTCTCGCTGAGGCGGGGGAGTTACAAGGTCACCCATAGTTTTGAGCTCCTCAGAAAAGTGCACAGTCTTCTTTTAATGCTTCTATAAGTGTACTTTAACTCTTAATGCATCTTAAACTTACTTCTGCAACACAGGGAGCAACAATTAGAGATTCATAAAAGGGATGACAGCTCTGCTTTTCCACTGCAGCATTGGCTCCAGAACTGCTTTTTAATACATCTCCAAATTCTTGGCCCTGGAGGGAATAAGCAGAATTAAGCCTGGCGTGGCGCTTGTCGACCAGGTGCCAATTCATGTCAGAGCCCCAGGCCAATTCACTTTTGTACTAGCATAGATCAAAGTGATTGATAAATGCATAAGAGTGTATCTGGAGTTTAAACTTCATGAAAACTAATGGGGTGTTACATGCATTGTTTTTACTTATCTGTATCCCTTTATAATGTAGTAGCAAACATTTACATTGTGTATACCCCTGTAAATAAATAACCCATCAAACGAGAAAGAAGCCTTATGGAATGCAAATGAAGAACTTTAACAGAAAAGTGCTAATTTCAAAGCCAGTGGTCATTGTGTGTGATGATCAGAGGTCAAAGACTCAAAATTCATTCCTCACTCTCTGTCGTCAAAGGAAAAGCCCACCCATGTAGTGACACTTCCAGTTTATTTTCTGTGAGAAGAAGTTATAAAGTATGGATTCAAGGAAAGATCCTTCATCTCTGAACTGTTTGGACTCTAACAGGGAAGTGTACCAGATGCAAAGCAGAGATCCTCAGACACAATCTGAGTACCCTGAAAAGACTTGGGAAACTAGCAATTTATTACATCACTGTCACTATTTGGAATTGTAAACTGTGACTCACCTGTCCATATATTTTACCTGCTTTAATCTCTCAATAACTCTCATTTCCTTTTTTTAGCTAATAAACCTTTAGTTAGTTTATTATATAATTGGCTGCCCATGTTGTCTTTGGTGTAAGATCTACGGTAAGCGACTAGTCTCTTGGACTGGAAGCAACCTAAATGTCATGTGATTTTTGTATAAGTGACCTTTTATCACAAAGTCCAGTTTACCTGGATGGCAAGATAGACTAGATACTCTAAGAGGACTGTTTGTGTCCCCATGATAAGACTGGCATAGTAATCCAGGAGTTCACATTTGTCACTGGCTTGCTGTGTTATATAATTAAATTTTACAACCAGTTTGGGGTATCTGCCTGTTGTTACAGTTTGCCCTGAGATATGCACTCATGGTCGTGAGCCATTCCAGATAGCGTGACACCTGGTAATAATGAAATCTTGCTTTAAAGTCTATTAGTCATATGTTCAGATGGGAGGAGATCCTGCAATGGACTCCGTACATGGAACCCATGCAGAACTCCACTGAAGTCAATGGGGCTTAATAGAGGAGTATGCTAACTACATATGACAAACTGCAAGATCAGGACCCATGTTTCAGCTATTCATCAATTATTAAAAACAAAAAGAAAACTTAGCAGAATTAGTCAGAGAATCACAGACGTCATAAAAAAAAAGACTAGTAAAAATGAACATACATATGGAAGGAAAAGTGAAGAATAGGACCTTAAATGAATAGGAAGGTAAAGAGATTTTCTAAATTGTAATAGAAAGTACGACACTATGCTTTAATGGTGCTTCAACTGCTTATAGCTCCCACCACAAACACCCTGACATTTTACTAGTATTGGCCTTTTGCTCTTCTTTGATGACATAGCTAATGCTAAAAAAACCACGACAACAACAGTATGTATTATTCATTTTGGAAAAGAAAGATTAACAAAATATAAGAAAACATTAAAAGTCATCCATGGCCCCTTGATGTCAATGTGACTGCCAGTGGTTCCAGAAGCAGGACTAGCAGATCCTTGTGAAGGAATATGGCCTATACAGTTATCCATTAGTGAAACCAAAGACAGTAGGAGAGATTTTAGTGACTTCTTACATGTAATGGCCGAAGATAAGTTAATGACCTCTTCCACCATTGTCCATCACTGACTGCATGCAGCATGGCTTTTGTCGTTGTAGTTGTATTAGACAGAACTTTCATGGTTTTAGCGGTGGTCCAATACAAGAAGTCAGCAGACTGGCTAGAAGGAATGCTGATTTCTTCCTGCGAGTTTATGCAACACACAACAACAAATGTTAGAAATAGCCTCAGCATTATCACCACCATGAGTTAATAAGGCCAAATGCCCAGAACAAACACAAAATGGCATCAGGACATACTGATAAGAGTTTGGTTAATGAGTTATTTCAATCATCAGTCTCATTTAGCAGCAAGCTAACCACAAGCAGAGTTACAAACAATGTTGCACTTTTTTAATCCCATAGCTGATTTTTTGACTAGTAGAACATTCTTTTTCTCATTAAATTCTAATCTCATGATATTGTGGACACCAGCCATTTACATTTTTGAAGGTTATGAAAGTGTTTATTTGCTCAACTAGTCCCACTGTTCTGTTAATACACTGAAGTTTATCAAAAAGGGGAGGTTGGGCATACTGGCCACTGAATCATATATTCATAGAAGATTAAGGTTGGAAGAGACCTCAGGAGGTCATCTAGTCCAACCCCCTGCTCAAAGCAGGACCAACACCAACTAAATTATCCCAGCCAGGGCTTTGTCAAGACAGGCCTTAAAAACCTCTAAGGATGGAGATTCCACCACCTCGCTAGGCAACCCATTCCAGTATTTCACCACCCTCCTAGTGAAACAGTTTTTCCTAATATCCAACCTAGAGCTCCTCCACTGCAACTTGAGACCATTACTCCTTGTCCTGTCCTCTTCTACCACTGAGAATAGTCTAGAACCATCCTCTTTGGAACCACCTCTCAGGTAGTTGAAAGCATCTATCAAATCCCCCCTCATTCTTCTCTTCTGCAGACTAAACAATCCCAGTTCTCTCAGCCTCTCCTCATAAGTCATGTGTTCCAGACCCCTAATCATTTTTGTTGCCCTTCGCTGGACTCTCTCCAATTTATCCACATCCTTTCGGGGCGCGGGGGGGGGGGGGGTGGAGAGGGAACAAAACTGGACACAATACTCCAGATGTGGCCTCACCAGTGACGAACAGAGGGAAATAATCACTTCCCTCAATCTGCTGGCAATGCTCCTACTAATGCAGCCCAATATGCTATTAGCCTTCTTGGCAACAAGGGCACACTGCTGACTCATATCCAGCTTCTCATCCACTGTAACCCCCAGGTCCTTTTCTGCAGAACTACTGCTTAGCCAGTCAGTCCCCAGCCTGTAGTGGTGCATAGGATTCTTCCGTCCTAAGTGCAGGACTTTGCACTTGTCCTTCTTGAACCTCATCCAACTTTTTTGGGCCCAATACTCCAATTTGTCTAGGTCACTCTGGACCCTATCCCTACCCTCCAGCGTATCTACCTCTCCCCCCAGTGTCATCCGCGAACTTGCTGAGGGTGCAATCTATCCCATCGTCCAGATCATTAATAAAGATATTGAACAAAACTGGCCCCAGGACCGACCTCTAGGCATTCCACTTGATACCAGCTGCCAACTTCTTCAACATCTGATGAACAATCTTAACATAGAAACCCAGGATTGTGTGGATTTCCAAAGACCACAACTAAGCCATCCGGATTCTCAGAAGGGGACTGTTGTCTTTACACCCTTCGCTGGTGAAAAACTTTAATCTTTCATCTCAGAGCTATCCAAAATAGGGTTCTCTCCAGTTCCTCCATTTGATGTTGTTGGTCTGTATTACCTGCACTGATGTGAGAATACTGGCAGCTGTATGTATGTTCACGGATTCTGAAATTCTGGTGCTTTGTGAGACATTAACCAAATATAGTAATTCTCACAAGCTGCAAACAGATCTTGTGAGATTTCTGCCTATTCTGATTTCCCACCCTTCCCACACATACGCATGTTTTGGCAGACACCTGGATCCAAACTCAATAATGGCTGGTTCAGGTCTGGTTTTTCAAAATTTAGGGTCTGCGTTTTGCAAATTTGGGTTACTGGATCAGGCCTACCTGAAATAAAGGGTTTAAATTAATATTTGATACATCTGCAGTGATTCATGTGTCACTAATTGTTACACTACCAAGAGGTCTGTGCCTGTTCTTTCCATGTTTTATACAGCTTACATATTAAAACATAAAACAGATTTCACTATGCTGTAAATTATGTAATTATATTCCACTGACGATAATCACACAAATGTACAGTAAGGTAATATTTACAATACACTTATATACATACATATTGTTGATGTTTTAATAGCCAGTAAGTTATAATGGTTAGTTTCCCAACACAATATACTGAATTTAAACCTATCAAAAGAAAATCACTTTTCTACAGTTATGCTGGCAGGAGGATATGAACTACCAGTTTTCAGTTCAACAACTTGAGACAGAATTTTACACACTAAACAGGGTGGCCAAAATGACTTAGGTGAAATCTTGCCCCACTGATTTTTTTTTTAAATGTACAAAAACAAGGAAGACATTTAATCACCAAATCTATCATTGTCATTAAAAAGGCATCAACAACTGTCTGCCTGCAACAAAACCTGTAAATGTGAGCACTCCCTGATTATTAATAGTAATAAGATGATCTAAAGAGAGGACCTCCTGCCAGCCTCTGAACAATCAATTGGAAATTTCAATTCCCACTTGACCAGATGAAAGGGACTGCATGCTGAGCGAAATATGCCAGAATCTTTACTCTTCCTGAAAAATAAATGGCAACAGGATTTATTTAGATTCTGTTTAAATAAAAATAGTACCTCCTGGTACTTATTTTGAAAGTTTTAAAAAAATAACAGAAAATTAGTTTCTTCTTTTGTAAGGCATTGTACTATTTTCAAGAGAATGCGTCATGAAACCTGACCATTTAATGCAAGTTTCTAGGAAAATAAGAGCAAGAAATTACTAACCAACTTTTCAACTAAATTTAAACTAAATACTTTTTTTTAAAACTGTGTGAAAATATATGGGCCATCAGAAAGTGAAAGTTTTAAAACAACAAAAATAAAGACTGTGCCCTAGAAAAATAATCCTGGCCCAATTCAGAAGACGACGCTTATTCAGCTAAGGCCTTAAGCATGTGCCTAAATCCACACTGAATTCATATGTTTAAGTGATTGGCTGAACAGGAATGGACATAAGCATGTTCTTAAACGTTTTCCTGAACTGGGGCACTTATGAGGGTAATTATTGAAGATACCAGAAGCATAGTCTAGCATTCTGAGCAGATTATTGGGAGACCTTAGTTTAAATTCCTAGTTTGCCCTAGTGACTTTGGTAAGTCACATTTTAATATATATTTTAGAGAAAATAATTTTGAAACTAATACTTTGAATTTATAGACAGCTTTACATCCCAGGGTATCAAACTACTCACTGTTTTAAAAATAATTCACCATTTAACAAACTTAAATATATAGCTACCAATAGCAGTCAAAGCAAACTGTTAGGTTTCAGAGTAGCAGCCGTGTTAGTCTGTATTCGCAAAAAGAATAGGAGTACTTGTGGCACCTTAGAGACTAACAAATTTATTTGCGCATAAGCTTTTGTGAGCTACAGCTCACTTCATCGGATGCATTCAGTGGACAATACAGTGGGGAGATTTATATACATAAAGAACATGAAACAATGGGTGTTACCATACACACTGTAATTAAAGTGATCACTTAAGATGAGTTATTACCAGCAGGAGAGCGGTGGGGAAGGGGAAAACCTTTTGTAGTGATAATCAAGGTGGGCCATTTCCAGCAGTTGACAAGAACGTCTGAGGAACAGTGGGCGGTGTGGGGTGGGGAATAAACATGGGAAAATAGTTTTACTTTGTGTAATGACCCATCCAATCCCAGTCTTTATTCAAGCCTAAGTTAATTGTATCCAGTTTGCAAATTAATTCCAATTCAGCAGTCTCTCGTTGGAGTCTGTTTTTGAAGTTTTTTTGTTGAAGAATTGCAACTTTTAGGTCTGTAAATCGAGTGACCAGAGAGATCAAAGTGTTCTCTGACTGGTTTTTGAATGTTATAATTATTGACGTCTGATTTGGGTCCATTTATTTTTTTACGTAGACACTGTCCAGTCTGACCAACGTACATGGCAGAGGGGCATTGCTGGCACATATCACATTGGTAGATGTGTAGGTGAACGAGCCTCTGATAGTGTGGCTGATGTGATTAAGCCCTATGATGGTGTCCCCTGAATAGATATGTGGACACAGTTGGCAATGGACTTTGTTGCAAGGATAGGTTCCTGGGTTAGTGGTTCTGTTGTGTGGGGTGTGGTTGCTGGTGAGTATTTACTTCAGGTTGGGGGGCTGTCTATAAGCAAGGACTGGCCTGTCTCCCAAGATCTGTGAGAGCGATGGGTTGTCCTTCAGAATAATTTGTAGATCCCTGATGATGCGTTGGAGAGGTTTTAGTTGGGGGGCTGAAGGTGATGGCTAGTGGCGTTCTGTTATTTTCTTTGTTGGGCCTATCTTGTAGTAGATGACTTCTGGGTACTCTTCTGGCTCTGTCAATCTGTTTCTTCACTTCAGCAGGTGGGTATTGTAGTTGTAAGTATGTAGAAGCCCTCTACACCAACATTCCACACAAAGATGGGCTACAAGCCGTCAGGAACAGTATCCCCGATAATGTCACGGCAAACCTGGTGGCTGAACTTTGTGACTTTGTCCTCACCCATAACTATTTCACAGTTGGGGACAATGTATACCTTCAAATCAGCTGCACTGCTATGGGTACCCACATGGCCCCACAGTATGCCAACATTTTTATGGCTGACTTAGAACAACGCTTCCTCAGCTCTCGTCCCCAAATGCCCCTACTCTACTTGCGCTATATTGATGACATCGTCATCATCTGGACCCATGGAAAAGAAGCCCTTGAGGAATTCCACCATGATTTCAACAATTTCCATCCCACCATCAACCTCAGCCTGAACCAGACCACAAAAGAGATCCACTTCCTGGACGCTACTGTGCTAATAAGCGATGGTCACATAAACACCACCCTATACCGGAAACCTACTGACTGCTATTCCTACCTACATGCCTCCAGCTTTCACCCAGACCACACCACACGATCCATTGTCTACAGCCAAGCTCTATGATACAACCGTATTTGCTCCAACCCCTCAGACTTACAGTGTGTATGGTAACACCCATTGTTTCATGTTCTGTATGTATATAAATCTCCCCACTGTATTTTCCACTGAATGCATCTGATGAAGTGAGCTGTAGCTCACGAAAGCTTATGCTCAAATAAATTTGTTAGTCTCTAAGGTGCCACAAGTACTCCTTTTCTTAAAGCAAACTGTGTAGATTTGAATTTTATAGGAGGGGAAAAAAACCTTTCCCTAGCAATTTTTAATGACCAAAATGACCCAGTCAGATTTCAGATACCTCCACGACGCCCCCAATCCTCCCCCGGAACAATACACTTCACTAAATCCAGGACAAAGCTTGTGAGAGCCAGAGATAAAGCATTCCAGGTCAACGTAGTTTGGCTGCGGAATATTTTAAATTGTAGCTTCATCTGTTTTGTCCTTAGCTTAGTTAGTTGTGTTGTTCCATTTGGAATCAAAGTCTAATCATTTTAGAACATACTGCAGGATCCACTTTTTTTGTTCAAATAAACCTCTCTGTAACAGGAAGAATTTTTATCCCTAAACAGGTACCCCAACAGAACTTCCTATTAGAGCCCTCTATAACATCCACTATGAATTTTGGAACAAAGATTGAGTTAACCAGTGCTGCACTTTGAAAGCATGGACATGTGTGCTACAGAAAACCCACAGATGGATTAGATAAAGACCCAATCTGTAGGATGTTGAGCACGTGCTATAGAACGTGATCATGGTTAGTATGACACAGATTTGGCCTTAGATTATAGGTTCTTTGAGTCAGGAACACGTTTTATTTACCTAATGAGCACATTTATAGCAATACACAATAATTCTCCATGGAACATCTCAGTTCACACTTAGCCCTTGGAGTTTTCTGCAAAAAAAAATAACCCTAGATGGATGAGAGAGTTATTTTATTTAAGAAATGTTTATTATCCTAACCAAACAATTTGTATAGTGTACCAACTGGTGAATCAAGATGAAGTGTCTACCTTCCAGAATTTATAGACCAGAGGAATGCGCACCCATGCACTCATGATTCACAACCATGAACCCCTGGCCTGTACATAAGTACCTAACCAAGGTCAGCCTGGTCTCACAAAAAGAACAGAGAGAAACCTACCCCACCCCACTGTAGCCAACATCACAGTTGTTAGGGCACTAACCACTTTTTGAAATTCCTGTTCTGCCTTACTTGCAGAAGGGACTTGAACTTGGGTCTTCCATATCCCAGGTAAGTGCTCTAGCCACCAGACTATTGGGCATGGGAACACACAGTGCCCCCCCACGCACACTCAGCCAGCCAAATTCCCGATCTGGTCATCTCCATGGGTTAGGTGTGCTCTGAGCATCCTATTGCTTTGGGCCCCGAAGGTGAACAGGCAGGGGCACATCTAGTTTGAGAATCCCACTGGGGCTTAGGCATCGAGCAGCTTAGTGCTGACAGGACTCAGGCAATTTTTCACAAGCTGACTGGCAGAAATTTATGCCCAAGGGAATTTAGGTACCTATGCAGTTAGTCAGCAGCTGAGTGGGGATTTTGAGGATATTAGTGGTACCTAAATGTTGGTCTTAGGTGCCAAAAGTGACAATTAGGCACTAACTCCCTTTGTGGATCTAGCCTGTAGTGTCTCAGGCCTAGCTCCCACTTGTTCCCAGCCAATCAGCAGTGATGAAACGACATGTCTGATTACTTGCTAGTTCTGAGCTTATAGACACATTAAAAAAACATCTCTCTCTCACAGGTTCTGCGATATACAATGAGCTAATCCATTAATTCTTCCAAAAAATGCTGGGCATACTTCTACACGGATCTTACACAGTACACATTCCTGTAACTTTTTAATCAGCTAAAAAATACTGGCGTTCAGATCCCAGAATTTATGATATTTCTCTTAGAAGTTACTTACAACAGACATTTGCTAAGTCATGTGATTCAGAACTAGATTCTCCAATGGACTGAACTCTGAATCTGCATAGGTATAAGTGAGGTGAGAATTTGCCCTTCATTGCCTTAACTAGTGACACTATCACAAAGTAAGCATTTCCATGTACAGAAAAATTGTAATTCTGACTTCCACCTAAATCACTGAGAACGTAGGCTATCACTGCTCAGGCCCTACATATACAAATTCTTCATTAAATATGTTCAATTAGATGAGCCTTTCATTAAACATAATGCATACATTTGTAGCTCACTTGAAAGGTATTTGATGCTCAGTAAAAGGATAAGTACAATGCATGTCACAAACTAATAAGTGTGGTTTTTAATATGAGACTTCAGGTGTAGCAAATTTTTCAAATCTAAATTGATTTTCAGGTTAAAGCATAGGCTAAGTTGCATAACTAACTCGAGTAAAAGAGAATACTAAACTGCAGCTAGTAGAAACTTTGAGTTCTTTAAACAGAATTTATATAAAAAGCAGATATGTAATTTTTACAGAAGGATGTTTGCAAATTATGCATCCTCTGCAATTTATCAATAAACACCTTGTTTCCAAGGACAACACCAATATTCTTTAAACTGTAAGCTTCTCTTGTGCTAAAGTGCTACTGCACAGTAATTACATTTTCACATTACTTAAATATATAAATAAAATCATTATCTTTACAGCAGATGTAATGCAGGTTTTAAGTATTAAGCCGATTAAGTATAAAGTCAGCCCTCATTTATGAGGCATAATTTATTGTGGTTATTATTTCTCCTGTTAAAACATAACACAACATCATGTGGCTAAGCACTATACTTTAATCTAATAATGTTATCTATAATATTCTGAAATATTCTTCATGGATCAAGGTCCTAATTTGCGCATTGAGATTTTTTTCTTTGAGCACCACTAGATTAGTCATTGAGGTAATTACAGCATACAACAAGAGTGCGAAGGGGAAAAGGAGCTTAATAAGCAAGAAGTAATCATTACGGAGGAATTCCTTTCCCTTTCTGAACATAGCTCTTCAAAGAATTACATGAGCTGAAGACTGACTAGGCCAATTAGGTGATCTAGTCCAGCTCGTGCCAGTGAAGGATTGTTCCCTACAGTATTTATTTTAATGCTTTGTATAGTCCTATTTTAAAATGTCTAAACATTGGGGTTTGCAGACGAGCCAAATGGTTATGTTCCCACCTATGTCATCCCAGCACACCCTAGACCTCCTCATTTCAATTCACTGTGGGAGGATAAAAAGTTAAAATTAGCAAAACAAGTGAAAAATCTTTTATTGGAACCCTAGAGAGCATGAAACATGATGTGATGAGGGAGCTATGCCCATCTAGTACTAGTTTTATCAGCTTTATCCATATAATATTAGTTGAAACAAATAGTATTAGCTAATATTAGGGTTGCCAACTTTCATATTGCAGAAAACCGAACACCCTTACCCCGCCCTTTCTTCAAGGCCTCACCCCTGCTCACTCCATCCCCTCCCTGAGTCACTCACTCTCCCCCACCATCACTCATTTTCACTGGGCTGGGGCAGGGGATTGAGGTGAAGGAGGGGATGAGGGCTCCAGCTGGTGGTGTGGGCTCCGGGGTGGGGCCAGAAATGAGGGGTTTGGAGTGTGGGAGGGATGAAGGCTCCGATATGGGGCCGAGGATGAGGGGTTTGGGGTGCAGGACAGAGCTCCAAGTTGGGGCTTACCTCAGGCAGTTCCCGGAAGAATGTCCCCCCTCCGGCTCCTATGCAGAGGTGCGGCCAGGGGGCTCCACATGCTGCCTGATCCGCAGGCATCGCGCCCACAGCTCCCATTGACCATGGTTCCCAGGCAATGGGAGCTGCGGAGCCAGCGCTTGGGGCAGGGGCAGCACATGGAGCCCCTTGGCTGCCCCTATTCCTAGGAGCCACCCGGACTTTTAGCAACCTGGTCAGCAGTGCTGACCGGAGCCACCAGGGTCCCTTTTCATTCCAGGCATTCCAGTTGAAAACCAGACACCTGGCAACCCTATCTAATAAGGTTTAGCAATCAATGGTAACCCCCACACACATGATCTCCCCAACAAATATATAGTTGATACATATCCACATACACATGATCTCTGAAATCAATTGGATTTTGCCTCAATAAGCCTTAGACTGTAGAATCTGAACTACAGACTTTTCTCTTTACTTTTTTTAAAAATAAGACTATTACCAATATACTATAAGAAACAGAAAAGGTAAGAGGAAATAAATGAAATCCAAGTTAGCAAAAACCTATTCCTTCAAAAGAAGGAGATTAATCAAACTTCTAACTCTCAGCTCACAATTATGAGGCATTTTTGCTCAGATGCAGGTATTGAATATTTGCACCAAAAGTACTTACAGTTTAGAAATCTTCAGTTATCCAATTAGAAAAAAAAATAATGTCACGTTATTTAGGTGACAAACTACACCAATGAATCAAACAGTCAAAACTAACAGATTACAAAAAACAAATAAGCTAAAACATAGCAGATTCTCTGTCACTAAAAGTCTTTAAATGAAGATCAAGTGTGTGTTTCTGAAAGATATATACTACATCAATCAGATGTTATGGGCTTAATACACGAATGGCTTGGTGAAATTCTACAGCCTGCATTAAGCATGAGGTCAGAGCAGATGATCATAATGGTGCCTTCAAGCCTCAAAAAAAAAAAAAAAAAAAAAAAACAGCAGCTATGGAAGTATGTACATACAAAGTGTTTGAGCAACTGTGAATTTGTAAAAGATAAAATGCCCATCTGTGAATAATATGCAGACAGAAAAAAGGCTAAATTAAAATGTTATTCAGTTTATTTACCAATGTTGATCTATGCCATCCTGCAAGGCTATCATCAACATTAATAATTATTCCTTTATTTTAGGTTAGGTTTTTGTCTTGTCTTCCACTTCTCCTGCCTTTGTATTTATTTATGCTCTCACTTATTTTGTTTACAGTGCTGAGACCCCACTGGACAAGGATGTTCAAGACCACATTTGGAGTATATATTAGCAACAAAACTTCATTAAAAAACCATCTATTGGTTTGTTTCCTTAGGTTATTTGATAGCGCTACGCACAAAGCCTAAAGCGGAGAAATATCTCAAGTTCGCTATGCTGTGCTAGGTGAAATCTTTGAAATCTGTTTCTCCTTATGATACAGAATAAAACAGAATGCAATGGTGGTCATTTTACAGTCTCACTTGAAAACTTACCTGAGGAGTCTCCTTAGTGATCAGCGAAGAAGGTACTGAGATAGTTATATTCTCCCCTCCTTCTGAAGGGCGTAACTGGTAATTCACTGCTTGATAAAGAATCTGAAAAGAAGGGGTATACATTATTTCTGCTATCATGCAAACTAATAATACACAATTATTCAAACTGCCTAGTGTCGTGACAAAGCAAGAATCTCAGGTGGTAAAACTTCCAGGAGAATAAAAAAAATAATCATGGCATCGTGCTGAACCACTGATATAAATGTCTACACAAAACTACCTTCTCTCAGTACTGTATACGCATTTTCCATGAAGTACTGTTTTTGCAAGAAAGTAACTACATGAAAATGGCATCTTCTTACTCGACAGATCTACCTCATATATTCACTGGCAGATCTCCTCTTATATTCACTGTGTTGACAGAAGTTAAGTTTTTACTGCTTTTCACTCTTGATAATGTAGAGCCACTGCAATAATGGGAGAGTGAATAGGAGTATTTTCTGGTTTGTATATTATCTAAAAATGGTTTGAAATAAGTTCCAATGCCAGGTGGATAGCACTGTTTTACTTACAAACTAAATATTCAGGCCCCAATCCTGCAAATACTTATACCTATGCTTCTCTTTACTTCTGTGGCAAGTCCCATTAATCAATGGGGCCACCCATGGTAATGAAGTTAAGAAAGCGTGTAAGTGAGTTGCCTTAGTATGGAAGTTACTGACAAACTTTCCTCCACATTCACCCATCATTTGCAGTATTTCTATTAGTTGCTGATCCCCTTTACCCTGATCCTTCGTTCTGCACCCTTCAGCTGCACACACTCTCCCTCTACCCATCATGCTTCTACCCTTTCTTTTACCTACTTTTCTCTTACTGCAACAATCACTTCGACTCCCCAATTTCAATCATGTGCTGCCACCCTCCAAAACACTTAAAAATACGTTCTTGTAATATAAATAAGACAAATACACAGACAATTTTGAGAAAGAAAAATGAGATGTGCTTGTAGTCAGCCTAACCACATTACTTTTGTGTTGTACCTGGGTTTTTTTGTTTTTTTCCTACTTTTTAGCTTCTTAGCTCTTAAGAGAAAATACAATGCCTTCCTGTGTGATTGTACTGTACCAACACAATTGTGAGTGGGACTTTGGAGCCCAATATGAATTCCTATTAATAAATTACTGTATTTAATTCATTTAGATTACAATAATAAAATGACACTTATCCAAGGCTCTCTGAACCTTAACACAATTAATAAATAAAATAATAATAATAATAATAATTTTAAAAAAATCCAGCAGCATAGAAATTATCAAACAGAAACTCTTCCAGCCAATCAGCCACCTACAAAAAACCTTCTTTCCATCCTTTCATCATTTTGGGAAGCATACCACAACCCTCTCCAACAACCCTATCCAACCCCTATTTTTGCACTGTTCCTGGAAGGTTAACAATTTTGGATTATTTCAGACTCCAGAGGGAAACAAATTCCAGAGTCTCTAAGCACTCACAGAAAATGTCCCGCTGGCTTCCCCTCTGGTTTTATAACAAGGGAGATCAAGCTTAAGCCCTTCTGCTGACTGCAAGGCAGTATGGAATGGGGAGAGATGAATAAATGGAACCCATACAATGTAATTTATACAGAGTTACTTTTCAGAGTACAAATTCGATTTCCCCTAATGCACCCTCTATGTAACAATTCAGAAAAACTCTGTGCACATGGGCAAAACTAGGGTCAACCTCAATGGAAACGCGACTTTTTGACTCACTCAACCACTACACCACAGCATTTATGCTAATCTTCTCAAATATATATAATGAGATATCTGATTGTTACAGATTTTACATGCATAATGAATTTGATATTTAGGGCCCTGATCCTGTGAAGAGATAATAGCAAGATCAGGACTTAAGTCCTCATTCTAAATAATTAAAACCATTATGGATGAAATCATGGCCTCACTGACGTCAATGGGAATTTTGTCATTTATTTCAATTGAGCCAGGATTTCACCCTATGTTTGGCAGAACCTGCAGAAAACACTGGAACAGGCAGTGGACATTTAAAGAGACTGTGTACAGATGAGGCTGTGTACAATGCACAAAATCCTGATAAAAGTAGAAGAACTGATAGAAAAGAATTAAGAATTTGTACATCCCAATCAAATGGATTACAGAATTGGAACAGAGTATTCTGTCAACAATATGCCAGACTGCTGCATTTTAGAAACCTCTGAGGCTATAGCACCCACCCAGCACTAGTTATAACAGAAAAGAAACTGCATTCTTATTTGATATAGTTATCTATTGATTATAGAAAATGTATTATAAATGCAATATTTAACTGTTCAGATATAAAATGTAAGGTAGAAAAAATACAGAAAATTGATGACACATTGTCGGAAGCTTGGGGAAAAAAACACAAAAAATAGTTACCTTTTATTTCAGAAAATAAGTATTCACAGCTTATGTAGGAAATTTTTACAGAAAAGGATCCTACCTGAGTCTGCAAAGAACTGTTTGCTGCCAGCAGTGACTCTATAGCACCTGGAGGGCAATGTGTCAGAGCAAAAGCCATGAGCTCCTGCCGAGTACCCAAGTCTTGGTAGCCTTCTGATTGCCCTAATTGGCTGCATACCTCCCAACTTTTAGAATAGCCTGCAAAGGGAACAAAAAGATTGCCAAGCAAAGTCACATAAAATCAATAATTTAATTGGGGGGGTGGTGAGAAAAAATCAACTTTTTCCAATGGCCAAAGGTTACATCATCATCCATAAATCAGATAAGAGTATAGCTTCTCTTGTTAAATTCTCAACATTTCATGAGAGGAGAGGGGGTGGGGGAAGAGAGAGAGAGAGACACTTAGCAGTAAGCAAAAAATCCTGGAATTCAGCTACCTAACATTATATATACTCTAGGTACCAATATGGTGCATGGTCATGTGTGTGTGTCCATACATATGTATTTGTGCTTAGTGACACCATGTTAAGAAAAATCAGACCAGACTGCTTCAGAATAAACTGAACATTTTTAGAATACATCTGTTGCTGTAAAAGATCAGTGTTGTCTTTTCAAATAAAATAATTTAACTCTTCTGTGTTAGGGCCATGGGGGAATAGAGGGTGTCAAGGTTCCTCCCCCACTCTGAACTCTAGGGTACAGATGTGGGGACCTGCATGAAAACCTCCTAAGCTTACTTTTACCAGCTTAGGTTAACACTTCCCCAAGGTACAAATTAATTTTATCCCTTGTCCTTGGAATACCCACTGCCACCACCAAACTCTAACTGGGTTTACTGGGAAATGTAGTTTGGACACATCTTTCCCCCCAAAATCCTCCCAACCCTTGCACCCCACTTCCTGGGAAAGGTTTGGTAAAAATCCTCACCAATTTGCGTAGGTGACCACAGACCCAAACCCTTGGATCTCAGAACAATGAAAAAGCATTCAGTTTTCTTATAAGAAGACTTTTAATAGAAATAGAAGTAAACAGAAGTACAGGAATCACCCCTGTAAAATCAGGATGGTAGATACCTTACAGGGTAATTAGATTCAAAACATAGAGAATCCCTCTAGGCAAAACCTTAAGTTACAAAAAAGAGACACAGACAGAAATAGTCATTCTATTCAGCACAATTCTTTTCTCAGCCATTTAAAGAAATCATAATCTAACACATACCTAGCTAGATTACTTACTAAAAGTTCTAAGACTCCATTCCTGGTCTATCCCCGGCAAAAGCAGCATATAGACAGACACAGACCCTTTGTTTCTCTCCCTCCTCCCAGCTTTTGAAAGTATCTTGTCTCCTCATTGGTCATTTTGGTCAGGTGCCAGTGAGATTACCTTTAGCTTCTTAACCCTTTACAGGTGAGAGGATTTTTCCTCTGGCCAGGAGGGATTTTAAAGGGGTTTACCCTTCCCTTTATATTTATGACAGAGGGGAAAAGCACAGGAGCAGATTATCTTCTGTTATTCCATGCCCCGATCTCCACTTATACCTTCCCCCACCCATAAACCATATTAGACTTGCAAGAATTAAAATAGGATTGGGCAGACAAAGAGAAATGTGAAGCCCCATCATTTCTACTAGCTATCCTCTGGATGGATGGGATGTGGGTGGTAGAACCAGAACAGGAACCACACTTCTCCAAAGTGCACACAATCACTTCCAGTGGCTGAGAGTCTAGTTACCCCAGATCATATGGGAAACACAGAACATTGTTTAAATGTTTGCAAATATATACAAACAGCACATTTTTTGCACTTTTTGCATTGAAGGAGGGATTATGGGGACGTGTCAACCTTCCCCATCACCAAACACACACTTTACTTAAAATTAGTTAAGTTCACAACTATGAATCCTGAGCAGAGGGAAGCACTAGCCTCCAGCCTGGAGTTCAGCACCTAACTCCACTAAATTAAGGGTGGAGGTTGGCTCCCTGTTAGGGTGCTGGCTTCTGTGAATCCTTTTTGTAAGTGCCTAACTCTACCCACACATTGTATAAGGAGCCTGGGTGCCTAACTTGGGGCTGTGAATTCCACAAGACAGCCAGATGCCTAAAAGTTAGGTGTTGCAACGCTGAGCATTGCAACACTTAAGTTCCCCTTATGAATATAGTCCCTAACATTCTCAGAGTAATACAACAGGACCCCTGAGCAACTGTATAATAACTGCATTCCTCACTATTTAATTACTTCTACAAGTCAACCAATCACTTGATATGATAAATAGGTCTTTCATTACACCGTGAAGTTTCTAAATTAATTTAACTTCTTTAGGTTGAAACCAGATCCTAGCACAGCTTCATGAAGTAATGTGCTCATGTTTTGACGGAGAATTTACATAGAAAAGGATTAAAGAATGAATAGGTCCAGAAGGTCTTCACAAAATGGAAATTAATGCATTTACCACTAGGATCTATAGGGGTCTTTGGATTTTAATAGTATTTCAATGAATATTCATTAATGAACAAGTTTTCAACTTTATCACACATGGGGATTCATATGAGATAAATGAAAAACAATTTCTTCTCTCCTCCCTCCACACGAACAATTTGGAAATAAACCACTGTGGAAACAATTAAAACTAAATCCCTGCTGGGACAGACTTATGAGACACTGCGATGAAAATAAAGGATATCTGAACTAAAATACATAATTCCCTCAGACAGATCGCACAGAATTAATCAAACTGAAAACCTGCGTTCTTTCAGAGGTCACTGTTGCTTACATCACATGGACTACAAAACATTTATGTAAGTAACACAGTATTCTACACTTGCTGTATTCTAAGTAACTATATTCTAATTTCTACAAACAAAATGTGATTGACCTACTAATTAAGTTAGTCAGTCTGGAGTCACAGATTTTACATAATGTCAGAAAATTCAGGAGAGGACTTTTTTTTTTTTTTTAAGTCGTAAACTTCACCTGTGGCTATAAGCTCTTGGCAGTGCATACTAGCAGCTTTGTAGTCCTGGAAATGGAGAGCTTGTTCCACTAAAAGGATCAAAACCTGGCCTTTTCTCTCGGTCTGGTCATCTCCTGTAAGAAGAGTCAGAAAAGTTGTTACAAATATTTCAAAGGTCAATAGTCAATTATTAGCACAATATTTCATAAGAATGTTTCTGTATATTGTGGATGAAAATGGCTCTCTTTCAAAGCTGTTGATGGTTTGGATGCTACAAATATTCAATATAGATATACCTCTTCCTGCTGAAACCAAGACATAACTTATTTAATTAGTGAAACAGGTAATTGTGTGCCCAAACCATGTATTCATATATTGCCAAAAGAACTCACATCAGTATGTATTTCCATCACAAGGTGGAAAACACTTGTTGAAAAAAATAAATACTGTCTAGTTAATTGCCATTGTATGCGTTACAAAAGGTCTTCAAAAATGGGGGCTTAAAATTAGGCTCTTTAAATCACCAAGTAGGTCTCTAAATATGCATTTATTTTCAAAGGGAGCTGCTATGTGCTTCCATGTTAATTTTTAGGTATGTTAGGGCCTATATCTGTGTGTCCAATACAGCATGACTGATTTTTCTCCGTATCATTTTAATGTTAACACCTGTAGGATCCCTTATGACTCCAAAAGGAATAAAACCTCTAATTCATTCTTTATGGCCTGGACTTCTAATTGGTTGCAGTGTTGTCACTGAACTCTTGCTCTCCATTAACGACTTGCACAGGTTTAACTTTTCACCGAAGTCTTTGGGTCCAGCAGTTTGTTCAATTGTTCACCCCTAGGCAACAAGAGATGACTGTGCATGTTCCCGTGCAACCCGATAAATGTAAAATAAAACATGGACAGTGCAGGATTAACAGAATTTGACTTTGGGGGGGGAAGGAGGGAAAGCAATGTGTCTATAAAATCTTGTCCTGGAGATAAAACCCATTCCACATGCAAATGTTCTGGTAAAAATTTGCCTCTATGTTCTAGGTGAGCATGAAAAGGAAAGGAAATCAGGAATATGAGGAGTCCTAATCTCGTTTCCAAACCACAGTTATATTCCATGCATATAATCTTCCCTCCTTCCACTATTTTTTTTGTCCCTCTATTTCTCACCTCGCTTGGCAAGTTGTAACGAACACAGCATATGTCCATAACTGTATATGAAAGTGCAGTCAGTCTCACACACGAGTAAGATCTAGATCTATATATTTTAAACGTATGCAAGATCTACAGGGATGGACTGATCAGAAAAAAAAAGGGCTTCTTTCAATGCAAGTCAATCTTTTACTTCTTCTCACCAGCTACCAGAAGATTTTAAGGATGCAGTGCTGATGCAGCTATCTGAAAGGAGATCAGACTATGAGACACTACGTTAACATAACTGTCCTGGAGTAATTCAACTTCAAATATTTTAAAAAGTTAAATTTATCTAACTTGTAGACTTAAGACTATAAAAACAACTAAGAAGTCCATGGTTATTTTTTCCCCTCCACTCTGTGGCTCCAACAACAGAGGTAAACCACATTGCTTGTCTAATCTTTTTTATTTACTTTTAATCACGCCCATAAAGATAAATGTACTGATTAGGCTAGACTGACAACCCTGAAGAAATAGTAAAACAATAATTTTAGTGCATAGATGGGAGGTAGGGTTGGTGGCCTATGATATACAGGAGGTCAGACCAGATGATCTGGTGGTCCCTTCTGGCAAAAAACTCTAACTCTATTTACAGAGCTGTCCAACCAAGATGCCTCTGGCTCCGGATGCAGAGGGACCACCTCTGGGGTCTGGAGGGAAGCTTGACCTCCATATTCATTCATCCCTTAGCCTCTCCACTAAGACAGACTGCTATACAGTGTTACCAATTAGTCACCACCATGTTTTTTGTGATGTGAACTTTTGCCCACTGGGAGCGGACTGCTACGAAACTCCTCTCATCCAGGCCACTGCCCAGCAATTAAATGGAAACAACTTTTAGTCATTTTTTACCTAGGATAAATTTGAACGAGTGTCTTAGAGGTGAAATGTTCCTAGACACCTGCCAGGAATCCAGTGCCTTCCCCATACCTTTGGCAGCTTTCTAATGTATTATACTTATATTGGGAGATTTGTGTGTCAGCATCAGACACAAGGAAGGGGTAACAAAAGTGCAGTAAATGGATCTTTGCTGTTATTCAGAAATCACCGTGACCAATAATCAACTGCAATTTATTGGTATCTAAAATCAGTAGGGACACAATCGAAGCTGTTCTTTTCTTAATTGATCTTGAGTGGTCTTATGGCTTAGAGGGTTTTTTCAGGGGGCGGGGGAGGGGAGGGGATGGTTGGCTAATTTATTTTCAAGCAACAGGCTCTCCGTCTGCGTGTTTTACAAGAGTGCAAATGTACATTATCATCAACCTCTCTCTATTCTCTTACAATAGTTAGTACCCTATATCAATGTGCCTCCTATTTAAACTCCCATTATCTTGATGCACACCGTTATATCAAAGGATTACAACTCCAACATGACTAACAAATCCCCAGCAATGCACAGCTAGAACGTTTTTCATGTGGCTTTTGTTGACTCAGGGAAGCCAATTAAAATCCTACCCCCTGCAGGATTTCTAGTATCTTCTCTTATTCTTCCATTTAGACCTAGAAACTCACTGCCACTGCTTCACAGTTCCTGATTTGGGAGTTAAGATTAAGTCTTAAAGAAATGAAGCAGCTTTAAAATCTAGCTCCACAGTCCCCCATCCCTTGTGATATTGACATGAGACATTCAAGATTTTTCTTTAAAACTGTTGGTAAGATAAATGCCATCATAAAATGAGTGTCTTATTTTACTCTATGATTCCTATCTGTTAGTATTGTTTGACATCCAGCAGATTGAATAGAAAAGACATTTAAAATTCAGGAACTGGAAATGTTTTATTACTTATTATTTCTATAGCACAGCCTGTATAAACAGCATGAGTTTACAAACCTCCTCAGGACTACTCCCTAGCATAAGGACTTGCATGCTCTGACTTCATGACTACTGAGGGTCAATCCACTGAGAAGCATTTACAGAATCCTTAAAGGATGTCATGCATCTCATCTTATCTCAAGGCAAATTGTCACAATGACAGACAGATGTCGTGGTAAGGAAGAAAACTACCAGCGCTTAAGAAATATAAAGAAAACATCTCCATTTCAGGCAGCCTGGGTCATCCAGCAAGCAAGACAATATGAATTACAACTAATAAAGGATAATTCCAGTGCCGAAAGTTAATTTTGGCTAAGTTGGCCAGAATCATCTTCTGATGAGGGAAACTGAGGCACAGACCATCCCAAATTCCCAGAATGTCAGACCTGGATTTAGATCTCAGGTGTGCCTCAATAAAATAGTCACAAGTCCTATGCTCTGACAACAGTGTCTCTTTCATATACAGCAAGAACAGCTGTGCGCTATTTTCATATATATTTTTTTGGCTGAAACTGGAAAGGGTAACAGCATGAGAAAGTTGAGGAACTTGGTAATCTTCAAAAATAGGTATGACTTCTGGATAAGAGTTCAAAACATTTTTTAATTAGAAAAGTTCACCCATTCCTAAAATTAATTACATTTTTCCAAAAACTTTACTGTCAACTTAATGAGAAACTAAATGGATTTTTTTTAAATTAACGTCTCATCAAGCAACTCCTGTAACATGTGACAGCACAAAACAATGTCTAGACAGGCTTTTACAACATTCAGTAACAATAAACAAACAGCAATTAAAAGCAACTATCTAAGACTGATTTGTATTTTGAATCTTTTTTGTTCCAGTGTGCAATCAAATACACCAATTTAAGACTAAATAATTACCTAAAATAGATTTGTGATCTGATTTTTACTGGGAATGAGGACTCTGGTTCCAATTCCAAAGTCTGCTCTAATTTATTAGTAACACCTTGTAAAACCCACCATGACTCCCTTACTTTGGCCACCTGTGAAATGGATATATTGCTTACCTACCTATTTTATTGAGGGGGTGGTGTGAGCCTAATTAGGATTTACTAATTGATTTAAGATACCTGATGAAAGACCATAAGAGTGCCCAAAGGAAGTTTGAGGAGTACATGACTTGCCTATAACTCTTGTTCTCTAAAAACATACTCCACAGTGGATCACTACTCTTGGAGTTCCGTGTTCCCATAACATTGCCACACCCCAGTAGAGGGAATCTTATACCACCTCTGGCTTAGTGTCTGTCCTTCCCCAAATCATTCTCTTTTAATGGTGGAACGTAGAGAGCACATGCAATTTACCCTACTGTGCAGAATAAAAGCTTTGGTTCATAGATGCTATTTAAAATTTTAATGAACCATAGAAGCAAACCTATTAATTTGGAAAACAAGTACATTTTATTTCAAGCTGAAAATTATTTAAATAATAGGTTTTGATTTTTAGTATATCTTAAAATAATATGAATGTATGGGCTGCTCTTTAGGTTACAATGCATAACTTGAAGCAGACTAATAACATTGTTAATATTGTTATAGCTACAAAGATCTATAGTAACTATTCATCATATTAACGATACACTGCAACCTAATAAAATAATAAAGAGAGGATAAATGCAAAAGTGCCCTATATGTCTTGCTTTTACAACCTAATTGATACATATATTTTTATAATGACTGTTAAAGCTCACGAGAGGCTCTATTTACACACTATAGTTAAGGCTGCATCCGTATTTCGATTGAAATCTCTGTTTTGCAAGGGTTTATTAATTTGATCATAAAAATCAACTGACTTTAAACTTGGTGAGAGGTCCTGGCTGAAGAGCAAATTTTAGTTGTTTTTAAAGCTGTTGTGATTATGTAAAACATCTTCCTCATGTAAAATTTATATGAATTTGTCGAAAGCTCTTTTGCCCTATCATATTTTTAAAAAGACACAGAGCTCAATCCAAGTACAACTTTCATTCAAGTCAATGCTGCAATATCTAGGCATGTCAGAGTTAGTGAATGGCAGATTTAAACCCAAACTTTGAATAATCAGACTGTGGAACTCATTGCTACAAGATGTTATCAAGGTCAAGAATTTAGCAAGATTTTGTATGGATAATATCCAGTTACAACACATAATATTAACAAAAATTCTGAAGGGATATAAAATAACTCAAGATTTAAACCTTAAACCATTGTTTTAACTATTAAGGATTATGATGAGACCTTGGGAGGGAGGCAGATTTTTTTACATCTGCCTATTTTCTTGTACCTTGTTCTGAATCATTTTGTGCTGGTTCCTGACAGGAGATTGGACAAGATGGATCATGGGTTTCATGTACTATGGTAATTTATACGATCCTGTGAATAGCTCATTCTTTGTGAGTCATCCAGATCTTAATTTATAACAGGTTTCAGAATAGCAGCCGTGTTAGTCTGTATCTACAAAAAGAAAAGGAGTACTTGTGGCACCTCAGAGACTAACAAATTTATTTGAGCATAAGCTTTCGTGAGCTCACGAAAGCTTATGCTCAAATAAATTTGTTAGTCTCTGAGGTGCCACAAGTACTCCTTTTAATTTATAACAGTTTCCAAATTCCAACAACTTTTCTGAGTCTTTAAAGGTATAAATAGCATAACAAAACCATCTGAAACAGCACTAATGTTTAAACTCAAAATGTAATGCACCGGAATACTTCATACTTGCGAACATGTACTGTTGTCCTCTGCTGCACAGAACATAAAGCTTGTTCAAGTCTTTTTTTTGCAATTAAGGCTCCTTTCTAATGAGTAGCTCCCCAGGAGACAAAAGTTCTTAGTCCTGATTTTTCTTAAAATCAAGTGTTGTGTTTTGGAGCACGTTACCAAGTTCCAACGCCGATGAGGAATGAGTGTGGATTAATTAATAATTAAGGTATTAATTGTAGGCATGGATTCACTAGAAAAAAACATACCTGAGGTCTACTGTAAAGAATATTTCCATTATTGCAATAAGACCAACCAAACTGGCATACTGTAAACCTCCAGTGGCAGTAAAAGTATATCGCCAAATGCAGAGTGATTTTATATAAAAAATAATCCACTTGAAGTGTTTTGTTGCTATTACAAAGTGGAACTGATTAATGACAACATTGGAACACACAGTTCTGTACATTTATTCAGCCAAGAGACACAAAAAATGTTACCAACTGTTAAAGCACAGTCTTTTGCTCAGTGAGACAGCCTCTTGAAATACAATCATTTCCATGAAATTCCATATTTATATTGGGAGTGACTACCACTATGATACTTAAGATTTTATCTCTAAAGTCACTGAGAGATGCCTGGTGTGCTTGGAAAATAATTATTAATGCACAAAGTATCCGACTATTGGCTGAAATATCCACTATGTTCTTTTTTATCTTTATCTAAATTCCTTTGGTTGTACTTCTCCTTCCTCTTATCATTTAGGTTAGTGAGTAGACAAAAGAAAAAGCAACATGATTAGCCTGACCACCAAGACCTCTTGAGGAAGGAGAAGGGCAACACAATAAGCTCAAAACATAAGACAAAGCAATGCTCAGTCTGTCCAGTTTAACTGAGATATACTTTAAAAAAAAAAAAAAGTTCTGTAACCCTTCCTTTTGAGGGAGAGGGAGAGATTTAATTTTATCTACACATCATTGGAATGAGCTGGGGAATGGTTATTACTTATTTATATGTGAGAGGGCATCTATGCATATATGCTCTCACAGTCATATGCAAACAATTATTTTAAATACATACAGGTTAGGTTACCCTAACTTATTATATGACATTATTGTTAAGCAAACTGAAAAGGCAGGACAGTACTTCCTGTTACCCCTTCTCTACCTCCCCTAGGACCCACAATGCAATTCAGCCAGCCATAACTCTCACTCGCCCACAATCTTTTCCCTGACACCATGCAATGCCCCCTGCTCCTCACTGCACTTGTAAATATTGGCTCAGATATCTCCTCAGTCAACTCCTGGAGTATTCTAGGATGCATTTCATCAGGCCCTGGTGATTTAAAGGCATCTAACTTGTCTAAGTAATTTTTGACTTGTTCTTTCCCTATTTTAGGCTCTGATCCTACCCCATTTTCATTGGCATTCACTATTTTAGATGTCCCATTGCCACCAACCTTCCTAGTGAAAACCAAAGCAGTCATTAAGCACCTCTGCCAGTTCCACATTTTCTGTTATTGTCTTTCCCTCCTCATTGAATAATGGGCCTATTGTCCTTGGTCTTTCTCTTGCTTCTAATTTATTTGTAGAATGTTTCCTTGTTTCCTCTTATGTCCCTAGCTAGTTTGATCTCGTTTTGTGCCTTGGCTTTTCTAATTTTGTCCCTGCATACTTGTGTTATTTGTTTATATTCATCCTTTGTAGTTTGACCGAGTTTCCACTTTATGTAGGACTCTTTTTGGAATTTTAGATCATTGAAGATCTCCTCGTTAAGCCTGCGTCATCTCTTGCAATACTTCCTATTTTTCCTATGCAATGGAAAGTTTGCTCTTCTGCCCTTACTAATGTCTCTTTGAAAAACTGCCAACTGTCTTCAATTGTTTTTCCCCTTAGACTTGCTTCCCATGGGATTTTACCTACCAACTCCCTGAGTTTGCTAAAGTCTGCCTTCTTGAAATTCGTCTTTATTGTGCTGTTCTCCCTCCTACCATTGCTTAGAATCGTGAACTCTACCATTTCATGATCACTTGGACCCAAGTTGCCTTCCACTTTCAAATTCTCAACCAGTTCTTCCCTATTTGTCAAAATCAAATCTAGAACAGCCTCCCCTCTAGTAGCTTTGTCCATCTTCTGAAATAAAAAATTGTCTCCATTGCATTCCAAGAACTTGTTGGATAATCTGTACCCTGCTATCTTATTTTCCCAATAGACATCTGAGTAGTTGAAGTCCCCCATCACCACCAACTCCTGTGCTTTGGATGATTTTGTTAGTTGTTTAAAAAAAAAAACCTCATCCACCTCTTCTTCCTTGTTTGGTGGTCTGTAGTAGACCCCTACCATGACATCACCCTTGTTTTTTTACCCCTTTTATTCTTACTCAGAGACTTTCAACAAGTCTGTCTTTTATGTCTGTCTCAACCTCAGTCCAAGTGCATACATTTTTAATATATAAGGCAACACCTCCTACCTTTTTTCCCTGCCTGTCCCTCCTTCTATACCAATATTCCAGTCATGCGTATTATCCAGTGATACGTAGCCTCTGTGATGCCATCTAGGTCATAGCTGTGTTTATTTACTAGCATTTCAAGTTCTTTCTGCTTACTCCCCATACTTCTCGCATTAATATACAGACATTAGTGATAAAGAAAGCCAACAAGATGCATGAGACTTTATGTAAGCCACTTCAGAACACATGCTGGTCACACTCCTCACATTCAAAGATTGGGGAAAATATGTTCTATGCATACCAATACCCTTGTAAACAGTAACAGAAACGAAACAAGAATTTAGCATAAACAATATGCAAAAGGTAATACTGACATATAAAAGGAAAATCAGTGATTTGGTCTAGGGCAGCCAGAGAGGAAGATTAGTTTTCCCAACGAACACCCAAAACTTTAAAACAGTCCTAACCATAGATCTCTAGTGATGCCTCCAAAATACCAATAGCAACATCTATATTGAGCTATGAGTGAAAAGAGTTATATATAAATTCTAGGTACTATTATCATTAAACATAATTAGAGTGTTGAAAACACTTCAGCAGAGAAGTCTGGGGGAATGTGCCGAATTCATTGTCTTCCTTTTCTGCAAAAGCAGAACATTCAATTTGGAACAGCTATTGTACTGCAGGTCCAATCCTGCAAGATGTTCTACACCTGAAATAAGCATTCAGCCCTAACACATTACCTTCAGCATAAAAAATATGCTAAATCAACTGTAGACAAATTGCGTTGTTACACTGAAGTTTATGTGACACACAACTTTTGTTCTCTTACATGAGCAGGACTGTTGTTAAATCAAACTAGTATACTTGACAGGGATAAGAAAATTACTGGATTTGAAAAATGATTAGTATTAATCAATTATTAATACTAATAATTGATTCTACATCATAAAATATTCTCACCTGTAAATCCAAATCCAAATTTGACATGATCTTTGGCTCAAAATCTAAATTAAACAGGGCTGTTCTTATTTTATGTATTAAAGAAGGTCACAACGGCTGAATACAAGATCACCTGTAAAATATGTCAGTCATTCTTGAAGGCTGCTCCTACACGGGACACTTTGGTGCCATCCTTGAGTACATCCTGATGATTAACTCAAATGCCCTTGAGTTAATATCTTACATTGCAGTTTAACATTTACAACAGTTTACCTGCAACTCTCAGTAAATCTGCAAGTCCCAGGAGCTTGGCAGACTGTTTGTAGTTTGTGGGCAACTGAGCAATACAGTCCTTGATGAGGCTGAGTCGATCAGAACACAAACGCACTGTTTAAAGAAAATATGATATGTTAAAGGCAGATTATATGCACAAACTTTCTCTAATGTATGTGTAATTTTTGTTTAAAATGCAGGCACACTTACTCATGCTGCATAAACAAAACACCTCGTTTTCCAAGGTAATATAGTTATTTGTTATAGTTTAACGAGGACTATATATGCAGAGGGTCCTTCACAAACACATAAAATACATCTCCCCTGTCCTGAAAAGCTTGCAATTTACATTAGGACTTTAGAGGCACATTTTAACAGGAACTGCAAACAATTACCTACACTGCATATTTTAATACTGATGGTCTATAAAGTGTTTAACACAATGAATTTTTATAGTTTATATAAAACTATATACTGTAATATAAAACTAAAGTTTATATTTTTACAACAGTATTGACCTTCAAAATTGCTTCGAACAAGCTTCCCACTCTATAAAATGAGTCTGCTTCATATTACTAGACAAGCTATGAAGAGAACATACAGAGTACTAACCATTAAACCTTCCCACTTAATACTCAATTAAATGAGCAGGAAATTAATTTATGCAGGGGGAAAAATCAATATTAGCATATTATATCTATATTAGAAAAATTTCTACCAGACAAACATATCAATAAGAACAACATAAAAGCATCCATGTATTGCAAATTTTATGAAGGGCCTCTGGAAATCAAATGGTCAGCTTTCAAAAGTCAAGCAGAGTAACGATTTAAGACAAGAAACATAACAAAAGTATTGATTTTTTTGTAAGTTCTGTAACACAATACATTAGTGGCACCATTAAAATCTTTGCATTTACTGATTACACCAATTAAATTTGTCAGAGTATTTGTCATTCTAATTAAAAGGAATACCACACACCAAGACAATATTGTGGTTTCATAAATATCAAATATGGGGATTTTCAGATGTATTCAGTATTGGCCTAACTTTGGAGTTCTACCATTAACTTTAGTACAATTAGGTCAACGCTGACCATTTTGGTAAAATCACACCCCAAGATTTTAATTTAACTCCCTGTGCCTATACACCAGCACAAACTGTGACTAACTCAACTTGCTTTAAAATATTACACTGATGTAACTGAACAGAACTTAGCCCAGAACTTAGAAGTAAAAGCTAATGGATTTATGGGCCTGAATAGGCAATAATTTACACCAGTTTTACACTTCAATAATTAGCCTTGATGTACAACAACATAAATGAAAGAAAGATCACATCCTGAATCTAAATGGAAACCAAAAAAAGTCTAAAAGATACAAGGAGTCCCATTTTAAGATTAAAACACTGTAAACAGCACCCCTTCAAATTAAAAAAAAAAAACCAAATTAAGAACTTAATGTTTGAACTTGGCCCTTTACCCTAAAAGAGTAAAAAAGCAATTTTCACATATAATATTTAAAAGTCCTAAAAGCTTCATAATCATGTCATTAATTTTTTAAAGCCATTAATTCAGATGGGCAATTCTGTTTCTCATACGAATACATTAAACAAGGTTATTTTTACATTTTATATACATAACAAGGACTCAGAAGCTGAACACAAGACTGCACCTGCAAAATATGACAGCCTTCTGGAGACGAGGAAGATAAAAAACAGGGGTGAAGTGTATAGCTCGTTAAAGTGAAAGACTTAATACTGGCCAGATCAGCACAAGAGTCAAGGCAGCAACTTTGGAAGCTCTCAGTCCTCCTCTCAGTGGCTCTCAATCCTCACTGCATAGCCATACTCAAATAATGTAGAAATGGATTCATTAAAGGGGAAGGGAAAACAGACATAGGCTCCAATACTATTTCTCGCTGGCATGGAAGGAAGGTAGAGATATTTTTTTCTTCTTTAAAGCAAACTCATCTGGAGTATTGTGTTCAGTTTTGGGGCCCCCCACTACAAAAAGAATGTGGACAAATTGGAAAGAGTCCAGTGGAGGGCAACAAAAATGATTAGGGGGCTGAGCCACATGACTTATGAGGAGAGGCTGAGGGAACTGGGCTTATTTAGTCTGCAGAAGAGAAGAGTGAGGGGGAGCTTTAAACTACCTGAAGGGGGGTTCCAAAGAGGATGTAGGTCGGCTGTTCTCAGTGGTGGCAGATGACAGAACAAGGAACAATGGTCTCAAGTTGCAGTGGGGGAGCTCTAGGTTGGATATTAGGAAAAACTATTTCACTAGGAGGGTGGTGAAACACTGGAATGGGTTGCCCAGCGAGGTGGTGGAATCTCCATCCTTAAGAGGTTTTTAAAGCCCTGGCTGGGATGATTTAGTTGGTGTTGGTCCTGCTTTGAGCAGGGGTGTCAAGGTTCCTCCCCCCCTCTGAACTCTAGGGTACAGATGTGGGGACCTGCATGAAAACCTCCTGAGCTTACTTTCACCAGCTCAGGCTAAAACTTCCCCAAGGTACAAACTAATTTTATCCTTTGTCCCTGGATCTCCATTGCCACCACCAAACTAACTGGGTTTACTGGGAAACGTAGTTTGGACACGTCTTTCCCCCCCAAATCCTCCCAACCCTTGCACCCCACTTCCTGGGAAAGGTTTGGTAAAAATCCTCACCAATTTGCATAGGTGACCACAGACCCAAACCCTTGGATCTCAGAACAATGAAAAAGCATTCAGTTTTCTTACAACAAGACTTTTAATAGAAGTAAAGAAATCCCCTCTGTAAAATCAGGATGGTAGATACCTTACAGGGTAATTAAATTCAAAACATAGAGAATCCCTCTAGGCAAAACCTTAAGTTACAGAAAGGACACAAAGACAGGAATAGTCATTCTATTCAGCACAGTTCTTTTCTCAGCCATTTAAAGAAATCATAATCTAACACATACCTAGCTAGATTACTTACTAAAAGTTCTAAGACTCCATTCCTGGTCTATCCCCAGCAAAAGCAGCATACAAACAGACACAGACCCTTTGTTTCTCTCCCTCCTCCCAGCTTTTGAAAGTATCTTGTCTCCTCATGGGTCATTTTGGTCAGGTGCCAGCGAGGTTACCTTTAGCTTCTTAACCCTTTACAGGTGAGAAGATTTTTCCTCTGGCCAGGAGGGATTTTAAAGGGGTATACCCTTCCCTTTATATTTATGACAAGGGGGTTGAACCAGATGACCTCCTGAGGTCCCTTCCAACCCTGATATTCTATGATTTTATGATTCATGAGACACACTCAGCTACTACAGCGATAGATGGTGGATAAATATTCTAACAAAGGATAGGTGGGATTAAAAATCCCCCACACTTTTATTTGGCCCAAATTTGTGGTACGGCCGGATGGATGGATGGATAATCAAACTAAATAATGTCTTAAAGTTACCATTTTATATACACAACAAGGGTAAATGTTCTTAAACATTTGAGCCACGCTCCAGGGCAGGTAGGCTGGAAAGAGTATTTCTTGGCACTTGATGCTGGAATGCCGTTCAGGCAGCTTCTACACTACAAAATCATTTACTACTTCTGCTCCTAGTATGTGTTTCCTTTGGGGTACCTTAACATTGCATTAATAGAGCCTTACAAAATTCTACTAGCTCACTTACCCCCATATTTAAAAAACAAACAAACAAAAAAATCAGGCAACTAATATATTATTTTTTAGCATCATCATGAGGACAATGATGAGAGACAATGTTGCAACTGGGATGGTAAAGTTCCATGCGTATTTTGCAAGCTAGTATTAGACGCTGGGTCTTGCGTTTAAGATTTTTTTCAATCAATGGCATCATGCAACATTAAAAATCTCCTATCAAACTCTTGAAGGGTTAAGATGGTCCCAAATGTGACCTTTCAGGACTTGAACAATTTAGTTAGTTTTCATTATTTCAGGGTCACCTAAACTCTGTCGAAAGAGTATGGGCAAGCAAAGGTGGACATGAAAGATTAGTGGGAATAGAAAACAAAGACTGAGAAAGGAATTAAAAGAAAAGAAGATGTAACAAAAGCTAGAGGAAAAACAAATTGAAAGATATGACTGGGAAACTAATAATGAAAAAAAGGAGAAGAAAGTAAACTAAAGAGGCACAGAGGAAAAAGAAAAGAGGTGAAAAATTAAAGAAATCTTTGTGGATGAAAGCAGAGTCAGGAGCCATTGTCTCAAGAAGATCTTATATAAATTATGAAGAGAGGAAATAAAATTTGATAAGACTATTTGAGGAGGAAGAGGATATCCAGAAGTACAAATATAATAAACTATTTTAATATATATAGAATATACTGCGAGTCTCATACACACTTTGGCAATTAACTAGAGATTACTGTTCAGTTGGTTGCAAAAAAACAGGGCGGGGGAACACAAGAGCCGGAGTAAGGATAAAGAAAAGCCAAGCTAATGAAATTAAAAGTCAAAACAGTATAAGATGAAGTGAGCTGTAGCTCACGAAAGCTTATGCTCAAATAAATTTGTGAGTCTCTAAGGTGCCACAAGTACTCCTTTTCTTTTTGCGGATACAGACTAACACGGCTGCTACTCTGAAACTTGTCAGTATAAGTAAAGTAACTCTAAAGGTTAGGCTCATACCCACAGAGAAATTCTGAGAAAGGTTGTGAGAGCATCCTAACATCCTACTGAGCAAGATGATACTACACAGGATTAGGTGGGAAAGGGGGAGAGAGATGGGGTGTGGTGTATGTGTGTGTGTTCGTTCCTCCCTCCACGGTTCTGAGAAAGTGCACTGCAATTCCCAAGCACAGAGTACACAAAGAATGTAAACCCACAACTTTAATTCTTTCCTTCCTTTTATGCACTAAATAGTGTTTCACTCTTAATGTTATTTAAATGTCATCTTTAAAATATTTAAATTCTGTACAATAACATCTACCTTGGATAAACTTCATGCAGCTATATGAAAACTTTAAAACAGATTTTTATTCCTTTACTAGATTAATTTATCTGAAAGATTTTGAAGAGAGAAGGATAAAGCAGTACCATTAAAAACGACAGGCTTCATTTCACATACAGTAATTATGGCAAATTGGATATGTTACAGGTGATATTAAAACTGTATTCCAGTACAATTTTTTTTAATGACTCTGTTTTAGTAAGTGAAACAGGCATGAAAGAACCGTGCATATCACTCCAAGGTCATTTATAATCTGAACAAAATAAATCAATTCACCTTGAAGAAAAATAATTCAACTGCAGAATACAGAAATGTTTTGCAACTAGGCTTTTTATCCTTCAACCCTGTGCCACAGGAAATTAGAACATAAGAATGGCCCTACTGGGTCAGACCAAAGGTCCACCTAGCCCAGTATCCTGTCTGCCAACAGTGGCCAGTGCCAGGTGCCCCAGATGAAATGAACAGAACAGGTCATCATCAAGTGATCCATCCACTGTCGCTCATGCCCAGCTTCTGGCAAAAGTTCTTATGCTTTTCCTATGGAAATATATCTGTTTCATTTAGCTTTTACAAAAATATTTGCAATGGAAAAACAAAACGAACTCCACACCACTTTAAAAAAATGGGAAACACAAAAAACCTATTTACGATTTTAAATCAGGAGTTCTCCAAAAGGAAATCTACTGCAAATGTTGACCTCGACTGTCAATTTGTTTTACAGGAATATACGAAACCATACAGCAATCTGCTAAAGAAAGAAACTTATTCTTTTTTCAAAAACAACTGCCTGCAGATGATAAAAAAAAAAAAAAAGACTCTCTCAAAGATTGTTTGCAAGGTAATTATGTTGTATGAATATTCTGGGCATCATTTCAGAGGTGTACTTTCCACTGCAGTCAGTGGGAGTGGTGGGTAATTGTCAAGGTTCCTTCCCCACTCTGAACTCTAGGGTACAGATGTGGGGACCTGCATGAAAGACCCCCTAAGCTTATTCTTACCAGCTAAGGTTAAAAACTTCCTCAAGGTACAAACTTTGCCTTGTCCTTGAACCCTATGCTGCCACCACCAAGCGTTTTAAACAAAGAACAGGGAAAGAGCCCACTTGGAGACGTCTTCCCCTGAAGCCCTACACCCCCTTTCCTGGGGAAGGCTTGATAAAAATCCTCACCAATTTGCATAGGTGAACATAGACCCAAACCCTTGGATCTTAAGAACAATGAAAAAACAATCAGGTTCTTAAAAGAGAATTTTAATTAAAGAAAAAGTAAAAGAATCACCTCTGTAAAATCAGGATTGTGAATACCTTACAGGGTAATCAGATTCAAAACATAGAGAATCCCTCTAGGCAAAACCTTAAGTTACAAAAAGACACAGAAACAGGAATACACATTGCATTCAGCACAGCTATTTTACCAGCCATTAAACAAAAGAAAATCTAACGCATTTCTAACTAGATTGCTTACTAACTTTTTACAGGAGTTCTGAAGAGCATTCCTGATCTGTTCCTGGCAAAAGCATCACACAGACAGACAGACCCTTTGCTGCCTCCCGCCCCCCCCCCCCCAGCTTTGAAAGTATCTTGTCTCCTCATTCGTCATTTTGGTCAGGTGGCAGCGAGGTTATCTTAGCTTCTTAGCCCTTTACAGGTGAAAGGGTTTTGCCTCTGGCCAGGAGGGATTTTATAGTTCTGTATACAGAAAGGTGGTTACCCTTCCCTTTATATTTATGACAGTAATGAACATCAATGATGATCAAGCTGCTCACTTTTTCAAAATAGTTTCATGAAAATAGATTACATTTAAACAGTGTCTTTCCCTCTCAAAGGATCCCCAAAGTGTTTTTACAAACAGAAGGCACATTAAGACTCTTATGCAGCAAAACACTTATGCACAAGAGTAAAATGTATGTACAGATGGAGTCTTATTAACTTCACTGGGCTTACTCATGTTAAAGTTATAGACAATTTTCAGCTAATGAACTGTGGCTCATGTTCCACCAGGCCATCACATCAGGGACATAAGTAATACATTGTACCTTGTAATGGCAAGATTCTCAGACCAAATTCTTCAAGATAGCTAAGAGCACGAATGAGATCTAGCTCCTCCTGGATAGCACTGGGGCAGTCTACAATAAGTTGTAAACAGCATCTAAATAAACAGAAAAAGAACATTACAAACTTCATACAAGTTATTTATAATATATATAACTTTTTATATTTGACTGAAAAGTGCAAAACAGCGATTTATTAAACTTTTGGACTGTCAAATTTTTAACAGAAACTGCATCATGTGACAAAGAGTTTTACATGATTTCACCGTTAGCTGACCAATGCTCTGCGACACTCAGATGCACATACTAGTTACCAAATATCTTAGCTGGGTGATCCGTGATACTCATGACCTAAATTAAGACACTAAACACCTAAATTAGGAAAAACTTAGGACTTCTAATACTCGAGCACATTTAATGAAACAGAGACACTGAGACATTTACATTTATTGAAAAATTTAATGCAGCATAGGGGCAAACTTCCATGCACCACTGCTGCTTTTAAGCTTTGCCAAAAATAGCACACAACGCCAAAAAGCTTGAGGAAAAATTACACAAACGCAACTCTTCCAGGGACTCCAGGCAGTTCATCCAGCAATCTGTGTTAATAAATAAATAAATAAATAAAATTCCTGAAAGAACAGAAATGATAGATTAAAAATTGCTGATGTACCAACTATGAATAAGTGTTTTATGCATGACCAGATACTATTTCTCAAGTAGTAAAATGCATCAAAAATGATTTTTGTCTTTAAAACAACCTTTCATCTTATATGGTGCACAGTGAAGGAGGCATCACTCCACAAGAACCTGTGTATTCTACCACATGCTTATGCAATTTGTCATGTGGACATCTTCATATATATAGAATATTTGGTATATATAATCTGAGAAAGAAAGAAGGTATCAAGTTAAAAGGATGCAGTTGTGATAGATGTAAGCTAGCTTTGTTAATAACTGAAGAGTCAGATTTTCAAGAAGATTCAGCACATACAAGCGGGCCTAGATTTTCAGAAGTGCTTTCCACCCTTTAGCTCCCTCTGTTCTCAAAGAGAGCTGGGCACTTTTGAAAATCTGATGACCTTAGGTGCCTAATGGGAGCTGTTGTGTGTTGAACACTTCTGAAAATCCAGCCCAACTCACATGCTTGTGTCCACCTATGTAACTATTCAGACTACAAGCATAACCATTTAGAATTTAATCGGAACAAACCCTTTCAATTGTGACTTAGGTCTATGGTAAACAGTTAAGTCGATCCAGCTGCATTGCTTAGGTATGTGAAAAATCCATACCCCTGAGGAACATAGTTACTAACTCCAGTATAGACAGTGCTAGGTCAACAGAAGAATTCTTCCATTGACATAGCCACCTCCTCTTGGGGAGGCAGATCAACTACAGTGATGGGAGAACCCTCCCATCCGAAGTGCTACAGTGATGTGGTTGTGCCACTGTAGCAGTTAAAGTGGAGCCATAGCTTAAGTCTGATCATCATTACTACTTTCTGAGGAGGAAAATATTGCTTAAATATCCATTACTAGTTAGCATGGGGAACAGTCACTGTCTCATACACATGGCAGATTTAATCTGCAACATTCTGCCTTCTCTACAGGCACATAAATCCCCATTGAAGAGTTTTTAATAATTAGATACAGCATGTGCATTTAGATTACTGAATGCATATGTAAATGGCAATATGCTAACAAATATTTATACATATGTTTTAGCAGGAATCCATCGATATTTCTGCAGGGCATCTAGTAACCTTGGTATCTCAGAAATGTGACAATCAATCAATCTATTTTAAGAATGTACCAGTCTAATCATTATGGTGTGGGGGTGCAAAAGTCAGCACAAACCCTATGGTTCAATTTAAAGTCTTCAAATAGACAGACTTGGGCCCTGCCCCAAAGAGTTTATAATCTGATACAAAGCTCAATATTAACATGATCAAAAAGGGGGGAGGGACAGCTAACTCAATATTGCACAGGCTAGGCACTGCACAATTTGATGGCTCCCAACTGTTCCAACTCATTGTCTTTTGTGGAAAATAAAATCTGATGTCTTCAAATGCTACACAATTTAGCCATAGTTGCTGGGCTGTTTCAGGGAAGGGACACAACCAAAGTGGGTCCAGAGGAGGAATCTGAAGGAGGACGACAATGGCCTTAAGGATTAAATCAAGATATATACTCCATGTATACAAGTCAGTGCTGAAGAAAGTGTAGAGATCCTAGTGGGACAAACAGAAAAAATAGATGTTCCAGGCTCACATTACTGAAAAAAATCAATGTATCTTCTGTGAAATGTCTTCTCTGCATGCTTTTTTAGTTTTAAACAATCCAAATGTATACAAAAATCAATATTTACGATCAAAGTATGGCTGCAAACATAGAAGTATAATTCCCCCCAAACAGGTGAATATGAACACAACCAAAGCTAAATTGAGGTAAACCAAAGTATCTGGAGGTCTTCTCCCGACATGTAGAAGTTCACCTCCTCCCTCACATGGGTAACAGAAAAAAAATCTGTATGGGATTGGAGAGAGTGCATCACACATACTAAAACGTGGAGACAATGCCTTCCCCTAGAAGTCCTTCCCGAGAATGCCACCCGCAGTCTCTGATTGGGTTTGGAAAAGAGAGTGAGAGGCATACCCATAGCCCACTCTTTGTTATGGTTATTTGACTGTCCTTATATATAAAGACCAGACAAGAGTCTGGGTCTTAAGCCATATTTGATCATTTAACTTCCAAGTTAGTCTCAATGAGTCACCCAGAGTTATTTATTGGCTTACTCCCGCCTTTCCCTAGAATTTTAAGGGAAAAACCTTGAATATGCAAAATTCATTAGCTTCTTTTCCTACTCAGTACTTCACAAAATATGTATCTGCACAGGTAATTATTTATAACTCCATCAACAGAAATAATAAGTAAACTGTTTTTAAAAAGTACAGAAGATGTTTGTATTTATTAACACTAAACCAAGCTCTGACCAAGAGGGATGAACCTGGTGTATTTGGTTACAAAAGTGTATCTCCAGTCTGTGTCCAACATCAGTCTATCGCTTCTAAAATAGAGAAAAGGCCGCGGCGGGGTGGGTGGGGTGATCAGAACTGCATTTTCAAACCCTTTTAACCACTTTTTTCCAGTTCAGTCATGGAGAAACCCAATTAGTTAGCGGTGGCCCTAATTATTCATGAGAATAAATGCATGGTTTGCCAACCTATACAGCTCAGTAAGAGTAAATGTTCCACTAAAAAGAATAAAACTTCCTAATATCAAGAAAGTGAAATCAGTTATTAACTGTTCAACTGTAAAGCACCTGAATTACGCAATTAAAAGTTGTTTTTTTGTGATCGCTGCAAAAACTGATAAGGAGCACAAAGAATTATTTTTATAGGCCAACATGAATTCTGTGCCTTAGAAAACACTAACTTATTTAATAATTTTGCCTCATAGTTTGGTTCATCCACTCAGATGTAATTAAGTAAAAAAAAAAAAAAGTTTTGTTGATTCTATCTTATGGGGGAAGAAAGAAATTAGTTTGAATTAATGTAAACTTAAATAATAACATAAATGGAATACAAAATTCTTAAATAATAAGGAAACACCAGATAAATTAAGTCATTTGTATATAAAATTAATATTCAGGATAAGCCAATGTATAAACCATAGTTGGGGTTGGTCCTGCTTTGAGCAGGGGGTTGGACTAGATGACCTCCTGAGGTCTCTTCCAACCTTACTCTTCTATGATTTATTTTCAAAGTAGGAGACATCAGATTCTCTTACCTATCTACATGTACCTCAGACGAGAACCATTAAAACACTATTATATTTAACATTTCAGTGAAATGATCTCTCACGTTAGATATAATTATCTTGTGATGACGGGGACATCTCTATTTCTTTCAGAGAAAAAAAAATGTTCCTAAAAAGAAAAGGATGAAGTACAGCAAGGCTGCACTAAAAGAAAATAAGGGAAATAAAGAAGGAAAGAAAAGGAAATGAGATTGAAAGACTGAAGAGAAAAATGATTACTTATTATTTGCATTGCAGTAGAATCCAGACAATCAGGGCTGTACCAATAAAGAACAAAGAGATGGCTCCCACCACAAAGAGTCTGAGACAGCGTCATATGGACATGAGGAGAACAAGGAAACAATGAGAGAATGTTGATCAGCATGGTAAGCAGCAGCTATTGCTACCTGACCAAAACAAAACAGATACACACACTTTTATATCCTCTGTTCAAGACTCTCATAGCACTTTCCAGAAATTTCTGAGATAAACCTCAGAACACCCAATATTAGAGGTTGGATAACTACTTCCCCTTTACAGATCAGAAACTGAAGCATAGAGTACAACAAGACCCTGGACTTGACTTGAGTCACAGCCATCTTGTGTATGGACTTAGCATAACCCGCAGTCATGTTGTATGCTCAGCCACCACAAATTGAAAACAAAAAACTACAGAGTCAGGAGAATTCAGGCTTGACTTAGGCAGACAGTAGAAAAGTATCAGCTGCAGCATTATGAATACAGCTAGATATATATTCACAAAGTCATAAGAATAGGGAGAGAATGGACAAGCTAACCTTGAATTTCTGTAGCTTCTTCCTGATAAAAAAAAAATATGAGGTTTTGCTGTTCTAAGTGTATCCCACTAATGAAGCACAAAAGATAAGTAGTCCTTGAGAAGTTATTATTAACTGTGAAAAATACAAAAACTAATGAGTAGGTGGTCTTAGGCATGTGAACCACTGTACAGTTAGTGGATTTTTTTGCATAGCTACAATTTTAATAAAATAACTGATTAAGGCATAGATAAAATAAATCCTCATTTTAACTATATAATAAGGGTCAGAGAACAAGCTCATTGGAACTTAACTCCAGGATACAGCTCAAGACCAAAGTTGCTAGGATTTTTTAACCCCTGCATGATTAGGTTGTGTAGAAGCTGGAGACCCGGACGAGATCAGATCCTGACTGGGAGACTCTGTCTGCTTTATTGGGAAATTTGAGCATTAGATGCTTGGCTTGTGTATTCTGTTGATTGTTAATTGGTAATAAATACATGTACATGTTTAAGAATATTTACTGTGTGACAAAGGCTCTTTCACTGGGAGAAGGTCCTGTTAGCCCTCAGAGGGCCACTGGGCCCAGGGATGGGTGTGGGAGCCCCAAATTGTGCAGGTAACATGGAGAGGACAAGCGACTTGGTCACATAGGAAGTGCAAGATGCTGAACACATGCCTAATTTTAAGCACATAAGTGGGGGGGGGGTGTTTGTTTTTTACATTTTTTTAATGTATGTTGATATGATTGAAGCTGAAGTAATTATTCTGGATATTTGTATTATGATGATTATTAGTATTATAACAGCATCTAAAGGTCAGGGCCTGATTGTGCTGGGCACTGCACAAACAGCTTTCCATTTCCCCAAACACCAGAAACATAAATTTGACCAGATCAATGAATGAAATATCCTGGTTGAGTTCTGTCTGGATACCAAATTTTTTCAGAAGTTAATGGACAATCCACGCTGAACTTCTCTTCTGATGGCCAGGTTGTTAACTGTAGGTGTTTCAGGTCCAGATGAAAGAGGCATCCCCCAGCTTTAAAAGGTCAGGTATTTTCTTCAGGTGCAATGTGAGATCCTTAGCTATCTAGTAAATCCAGCGGAGGAGTAGAATGCCTTCAGCTTTCCCCTTTTGTATCCTTTCGGTGAACTGTCTTGAAAGGCACCAGATTCTTCACTGTCCAGGACATTTTTAACATTGTAACAGAGAAGCTTTGACTTCTTGCTACTCCCTGATTTTGGAATGGATATAAACACTCATGCCTCAATCATAAGCCAACTTCTAATGGGAGGTAGGAGGAAACTTCCTCTATAAGTATCATAATAACCCACTACATGGTTTCTTTCTCACTATCACAGACAGGATACTGGAGATGATGGAGCACTCGTCCAATTCAATATGGCTTTTTAAAGACTGACATGTTTATGAGGGTTGAAATGAACTAAAGAATGTGTACTATAAGATTTTGGAAATTTGTGTCCATATATACTTGTATGTAAAGGTCTAGAGCGACCTTTTTTGAAGCGTGCTGTTTGTCCTTACCTGCCCAGAAAGAGGCATTTGGATGTGATCTCAGAATAATGCCTAATTTTGCATTACATCAAGTGCATGGTTCTATGTCCTCAGAAGGCATTTCAGCAGGTGCATTTTGAGAAACCCACTCAGGGGATGAAGCTGATACCTAACACTAGAAATTCAAGCCTTTGGATGACTCCTCGAGAAATGATTGATGTAACAAAGTTCTGAATCTCTACAATATTTACCACTGTGGTAAAATTATGGCCAGATCCATGTCTGTTTTGATCTCTGGATCAGCAATTCTCTGCACTGGGATCAAAAACTCCTCTTGATTTTGAAGAATTGGTAGCCATGAATCCTTTCCAGAAGCTGTTCATTTATGAACTGGTCTGTTTCTCTGGATGGAGTACTGACTGGAATGTTGTCTATGCATGGGAATAAGCATATAACATGCAACCTGTGTCTTGCTGTGACTACCACAAGCCATTCAAGATTCAGAGTGCAGAGGGTAAATCAGAAGGAAGACTCTTGCACAGGAGTTGTCAGCTCTTCTATACAAATGGTTTTTGTCTTTGTCAGAGTATTTTGTTGGGTTGGAGGAAAATTTATCTAGGTTTCTTTGGAAACTTGCTCCAGATTTTTCCCTCTGCGAGGATAATAGTCCCTTCTTTGGTACCCTTGGTTTCAGTAGCAACCAATGGGCTGCTCTGCTGGCTTCAACAGTAAGGGTTGAGGTGCCTCTGCAACGTCATCTTCTAATTTCTCTAATGTTTCCCCTGACAGTTCTTCATTTGGAAGAATAAGATATCCATTTAGGATGAGCGATGACCATTCACAGGTATTACATGACTTGCATGTAGCCACCAAGGTAGAAGCCATTGTTCATCACAAATCACATCAAGAATTTGACCAAGACAGAACCCAAGACAGCTCATTCCAAGCAAGAATCATATCCCTAGATGATGATCCACTTGCCTGCCGCCAAGTAAGCTTTCCTTACCAAATATATGAAAACCTTTTGATTTGAATGGCTATAGGCAAGGCTTTTAAATCGTTGTGTGTCATGCAGTGTGTCATGAATTCTATGGTCTATGGGGTCATTTGGAAGGAAGTCCCCTTCTGAAGGTGTAATTGTCTTTCACTGGTGGTCCTACAGCTGCACCAACCTTACGCTCCCAAAATGTATGAAATTTCTTTCATTTTTATATAAACATTTTGGTTTAACATTTAGTTTAATCGGACATCCTCATTTGGATATCATGTGCTCTGAAAGGAGGCATTAATAGGAAAATACCTATCTAATAATTCTTGAAAAGGATAGTACTGTATTAATATTAGTTTTCTTGCAAGCCACTGACATGCTGTCCTGTAAGAGTCCTGTAGTTTTTTGCTTTTGATGCATATCTGGTATTTCTTCCCATGCTGTTTGTAGGGGAGAGGCAGTACACGATACGTCCTGGCATGGCATTCATGTAACAGCTTGTTAGCTGTCCCCAGGAGCCTGAAACGCAGCCTGCCTGCTACCCCGGGCGGGTTAGCACCCAAGTAAGTACTGCAGGAGTAACCCAGTACCACTCAGGGTTTTACTGAATCCATCAGGATCAGTTTGAACATGGGAAGATATTTCTCACTTGCCACCCAGTAATCCCATGATGGTGCAGTTTTGTGCAGAGTGGAATCCACATGTGCCTCTGTTCTGGTCACAGACTGCTTGAAGTACTCCTGAGGCTTTCATGTGGAGCCTGAGGATGGGTGGAGAAAGAGAGAGACCTCCCCACCTTCCAGAGTCTGCGCCCCTTTCCGTGGCACATCAAGAAGCTATGGCTGATGGTCAAAATGCTCAATTCCCATTCTGATGCTGCCTGAATTCTGAGCCCCTTTCCCTTTCAGAGCCAGGGTCCTGGAAGGGTTCCACATGCAGTAGGCTGCAGTCTGAGGCAGGGATGCACAGGAGGAACTGGCTCTTCTGCATCCCTAGACATGCTGCTGGTGAGGGAGGGGCACAATCCATGATACAAAGCACTGAGAGAGACTGTGTAGGAGAAAAGCCCCAGCAAGCACTTCCTCAGGGGGAAAAGGACTTTCACTCCACTTGTTCATTAACAATAACAGTCTCTTCCTTACAAAGGATACTTGCTTTTGCCTCTTTGGGACTCAGTCTCTGGGATTTGCAGGACTTACTCCTGAATATCATGAGAATCCCCCAGTTCACAGCAGGAGGAATGGGAGCAGTGTAGGAGCACTGCTTCTTTCCCCAGGGAGCAGAAGACCAACTTCAGTATCTGGGGCGGGGGGCCTCTGGATTCTTCCAGGCTTTTTCCCCCTCCTGTCCAGCTCTGTTATGGAATTTACCTCCTGAGCTGGCTGGATAACTTCTTTCTCCTCCCCAGACTTTCTCCCATATACTCAGAAGCTCCTTATTGGGCTTTCCTGTGTTGGAGCATTGTTCATTGGAGCAGGGTGGGGACCTGACATGCCAGTCCAACTCTGACCCTGTGCCCTGGCACTGCAAGGGCTGGCCATATGGGAACAGGCAGCGTATTCTTCCCCCTTCACAGACCCTCACATAGAAAACATGGCTTAGATTTAATCCAGGTGTTTGTGGGACAGCCCTTCCATGCTCTAGTGTTGTCAGAAGGATCTGGCAGGGGGGCGCTGCAACAGCAGATCCAGGGGGTTGAAATCACCATACTGCTATTTACCCAATGTAGTGGAGGAGGAGGAGGAAGAGAAGTTGCAATTGCACAAAAACAAATAAAAATAAAGTTTAAAAAACAAATGGTCAGGAGAAATGAACTGCCACCTGGTCACACTGCCAGAGGCAGAAAGGCTGGTAGCCTGAGGTGAAGGGCAGAGCTTAGTCCTGAAGCCTCCTGCAACAACATTGAACTGCCTCCAAACTCCACAGATAAGGAGGTTTAGCCCATTAGGAATCAATGAGGTGAGAAGCTGTGCAACAGAAAGCAACTTATCCCAGCCAGACAGCTTCGTGTACTTTCACATCTTCAAAGCTGAATCAGAAGATGAAATGCACGGATCTCCATCTCATCACGGAGAAACTCAGAAAAAAAAATCCAAACACTTAATGGTACTGCATTATTCTTCTCCACAAACTTTCTCCATTACCGTCTTGCTTATGGCATCCCTTGTAATGCTAGATGTGACATAGGGAGCCATTCTAGCAGAGGAATGCAGAGATGCTCCAGCAACACCCCTTTCCTTCCAACTATGCCCCACTAAGCCAGTTGTTGCAAGGGAACTCGGGGACTCCTCAGAGAAGCTATGGTTACAGCCCTTTTTTCCCCACTTGCTTTGCACAAGGGCACAGAATGTAGAGGGGAATCTGGCCCAAGCTCTTTTTCAGTAAAATTCATCATCTACTACATTTAAAACGAAGGAATCAAAAGGTGAAGAGAGAGAGAATGTGTTTTACTATACCTGGCCAAATCCATGCAGCTATCAGTCAGACTGGTAGAAGAATTGAAGTATTCTCTGCCAGCAGCCAAAACCAGTTTGACGCTTTTCTCATAGCTGACTCTATATCGTGGTTTTCCTTTTGAGGCAACACTAACTGGTGGATCCACTGACCAAACACTGCAATGCATCATTTGCCCAGCTAGGTGTATATTTTCTAGATGGCTTGAACATAGAAGGCTTTCAGTAAATATCTGCAAAGTAAGATGGGTAAATTTGTTACAGTAGCTTCAACCAAAAAGTGTTTAGTTTTCTGTGGGACCAATCTGAACATAAAGGTTCCTTGTAATATGTTGGGAGAAAATGAATTTAAGATGTATCTGAAAAATTATTCCAGGATTAATATTTGCATAAATAATTTTTAAAGTATTTTAACCACAAAAGCAGAATTAAGACAATTATTTCTATCTTTCTCTTTTTGTTTTTTAATTGCATACACATTTAGTTCTGCTACCACATTAATTGTTAAACTTCAGAATAAAACCTTTAGTGAAACTCAACAAGATTAATTTAAAAAAATTCAAAAGATAACATTTTGCAATTTCAAAATATTTTACAACTCAGAATTGAGACACTAGAGACAGAATTTTTGAGGTGATTATTTTATTTGTTTTTATAGATGGGGCTTAAAAACAAGAAGAATAAATTTCTACAGCGTAATTAATATTTTTATTAATAGTGTTGTATATAGATAAAATTTAGATGACATTTGTGTAACAATATGCATGCACATTTATAAACAAAAAGCTCAAGCTTCAAAAAGGGCCACTTCTTCCTCCTAATAGATTAATTACGTTAGCTGCAAATTTGAAACTGAATAAACACATGGTTAGGATGGAAATTAAAAAAAAAAAAAATAGTTTGCTGCTAAGCAATACCACAAAGCCAAGTCTTGATATCATCAAGATTTATATAAGTGCTTAACTTTACACACTGTAAGCAGTCCCATTGAAGTCCACTTCAAGTGTGTAAAGCTAAGCACTTGCTGAAGTCTGATCTCCGTGCTTTTGCCCAGGTGCAGTTTTACTGACTCCTCCATCATCATCTGCTCCTGAAGAAACATAACTAGAGGTCTACTTAAATCGCAGCGAAATCACACATTTTTTGTGGGTTGGTCACAGCATAAATAGCAAATTTCACAGATGTGTTCATACAGTAAATATATAAGTATTGTACTGTACTACTACTGGGCTTGTAAGCCACCCTGGATAAGGGAGTCTGCTAAATCAGGGGTTCTCAGACTTTTTTTTGCTGGGACACCCTCTCAAAATATTGCAGGTTGTGACGACGAGGTCCACCCATACCAGGCCACCCTGACTTCTGCGCTGTTGCTGGCAGCAGCGCTGCCTTCAGAGATGGCCACCCGGCCAGCAGCAACCACTCTTCAGCCACCCAGTTCTGACGGCAGCACAGAAGTAAGGGTAGCAAAACTGCAGCCCCCACTACCACAGCCAGATTTCAAGAGGAGACAAGATTTCATAGTCCATGACATGTTTTTCACATCCATGAATTTGGTAGGGCTCTAAACATAACACATTTAGGTTCATAATGAACATTGGAATAATATTAGAATTCCCATTGGGTTTTATTTTTTAAATTTTAAATCAAGGCTAATCTTCAAAATACAAAAATCTGAGTGTTAATATATCAAGATATTTGCCACGAAACATTTAACTGTTTTAGCCTTAGGCCAAAAAGCTGTGATTACTTAAAATGTACTTAAAATGCATAAAAACCCTTTAAGAATAACTCAAATCAGTGAATCATAGTTTTTCCACAAAGTAAGAGACCAGTACAATCCTAATTAACAAGAACAAAACAAAATATTTGAACACTATTATTATAATTTTGCATCGATCAAAAGCTTTTAATTCCATGACAAACAAATTAAAATATTTCTGAGTTAGAAAGATTTTTTTTGCCCCAAAATTTAGTTAATTAAATTTAAAACAGTGCATCTGTAAGCAACATCTGTATTTCTAGAAACTCAGATACTATAGCTATGATCATCACAGAAAAAACTTTACATAAAATATAGTTTATTTTATTCTTTCAAATCCATATGTCAGGAGAGAGTGAGCTCTACTGGAAGCACACATAAGACTATATAGAGACCCAGAGGCACCTCACACCCATGACAAAAGGTTGCAACAGTCTTACATATGCCCTGCTCCTGTGCAAGTCAAACAACAGTGAGATAACCATATCCAAAGTTCTGTGTCTCATTCCTACACCTAAAACCTTTGAGTAGGGCATAGCACATATGCATATTCAAAATTGGTGTTAGTTTTTAAAAGCAACATGATGACATTAGGGATACCTGCAAAACAGGTGGCAAGAACAGAGCTACAAAACTAGTAGAACATTTCGATGTCCGAAACACATGCTAAAATATGTCCACGCACCTACACTACTCCACCAGTAGAAATGCTGTCACACACTCAACAAAACAAGCACTGTCAGATACAACTTTTTTATGTGGTTCTACAAGTCTTTTGAGTTGTCTCTCTATTCAGCTTATATTAAGACATCAAGCAGGAAGTTTCTTCTTCCCTCTCATAGCAAAAAGCACAATGAGATGTTCAACAAATAAATAAGAACTAATACTTTGGATTCCATGACACCTTCCATTCAAGAATCAAAAAAGAACCTTATATTTCAGAAATGATTACTTCAGTTTCACTTCATGAAATGTAGATGACATCTAATGGATAGGCATACCAGACACAAAAGGATTAAGTGATATGTCCAAGGTCAAATAGGAAATCTATGGCATTAACTTTCTTCCTTTTGTGGTCTAATGGTTTAGTGTTCTTAAAAGCACCAAACCATTAGAATGTGGCAGAGGTCTTACAATTCACCATGCAATATTTCTCAAGGGAAAGCCAAAATATAGGCAGAGAGTAGCTACCACAAGGCTGGCGATAAACCATTTTAATCTCCATAAAAATATCTGACTGGTAAACAATTCTTAGTATCTATGAACATAGCAATTTGTAGATAATGATCTAAGGCAAAAAGTATCTATATTTGTTGATTTATAAATAAGAGAATAGACCAAAAACCAGATTGTTGGATACGGGTCCCCTTCTGCAAAAGGATCCCCAGAGTTTTTGTTTCAATCAAATAACACAACACATTTCACAACAGAGTCCCAACACAAACGTCCCAACATTGATGCAGAAGCCCCCTTACAGGGCTATTCTTTTGCGAAAGCCATGCATGATTTTCAAACAAAAGATATTAATTTTACCAGATCTGAGTGCTAATGGAAGATACAAATACAGTAGAACCTCAGAGTTACAAACACTTGAGTTATGAACTGACCAATCAACCACACACCTCATTTGGATCAGAAGTACATAATCAGGCAGCAGCAGAGACCAAAAAAAAAAAAAAGCAAATACAGTACAGTACTGTGTTAAACGTAAACTACCAAAAAAAAAATTAAGGGAAAGCAGCCTTTTTCTTTTGCACAGTAAAGTTTCAAAGCTGTATTAAGTCAATGTTCAGTTATAAACTTTTGAAAGAACAACCATAATGTTTTGTTCAGAGTTACAAACAACCTCCATTCCCAAGGTATTCATAACTGAGGTTCTACTGTATGTTCTAGTTGCAACAAAATATGCATACTGTCAGTCAAATGAATAATCCAACTGTTTTAATTATCTAGTCCATTATTTCACGAAAACAGGAATATCTTCTAACATACAGAGTTTTTCTTGACATGGCTTAAAAACGTATAACTGTAGAAAAAAGTGGCATATTTCAATTTCTAGTTTAAGTCCCATACGCTTTTTTTCTTAATTCCTTCAAAACAGTTCAAATTTGCTTTCAGAACATCTCCCAAGAGCAAGAGAGACTGGCAGCTATATGCAATTAATTCTGTAAACTGTAATGAAAAAAAAACTTACAATAACATAAAACTTTCAAAAGATGTCAAAATGTCAAGATAAGTAAGCCTATGCATAGTGTAATCTAAATGCTGAACTGTAGTGTATTAAAGTAAATACGCAAATAAACAGCACATATCAAAATAAATTCAACTTCAGCATAATAACATATGCAGATTATTTTCTGTCGAAATTGGATTTCACGTTTCACTTTAAATCAAAGAGGAAAATATTTATACACAGTCCTGTAGGTACTGTGGGTGACATTAAAACGCTTGGCTGAACACAAAGTTCATGTTTAATTAAAATGTAACATTTAACGAAAATATAATTTATCTTTAAATTACTTTTATTAGTAATCACTTGCCTAAACTTCTATTTATTAAGATATCTATGAATAAAAAACTATAGATCTTATAACTCTTATGTTCCTCAAGTAACTTTAGTCTTTTGATTTAAATAAAAATAACCTCATGCTGAGGGACTGACAGGAGACTACATGGACTGCTGATGAAATGTATCCAAGGAATTCCCTAACAGAAACTTTAACTACATTAGTTTCAATGGTAGAGTTCACAGATAGCCAATGGGTAATATTTCAGTACAGCATGTGAAGATTTACTCATGTCAATCCCGGTAACACAAATGAGAACAGCAGTACAAACTGAGACGATTTATTCTGATATAGGTTTGTAGAATAAAAATAGAGGAGTGGGTAGAAATCACCTCATAGCAACTGTCAGGCTCTAAGCATGTGTAGACGTTCTGCTGCATATCCAACATATCCTGCAGTAACCCTTTCCAGTGCATCTCATTGACTGGTGGCTGCCTAAATAAATAGAAAAAAAAATCAATATTTATTGTCCCCCTTAATGGGATGTTAGCTGAAGAAAGAACAAAGGGAGATGATGCTAGAATTCATCATGTGACCCGACATACCACAATTTTGTTTTTTTTAAGTAAGCATTCCCAAAATCCTCCGGTGATGAGCTATTTGTTGAGCTATTTCTAAACAGCACCCAAAAAAGTTGGGTAATCATAACTCTGAGACATCAACTCTGCAGTAAATTTAATGTATGCTACCAAAAAGCCTGACATACATTACCTGCAACCCATGGAGAAGGCATTATTATTTTTATTTAAATTTTATTTTAATTTGGTGAGAAGATTTAGAAGGCAGGATTCTACTAAGCTGTCTATTGGTTCACTATCTGCCCGACTGCTTTTTGATTGTGAATTAACACTGATGTTAGCATTTTCTCTATATTCTTGATATTAAATTATTTAACTGAGCACCTGACCCTAATAGGTAAGGTAGTAAGACATGGACGTCCAAGAGCCAAGGTACTTTTCTTCTACGGCACCTTCTTACTTTAGGAGGAACACTGATTTGACCTTTCCAAACTATTTAAAAACTCTTAAGAGGGCTTTCAGCATGCACCAGCTATACACTACCAATAAGGGCTGATAGAGCTTTTCTTAGCAAGAGAAGGACTAATTACAACACAAAAAAATGCTGCTTTTAATCAAGGCTTCGGCAATCTGATTTCTCTGTTCTCAATGAAGGATGTACAATAACTCAGCTACAGTAAGATAGAATATGAAAAATAAGCGTTTTTTTCCAAATTTAAAAAAAAAAATCACTAAAGAAGAAACAGCAGATTCAATTATTGCTAAATACCTGAATTAAAATTACTGAATAAAAAAGCTCATAAGAAAACCATGTGAAGCCAAAAAAAATTCTGAAAGATGCTATTTCATAAATTCTGCACCTTCTGTAAAACAGAATTAGTTTTAAAGGATTTTATTTCCAGGACATTAGTTTTATTGTTCATTTTTAAAGTATATACACGACTGGAAGTATTTTCTCTGCCAATATGCCTTTAAGCTTGCTTAACTGAACAAAACACAACCATACTGAAATCAGTCTGCAACAATTCTAGGAAGAGGTAGTATTTTTAATAACAACAAAAAGCAGTGAAGCGCTTATAGTCAATGTTCAATTTCACGTTAACAAGTTTGTTTTATGAATATTGTGTTAAAGCTGAGAGAAAAAAGTACCATCATATTGGTATATAAAGGTGAAAATGAGTACTTGTGGCACCTTAGAGACTAACCAATTTATTTGAGCATAAGCTTTCGTGAGCTACAGCTCACTTCATCGGATGCATACTCCGATGGTGAAAATGCACATTCTCTGAACATGGATATTCTAAGCTGACCAACAGTGCCAATACTCACTTGCGTCCTGTGTGCCTGGTCAGCCTAATCATAAGCTTCTCTGCTTGCTCTGGGATGTTCTGCGTATCTTTTACAAATGACACAGGTTTCTGAAGTCCATGCTTCTCCAAAATTTCTGATACACTATAAATATACAGTATAAATCATTTAGCATCTTGTCATTTTGTCCTGGATTAGATCATCATTATTTGTATCACAATATTGCCTAAAGCAGTGTTTCTCAACCTTTTTGATACCTGGATCCAGGGTTTGCTGCCTTCCTAAACTGTCAGGGAGCTCTCAGGGACTGGCACGAGTCCATGGACCGGTCGTTGAGAAACAACGACCTAGAGGCTTCAAACAAGATGAGAGTTCTATTGTGCAAAGCACTGCACAGACACATACAGCGAGAGTCTCTCTCCCAAAGATTTTACAACCTCAACAGACAAGTCAGACAGAAGGTGGGAGGAAGGAAATATTAGTAGGGACCTTGCAGATGAGGAGCTGAACTGAGATTGAGAGAGTACGCAACTTTGCCAAAGTCATAAATAAAGTCTATGGCAGAGCCAGAAATTGAACTCACATCTCCCAAATCCCAAACTAGTGCCATCACCACATGAGTATTGTCCCTCCTTCAAACAAAGAATACTTTCAGTAAATATACCACACTGGCAGCTAACAGCAATATTTTCAGCAAGTTCTTGAATTTTATACAACCTACAAGCATTATAAACTTTGATTATCAGAGCATACAAACTTTTGCTAAGCTACAGGGAGCTGACATTACAACAATATCATTGGAAACCGAAAAAACCCTGCTCATTACTTCCCTTCTTAGACTAACCTCTTCAAGTCATTTTTGTTATGCTTCTCTTCCTATAAATACTCAAGACATTTGAAACTTGGCTTAGAGGAGAGGTCCTCAATCTGTGGGGTGCGCCCCCTAGAACATTCGGGGTGGGCACCGCTGGGGCCCAGGCCAGCCCCCATGGAGGACAGAAAGGGTTTGCCACTCGGCTCCATACTGGCCCAGGGCTCCGCTTCCGGGTGTGGCTACTGATCCCATGCCCAGGGATCCCTCTCACAGCCAAGGCTCCACTCTTGCCCCGTTATGGCCCCAGCCTCAGCCCCCTTACCCCTGTCCGTGTCCCCCTGCCTCCCCAAGAGCTGTGGCCCCGCTCCTGGCCCCAGTTCCAAGAGGTGGGGGCAGCGCAGACAGAGCTAATGGGGAGTGCTAGGTGAAAAGTTTGGGGACCACTGGCTTAGAGGCTCAGATTTGGCCTAAACCCTTTTGTCCACATTATAGATACTCTGACTGCCGTTCCACAGATAGAGGAGCGGTTCAGCACTCCATTCTCATCCTTTGCAATACTAACTTTGATATTTGATTTGGGGCAGTAGGAATATGTTTTTCAGGAAGAAAGTTACAACCCAAATATTGTAGAAGAACTCAACATTCAGAACGTATTTTCCCTCTAGATTTGTAGTGAAGGGTTTGGATATGACCTATAATCCTATGCCATGGTAACCTGTACATTCTTGTACTAGTCCTCCAATAAAACATAATGAACTGTTGATATGGTAAATGGTTTTTACCTGAGAATTTGTTCCAGTTCATCTACCTTGTCATGAAGAGTTTTAGTTAAGTCTGTTTCTGGGCTGTGAAGGTTTTAAAAATAAAAAAAAAACACTGCTGAATGCATGATCCAGTTATTGCTGGTATAACACATTATCGACATGGAAATAAACACCAAAAAGTTGAATATTCTTTCTGGAACGTTTCAAAACCCAGAGGATGCTGCAGCTTTCAAAGGAAGGATTAAAACTGTTGGCTTCTGGTAGAAGGAAGGCCAAGAACTTGTGGGTAGGGTAATACTAGACAACATTGAACTCACCCCTCGAAATACAGGTTCACCTCTTACCTGACACCCTCCCCTTGAACTCCCTCCCGTCCATCCACCTCCACTTTTCCAAGTGTGACCTTCCCAAGTGTGGAGATTGGGAGATTGGCAATGGACCCAGAAGAATAGCAGGTAGCCTAGGGCTTCTCCTGTTAATCTTTCATCCATTTTCTCCAGAAATGTTGTTTGTCACAGAGCAGTTTCTCTGTAGGAGGGCCTGTCTCGTGCTGGCATGAATGCTTATGAGCATCAATGTTGTATATAGCCGTGTTATTAGAGAGACAAGGTGGGCGAGGTAGTATCTTTTATCGGACCAACTTCTGTTGGTGAAAAAGACAAGCTTTCGAGCTTACACAGAGCTCTTCTTCAGGTCTGGGAAATGTACTCCGAGATTTTGTCTACACTATAATTAGACACCCATAGCTGGCCTGTGCCAGCTGACTTGAGCTTGCATGGCTGCAGCTGAGGGTCTATTTAATTGCAGTGTAGACATCTGGGCTTGGGCTGCAGCTCAAGCTCAGGGACCCTCCCACCTCTGCTTGACACAAAGGCCTGGGGAGTGGGCATGGCCTGGATGGCCTGATTTTGACCTTTCGATTTAGATAATTTGTTAAACAATTTTTTTTTTTTAACATATATGAAGTATAGATTCAAACAGTTCAATTAATAAAGATATTACACCAATTACATTACATACTCTAGCTTTTAATTTATTTTAATTATTTCCCCAGGAAAAACGAATGTCATCTCAGGAAATATTTTAGAAAATTCAGAACTATATTTATTGTGTTCTAAAACAGCTGTAGATGACCACATATATATGCTCACCCATATCCTCTTTGTGGAAGGCATTCCAAAATATCATAACAAAAGGAGAGCTGGTCATCTCGTTCACAACTATAGATACATTCCAGTGCCATACTCATCAGTTGGTCCTGATCAGGAATTATTTTTTGCTGACACTATCAAAAACAGAATATATTTTGCTGTATGTTGGAACATTTTTCCATTTACAGTCAGTTTTTCCATATTCCAGTGTTATTGTCAATACAATCTTAACTAGTGCAAGTACAACTATAAAACAAATTTAGTGATTTCTTTTTAATTAGAGGCTCTCTGGATCTTTAATAATTCTCTGTGAAATATCTTTTGTAATTACAGAAAATGCAACAAAAGCTAATCTGTATCCTCTGTGTACTTAACCTGTCTGAAAGAGGAAGATACTTGCAACTGAATCCTATTTAATTTTGAAAAAGCAAATATTTTAAAAGGGGCAAATTATTAAAAAATATGTTAGATGCTTGAAACCATTACTTACACACAAAAGAATTTACTTCATTTGCACATTAACAGCATCAATACACACTCAAATGCTGCAGTTATTGAGTACAGCCCATCCACCATAGAACCCACTACTGCATGCATCAGGAAAATGAGGTGCTTCTAATAATTATGTTGATTTATGATTCAGGAATCTCAAACTGTATCTGAAACTGGATCGATACACTGCAATAATTCATACAGCTGCAAATACAATAGCTGAAGTGCAGCCTTATATTGCCAGAGTATTTTATATTTTAGTGAAGAACCCTTTAAAAGTTTCCATGCTTGTAGAAAGACCAGTTATTCATGGTTGCAAAAGCACTCCCCTCCCCCAGTAACAACGTCTGGTGTTATTTTTCTCTGTATCGGGGCCACGATTTGTGGGTACCTTCAATGTAGATCAACTGCCAGTGTTTTTACCATCATGTCAACTTGCACTGCTCAGATCATTAACAGTGGATGCCAATCTACACACGATCTCACACTACTTGTAAATGCAGGATGTGATATGGAGAAGAGAAATACAAGCATAGGCGCCAACTTCTCCTGGCGCCGGTGGATGCTCAAACCCTCCCGGCCCCATCCCGACTCCACCCCTGCCCCGCCCCCATTCCAACCCCTTCCCCAAAGTCCCCGCCCCAACTCCACCCCCTCCCTGCCCCTATTGGACTCCTACCCCAAATCCCCACTCCAGCCCTGCCTCTTCCCCTGAGCGCGCCGCATTACCGCTTCTCCCTCCCTACCTCCTAGCTGTTTCATGGCAGCATGTGCTGGGAGGAGAAGCAGGGACGTGGCGCGCTCAGGGGAGGCGGAGGTGAGCTGAGCTGTGGAGTGGGGATGGGGAGCTTGGCTGCCGGTGGGTGCTCCAACCCTGGAGCACCCATGGAGTCGGCGCCTATGAATACAAGGTGTATTATGGGAAAAATAAGTTTTTGCAATAGTGTGTTGTTCAGTAAGGATGTAATTATTTACAAACTATCAGTGGTACAGCTCCATTTTTTGGTAGAGCAGTAGTGGGAGAATTTGAGAAAGTTTTCAGCACAGTCAACACCCAAAAAAAAGGTTTATAAGACATGCAGTTCTTTTACTTCCCGTTACCCATTGATTCCATGGACCTATCTATATAGGACAACTTATGTGGGTATTTAAGTCCTTCTACTTGACTCTGAGGAAGGAGAGAGATAGTGGGGAAATGTTACTCAGAAAGTGATGGCTCATAAGCCTATCACAGTGGATGACTATGTAGTAGTGAGAAATTCTTGATATCATTTTACTGGAATAGTCATAACTTGGCAGAAGTGACAATTGTACTGAATGTGCTTCCATCACAATAGATAAAATATTAAGCATTGAGGGTTAATTTTTTTAAAAATACTCGGTGTCAGCCTAATCCTGCTCCTATTGAAGTCAATGGTAAAACTACCACTGACTTCCATAGGAGTAGAGTCAGTCAACACTGAAAAGGTTTTCAAAGTCCCCTATCCCTTAGTTCCTTCCTTTCTCATGTACCATCACCAATAACAAAAGTTCCTGCAGGCCAAATTCTGCCCTCACTTGAATTGTGCAAACCCAATAGCTCTAGTGAGGCTGCGTGGAAGTAAGCAAGTGGAAATGAGTAAACACTTCCATTGATGATGTACAAGGGGGAACATCATCTAGCTCTCTCACTTCTAACTCTGCCGAGCAGACACTGACAAGTGGTAAAAAATTAGTTGTATCTTAAACAATAAGATATGCCTGAAGAGACACAAGGAGCAGACCTCCTGAGTAAGAAGTCATCATTTTTAGCAACACTTTTCCAGAGTAGAATCACACTTCAAAAGTAGGTAATTAGATAAATCATCAGTTGGGGAGAGAGGGCCAAAACTTGTATTTATTAGGCCAGCATATGAAATACAATTTCACTTGCAATTTTGATTTGCTCCTAAATGCACAGTTAATTCATCTGCAGAACTTTTCTCTAAATATCATTTTTGTGAGATGTAAGAAGTGACTGTTGACGCCCTCTTTTGAGTAAAGAGGTTATTGCTGTGCAAATGAAACACCAATCATATAACAGTTAAGAATTGGGACATGAACTTGGCTGCAGTTTCATCTTTTGAAATATTACATTGTAAACTATAAATTGAATCACCAGAGTACCAAGTTTTTGGATCAGATTTAAAGTAACTCAAATATTAATCTCATTCATATGGGACTACATCCATCAGAAGCAATTTAAAATCTGTATCTGAATGTGAAAATTAGCTGTATTGACGTTTTGTATCATAGCAATTATATTAATTTGCTATTTCTTCCATCTTCTATATCATTAATGAAGATGTCACATATCACTGTTTCAAGAAACAATACTGGTGGCTTCCAACTCGAACTTAACACACTGCTATCTTTCACTGGCTCTTGCTTTCCATTTTTAGCCAAAGGTCAATCCACAGTCAAGGCAACGTCAATCCAAGGCACTGTCAATGTTCCAATTAAGGTTTCATGAAATACAGTATTTAGTATTTTAGTAGAATCCAAATCTATTACTGTCGGGAAAAAGCTATCAGGCATGTTTATCTAACAAGATTTATAAAACCTTGCTGTTTATTATGCATAGTTTTGTTGCCCTGTAGATATTTAGTGATTTCTTCACTCTAAATATTTCTTTCATTAGTTTACTTTGAATCAGGTCCTGATTAAGGCAACGTGGGCCCTGAGGCACATTGGACTCCTTTGGTTTTACCCCCTGTGGACTTATGCCCCAACATTCATTTCAAGTAGGGGCAGCAGGGGGTCTTCTCCCCTTCCAGAAGAAGCAGGGAGAGTCCATCTCTATTTTCAGAAGCAGTAGAGGTGTCCTTCTCTACCCTACGAGGAGAGGTAGGGGGGTAGAACTTACCTTGGCAGCCAGAGTGTGCCTATGCAGGAAGCGGGTGTGTTGGTGTGGTTATTGACTGTGCACTTAAAACACAGGACAGGAAGCTCAGGATTTAAGCTGGACCTTTCTGCTATGTAGGTTTTAGAACTCTAAATAAATAATTACACAAATAAATGAACTTTATATGAACTGACGAGGGCTGTGGGTGAATGTAAATTTAAAATATCTAACTACACACATTTTGATCTTGCTACTGGGAAAAGGTAGTTTAAATAATGGATGCAAAGATGAATAGAAAGGGATACAGTTTATTTTATTAAAGTTCTCTTGTGGTCCTTCTACTTTCTTATGAGAATAGTAGCAACTTACTGAAATATGAATTTCAGCATTTTTATCTACAGTGATCAACATCACTGCTTTTTTCCCCTCATTAATGAGGCCAATAAATAATTCTTACCAGCACTTTTAGCGGCAAAAAAATGAAAGCTGGTAAAATTCTTCAGGGAAAGGCACCAGACAGAAGTACTCAGAAAATATTTTAAGAGGCTTCAAACAAACAGAATATTTAGCCATGTTCAGAAAATGAAGTTCAATGCTTTACCAAAAAAATGACATTCAGAAGAATCCCTACTAATTTCTACTCTACTGGGTATTTCTGCTAGTGATTAATGATTAACATATCTTTTGATATCCTGATTAAGATCTATGGTTTAACCATGCATTAGAAATTCTGTTTTAACCTTGTTTAGGGAACATTATTTTCATATCCGCGTGACAAATGTTCATTAAAAAGGAAAAAAAGGACAGGCTCAACCTCCAGAACTGATCAGGAAACAAACAAACCTTACCTCTGAATCCAGTTCTGCAAAATAAATTATAGTTTTCAAATAAGGCAATAAATAAAACAACTATGAATCTGTACTTACATCTGGTTTTGAATTTTGAAAGATCTTCAGAGGGAATTTCAGGTCTTCCTTTGCTAAGCTAACTAAATACTCCCTAAAAAGTGTGTTTGCAAGACCAGGGGACTGATTTTCACAGCGATGTAGAAATGGGACCATCCACTGATAAACGTTCTTCACATATCTTTCATCAGAAGACTAGAAAGTGTAAGAAGTTAAACAAAACAAATGAAAACAGAATGATAAAACCTGGTTCCTTTTTTATTTTTAAATGAAAAAATGTAAAAACCATTATATTATGTGTAACAGTAATAAACTGCCCTCGTCATGCATGATCAGCACCGTTTGCACCCTGAGCTTGCAACAAGACTCCTACCACTTTAACTACAGAATTAATTAAATTAACTGGCAGGAGAAGACTGTCATCCAAGATGGGAGGGATGGGCTATTGAGTCTAAGGGAGTCTTACAGAAAAGCCCAGCTTTCCCATTCGTCAGCCCCCTTGACTACAGCTGACATGGTCACTACCAGGCATTCCTAGTGCAATGTCCCATGCCACTGCTGCTTTGGTGGTGGCATGAGCCCAGCCTTACCATATTCATATTAAGTTATTTTGGCAGGCTACCAAAAGTTCCCCAAGGAATGCAAGCAAGAGAAAATAAATACACCGGACCCTCGCTAGAACGCGGGGTTCGGGATCCATGCGCGGTACGTTAAGGCGGGGATCGCGTTATAGCGGGGGCCACTGTAACATGGATCCCAATTTAAATATTTAAATTTGGGATCCATCACTGCGACAGCGCTATATGAGAATCCGCACTATACCAATGCGTGCTTCAGCGAGGGTCCGCTGTAGTGATTTTCAATAGTGTATGTCTCAGCAAAACTTGAACAGAATTTCACGGGACAAAGAAAAGGCACTTCTCTCACCCAAGGACATTCCCCCTGCTGAATTTCAAAGGCCTGCTGTACACACTGGAGGTGTTTCAAAAGAAAAAAGAAAATCACAAGAATCTTTTTGTAATGGCAAATGTTAGGAAAACTACGTATTGGAGTCACTATCAGTTTCCTCCTACAATACAAATTGTATAAAAAAGATGGATATTGCACAAGAAAAAGAGGACTGAAGAACCAGAGAAGATTTCAGATGAGTTTATCTCACAGAAATGAGCTGGGGTTTTTCTGCTAATGCTTATAAACATCAAAAACCATCTTTAAAAAAAGTGCTCTTATAACTTGTGCAGTAGCAACAGTGATACTTATGGCATTTCCATCTTATTCCCGTTTTCAGTAAATCATGGCTTCCACAGCCTGAAATTATTCAGGCTTAGTCTCTGCTGAAAAGTTGGGGTAAGAGGGGGGTTGTTTTCATTTTATTTTTAAAATGAGCAAAACTGGTTCTGCTGTTTTCCAAAAATACCATTTCCATACTATTAAAAAAAGAAACAAATCTAGTGCCAATGCTGTTTGGGATATGGATGGATAATAAATGGAAATGTGATAGGGAAACACCTCTGGCTGAAGAGCATTGTTACGTTACACATGCAAGGAGTCTATATAAGCATGGACATTATTTAGGCTCAATCTACCTAATGCATTTTCAAAAATACGTACGTTCACCATTAACAGTCTTAGTTTTTCGCTATCTTTCATCTCCAGCAGATCTTTCAAGGTTAGGGTTAGATCACATCCAGTCTCATAAATCAGCATCTCCAGAGTAACCAGGTTATCACAAAGCACCTGAAGACCAGGAATGTTCCTCTCCATGCCAAGTCGAACCAGGGACAGAGCACAGTCCACCTGAAAATAAGAAAAAAAAATATGTTGTTACCTGATTGTTTCTTTTTGGTAATCAATATCTGAACTAATTCTGACTGGTCTCTCAAATATTGTTGTTCCAATAATTTTTTCCAGGTAGGAGTAGTCACTAAAGATCCAGATGAGGGGTTAAAAACAATGCTGTCATCTTTGTCTGTGGCTGTTTGAAATCTCTTATGTGTTCCTGAAGGGTTTGGAAGTGAGAGTTCCCTGTCCTTTCTCACACATACTTACAAAGGACTTGATTAGTCTCAGCAATCCAGGGTTTGAGCCAGAGCAGTGTGATGGTCACTGATTTAGATGTCATTGCTCTTACTAGCAAGTTCAGAGACTACAGGAATCACACTTAAAAGGTATAACTAGGGACATTTTCTTTAAAATAGAGAAAAAATATTCCCTGTTTAATTGGTCTGTATTTTTTAGGTCACTGCATCAAGACACTGCTGCCTGGACAAAGCATGTGGTTGCTAAAGAAGCTTTCACAGCTACTGCTAATGCTTCAGAATCCTTGTGGTGGGTACCTTGTATCTTCCAGTCCCATAATCTTTCGAAAGACAACACTCCAAGGGAACTACCATGTCCTGGGGTAGGGATGCCTCAACTGCATCCATATTAGATATTTGAGCTAGGGAAGTGTTGGGGGTCATTAATCTTACAGAAATAAAAAAGCTGTTTATTTAGCTTCTTGGATTTTAGTCAGCCAGCTCTGGCATGGACCTTACAAAATCTTAAAACTATGTGTGCAGTAATACAGCAGCTTATGATTAACCTTTTGGTGGTATATACTTCCCTTTCCTTTTCTATAGGCTTTATGACCTAAAATGTGATTACTGCCCTGCACTTCCTATCAAAGTGCAAAATACATTTCCAAAATGTCAGGTTCTGTTTCCTCCACCCCCCCCCGAGATGTAACTCGGGCAATTTTCCCTCCTTATCGAATTTAGGAGATGGATGACAGCTGGAATGATTTTTAGCTTCTCTGTTTTTCCTTAGATTTCACCCTCACCTTATCCCCAACACAAACCTTTTAAAGGGAGCCATTGACCCATCTGTGTAAGGGTCTGCTCTGCCTTTGAAGAGTTAGGATAGGAGAGGCTAGCCTTTAATCCACACCTGAGAAAAGGTGGGGGGGGGGTAGGGATCAATCATAAAAGTGATGCCCACTAAACTGAAGTGACTCCTCCCGCAAGGCAGAAAGAATACCAGTTGTTTCCCCAAGTTGACGACAACCCATTTAAACACATTAAAAGAAACACTCACACTCTTCCTAGATCTTGCCCTTTTGCACTGACCCCAGAGAAATCCTTGAATAGGGAGTGATTTGATTTGCAGCTGACAGTTGTCTGCTTTGACAAGTATCTGCATAGCATAGCAGTGCTCTTGCAGTGCCCCATAGCAGTGGGAGGCTCAATCCAGCCTGAGAGAATGAATCCCTTTCAGTCAGTCTTTGTTCAGTAGGCTGTGAGCAGGCTACACAGTCTGCAGAAGCTGGGAGAGAAGCTTCATAAAGGAGCACCTTTTTGCCTTAATAGGATTCACATTTCCTGGCTTTGCTATTGTTTGAGACAGCACGTATATTGTTGGTCAGTCTTTTGGGGGTTAGGCAGGGGAAGGAGTGGGGGAGCAGGCAGGGAAATGAAATGGAAGAACTACAGGATTCCCAAACAAGCTACAAATCAAATTATTACCATAATTTCCCCCCCGCCCCCGTCTTGCAGAAGCCATCTCCTGCTGAATGGACAGAGTTCCAAGGCAGCAAGACTTCAGCTGCCTGACATGGATAAGCAAAATGAGGACAACCCAGCACTTGCAACTAGTGGAAAGATTATGACATAGAAACAAAATATTTGCGCCTCATCTCTGCTAACTAGCTTACTCCTCACAAGCACAGCAGCTAGGAAACATCTTAGATAAGAGTGGTGAAAAGGCCAATAAAAAGGTACAGTCAAATAACTTTTGAATACTGAAAGGAGGTGTTTGGAAATGAGGGTGTGAGATTAAAAGATACGGGAGATTTATTAGTACAAATACTCTACATATGATATCAAAATGTGATGGATATACAGCCAGATGAAATGTTACTAAAAGGCAGATGACTGCAAGTAAATGGGTTAAAGTAAACAAGTTGAGTACAGAAAAAAATCAGACAAAAACTTGACAAACAGTAATAATATTGTATTTTGTTTTTAATAGTACACCCACATATTTTCTGAACATTCATTCTAATCTGTCTTTTCTAGTACCATCTGTGAATCTGTCACCTTTGCAAATACTTACTGAACTAAAAATAAACTTCCAAAAATCGATTAAATTACTGACACGTTAAATGAAACTGTGCTCCAGTGTAACACACAGAGCTGTATATCATATGAAAACCTCACTGGATACAACCAACCACCATAACATTTTTCGAGGCCAATGTAAATGATTTCCAAAGGCATTTCTGGGCACTAAAAAAAAAATATTCCCTATATCTTTTTTAAAATGCAAGGGGAGATGAATCTTTTTATTAGTTAAGGATTTTAATTCAGTAGGCAACTAGAAACGTTATCTTTTACTGTTATTTTAGTCATTAAAAGAAAGGGTCTACAATGAGGGTATCTGAAAAGATTAAGCATTTTATGAAGCATCTATGAAACTGGGAGGATCAATTAACACAGGAATATAAAGAAATAAGAGCTCAGGTTGATCTGGAAAAGGAAGTACCTAAAATTATTAATTAATAGACACAGGAGTATTTTAAACATCTCTATGTTGTTAAACCATAAGCGAACTGCAATTATCTGTGACATTCCACAGAGGATTCTCAAAACTACAATCAGGGAAAGAGCATGTCATAACATTAATAGTAACACCTTCCATTATCATGGCACCATTCATCCAAGGATCTCAAAGTGCTTTACACATTTTAAAGATGTGGGGAAACTAGGGTACAGACAGGTTGTATGACTTGCCCAAATTCACACAGCAAGCTGGCCTGACATCACAGCTGAGTTCCCTGCTTAAGCCACTCACTATTCAACACTTCTTCCTTTAGATAACATGAGCATAAAATATGTAGCAGAAGGGAAAATGCTCTTCAGGGCTGGAAAAGTTTTGCTATTTCCTAGAGCCCAGGAACGGATAGGCTGAAGGAAATTTACGAGATTCCTCCATTCACCCCCATGAATCAATCACAACTCACCTGAGTAAACCTTAAACAGGTTTGAATTCAGGAAACACACTCTAAATTGAATCTCTAAATTGAGAGAGTAATTTGGGGCCATCTAAAATTATTATTTGGCAGCAAAATAGTTTTCTTTCCCTATACGTGTACATATGAAAAATAAAAATCTGTGAATCCATACTTAATTCCATGGCAAGTGCCCTAATGACCTCAATAGGCCAGCATTTTACATCAGTGTCTGCTATCACTACCAATACGCAGTTCAGATGGTTTGATATCGCCTACTTTTGACACAGCTTAATTAGCTTCGAGAAGCAATAAAATGCTTGCATCTGTGCCAACAATTACTATTTCTGGGCTGCTGTTCTTACCTGCATAGCATAGTTTTCAATCTCCTGTGCCCTATTCCAATACCAGTCAGAAACCAGGTCTATCGAAAGCTTAGTAGTTCTGTACTTTAATAACTCAGGTAGTGCTCCATAGAAGAATTCATCTTCATCTTGAAGAACTGGTTCAAATATCATTCTGAGAAGAGCAGACAAAAAGTTACAAAGGTATATACAGATGGACTAAGACTGAGGGCTTGTCTACACTTACCGGGTGATGGACAGGTGGGGATCAATGCATCAGCGGTCGATTTAGTGGGTCTAGTGAAGACCCACTAAATCGACCACAGATAGCTCTCCCGTCGACTCCTGTACTCCACCAGAACAAGAAGAGCTTTTCCATCAACATCGCATAATGTAAGTAGATATAAGCTACGTTGATTTGAGTTACACTATTAACGTAATTCAAATTGCATAGCTTAGATTGAATTTCCCCTGTAGCATAGACAAGACCTGACACCAAGGCCTGACACCAACAGCTAATGTGTTCATGCAAAGCTCTGAACAGGACTAAACAGTAGTAGTAATAAGCATTTGTACTAAACTGAGAAGTAAAGAGTAAGAACTTTCAAACAGAGCAAATACATTGATTAAAAAGCCATTTTTTAAATAATCACTACTCCCTATAAAGATGCTGTATGACAAAACCAAGAGACATTACTCAGGAAGAATCCCCCCACTCTCCACAAAAACAAAACAATGATGCTGACACAATTTGCACACATCAGAAAGTTCAGCTTCCCATAGCAGTCTCCTGTATATCTGCATAATAAGGTTTTTGGTTTTCATTATATGATGATCACATAGAATAAAATGTAGCAATACAAAATGCCACACTTGTTCACCCAGCCTTAAGGAAATGGTGCAATTTAAACAAGTCAAAAACACTGTAAAACAATTTGGGAGACCTGTCTGTGTACAACTTACGATTTCAAACAGAATTCATATCAAACTATAAACTCCATTTTGCTCACTGAGCATCATTTTGAACCTGCAGCCTCCATATTCAGCTGGAACACCCAGGAGAAATTCTTGCACCCAGCAGACAGCTAACAACAGAGGGTAATTAAACCTTGATGACTGTCCATATAAATGGAAGTATCCTTGGACAAAGAGCTGGCTACCAATTTTTCAAGTCTGGACTCCAACTGGCTAACCACCAAGCAAGAGACTGATCACTTTACAGGAGTTTTGAATCCAACCAGGGGTTCCCCGACAGGGGACTTGAAAGCTATAGAACAAACGTTCTCTAGCAGCCATTTTAGAGAGGAAGAAGAGACCAGAATCAGAATGCAAATCCTCAGAATGCTCAAGAGTAGTGAGGCAAGTGACACAGGAAATTTTGTAAAGGTTTCCTTATTTCGCATGGATCAGTATATCTCTTGGGCTGTCTAAAGTGAAGAGTGATTGCTTTAGAAATCCTTTTACAAAGTCTATTTTCTTCAACTACCACGTGTCCCTGAAGGGGTTAATTATAAACCAGGGTGCCCACTACGGTGGAACTCTGAGAAAGGCATGCTAAAGATAGAGATATCGTGGGTGGGAGCTAACACTGGTCCTGAGGCAGGTAGGCCACAGGGTCCCACTTCCAAAAGGGATACCAGATAGAGAATCAGCACTCAGTAAGTGATCTAGAGAGGCCAGAGCCAAAGATTGACTGAAGCCTATCCAGACACTGGCCCAGTGTGTGGCTCCAAACATAACAGCCTGGTGAGGTTCCAGCAAGGGAAGCTCATCTGAGGCTGTTACACATACCATTAAAAATCAATGTGCACAAAGATGAAGAGCTAATATTGTTATGAGTCCCTGAACTCATAGTTTCTCTACTTTTATGTAATTAAAATGTCAGGTTTAACACCGCATTAACATAGTGTTGTTTTTAATATATTTTTGTTACATGAGCTTTTAATTTTCTACCAACTTAGGCATAAATAGTAAAGACAAATATTTTAGTCATTAATTTCATCAACCTTGGCAACCTCTCAGAGTGTTCTTTTTAACGCACGCGCGCACACACACACACACACACACACACACACACACACACACACACACACACTCTATACTTACTTGCACTGTGGGTTTTCACACCAGTCCTCTTCCCGATGCTTCTGCTCATTCCAGGGAAGAATCATCAACACATCCTGCCTACAACTATTACAAAACACAATGGAAATTTTATACAAACATTTTGAAAAAATATGGATTGGCAAAAACATTCTGTTAACTGAATAGATAGTACAGCAAAGTATTTGGATTCAGTCTATATTATGGGCTACCATTCAACTGGCAGGATCAACTGCTAACAGGTATCTATTGCATAAACTGGGCATAGAGAGGCATGAGAATAATTTTGCACACCTAACTTGGAAAGTCTGTATGCTACTTACAGGATATTTGAGAGCTATTTCATGGACAATAGATATTGCTCATGTTATTTTTGACAATTTAATATCTTAGAATTTTCTAATTTGTAAAAAAAAAATAGCAAAATTATAGGTCTGGGCCTCCTTTGCTTTCACACTAAGGATATTTAACAAGAACATTTATATCACAGAAGCTTGAAATGAATAGTAAAGAGTGAGACAGGATCTTTAGCTTAAAAAAAGAACAGGAATCTTTACAGACCTGTAAACAAATCCTTGTACTGAACACAGATAAAATATACCCTGCTGTATTGATTTTCTCCATTAAGTTAGACATGGGTTTCTGCCTACAAACATCCATAGTGAATATTTCCTAAATGCTGTAGTGAGAATCATCTGAAAATGGAATTTGAATTTCCTGTATATAATATAGATTAAGAAAAACAAAAGTTATGACTAAAAACAATTAGTTATGTTTTTTATCCTTCATCTTCCTAGTATTTGTTAAGTGTTTAAACACCACAAAAAGCTGGAAAATTTTGTTTAGCCATTCTGAACAGAAACCAAAGCACAAGAGATGAGAAAACTGTGCACACAGGCATGGTTTTAAATTTTCAACAAATTAGAGCAATAAAGCGTACAATGCCTTACTCATTTTAACATGATCCTGATAATTCAATACCATAACACTGATGCAAGCCTTACAGGCACGACCTCTTTATTGCAAATTAAAGGCTAATATAAATTTCTCATCCCTTCAAGGACAGCAACAGTAGCAATGGATATTTATGACTCCTTTCCTCAGTAGCTTAAAAAGCAAAATGATATGTTCTGATGCACAAATCAATTCTAAAAGCATAATGCAAATAAACTGATGAAAAGTGACCTGAAAATTTAATTAACTATCACATTTAGCAATAAGTACTACATGTGTTATCTAAGTGGAACACCCTCACTCACTTTCACCACCCAGGCACATGTCTCCAAAATGGCCACATGTCCCTCCTTCCCCACTGTGATGCTTCCAACACTGTTGGTGGCACCAAGGACAATCATAACTATCCAAAATTAGACCCTTCATTGGAAAAATCAGCAACAAAGTGTCAAGGAAGGATCTGCAGGTCATAAAGGTCAAGAGGAAGAAAATATAGGTGGAAGCACCAGCTCTAATGATTAGAGCACAGAAAGTGGAGTCAAGACCTATGTTCTATGCCAGTCTGCGCAACTTTAGGTAAGTCTCAACTTCCCTATTTTTCCATTTCCCCCACCTTTAAAATGAGCATCACCTTCCACCTAGTTTAAAACATCAAATCCTGAGAAGTACTATGTATTTTTAAAAAAACACAGTAGTCTCCATGGTGATGCCAAACAAGGCTGCTCCTTCTCCTTCACTTTAGTGCTCAAACTTCTAGCCTAGCTGACTGACAGAAATGTGTCTCCTCCTTCACTGGTGGAGGGATAAGGCTAGCCATAATAGCTGGTGCTGGTTAGTATAGGAGAAAGGAACTATAACAAAAAGTGGGAAAACATTTTGTTTCAGAACTCAGCCAGGAAGCTGTAGTATAGGTTGAATAAGAACATAAAAACTGCCACACTGGGTCAGACTAAAGGTCCATCTAGACTAGTATCCTGTCTTCCGACAGTGGCCTCAAAGGTAATCATCAGAACAGAACAGGTAATCATCAAGCGATCCATCCCGTCACCCACTCCCAGCTTCTGGCACATTAACAATTACACAGTGTTTTAACTCGATGTCTCCAAGAATCCTAATGTTAAACAAACTTCTCATTTTTACTGTTATAACTTGTGTTATGGTTTAAAGGTAAAAGCCTTTTCAAATAGGAGTTTAATATCATCCTTGACCACATCAACTCAAAAAAATGTTAGCAGTTAGAATCTTGTTTCTATTCATCAATTTGAAAAACTTGTATTCTTCATCACAGGCCAAGATAAGTTGTTAATAGAGCTGAACTTCTTAAAATCGTATTTCTTAATGAAACTGAACAGAGCATGTTAAGCAGACACTGAGCAGCAGACACTGAGCATGTTAAGCAGACATTCAACATGAGATAATGTTGCACACACCATGAACATTAGTTCCAGTGCAGAGAAATTTATATTCAGGAGAGAGCATTTCTTTCTCTTGTGACAAATAATGGATATGCTACCAGAAGCCTTTCACCATCATTTTTTGAGTGGGCAGGCATAACTTATGCTTTTTTGTGTAACTGTCAATTTAAACACCCAACAAACAGACAACCTAGATTAAGTAACAAGACTGGAGCAGATTGCTCTTACTACAGTCCCAAGTTTGAAACTTAACTACATTCTAATCGTCCACCTTCAGTTGCTTCAGAAATTTTCCACATATGGTCTCAGCACAAGTGGTAACTTTCAGGAAAGTTTGTTTAGCTGTCTGAGCTATGAACGGAAGAAGGGTGACAGATATACTCATTTTTTCCCCTGTGTAATTGAAATATCACTGAATCCTCAAAAGTGGCTTGCTATGATGATCTCGTATTAAATTAAATTGTTTGCCATTTTAATAGGTTAGGATAATTTAAAATTGGTAATTAAAAGCCAGCAGGGATGGGTCTTTGTAACATGGTGACTTCAGTTCTGAATAGTTCTGAACACTCTGTGCTTACAGAGTGGGGAGGAACTGAGACACATTCTGGAAGTAGAACAGCTCAGAAATGGTATTTTAGTCCATTAAATAAATGAAAGGATATAAAAATACTGCTCTTAACATAGCATTAAGATTGAGGGATCTAACAATCTAAAGTCAGCATTATCAAATTTTAATAAAAACAGTCCATCGAAGTTGACAAATATTGGTGTAAAATATATTTGCCATGAAACATGGCTAACAAAGCAAACAATTTTTGGAATTTTCTGTCTTGAGTGTGTGGTATCTCAGCTTGAACGTTTCATTAGCATTAGTGGTTTGCAGGAAATAGCTCAAAACTTGCAAAATTTCTTCTTAAGTAACCTAATGTCAATCATATTATTGCGTCTGTATGAATGATGTGCCTCCTTTTTCCAAGTACTTTCAATACAGATTAGCTTCCAACATACACTGGAAAAAGACGTTAAAATTCTCTTATATTTTAACAAGGACATGCAAGCACCCACCCAGTCTAAGCCCTGGTCTACACTGGGGCGGGGAGCAATCTAAGTTATGCAACTTCAGCTACGTGAATAACGTAGCTGAAGTCGACGTACTTAGATCTACTCACTGCGGTGTCTTCACTACGGTGAGTCGACTGCTGCCGCTCCCCGTCGACTCTGTCTGACTCTCGCAGCGGTGGAGTACAGGAGTCGATGGCAGAATGCTCGGGGGTCAATTTATGGCATCTAGACTAGACGGGATAAATCAATCCCCACTGGATCGATCGCTGCCCGCCGATCTAGCAGGTAGCGTAGACATACTCTAAGACACTGAATTACTGTACTCCACATTTCCTTTCAGAAGGCTGATACCATCACATCCAAGACCCATATCTTTCCTCTCTTATAAACCACATGGCTTCTCCAACTGAAAATTATAATAAATATTTCCTTCCCCTCCATTTAAAAATTAGAGTGTGTTTGATTTGTTCTTGCTGCACCAAGAAATTCATACTGACAGTGCTCCAAGAAAGGAAAAAATCATGCTGTCTAAATTAAGTAGGACAATTTAAAGTGCTGACAAGAGGAACAGGTATTCGGGGCATTTTAAAGCAGAGCATGCTCCGTTAAATACTGAACAATTGCATCATGTACAGGAAGTTTCTTCTTTCATTCATTCATTTTTCCCCCTTAGGTATATGTCAAGTTTTTTTTAAAAACTAATGTGCCATGCAAAGCAACACTTTCTGATTTTTAGGCACTTGAAAAGAAATGTGCAGATAGGGAGTCCATGTGGAATAGCTTGTCCAACATCACACTATGGCCTGTAATTTCAACTGTAATAAGAACAGTTCAGGGGATCACTGACAGAAACTGTATTTCTCTCTGCTCAGATTTGCCAGGCTTTTCTTTCCTTGGTTGAGAACCAGTGTTGTTGTTGTTTTTCCTTCCTTAATTCTATGAAGAATAGAAAAGCAGCATTGCCTCCAAGAAGAACTTTAGCATATGATGCAGAAATGACAGCTGCAATTGTTCATACTTACAAGCTGACATTTAAATAATATTATGAGCCTGGTTAAAAACAGATAAAAGCCCTTTTTCATATTAACTCATTGCATCTCTGTATTGAACACTATGGCCTACCAAAAAAAAAAAAAAAAAAAAAAAAACACTTCATTCTTGCTAAAGAAACACCACCCTAGTGCCATTTGGAGTGGCCAAAGTCCCAAAGGGCCACCTTCCCCCATCCCTCTTTTTCCTTTCCCACAGCAGACAATAAAGAGACCTCTTTAAAGCATGTTTGTGAATAAACTATAAAATGAGTACCAAAAATCTTGCAATTTCTGTTTTGACTGACTTGTTTTGCAATTCTGAACACACACATTTCCTAGAGAGATGAGTGCAAAACAAGTCTAAGGGGGTGGGGGGATTTCCAAAATTGCTTATGGGATCTAGGTGTCCAACACCCACTGAAATGAAGTCAAAGGAAGTTGGGCAACAAAAAGTTCCACCACACAAAAAATAGAAATAGAAGAGGTGCTATCCACAAAAATATCAAGCCTGGGTTATGTAAGTAAATATGGAATTTCAGCCTCAGCCTAGAATTTTCTTGCAAGGAGCACTTTAAGAATCTCTCACTCACACACAAAAATATGTATGTTTACAGACAGAAAGAAACCCTTTCCCTTCATTCAATCACCTCACCAGCTCTCTAGCCTTCACCTGCACACCAAAAAAGGATAAACATTAATGTGATTATCTATGTCCTCTCTCCCAATTCTGGAGAACCCAGACTTTTTACTCTCTGCATTATCAGAGCTTTTCAAAATGACCCAAATGGAGCACCACAAGATCGTGTCAAGTTTTAACTGGTGTAGTTGTAATGACCATGGGACAAATGCAGTAGAAACTCTGTACATGTCTCTATAATCAGTTTTTTTCAAATGTTTTATTATGTTCTTACTAATGAGTTGGATGTTAACAGAGGAATACATGATATTGAAATGGTCCTCTCTCACCAATTCACCTTTATTATACAGACTTTTCTCTATAGGCCTGAACCAACGTCCACTAAAGTTAATGAAGGTACTCCCACTGACTTCAGTGTGCACTGAATCAGGCCATATATGAATAACACATACGTATGGGCCTTTCTCACATATTTTGTGTGCTTTACCCTGGCTTAGACTACATAGTATCAAACACCCTGGATAAAACCACATAGAAGACACACACATTCACAAGGCCTCATTAAGTTTTGACCTCCCCCGCTCCCATGATGTCTCAATGGCGACCACTCCTTCACACAGCAATATGCTGTTGGTAAAGAGCAGGATCTGCTGACAGGAACTTGGCTCACACACTAGGGTAGCCCACATACTAGGGTCAGCCAGCGAGTGGTTCTATGACACTTGCGAGGGAGCTGACAACTCAGCACTAACATGTGTGATAGTTATTCCCTTCGGGGTGGATAAAAATCAAGGATTTAAAAAAAAAAATCTGATTTTTTTTATTTAAATCAGATTGTTTTGATAAAATGCTTTTTGAAGGAAAAAACACTTATCTAAAGATAGTTTTAATTAAGATACCTTATAGCTCAAAGATATCTCATCATGGAATAGGGATAAAAATTCTAATTCTATAGCATGAAAATATATTCATGTAATGTTTAAGGAAAGTTTTGTAAATGAGTTCCAATAGTTCATGGATTAGGGACTCAATCTTATGGGGTTCCACAGGCTTCTCTATAGATTATTTAGGTTAATCTTTCTGTCTACCCAAAGGGACTCAGTGCTCAGTCTAGAAGATACCATCAGAGATGTTCGGTTTTTCAGTTCTCAAACTATGGATTTGTGTCTCCAGAGGTAACATGCTTGTTAACAGCAAAAATGGTTTAAAATAAATAAATAAATATATAGAGGTGAGAAATAACAGACTGCAACTCTATTGTCCCTCTGCAAATTTGTGTACACAGAGTCAATCTAAAAGTGCAAAGTTTCAAAAAGTTCAATGAATAGAAGATTGCTGAGGATGGAATAGATCTGAACAAGGAGAAGTAGTCTGGAGATAAATGTGAGAAGGGAGGGGCATATGCTTTTTTATTAAAATATTATGTTTGTTGTTGAAGAAAAAAATCAAGAATACTTAACGTTGTTGTTTTAGTAAAATAAAACAATTTAAATGTCTGTCTGCTGATGTTCTCCTCCTAATACAGCATGGCAAGAAAATCCTCCAAATATTAATGATTAACCTATTGAATTGGAGATAGTTCACCTCCCAATGACTTCATAAATATCTGCTTCAATTACCTTTGGTAAATGAAATAACCAAACAATTATTCATTTTCTGATATAGCTGTAAAACTAATCTGAAAAGTTTTCAAAATAAATCACGGTTTAAAAATGTGTAGTGTGTACCTTCTACAAATGAAACCAATATCTATCTCTGAGTTGTGAAGAGTATGTATTAAGGTTATAACAACCAACAAGAATGCACTTTTATGTAGAAAACCATGAATAAATCAAGTCTTCCCGACTAGTGATTTAAGTCATGATTTAAATCAAATCCACCCTGATTCCCTTTAATATTTATACAATAAAAATCAACTGACATCCAGCTAGTATTAAATCAGAAAAGGAAAATGGTTGACATTTTCTTATAATAGGCACAAATGTAATCAACATATGGCTGTCCCTAAGAATTTAGACAGTGGTCAAAAATGAAAAAAAAAAAAGCCAGTATATTTTATTACTGCTATGTTGTCCTCATCATGGTATTTATCAGTACCTAGTCAATTTCAGAAACGTGCAGAGTTAGGGCAGGTTCCCATAAAAATCCAATATAGGAGCCAGATGCAAGACTATACGCCAAACACTTATGCACACACAGTACATTACATTCAATCTCTGAGAATCTGTTTTAAGCTTCCATTTTAACTGTATTTAAAATCTGTTTTACGGACTTTAAATTTCTTCCCCTATACAAAATGGTTAACACTGAAAAGCAGAGTTCTGTCCACATTTCATCAGTTTCTGGGTCAACCTTCAATCCCTCTGCACAAGTACAGCAGCCCTCATCCAAACAGGCCATTTTAGTTTTCTTCACAGACAACCAACCGCAATTAGCAATTGCAACATCCAGCTATTGTAATATATGGCACAATTCTAACAAACATCAAAACATCTATAAGAACATATTTCAGCCCTAAAAGGTCTGCTGTGGGAAAGAGGTGATACTGATTTTGGCATCAGACAGCTTATTAAAATAACTTATTTTATAGTCCAGAGTACTGAATACAATTTACTTTGCTCTATATGCTGCCAGCTGGAGCTCCCCATGAATTTCCTTACGGTTTAACGATGGCTCATCTAATAAACCCTCTTTCAGTTTAATCAAAATGCTAAGGCATAGATTTAAAGTAACAGAAAAGACCTGTCAAAGTGATGTGATATCCTTCCAGACATGGAACAGAATCAGCATGATAGCTCAAAAGAGCGAACCTATGGGTAATGCAGTGGTAATACATTAGCATGGCATTAAACTTCAGAAGATGTAAAAGGAGCACTCATCCCACAGATTGGTCATTATTTTTACTTTCATCACTTCCAAGGGCCGTAATTTTTGATCTATTTCTTTCAATGGACAGAAAACATGAAACTATTGCTTAACCAGTCAGACGTAATCTGATTATTAGATATATAACAAAGTATAAATGTCAATCAAAAACCCCCAGTACAAAGCTTTGAGTTCCCATAACAATACCTCCATCTATAATGATGCCAAAAACAAGAAAAGCCTGCTTTCTTTCAGCAACTAGCTCTCTAATCTCTCAGGATAGTTTCAGAGTAACAGCCGTGTTAGTCTGTATTTCCAAAAAGAAAAGGAGTACTTGTGGCACCTTAGAGACTAACCAATTTATTTGAGCATAAGCTTTCGTGAGCTATAGCTTATGCTCAAATAAATTGGTTAGTCTCTAAGGTGCCACAAGTACTCCTTTTCTCTTTTCAAGATAGTTTGACATATCAGAACACCTATAATCTGCAAACATTGCACATAGATGAACTATGTAATACATGTTCTCTTTCCCATCGCCTTTGTCTTCTCTCCTCCATCCCCTCCCACTGCTCACTGCACCCACGTGCTGCCTCTTCTTTAACTTAGTTTGTAAGGTCTTTGGGAAAGGAACTTTGTTTGCACAGCACCCAGGACTAATGGGGTCCCGTCAAGATTGTGGCCTGTGGGTGCTTTCATAGTAAAAATAGGTCATTAATAACATCATTTACCATAGTTTCTGAACAGTGATGTGGCCCATTTCCCAAATAAGTAACCTGTATTATTACACTATGTCAAGGAGATATTAGTCCAGAAACCATTTGTGCTACTTTTTGATTCACAGCAACTCCCATGCAGTTGCACAGCATGCGCCATTTTATTTTTGTGTGCCCTTAAAAGCAGCTCAGAGTAATCCTACTGAGCCACTTCAGAACATTTTCTGTATCTGGTTTTTATCATAGGAGTTTATGACTGAGAGCTGGAAAAACGAGGGACAGCACAACTAACTGTCTCAATATGTACATATCTGTTAGTAGTGGGAAATTCATTCATTATGACATCCTGTACTTCAGTTCTGTATGTGTGACCTTTCTGATACAGTGAAGGTTAATCTTATCCAGACAACAGTGGGATAGTTTCCATTTTTACTTTACCTTTCTATTTTAACATTTATTTCAGGGATGAATCTATTGTTTACTGTTATCCCTAGCTGTACCATGTATAATTCAGAAAACAAGTTTCTCAGAAAAGGACCTGTCTTATGTGTAAAACACCATGCCCACAGATTGTACCATACAAACAAATAAGATGCAAAAATAACACGTGAATGAAGTACAATTAGCTGTTCCAAAACACAGATATAGAGTGCAGAATTCTGAATTTAGAACATGTAAGGATTTCATTGTTATGAACACTAGCACACTTCTCAAAAAGCTCAAGGAGGTCATTTTATTAAATAGCTCCAACACATTTTAGAAAAATAATGCTCTTTAAAAAATTTCTCCAAGATTTTTATAAAGGAAAATCAATTATATAGACAGTAGTTTACCCAGATACCAAAGACCTAAACAAAGTCTTCCATCTCCTCCTGCCAAATGAACTTAGCAGTCAAGATTGGCAGAGATCAGGAAAGTTCTGCTTGCAAAAGAATCATGCACACATCAATACTCTTCTTTGGCCATCATCAATTCCCAGGAGCAACCAGACACTAATAGTCCCAATGGAATAGTGCCAGGTTGACTCACATAGGAAAAATCTTAAGTGTGGTACTGTATACTCAATACCTACAATGAAATCGACAGATTAAAATCATACAAATGCTAAGCATTACCTATTACACACTGACATTTGTTTGCAACACTTCATATATTCTTCTTGCCAATTAAACTGCTTCTTCCAAAGAGCAAAAACACGCTATTTGATTTTTTTTTTTCCCCTTGGTACGTTACTGAAGCTCCTACTTCCTTCAATACACTCCGAATTCAATCAGAGTCCAATCAATTGACAGACTAGGAAGGCACTCAACTCCTGATCTTTTTCTTCTAAAGGGTTTCACTTTTCTCAGTATAGCCCTTTTCACTCTTTTGTTTACCGTAGTTCAACTGGTCTTATAATTCTCTGCTTTGACAAAAGACTACCTGTTTTATTGTAAGTTCCATACCCTACTTATTGCAGGTATTCAAGCTGTGGGTTTATTTTTCTCATGGACATGTTTTCTAAAAGGTAAGGTATTAGTCAGTTTTAAGGACAGAGTTCAATTCTTTCTTTTTGCCCCTGGTGACTTTATACTCTACGCTTTTTTCCTGTAAGTACTGTGTACAATGTGTGTGTGTCTATATGACTCTCAAATGTCAGGTTGAGTTTGTAGAGCTGACAGTTTAGGAAATACCTTCTCCCTGTAAACTCTGCACATCTGATCCGGAAACACTGTGACACAAAGAACATGGAACTTCACAATGTCATTTTTACATATTCACTGTATTTTTTTTTTTTTAATCGGAGTCTCTCTTACCATCTGAAACACTGTTTTGCTCCAAAGCTATTTGTATCTGGAAGGTTTGCTGTACTAAGTATTGGTTCTGACTATCCAATATAATGAACGCAGATTAAAAAGGCAAGGTATTGATATGCTAGAGATGAGAAAGCTATTTGTGGAAGATGTTGGATGGACAAAATATGGTACAGTTCTCACAAAGTCTTCCATCCATGTACTATCAAAAAGCCACTAATGTGAGAATTCTGACTCTCATCTTATTTGCATTTAATTTGGAAAAAACTCCAGTTTGTATTCTATACTGAGGACATAATATAAAAACTTGCAATGGGAGTACTTAGAGAGTCATTTGTTCTGCTGCAATCACATACATTTAACGCATATCCATGTTTTACATTTGAAAATGTCGGAAAGTTATCAAATCTGAAATATAGTATTACCTCTCTGTTTTCCTACTGTTTCGTCACATACTTTTCTTTGAATACTAATTAATTATAAATATCATAGACTAGATAAAACAATTTACTGACCTTATAATATTAAGTCAGGCATTCTTTTTCATCTTTATTACAGGGGTTACAAAACTATATTATTCCATGTCTGCTTTTATGATCAAATCCTAAAATACTGAGCACCTGTAACTGCCATAGAAGGAAATGAAAAGACAGGATGCAATGTTAGTGCCACTTGCAGGTTCTCAGGATTAGGCCCTAAAACACAGCTTCATTATGCGTGAGGTCCTCTTCACCCAAAGAAGAGGACATAATAAGAAAAGAATGGTCTTTTTGAAATTCATGGTGTATATTTATCATATTTGTATATATTGTTTGTGCTTTATTTTTAATTCGGGAAAAAGCTCCCCTCAGCCAGCTTTGCAGTAGTTATAATGGGCCACCTGGTTTTCTTTAAGAGTGACAGACACAGCCAAGGCACTTTGGGTGACTGTAACTACATCCATTCTAAACTTTCAACTTATCTGATAAACTGACAGAAAAAAAAAGGGGGGGGGCACGTTGCCCGAGAGACGATAAGAAAGTAGCGTGTTCAATACTCACAATTTTCTAGAGAGGGAGACCAAGACAGAGAGGAGGCAATACATTCAAGTGCCTTACTATCCTAAAGCACAGCCAGTGCCACTTCTTTAAACCACCCTACTCAAAAGGAAACATTATGGAATGATTAACCCAAATGAAAATAATCAACATTTAAAATAATAGCATCTCAGCTGCTTGCAGCTTTCAGTGTAACTGCTGCTTCAGAATTTCTGCTGTGGAAACTAAAGACAGACCCTTTGAAAATGACTCTTCTCTTGCAGAAAGTTTTACAGCTTATGTTTAAGGTTAAGATTTTGTCACGGTTATTTTTAGTAAAAGTCACAGGCAGGTCGCAGGCAATAAACAAGAATTCACGGCCGCCTAAGCCCCCACCACCCAAGGCTGACAGCCTGAGCCCCGCCCACCAGGGCTGGCAGTCCGAGCCCTGAAGTCACAGAGATCACCAAAAAAAAAAAAAAAAAAAAAAAAATCACAAAATTGGTGACCTCCAGGACAAACTGGTGGCCTTACTTATGCTTAACAATCTGTTCCACCTTGTCTTTAGCTGTGATACTTTGAATACCTTTTCCAGACCTGAAGAAGAGCTCTGTATAGCTCAAAAATTTGTCTCTTTAGTGGACGAACAGAAGTCGATCCAACAACAGATAATACCTCACCACTTGTCTCACTAAGTCAGATGTGGCATTTAAGAAGAAAGGCATTTTTTAATTGTAGGATTCAAGCACTGAGGATTTTAAAGCTTCAATATAACTCTAAACAAGAAAAATAGAAAGGTCTTTTCATCCCAAGATAGGGATATGCGTTCCATCTGTAGCCCTGCCACAGTTAGGGAATCCCATTGCAGCAAAGCCATCTAGTATGATCTGCACTTTTCCCAGAGTCACTACCTTTGATAGCATCTTGGGACCGGACCACCAGGGCAGCCAGTACACAAACCGCAAGGGGTACTTTTCAATGGTGCTGCAAGCACTGGTGGATCACAAGCGACGTTTCACCAACATCAACGTGGGATGGCCGGGAAAGGTTCAGGACGCTCACATCTTCAGGAACTCTGGTCTGTTTAAATGGCTGCAGGAAGGGATTTACTTCCCAGACCAAAAAATAACTGTTGGGGATGTTGAAATGCCTATCCTTGGGGACCCAGCCTACCCCTTAATGCCCTGGCTCATGAAGCTGAACACAGGCACCCTGGACAGTAGTAAGGAGCTGTTCAACTATATGCTGACCAAGTGCAGAATGGTGGTAGAGCGTGCATTTGGACATTTTATGATGAGATTACTGGTTCTGTGGATGAAGGGAAAGCAGTGGATGTATTGTTTCTTGACTTTAGCAAAGCTTTTGACACGGTCTCCCACAGTATTCTTGTCAGCAAGTTAAGGAAGTATGGGCTGGATGAATGCACTATAAGGTGGGTAGAAAGCTGGCTAGATTGTCGGGCTCAACGGGTAGTGATCAATGGCTCCATGTCTAGTTGGCAGCCGGTGTCAAGTGGAGTGCCACAGGGGTCGGTCCTGGGGCCGGTTTTGTTCAATATCTTCATAAATGATCTGGAGGATGGTGTGGATTGCACTCTCAGCAAATTTGCGGATGATACTAAACTGGGAGGAGTGGTAGATACGCTGGAGGGGAGGGATAGGATACAGAAGGACCTAGACAAATTGGAGGATTGGGCCAAAAGAAATCTGATGAGGTTCAATAAGGATAAGTGCAGGGTCCTGCACTTAGGATGGAAGAATCCAATGCACCGCTACAGACTAGGGACCGAATGGCTAGGCAGCAGTTCTGCGGAAAAGGACCTAGGGGTGACAGTGGACAAGAAGCTGGATATGAGTCAGCAGTGTGCCCTTGTTGCCAAGAAGGCCAATGGCATTTTGGGATGTGTAAGTAGGGGCATAGCCAGCAGATCGAGGGACGTGATCGTTCCCCTCTATTCGACACTGGTGAGGCCTCATCTGGAGTACTGTGTCCAGTTTTGGGCCCCACACTACAAGAAGGATGTGGATAAATTGGAGAGAGTCCAGCGAAGGGCAACAAAAATGATTAGGGGTCTAGAGCACATGACTTATGAGGAGAGGCTGAGGGAGCTGGGATTGTTTAGTCTGCAGAAGAGAAGAATGAGGGGGGATTTGATAGCTGCTTTCAACTACCTGAAAGGGGGTACCAAAGAGGATGGCTCTAGACTGTTCTCAATGGTAGCAGATGACAGAACGAGGAGTAATGGTCTCAAGTTGCAATGGGGGAGGTTTAGATTGGATATTAGGAAAAACTTTTTCACTAAGAGGGTGGTGAAGCACTGGAATGCATTACCTAGGGAGGTGGTAGAATCTCCTTCCTTAGCGGTTTTTAAGGTCAGGCTTGACAAAGCCCTGGCTGGGATGATTTAACTGGGAATTGGTCCTGCTTCGAGCAGGGGGTTGGACTAGATGACCTTCTGGGGTCCCTTCCAACCCTGATATTCTATGATTTAAAGGGTCGCTGGCACAGTTTACTGACTCGCTCAGACCTCAGCGAAACCAATATTCCCATTGTTATTACTGCTTGCTGTGCGTTCCACAATATCTGAGAGAGTAAGGGGGAGACGTTTATGGCGGGGTGAGAGGTTGAGGCAAATCATCTGGCCGCTGAATACGCGCAGCCACACACCAGGGCAGTTAGAAGAGCACAGCTGGAAGCGCTGCGCATCAGAGAAGCTTTGAAAACCAGTTTCATGACTGGCCAGGGTACTGTGTGACACTTCTGTTTGTTTCTCCTTGATGAAAACCCGCTCCCTTGGTTGCCTCTAAATTCCCTGTAAGCCACCCTCCCTCCCCACTTCCATCACAGCTTGCTTGCAAAGGAAATAAAGTCACTATCATTTAAAAAACATGTATTCTTTATTAATTGATTATAAAAATAGGGAGATAACTCACAAGGTAGCCCAGTTGGGGTGTGGGAGGAGCGTAGGAGGGAAGGAAAAGGCCACTTTAAAACTCGTTGAATGACAGCCTTCTGTTGCTTGGGCTGTCCGCTGGGGTGGAGTGGTTGGGTGCCCGGAGCCTCCTCCCCGACGTTCTTGGGCGTCTGGGTGAGGAGGCTATGGAACTTGGGGAGGATGGAGGGCGATTAAACAGGGGCTGCAGCGGCAGTCTGTAAACCTGCTGCCGTTCATGAACCTCCACCAGATGCCGGAGCATGTCCATTTGATCCCGCAGTAGCCCTAGCGTTGCATCATGCCTCCTCTGATCTTCCTGCCGCCACCTCTCCTCACGTTCATCAGCCACTTTCCTGTACTCTGCTATTGTGTCCCTCCACACATCCTGCTGAGCTGTTAGTGCCGGACGACTGCATGAGCTCAGAGAACATTTAATCGCGCGTACGTTTTTTTTCGCCGCCTTATCCGAGATAGCCTTTGGGACGGAGGAGGGAGGCTTGAAACATTTGCAGCTGCTGGAGGAAAAAAAGGGAGTGAAGTATTTAAAAAGATACATTTTACAGAACAATGGCTATACTCTTTCACGGTGAACAACACTATTCACATTACATAGCACATGTGATTTTGGTACAAGGTTGCATTTTGCATCTTATATTGAGTGCCTGCGGCTTTGGTGTTAGAGATCACACACGCAGTGCCGGGCAACAGAATTCGGCTTGCAGGCGGCCAGGGTAAGCCATAGTGTTTCGGCTTCTGCAACCTTCATAACAGCAGCGCCCTCCTCTCCCACACCAAGCAAAGCACGTTGCATTGGCCATTTAGTGCTGCAGTTTTTCTGTTAACTTGCAGCAGCAGAAACCAAACTAACCCCCTCCAATCCAATTCTCTGGGATGATTGCTTTACCCCTCACCCCACCGCGTGGCTGACATCAGGGAAGATTCCTGCTAGCCAAATGTGAACAGGTCAGCACCAATGGCTGACTGCGGGGAGGATTTCTTTTCAGCCACACGCAAACAGCCCAGTAGGAACGGGCACCCCTGAATGTTCCCTTAATTAAATTCCCCGATTTCAACCAGGTTACCATGAACGATATCACTCTCCTGAGGACAGCAAAGAGAGATAAAGAACGGATGTTGCTTGAATGCCAGCAAACACCAGGACCATACGCTGCCAAGCTTTGTCATGCAATGATACCAGATTACTTGCTACTAGCATGGCATGGTAAAGTGTCCTACCATGGAGGACGGAATAAGGCTGCTCTCCCCAGAAACCTTCTGAAAAGGCTTTTAGAGTACCTCCAGGAGAACTTCATGGAGATGTCCCTGGATTTCCCCTCCATCCCCAGACACGTTAACAGACTTTTCCAGTAGCTGTACTAGCCAAGAATGCATCCGAAGTCCTCAGGGCTACTTAATCATTAAAAAACGCTTGCTTTTATAACATGTATTATATTTTAAAGGGTACACTCACCAGAGATCCCTTCTCCGGCTTGGTTGGGTTGGGAAGGTATTTCAGTCAGGGTGATAAAAAGATCCTGGCTGTCGGGGAGAACGGTGTGCTGCGTGCTCTCCTCAAACTCGTCCTCCTCCTCCTCATCTTCCCCATCCGCAAAATCCTCAGGCATGGCAGAGAGTACCCCATCATTAGAGTCCACAGACAGGGGTGGGGTAGTGGTGGCGGCGCCCCCTAGAATTGCATGCAGCTCAGCGTAGAAGCGGCACATCTGGGGTTCTGTCCCAGAGCGTCCGTTTGATTCTTTGGTTTTCTGGTACGCTTGTCTGAGCTCCTTAAGTTTCACGCGGCACTGTGTTGCGTCCCTGCTGTTGCCTCCGTCCCTCATGGCCTCTGAGATTTTTTGAAATGTTTTGGCATTTCATCTTTTGGAACGTAGTTCTGATACATGGATTCCTCTCTCCACACAGAGATAAGATCCAGTACCTCCCATTCGGTCCATGCTGGAGCTCTTTTTCGATTCTGGGACTGCACGGTCACTTGTGCTGATGAGCTCTGCATGGTCACCTGTGCTGATGAGCTTGCCTGGCCAAACAGGAAATGAGATTCAAAAGTTCCTGGGGCTTTTCCTGTACACCTGGCCAGTGCATCCGAGTTCAGAGTGCTGTCCAGAACAGTCACAATGATGCACTGTGGGATAGCTCCCAGAGGCCAATACCTTCGAATTGCATCCACACTAACTCTAATTCGAAACGGCGATACAGATTTCAGCGCTAATCTCCTTGTTGGGGAGGAGTACAGAAATCGGTTTTAAGAGCCCTTTATGTCAAAAAAATGGCTTTGTTGTGTGGACGGGTGCAGGGTTAATTTAATTTAACGCTGCTAAATCCAACATAAACTTGTACTGTAGACCAGACCTAAGACAAATCAACAATTCAAAATGGAGAGAATGTCAGTATTATTGATGAGAAGAATTGAGGGAATGCTTAAGTAGTAAATTTTAAGTGTATGGAGAAGGAAGTGGTGCTTGGTCGATAAGGACACAGCAGGAATCCCGGCACAGTGGCAACAATGTAAAAACTGAAAGGACACATTCCAGAAGATTCATTATAACACCCCTACCACACAGAAAAAGTGTTAATTTCACAATGTTAATATTAAAGCATAAGAATTAAGAAATTCAAGAGAGACAGTTCCCACAGCAACTTCAATTTTGTCCTCGAGTATACGTAAGATTTCAGCTTTTTTCATTCAACAAACACAAACACGTACAACTTGGGTTACTGCAGTATTAAATCTGACAACATGAACACAGAAAACACAGAAAACGTAAAACAAATGGCTCTTGCCCTGCAGCCTCTCACCAGTTCAATGAGTTCGTATAATGGTAACAATAGGAAAAATAACCTGACTATATTGCACACCATATATATTAAAGACTACTTTTCTGCCTAGCCAGAAAACAAAAATGTGACTATATGTGCAATATAGACAAATTAACATTCCCATCAGATATTTATCTTTTGCATTTCCTGGAATGTGTTCATTTTTACAACCTTAATATTGTTTTAACATATGCTTTTAATTACATTTAGCTCCTCTGAACACGCCTTCCCCACCCCTCTCCACATACTCCTTTAACTTGCATACTTTGTTTTTCCTTTCATCACGAAAACAAGTTGAGTGCAAATAAAAACTCTGAACTTTCTACTCAATAGTGTCACAATCCATAGACAATGGACTGCGATGTCACTGAATGAAGACAAATGTATTGGTAGAAATAACTTCTTATAATGTATCATTATAATCCTTCCCACACCATCAGGTGCATAAAACAGAAGTCGGATGGCACCAACCATCCCTATCCTAAGCTCATTTTTTCCAAGTCTTTTATATTCATATGTAATAATGCCACTTCAGCTGAGAGTGTGCCTCTAGGTCAGCGCCTCTGCCTTTTTCTCGGGGTTCACTCAGCAATGCTCATATAGGAAGCCTACTATCAGACATTCTTAAAACATGTCCCACATCCATCCATCCTTTCATACTTGCTTGTTTTGTTGTAGGCAGTTGTGCCCATTCTAGGTCTCTTAATTACTTATCCTATCAGTCCATTTTACATATTTTATCCATGAACCTGTACTGTAAATTTTTCAATTGCCATTGGATGGATTTATTTTCTAGGATTCTGCCCCTATAGGCAGACACTTGGGATGTTGCTTCTAAAGATCTTAAGTTTGGTGGTTTTGCTAATCACATTGGACTTCCATGCTGTATTGAGTTTTCAAAATACAACACTTGCTTTACCTATTCTGGACTTTATATCAAATACGCAAACACTGGTATCATGAGACATAGTACTACTTATTAACAGTTTTCAAGGCTTCATCTTCTAAGTGAGTAAAGTTATTGGTAGGTAAATTTTCATAACTTCCATCTGATTTATTAATAACAAGACCTATTTGCTTGAGAGAATTTGAGAGAACATCTGTGTTTCTCTGCATATCTTCGACTGATTTATTTGTAAGACAGATGTTGTCTGCAGAATGTAATTCTCCAAGCTCGCCTACTACTCCTACAATACCCCTTTCCTTACTGATAGTCTGTCACATAAAGTCAATAGTGACTCCAAACAACATAGGAGACAAGATACAACTCTGCCTGACACCAATGCCAGTTACCATTGACTGGTAACATTAACCAGTCCATTAGCTCCTGGTTTATTGACTGTTTATTGAATTATTTTGTTGGGAACACCATAGATTTGTATCATCTGCTAAAAAGATTCTCCATCTACACTAATGTCTGTCGAAAAACTACAACATTCAGGACTATTGGCACTTGCCATTCATTGTTTTTCTTCACGATATTATGGAAGATGAACACCTGATCCACACAATATCGATTTGGATGAAAATCAGCTTGTTGTAGTGTGCTACCTATGGCATCTCTATGTCTATTTAGGGTGCTTACACAGAAGACTTTCCCTGGGACTGAAAGCAGCACAATACCAAACTAGTTGTTTCAAATCACTCAAATCTACCTTTTTGAGGAGCTGATTATAATCCCTCTTTTCCATTCCTCTGGGGGCATGTCCCTTCTCCGATATCAGGGATAATAGGATTTTCAGGTTGTCCTCTCTACTTGCCTTAAGCAGTTCTGTTATGATTTTATCTTCACCTGGTGATTTATTGTTCTCAATCCATGAATGTCTGCTTTCAGTTCATCCAGGATAATTTCCTCACAGCAAACATCAAGCTCTGCCATCTTCTCTACATTACCAAAGCTGAATGCTATCTCTGGTGGAGGCCTGTTAAGGATATTATGGAAATGTTCTATCCATCTTTCATTTTGTTCCTCTAACGTAGTAAAGGATTTTCCCTTGTTTATCTTTTCCTGGATCTTCTCTGCTATGGCTAAAATCTCCAACAAGTCATTTAGTGGTTTGATAAAAATCTTTCACTGCTGCCATTCCTGTTACCAATGCCTATCAATAAATGCTCTTTTATCCTCCCTGGCTGATATTTTTATTGGTTTATCTTTATCCCTATATTCCTTCTTTTGTTATTTACACTCTTTTGGCCCTAAGACATTAAGTAGATTTAACCTGTTTTTTTCTTTCTGCAACAGTGTCCCACATGGCCTTAAAAATCCATTCTTCTTTCCTAGCTTTGTTAAATCTAAGGACAGTCTTTGCCATCTTAATATAAGGTTTTCTAATGGCTTCCATGCTTTTTCTACATCAAAGACTACTTCTGCCACATTTGACAGCTTTTTTGAAAGTAAAATTCGAAATCATTCCTTATTTGTTCGTCCTCGGGTTTAAAGATATTCATCTTTCTTATGATCATCTTTAGAGGCAATTTCCCCAATTTTATTTCATGATAGCAATGCATTGATAATCACTTCCTAAATATGTGCTTCTGTATATGCAAATGTCTTGAAGTGACTATTAAAGCTACCTTTGTACACCAAAATCATCTATTCGATATCACCTGACTGCATTTCTAAAAATCAATGTGGGGAGGGTTTTTGTATCTCTTTATGAGAAAAGTGTTTCTCTCCAACAACAAAATGTTTCAGGTGACGTAATTCAAGAATATGCTCACCAATGTTGTTAAGATGGCATTATGTCCATCATGCCATGACTATCCCAGCTACAGAATTCATATCATTCTATAATAAAAATCACGTTGTGGTCCTTTGCTGATGAGATCCTGAAGAATGTTACTGAAAGTGTCTTCATCTTCCTTGTCATATACATTCTTTGGGGCACAGCATAGAATAACCATCACGTGTATATAGTGTGTTTGAAATCTTGCTTGTATATTGCTGCCATTAACCAGTTCCAAGTCTAAAATGGTTCTTTGTGTGGTAGATTTCAAGATCAATGCAACTTCTTCTATTCTTCCATCTGACACCCCAGAGTGAATCAGATTTATTTCTGTTTTTCATTTTGATTTTATTTACACCTGGCCACCTGCACTCACTCATACGAAGGATGTCTACATTGTAATTTTCCATTTCTTGGGCTGACTTCCCAATCTGTAACAGTCCTCACATTTCAAAAACTAACCTGAAGTTTGGAACGAGCCTGCAGCAGTGAGATGTTCAGGGTAACAGCATCCTGTCAGAAGAGTTTGGCCGACATCCATCATGCTGTCCATTTGAGGGTAAGGATCAGTATTTAGTGTCTTATTTGTTCTTCTGTTTCCATAACAAAAGTGTTTTATGGAATTAGGTTGTCACCCTCATGCCCAACCACCAATGGGTTGGAGGACCAGGAGACCGATTTTTGTCTGGTTTCTACCCTTCAACCTGTCTGGCTTGGGTGACCCAACCAGGAGAATAAAATTCCTGATGGCTCAGCTCTCTGCATCATGGGGCCATTCAAGCAGCTCTACCAGGTCAATATATTATTTCTAGAGAAGACTTTAACACGTTCACTTTTCCTCCCTTTTTTTATTATTAAAAACAGTAGACAAAACAGAAACAAAGAACCTTAGCTCTGGCATTCTTTGGACACTTTTGCAAAACTCTATATGCTTTAAATCGCATCATTTACACACACACAAAACATGGCGCGGCAAGGAGAGTTTTGAAACTCTACAGTGCTGCAGGCGATAACTAAAAAACAGGTTAAGTAGAATGGTTTCATTCTGAAAAGGCAAATGTAACGGTCTATAAGATTATTTTAAATTTAAGCCTACCATTTACCTACCCATCAATGATAACTTGCCACATTGGAATTATGAAGTTTTAAAGTTTATTTGTTTGAATTATTAAGAAGGTATTCCTGTCCCCACCTCAAGCAGCTGAATGGACTTCATTCAAAGTATCTAGTAAACATTCATCTTGAAGCTGAAAACAAGCAGGGACAGTTTCAGCCCAGCAGGAGTATTTGGGAAAGTTGAGAGCGAAAACAGAGGAATATACATAAAAGTTACTATCTTAAAGTGTACATTTTTACTACCAGTATAATGTGCAATATAACTGAGTTATGGCTGTTGGGGGAACGATACATTTGAATTCCCTGACTTTTGTGAGTTTAAAGTGTCAGCTATAATGTTGCAACATGGTAGTTTAACGCAGTAAAAAGAAAAAGGAAATTAAGAGTAAAGGAAAAAAAGCTCTGGTTATGTATTTATAATGCAGGGAAGGGCATTATTTTCCACTGAGATTCTCTCTTAAATCCCAGTGGCAATAGTTTTAAAATAAGCTAAGGACTCTAATTGTATCCATTAAAATAGACATTAGAAAAGAGCTATCTTCCCTCTGTCTGCCTCGCTACTTCTCCGAGACAGACGTTTGACTTGCAAAATTTATCCAAACCACCAACTAAACAGGCCTACTAGCCATAATACAAAACAAAAAAACAAAATACTCCATGTCCCCTCTCTCCTACCCCTCTGTTTATTAAGGCTACGATTAGATTGTAAATGCTTCAGAGCAGTGACTGAATCTTGCTATATGTTATTTATTATTTGTATTATGATAGCATCTAGGAGGCCCCATTGTTTTAAATTTAACAAAAAATATTCCCTACCTGAAGAGTTTACAGCCTACTAGATAAGAGTATACAGCACAATCAGGCCCTCACCACAACTGGAGCTTTTGGGAGCTATGGTAATACAAAATAAGATCACAGAAAAAATTATCTGCACTTGGACAGCACCAGAGAGCGCATTACAAATATTAAGGAAGCTTAAACAGTTCTGTGAGGTAGAAAAATATTACTCTTTTTACAGATGAGGTAACACTAAGGGACAGATAAACAGACTAATTGCCTGATCTACTGATCTCCACAGGCCTCAAATGAGTTGTCCAAAGTTACAGCTAGTAAATAGCAAGTCCAGAAACATAATTTAACATCCCCATCCTCCTCCAACCACAGGACCACAGCAGTTACTGTTATAACAATGTAAGAGTCAGTAAAGATGCTTTCAAATTTTATGAATGTTGCAGATGCCATCTCACAGCAGTTTAATTAATGAAAAGAACAAAACCTATTTCAAAAAGTACAAGGCCAAGTACTTTTATGTTCAATATTCGCTACCTAAAAGCAATGTAGTACTGAATCACACATTCGTTCATTTCATTTTGATTAGGTTGTCTAATCAGCTTTTCATTTTTATAGGAAAAAATGAAATCTCATTATGCTTCTCCTGAGAATAACAAAGAGGGATGTACTGCTCTAATCTTGTTTCCATAGCCACTACAATACACTAGCTATTCCATATATGGCAATATTTCATTACAAAAATAAAGTTATGCTGGAAAAAAAGGTCCTTGCTTTAAAGTTCTTCCAGGAGCCAAAAGTGACTGAGAAAAATTCATGAACTGAAATAGGCTGTATAAAATGTATTAAACCAAAACAAAAAATATATATTTTGTTCTAATTTAACATGTAATTACTATTTTTTCAAGGAGATTATATTACCAAAAAAAAAGTCTGATACATTACAAATTTCTTGTTGGGAGCATAGGATGGTGGTTCTGTGAGGGAAATGGGGTTTTTGAAAGAGGAACTCCTTTGGTTTCAGCTCATAAACAGGGTCATCTGTTTATCTTACAGTATGAACTGTACAAGTAATAAAATTCCAGTTTTTCAAAAACTACCTATGAATAATTGGTTATAAGTTATTTTTACATACATTCAACCACTGCCTGAAAGTTACACTGGGCACCAAATAATTTCAACACAAGAGACAGAGAGAACGAGCGCATCAGTGCTCACTTCTGTTGGGAAAGTCGGTATGGAATATATTTTATTGGGTTTAGAATGCATATTTTGTGATGTTTTAATCACCATATTGACATTTCATTTTTGTGTACACATGAATGTAGAGCTCCTGAAATGTGCTGGACTGACTGCCCTTAAAGAATACAGTCATGTAATTTGCCCTAGGAATAGATATAGCTATCCAGTGGCAATGCACATTTCCCCAGAAAGAGAGGTAATTCAGTCTGCATGCCCATTTCACCCTTGGGATCTCTGCTGCAACTAACAACAAAGGTGTTACTTTTGGTGGTAATTTGGTACCTTGTCCACCTGGAGTATATGTCTGCAAGGAACTAAAAAACGATCACCGTATCTCAAATACAAGTAGATTGAGGAACAGGCACAAGGTGGTAACTGTGTTACTATTGAACTGGGCCAAATCTGATCTAGTATACTACAGATGAAGCATTCCAATTCAAATAACTAGTTACCTATTACGGACCTATTTTAATTATTTTTGTGGAGCCTTAGCCTCTCAGCAGGAAATGGTTTATATACATATATATAAAATATATCTTTGTAAAAGGAATTAAGAATGGGATTGTTTTACACCAAGTACCTCCCACCCCATCTCCATTTTGCAGCTGTCCAAGCAATGACAGTTGTCTATTAAGCATGTTGCATCATTCAGCCTCTTCATAGTTTACAGAGAGTGCACCAGAAGGGAGCCTTTAAGGAGGAAAAATGTGCATGTGTAGTATTCCCCAGGACACACCTTCCTGTGCTAGGATCACCATATATACCGGTCGACTTAGAGAGTCTGCAAATCCACCCCAGGACTATGAAGAGTGGCCATAAATTTAACACGGCCACCTCTTCATGAGTAGAGGAAAAGGACTATCTTGACCCATGATTGCACAACTCTTCACAGCTGCTGCTAAGGCCAAAGATTAAGTACTTTATCATTTACATAGGGAGGCAAAAGTGCTTGGGAAACCAACTCACTAATCAGGGAATGGAACAACGTTTCTGGAATATGGGAGTCAACAGTGTAGGGTGGAAACAACTACAAGTGCACACAAAACTAAAAGAGAACAGGCTTTTCAAAGGTGACCACCTTTCATTCCTCTTGCTCCTGCCTCAGGTTGTCACAATACAATTACCAAAGCAATATCAGTGAGTTAATGGTTAGCAATTAAACACGCTGTTCATTTTTCCTCTCTCTTTTTATGGTCCTAATAGCTGTCTTAATAGATGGGAAAGAACAATGATTTAGACACCAAAAATCAGTGATGTCTTAACATTTGCTAGTTGACCAAAGGGGACATTCTGCAAATGTCAGATATAGTAAGTACTTGGCCAATTTCTACTCAAGAAGCAGTTCTCCCCTTTTTTCTGTGAAGAATATTGTGAGTGGGAAAAGGGAAAAAAGCTTGATTTATTAATAAGCCTCTTCAATGCAGGAAACAAGCCATCTGGAAAAGTATGCTTTGAAATAAGAAAAAGCTTAACCTGCAGTGCTGGAAAAATAAAGGCTCTATTAGATATTCTAAAACTTGTCTTTCTGAGATAAGACTTCAAAAATGTTCCTTGCAACTACTAAATAATGAAGTCTACTCAATTCTGATTTATGAGCTCTGAGCTCTACACTTCAAATCTATTTTTATAATTGAAACACTGGTATGAAACAACTTAAAGCAAAAAAGTCTTCTAGTTATGACAGAGTAATGATTTTAAAGTGAGGATGATCTACTGTGAAAGCACGTAAGCTCATCCACTCTACATAAAACGTAACAGTAAAAACAGTCAAATCCAGGAAATAACTTTCAGAAAAATTTACAGTAGAACTTCACAGTTATGAACACCAGAGTTACGAACTGACCAGTTAACCACACACCTCATTTGGAACTGGAAGTACACAATCTGGCAGCAGCAGAGACCAAAAAAGGCAAATACAGTACAGTACTGTGTTAAATGTAAACTATTTTTAAAAAAGGGAAAGCAGCATTTTTCTTCTGCACAGTAAAGTTTCAAAGCTGTATTAAATTAATGTTCAGTTGTAAACTTTTGAAAGAGCAACCAGAATGTTTTGTTCAGAGTTATGAACAACCCCCATTCCCAAGGTATTCGTAACCCTAAGATTCTACTGTATTTTCAGGATGAAAAACAGATTCTTTCTGTGTTCCCAGAATCTCTATACATCTTTAGGATCACTGATAATTTTTTATTTTTCTAAAATGCAGAATCACACATTTTTTTAACATGGTGGTACCAAAGATACTGCAATATGCATTTTGCGCATTTTACTTCTCATATACTGTAATAGTTCATTTTAAAACTATGTGAAGAAATATTAAGATTGCATTCTAAAGCATCCATAAGTCAGTAATTACAAATCTTAACTCTGCTTTTTTGTGTGCATTATAAAACAATTGTTAATTACAAGATCAAACTATCAGGCACTTTTGACAATTTTACCTAAACTTAGGAGCCTAAGTCCAATTTTCAAGAAAGACTTAGGCATTTAGGAGCCTAGTCACATTGACTTTCCATATGACTGACTCCTGAAAATGGGAATTAGCTGCTTTTGAAATTTTTACCCTTTTGTAATTCATTCATTCTTTTAAACGTACTGTTTTCATTGTGATAAAAGCTCAGGAATATCTTTAGTAATAGACTCTTATTTGAGGAAAAGGTTTTCAAAAAGGGGCCTTTGGGGAGTTAGCTGTTCACATGGTGCTGGGTCTCCTTGTTTCTAGCTGCTAAGCTGCCTTAAATAGTTCCCTCATTTTTTTTAATGTGATCTATTGTTGCATTTTTTTTTTTTTTTTTTTTTGCAGGGATGTTAGGGGACCTAAATTTGGAAGAAGGTGGTCTGCTTGCTAATAATCGACGAAGAAATGTCCATAAGAATCTCTAGAATAAGATGTGGTTCATACTATAAAACGGTTTGAGAAAGCCTGCTCTATGGTACATATTTTAATAATTTAGTGAGTTAGCAGTCTCATGCTTTACAATGTCAACCAGCTGTACCTCTGCCTTTAGTTACAATTCAGGAGAGGGCTCAATAAATTACAGCTTAGCTAGCTACACATTCAGATGACCTATGTTAGCAAATATCAGTTATTACTCTTTATTAATTTTACTCTAGTTTATGGAAACTCTACAGTAGTCAAGAGTTCTAGAAGTAGCATTATATGGTGCTCTTTCTTTCATTCACTTTCTAGTGCACACTGTTCTTTTAGTCACAGACACCTAAATATTTCTCAGAGAGATACCAGTTTCCAAACCATATCTGAAAAGCGTGCCACAAAGTGTAAGGGCATAAATCTGAAGGAACCCAAGTGGCTTTTTTCATTTTTAGTTACATCATTTGTCACACAAAAACGGTGTCATTACTTTGTAATTATATTAAAATTCAGTCACCCACACAAAGGCAAAAAATCTCATGAAGGTATGTTCTCTTGGTTGAATAGGCATAGCTCCATTCTGTTACCCCTACCTTACAAGTTTTCCTCAGAGACCCTTACTCAAGTCAGAAAGGTTCAAAACACAACAAAAAAGTAGAAACTGCAAATGACTTACATAGGTTCATCATGTAAATCATCAAATGATAACCAATACATAAAATATATTCAAGAGTCTTGAACCTAGAATTTATAGCATGAAACTGAGTAAACATTTATTGCAATGTGTGTTTTCATCTGTTTTCAAACCCCTGATAAAACTAAGTTCCAAGGAAAATTAAGCCATCAAGATTGTTTCAATATCCAGAAGGTGATAATCAGTAACATGAGTACTGTACATCAAAAGTTTTCCTCCATTTTATACGATAACTGCTATTTCTATAAATGTGTGCAAGTAAAGCCTGCAGTAATCTTAGTGTAATTATTAAGACTGGTATATTTTGTATTCCAAGGCATGCAGTACATACACACATGCATTTCAGAGAGCTAAGTGGAGTCCTTTTGATCTCAGATTTGTTGTGTATTATAAAACTTATTTTTTTAATTCATATTACTATTTTTCCCATTATATCCTATAAAGTTTTGGAAATGAAAAAGTTCCAAGTTTTAAACAACAAGTGGTAGAACAACTGGTCTAAAATGGAATGATTTAACATTGTCAGCAAAACTAGAATTCAGAATCTGTTTATATGTTGCAGGACAGGAACAATGAGGTCCAGCGGTTAGGGTGGTAGCCTGGGACTCAAAGCAGACTTCCTGTATGACTTTGGACTGTCACAGTCACTCTGTGCATTAATTCCTTATCCATAAAATATCCCTTCTTCACAAGGGTGTTATGAATATAATACATTAAAGATTTTGGAGGCACTCAGCTACTGAGATTACAAAGGTCTTTAAGGATCTAAGTTAGGCAATTACACAGCTATCTTTTAGCTCTTTTATTTGTATTATGCTGCTGTCTAAAGTAATATTTTTTCTTAATACCTGCTTAAATACAGTAGATACTGGAGGATAAACAGACTAAAATCCCATTTCACAGTTTTCAGAAGTCAATCAATTTCTTCCCAAATGAGAAATATGCCTCAAGTCAACATACAAAGATTGAGAGATCTGAAAATACTAACGAAGGGCACTATGATGATAGCCATAGAAGCTCAGGTGCAATAGCATTGATTGTAATACATAAGGGCTTTCTGCTCTTGTTTTTGTTCCAAAAGCTTAAAGGTACAAAGAAAATCTCATCTGACTTCTCTCTGTTTCATTCAGATACAGCATGAAATATCTTGAAGTAGTTACCAGTAAAAACAGTGTGTAGCACAAAATGCTTTGGTGGTTTTAGATCAGTTATGCTAGAGAACCTATTCCTTATGTATGTTGTATATATAATGGCAATTTCCAAAAGGGAAAAAAAAAAACAGTAAGTACTCATTAAAGCGAATTAATGTATGTTTTAGTCAGACACCCAAAAGGAGTCTGTTGAAAATTATTTCTTTATGATTAGAAAGCATTGTTATTGTAATACCAGAAAAATTAGGTTTTCCATTCTTTTTTCAGAAACTGAGATACAGTACTTGGCTGTATTTAATCCAGGAAAAAAGAATAGCCTCTTTCATAAGCTTTTATATAGTGTGACAAAGTTCCTCCTCTACCTTGGTGGGTCTTGCGCTTATTGGTGGATTTGCTCGCCTTGGAGATTCACGGTAGCCCTCAGTTTGGCCGTTTTTGTGAACCCACAGTCCAGGTCGACTCCTCCTGTGTCTGACCAGGAGTTGGGAGGTTTGGGGGGAATCCGGGCCCACCCTCTACTCCGCGTTCCAGCTCAGGGCCCTGTGGAATGCAGCTGTGTAGAGTGCCTCCTGGAACAGCTGTGCGACAGCTACAACTCCCTGGGCTACTTCCCCATGGCCTCCTCCCAACCCCTTCTTTATCCTCACCATAGGACCTTCCTCCTGGTGTCTGATCATGCTTGTACTCCTCAGTCCTCCAACAGTATGTGTTCTCACTCTCAGCTCCTAGCGCCTCTTGCTCCCAGCTCCTTACACGCACACCACAAACTGAAGTGAGCTACTTTTTTAAACCCAGGTGCCCTGATTAGCCTGCCTTAATTGATTCTAGCTGCTTCTTGATTGGCTGCAGGTGTTCTAATCAGCCTGTCTTAATTGTTTCCAGAAGGTTCCTGATTGTTCTGGAACCTTCCCTGTTACCTTACCCAGGGAAAAGGGACCTACTTAACCTGGGGCTAATATATGTGCCTTCTATTACTCTCCTGTAGCCATCCAGCCGGACCTTGTCACAATAGGGAAATCAATAGTCTTGAAGTTTTGCCTGGGAGACAAGGAGTCGTACAGAACCTATCAGTAAATTTCCCCACATCTTCATAGATTGTGGTAATAGCTTCAAAATCAATGACAGACTCAGAAAACGTGTCACAGCATTCCGCAGCATCTACAGATGTCAACAGAGATGGAAACAGATCATTTAGGGAAAAGATTTCTGATGTTGGATCTGGGAGATCTCTCGTAAAACAGAAGATGAAGGAATTAAAACCTAACTTAAAAACCATTTTGTATGTGAAATCTGAATTTTAGACTATTGTCCTCATGCTCTCTTCATCTGAGGTAGTCTGCCAAGTTTCTTGAGTCACTTTAAGAAATAACTGAAGTGTGGAAATTTTACCTGTTGCTACTGACCTTAATTTAAAGAATGTATAATAATAATTTGCATTTCTATTGTGCCTTACACCCGAGGACCTCAATGCATGTTACAAACAAATTATGGAAAGACTCACATGCACCACTGAAGCACAGCATTTGATAAACTGTACAGAGTGCTAGACAGGACTTCTTAAGGGAAGTCAGAGTGGATACTTCCCCTGATAGGGTTTATTATGTGAAAAGGGGGTAAGTACATTTAAATGCTCTCAACACCTAAAGATTTACCCTATGTCCTGAGAAATCTCTGCAAGCAAGAGGTAGAAAGCCACTGATTCTTACCTATTTACACTGAGTGATTTGACAAGTCAAAGTGAAAACTATATGAACTAGAAAGTAAAGAGATTCAATAAGTAAATTCCAGAGTGCTCTCTTGATGCTGGTCAACAGCGAAACAAAACAATTATATACGACAGTTACATAAAAACAATTTGAAAACTGGGGGGGGGGGGGGTGTAAGTTTACAGCCACACTTTTAGAATAAAATCTCTCAACATGTTCTAAAAAGAAAATGCAGTCCAGTAACTGATATTGAGAGAGTGCTTTCTTACCAAGCTTCAGGCAGCAAAAAAGAATACTCATGTGGTGAGGTGGTCTCTGGAAAATTAGAGAGAATTGCCAGCCGATGTGGAAGCAAGTCTGAACCATGGTACGTAAACAAGATCTCTAGGGCTCTCACATTGCTTTCCTAGACCAGAAAATATAAAATATTCTGTTTTACACTATGAAAACAGTTTAAGAATAATTCTGCTTACCAATTACTGCTCAGCAAACACTACAATTCTGATTTCATCATGCATTTTTAAAGATAAGTGACTAAAACACTTATTTACTTGAAAAGTTTTCATAATCTGGAAGCTTGACAGAGCAGAGGAATCTTGTCCCGTTTTACTGTCAGACAAAGCTAATCAAATACAACATTCAAGATATATTATTCCTATTTTTAAAATCTCTCATAGCTTCAAACAGGAAAAAAAACAATAAATTAGGTGAATTTCAGTATGTGGTGATGGGGATTTAATTAGTTTTAACAAAAACAGCAATTTAAACTTTTGAGAAAAAAATAAATACTGATACCCGAGCATAAGTTCTTGCTGAAAGTACAATATTCTGATTTCGGAACTTCTTGAAGAATTCAGCATCATATCTCTGCTCAGCTGCATGAGGCCCTCCAAGGATTTCCTTTTAAAAAAAAAAAAGGTTTAATAAAAAATGATTTAAGTATGTTGATAAAAGTCATATTGAAATTCTTGCATCTTAGATTAACTAAGGAGTAGACACTTACATTAGTCAAAAACTAATATAGCTCAGTATGTTATTCTAGAAATGATTATCTACAGCAGTGGTTCCCAAAGTTGTTGCACCGCTTGTGCAGGGAAAGCCCCTGGCGGGCCGGGCCAGTTTGTTTACCTGCTGCATCCACAGGTTCGGCCGATTGCAGCTCCCAGTGGCCGCAGTTCGCTGCTCCAGGCCAATGGGAGCTGCTGGAAGTGGCACGGGTCGAGGGACGTACTGGCCGCCACTTCCAGCAGCTCCCATTGGCCTAGGGCAGCGAACCGCAGCCACTGGGAGCCGCGATCGGCCGAACCTGCGGATGCAGCAGGTAAACAAACCGGCCCGGCCCACCAGGGGCTTTCCCTGCACAAGCGGCAGAACAAGTTTGGGAACCACTGATCTATAGAAGCAATTTATGATTAATGTAAATTTCTATCATTTCCACTGTCACGCTGTACATACAAGTATTCTAACTGTAACACTCATCTTTGACAGGTTTCAGAGTAGCAGCCATGTTAGTCTATATTCGCAAAAACAAAAGGAGTACTTGTGGCACCTTAGAGACTAACCAATTCATTTCATGTCTGTAATCGCGTGACCAGAGAGACTGAAGTGTTCGCCGACTGGTTTACTACAGGACAGGCCTAACAAAGAAAACAACAGAACGCCACTAGCCATCACCTTCAGCCCCCAACTAAAACCCCTCCAACGCATTATCAAGGATCTACAACCAATCCTGAAGGACGACCCATCACTCTCACAAATCTTGGGAGACAGGCCAGTCCTTGCCTACAGACAGCCCCCCAACCTGAAGCAAATACTCACCAGCAACTACATACCACACAACAGAACCACTAACCCAGGAACCTATCCTTGCAACAAAGCCCGTTGCCAACTGTGCCCACATATCTATTCAGGGGACACCATCATAGGGCCTAATAACATCAGCCACACTATCAGAGGCTCGTTCACCTGCACGTCTACCAATGTGATATATGCCATCATGTGTCAGCAATGCCCCTCTGCCATGGACATTGCTCCAACTGGACAGTCTCTATGTAAAAGAATAAATGGACACAAATCATATGTCAAGAATTATAACATTCATAAACCAGTCGGAGAACACTTCAATCTCTCTGGTCATGCGATTACAGACATGAAAGTTGCGATATTACAACAGAAAAACTTCAAAACCAGACTCCAGCGAGAGACTACTGAATTGCAATTCATTTGCAAACTGGATACAATTAACTTAGGCTTGAATAGAGACTGGGAGTGGTTAAGTCATTATGCAAGGTAACCTATTTCCCCTTGTTTTTTCCTATTCTCCCCTCCACTGTTCCTCAGACGTTCTAGTTTAACCCTGGATTTGTGCTGGAAATGGCCCACCTTGATTATCATACACATTGTAAGGAGAGTGATCACTTTAGATAAGCTACTACCAGCAGGAGAGTGGGGTGGGGGCAGAGAAAACCTTTTGAAGTGATAAACACCCACTTTTTCATGGTCTGTGTGTATAAAACATCCTCACTGCATTTTCCACTTTATGCATCCGATGAAGTGAGCTGTAGCTCATGAAAGCTTATTCTCAAATAAATTGGTTAGTCTCTAAGGTGCCACAAGTACTCCTCTTCTTTTTACTCATCTTTGAAGTCTTAGTAGTTGGCTAAGCAATTAAGATTTAAGTCTAAATATTTTTGGAATAAAGAACAATTTCTAGAAATACCTGGACATATAATGTGCTCACACTTAACTTTAAAAAGACATTATCAACTTCAGAATGGACACTTTTGGTTTGTTTTTTGCTTACAATTGTTAAGAGTCACAAATTTTGTTTCATCAGTTTACCCTGTACATATCACAGTATCTATATATAACCAGTTGCACTGTCTCCCCACAATAGTCATTACCCCTCCCTGCCATTTCTGTGGGTGTTCCACACAACAACAAAGAAAAAAAATTGAAAAACAGTTAGCTATTGTGACTGTAAAACCACACACACACAAATCAACAAGATGATAGGAGCAGTTGTCCTATCTGAAGCTTTTTACTCTCGAGATTTCAAGAGGATGGTGTTCATTTAAGTAGAACAAACAAAATCATTAATGACTGTTTAAATTTATGAGAGAGAGAGAGAGTTGGGAATTTAAAATTTGTGAACAATTTGAGTTCCATATAATCCACTAGCTTTGGTCAAACTAAGTGAAATTTCATATATTGGGGGGGAAAAATCCATTTCAATGTTTAGTTTCAAACCTCAAATGAATGTAGCAACTCAACACTTTTAAGCTTAAATTACTACCATATAAGTTTGTTGTAAATGTCAAGTGTTTTGCTTCCAGTAGAATCTAACGTAGCCGCTAACTGTGTGTGTCTGTATTTGAAAGAGTAAATTGGTATTTCTGTCACTGTGGCTTGGCTTTTGCTGTAAATTGCTAGTACAGACAGGGCTCAGACATTTCAGACAGTGTCTCATGAAAAATGCTCAGAGCAGATTTACATGATAGAGTGGTATATCTGAATGGCTCTACATTAACTATTACATTGTCTGTACCACTGATGCAGGGGATATGTGGTAACGCATTTTCTTCACAAGCTTTTTCCCCAGAGACACATTATGTTTCCCATTTTCACAATCAAAGATCTCAATAATATTATACCCACTCAATGTTTCTAAGCAGGTATATTTTTTAATTACTGCAAACAAATACAGGATGAAAAAATGGTATCTAATAGAGAAGATTGAAAATAGAACAAAATAAATCAGCGAAAAAACATAAGCTGTTCACAAGACAGGATCTAAGGACTTAACCCCATCTCCTCACCTCGTAAGTTGCAAGTCTATCTAAATAACTTAATAATTTCAGCCTGCTTCGAGAAAGTTCCTTTTGTTCCAGTGTTAGTCTGTTTTGAAAGAGAGAGAGAAAGAGATCACTACATTTTCAAGATTGGTACAGCACATCAGCATAGATAGACTTCTATTTAAAAAAACAAACAGATTTATTCAAAAGCAACAAGACAAAAAATGTTTTATCAGATACATATATTGGAAGCATAACAAGAAATTCAGTAAACTGAAAACTTTCATAATGGAGTGCTGATTGAAATTTTAACCATTGTCCAAAGAAGTAGTACAATGTATTAAGATAATTGTGGCCTTGGGATTATGTATTTATAAACCCATGAATTTAAGCAAAACTAGCCCTGACATATCATTTACTTTGAGAAGTTCACTGATAGAAGCAGTTCTTGATGCTTCCTAGCTTCTCTTTCCTTTCTATTTTCTGCTTCTTCATCAGGTGACAAAAATTCTTCATAGGGTACTTCATCAACATCTACCTCTCCTGGTAAGATAAATCTGGCAGAAAGAAACAAAAATCCATGTTGATAAAAAGATATGAAGAGCTGGTTATTCAGTCAACAGATTTTACACAACTTTCCATCTGTATCTTTTTGTATCTGAATTGATTTTTACTGAAACTGGTGACAACGAATTAATAATCTGAAAAACAATTTTGCTATTGTGAGCTTAAGTGGTCTATTCTCAGTATCTACAATAATAGGGAAGGCATTCTTCACATTTTCTTCACAAAATACACAAGTTTTCATCTGTTAAAAGTTTACAATTCTACGAGCAACAGAGTTCCTGACGCTACAGTATTTCCACAGCACATACTGCTATAGTGGTAGTTATTACATATATACCCAAGAAGCAATTACATATCACCACTGTACTGAATCATTACATAATGACCTGCATTTGTGTTTTCTCCAATCTTCTGTACAGAAGACAGAACCAGACCATGCTTTGTTTCCCTGATGCATTTTTTTTAAATTTTACCTACACAGCTTAAGAATTAAGGCAAAAGCAGCTATTTTAAAAAGGCTAATTCAGCACTTAACACTTCGGGGAATTCTGTGCCACTGAACATGCACAGAATTCATGTGCCATGAAGAATTTCCGCCCCCCGCCACTACCACAGAAAATACATCCTGCCAGAAAGGTGCTGCAGTTATGCCTTTTGCCCACCAGGGGGCCACTGTGGCACCAGAACAGAGAGCATCCACTCACAGGACAGCCCCAACTGCGGATAGGGAGAGAGCAGAGGCCACCTTTCTCACAGTGCCCTGCCTGTGGGGCTTGGTGAGGAGGTGTGGGATATGGAGGGGACAGACAAAATGGGACACATAAGGCTGCTGTGGGTGTGGGAAATCCATTTCTGTATTGTAGTTTACATGAATTATTACTCAGTATTCTGTATTAATATGCAAAGCAAGCAATCTATTTGTCAAAAAACATTTCCTGAATCTTTTTTGTTGTCTGTATTGTTGCAGACATAGTTGATGACAGGTATTTTAAAATAAATTACCAAAATAGTTGAAACTGGCATGATTATATTGTGTTATTTTGACAAATAAAATATACAGATTTCTTAAACATTGTGCACATAATTTTTAACTTTTTGTCGCAGAATTCTCCCAGGAGTAAACACTGTGGTTCAAACTAGTCTAAGAACATCAACACAGGAATCTGTTCCAAGTAGAAGCCGAATTTTGGAAATATTTTGTGCTGACTTCCATATTATTGTCTATATATTCACTTTCTCTCTATTGCATTCAACTTCTGAGATCACAATTTTCTTTATTCTCATTCATGAGGGAACTTGACTGCTACCTTTAGTATTGGTTACAGCTATTCTTATGTGAACATATTTTAAAAACCATGTGTCCTGCAAAATCTCTTAAGATTTCAGTTTGTAGTTAACTGACAATTCACTGCCTAAGTCCAAAGCACTAAAACAGGATACACAAAAATTATTCCAACAAACCTGCCACCATCTTCTCCTTTTCCAATAGCTATGAGAGCCTCCAAGTCTGTGCCTTTTAAACCATACTGCAGCAACTCTTTGGCAGCATCCACGTTCTCAGGAACTCTTTCCAGGCATTCATGAAGAACCCAGGACCGCTTCTTAATTTTACTCTAACCAAATGACAAAGCAAGAAGTAAGCATAGTGCAATATGTTATAGCTCATCAAAGCCCTGAGATCGGTGTCTTCCATTTTTTCAGTCTGCCTCTCTTCCATTTAGAACCTTGTCAATTTACTCTGGTGACTCGGAGACTCAACGTGAATTAAACAAGGGAATCAACCGGTAAAAAAAGCAAGGAAAATGCATCAAAAATATTTGTTTTGAAAACTACAAAACTAGTTTTATTTATAGCATTTCCTAATCTTTCAGTAATGAACTGCAGTATATTGGTTAGCATTAATCAATTAGTAGATTGAGACCTCACTACAGCACTCTAATAAATCTTTGCTGACTAGCGGACAGAAGCTGTTTGTTTAAATTTCGGAGTTCCTAAATCTCTAACCATTGCTTTTGGTAGCAAGATAGACTACACTTGAAACCAATACATAATAAAGTAATACTATTCTCCTTCCACTGAAGGATCACAAAGTACTGTACAAAAGATGTTTTTCCCAATTTATAGAAGAGAAAACTGTGGTACAGATGTCAAGTGACTTGATAAAGGTCACCCAACAACTCAGACACAGAACTAGAAATAGAACCTAGTTATCCTGGATCTCAGACTCTAACTCTTCTCTGTAGTCAGTATGGCAGCTCTGTGCTGAAAATTCTATGGTCTGATGACAGCATATAATTACTCCCAACTCAGTGTACTATATGGCCATCTTCAAAAGCCATTTTCAGCATAATGTCCTTCAGCAAGTGCTGTTTATGTGATCTAGAAATGAAAGATTACACAATGAGGTGTTCCAGTGCATGTTCTAGATAACATATGGAGAACAACTGCTAGTACAATATTACTATGGGCACTTTTTCAATTAGCATTTGGCGTAAAGATAATGCTAACTTAGCACCAGAACTTCATCTTTAAATTATCTGAGGCTCATAAGCCAACAATACCACAATACCTTCAACCAAGTAATTAAGACAACCTGAAGTCATCATCTTGATGCATTATTTTCTTCCCAAGCACACTGAACAAAAAAAGAGCCTTTTTGGGGAGGTTTCAATGGGCTTTAGATCCGGTCCCTAGCGAATTTAACAAGGTGAGTCCCTTCTGCATTAGGTGAAATTTATGAAGGTCAACTCTTCAAATCGGTGCCAACATTTGTTACATAAATTAGAACATGATTTCAGTTTCTACAATAATATTAAGAAATTTCTTTCAACTTAAAAAACATACCAGGTAGTCTTGAATAGAAGCAATGTTAACAGTTGATTTCCTCCACTGTCTTTGATATACAAGATCAGAATCTAGACCATATGCTTGAGCCAAAGATAAAGCTTCACCATATTCTTCATTATCAATCTAAAACAAAGTACATGAACATAAACATCTTTGATAGAATGGAATTGCTCTGTAATTATGTGTGAATACTGTGTGTGTTTATATATGAGTGAATAGTGTAATTAAATAGGAATCCAAAAGGAAAAACAAGCAGGAAAGAAAAATAATGTCTCAAGATATCAAATTCTCCACAAACACCCAGGGCTGTTAAGAGACAATCCCAGAACAGGAAAAGGCACGTGCATACTGGAGAGCTAAGAACTGTGGCGGGTTTAAAAAGGATCCCCTTCTCAAAGAAGGTGGAGTTGTTCAGGGAAAACAGTCTGACATTCACACCCAACTGGAGGGTCTGAAGAAGTTAAACCAGCATAAGTTACCATCAAGTAAGCCTTAGACAATAGACGTGTGTCAACTGCGTGTTGTTTTAAAACCCTTTTTCTGTACATGTTTTGGTCCTTTTTTTAAAAAAAACAATACTTAGGTTTAAAGAAGTATCTGGCCACTATATTCACTACTGGTCACAGTCTTCTGTGCCGAAATTAAACTGGACCTGCTGGTAAGCAGTTGATACACAAGGTACTGTAGCTCAGGACTTGGTTTAAGATTGGGAGAACTATGCAAATCCACTCTTGGAGCGAACCTGTGGGTGGAAGGCAATTTGAGTGAAAGTGACCATGAAATGAGGTCATGATTCTAAAAAGAAGGAGTAAGAGCAGCTGAATAAGGACAATGAACTTCAAAAAAGCAGATTTTAACCGACTCAACAAACTGAGAGGTAAGGTCCCATGGGAAGAAAAAACAAGGGAAAAATGAGTTCAGGAGAGTTGGCACTTTCTCAAGGAGACAACATTAAAGGAATAACTGCAAACTACCTCAATGAGAAGGGAAGATAGGAAAGACAGTAAGAGACATCACGACTCCATCAGGAGCTCTTTAATGACCTGAAAATCAAGAAGGAATCCTACAAAAATAGGGAAACACAGACAAATTGGTAAGAGGAATACAAAAGAATAGCATAAGCACATAGGTAAAAAATCAGAAAGGCTAAGGCACAAAATGAGTTACACCTAACAAGGGACATAAAAGGCAATAAAAAGAGGTTCCTTAAATACATTAGGAGCAAGAGAAAAACAAGGGAAACTGTAAGTTCTTTACTTAGTGGGAAAGAAGACCTAAAAACTGATGACATCAATAATGCTGATGGGTTTAATGCCTATTTTGCTTCCGTCTTCAGTAAAAAGATTAATGGTGATGAGATACTCAACACAATTACTATAACAAGAAAGGGGAAGGAACGCAAGCCAAAATAAGGAAAGAACAGGTTAAAGAATATTTAGATAAATTAAATATATTCAAGTTGGCAGAACCTGATGAAATTCGTTCTAGGGTACTTAAGGAACTAGCTGAAGCAATCTCAGACCCATTAGCCTTATCTTTGCGATCGCACCGAGGATAGGTGCAGTCCCAGCGGACTGGAGAAGAGCAAATATAATAGCTACATTTAAAAGATAGAACTAAGAGGAGCCAGCGAATTATACACTGGTCAACCCAACTTTAATACCTGGAAAGACACTGGAACAAAATATTAAACAATTAATTTGTAAGCACCTAGAAGATAATAGGATTAGAAGGAATAGCCAGTATGGATTTGTTAAAAACAAACCATGCCAAACCAACCTAATTTCCTTTTTTGACAGGGTTACTGGCCTAGTGGACGGTGGGGTGGGGGGGGGGGGGAAAGCAATAAACATTATACATCTTGATTTTAGCAAGGCTTTTGATACAGTCCTACATGACATGCTCATAAGCAAAACAGGAAAATGTGGCCTACATGAATTTACGATAACCTGGTTGGAAGACTGAACTCAGAGTAGTTATCAATGGTTCACTGTTAAACTGGGAGGGTATATCTAGGAGGAGTCACACAGGCATCAGTCCTGGGTTCGTACTATTCAATATTTTCTTCGACTTGGATAATGGGATGGAGAGCATGCTTGCAAAATTTGGAGATGACACCAAGCTGGGTGGGGTTGCAAGCACTTTGAAGGATAGACTTAGAATTCAAAATGATCTGGACAAATGGAAAACTGGTCTGAAATCAATAAGATTAAAGGCAAAGTACTACACTTAGGAAGGCAAAAATCAAATGAACAACTACAAAATAGAATGGCTAGGTGTTAATACTGCTGAAAAGGATCTGGGGGTTAGAGTGAATCATAAATTGAATATGAGTCAACAATATGATGCAGTTTTACAAAAGGCTAATGTCATTCTTGGGTGTATTAACAGGAGTGTCATAGATAAGACATGGGAGGTAAATGTCCTGCTCTACTCTGCACTGACGAGGCCTCAGCTACCATACTGTTTCCATCTCTGGGCACTACACTTTAGAAAAGATGTGGAAAACAGGGAGAGAGATTAGAAGAGAGCAACAAAAGCACTAAAATATTTAAAACCCTGAACTATAAGGAAAAGTTTTAAAAATTGGGCATGTTTAGTCTTGAGAAAAGAAGACTGAGGGGGGACCTGATAGTTTTCAAATTCATTAAGAGCTGTTATAAAGAGGACAGGGATCAACCGTTCTCTGCATCCACTCAAGGTAGGACAAGAAATAATGGCTTAGTCTGTAGCAAGGGAGAATTGGTTAGATACTATGAAAATCTTGATAAAAAGACGCAGGGGGATGCATTCAGAAAAACTAGAGGGGACAGAGGTGCAGCTAGCCCTGTAACCGTGATACCATCTATGTCAGTGGACATTACCATAGAATCAAAGAAAAAAGACAGCATATCAAGTCTGTCCTCTGGCCAATACAGGATTGTTTCACTGAATATATTTACCAGGGCTTTCTCTAATCTAATTTTAAATGTCTAATGTGAGGTAGTTTAGCCCACCATCCACAGTCTATTGCATCTTATACTTTCTGCTCAAATGATCCTTAAATAACTTGTCATTTGAATTACACTAATGCAGGTTCTCTATTTTAATCATGTGCCTTCCAGCTGGTGGACACACTACGTATTGTTGATATCTCTCTCTCACTCACTCACATACACCCCTTAGAAATACGTGGCTAGATCCTTGTATTAACAGAAAAAAATTAAAACAGGAAGATATCAAAACTGGTTAATGAAACAATGAAAAACAGTTATTTTATGTTAATCTTTATTGTTGTCCTAGTCTTATGTTGTATGGGTCTCAATCTCACCTTTCTCTGGTAAAGCTCCTCTGGGGTTGTAGATCTTAAACTCACAAGGCGGTAATTCTTTGTAATAGTGCGTGAACGTTTCCGTGGAGGAGCAAATCGCTCCATTTCTGTCACAAAATACAGGCCTTGCTTTAGGTAACTGAAATATCTGGCCTTGGCAGAAGTTACATCATCTGAGTCAGAGTCATCTTCTCCTTCATCTTCTTCACCAGGCCTGCTCTCCAAGCGTAATCTCTTTGGAGCCAGTTTTATCTCGCACTACACAGAAAGACAATTCTTAAACAGTGCAATATGTTGTTGTTAGTTTGCTCCCAAGCTGCCTCATACTGGAAAATGCTGAGCATCCACATTTCACATCAACTTCAGGATCAAGGACCTGCCCCTCCTCCCACTCCTGCTTCTTGGCCCTCCATCCTGGACTACAGACCTGATCCAAAGCCCACTGAAGTTAACAGAAAGACTCCATAACTCTCAGTGGGCTACCAGTCAGACTCTGTCTCTTCTAACAGAGGCAGGAAGCCATACAGGGTGTGGAACTAAGACAAAATCCATATCAGTTCTGTTATCGGAAAAGTTAGCTAACACTTGAGTTAAACAGTATGCAAACTGAAAAATCACATATTTAATCAATAATTTGGAATTATATATCAATGTACTAAGCTTCTCTCTGATTAGGTCAATGTTAACATCCTGAAGGAAGAATAAGAAGCACGTGATAAGAAGTTTTTCAGGTCTTTTAGTTAACATCATTTCCATAGTAATGCATCTTTTAATAGACATATTAACCAACTTGTTTATATTGCAATCATGCTGTTCTGAAACAAGTATTAGCAACAACTGTGATATAAAGGTAACTGGGGCTTGTTTGTTTTGTTTTTAATCTGTCTAGCCTGGGAAAGGGAACTGGGATGGATCACTTGATGATTACCTGTTCTGTTCATTCCCTCTGAAGCACTTGGCATTGGCCACTGTGTGAATACAGGATACTGGGCTAGATGGACCTTTGGTCTCATCCAGTATGGCCATTCTTATGTTGTAAGACCAGCATGTCATAAAAATGTTACAGGGAAATCAACGATTTAATTGCTTGGATTGAAATAAAATTGCAAGTCTACATTATTATGGAGGGCAGCAGGCTTTTGTTTGGCATAATTTAAAAAAAATAAAGAACTTTACAAAAAACACATTTTACATAGTTTGTTTTTATAGCATTTCTTCTCCGAAGAAGGGATAGCGACAAATACTGTATTCCCCACTCCAGTCAAACATACCCAGCATCCATGAGACTTCAGGCCAATGCGAGTTTTACTCGAGGAAGGATGACTAAGGTTTGCAGGATTTTTAATGCAATTATATATAGATATATATTTTAACATACACACAAAGTGCCATTCTTGCTGTACAAATTTGTAGATACACATTTTCTTGGTTACTGTATATATCATAGAATGAAAAAAATTACACGCATGTGGACAAGTTTATTTTTCCTTCTAACTAAAATAGTTTGAAGAAAACCCATTTTTTCCAAGTAGCACAAAATTAAATAAATCAAAGAATCTATACTCAAACTAAGCAAATGTCTCAATAGAGCGGGGCCTTGTTTATTTATACTTATGACCAGAAAATACATTGCAAGTTAGCGAATTCTGAACATTAGCCAGAAAGAAGGCAACTGAAAAAGCAAAAATTTCAAACTATTTTGTACATTTGCTTTCATGATTTAGGATAATCCTTCAGAGTACATATGATAAAAATTTGTAAATGCAATGAAAACATAGTAAGACAAGATTTCATTTTGGCATCAGCTATTAGAGTGGGAGAGATGGCCATCTTTCCTATAAACATTTTGGGTTGTGCACATTAGCAAAATAAAAAAAAGTGAGGTTTTATTATACTCCAGTGGGGGTTTTCTTAGTATCGTTAGTATATGTTTATTACCTCCAGGCTTAGAAATCCTCCATCATGAGTAGAAGTGACCTGAGGGGAACTTTCAAACCATTCGCATGATTTCCCCAGTAAGTTTTTTAATGTTTTCACAGATGACACAGTTAAAGCTCCAGAGCAGCGAGCCAAGATCACAGCATTTTCTGCCCACCAATTTACATCCATTAGTGGATAATATGATTCTTTATCTAAAGGAGAAAACAAAAAGCATTTCTAACAGCAAAACAAGAGCTGAAGGGACTTCAATCATTAAAAGATCTCATATGGTGGCCCAATTTAACAAATATATTCATCAGCATCACACACAGCCTTGCTTCACTAAGTTTCTATTTTACAGCAATGGTATTTTTAATTACAGTCAAATCTGTATTAACAAAAGTGAAACTGAACCGTTATAGATTTTGACTTAACTGCATTACTTTTTAAATATTGCTTGAAAAAACTAATCTACAGCAAGCTGATTTACTTGCACTGAGTATGATAGATTTTGAGCATTTGATAAAGATTTGGTACATCACTCTTCAGGACAGCCAAGAGTGAATTTCTTTGGCAAATGCATAGAGAATTACGGATGGGATCCAGAAGAAATTGCATCCAGCTGGAGGACATATCACAGCTGAAAACAGAACTCTTAGAGGACCATCCAGGGAGAAAATATAGTTATTAAGATGACATTTTAAAAATAGTTACAATCTAGAATTTTACATTTTGTGGGCAACTATTTGCTTATGCAGTTAGATGTCACCCTTAAGAGAAAACAGACATCACCTTATTTTCTAAATATTACAGCACGCACTCTTTTCAATTCAGTTCATTCTTTTCACTTTGAATGATGATTGTTTGAATTTTGTTACATAGATAATACCAGAGTATATATCAGAAATTGTAGAAGTGTCTGAATAGCAGCTTTTAAATTGCAGTCATATTTTATCAACAAATTTTCCTTGGGCTCTTCTTTGGTTCAGAATGCTGGCCTCTCACTAACTGGCAGTGATTTTTATACTATAGCTATGAACTGTATTAGCCAAACCCATCTCCTCAAAACAAGGTAGATGCTGTTATTTCTACTGCAAATTATACTGATCTAGTTAATCAGTGATGTAAGCAGGTAAAAGGGACTACAATGAAACACCACCTGTATGCATCCTGGGAAGATTTCCACTCACTGATCTCAGGCAGGGATGGTATCAAAGAGGGTTTTGTTTGTTTTAAATTAAGTCATGTAATTGGGCAAAAATAACTTTACTTTTTTGTAGCTGGACTTTTCCATTTCTCTCCTATACAAGTCTTTACTCTGATTGTGCATGCCAGGTCACTTAAGACTGTAAACTCTTAGGGGCTGGCACCACAAGTACCTTAGGAAAATGCGGTCCTGATCTATGATTGAGACCCAGAGGTACTACAGCAATACAAATAAAGTAACAAGAAGTATCAGTGGAACCATAAAGCTATTAGCTTCTTTGCCGTGAAACTACTGGCTATATAAACATTGTTCATATACTGATGTACAAGCATGGCATTAACACTGCATTTATAAATGGAAGTACATTAAAACATGCTCTCAGCTAAAATATTAACTGAAGACAAGCAGGCAGACCAGCCTCCTGTAGTGTTCTAACTTGTTCCTAGCCTTTTAAAATTCACCATGCTGGTGTGCAGAGGAAGGACTGAATTAAATATGAAAAGTGTATTTAGCATTGTGGACTACAAGGGTATGTCTACACAGCATTTTGGAGCCCACGAGAGCAAATCTTCTCACGCCAGAACTCTAAAAATAGCTATATAGACAGCACTTTGAAGCTGCAGTTCGGGCTGGAGCTTGGGCTGTAAAGCCCACCCACCTCCCAAGGCTTTAGAAACCAAGCTCTGACGACCTGAGCTGGGAAGCTTGCTCTCTTAGGCTGCAATATATCCCAAGAGGCCTCCTGGTCGGCTCTGCAAATTTCGGCAACATGTTATTTATTATTTCATGTATTTCCAAGACAGACAGAGACACTTTTGTTGAGCAGTAAGCCTTCCATGGAGCCACGATCCACAACCTTCTGATTTATCATGAATGAAAAAGCCCTGTATTATCTGAACCATAAATAAAAGGATATTTCAGCTGCAAAGTATGCCTAACAGCGGATTTTAAAACATTTGCATTGAGACACTCATTAAGCTAGGATGAACTGAAAATTGAAGAAAGATGCACAATTTTAGCAACTATCCAAGGCAAGATTTTAATTAAAACCGTTATCTTCTTTACTCAATGTAAATATTTTTTTTCCAGAACATCAATGTTTAGCATAATAATTTGACTACACCACCCACCTTTTATTTTCTTCCTTTTTTCAGTGGAAAGCCTCCAATCTGGATTGATCTCATCATAACCTGGCTACAAAAAAATTAAGTTGGAATGTTACATTAACTATATTAGCAAGCAATCATCTTTAAAAAGCAAACATTTTTCCCCCTTTATAGCTAACTACTTCTCACGAAAGGTAACACCTTCAATTTTCCATTCTTAAACTGCTCTGTTATCATTGAGACTACATCTATGTAAATTCAATCCTCATTGGAATGAAATTCAAAGTTCCTCCACTAGATCAGATGTGCAAGTTGGACCCTTTCTTTAAATATTTAATTCAGAAATATAGGAACTGCACAATGGATCAGACCAATGGTCCATCTAATACAGTATCCTGCCTAGCACCATGTCCCACATAAGAAACCAGGATCCATCAACAGATAACCCATGACTCACTTATCTAGGCAGCGTTCTAGGGCAACGGTTACCCACGAATTTCTCAAATACAGGAAATCCAGTTAAGCTGCCCACTTTCCCAAACTACATGTGATTTGTTTAACCTGAAGTGTTTTAAGAAAACAATTACTGGTTATAAATCATAGAACACAAGTGTCACTCTGAATTCCCCTGCGTCTTAGGAACCCAGGATCATGTGTTATAGTTGGTTATCTCTGTAACATTTCCCTGGTAGGACTAATGTAGCAGAGGAACCAGCAGTATTTAGTGACCTCTGCACCTGCAACTCCTTCCTTTAAGCCCTGGAATAGATTTTTCTTCATCTTGGAAACAGCATAGAAAGATGTACAGTAGGAGAGTGATGCTGAATCTCACACAGTGAGGCGTCACACAGTATGTGAAAGAAAAAACAGCTTCTATTATTTATTGAGTACAGTCAGGATGTATGACACAATGAAGGTAGGCCAAAAAGTTTGCCCACCCCTGCTCTGAGGGCCACATCCGCATTCCAAAACTGCCAGGTAGAGAAGGCTGTGCGTCCCCAAACAGCCTGGCCCCCACCCCCTATCCGCCCCCTCCCACTTCCCACCCCCCCCGCCTGCCCCCCCCCAGAACCTCCGACCCATCCAACCCTCCACTCCCCGCACCCTTACCATACCGCTCAGAGCACCAGGACTGGCAGCCGTGCCACCCGGCCAAAACCAGCCACGCCACCGCACAGTCTAGAGCGCCAGGGCAGGCCAGCAGACGCAGCCGCACTGCCCGGCAGGAGTTCGCAGCCCCGCCACCCAGAGTGCTGGCAACACGGCAAGCTGAGGCTGTGGGGGAGGGGGGAACAGCAGGGGATGGGCCGGGGGCTAGCCTCCCTGGCCGGGAGCTCCAAGGCCAGGCAGAACGGTCCCGCGGGCCATAGTTTGCCCACCTCTGAGATAGAGGATATAGTGGCCATGCCCCAAGCAATTTACAACACCAAAAGGACACCTCTTGATACTGAAACACCAGACTAGCTCCAGTTTCGGTGCAGTGGAAAGTTTGGGATTTGGTTGATGTTGTTTTTTTGTTTTGTTTCTTTTGTTTTTAAAAGGAACACAAAAGCACATTGGAATCACCTGGGTTTTGTTTTTGTTTGGTTTTTTGCATGCCAGTTCTCATCCGACATTTTATGAAACCAAAATGTTTCTGTGCAAAATAGGTAGAAGTTGCATATTTCTGAAATGTTTTGTCCTATAAAAAACTGTTGCTAACCTTTCTGTAGCTGTTGTTCTTCGAGATGTGTTGCTCATGTCCATTCCACGTTAGGTGTGCGCACGCTGTATGCAGTCACCAGAGATTTTTCCCTCAGTGGTATCCGTCAGGCTGCTCTAGCACCCTCTGGTGCCAAGCACTCATGTGCCGATATAAGAGCCCCAGCCAGGCCCGCACCCTCTGAGTTCCGTCTTGACAGCTAACTCCAAGACATGGACAGGAGGATGGGCTGTGGAATGGAAATGAGCATCGCATCTCAAAGGACAACAGCTATGGAAAGGTTAGTAACGTTTTTTTCTTCGAGTGCTTGCTCATGCCCATTCCACATTAGATGACTTTCAAGCAGTACGCAAGGAGGTGGGCTCGGAGTTCATGGGCATGCAGATTGCAACACTGCTCTACCAAAGTTGGCATCATCCCTAGCCTGCTGAGTAATGGCATAGTGGGAGGAGAAAGTATGTACCGACGACCAAATCACTTCTCTGCAGATGTTTTGGATCAGGAACTGGGACAGATGAAGCCTGAGCTCTCGTCAAATGGGATGTCAAGATGGCAGGAGGTGGGACACCCCTGCTCATAGCACGCACGAATGCAGGAAGCAATCCAGGATGAGATTCTCCAAGCCAAAACTGGTAGGCAATTCATCCTGTCTGCTACTGCCCCAAAGAGCTGCGTGGATTTACAGAATGACTTGGTTCTCTCAACGTAGAAGGCCAGGACACATCAAACCTCCAATGTATGGAGATGCCGCTCCTCCATATTTTTGTGCAGTTTTGGGAAGAAAACAGGCAGGAAAATAGCCTGATTACTATGAAACTGTGAGACCACCTTTGGCAGGAACACTGGGTAGAGGTGCAGTTGAGTCTTCTCCTTAACACTGTATATAGGGATTCTGAAATAAGGGTCAAGAGTTCTGAGACCCTCCTGGCTGAGGTAATCATTACCAGGAAGGCAACCTTCTAGGATAGATATGAGGGACAGCATGATACCAGCAACACAAAGGGAAGGCCCATGAGTCTTGACAAGACGAGGTTTAGGGCCCACAGTGGAATAGGTTCACGAATTTCAATGTAAAGTCTCTCTAATCCCTTGAAGAAGCGAATGGACATTTCGCCTGAGAAGACCAACCTACTGTCCACAGGAGGATGGAAGCCTGAGATTGCTGCTAGATGCACCTTGAACGATGAAATGGCTAGGCCCTGTTGTTTCAGATGGAGCAGTTACTCCAGGTTGAACTGGAGGAGTGGCCGAGTTGGTAAAAGGCCTCATTGGGATGATCAAACCAAGAAACATTTCCATTTGGTGAGGTAAGTCACTCTAGTAGATGGTTTCATACTACCTAGCAAGACCTGGCGGACTTCTTCTGAACAGGCCAGCTCCGCCAGATTCAACCATGGAGCTTCCACATGGTTAGGTGAAGGACCTTGAGGTTCAGGTGGAGCAAATAGCTGTGATCTTGCAAATATCAGGTCCAGGAGGAGAGGGAGCAGCAATGGGGCTGCTACTGACAGATCCAGTAGCGTGCCAAACCAGTGTCGGCACAGCCATGCAGGAGCTTTAAGAATAACCAGCCTTGCTTTGTCTCACTTGACTTTCAGAAGGACTTGTGTACCAGAGGAACGGAAGGAAATGCACAGAACAGGAGCTCTGTCAATGGAAGTGGGAAGGCATCTGTAAGCGAGCCTGGCATTTGACCCCACAGTGAGCAAAACTGCTGGCATTTCCTGTTCTGCTTGACTCCGAAGAGATCTACAAAAGGAAATCCCCATCTCTGGAGGATGTATCTAGCTACGTCAGGGTGAAGGGGCCACTCGTGGTGAAAGAAGAAATACCTGCAGAGGTGATCTGCCAGAGTGTTCTGGGCTCCAAGAAGGTGAGACGCTTCAAGGTGGATGGACTGCTTCGCACAGAAGTCTCACAGGCCTCTTGACAGAGGGTGAACAAGCATGCCCCTCCCTGCCTGTTGATGTAAAACATGGCTGCTGCATTGTCCATGAGCACTTGCACTACTTTGCCCACAATCTGGGGTAGAAACACCAGCACACTAGGTGGACTGCTCTGAGCAATTGACATTTATATGCAGTGAGAGCTCATCATAGGACCACAGGCCCAGAAACCTGAAGTGTTCAAGGTGAGCCCCCACAACCAAGAGTGAATACATCCAAGATTAGGGATACTGATGGCTGAGGAGTGACAAAGGGGATGTCTGCACTAACCGATTGGGGATGCTTCCACCGTCGAGGGAAACGAGAATTGGGGTGGGAACTGTAACCACCAAGTCCAAGTGATGGCGGCGCGGTGAGTACACCAAGGCTAGCCAAGCTTGAAGGGGTCTGAGGTGCAGTCTTGCATGTTGTATCACATAAGTGCACACGGCCATGTGACCTAAAAGTCTGAGGCAGACACAGGCTGTCATGACAGTGTGGGCCTTGACCTTCGATATCACAGCCGACACTGTCGGGAAGTGAGCCTCTGGGAGAAAGGCTCTGGCCTGGGTAGAACTGAACATGGCAACGAGAGTTGGCTTTAGCTAATTTATCAATAGACCCAGAGCTCAGAAGTAGCTAGGACCAGAAAAATGCTGGCTCTCACCTGAGCTTGGACTGGCCCTTGATCAGCCAGTCATTGAGATAAGGGTAGACTTGAACACCTTGCCTTCTGAGTAAAGCCACCACTACCACACATTTTGTAAAAACCCTTCCAACAGGCCAAAGAGGAGGACAGTAAATTGGTAGTAGGTCTGGTTTACAATGAATCTGAGGAACCTTCTGTGGCCCTGGAAAATGGAGATATTTCTCTTTCAAGTCGAGGGCAGCATACCAGTCCCTTGGATCCAGAGAAGGAATAATGGAGGGCAGGGAGACCATGCAGAACCTCAGTTTCTTGAGATAACTGTGGAGGCGCCTCAGGTCTAGGATGGGTCAAAGATCCCCTTTGGCCTTTGGGATCAGGAAATAGAAGGAGTAAAACCCTATCACTCTCAAGTTCTGAGGAAACCTACTCCACAGCCCCTACCCAAAGGAGGGCTTACACCTCCAGGATGAGAAGCTGCTCATGAGAAGAGTCACTGAAGAGGGATGAGGAGGAGGTGGAAGAAAGCTGAAGGGAATAACCTTCCTCCACCATACTCGGCACCCAACCGTCCGAGGTGATGAGGGACCAGGCCAGGCTAAAGTAGGAAAGACAGTCTGAGAAAACAAAAGGGCAGGCAGAATTGGTATTAGAAACTGATATAATGTCCTCAGGCGCCCCTTCAAAAGTTATGTTTGGGGCATCCCAGATATGTGCGAGCCCAGTAACGAGGCTGAGGTGGAAGGGGGTGGTTGCCTGTGCTTATAACCCTTGCTGCATTTCTTTAACAGGTGTTGGCAAGGTGACGGAGCTGAGATGACTGGTTGCTGAGGCCTGAAGTGCTTCCTTGAAGTGCTGGGATATCACAGAGTCAAAGGAATGGAAGGGATCTTGAGAGGTTATCTAGTCCAGTCCCCTTCACTCATGCAGGACTAAGTATTATCTAGACCATCCCTGACAGGTGTTTGTCTAACCTGCTCTTAAAACTCTCCAATGATGGAGATTCCACAACCTCCCTGGGCAATTTATTCCAGTGCTTAGCCCCCCTGACAGTTACGAAGTTTCTCCGAATATCCAACCTAAACCGCCCTTGCTGCAATTTATGCCCATTGCTTCTTGTCCTATCCTCAGAGGTTAAGGAGAACAATTTTTTTCCATCCTCCTTGTAACAACCTTTTATGTACTTGAAAACTGATATGTCCGCTCTCAGTCTTGTCTTCTCCAGACTAAACAAACCAAATTTTTTTCAGTCTTCCCTCATCGGTCATGTTTTCCAGACCTTTATTTTTTTTTTTTTTTTGGCTCTTCTCTGGACTTTCTCCAATTTGTTTACATCTTTCCTGAAATGCGCACCCAGAACTGGACACAATACTCCAGCTGAGACTTAATCAGCATGGAGTAGAGCAGAAGAATTACTTCTTGTGTCTTGCTTACAAATACTCCTACTAATACATCCCAGAATTGTGTTTGCTTTTTTTGCAACAGTGTTACGCTGTTGATGCATATTTCGCTTGTGATCCACTATGGCCCCCAGATCCCTTTCTGCAGTACTCCTTCCTAAGTAGTCATTTTCCATTTTGTATGTGTGCAACTGATTGTTCCTTCCTAAGTGGAATTCTTGACATTTGTCTTTATTGAAGTTCATCCTATTTACTTCAGACCATTTCTCCAGATCATTTTGAATTTTAATGCTATCCTCCAAAGTACTTGCAATTCCTCCCAACTTGCTATCGTCCACAAATTTTATAAGTGTACTCTCTATGCCATTATCTAAATCATTGATGAAGATATTGAACAGAACTGGACTCAGGACTGATCCCTGCGGGACCCTACTTGATATGCCCTTTCAGCTTGACTGTGAAATACTGATAACTACTCTCTGGGAATGGTTTTTCAATCAGTTACACACTCACCTTATAGTAGCTCCATCTAGGTTGTATTTCCCTAGTTTGCTTATAAGCAGGTCATTCGAGACAGTATCAAAAGCCTTACTAAAGTCAAGATATACCACATCTACTGTTTCCTCCTTATCCACAAGGCTTGTACCCAGTCAAAGAAAGCTACTAGGTTCGTTTGACACAATTTGTTCCTGACTAATCCATGATGACTGTTACGTGTTTGCAAACTGATTGCTTAATTATTTGCTCCATTATCTTTCCGGGTACAGAAGTTAAACTGATAGAGGTCCAGGGACCTGAGGATGGCCCTTTAATCTTTCTGTCCATGTAGTCTTGCATCCATCTGGGCTGAGAAGAGGGAAATTCACTCAAACGGAAGGTCCTGATTGGCCTGCTTAACCTCTGGAGGCAGTCCTAAGGATTGGAGCCAAGAGCATCCTCTCATGACCACCACTGATGCCACTGTTCTGGTAGCCGTGTCAGGGCACCTAGGGCAGCCTGCAGGGAGGCCCTGGCTATGGTCTTCCTTTCCTCCACCAGAGCAGAGAATTTCTGCCTGGAATCCTGGGGCAGCAAGTTCCTGAATTATGACATGGAGTCCCAGACATTACAGTCATGCCTCCCAAGCAAGGTCTGCTGATTGGAGATGCAGAGCTGTAACCCACCAGTAGAATAAATCTTTCTACCAAACAGGTCCAGCTTCTTTGACTCCTTTGGCTTGGGGAACGCATCTTACAGCCCTTGCTTGTCTCTTTCATTGGCCGCTCCAACCACAAGGGACCCAGGAAGGGGATGGGAATATAAGTATTTCTACCCCTGGCAAGGGGTATAAGTGGGGGCCAGATAGGATATGGTCTGCCATAGGGACTGACTGGACCCATAACGGCTTCATTGAGGGGGTAGGGCCACCTTTGACAGGGCTGCTGCGACCAAGATGTTGCTCACGCTGTGTATGGACTCTTTAAGCACCTCCACTTCTAGCACTAAGTTAGAAGCCACACTTTTCCAATAGCCCCTGGTGAGCTCTAAAGTTATCCTACGGCACCAAGCTGCTCAGCCCTGACACAGCTTCTTCTGGGGGGGAGGAGGTGGCCTGCACTGGCAGGGGGCCTTCCTCCTCCTCTTCTGCACCAATCACATCACACAGCACCAAGTCCTGAGTATCGGTACCCGCTCAATACCAGAGTCCAGGTCGGATGCCGGATGGTTCTATCAGACACCCCCAAGTATGAACGTGTGGAACCCCATGGATTCCAAAAAGGCCATTAGACCTGCGCAGACCACATGCCCACCAGGCCAGGTGCCTGGGAGGGCACCTGCACCAGGATCTGACGGGACATAGATCAGGTACTGGTAACAGCCCCTCGGTTGGGTGTATGACTCCAGGTCCGACTCCAAGGACGAGTCAATTTGCGTGGGACTAGTACCCCTTGCTTCTGCCAGTCGGTGCTGAGGATCTAGGGAACAGTGCTGGAGCTCAGGGCAACATGCTCCCTTCTGCTCAATGATCTCGCTGGTGCCAGAACTTGCCCCGCCAGTACTGGGACAGCACAACCCCGCTGGCGCTACGATGTCTCCCCGGTGTCAGTAGATGGTCTTACAATGGACTCAATGGCACCTGCGAGCAGGGCGGAGTGGACGGTGCCGTGTGTGGAGCGGGGGTAGAGGAGTGGTCCAATGCAGGTCGCACTCCGCTTCACTCCCCGTGTTTATCCTTCCTTGGCCCTGGGAAGTGCCCCCTCTCAGACCGTTGTTTTGTGCTTCTTCCTCGGCATCAATGAAGGGGAAAGGTGCCGAGAAATCCATGCTGCCAGAGTAGCACTTCGCACCAATGCCGAGGTATTCAGTACTGAATCTGACCAGCTTTGCTCCGAAGCCTGTTGGAGTGCAGCTTCCATCAGGACAGACCTTAGTCTAGCCTCCCTGTCCTTTTTCGTATGACACTTGAACTGGCAGCAGATCTGGCAACACTCTCACACATGAGCCTCCCCCAGACACTTCAGACAGCTGGAGTGCGGGTCACTCACCAACATGAGCTTGCCGCAGGAGACAAAGGGTTCGAAGCTGAGAGCATACTCCTCTAAACAACTGAGGGGGGGTTGGGGGGGGTCTAACAATATACACTACTGCTAAAAAAATAAACTGAACGTAACTAAACTAGCAAAGAAAAGAAGAAATAACAGAACCACTAGATGAACGCCTTGCCAAGGCAAGAAGAGTTGTTCCAGCGACCGTCACAGACAGGAAGAAGGAACTGAGAGGGTGCGGGGCTGCCCAGGCCCCTTATATGAGTGCATGAGCACATGGTACCAGTGGGCACTAGAGCCAACCCAATGGATACCACTGAGGGAAAAATGTCCAGTGACTGTGCACGCAGCACAAGCACACCTAACATGGAATGGACAGGAGCAAGCACTCGAAGAAGAAATAGCCATTATAATTCAACCCCAACTGATATATGTATAATATATATAAAAATAGTTTTAAAACAGGCTCTGCACGAGGCAAGTTCATCAGTACATTCTTATATCACCTTCTACTGGAACATGAATAAAATTATGAAAACGGCTTCACCGGCAAATGAGTAATAGGTAGTAAACATCCTGGGGCAAAACCTTAACACAAATGTAGATCTTGTAAGCGCAAAAAATACAAAAATTACATCGTTTCTTCTCCCAAAATTTCAACAAATTCTTTGAAGTGCTGTTCTCTATGTAAATTAGAACTATATCTTGGAGCCTAAATGTCGTTACCCGATATAACAAAGATTGGATCTGGTCACGGCAGTCACAAACATGCATCTCCTAGGCTTGAGCCAAGATATTTCTCACACACACAACAGGATGATAGTGGACATCCAAACTTTTGGCTCGCTATGGCCATAGGCCATATTTGGAGTGTAGTGTCATCTTTTAGAGTATTTTATGAGCCGCAATCCTCTTCACATACTAGTAAGACTTATGAAATGAGTCCCAGTGAGTGTTCCGGTCACTTATCTTTACGGAAGACTTAATTGGAAATGCTCCTCATAATGCCCAGATATGGAAATAATCAGGAAAACACTTTAAAAAAAATCAATGAAAATCTATATCCACATACCATTTAAAAAAAAAAGCTCTAAGTTGGAGCTTGTGGTGTCTGCTGTGCAACTCATGGACTGCAGAAGAGTTCAACAGATTGTGGGAGCAGGTGGATGTATTTCATATAGACAAAGAGAAGCTGAGGTATTTAAATCATCTCACAAAAGTGATCATAAACTGTAGAAAATATTTTATATCATGAGCCCTAAAGTAGTCAGTATGTTGTGCAGAAAGATATTGACAGTAAATTGCAGTGAACCACCAGTAATTGAAGATATTACATAACAGCATAGGTTGGGAATTCATTCATCAACATATGGACTTTGTAGACTAAGAAAGAACAGTGAGTCTGTGAATTGAACAACCCTAAAACAAATTAGAACGACATTTATACAAAACACATATAAACAAATTCTGTGGATACAAATGTAGATAGAAAACATCAAGGATAATTCTTCTAACTCACATATTTGGACACCGAACATCCTGTCTGGTTCCAAAATCTGTTCAGTCCCACAGCCTGTTCCATGCAAGTAGACCCTTGCATCTAATGGCTAAAATATCAAAGTACTTTTTCCAAACTGGCCTAAAACATGAAATGTTCCCTCCTAGATACACAGTATGAAATCAGATCAGTGCATCAGCTACATGCCATTAACCAAAAAAGTCCACCATCTAGGCATGCACCTGAAAGTAGGCAGAATTAGAGCAGACTCAGATATGAACTCTTGTTTTCAAAAGCAAGTACTGGATGGACAGACAGTGCACTCTATCCTATAAAATGGATCATGCCTGATTTTTAAAGACATTAACTGAACACTATACACCACATGTAGTAAGAGAGACAAAGCTTATGTCAGTATCTAATACTTAAGAAATGGTTTCCAAAATCAGGCAGGAGAAGTCAGAGTTCTTTGTGTTCATGATTCCAGATCTGCCATTTTTCAAACTGTTAGCAGATGCCTTTTCATCATTAACTGACAACTCCAGCACACTGTATGGTTGAAGTAATAAGCAGTTTATTTAGGATTTTCATGTGGAAAATCTAACTGGCCTAACACTGGAACTACTGTACTGGCACAAAGATTAGTTAACATTACTATGGTTGTCTTTATTGTACTGAATTTCATGCTTACAAAAACTAAGACAAATTGTATTAGGTAGAGCATAGCTTTTTGATTTCATCATTTGAAAAGCAAGCCCTTCTGGAGTGTCATTGTTCAGGAGAGAAGTACTACTTAACCAGGGTAAAAGACTAATGCATTAGCCGACTGCACCACGTAGTCCTCCAGAACTATAACTTGAAAGGCTACATACTCAACTGATTTGTGTTTTGAAACAGTGTTTCAGTTTACCTGCATCTGTTTATTTTACTCTCTTCAGCTTTTGGGGTTTGTCAACTACATATTATTTTCAACACTTTCAACTTTTAACTCATTCCAATATCACCAGTGTTTTTCAACTGAAAGGCCCCTCACTTCAAAGCTGAAGAAGACATTAAAATTAGAGCATCAGTAAAAATAGGGCACCTTGTAAACAAGCAGATAAATGGAAAGAAATATTGGTAGCTAAGATTACAGATATCCAGAACATCTCTCAATCCCTAGAAAAGCTAAACTCATATTTATTATATTTAAATGTCCATGTACCTGGTCGCTTTGATCCCATTCTCCTTGTAGCTTGAGAGATGGGATTCCCCAGATGGTCAGTTTTCCTGAGAAGTGGATAGCTGCCAGAAGAGTTCCATCAGGAGAAAGATTCATCTTAAAAACTCCATCCTGCCCAACCAATTTAATAAAGAGTGTAAAAAGAAACCAAGACTCACAGTAAGACTAGGCTAAATTCAGTTCAGCATACAGACTAACTTTTCCCTTTATTTTAGGGCCACAATTTCTTATTATTTGTATGGGTGTTTTAAATTACAAATATCTAGCATACTGTAAAAATGAAATATATGCTATATTTCATTTTGTAATGTAAGTAAAGGAATACAAAAAGTTTAGTAATACAGGTAGAAAGTATTCTACCTATCTATATTACTGGACACCTTTGTTTGTTAATTTCAGGACCAAAATGGTCCTTAAGATACAATAAATAAGATGTGGAAATAGTGTAGTCTTTTGACTACAGTGAGCATGCAAGAGGGAGAAAGAGACAGTTCTTTGATTGGTGTTTGGTGATTAGAGCTAGCATAGGGTGGATAAAAAAAATCTCTTTTTTTCAATCAAAATAATCTTATTTTAATGAGATTTTTTAATGTAAATACATTTTTCTTTTTAAAAACCTTTCAAAATTAAATTTGAAATTATGACAGCCTATGTTAAAGCCTAAAAACCTAATATAATCTATTAAAATGATTTAAATTACATAAAAACAATAATATTCAAGCAGTACATGTTTGCTGCCGAAGTTGGACCAAAGTTAAACCGCTGAAATAGTGGAAAAATCACTGGCTAAGCACCCTGAACTAGAGAGTCTGTTGAAGTGCTAAACCAGCTTTTGACAGAAGTAGCTTTTTCTGCAGGTAAAGAGAGAATATTCTCTTCATTTCAGTTTATTCAACTAGTTCAGTTCAAGGACAAGTTAATTCAAAACTGAGAACTTAGGAGTTGAAAAAGAGAATAGCTTGTTTTTCTCTTCCAAGTTATGAATAAAAATGAAGTGTGAAGGGCCTTGAAAGACACGATTACCAGAAATTATCAGTTAAATTCAGTAACTACAATAGAGAACACTCCATTTGTTTAATAAATCAGTTAATTTTAAATATAAAACACATTTTGATAAACTTTTTTTTCTTACAAAAAGAAAAGGAGTACTTGTGGCACCTTAGAGACTAACAAATTTATTTGTGCATAAGCTTTTGTGAGCTACAGCTCACTTCATCGGATGCATTCAGTGGAAAATTCAGTGGGGAGATTTATATATAGAACATGAAACAATGGGTATTACCATACACACTGTAACCAGAGTGATCACTTAAGGTGAGCTCTTTCCAGCATCATCAAGGATCTACAACCTATCCTGAAGGACGACCCATCACTCTCACAGATCTTGAGAGACAGGCCAGTCCTTGCTTACAGACAGCCCTGCAACCTGAAGCAAATATTCACCAGCAACCACACACCACACAACAGAACCACTAACCCAGGAACCTATCCTTGCAACAAAACCCGTTGCCAACTGTGTTCACATATCTATTCAGGGGACACCATCATAGGGCCTAATCACATCAGCCACACTATCAGAGGCTTGTTCACCTGCACATCTACCAATGTGATATAGGCCATCATGTGCCAGCAATGCCCCTCTGCCATGGACATTGGTCAAACTGGACAGTCTCTACGTAAAAGAATAAATGGACCCAAATCAGACGTCAAAAATTATAACATTCAAAAACCAGTCGGAGAACACTTCGATCTCCCTGGTCACTCGATTACAGACCTAAAAGTGGCAATACTTCAACAAAAAAAACTTCAAAAACAGACTCCAACGAGAAACTGCTGAATTGGAATTAATTTGCAAACTGGACACAATTAACTTAGGCGTGAATTAAGACTGGGAGTGAATGGGTCATTACACAAAGTAAAACTATTTCCCCATGTTTATCCCCACCCCCCACTGTTCCTCAGACGTTCTTGTCAACTGCTGGAAATGGCCCACCTTGATTATCACTACAAAAGGTCCCCAGCCCCCGCTCTCCTGCTGGTAATAGCTCACCTTAAGTGATCACTCTTGTTACAGTGTGTATGGTAACACCCATTGTTTCATGTTCTCTATATATATAAATCTCCCCACTGTATTTTCCACTGAACGCATCCGATGAAGCGAGCTGTAGCTCACGAAAGCTTATGCTCAAATAGATTTGTTAGTCTCTAAGGTGCCACAAGTACTCCTTTTCTTTTTGTGAATACAGACTAACACGGCTGTTACTCTGAAACCTTTTTTTTCTTACGTATCCTGCATACTTACATGCTTTTATTTAACTAAAAAAATTAAAATGCTGTTTGGGGGCATTTTTACTTCATTTCCACCCAAATGCAGCTTGACAAGTCACGACTAAAAAGTTTATGTTAATGATCCAGTAAATAAGTAATGTGTCATTCACCATTTTCTAACATAAAATTGTAAAAATTGAGACTAAATATATGTTAAGCCATATAATTGCTTAAATAAGTGTGTATAGATTAAATGGCAGAAAACTTCATTAAGATTGCCCTTCCAGAATGTCAAGGGCAGCAAAACACAAACTTTTCAAAATCAGGAAATACAGAATTAAGGTAACACAACCCCTGATGCTGGCAATGGTCTCTGGGAATTATCTGCATGCACTCCAGCCGCATTCACTGTATTAAAATGCAGGTGTATTGAATAATGGAAGAATAAACTGGAAGAGCTTCAAAGAGACGTGATTGGGATATGAGGAGATCTGGGAATCAATTTGAGGAGCATCTTGGAGATCTGGGTCTGAGGCCGCAAAGGAAAGAAGTGCATGTGTACCATGAAGTTCCAGTCTGCATCATTTCAATACAGAATTGTTTAGACAGTGTCAGAAGCAGGGAAGGTTTGAAACAAACATAAGGAAGTACTTCTTCACACAACACAGAGTCAACTTGTGAAACTCATTGCTAGGCATTTTGTGAAGGACAAAACTGAAACTGGGTTCACAAAAGATGAAGTCATGGAGGTCCATCAATGACTATTAGTCAAGATGGTCAGGGACACAACTCTATGCTCTGGGTGTCCCTAAGCCTCTGATTGCCAGAAGCTGAGAGTGGATGTCAGGGGATGGATCACTCGATAAAATGCCCTGTTCTACTCTCTCCATCTGTAGAATCTAACACCGACCACTGTGGACTACATGGACCATTGGTGTGACCGAGTAAGGCCATTCTTAAAATCATGCTCATGCAGAAATTGTCTTACATATCCTCAAACTATGGACAACGACTGGGGCTACATACAATCGAAATTTTAAGTCTAGTTTCTAAAGATGGTCAAGAAGCTATAATTTTGAAATTTCAAATGCAAAACAAAAAGTTTCCTTTCATTTTAGACTAGCTTCCATCTTAACCCAAACTATTTAAAATTTACATTTTGTTCATTTAGACAAAGAAAATTGGCTTATCAATTTTACTTTCAGTTCTTATACATTATGCGTTTGGCTTGCAAATATTGAATAGCAAGCTTTAAACCTAAAATGATAGCAAGCTTTTATTAAAAGTTAAACCACCACCCACCTAAAATTTTGTACCTAAACTTCCTGATGGTGTCTGGTTAAATAGTAGATGTCCACTCTGACAAAACAACTGGCATGAGATCAGTAATATTACTGCCTCATGCTTTCTATTTCCCTTTGCTGAAAGTTGCAACGTTAAGAATTGCACTCTCCTTTTTAGTTTATAAATCAAGATTTGTTCACAGAAGAGAAAGATGGTTATGAAACTGCATAGAACTGTAAAATAAAAAACCCTACCTGCTAGGCTGAGAGCCTCTCTTGAATGTCATCATGAGCGAACATTAAGAGAGGTCTCTCTGAAAGTCAATACATAACTCAACAATCAGTGCAACTGCTGCTCCTTTGGATTCCCATCATATACATCACACACCTCCAAATCTAGCTTCTCAAAAGATTAATGTGTCCTTAGGCAAAACAGGTTCTGCTACCCCAGTAAACAGTTCACTACCCTTAGGGCAACTGCAGAACAAAATATAGAAAGCTCCAGTAGGCTGGCTTACCACATTTAAGATTGGTCATCTAAGTTGGGAACAGCTGGCTCCACAGGCAAGTTCTCACTGAGCCTTGGCAACAGTATTAAATAGCTTTTTCAATCTCCCATAAATCACAATAAAATTATACCTCAGGTATTTAAGATGTAATACAATTTCAGGGATTGTAACTTTTGAAGATGAGTGAACAACACTAATAGTCTTTACTCTTAAAATGTAGTGCTGGCAAGAGCAATAACATTAAAGTTTAGTTCATTTCAATACTAGCCTTTCGGTAAAAACTTACTTGAGCTTCTTTTACATACATATATAATCTACTTCTGTTTCATGTTTTCCATTCCTTAATTTGAACACTGAAACACCAGCCCAGAAAATGCTGCTATTGAGGGGTCAGTATTAACTTGACAACACCCAGACAAGGGAACAACACTAGGTAGCAGCCAAGCATTTCTTTCCTCAGGGCAGACAAACACCTTTCCATCCTTTCAGTCAATCTGATTGTGACAATGACTGACCAGCTAAGCTTCAGATGTTGGCCAGAGAAAACTCCATGAAGAAGCATTTAAAAGATGGGGGCGCGGGGTGCTTAAGATGAATGTAAATACAAGACCATCTTAGACTGATATCAATGAAGTTACCTAGGGAAGAAATTAACAAGGGGGACTAGAATGTCACAATGCCTAACTTTTCGGTGCCCTACCATGTAGTGGAAGTCATAATCCTGAGTTAGGTGTCCAAGCATGGGGACAGTTAGGCACTTAAGAATGGTATTTGCAAAAGCCACCATGCTAGGCAGGGAGCCACTTAAGCAAGCCAATAAGAGATGCCAAGAAGGGGAGAGCCTAAATCCTGCCCCTCAAAGGGACTTAGGCACTTAAGTCCAGGCCAAAAGAAAGCACCTTTCTATACTTGGGATTCACAGCCATAAACCCTCTACTGGAGTTAGGTGCCTAAGCCAGGTTAGTGTTTTTTCACAAAAAGACAGGATGTGGAGGGTTCAAATCCCTCCTCTGCCTGATGTGGAGAAGGGACCTGAGTCTCCAACCACCCTAGTGAGCATCACTGGGCTATTGAGTCACTCTTAAATATTCATTAGGCCAGAAAGAGTATGTATTTATAGACAGAGAGGCCTGCCCCTAAATATTGTATGGCCCAGTTGTAGAGGTTACAAGAACTTTGAAGGACAGGATTAGAATTTGAAATGATCTTGATAAATTAGAGAATTTGTTTGAAATCAACAAGATGAAATATAATAAAGACAAGTGAAAACTACTACACTTAGGAAGAAAACAGTCTAATGTATAAATACAAAATGCAGAATAACTGATTAGGCAGTAGTACTGCTGAAAAGGATCTCCCACTTATAGGGGATCATAAATTGAATATGAGTCAATGTGACACTGTTGCTAAAAAGGCAAAAGGTTATTATGGAATATTTTAAACAGGGGTGCTGTATGTAAGACAGACAAAGTAATTGTTTCACTCTACTGGGCACTGGTGAGGCCTCAGGTGAAGTACTGTGCCCGGTTTGGCACCCCATTTAAGAAAAATGTGGACAAATTGAAAAGAGTCCAGAGAAAAGGAACAAAAAAGGTATGCAATTTGAAAAACATGACCTGTGAGGGAAAAAGGGCATGTTTAGTCTAGAGAAAATAAGTATTCCAATATTTTAAGGGTTGTTATAAAGAGAACAGAAATTGATTGCTCTCCATGTCCACTGAGGGTAGGACAAGAAGTAATTGGCTTAATCTGCAGCAAGGGAGATTTAGGTTTGATATCAGGACACACTTTCTAACTACAAAGGACAGTTAAATACTGGAAAAGACAGTTACCTTTTTTCATAACTGATGTTCTTAGAGATGTGTTTCTCATGTGCATTCCATTGTAGGTGTGTGCGCTTGCCACATGCACCGGTGCCAGAAGTTTTTCCCCTCAGTATTATCCATAGGGAACCGGCTCTGGCGCCCTCAGTGGCATGTGTATGCCGCGGTATAAGGGGAGCTGCTGGCTCCCCGCACCCTCAGTTCCTTCTTGCCGGAAACTCCGACACTGGGGAAGAAGGGCAGGTCATGGAATGGACACGAGCAACACATCTCCATTGTAGGTGACTCCCAGGCAGTACAGCTCAATATATAGGACGTGGACTGTAGGTTCCTTGCGTTACAGCCAAAAATACTCTAGTACAAATCTATAAATCTATTCTAATAAACAAATAAAACCCATAAGAAAAGATATATAAGCAAGCAAGGAGGCTAGCCCTATGCGCTACAATCACATCCCCTCTTAGTTGTCTCTTTTCCAAGCTGAGAAGTCACAGTCTTATTAATCACTCCTCATAAGGCAGCTGTTCTATATCCCTAATCATTTTTGTTGCCCTTTTCTGAACCTTTCCCAAGTCCAATATATCTTTTTTGAGATGGGGCAACCACATCTGCATGTAGTATTCAAGATGTGGGCACACCCTGGATTTATATAGAGGCAATATGATATTTTCAGTCTTATTCTCTATCCCTTTCTTAATGATTCCCAAAATTCTGTTAACTTTTTTGACTGCCACTGCACATTGAGTGGATATTTCCAGAGAACTATCCACAACGACTCCAAGATATCTTTCCTGAGTGGTAACAGCTAATTTAGACCCCATCATTTTATATGTATAGCTGGGATTATGTTTTCCAATGTGCATTACTTTGCATTTATCAACACTGAATTTCATCTGCCATTTTGTTGCCCAGTCCCCCAGTTTTGCGAGATCCTTTTATAGCTCTTTGCAGTCTGCTTGGGACTTACACATTGCACATATTAGCAAAGACTTTCTGCACCTGCCATCTTGGGTAACAAGTTAGACTTAAGATAAAGTAATAAATCACTGGATCTGTTTCAGTCATAAAATATACTGAAAATTATGAGTTCTCTATGAGCAGGACTGATGACGCCAGGTAATTTATGAAACAAGAGTAAATAAAGTGAAGTAAAACCAAATCAGCAACAGAGCAACAGTCTGCCAACAAAACAAAGTCCCTGAAAAAGCAATTTGATAACTCTTGCCAGTTACCTGATTTAAAGCTAAATACTACTAGTACTGCAGAGGTTCTCAAACTGTGGTCCATGGACCACCAGTGGTCCGCGAGCTCCATTCAGGTGGTCCTCAGATAGTTCCCTCTAAGGTGCGTGCCTTGGTGGTCACACATGAGAGAATGAAGAGCCACCAACCTAATTAGTGGAGCTGCACAGGTGTGGCTCCACTAATTTGGTGCCTGGACCCTGGAGAAGACGCACATGTAAGGTGAGGTGGTGGCTTGGGGGAGGGGCCGGGGGCAGGAATAGGGGGTACGTGGGAGGGGGCAGTGGGGTGAGAAGAGGGGGTGGGGGAATTTGGGATGTGCAGGGCTGCAGCGGCCAGAGAAAGAAGCGACTTTCCCCAGCTGCAGGGCTGCGGCTGCCAGGGAGAGATGGCCCTCCTTCCCAGCCTCAGCTCTGTGGCTGCTGCGGCGAGGGAGAAACCCCTCTCCTTCCCAACCCCAGCTCAGGGGCTGCTGCGGTGGATGAGAGGGGAGAGACCCCTCGCCCCCGCAGCTCCAACCCCAGCTTGGGGGCTGCCGCGACAGGGAGAGAGGACACATCCATCGTATTAGAAAGGTAAGACTACTGATATTAAAATATATGAGTTGTGTGCTTTTATTTGTAGAACAAAAAAAGTCAATTATTATGACTTTTTTTTATATAATGCTTTTAGCCAAAGCTCTTTACAATAGTTAGCTAATGGTACAAACAACATTTGGAAAGATCATTAAATGGCCTGCCGAGACCCTCAGCAATTTTCAAGTGGTCCATGGAAAAAAACAGTTTGAGAACCACTGTATTATTGCATTAGAGTGTGTTTTCAGCAAAGAATTCTAAACAGGTTAATTTTTAATCTAAATTAAGTTACTTCAAGTCAGTTAGATTCCTCTTTCATGTAAACCCAAATCTAAAGGAATAACAGTGCTACTAGTGTTAAGGAGGAACGTATTACCTGTTCTGTTCCTTGTCTGCTGTAAAATCTGAAATTCATAATCCTTAATAATCCGCTTCTCTTTGCCTGTTAAAACAGGAGTGTATCACACACTTTAAGATTAAAGACAGTCTTTGATTTATGCAGTAAAAATTAAATCAAATCTGGGGAGTAATAAAACAATCAAGAAAGAATACATTATTCTGCAACATTCTCTCGGCTTTATGAAAATTTTAAAATACTCATAAGAATATTTTAATATTTATGTATTAAAATGTCACCTCATGTGAATGTTGCAACAGGTGAAATTTGCTTATGAATTACTTGAACTATGTATGCATGTTTCCATGAAAAAGCACCACCAGCTTGCAACTAAATTATGCCATGCTAGAACATTTAATACATATTGCCAAGTATACACATTAGAACTTTTCACATGCTAAAATATAAATTGGTTTACCGTATTAAGCTAAATTGCTACAAGCTAAATAGAAACGAATTTCAGCGTACCCATGTAGGATACACCAGTTTAACTACAATGAGTTTTATTATGCCAGTGTAAGTTTTGAGCATGCTACAGCCCTAAGAAAAGGGTTAGGGTTAGGCTTATTTCAAACTGAGCTAAGACTAAAATATTTTCAAAATATACAGGTGAAAAATAACCTAATCCATGACTGGGCTCCTAACTGCTCTGCAATACTAGTAATAAATAGTTTTAAGACAAGTGAAAGCTTTGATGAGACCTATTTTTTATAAAACCATGTTGACATTAATTATATTCCTGCCTTTTAATTCTTTATCAACTGAATCCTGTGTCAGCTTTTCCATTATTTTGCCTGGGATTGATTTAATGCTGACCAGCCTACAGTTGCCCAAGTCATCCTGACTGAATACTGGCATAACAGTATCTCTAATATGGAAACATGCTGTGGTGTTGGAAAAGAAAGCAACCTACATAAAGTTTCTCTTTATGTAATCAGAGTAACTATAATATTCTTCCAACAGAAAAATGAGGACTCCAAAGCTACTTACTGTCCCAGTATCATCTTCATAACTAGTGACCTGTTTATAATGGGGGGATCCAGAAAGAACTCTCCAAGCAGATATTCCACAACTAGTTGCTTTAGATACTCCATCTTCATCTGTTTCACAGCCACCCACAAGCAAAAGCCTATAAACACAAAAACTTTTATTACTGAATGCAGGTTTCTGTTTTGTTTTGCCTACTGCAGGAGTCCAAATATATATTTTGTAATTCCATTTAACAGGAGTATAATAGCTTTACCAAAATGAATAAAACCATGCATTAAAATAGCATCTAAAAGCCCCAACTAAGGATAAGCCTACACTACACAATTAGCCTGGGACCTTTTACCCAGGTTTTAGCCTTAACCTCCCCGTACCGTGCACACAAAAAAACAAAGTTTGACTTCGGTTTGGAGGCATTTTAAACCTGGGCCAGCTTACTTGGCTGGCAGTAAGGGTGAGAACCTGGGTTCCACTTTAACTCTGGCTGGAACCTGCCCATTTTGCAGTAATGACACAAGCTAAATCACATGACTGAAGTGAGAACCCAAGTGAAATCACTCAAGCGCTGGTAGTCCTCCTATGCCCTTTCCAAAGGATAGACAAATTCTCCCTCAATTGACAGGGAAAAAAATCTAAAGCATCTCATCACAAAAAACCATGGGAATGCAGGCCTGAGACCTCATCAACCCACTGCCCCCAGCCTCCCCGCCCCCAACCATATTAAACCAGCCTTGGGTGAAACTCAGGGAGTTCATCACTAAAATTGAAAAAAGGAATGTTCTGCTGCTGATAAAGCACCCCCACCCCAGGAATGTCATTAATGAGAGTTATCACCACCAAGGTTGTAAAGACGCTGGGAAATTAGGGAGGATACAGAGAGAGATTCAACAAATGGTAAAATAAGCTCTGACCAGTGTTTTATGCTGACCATCTGCACAAATAGAGAAGGTCACAATTAAGTTACAATTTGGGCATGAAAGACAAAATGTAAAGAACTAGGGAAGGAAGGAGGACACATAGGTGCCAGTGCATAATCGGTTAAAATTTTTGTTACTTCAGAGTGTGGGATAATGTGATAGGTTTAGTAAATTTGAAGGAGTTTTACCTATATAATGTAAATGAAAAACAATGCTCTTTGGGAACCATTTCCGGACTGCAGTTCAACACCAAGCTGATGGAACTCTGACCCCTCCGCACAACCATAATGTGCAGAGGCATCTCGGGAACCTCCATATGAATGAATCCTGACTGGCCATTGAATGAAATCTGTCTGTATATTGGGAATGGTGAGCATAAGAGGTTTGCTTGGTATATGTATTCTGTGTGTTGCCAATAACTAGATGTTTAGAGCCGATACTTAAATTGACCAGGTTTCTTCCTGAGCCCAATGGGTAAGGATAGGTGCCTTAAACCCTGAGCCCTCGGAAGGGAAAGGGCGGGGGTGCCTAGATTGATTGGTCACACCTTGAGCTCTTGGTAGGGTATAGACAGGGTGCCCTAAACTGAGCAGGTAACACCAGGCACACAGGCAAGTGCAGAAACTATGAGAACGTAATAACAGGTAAGGCTGTACAGCTGGGACACTCATACCCAGGCTGAGTAAACCCAGGTGCCAATCACTGAGGTTAACTGTGCAGTGTAGACATAGCCTAAGACTGGAATCCCACTGTGTTTGGTGCTGTACCTAGAAGCAGGAAGAAATGGTCATTTCATAGAATCATAGAATATCAGGGTTGGAAGGGACCCCAGAAGGTCATCTAGTCCAACCCCCTGCTCGAAGCAGGACCAAGCCCCAGTTAAATCATCCCAGCCAGGGCTTTGTCAAGCCTGACCTTAAAAACCTCTAAGGAAGGAGATTCTACCACCTCCCTAGGTAACGCATTCCAGTGTTTCACCACCCTCTTAGTGAAAAAGTTTTTCCTAATATCCAATCTAAACCTCCCCCATTGCAACTTGAGACCATTACTCCTCGTTCTGTCATCTGCTACCATTGAGAACAGTCTAGAGCCATCCTCTTTGGAACCCCCTTTCAGGTAGTTGAAAGCAGCTATCAAATCCCCCCTCATTCTTCTCTTCTGCAGACTAAACAATCCCAGCTCCCTCAGCCTCTCCTCATAAGTCATGTGCTCTAGACCCCTAATCATTTTTGTTGCCCTTCGCTGGACTCTCTCCAATTTATCCACATCCTTCTTGTAGTGTGGGGCCCAAAACTGGCCACAGTACTCCAGATGAGGCCTCACCAGTGTCGAATAGAGGGGAACGATCACGTCCCTCGATCTGCTCGCTATGCCCCTACTTATACATCCCAAAATGCCACTGGCCTTCTTGGCAACAAGGGCACACTGCTGACTCATATCCAGCTTCTCGTCCACTGTCACCCCTAGGTCCTTTTCCGCAGAACTGCTGCCTAGCCATTCGGTCCCTAGTCTGTAGCGGTGCATTGGATTCTTCCATCCTAAGTGCAGGACCCTGCACTTATCCTTATTGAACCTCATCAGATTTCTTTTGGCCCAAAGAGTTTGCAATCTAAATAGACAAAACAGACAGATTCTGAAAAAGGAAGTATTATTATCCGCATTTTACAGATAGGAAATGGAAAGACAGATTTTGTCTTAAGCATGTACTTAACTTTAAGTTATGATTACTCCCATTTAAATCAAGCAAGTCTTTTCAGGAACAGGGTCTAGTTGATTTCTTCCATGCCTCAGAAAATATACTTCAGCGTTGGGCACTGCCCCCAGATGTCCCAACTCTCAGCCAACTTATACCCACAAAACTATCTTTTCCTCTCTGTGCTAAGTCAACTTCATCCTTGATATATCTCAAATGATGTCAATCGAGCTCACCAAAGATGAATTGGGCCCAATGTATGAGTTACTTATATATTCTGATATATTTTTCCCATCTCTGAGTTCCAAAATAAGGTATGCTAATATATAGGTAAATTATATTTTCCCCAAGAAAATTAAAAAAAAACTAAAACACACATTCAAAGACTTGAGATTCTTTAACAAGAACAAAGATATACTCAATATGTTGCTGGAGCAAACGTCAGCAAAAAGAGTTTACATCATCATACTATTTTAACATTTAGTTGCATATTTATAAATAAAAATAAGAAGCACAAAACAGAAGGACAAAACAGCTTATTCTATCAACAACTACCTATACTAAGTGTAGATAAAATTTCATCTTAGTATATAGCAGTATAACCTACACATCACTGCATGTATATCTGTTAGTAATAGTGTTAACTACACACAGTAGAAAACATGAAGATATGGAAAAAACACCATTTTATAACACTATAAAACATACAACTAGTGCTGATTACTATTAAAAGGAAAAAAACAACACTTTTTCCTTTAAGCCCCTATGATTACTGTTAAACAAGCAGTTTCAGTATTTTAGAAACTAGTGATTACTTTGAAAAGAATTTTGAGAACATAGCCCTATGCTAGTATTTTGTATTGTGCACATGACATTTAAAAAATAAGCAGTCAAAGTAAAAATATTTGTACACAAGGAACAAACAATCTGGGAAAGAAATGAGTAAAGAAATTAACAAACTGGGTAACAATCGTATAGCCTCAATGTTCAAGATGTGTGACTGTTGAAAGTTTCTGCCACCTAGTGGTGGAGATGTAAATAAAGCTTGTTCATGGTTAAAATGCATTCCCAGATAGCTGATTTACTAACATAGCAAAACTAAAACTCAGGATTTCATCTAGCAATATGGAACCACCCTAGGTAACGCTCAACTTTGCTTGGATAGTTCAAAATAATATTTAAAAGTGAAATGTTCTGCTTAAATTGAATGTGGTCCATGGGATGTTCTTATTAATTTTAAAAACTTTAAAACATTATCTAATTTAATTTGGGCTAATCAGCATAAACTGAGTAACATTTGATTACAGAAGAGAAAGAGCATCTCTTCACTTTTACTACTACTGTATCTAGTAGCCTAACTGAAACCTCTCAGCACCATGTTAATCCTCTACAGCACTGGAATGGAACGTGACCAAGTGGCTGCTTGGGACATTAAACAACTTTTTTTTTTAAATATATATCCATACCTAATTATAGACCCAATCATTTCATGGATAAACCATACCTCTGTTTCACATGCTAATACAGCAAAAATCTAAGTACAATGGATGCCCTTCCTCTCCCTTCCTATTGTGAGGAGCCTGGAATAAATACAATTATAGACATATTTTATATTGCAAAAATATGTACGTAGTAGTAATTTTTAATGTTGAATATTTGTTTATTGCTGTATTGTGCTGCTTCTGTTTTTGCCAATAGTCATGTCAATTATGGAAATAAAAAAAAAAATGAGAACTATCCCATTAAAAACAGAATGGGTCACTTTAAGTGGACCTTTGCTTGGACCTGTGAGCATGTGAATTTGTGCATGTGTACTGAGGAACACATATGGTTGAGAATGGGGAAGCCCTAACTTATACACAGTTCCCAAAAGAGTGTGAGAATTCAGGTCTTAATAGAAGTCACCCTTAATGAATCTGAAATCTCATCACTGAAGGGGTAATTCTCTTCCTTACATTATATACTTTATTGTCTGCCTTGTTTTGCCTTGAGAGGTTTTAATAGTTGGGCTAACAGTGAAATTATTCAACCATTTTGTCTATAATTGTACATATTTTAGGAGTTTACCATCTAAATAAAAGTTTGATATAAATGCAAGTAAAAAACCCTTTGAACATGAGGTGTTTTTATTTGTAAAATGAGTGCCAGTATGTCATAAAGCATTTATACAACATGTAACAGAAACATATTCTTTAACCATTTTTGCCTCTTTCCAAGAAGCAAAAAAAAAAAAAGACACATTCTTCTCCCCACCAACACAAGTACTGGCTAAAATGGTGAAGGAAACAGAAGGACCTTGCACTGTGTCCTGAAGTCAGCTTCTCGCTTTGTCAGACCAATGGGGAAACCATGCTACAGAGTCAGTAACCCTCTTTTGAGGATGCCCTGCCACGATCACTTTAACTTTTACACATAGAGCCTGTTAGCTTGAGCACTTCAAATGACCTCTGTTGCTGCAGCAACTCATGGGGTGGAACATAGTTTTTCAGCAAGCCAACACCAAGTCACATGTAATAATTTAGGGCCCTCTCCAACTCCAAATAACCCAGTGAAAAATCTTCCTTTGCATTCCATAGGATTTTAATTAAGCTGTTTTATATAAAAAAATCAACCCCCGAATAGCACTTGGAATCAAATGAAGCTCCTGGATAACGACATTATCTCTGACTACTGCATCCACAGCAATGAGTCAGAGGAGAAAGAAAGAAAAAGGAAATCCCACAGAAGTTTGCTAGTGCACAATGTTCTTCTAACAGGGTTGTTGTAGTTTTTGTTTTTCTTTTAAGATTTGAATGGGGTTATTTTTGCTGCGTTTGAGGGCTTTGGGGAGGAGGTTGAATGCAATATCCTAGTTTAAGGAAAAACGTAAACCCAAATTCTATTGTGTACAACTGAAATGATCTTCCCCATCATGGATCATGATCAGAACCGTGAACAGAGTTAGCTAACAGTGGAGTTTCAGAGAGAGTATCTCCAGCTAGACTCAGTGCTTGGAGGCAACAAGACTTGGAGAGTGGTGTATTTGATCCATCTGTGGGTTATCTGTTTGTTCTCTATATACAGGGTGTGTAGATGGGCTGTGGGTCCCTGAGTAAGCCCTTGGAGCTTTGATCAGTGCTTTGCTAAAAGCTGCAAGACTCCAGCTTTGATAGCTTTGATCAGCCCAGCTGTTTGAAGTCGGAGTGGCTAATCACTCCCTGTTGGTGAGGGGAAAAGCTGAGCTCAGCTAAGCAGGGAAGATTTGGTATAAAACGTCACTTGCTAGATGAACTCGAGAGCCATGAACAGAGGCAGCTAACGGAACAAGGGAGGAGTTTGGAGAGGAAGTGTGAGACACTTTCCTTCCAGAATCAGCACTACTGATATCAAGATGACAAGCAATGGAACAATGGTGGTGACCTGCAACAGATGTGCCAGGTTCTTTTTCCTGCCCGAAGACAGAAAGGATTTCTTGTGCATGAAGTGGCTGTGCAAGAGTAAAAGATTTTTGGATTGGATGGACAAATTGAGATACTACTAAAAATCAGAGAAGCTGAGGAGTTCCTAGACAACCAGATTCAGGAAACACCAGTACCTCAGGGAGAATGGAGCTGGCCATAAAGGAATCAGTGAGAGGCAACCAGAGAGGAGGCCTGGTAGATCATAATCACTAATCAATAGGTCAGAGCAGCAGTTTCCACTGTTGGGGACAGGTGAGGACAGGCAGAGTGTGGCTAGCAGAAAGAGAAGAAAACAGGAGGAATTCCATACAGCTACAAGTTTCGAATTGATACGAAGTCCTCAACATGGACAGAATGGAAGATACCTCTCAAGATCCAGCATATCCGAAGGAACAGTGAGATTTTCGGGATATGTGTAGATGGGGGCTTGATCCAACAGATAAAAAAATCAACCTTACCCACTATGGAGTTCTCCAACCATCCCAGGAAGACAGATGATCCTTTCAGAAGATTCAATACTCAGAAGAATAGAAAGAACATTCTGAAAGAGGCAAGTGGAAAACAGGACAGCATGCTGCCTTCCCGGAGTTAAAACATGAGACATTACTCTAAGATTAGATAGGCTTCAGAACTCTACAGGCAAGGATCCCCTAGTCATGGTTCATGTCAGCATTAATGACACTGTATCACAGAATACCTCAAAGATAGTAGATGACTTCAGAGAACTCAGAAGCATGAAGAAGAATGTCCAATTGATCTTCCCAGAGATCCGTCCTGTCCCATGACTAAGGAAGACAGAATTCAGAAGATTCTGGAAGTGAATTACTGGCTAGGTAAATGGCGTAGGGTTTGGTTTTGAGCAACATTGGTCGACCTTCTATGGGGGAGGAGGGTCTACATAGTTTGGATGTCCTCCACCTCAGTAAAAGGAGGCCCCATTTCCTTGGAGGCAGGCTAGCTAGAGCAGTCAGGAGGAGGTTAAACTAATAGCACAAGGGAAGAGTAAGAAGAGGGAAGATATGAGCACTCAGCATAACATCGAGATGTGGAGAACAAAATTAATCAAGGAAGCAAAGGACAAGAGAAAAAAAATTCTTGAATTCCTTATACAGTAATGCTAAGAGCCTAAGTAGCAAACAAGAGGAATTCAAACTGCTCATTTATGAGCATAAATTTGATCTAGTTGGTACTACTGAAACATGGTAGGAAGATTCGCAAAATTGGAATATTAAAAATATATAGTTATAACCTATTTAGGAGGAATCAGGTGAGCAAAAGGGGAATGAGAGTAGCATTCAATATCAAAAATGTCATTACTTGTTTCCAGTTACAGATAATGAAGTTGAATGTTTACGGCTCAATGTCCCAATAGATAAAGCATAAGGTGGGATATTAGTTGGTATCTATTACACAGACCACCAAATCACGAGGAAACAGGATGACCGTCTCCTTATGCACCTATCTATAATGTGTAGGGGGGAAAAGCTGTGTGATCATGGGGCACTTCAGTTTGAGTGGCATATGCTAGGTCTCATGCTGCCAGTGCTAAAACATGGTTGAAATTTCTAAATATTATAGAGGACAATTTTCTAACTCAAAAGAGTATTGCAGTCAATATGGGGGAATTCTATATTAGACCTTGTGTTCACAGATAAAGAGGATCTGATCCAGAACTAAAAATGATGATAGCTTAGGTGCAAATGATCATGACTTAATGACATTTATACTGTGCAAGCAGAATAAAGTCCATACCAGTAAGATATATACTTGGTGCTTTAACAGGACCAATTTCACAAAGCTGATAAGCCAAAGCATGTGGGAGAAAGAATTTAATCAGAAAAACGTGAATGATAATTGGGAATCATTTAAAAACCCATTACTAGATGCCCAAAACACCACAATCCCACAAACTAAGGAAGACGGTCGTGCTGGTTAAAAAAACAACTTGATTCAGAGAGCAAATTAAGACAGCCATAAAATATATATAGCAAATGGAAGAAAACGGACATTGAATTGTAATGTAATTGTAATTAATATAAATACAAATGAATGAATAAAAATCTGCAGTGAAGAACTGTAGAAAATTCATATAGGAAACAAAGAAAACACAAGGAGATAACTATGCCCATCAAAGTTAAGGACAATAAAAAGGAGTTTTTAAAGTATATTAGGAACAAACAGAATTCTGACAATGGTATTGATCCATTAGTAGATGGAAATGGTAGAATTATCAATAAATATTTCTGTTCTGTATTTAGGGAAAAAGTAAAGTATGCATTTTCATCAAAGGGTGATAACACTCTTTCCATTCCACTATCTCTCTGGAAGACATTAAATAGAAGCTACTAAAGTTAGACATTTTTAAATCAGCAAGTCCAGATAACTCTCATCCAAGAGTTTTAAAAGAGCTGCCTGAGAAGCTTGCTTGACCACTAATGTTAATGTAAGCCTTGGAGCACCAGCGAAGCTCCAGAAGACTGGAAGAAAGATAATGTTCCAATATTTTAAAAGGGTAAACAAGATAACCTGGGACATTATAGGCTTGTCTGACGTCAATCACAGGCAAAATGATGAAGCAGCTGATACAGTACTTGCTTATAAAGAACTAAGGAAAGGTAATGTAATTAATGCAAATCGACATGGGTTGATGGAAAATGGATCTTGTGAAACTAACTTGATTTTTGTTTAAAATGAGATTACAAGTTTGATAAAGGAAATAGTGCTGATGTAATAGATTTCTGCAAAGTGTTCGACTTGGTGCTGCACCACGTTTTGATTAAAAACTAAAAATAAAAAATTACATGGCTCACATTAAGTGGATTAAAAATTGGCTAACTGATAGGTGTAAATATGCAACTGTACAGGGAATCATGATTGAGCAGGTCTGCTTCCAGTGGGATCCCGCAGAGATCAATTCTTGGCCCTCTGGTATGTAACCTATCATTTAAATCTGCTTCTGTACCAGATGACTGTAGGATAGCTAATTTGACACCAATTTTTTAAAAAGGCGCCAGAGGCAAACTTGGCAATTACAGGCTGATAAGCCTAACTTTAGTACCAGGCAACTGGTTGAAACTACAATGAAAAACAGAATTATCAGACATATAGATGAATACAATTTGTTGGGGAAGAACTCAACATGGTGTTTGTAAATGGAAATCACACCTCACCGATCTACTAGAATTCTTTGAGGGGTCAACAAGCATGTGGACAAGATTGATCCAGTGGATATAGTTTACTTAGATTTTCAGAAAGCCTTTGACAAGAACCCTCAGCAAAGGCTCTTAAGCAAAATAAGCAGTCATGAGATAAGAGGGAAAGTTCTCTTATGGATCAGTAACTGGTTGAAATATAGGAAACAAAGAGTAGAATAAATGGCTAGTTTTCACAATGGAGAGAAGTGAATAGTGGTGTCCCCCAGGGGTCTGTACTGTGACCAGTACTGTTCAACATATTCATAAATGATCTGGGAAAAGGGGTAAACAGTGAGGTAGCAAAATTTGCAGATGATATAAAACTACTCAAGATAGTTAAGTCCAAAGCAGACTGTGAAGAGTTACAAAGGGATCTCACAAAACTGGGTGACTGGGCAACAAAATGGCAGATGAAATTCAATGTTGATAAATGCAAAGTACTGCACATTAGAAAACATAACCCAACTATACCTACAACATAACGGAATCTAAGTTAGCTATTACCACTCAAGAAAGATCTTGGAGTCATTGTAGATAGTTTTCTGGAAACATGAACTCAAATGTTCATTGGTAGTCAAAAAAGTTAAAAGAATGTTGGGAATCATTAAGAAAGGGATAGATAATAAGGAAGAAAATATCATATTGCCTCTATATAAATCCATGGTATGCCCACATCTTGAGTTCTGTGTGCAGACGTGGTCGCCCCATCTCAAAAAGGATATATTAGAATTGGAAAAGGTATGGAAAAGGGCAACAAAAATGATTAGGGGTATGGAAGAGCTTCCATATGAGGAGATATTAACAAGACTGGGACTTTTCAGCTTGAAAAAGAGGACTGGGGGGGGAATATCATAGAGGTCTATAAAATCATAATTGGTGTTGAAAAAGAACAAACAACACTTCCTTATTTACTTTTTCATTACACAAGAACTAGGGGTCACCAAATGAAATTAACAGGCAGCAGGTTTAAAATAAACAAAAAGCAGTATTTCCACCCACAACGCAGTCAACCTGCAGAACTCTTCGCCAGAGGATGTTGTGAAGACTATAACAGGCTTAAAAAAAACGATAAATTCATGGAGTGTAGGTCCATCAATGGCAGCCCTAGCTTCTGTTTGCCAGAAGCTGGGAATGGGTGACAGGGTATGAGTCACTGGATGATTACCCATTCTGTTAGTTCCCTCTGAAAAACCTGGCATTGGCCACTGTCGGAAGACAGAATACTGGGCTACATGGACCATTGGTCTGACCCAGTATGGCCATTCTTATGCCCTACTAGAACAACATACTAACCCACAGAGACCTTCCTACCAAACTACAAAAAGAAGGATTTTGGGTGAACTCCTCCTAAAGGCTGAAACAACAGACTGGACTTCTACATAGAGAGCTTCCGCCGACGTGCATGGGCTGAAATAGTGGAAAAGCAACATCACTTGCCCCATAACCTCAGCCATGCAGAACACAATGCCATCCACAGCCTCAGAAACAACTTTGACATCATAATCAAAAAGGCTGACAAAGGAGGTGCTGTTGTCATCATGAATAGGTCGGACTATGAACAAGAGGCTGCTCGGCAGCTCTCCAATACCACTTTCTACAAGCCATTACCCTCTGATCCCACTGAGAGTTACCAAAAGAAACTACACCATTTGCTCAAGAAACTCCCTGAAAAAGCACAAGAACAAATCCGCACAGACACACCCCTGGAACCCCAATCAGGGGTATTCTATCTGCTACCCAAGATCCATAAACCTGGAATTCCTGGGCGCCCCATCATCTCAGGCATTGGCACCCTGACAGCAGGACTGTTTGGCTATGTAGACTCCCTCCTCAGGCCCTACGCTACCAGCACTCCCAGCTATCTTCGAGATACCACTGACTTCCTGAGTAAACTACAGTCCATCGGTGATCTTCCTGAAAACACCATCCTGGTCACTATGGACGTAGAAGCCCTCTACACCAACATTCCACACAAAGATGGCATACATGCCGTCAGAAAAAGTATCCCCGATAATGTCACGGCAAACCTGGTAGCTGAACTTCGTGACTTTGTCCTCACCCATAACTATTTTACATTTGGGGACAATGTATACCTTCAAATCAGCGGCATTGCTATGGGTACCCGCATGGCCCCACAGAATGCCAACATTTTTATGGCTGACTTAGAACAACGCTTCCTCAGCTCTCGTCCCCTAATGCCCCTACTCTACTTGTGCTACATTGATGACATCATCATCTGGACCCATGGAAAAGAAGCCCTTGAGGAATTCCACCATGATTTCAACAATTTCCATCCCACCATCAACCTCAGCCTGGACCAGTCCACACAAGAGATCCACTTCCTGGATGCTACGGTGCTAATAAGCGATGGTCACAAACACTACCCTATACCGGAAACCTACTGACCCCTATTCCTACCTACATGCCTCCAGCTTTCATCCAGACCACACAACACGATCCATTCTCTACAGCCAAGCTCTATGATACAACCGCATTTGCTCCAACCCCTCAGACAGAGACAAACACCTACAAGATCTCTATCAAGCATTCTTACAACTACAATACCTACCTGAGGAAGTGAAGAAACAGACTGACAGAGCCAGAAGAGGACCCAGAAGTCACCTAATACAGGACAGGCCCAACAAAGAAAATAACAGAATGCCACTAGCCATCACCTTCAGCCCCCAACTAAAACCTCTCCAACGCATCATCAAGGATCTACAACCTACCCTGAAGGACGACCCATCACTCTCACAGATCTTGGGAGACAGGCCAGTCCTTGCCTACAGACAGCCCCCCAAACCTGAAGCAAATACTCACCAGCAACCACATACCACACAACAGAACCACTAACCCAGGAACCTATCCTTGCAACAAAGCCCGTTGCCAACTGTGCCCACATATCTATTCAGGGGACACCATCATAGGGCCTAATAACATCAGCCACACTATCAGAGGCTCGTTCACCTGCACATCCACCAATGTGATATAGGCCATCATGTGCCAGCAATGCCCCTCTGCCATGGACACTGGTCAAACTGGACAGTCTCTATGTAAAAGAATAAATGGACACAAATCAGATGTCAAGAATTATAACATTCATAAACCAGTCGGAGAACACTTCAATCTCTCTGGTCACGCGATTACAGACATGAAAGTTGCGATATTACAACAAAAAAACTTCAAATCCAGACTCCAACGAGAGACTGCTGAATTGGAATTAATTTGCAAACTGGATACAATTAACTTAGGCTTGAATAAATACTGGGAGTGGATGGGTCATTAAACATGGGGAAATAGTTTTACTTTGTGTATCCCCCCCCCCCCCCCCCCCCCACTGTTAATCAGACGTTCTTGTCAACTGCTGGAAATGGCCCACCTTGATTATCACTACAAAAGGTCCCCCGCCCCCGCTCTCCTGCTGGTAATAGCTCACCTTAAGTGATCACTCTTGTTACAGTGTGTATGGTAACACCCATTGTTTCATGTTCTCTATGTATATAAATCTCCCCACTGTATTTTCCACTGAATGCATCCGATGAAGCGAGCTGTAGCTCACAAAAGCTTATGCTCAAATAAATTTGTTAGTCTCTAAGGTGCCACAAGTACTCCTTTTCTTTTTGCGAATACAGACTAACACGGCTGCTACTCTGAAACCTGTGTAAAAACAGTAACCGTGTAACCGATTAAAATTCTATTGGTTACATGGGTCAACGTTTACCCAGGGAACTACAGTGCAGTGGGTACTGCACCATCCCCACATTTTACGTGGGGCTCCACTGGGGCCCCTGCAGCCAGGACTCTGCTGCCGCCTGCACCAGCATCCCAGCGTGCCCGGGTCCTGGCTGCCAGCCCCACGGCTGGGGTTCCACTGCTGCAGCACCTGGGGCTCTGTTCCTGCCGGGCATCCCAGCGCGCCCAGGGTCCTGGCTGCCGGGAGGGACCCCAGCCGTGGGTCCGGCAGGCCAGAGGGACCCCAGGTGCGCTGGGATGCCAGGCGGCAGCAGAGCCCCGGCACAAGGCGGCAGCCGGTATGCTAGGCGCACAGGGATGCCAGGATGGCATGTGCCACAGAGCCCCGGCCGCGGGGTCGGCAGTCCGCAGGGACCCCAGGCACGTGGGGCAGGAAGCCAGGTCCTGGGTGGAGTTTAACTGTTAACAGAAAACAATAAGCATCAAGCTTATTGGTTAACTTGTTAAACTCTTATATCCCTATGCCCTACACGATTTAATATATTTATTAAAATATATTAAACGGCTGTTACTCTGAAACGATTTAATATATTTATCGGTGACCTGGAAGAAAACAAAATCCTCACCAATAAGGTTCGCAGATGACACAAAAATTGGGGGCGTGGTAAATAATGAAAAGGACAGGTCACCGATTCATAGTGATCTAGCTTGTTTGGTAAACTGGGCATAAGCAAAGAACATGGATTTTAATATGGCTAAATCAGGGATACTCAAACTGAGGCTTGCGATCCACAAGTGGCTATTTGAGGCTCTTTGTAGCACATGATATTAAAATACTGTGAGATTTAATTATCAACCAGTCTAAGTTATTAACCAATCAGGATACTTTTACTATGTTATTAACCAAATGTAGTTGATAAAAATAATACTACTCAGTAATTTTGCTGTGAAAATAATATATAAATTAATATTTCCCATTATATTGTTTAAATATGAATATATAGTACTATAGTAAATAAAACAATGAATTCACACTACTCTGGCTCTACTGTGGTCACTAATTTGGCTCCTAAACCACTGAGGAGTGAGTACCACTGGGCTAAATGTAAATGTGTACCTCTAGGAACAAAGAATGTACCCATTTTTATGGGATGGGGGACTCTATCCTGGGAAGCAGCGACTCTGAAAAAGATTTGGAGGATCATGGTGGATAATCAGCTGAACATGAGCTCCCAGTATGACACCGTGACCAAAAGAACTAATGCAATCCTGGGATGCAAGTAAGCATAAGGAGGCTATTTTACCTCTGCATTTGGTGCTGGAACACTGTGTCCAGCCTGTGTGTCCACAATTCAAGAAGGATGTTGATAAACTGGAGAGGGCTCAGAAAAGAGTCATGGGAATGATTAAAGGATTAGAAAACATGCCTTATGATGATAAAATAAATAGATTGAACTCTGAGTCTCACAAAGAGAAGGTTAAAAGTGACTTGATTACAGTCTATATTTAATAATGGACTCTACAATCTAGCAGAGAAACGTATAACACGATCCAATGGCTGGAAACTGAAGCTAGACAAATTCAGACTGGAAATAAGGTATACATTTTTCATAGTGACAATAATTAATAATTGGAACAATTTACCAAGGGTCATGGTGGATTCTCCATCACTGACAATTTTTGAAACCAAGATTGGCTGTTTTTCTAAAAGATATGGCCTAGCAATTATTTTGGGGAAGTTCTATGGCCTGTGCTATACCAGAAGTCAGATTAGATGGTCATAACAGTCCCTTCTGGCCTTAGAATCTGTGAATCTCTGGCTACTACATCCAGGAAACTGAGCAGCCATATTCTGCTCCAACTGTAGCTCCCTAGTGGCCTCTTTAACGGAGCAGAAGCATCTGCTGTGCAATACTTAAAAGTATAACAGAAAAAGCATTTTGACAAGTCTCCAAAAATGCATCTGCTTTCCTTTTAAGACATTTATGACATTTGTGAATTTACCTTACTACAAATATCTAAAGCTTTGATCAAAGCTAATATGAAATTCAGTGCCTAAGCAAAATATTGCTACTTTAATGGTGCTGGGAAACAGATTTTTCTATGAGTAAGTAATACTTCTCATTATGCAGTGAATTACACGAAGGGATTTTCATCAGTGAATTGTCAGATTATTGATCAACATTCCTCACATAGATCCAGGATGGACATGGTTGTGCAATGTTCATAAATACCAAACAACATTTGGGTTGCAGGTTCCATCTCCAAATAATATATTAGCCATGTGCAAAGACTGCTTGAAACAAGCCATTTATCTAATGATTACATATAGGAAATAGAATATCTCCATTTAAAATTAGTTTAAACTATTTTGTTTTTAAATTGACACCAATAATTTGCTGGGATTTACACACACACAAATACTTTGTTCTAGTCAAGCTGAGTAAGTCTCCTTCAAAAGATATTCAAGCAAAGAGAGCCAGCACTGGGACTTTTTCCTAATGGAATTCACTGTTTAAAAACATGGTTTTCAGCATCACATTCAAGGGGAAGTTAAAAATACAGCAGCTAATGGAAGCGGAATTCCCACCCACAGGATCTATATTAGACAGCAGTTCTTCCAGCCCCCTGGCCAGAGGCTGGCCCAGACCCCAGGAGCCAATGGGGCGGGGCAGAGCAGCAGCATGGTTGGGAAATGGGGAGAAGAAAGAGGACAGTCCAGGCAGGGTGCCCCCACCCCACCCCCCATTTTTGTCTGGAAGCTGCTTCATGGCATTTGCAAACTGCTTCTAAATGGACCCACCCTCCCAAAGAACAATTTGGATCAGGAGTCTACCCAGCAAGCAGTACCCTAAAAGGCACAAAGCAACATGGCTTTTCTTCAGCCCTCTGACATCAGCCAACATTACTTGTGTGAGATGCTGTTGATTCATGAAGGAAACGATTATTAGGAAGGAAGTCTAGAGAGGTCACTGGAGGAAAGACAGGGAGTTGCACTATGAAGGACAGACATGGGAGTGATCAGTTAGACAAGGAGGATGGGGGGATGCATAGTAACGGGACTTGTTTTCTCACACATGTAAGATACCTCCCAGAATTCTGGAAATTATATAAATAAAAGATATAAAAACTTTTAAAAGAATATTAATTCAGCTGGAAAGAAAGAGAGAAAGCTGCATCTCAAGGAGCTGTGGTCATGGAGGAAAGCGCAATCCTGCTTTCTCTTCCCTGCTGCTACAAGGTGTTTCCCATGTAGTATGTGCTTCTGCAGCCGGGAGGATGGGTGCTCGCCTCTTTAGAAAGCTCGTTTAGGATGGGTTTGTTTGTTTGTTCATTTTAAACACACTGCCAAAACTGCCTGAAGGAAGTCAAGCAAGAGAAGGGAAATGGTGATTTTCAAAAGTTAATAGCTCAGCAAAACATGAACGGAATTTCACAGAACATGCATAAAGCACATTTACAGTGACTTTCAGAGGCCTGCTGAAAACAAGGGAGGTGTTCGAGTGTCTCAAAAAAGTTCTCAATAAACTTATAACAAAATGTTGGGCAACTTAAACATAGCGGTCACTACCAACTCCCTCCTAGATTAACAGAGTATAATTTTTCTATCATCTGAGAAACTGGACTAGAAACAAGCATGACGATCTGATTCTGCAGTATGTTCAACATGCAAATCTCTAATTCATTCTATGGCACTGATCTGCATGAACAAACACAGAGCCGGGAACTCAGGATGTCTGAAATTCTAATCCCAGTGCTGACCCTAACTCACTGTGGACTTTGGGCAAGCTCCTACACCTTCCTGTCTGAGTTTCCCCGGTTGTAAAATGGGTATAACCATGTTTACCCACCTGCGTGGAGAGGATTAATTAAAGGTCTGTACATGCATTGAACATTGTTATGGGGTGGCATTCACCTCTCTTGAGTACTGCCTTGGCAGAGTGCATATGCCTGCACTTTTTCTCTGCTTTGCGGTGAGTCTTCAGTGACTCCGCCCTCCGGCCGAGTCTCTCTCAATCTGTATGTGAATTAAAAAGCAAACCCCTTCTGGGGTACAAGTCCAACAGGGGCCTCTCTCAGTGCCCTCTATAACATCTCTTTATCCGCAGCCCTATCCTTGGGCTCGCTCCTCAATCAGTCCAGCAGGGCCTATAGCCAGTACTCTGGTTCGAACTGTCTCTCAGCCCCCTTTTGAACTCTCTCAAATTGTCCCTGCTCTGGTACAGAGCAGTGCCCCAGGTCTCCCTCCCTAGAGGCAATATCTTCACCCTCTATTGGTCTTTTTGGCCCCAGCTCTCCAGCTTGGCCACTACAGTTCAGTTCAGTGCCTCAAAGTCCAGGCCACTTCCCCAGTGGCTAATGTGGGGGGTGGGGAAATCCAGACCATCCACTACTCCAGATCCCAGCCCAAAAACCCTATAGATAGCAGCTGCCCACCACGTACCTTTAAATAAACTGTGTTGCTATTGCTACAATTCTCTGGGCCACTTCCCTGCAGCCCCAAGCACATTCTTACCCTTATCTCAGGGCCTAGTCCTGGTTGTCTCTGCCAGCACTGCTCTGTCCAAGGTCCTGTACCTCCCTCAGCCAGCCACGCACACCATCTATGCTCCTCCACCTCCAGCAAGGAGCTGAACTCACTCTGGCGGCTGGCTCTGCAGTTTGTTTTATACTAGCCTGCTGGGCCCTGATTGGGTGCGTCCCACAGAGCCACTGTAGGCAGCTTGGAGGCCCTCTCCACGGCCCTTTTCTGGGGCAGGGTGTGGCAGGTCCACAAGGCCTCCATCAGGGAGGCTCAAGACCTAGTCCACTCTGTCACAAACACATGAAGGACTATGAAAATACTGGTATTATTATGGGAGTTCAATAAATGTAAGGACTGAAGACCTAGCTTCAGTACCAAACACAGAGAACTGCTTGAAAGATCATACTGTTATTTTACTGCCCTCCAAAAATTTAAGTGGTTTATTTCTCCCCTCTTCCCCCATGTTGATGAGCCAGATTCACATGTAGGTTATACTCAAGTACCCATCTGTTGCCTGATAAAAAGTGGTGCTAAATGTTAATTCAGATAGCGCCACAACAAAAATCCATAAGGCAGGCAATAAAACAGTGGAAATGTATCAGCACAAACAAGCCAGCAAGTCATGAAAGACCTAGTGCACAGATGTCATTTGCTAATAATCACAAGACAGGGGTCAAATATACACAGGATTAAACTAAACTATTTACAGCCATATATAATTTATTGAATCCATAGGCACTTCACAAGTTTTGCATCAGCTCTCATTCACCAAGCCAAAAAAAAAAAAAAAAAAATCACTAAATGAAACTAGAAACATCTCAGTGGGGTTAGAGTCCTGAAATTCGATTACAATTGACTACACTCTGTTGTCAGAGGTGAGTAATAGCCCAACAGTGGCATGAAGATAAAGGGAAAAGTTGTTAATAACGATGGCAGCAACCGAAGCTCCAACTCTGCCCAAACTAGCTTTTAAAAACTCCATCCAAATAAATCTTTTCCCTAGGATTTTGGAAAAATCATCACATACCGTGCAATACATTTATAATTTAAAAGTCTCTTCTCAGGATAGATGAAATTCAGTGACAGCTGGAATGAAGCTGCCACATCAAGTTAGACAAAAAACCTTCTCCCAAGACAAAAGACCTTCTCTCCCAGGACTGAAGAAAAATTCATCATGGCAGCACATACTTAAAATTTTAAAAAGCTCTTCATAAAGACAGAAAAATGCAACAGCAGCAGCACAAGCTATTAAGATGAATAGAGCCACTGCTATCAAAAGAACCTTAAAGCTCTTCTGAGAGCCATAGAAAAGGCCTAGAACCGTTTACAAATTATTAATTTTTTTCCAGAGCTGGACAGGAGACTCAAAATAATAAAAAAAATCTTGACAGGTGCCTGAGGCTGCCAACAATCAGATCCTTTGAGTCAAATGTGTTTAGCTTTATAGATGCAGTGCTGTTGTAGCCGTGTTGGTCCCAGGATATTAGAGACAAGGTGATTGAGGAAATAACTTTTATCCGAACAACTTCTGTTGGTGAGACAGGCTAGATTTTAGCTTACATAGAGCTCTTCTTCAGGTCACCTGAAGTATGCTTTTACCTACTCCAAGTGATCTGAGGCAGAACTCTGTGTAAGCTCAAAAGCTTGTCTGTCTCACCAACAGAAGTTGTTGGTTCAATAAAAGTTATTTCCACACCCATCTTGTCTCTCTCAGTTTTACATAATTTGAATAAACCAAGACTGCGTCAACAGAAAAATTACAGATGCATGCTTTGCATTCCCCCCCATCACCACCACCACACTCACATTATCTGTTGGGGATAGCCGAAGACACATACAATTCTACAGTAGGTAAATGCATATGGTTTCCTAGACCCAACAGAAAAAGCGGTAAGATCGTAAGATTCAAAAACATTATTTATTCAGCAAACTGGTAAGGCATTGCAAAAATAAAGCCCAGGGACTTTGGAGACAAATCCTCACACAGACTTAACCTTCAGACAAGAAACCCTTTCACAGCCATTCTCCATTTCCATTTCTGCATTTCCAATATGAGCTACAAACCCAATGAACCAAACACCCATCCATCATACATGCTTCTCAGAGCCAGAAGTGCTATCAACCTGCTACAAGACACATCCAGTAATTTCTTGCCCCATATACCTCACACACAGACCAGAGCATTGATTAATGCCCAGCATGACTTCTCTTCTCACTCTACAAAGAGTTCCTCATCCATCATGCCATTATGAATCAGAGTGCTCAATCTATCTCTCCTTTCCTCCCAACACAAATTGCAGACTCCACCATTCCTTCCCCATTCACTCTTTCAACACGAATGGAGACTCCTCTCAAAGACAACTACAAATACAATCCATGCTAAACAAAGTTCATGAATTCAGAAGAGACAGAGGTCTATTTTGACTGGAATAACCCAAGGCCATACAATTTTACTCAATGATCCCTGCATCTAGCCCAACAGCTTATGGTTAAACTAGACATTAGCGCATATCTTTAAATCAAGACTGGATGCCATGTGATAGTGAATTCCTAATATGTTGCAACAGTTAATTACCCTCACTGTTAAAAATTTGGTGACTTCAAATTCCAAACCACAGTTCGCAGAATACCCCCATTCATTAAACCAAACCAAGCCAGTCTTTGAACAAGGGAAGGGAAGGGAAAAGAGAAGAGACTGTATTGCGCTTGCATTTTTTTTTTTATTCTGAAGCTGAGAGAATGATAAGCGCGCTCTCATTAGGTCATAATTATGACTCCATACGTCACAATAACCTCTCACTATACTTATTTAAATATTCTCTCTGTAGAACTAGCAGCTCAAAACACCACAGGTCCGTGTCAGTGCACCAAACTAAGAAGTGAAAACAAAGCCCTATATTCTATGTGACACATTAGAACTAAAAGAGTGGCAACATTCCCCCAAGCGCTCTCCTCACTGACCTCCACTCCACTCAGTAGGACATTCCTTGTAATATAAAAATAGTAATGTTTTATTTAAACAAATTTAAATATTTTCAGCAGGCTAAGATTTTTACATTAACTCCCACCTGCACTGTATAAGTTTCCCCATCGTCATCAAATGCCAAAGTGGAGTAGGGCTGAGGTATGAGCAGATTCCATCCATGTCTGTTTGAGCTGTCATTTAAACCTGTGGGGGTTTCGGCTGGATGGTTTTATATCATGTTTTACCATTGTCTCCCTGTATGTCCATGGTTTCTCTCTCTCTATGCACTCTGCCATACAGAACAACTTTAGGCCGTGAGTATGGGGTCGATGAACTGCATCTCCAGTACTTAATTTGTGCCAGGGCTTGCTGGGGCTCACTGGCAGTCCATAGCCCCAACACCTCTAGGCTTGCTGTATCAATTATGAATGTAAACAAATTGCTTGGGCCCCGGCAGCTCTTTCGTTACAAATTAAGCATTATGTGTGTCTCCAAGATTTGACAAAGAAAACCAAATATCTGATCACCAGTGGAACATCCAGATCTAAAGCTAAGGGTTGCAAAGGGCGAATGGATTTTCTGCTAGCTTATCTTGCTGGCAGGCCAAGCTAGGCAGGGTACCCATTCTTATAGCACCCTCATAACTGTAGTGTCTGAGCACCTCCCAAAACTGCATTGCGGAAGGTGACCAGCACTTGTCATTTTCTGACAAAATTCTGTGGGGGTTTTATTGATTTCTTTTATGTCAGCTGCACTATGTGCTTTTATTATTGACAGCAAGATCAAAGCAGTGCCTTGCACCTGGAATGGAAAGTGGTGAGGTTTGCTCCTGTGGAAGTTGGCTCCAGAGCCTTGCACTGGCCCCTGAGAAAAGCTATGTCTTCTGCAAAGACTAGCTTCACCCTTGCAGCAATTATCACTGAGGAATGGAGGTATTGACCAATCGCTATCCTGAAGCTTTAGGCGATCTTTGAGAAAGGGGACAATTAGGGTTACTGTCATCTAGGAAGGCACAGGTGAAGGCTTTGGTTTTGCTGTCCAAGAAGCATTTGAGGCTTTCTGAACTTCCTCTGTCCCTTCCCATTATGGGAAGCTGATGAGGTAACTTTAAAATTTGAGGGAAGGTTTTGAATTCCTCATCTTGTACCCCAACCCATTTTGGCAACAAGATGCATAACTGTACTCAGCGCCTAATCCACACACCAAACAAGTTTAACGTGTCTAATAATATTATCAGCAGTGAAACTTTAAAGTTTACACTTTTCACACAGCTATTGTTTCAAGTTGTCTGCAGACTCAACTGAACAGCATTACATCATTTATATTTATTTACTTTGCAATTATTGCATCTTGAGTCTTAAAATTGTTTTAAAATGAAAGCACAGACTCTTAAGCACAACTCTGTAGCACTTTAAAAGCGAACTTCAGTTATGTAGCAATTTTACAAGACTACATGATTATATTATACATATGCTAATGAATGAACCAGTCTGATTTCTCTCTCTCTCTCTCACACACACACACACACACACACAGAGGAAAAGGAGAAAGCAAACAAACAGTAAGTAAAACAGTGGCATGTAAATTAGACAGTTGAAGTTCTTACCATTTCAATAAGCTAAAGCATTCACATAGGTCCACAATCAGGCAATTTTTAATCTAGCTGTCTGCCTTTAAATTCTCTCACTTTCTGGACAATAAGAATAACTCCAAGAAAAGACTTTGCTTACGAATCTTGAGCTCTCTGGTGTCAGAAGTCAAGAATTTTCTGACACCCAGAATGAATACAAAAATCAAGAGGAACAGAGGATTTGCTCACTCACAGGGTCAAAGTAACATCTGTTTCATTCTCATCCACTGAATTAAAAAAAAATCTTTCGAATACTTATTTTTAAACACTACTGAACATAAATTTTGAACAGTTGGAAGAACTTAATACGTTACTGTTATTGTGAATTTAGGACCATATCTGAATGCTGATAGCTTTGATGGAAGCAATCCTCCAGCACTAGGTATCTTTCTTTTCATGCCAGAATGTTATTTAGCCCCACAGAACAGATGGTATTTACGTAAAATATGAGGAAACAACTTTTATCAACTGTATGCTTCCTATTAAATCAGCCATAATTGCTAATCCTCTGGCTACTGAACATTTCTAACAACAAAAGGCACCTGATAACACTGTCTGCTGCTTTTGTTTACTTTACTTACTAATATCAGTCAAATGAAAGACTTTGACCAACCCACTGGAATAAGAAACACTTTTTACATAATAAATATTTTATTTATCTCTAAGTTTTCCATGCATAAATAGTTTTGACAAGATTGCTTTGTGAGCAAGTAACTACATGACATTCAGAGCTTCTATTACTCAACTGTCAAATATACCAATAGATTTATTTTCCATTTTTAGAAATTCCACAGCAGCTAACATACCTAGCATGGAAAAAAAAAACATAATGATGTAATTTTTACACAGAAAGAATGAAACAGCCAAGAACATCCAAGTAATGTCTGAATCAGTCACACACGTACTATAAGCTAGTGTATTATCCAATATTCTTCACAGTACAGTAAAATTCATTCTGAAGGTTTAATCAAGTCTCGATCACAAATCTGGCAGCAGGAAAGATGGCTTGTTTTAAAGATCTGGGAGCAAGCACAGTAAATGTCAAGCGCTAATAAGCTTGGCCTGAATGAGGCCCAGTGCAGCCAGGTGCTATATAAGTTTCTCCATGCAGCTCTGCCAAAGCTTTTTAACTCTGACCTATAACACCCTGGAACTCTGGAGAAGGCTGTTACTGAATTTGAATTATGCCAAGTTACGTGATGTGCACAAACGAGGGAGAAGATGACCAAATTCTTTCACTTCTGACCAAAGCCAGGGAAACCCACTAACTCAGTAAACTCCAAGATGCAAGTGTCCTACTTGAAAGGACTGTAAAGCAGAAGGACTGATGCTCTCCTTGTTAAGGAAAAAGGAGTTTGTTGAGTTGTAAGCATGGCCATCTAACTGGGCATGCATAATCAGAGCAGAAGTTCCCAACACCTCAACACAGTAATGTTGCCTTTAACATTTTTCAGCTTGGCTGGTGCAAATGAGGACATGCCTAGCTTCATCTCTGAAAATGATAACACCAATTTTCCGTCTCAAACAGCAACAATATCAGTTCTCATAGGAGAAATTCCATCTTCCAAGACCAAAGTTTAGACTCTGCCATTGAAGAAAAACTGAAAAGAGAGTTAGGTTTTTAAAAATGGATTAATACATGAAAGAAATATTTGTTTTAGAGACCCAAGTGTTTTAAATAATTAAAAATAACTGAAAAAATAAAACAGGAAAAAAATGAATGGAAGCCACCTCCTACCCCATCTAAATCCAAATGAAGAGCCGCCGATTAGCCAGTCTTTCAAGTCCACTATCTGTGCCTGACACATTACAAAAAAATCAACATAGAAAAGCTTTGAATATCAAAGCCTGACATGTCATTGCAAAATTCAAATGCAAAGAAAAACTATGCATGAAAATAAAAATATTGTGATTCAAAACTGTACATTCTGTACATTTTGCATGAATCTGACGTTACTCAAACAATGATCTCCCCATTCTAAGGTTGTGTGCTTTATTTGATAATTGAGAGCCACATAAGGAATTTAAGAAAATTCCTCTTAACATTTTTGGCATTTGGGATAATATTGTTCCATTTTGTGGAAAAGCAGGTTTGTCACATCAGCAAGTGTCCCTACATCTCCTCCCATGAACAAAATTTTCTCAAAACAACAGAGACTGGCATCCTGGATCAGCCAAAAAAAAAAAAAAAAAAAAAGACTACTTTGGATAACGGTTAAAGGGGTTTACATTTTCACTGCCTTGACTTCTATGGATTATTCCTGAGTTACACCAGTGTAAGCAAGAGAATGAGTCTCACTATTCCTCAACACAGAATCATAGAAGTGGAAGGGACTTTGAGAGGTCATCTAGTCCAGTCCCCTGCACTCAACGCAGGACTAAGTATTATCTAGAACATCCCTGACAGGTGTTTGTCCAACCTGCTCTTAAAAATCCCCAATGATGGAGATTCCACAACCTCCCTAGGCAATTTATTCCAGTGCTTAACCACTCTGACAGTTAGGAAGTTTTTCCTAATGTCCAACCTAAACCGCCTTTGTTGCAATTTAAGTCCGTTGCTTCTTGTCCTATCCTCAGAGGTTAAGAACAATAATTTTTCTCCCTCCTCCTTATAACAACCTTTTATGTACTTGAAAACTGTTATCATGTCCCCTCTCAGTCTTCTTTTCTCCAGACTAAACAAACCCAGTTTTTTCAATCTTCCCTCATAGGTCATGTTTCATAGACCTTTAATCATTTTTGTTGCTCTTCTCCGGACTTTCTCCAATTTGTCCACAGCTTTCCTGAAATGTGGTGCCCACCACTGGACACAGTACTCCAGCTGAGGCCTAACCAGCACGGAGTACAGTAGAAGAATTACTTCCCATGTCTTGCTTACAATACTCCTGCTAATACTTCCCAGAATTATGTTTGCCTTTTCTGCAAGTGTTACACTGTTGACTCATATTTAGCTTGTGATCCACTATGGCCCCCAGATCCATTCCACAGTACTCCTTCCTAAGCCATTTCCCATTTTGTATGAATGCAACCGATTGTTCCTTCCTAAGTGGAGTACTTTGCATTTGTCCTTATTGAATTTCATCCTATTTTCTTCAGACCATTTCTCCAGATCATTTTGAATTTTAATACTATCTTCCAAAGCACTTGCAATCCCTCCCACCTTGGTATTGTCCGCAAACTTTATAAATGTACTCTATGCCATTATCTAAATCATCGATGAAGATATTGAACAGAACCGGACCAGAACTGATGCCTGTAGGACCCCACTCGTTATGCCCTTCCAGCATGACTGTGAACCACTGATAACTACTCTCTGGGAACGATTTTCCAACCAGTTATGCACCCACTTTATAGTAGCTCCATCTAGGTTGTATTTCCCTAGTTTGTTTATGAGAAGGTCATGCGAGACGGTATTAAAAGCCTTACTAAACATCTATAATGTAAGTTTCTCTTCAGCACATCTATGTAGCCGAACACATATTATTTCATTCCTGTGGTAAGGACCAAAAAAAAGTTACAGTACTGTAAATAACTAACCTGGGTATTTAGGGATATTTGATGCAATAATGGAGGATTTCAGCAGTCAAGTTAAGTAGTTACGCATTTCACAATTACTATGCAACTTTAAAGCATTCTGAAGTAAAAAAACTATTTCTCATAAGTCTGTGGGCGTGGAGCCTGCCAGTAATCTCTGCTCTCTGACAGAGTGTTTAACCAATACTGGTTTGAAAGTATTAAGTAATGCCAAAGACTTTGTACATTCCTTGTAAATAAACAAGATTGCATCACAGAAAACACCAGATTCCATCAATTTCAAATTCCAATTGGAACAATTGGCAGAGCCCTAAACTTTGACTAGCCACTCAGGTCAAAAAAGGCAACAATATTTTAAAAGCCAAATTCTAACAATGTGAAAAATACTCTAATCACAACATTAAAAAGTAACACTGAATACTTTATTTCTTAATAAACTACTAACCATCCCATAGGAAGACGATATTATCAGTTGGAAGTACAGAAGAATGGAGAGAAAGTAGATTCAATTTATATGCATGGGATAGCAGGGAATTATAGCTTAGTATGGTAAATTCCATTTTAAAAAAAAGTTAACGTGACACCTAAGAGCCTAATCCTAATAAGACAACTCTTGTTGACTTTAATGGAAGTCAGATCATGCCCTAATAAAGCAGAATTACAAATTTAGATCCTGATCCTGCAAATATGTATGCAAACTGTTCCACTGAGTCCACAAGTTTGCAGGATGGAAGCCACAATGACCATAAAGTTCCCCTAACTTTCCCATACATTCCACAGAGAACGGCATTCTTGCAGTTGTGTTCTGCATCATGAGCCTGAACTTATCAGTAAAATGACACAGTCCACCCAGAGATCATTCATAGTTAGAGACAGCAAATCAGCAACAGGTATTCCTAAGAACCATTGCGTGAATGCATGTAAATATATGTAGTACTCTTAGGTATTTATCACTACAATGATTATTCATGTTTTATTTAGTCTGATCAAAAGCTTACCTGTGCCCAAGATGATAAACCACTGTAGTTATTCCATGGGCATAATGGCTGCTGAAGTTGAAACTATGACTCTCTTGGAAGCTTTGGTTTGTTCCAACACTAGACCAGAAAAAATTAATACAGTTTATATTTTAGAGGGGAAAAAAGGTACTTTACGTTTGTTCTGAAATGTACCACAAGCATCTGAGTTCATTTTTACCTTACAAGGTAACTTTTCAGTTCTCCACGATAATTGATGACTAGCAGTTCGGCTGACCATTGGGCACTTGCTTTATATTCTAGAAAGATCAATCCAGCAATTGCGTAGCTCAAATCTCCTGGAAAACTGGTTGCCTTTTACCAAACAACACAAAAAAAGACAGACATTTATAGGTAAAACACAAGGAAGCAGCTAAGTTGAACTAACAGAAATAATTCATATATATTATTAGTTCCAGAGGAAAATGAGCTTGCCCTTCACAATACTAAGGAAAAAGCAGTCATGTTAACACAGAACATAAGGTGCTTAGACAATATATTGAGGGAAAGTGATTAAAAGATACCCCAAAAAATTAGCTCATAATAACTTGTCCTTCAGGCTGTGAAAGATTTATTGATTTTAATTCTGAAATTGTTATTAGCTTGCTGTAAACAGCATTACATTTCCTCAGATAAAAGACCATTTTGCTGAGATCCCTGTAGCAACAATGCCAACTTTGGATCATGATCAAATCAGAACATAAGCTGCACAGTGGCAGACCTGATCAGTACTTTCATGAGAGGGGAAAAAAAAAAAGGAAGTTCAGATGCTATTGCGGGTGTGGTGCTGGCAGTGTTTCCTTAGAGCAGTGATACTCAGACCTCAGTGGTTCAGGAGCCAAATCAGTGATCAACATTACCCAAAAGAGCCACAGTAGTGTGAATTCATTGCTTCGTAGACTATTTTTATACACACACACACACACACACACACACACTATTCTCAAAGCAAAACGACTGACTAAGCATTATTATTTTATCAACTACAATTGCTTAATAACATAGTAAAAGCCTCCTGATTGGTTAATAATTAAATCACACTGTGTTTTAATATCATGTGCTGCAAAGAGCCAAAGGAGAGACATTAGAGAGCACGTGCAGCTCACGAGCCTCAGTCTGAGTATCATTGCCTCAGAGTCTGATGCCCCAATAAGGTATTAGAGGCCACCGAAAGCTGTTGGATCAGCCATATTTTTGGAGAATAGTCATGATGAAGTTCCAGTCAGCTGTGTTCTTTGATGATCCACTGGCACTTTCAGCGAGAATTGTGAGCAGGAATAATGTACTTTGTTCATTTAACACTTGTAACTCAGTTGTATTTACTCTAAATATTTCATACTATACTACTAAACACTAATAGCACGTTTGTAATGTAAATCCTTGCACTAGAATATACTGCTATTAAACCTTTACTGAGGAGAGAGTAGAAGCAGTCATTTGAGCGCATACAAGTTACACAGGGTTCCACTGTATGAAACTTTATTTAATAAACAGAATAAATACCGGAGAAATTACAAAGAGCTCACTGCCCATCAGGTCAAATACTCTCACAGTTCCACTGCTTTCAGCATAGGCAAGCAGTGTGCAGTCATGACTCCATGCCACTCGTCTCCACTGTGTGTTAGGATCCTTCGGCACTACAGAGAAGGAAGGCAAGATGTATTCATAAAAATAATATGGCTATGGTTTCAATGGTTACATTATAAACTGTACTCAACTGTTTTCATCTATCAACTTTCTGAGTCTTAATTAGGACAATACAGAGTTTTGTTGGATCATGCAAATGAATCTTACTGTAACTCATCCACAGTAGTGGAAAACCTTGAGACTAGGAGTCTGAATTTCCTAACTTTTGTACTATAAAAATGTCATTCTTTACACAGCATTAATGTACTGCTTGCATATGTGGGAATCTTTTTAACAGCTTAAAAATAGAGTGATGTGAAAAAATGGAAGAGATATAACAGAAACTCTGCCTCAACTTTCCTTATTACATAGACACACGACAATTTTGTACATAGGTGTTACATAAAGTGTATTCTTTAAAGACTATAGAGTTCAATCATCGCACTATGCACTTATTATTGTCCAGCAACAATAAATGATCATCTTACCTCCTGAAAATAAGCATCCACTGGGATCAATTAGCAAAGAGAAGATGACAGCCTATTCCAGGCAGCCTATCCCATTATCAAACAGACTTAAAATTAAGACTAGCAGAAGGAAAGAGAGAGACTGACTTACTGGGTACATACAGTATTTCCAGCACTATAGTATTACCCTACTGAAAATTATTGTAACAAGTTTTTTGGAAACTTACTGTAATTCTATTTTATGACCACTATTGCATCTATCCTACCATCATACTGCATTGATATGATTGTTTTAAAGGAAGAGCTTCCTTCCTCAGAGGTAAAAGATGTCACATTTGAAGGAGTCATTTAAACACAACGGATAACCTTTCCAAAGGCACCTTAATCTCAGTTTCAAAATGATTTAGGAGCCTAAGTCTCACTGAAAGTCAATGAGATTTATGGCCCATAAGTCACCTAAGTGCTTTTGAAATTTTTCCCCAAGCATGACAGGAGGTAGTCAGATTAATAGGATAGAGAATGCAAAGGACTCTGTATTAGAGTTATGGTACCTTTAAAAAAATAAAATAAAAATGAAGTACTCCCTTCAGCTCCTATTACAAACATTTATTTGATCTTTAACTGAGCTTTGGTGGAGGACAGCTGAACCACTGTGCAGTCACACCATAACCAAGATGCTTTTGTACACATCAATGCTTGTAGCCTGTCTAGTTTTTTGATATTCAATACTCTACTACTGCCTCAACATGCCCTCTTAACTCTACCCTCTCCACATCAGAGATTCAGGCTCAGTACGCTAGTCAGGGTGGAGGAAGGGAAAAGTGAAGAAAACACAGCCAGTCAGACTGTATCAATGTTATTAAAAGGTATTTCCTTAAAAGAGCATATGAATAATCTTTTAAACCCAATAAGCAATAATACTGCTTAAGAAACCTCCTTGACATAAAAAAAGTTTTTCATACCTTGACATTTTCCAACAATGGATCCAAAGTCATCTTTTGCAGACCTGTAAATCATGAACAGACGTAATTAACTGAATTTAATGAAGAAAACTGACAAATACTGCAGCATTTATAAAATAATTAGAGATTATTCCACCAGATTATATCAGCACCTGACAAACTAGGCAGTTAAATGTGGGACCCACACAAGCTCAGTATCCTGTAAGGCTAGTATTTCAGAAACAGTGTAAAAATTCAGCCAGTTACAGCCACACAGTAAAAATGCAAACTTCAACCTTACATTCTAGGAAGTTTGACATTTGTGATGTTCTTGTCTATTTTCATCAAAACAGTTTTCATACATTTTCTTCTTTTACATATAAATAGCAGGTTTGATCTTCCAGCAAATGGATTTTTGTGAAGCAAGCAAATACACTCAGTCAAGACTTGTTCTGCAGATAAGTGTGTGGTGGTTGCCATTGAACTTGCAAATAAAGGTGGGTTGGTTGGCTCTTTTGGGGAGAGGTAAGTAAAAATCTCTACATCATTTTACTCAAATCAGTATTATTTGTAGAGCACCATAAATGTTCAAGGCACTTTACATATAAGTAAAATGACAGCTCCTTGCCACAATCCAGTGAGATGCCAGACACCACCTCTTCCTTCCCCAATGTGACTTCAGTGAGAGATGAGGACACTCAGCACCTCCGAAGGTTAAAGCCAGAGATTACTTAACAGGGCAAGCAATGAAATACAAAGGAGGGAGGGAGACGCAAAGGAGGACAAAAGCAGTGAAAGATCATGAAATGTGCTTAGTGAAGTTCATCCATCTTGTTCATGTCTCTTTCGGTCTTCATTTTTAAAAATGCAGGCTGTGTGTCTATGGGCAGTGTCAGGAATAAAGCAGAGGGTGTAAAGCTTTTGCTTTTAAAGTTAATAGGTTCTAAGACCATTTCACAAATTCTGATGCCTAAAATACAAACAAAAATTTAACTTTACCTTTGAAAATATAGCTTATAAACCCCTAAATCCATTTTCCCAAGATACTCCATGAAATTGGTAGTGAAATGATAGATAATACTGAGTTACCTACCTGATTTCCACACATTGGTCCTGAACAACTGCCAACAGTTTACCATGACTGAAAGGGGGGAAAACAGGCATTTCATGTTAAAATTCAATTAAAATAAAAAGTTGCTTTTGTGAAACATGGGTCACACAATTAGATATCACTTTACAAACTCAAAAAGAAAAGGAGTACTTGTGGCACCTTAGAGACTAACCAATTTATTTGAGCATAAACTTTCGTGAGCTACAGCTCACTTCATCGGATGCATATTGTGGAAAATACAGAAGATGTTCTTATACATACAAACCATGAAAAAATGGGTGTTTATCACTACAAAAGGTTTTCTCTCCCCCCACCCCACTCTCCTGCTGGTAATAGCTTATCTAAAGTGATCACTCTCCTTACAATGTGTACGATAATCAAGGTGGGCCATTTCCAGCACAAATCCAGGGTTTAACAAGAACGTCTGAGGAACGGGGGGCGGGGGGGGTATAATTCTTGACATCTGATTTGTGTCCATTTATTCTTTTACGTAGAGACTGTCCAGTTTGACCAATGTACATGGCAGAGGGGCACTGCTGGCACAAATCAGATGTCAAGAATTATAACATTCATAAACCAGTCAGAGAACACTTCAATCTCTCTGGTCACGCGATTACAGACATGAAAGTTGCGATATTACAACAGAAAAACTTCAAAACCAGACTCCAGCGAGAGACTGTTGAATTGGAATTCATTTGCAACTTGGATACAATTAACTTAGGCTTGAATAGAGACTGGGAGTGGTTAAGTCATTATGCAAGGTAACCTATTTCCCCTTGTTTTTTCCTACCCCCTTCCCCCGTTCCTCAGACGTTCTTGTTAAACCCTGGATTTGTGCTGGAAATGGCCCACCTTGATTATCATACACATTGTAAGGAGAGTGATCACTAATCAAATAAATTGGTTAGTCTCTAAGGTGCCACAAGTACTCCTTTTCTTTTTGCAAATACAGACTAATACAGCTGTTACTCTGAAACCTGTCATTTTACAAACTCAGATTTAAATTCTGTCTTACATTCCAAGTGAAAATAATTGGATGATGACAATTATTAGAAGATACTGGTACCCACAACGTAAATTAGCAGTTAGTAGATTCCATATTTCACTAGCTGCATCATATCACTCAGTACTATTAATATCCCATTTTTTATTAGCACTAACTATTAAAAAAACTTAAATGGTTGTTCCAAAGGAGGTCACAGTCAAACACTGCTGAAGGATAATTTTAAAGCCAGAAATATTTGTAATTATGCCTGCTAAGACAGGAGTTAATCAAATATCATGTTTCAGGGTGATCACTACTGGGGCGAGGAAGGAAATTCTCATCCTGCCTCAAAATATACAGCATTGCACAATTACGTTATTGAAGAAGGGGTCCCCCCTTCTTCTGAAGCATCAGGCACAGACCATTGCCTTCAGTCAGATACCAAACTTGCTGAACCTTTGTTCAGATCCAATATGACACATACTATGTTTGAGAGCCATAATAAAACACCCTGAGTAAAGCTATTGCAAACTAATATCAGATCGTGCAATCCTCCTATGTATACATTTTCCATTTCTTTATTTAACTATTGTAAAACAGCTATTTTCAGTCCCAGAATTTTTCCACACATTAAAGGCCAGACTTAGAAGGTGCTGAGCAGCTCCGGGAAACTACATTATACTCACCTCCCACTAATTTTAATGGAACTTGATGACATAGCATCTTGCAGGTTCTAGGACTTTACTAAAGCAAGCCTTGACAAGTCACCCAGTAGATTCTCAGCCAAAGATTTATCCTACTTACTTGCAGATTGAGCTCGCATTCAGGGGTGAGCAGGAGGAGGAGGATGGAAGCCTGCATGCAGTTCCACACACAGCAGATATGATGGGTAAAACTAAATGAGATGGTTCAGACAACACTGCCAAACCACTAGCCTCAGGGACAGGGAGGCCACCAAAGTTAAACCCATGACCAAATCTGGACCCATACCTTATTTTCTTCTTCTTCAGCTCATGTCTCTCTGATAATGCTAAATTATTGCTGTCTAAATAGAATTTTTTATATGTTAGCTCAACTAACTTAACTTATTACAAAAATTACTAGAAAGAGTGAGCTTGCCTCCCCCCCCCCCCATTAATGTATATGAAACAGTGTGTGTCAACAAAGACACAGAAAGAAAAATTACCTTGCAAGCACTAGATGCCAGTTAATCTGCTTACTAACCAGACGAACAAGCCCAGCAGGGAGGGAAAACTTCGCAGGGCTGAAATACCAAGTATATTCAGATTAGAATGTGAGGTTTTAAAATGGATACAATATAAATCAAAACAGTAATATGTAAGAAATATATGGCAGATTAATTGGTTTCAAAAGGTCACTCTAAAATATTAGCCTAAAAGTTATTTTCTATTTCAGAAAAAAAATTCCCAGCTGGAAGTCAGATGTCCAAAACTATTTTGGGTGCTTTTGTTTTTAAACAACAAATGCATACATTATGAAAGCTTAAAAGAAATTTCCCACAACATACACAAATGAAGGCCTTAAACCTGCAAAGGAATCCATGCATACGGACCTAACATCTGCCTGGAGTCCAATGACTTCAAAAGGCAACGTATTGCTGTAAACGCCCGACTCTGTCAGATCCAATTCCAAGATCAAAACCCAGGTGCACACTTCATGTTAGAAAAGTATATACAGACAGATTTATTTATGTGTGTAGTCTACTGCTATTTGAAAGAAACATCTTGCCATTCAAATGATACCAGAGGGATCCAGCCAATCAGAGAGACAAGAAAACTCAAAACTTAGAATCTGACTAAATGGCAGACTAAATATTTAAATGAATCTAAATAATTAAACGTACAGTCTAAGATTGTCATTTATGTATACCAGTGGCTCTCAAACTTTTTTTTACTGGTGACCCCTTTCACATAGCAAGTCTCTGAGCGTGACCCCTCCCTTAAATGTATAAAAAAGTGTTTTTAATTTATAACGCCATTATAAATGCTGGAGGCAAAGCAGGGTTTGGGGTGGAGGCTGTCAGCTCGTGACCCCCCATGTAATAACCTCGCGACCCCGAGGGGTCCCAACCCCCAGTTTGAGAACCGTGTATACTATATCCTGCTAGAGACCTTTCTAGAACCTTTTATTTTAAACAGATTACACTGAATTGCAAATTAAGATTAGCAATGATGTGGCAGTCCAGTGGAAACAGTGGCTCCTCCAATTCTGGAGTCTTCCTTGTATTTTTTCCTTTATTTCTTGAAATAGAACCTAAGCTTACATTTTTATTTTGTCCATTATAGTATGAGTTTATCAGAACAATTTTTACTGTGTGTTTTGTGAGCTATGCATTGTATTCCTTCCCTTCTATCCCTATGTCACTCCCAATTACTTATAGGAAAAGTTATTTTATACTTCTGATAAAACTAGATCACAACTTTCAAGTGGATACATGTAATCCTTAAAAAAAGTGATGAGTTACTTTTCTGCATGTTGGAATACTGTAAAATTCAAAGCAAGTTACACTAGCACGAACTGATTCTGAATATAATTGTGTTTATTTCAAGTTTTGTATGAAAATCAAAAATGCTTTGCACTTTTAGATGGCTGTGTTTGTCATCAAATGATTTCTAAGCAGCATACATAAGTATAACCCCATTTTACAGATGGGAAAACTAAATGTGTTAAGAGGCTGTCTGACCTCAAGCAAATCACTTTACAAGTCAGTAGCATAGTCCACAATCATGTCTAGGGCCCTACCAAATTCACAGCCATGAAAAACGCATCACAGACCATGAAATCTGGTCTCCCCCTGCATGAAATCTGGTCTTTTGTGTGCTTTTACCTTATACTACACAGAGTTCAAGGGGGAGATCACAATTTCTCAAATTGGGAGTCCTGACTCAAAAGGGAGTTGCAGAGGGGTTGCAAGGTTATTTTAGGGAGCTCATGGTATTGCCACCTTTATTTCTGCACTGCCTTCAGACCTGGGCAGCTGGAGAGCTGTGGCCATTAGCCGAGCACCCAGCTCTTAAGGCAGCAGAAGTGCAGAAGTAAGGGTGGCAATTTCATACCATGTCATCCTTACTTCTGTGCTGCTGCTGGAGGTGGCTCGGCCTTCAGAGCTGGGCTCCTGGCCAGCAGCCACCACTCTCCAGCTGCCCAGCTCTGAAGACAGCCTGCCTCCTGCAGCAGCGCAGAAATAAGGGTAGCAATACTGCAACCCCCCCGCATACAATAACCTTGCAACTCCCCCACAACTCCTTTCTGGGTCAGAACCCCTAAAATTACAACACCGTGAAATTTCAGATTTAAATAGCTGAAATCATGAAATCTATGATTTTTAAAATCCTATGACTGAAATTGACCAAAATGGACTGTGAATTTGGTAGGGCCCTAGTCATAACATCTCCAGACCACAGTCTCCTGCATGGAGTGTAAGTGTACCTGTAAAGTGAGTGCCTTGTGAAATACAAGTATGGAAATGCAGTGAAAAAAAAAGTACTGAGAAAAGAATAAAATGAAAAATATTCAATAGGAGAGCAACAGCACTTCAGGAAGGAGAATGCTGTAAGAGAATATCTAATGACTTGGCAATGCTCACCGCAGGTAAATATCATGAGATGCATATTAAGAATGGAGAAAAGTAGTAAGTCTGAACTCAGCACTCTAGATGCTGCAGAACTGAGTAGTAAAGGAGCAGGACCAAGGAAATATACAGTTTACAAGCTCAACCAAGAACCTGAATACTTCTAATACAGCATTTCTCAAATGCAGGCATGCAGGCACCAAGAGCTTTTCTTGCAGCCACAGCCTCTGGGGCTGCAATGGGGCGGGAGGACCCACTCCCTGCCCCTCCCTGGTGCTCCTGGATGGACAGCTTTGGTGTTCGTTGCTGGGGCTTCCAGCAAGGGTTGGACAGCCAGTGAATTCCTCATCTTCCCAGAGGAGGTGGGGCTCAGAATTTGGGCTTCAGCCCGGCAGGTGGCAGGAGAGGCAGGCTCTGGCTGCGGGGCTTCAGGCTCCGGCCCCCGCACTGCGTCCCCCGGCCAACACCCCGCCCCACATCACCCCGCCTCCTGCTGCATCCCCCGATCCTCCATCCAGGACTTAATTTGTCCCCTGGGGCTAAGTCTGCTGTGAAAAGTGATACCTGCATGTTGGTTAATATCACCTTTCACAGCAGATTTACTAGCTAGCAGCAAACAAATTACAATGATTTGCACATGTATATGTGCACATTTATTTATTTTTCCTAGAGCTAATTAAGTATTTTATGGAAAAAATGTGACAACGGCCACCAGCAAGAGTTGGTGGACGCACTCAGAGGCCACCAAATAATTTGTCCTCCGAACCCCTGGTCTAGTAGCACCGATAACATAAAGCCTAGAGAGCGTACAAGCTCAAAGAAAAGAAAAAGAAAAAACATTCGAGTTGCTGACAAGAAGAACATTATTGTCCATCAAATCACACAGCAAATGGAACCAAGGGACATTGTTTATGAAGAGAGGTATGGCCCTCAAACCAGAGAAACAGAAATCCCGCATCCGTGAAAACTATATCCTGCTAAATATCAGAACGACTAGTATGTTTGACAGGGTCACTTATGTGGTGGATTACCAGGTTCATCCCAATTGTCTCAAGGGATTAGCAAGTATAAAAGTCTATCATTCCATGGGGCCAGGGGTGCAGCAACCATTCATAGTTAGGCTTCTGATCACAGAACCTCTTTACACAGAATCCTTCACTTGCTAGCCACAAGATTGAGATGATCATCCACTTTCCCTTCCAATTCCTTATGTTTGGGGTCACCACAGGAATGGTATGTCTCATTTTAAGGAGTTGGGAAACTGGTTTTGTCTGACCATTTACTTATTTTATAAGCACCAGTGTATTCAGCACAGTGTCAGCACAAAGAAAGAGAACCCCGCACCCAATAATATAAATAATATAGCCAATAATATAAATATAAAAGAGCCAATAATATAAATCTACATATACTGTTTATTATGACTCAGCACTTTGATATGGAGTTACAGAGATAAACATGGAATCCTACAATGTCATTTGGTTGTTTACAGAGTCACTTTTTAGTGGAGAAACTCACTTTAGTGGCCAAATTCTGACTCCAATACCTGTTGGCAGATTTAACAAGCACAATGTGGCCATAAATTGGGTTCAGTGGAACAGAAATTCTCAAGAGAGGCAGGATTGAGGAGGGAGGGTGTCTTTACTGGCACGGCAAAAAAAATAACCTTCTAAAGCAAAAAATTTAATCTTCTTGTTTCCAACTTCAAACTTACCTGTACCAGATATACTGAAGCAAAAATAATGCAGGACCTATGAAAAGAGAAAAGCAATAGATTGAGACAGTTACTTCAACAGTTTAAAAAAAAATCAGTCCTCAAATTACAGCGGAAAATAAAAATACAAATAGGGCAATCTCCTGCAAAATCCTGGATAAACCTTACTGAATTATGTTTAATACTGTTGGGGTCCATTTATTAAAAATGCAATTGTTAATGGGTTATTGAGGGATTGTATGTGTTTCCATGGAAAAGATAAAAATACAGCGCCTCCAGGAAGTGAGAACAGAGGGTGATCAGTCAAAGTCAGTCCAGTTGTAACATCTCCAGAGGAACACCACTCCCTGGAAAGATCCACAAACTAATTCTAACTGGATTCTCCAGGAACCAACAGACAAAGAAAGGATTTTTGGACAAATAACCTAGCAGTAAACTGACTCATGGCGTTCTTCCTGATTCAGAGGATTCAGAGCCCATGTTGGAGTTGGGGTTATCTCTGGTAAATTTATTAGCACATGTATAGGTTCTTTTATTGTTTTAACATGTTTTCTCAGTATTGCTTTTGCCTTAAAAGTAAAATGTGCTTGCTTAAGAAGAGCTGTGTAGTAGATTAAGTGTGGTAATCACATCTGTCTCAAGAGAAGACAAAAAAAGCCTACTTAAGCAGCCTGTCTTTTGATGCAGGGCTTCCAGTTTAGGCAGGGAATTGTTCAGCCTGGAACTACCACAGTCAGAAGGGAGAGGGACAACAGCTGAGGAACCAGAAGCCTAGAGTGGATGCACTTGCTTGATCATAGAAGGGGAATACAGGTACAGTTTCCCTGAATTGTGACACTGGGAACTCTCAGAAAAAGTATTTTTGGCATAAAAATGAATATTCTTTGTATTTCTACTTGACCACTGAATCACAAATTTTATGAAAAAAATTAATACAGAGTTCAAACCCCATGCAATTTTGAAAACTCAATGAAAAGCATCTGGGGGGTGAAAATTACTAACATGCATACATCAATCATAGTAATAGCAGCATACCATGATTTTAAATACCTTTTTGTAGAAGTGTCCAGGAATCCTAACTAAAAACATTAGGTCTGACAAAGGCACATGCCAAAACCTCAATATCATTCTGCAGTAATACAGATGCTTGTCAGATGCATGTTTTATTAGTGTGCCCCAATGGGGTACTATCTAGCCAGAACAAAAACTCTCAACTACGAAGATACAAAGGGGAAAATGATAAAAAGCTGTTCCCAAATTGATACATAGTATATGTTACATTATACTAGCCCAGTGGTTCTCAAACTTTTGTACTGGTGACCCCTTTCACATAGCAAGCCTCTGAGTAGGACCCTTCCCCTTATAAATTAAAAACCACTTTACTTTTTTATATATTTAACACCATTATAAATGCTGGATGCAAAGTGGGGCTTGGGGTGGAGGCTGACAGCTCGCAACCCCCCCCCCCCCCACCATGTAATAACCTTGCGGCCCCCTGAAGGCTCCCGATCCCCAGTTTGAGAACCCCTGTACTAGCCCCATCATGATACCAGGCATAGCAAAGCCTGTAAGCAGAACCAACACACAGATCATTTAAGCCAGAAATATAAAACCAGTTAACAATCCTTCAATGAAAATAAGTCATATTTACCTGTAATTGCTCTAGTGATGATAAAGGATGCACCATGTTTTTTGTTGCCTCTTGGCTGCAATTACAACAATACATTCATCGTATAACATCTGAACAATCCAATATTCATGTACATACTTAGTGAATGCACTTGATAAATCCTCTGCTCCTCTAAAAGCTTCTCATTTAATTTTGACCATTCCCAATTCCATATTAAACTGCAAAAGCTAAGAGACTATATAACTGAACATTCAGTATGTGCCAAATTGTAATAAAAACAGAACATTATCATAGGATACAATTGTTCAATGTGCTGTCATTGGGGCACTGCATTCTGATTGTGCATGAGAAAAAGTCTCTGGGTCAAAATGCTTACGTGAAAGAGCAAGAACTTTTATAGCAACAGGTCCCTTTCTATATGTATTTCTGCTAAGTAAAACACCTATTTAGAGACCATTTTCTCTCCCCAGTACCCTTCTTCCACCTTTCCTTCTCCCACATAATCTCACTAATACTCTACTTCTGCAGCAATGCCACTACGCTCCATTTTGCATCCACTGAATGGCATACAGAGAACTCATGGTTTCTGTCTCAAGCACAAAGGAGCAGTGCAGGAGAGCTACACAGCAAGAGGAGGAAGCAATATAATCAGCCAGGACAAAAGGGAAAGCATTACAGGAAAGAACCAAGAAAGGAAAAAGTACATACAACTAAAAGGGAGATCCAAAGAGAGGGGAGAGACAACAGAACTTGGGATAAGTGCTCTTGCCCATAAAAAGAGGATGAGACTACTTCTCAAAGAAAAAGAAAAGGAAGGAGGAAGAGATTTAAACCAGAAGTGAAAAGGAGTAAGAACACAGGGACAACACAGATAAAGAGGAAAGGAAGAAATCACAAGCAGACCCTAAAGCAGTGGTTTTCAACCTGTGGTCCACAGACCCCTGGGAATCCGGAGATTATGTCTAAGATTCCAAAGGGGCCCACAACTCCATTTAAAGTTTTTTAGGGGTCTGCAAATGAAAAAAAGGTTGAAAGCCACTGGCTTAAAGTCAATAAATACTCATTCACATATGGTTGTCGTTCTCTAGTCAAAATCTCATAGCATCACAAACTGAATGAGAGTGAAGGAAGGAAGTACAACTACTTTTAGGTCAACGACTAGGTTAATGGAGCAGATGGTTTTACGACAATCATGCCAGTGACAAAGTAAGAATTTTTTAAAAAAATATTTAAGGCTATGCTTTTCAAAAATGAATGCCCAAAGTTAGGTTTCCAACTCCATATTTTGAGATCAATGGGAACTGTGGGATATTCAGCACTTCTGAAAAATCAGCCACTTGTTACGTGTCTAAATGCATGCATATTCAGACACCTAAGTCCTAGGCTCCCAATTTGAAAATCTTGGCCTAGATAGATTCTCTTTTTATTTAATGTTTGCAAAGCCTTTTAAAGAAATATTTTTTACAGTGTCAACAGCTCTTTAGAATGCCTGTTTGTTGTGTGTCAGTGTGGGTGAGCTGAAAGGAGGAGTACACACAGCTGCCCCAATTTGCTCGGTAAAGGTTCATCAGCAAGGCAGCAATGTGGCCACAGTTTCTGTATAGCAGGTGTGGCCAAACTGTGGCTCGTGAGCCGTAAGTGCAGCTCCCGGAGCGCCCCCTTCCCCCAGACCTCCCCCCCCTCCACCTATAAGACTGGGCAGGAGGGAGTTTGGGGCTTTTGCCCTGCAATGGGGTGGTAGGACTAGGGGGAAGTGAGGGGGACTAAGGGCTTTAGCCCAGCGAGGGGGCATCAGAGGAGAAGCCCCGCACCCTAGCAGGCGCTGCCCCACAGGGCAGGTTGTGTGTGTGTCTTGCGGCTCTCGAACTTCTAAAGATTACTGTACAGTGGAGTCACATCTTACACGGGGGTTAGGTTCTAAAATCAGTGCATAAGGCGAAAATCGCGTAAAGCCAAAAAGAGAGAAAGAGAGAGAGAGAGAGAGAGAGAGAGACAGAAGAATGAAAGAATAAAAAAGGGAGAAAAAGGACTTCAACGTCGTTATGCGCAAACTGGAGTGCCTCAGGATGGCCAGGAGCATTGTCTACGATCAGCAACACTTTAAACTCAAGTCCTTTCTCCTCAAGGTACCACTTGACCTCCGGAATGAAACACTTGTGGAACCAATCCAGAAATTATGCTGCCGTCACCCAAGCCTTTTTATTTGATTGCCAGAACACAGGCAGGAGATTTTTGTTCTTGCCTTTTAGGGCACGGGGATTTTCAGCCCTGTAGAGCAAGTCCAGCTTTATTAAATGCCCAGCCGCACTGCCACATAACAACACAATAACATGATCTTTAGCTGCTTTGAAGCCAGGGGCTTGTCTTTCTGATTTCGAAGCATAAGTGCGGTTGGGCATTTTTTTCCAGAAGAGTCGAGTCTCGTCAGCATTAAAAACTTGTTCCAGAAGATAGCCCTTTTCTTCTATGATTTTCTTTAATTGTTCGGGGTAGGCTTTTGCTACCTCTTCATTAGCAGCTGCAGCTTCAGCAGTAGTCTGCATGTTTTTGAGGTTGAAGCAGTTCCTAAATCTGTTAAGCCAACCTTGGCTGGCTTTGAATTCCTTCTCATCAGAAGGCTGTCCCTCTTCAGTGGGAGGTTTGAACAGCGTGTAGAGGCTAAGAGCCTTTTCTCGCAACATGTTCCCATCGATAGGCACACGTTTATGGTTCATGTCTTCCAGCCATAAGTTTAGTGCCTTTTCAGTTTTCACTAAAGTCTTACCACGCACCTGACTCGTCACCTTAGCAGTTATTGGAGCACTTGATGCCACAGCTTGACGAATTTCTCTCTCTCTCGTATCTTGATGGCGCGGATGCTAGATTCGTTGCAGCCATATTTATTCGCCACGTTGGAGACCAACATACCGTCTCTCAGTAAGTCCAACACAGCCAGTTCTTCCTCCAGCGTTGGAACAGATCGCTGTTTCTTCGGTTGAACACCAGATGAAGTAGTTGGCTTGCACTTAGGGGCCATGTTGTACGAAAAATACATATCTTTAAACACTAGAATCACACTCAGCGCGGCGAGATGCTCACCGGATCGGCGGGCAGCAATCGATCCAGCGGGGGTCGATTTATCGCGTCTAGTCTAGACATGATAAATTGACCCGAGTGCTCTCCCGTCAACTCCTGTACAGTAATCCATCGCTGTAAGTTATTGTTGTTTTTCTTTTTTTTTGCCGAGTGCATATAGTTGCATTCGTGTAAGTTAAATGCGCGTATGATGCAACTCCACTGCATGTGGCTCGGAGGGTCAGTAAGTTTGGCCACTCCTGCTACACAGCATTACAGTAACAATAAATGACAAAGTTTTGTTTGGGAAATCTGATGAATAAAAGAAACAATGTGCCCAAGGGATTTAAGAGCATAAGTCCCAATAAAAATTCTGAGTCGTGAACAGCTCCTAAATCCCACGGGCACTTTTGAAAGTCTCCCCCCATTATTTTTAGAGTACTTTTTTGAAGATTTACACCATCCACTTCTGAACTTAAACTATGTACTCTTGTTCAACTGTTTTTTAATCTCTAAAAGTAAGTAATTTACTCTCATATTAGGAACACTAGAATTTACTCTCCCTTTAACGTAGCTCCACTGGGAATTACATACACCATATAGTTACAGAGAAACCCATCTTCCAACCCATTAAGAAACCTCCTTTTCTGATTCATTCATATTTGATGGACAAGCTTCAAATTTTACTCTATTCAAGCAAATCTCTACATGACTCATATCTACTTTTGCAATGACAATATATACATTTAGCATTGATGTTTGTTGGCTGCCTAACCACAGTCATAAAAATTACCTTAAAAAAAAACATAAAAGTTGAAAAGTCAAGCACTCAAAAGTTAGGAAATGCCCAGAATTAAGGTTACCCGGGCAACCATAAAATTCAGTCTCCTTATGCATAAGCATTATCATGCAGTCTTTAAATTACATGATCAAATACATTTTCCCCCCACAGGACCCCTGCCTCATTCAGTGCACAGAATGAACAGTGTTCAGTGAATGGTTAACTATTCAATATTTCCTTTTTTATCCTCGTAGTGTGGAGTCATACATTATTTACTATACACCATCCAAACCCTGCGCTGAATACAGAAAGAAAGCCCACATGGGCTTTTCTATGGAGCTCTCATGACAGTATCTTGGTTATTTACAAACACTAATGAGTTTATCTTCACAACACTCCTGTGAGGTGAGGTGGTTTTATTATCGTCACCATTTTCACGTGGAGAAGCGAAGCACAGAGATTAAAGCCAAAAGTGTCACCTAATTTTTGGTTTCCACTTTGAGAAACCTATGCCTAAGTTTTCAGAATTCTTAGCATTTTATAGTTTTTACTACATTCAGAACACAGCTCCTATTAACTTTAGTTGTATTGTGAACAGTCAACACTTCTGCAAGTCAGATGGCAAATGTTTCAAGTTAGGCAGCGAAAAAATTTGGAACACAGAGCAGCCACCTAGGAAGTTTTGTTTCAGTTACAGTATTTGCCCAGCATCATATTACAGTTACATATTACATATTTCAGTTACAGTATTTGCCCAGGCAGGGCAGAAAAGGTGGGGGAGTAGCACTGTATGTAAGGGAGCAGTATGACTGCTCAGAGCTCCGGTACAAAACTGTGGAAAAACCTGAGTGTCTCTGGATTAAGGTTAGAAGTGTGTGCAACAAGAGTGATGTAGTGGTGGGAGTCTGCTATAGACCACCGGACCAGGGGGATGAGGTGGATGAGGCTTTCTTCCGGCAACTCACGGAAGCTACTAGATCGCATGCCCTGATTCTCATGGGTGACTTTAATTTTCCTGATATCTGCTGGGAGAGCAATACAGCGGTGCATAGACAATCCAGGAAGTTTTTGGAAAGCGTAGGGGACAATTTCCTGGTGCAAGTGCTAGGGGAGCCAACTGGGGGGGGGGCGCTTTTCTTGACCTGCTGCTCACAAACCGGGTAGAATTAGTGGGGGAAGCAAAAGTGGATGGGAATCTGGGAGGCAGTGACCATGAGTTGGTTGAGTTCAGGATCCTGACGCAGGGAAGAAAGGTAAGCAGCAGGATACGGACCCTGGACTTCAGGAAAGCAGACTTCGACTCCCTCAGGGAACAGATGGCCAGGATCCCCTGGGGGACTAACATGAAGGGGAAGGGAGTCCAGGAGAGCTGGCTGTATTTCAAGGAATCCCTGTTGAGGTTACAGGGACAAACCATCCCGATGAGTCGAAAGAATAGTAAATATGGCAGGCGACCAGCTTGGCTTAATGGTGAAATCCTAGCGGATCTTAAACATAAAAAAGAAGCTTACAAGAAGTGGAAGGTTGGACATATGACCAGGGAAGAGTATAAAAATATTGCTCGGGCATGTAGGAAAGATATCAGGAGGGCCAAATCGCACCTGGAGCTGCAGCTAGCAAGAGATGTCAGGAGTAACAAGAAGGGTTTCTTCAGGTATGTTGGCAACAAGAAGAAAGCCAAGGAAAGTGTGGGCCCCTTACTGAATGAGGGAGGCAACCTAGTGACAGAGGATGTGGAAAAAGCTAATGTACTCAATGCTTTTTTTGCCTCTGTTTTCACTAACAAGGTCAGCTCCCAGACTGCTGCGCTGGGCATCACAAAATGGGGAAGAGATGGCCAGCCCTCTGTGGAGATAGAGGTGGATAGGGACTATTTAGAAAAGCTGGACGTGCACAAGTCCATGGGGCCGGACGAGTTGCATCCAAGAGTGCTGAAGGAATTGGCGGCTGTGATTGCAGAGCCCTTGGCCATTATCTTTGAAAACTCGTGGCGAACGGGGGAAGTCCCAGATGACTGGAAAAAGGCTAATGTAGTGCCAATCTTTAAAAAAGGGAAGGAGGAGGATCCTGGGAACTACAGGCCAGTCAGCCTCACCTCAGTCCCTGGAAAAATCATGGAGCAGGTCCTCAAAGAATCAATCCTGAAGCACTTACATGAGAGGAAAGTGATCAGGAACAGTCAGCATGGATTCACCAAGGGAAGGTCATGCCTGACTAATCTAATCGCCTTTTATGATGAGATTACTGGTTCTGTGGATGAAGGGAAAGCAGTGGATGTATTGTTTCTTGACTTTAGCAAAGCTTTTGACACGGTCTCCCACAGTATTCTTGTCAGCAAGTTAAGGAAGTATGGGCTGGATGAATGCACTATAAGGTGGGTAGAAAGCTGGCTAGATTGTCAGGCTCAACGGGTAGTGATCAATGGCTCCATGTCTAGTTGGCAGCCGGTGTCAAGTGGAGTGCCCCAGGGGTCGGTCCTGGGGCCGGTTTTGTTCAATATCTTCATAAATGATCTGGAGGATGGTGTGGATTGCACTCTCAGCAAATTTGCGGATGATACTAAACTGGGAGGAGTGGTAGATACGCTGGAGGGGAGGGATAGGATACAGAAGGACCTAGACAAATTGGAGGATTGGGCCAAAAGAAATCTGATGAGGTTCAATAAGGATAAGTGCAGGGTCCTGCACTTAGGATGGAAGAATCCAATGCACCGCTACAGACTAGGGACCGAATGGCTAGGCAGCAGTTCTGCGGAAAAGGACCTAGGGGTGACAGTGGACGAGAAGCTGGATATGAGTCAGCAGTGTGCCCTTGTTGCCAAGAAGGCCAATGGCATTTTGGGATGTATAAGTAGGGGCATAGCGAGCAGATCGAGGGACGTGATCGTTCCCCTCTATTCGACACTGGTGAGGCCTCATCTGGAGTACTGTGTCCAGTTTTGGGCCCCACGCTACAAGAAGGATGTGGATAAATTGGAGAGAGTCCAGCGAAGGGCAACAAAAATGATTAGGGGTCTAGAGCACATGACTTATGAGGAGAGGCTGAGGGAGCTGGGATTGTTTAGTCTGCAGAAGAGAAGAATGAGGGGGGATTTGATAGCTGCTTTCAACTACCTGAAAGGGGGTTCCAAAGAGGATGGCTCTAGACTGTTCTCAATGGTAGCAGATGACAGAACGAGGAGTAATGGTCTCAAGTTGCAATGGGGGAGGTTTAGATTGGATATTAGGAAAAACTTTTTCACTAAGAGGGTGGTGAAACACTGGAATGCGTTACCTAGGGAGGTGGTAGAATCTCCTTCCTTAGAGGTTTTTAAGGTCAGGCTTGACAAAGCCCTGGCTGGGATGATTTAACTGGGAATTGGTCCTGCTTCGAGCAGGGGGTTGGACTAGATGACCTTCTGGGGTCCCTTCCAACCCTGATATTCTATGATTCTATATAGAAACCCTGTGGCAAAGGCAAGGCAAGAATCCAATTATCCAGGGCAGCATTCACTATCTTTACCACATGACCATCCTTTCTCCTCCTGCAGTCCTTTGCCTCTTTCACTATATACTTTCCAACTCCTGCAAAAAAAAAAAAAAAAAAAAGTAGGGGTCCCCTACAGCCAACAGTCTCGTTCATGGCACAACTCTGATTCATTCCCACTGTGCACTGAATGAGGCAGGAGTCTTGTGGAAAAAAACAACATGTGATCATCTACTTAAAACTGTAGCATAGTCTAAGTAGGCAGAAACAGAATCACCCGGAGAAAATATTTACAGAGAAACAATCAGTATACATAAGGTCTCTCGTAAGACCTTAAAGGTTGGGGACACATTTCTAGCACCATATGTTATCTTCCCTGAAAGTCTCCACACCCTTTTTAAGATGACCTAAAATAATTCCAAAGAGAGAAATTGCAAAAATTAAATTTTCAAAAAGCCTCCCATTTTTACATTGCACAATGGCCATTGTCGGAAGACAGGATACTGGGCTAGATGGACCTTTGGTCTGACCCACTATGGACATTCTTATAACCCAATCTTGAAAACTTTCACAGTAAGTAAATGGGACCATTCCCATGTGTAAATGTTTGCTGGACCACTGAGATCAGTTATTGCCTTTCCCTCAATTGTTTCTAGAATCTTTAATAAAGTGGATTCACCTTGAAAAATGTTTTCCAATTTGATTAGAAATTATGCTTACTGACCTGCAAAAGGAATTCTAATCAACAAAAATGTTTCAGTTTACTATCAAACTTTCAAGGAAAGAAAGACAATTTAACAAAATTAGAGGTGCAATATAAAGGTTAATTGGCTCAAAATATATTGTACTTCATCCTACATCTAAAAACATAGCCCAGCCTCAAGGACCAAAGGAACACTATATTTTATGAATTTCAACAGTCAGGGTAGATTTTTATTCGTGTTTTCTAATGATTAATGCGTTTCCCCTGTATGACAGAAGCTATGAAGAATAACCAGGGCTATCAAGCAATGAAAAAAATTAATGTTGATTAATCGTGCGATTAAATAAATTAATCACAATTAATCATGCAATTAATCACACTGTTAATAACAGAATACCATTTGTTTAAATGTTTTTGGATGTTTTCTACATTTTCAAATATATTGATTTCAATTACAACACGGAACACAAAGTGTACAGTGCTCCCTTTATTTTTTATTACAAATATTTGTGCTGTAAAAAACAAAATAAATAGTATTTTTCAATTCACCTCATACAAGTACTGTAATGCAATCTTTTTATCATGAAAATTGAACTTACAAATGTACAAAAAAAACTGCATTCAAAAATAAAACTATGTAAAACTTTAGAGCCTACAAGTCCACTCGGTCCTACTTGTTCAGCCAATCACTCAGACAAAGAAGTTTGTTTACATTTGCAAGAGATAATGCTTACTGCTTCTTGTTTACAATGATATCTGAAAGTGAAAACAGGCGTTTGCATGGCAGGGTTATAGCCAGCGTCGCAAGATATTTACATGCCAGATGCGCTAAAGATTCAAATGTCCCTGCATGCTTCAACCACCCTTCCAGAGGACGTGCATCCATGCTGATGACAAGTTCTGCCCGATAACAATCCAAAGCAGTGCAAACTAACATATTCATTTTCATCATCTAAGACAGATGCCACCAGCAGAAGGTTGATTTTCTTTTTTGGTGGTTTGGGTTCTGTAGTTTCCATCATCAGAGTATTGCTGTTTTAAGATTTCTGAAAGCATGCTCCACACCTCATCCCTTTCGGATTTTGGAAGGCACTTCAGATTCTTAAACCTTGGGTCGACTGGTGTAGCTACGGAAAGCTCACATTGGTACCTTCTTCGCATTTTGTCAAATCTGCAATGAAAGTGCCCCTAAAACGAACATGTGCTGGGTCATCATCTGAGACTCCATAACATGAAATATATGGCAGAATGCGGGAAAAACAGAGCAGGAGACATACTATTCTCCTCCAAAGAGTTCAGTCCAAAATGTAATTAATACATTATTTTTTTTTAAACGAGCGTCATCAGCATGGAAGCATGTCCTCCAGAATGGTGGCCAAAGCATGAAGGGGCATACGACTGTTTAGCATATCTGGCATATAAATACCTTGCAATGCCGGCCATAAAAGTGCCATGCAAACGCCTGTTCTCACTTTCAGGTGACGTAAATAAGAAGCCAGCAGCATTATCTCCCGTAAATGTAAACAAACTTGTTTGTCTTAGCGATTGGCTGAACAAGAATTAGTACTGAATGGACTTGTAGGCTCTGTTTTGCATTGTTTTGTTTTTGAGTGCAGTTATGTAACAAAAGAAAAATCTACATTTGTAAGTTGCACTTTCACAATAAAGAAATTGCATTATGGTACTTGTGTGAGGTGAACTGAAAAATATTATTTCTTTTGTTTATCATTTTTACAGTGAAAATATCTGTAATAAAAATAATATAAAGTGAACACTGTACACCTTGTATTCTGTATTGTAACTGAAATCAATATATTTGAAAATGTAGAAAAGCAACCAAAATATTTAATAAATTTCAATTGGTATTCTATTGTTTAACAGTGCGACTAAAACTGCAAGTAATTGCAATTAATTTTTTTAATCGTGTTAGTTAACTGTGATTAATCGAGAGCCCTAAAAATAACATTGCACCATTAGCTCATTTAGGCCCCAATTCTGCAATAAACTCTGTTTGTGGAGATCCCTGTATAAGCATAGTTGATCACTGGCTCAGGGCCCTCATTTGCCATTATATCTAGGTCCTCCCCAGACTTGATGCTTTTTACACATGAAGTTACTCAGTTTGCATCTGTACTGTTTTCTCTCTCCCTCCCTAATTATTCATATTTTAATTTAACATTGCATGTGGTTAACTGTTCAGCTTCACCAACAGCATATTGCCCACCTGAACTCTGAGTCGTTAATTGGCAATGTCACAATTTCCAGTGATTGTTCATTTAACAGATATCTTGAAAAAAGCAGTAGGTGCAAATGAACTTAGTAAATAAAAATACAGTTTTCATGGGAATGCTCTAATTTCTGCTTCTTGATTCATGGATACTAAGAACGCTCTTTGCTCAATTATTTCCCAAATAAAACGTTTCCATGAAGTATCAGTAAATCACGAAGTGTTTGAACTGTATCTATGTTGAGCTGAAAATATTTTCAACAAATAGTCAGTTTTAAGCAGGGGGCAAAGGAATTACAAAAATTGGCATGATTTTATACGTGTGTGTGTATGTATAATTTTACACACACAGGATTTGAAAGCACAACATAATAAATAAAAGGAATAACTTCAGAGCCGAAATGCAACCTCTGTGATGGAAGACAGACAGACAGACAACTGACAGAACAAAGTGAGGGAAAGAACAGAAAAAGAAGAGATGGAAAATTTGTCCGCAAGGATACAAGGGCAAGCCGCTACTCGCTGACCACAGAAAAGGACCAAGGTTTCTCTAGTGGTCTATGCAGAACAAAGAGAACTTCAACAAATTACAATTTTCCAACCTGTGAATTTGAAATAATGCTTAACCAAATTGTGCTGTGATATCTACTCATGACAAGCTCTGTAAATACACCAAGTATTTTATGCCCTCCCCACTCAGTTCACATTGCAGATGTATCAAGCCCGGCCAGAGCTTTAATAGGAAATCATTTCATTTGCATCACACACTGTTTACTTGACAGAGGGCCTGGTTTTCATAAGGGCAGCTCCCACTGAGTCCTTTGGTGCTGTGAGCACTTAATGTTTCTGGAAATCAGGCCCAAAGTAAATTACACAATGAATACTTCTCTCTAACAACCTTCTGTATGTTTGTTAAAAAGTAAAAACCTAATCAATATTTGTTAATGGTATAAAAAGGACAGATGTAAAAAAAAAAAAAAGAACCTAAAACCATAGGTGCTAGAACTAGGAGTGCTGGGGGGGGGGGGGGGAGCAGCATCCCCTGGCTTGAAGTGGTTTCCATTATATACAGGGTTTACAGTTGCATTCAACTGCTTTCAGCACCCAAACATTGCTCCTGCACCTGTGATTGAAACAGCAAGCCTGCACAAGTGAGATGACAATCTGGAGGGGACTCACTTCTCCCTCTCACTGAATGCAGCATTCAGGGGCACGCTAAGGTGTTTTGTCCCTGCCCTGGCTGCTCGTTATAGATTTATGATCCGCTGCATGTAAGGGTGGCCTCGGCAGCTTCTAGCTTGGAGAGAAGAAATCCCCTCACCCAGGATTAACGTTAGGTCTTGGGCTCATGTTGTCCGGCTGAAGCGTTTTGCTGCGTGTCTGCAAGTTTCATCCGTGCAAGGTGCCCCAACGTGAGCCCGAGCCCCAGCCCCCCACCACGCCCCGCTATGCGCGGGGGGGGGGGGGGACACTCTGCCATTCACACGCCCCTTTTCCCTCCCCCCGGCAGGGCTCTACGTGGCCATCCTCCCCCCCGGCCCCACCTGCGGTCATTCCCAGCCGGCGCGGGAAGGACTGACCTGCACCTCGGTCTCCGGCGGCCACTCGGTGTTGATGAGCAGGTCGTAGAGGATGTTCTCCTCCTCCTCCTCCTCTTCCCCACTGACCTCGGCGGCCGCCTCCACCTCCTCCTCCCAGCTCCCCCAGGTAGCGGCCATGCTCAGCCCGGACCCGAATCGCAGCTGCAGCCACTACGGCGCCCGGCAGCGGACAAACCTCCTCCCCGCGGGCGGGGGGAGGAAGAGAGAGGTGTTTAACCCTTTTCGCTCTGCTGCTGTCTGCGTAGAGCAAGCTGGGCTCACTCAAAAGCCTTTTGCTCTGTAGGGAGATGGGGCCAAAATGCTTTCCAAAGGTCCCACCATGGCCAGGTCCTTAAAGGTTTCTCTAGGGAGCTGTCTTTTAATAGTAACCAACCTCTGAATTTGAAATAATGCTTAAAGTTAAGGGTCTGAATACCTTTCAGGAGCTTGGCGTCAGGCCCCAGTGGATCAGCATTGCTTTGCTTAGGCACAGAGGTCTACCACCCCCATGGTCATGTTACAGGATCAGCACCCTAGAACGCAAAATCATTGGGATAGGTAGCATTAGTTTAGGAGCAAAACACAAATAAGTTAATAAATTAAACGGTAATTTTAAAAAAAATTGTGTGTATAGTATTTTTCAATAATGAAGACTTCTTAGGACAGAAAGAAAATCAGCTCACACCTCACTGCTAATCTTATTTTCTATTTTTAGCAAGATTTTAATAACTTTTTTTTTAATTTGTAGTTAGCTGTGTGGTCTAGTTTTAGATACTGACAAAACTGTGAAATTACAAGACCTAGCACTCTGTGCTGTTAGACAGCTTGTGTTAAACATTAAGGAAATAGTACCATTTGAGAAGAAATTACTACTGATTAATCATTGTTTATTTTGCTGAATATTTTTTAGTTGAATTATGTTTAGCAAGGTAAAACGGTAACATCAGCAGTGCATCAGTCCAATGTTCACAGTTTACAGGAACTATATGAAGTTCACGGTAAATTTCTCCTTCAGAGCTACAGGCTCCAATCTGTCAAGGAGCTCAGCAAGGGCTTCACATGGGCACTGCATCTTTTTAAAAATAATTGCATTAGTATCATATTTTATTACCCAAAAGCAAGGCAGAACATGATGATGAAGAAGAAGATAGATTAGATAAAAAATGAGCTAACCACTGTGATGTACATGTTCAAAATAAGAGAAACCAGAAAATAGTTAACATCATATAAACAAACTATATTAAATTGAACTGATCTGAATATAACTGCAAAAATATAACAGAGATTAAACTGAGATTAAACCTATATACCATAGCCTTTGTTTACTATTAAAAGACAGCTCCCAAAAAGAACCAAAAATAATACCAATGATGATATAAATACATTAAAGTACTAAAATACTTATTGCATTAGTTCTAATATAATACTTCCCATCTCATATGTCATCAGCATAAGTCAGTAATAGTCAGTATGCCCCAAATGGTAACACACTTGGACAGAAGGCTCTGAACTCAATTCCCATGACAGGAATTAGTATAGCCACCATTCATGCTACAATGCAGTAGTAGGAGATGCTGCATTGTTACAGATGCTGTCCTTCAGATGAGATCTAAATCAAGGTGCCTTCTTTCTCTCTCTGGGAACAGTCCCAATGGAAGTTAGACATTCTGTGCAACACTTTAACAACAGTAGGGAATTACCATGATGCTCTGCTCTCATGCTCTCTCTTCCATAAACTAGCTTATAATGGGCTAAATTCACCACTAATGTAAACCGGTGGAGTGGAGTTACACTTGTTTTCTTCCCAGTCTGGGGTTAATCTTATACATACAGTGCCAAATCCAGAGGTTTTCACTCTTGTCAATTGTAGTTTGTTTGAATAATGACTGACTAGAAAGTGAATACATTTGTGTAAAAATTGAATAAGGACTTCAGTAATATGTTACTAAAAACAAGTTAGAATTCCATATGTGTAAAAACAGATACTTTCTAACAAACATGCTGTTATACAAGATTAAATAACTATGAAACCAGACTACACCAGTCCAGTTGTCTAGAGGTGACAATCATAGAATCATAGAATATCAGGGTTGGAAGGGACCTCAGGAGGTCATCTAGTCCAACCCCCTGCTCAAAGCAGGACCAATCCCCAACTAAATCATCCCAGACAGGGCTTTGTCAAACCTGACCTTAAAAAATTCTAAGGAAGGAGATTCCACCACCTCCCTAGGTAACCATTCCAGTGCTTCACCACCCTCCTAGTGAAAAAGTTTTTCCTAATATCCAACCTAAACCTCCCCCACTGCAACTTGAGACCATTACTCCTCGTTCTGTCATCAGCTACCACTGAGAACAGTCTAGAGCCATCCTCTTTGGAACCCCCTTTCAGGTAGTTGAAAGCAGCTATCAAATCACCCTCATTCTTCTCTTCCGCAGACTAAACAATCCCAGTTCCCTCAGCCTCTCCTCATAAGTATAATAATAATAACTGTATAATTTAAAGACAAAATACTCATTGTAAACTGATAGTTTGGGTTTAGGTTCAGGTAAAGAGTTCAATTTCAGGTTTGGGTTAGATGAGCAGTGTTACTAATTCTCTACAATTTTATTGCAATTCTCATTATATTTGGTATTTTTTCTTAAAACCCCAGCTCCCAGAATCGTGTGCTTAAGTGAGAATCTCATCTTTAATTTGAGTGATAAAGGTATGATTCTAGCCCTCATGGTTATGGAAAAAAAACTGAAAATTTGATCTGAATGTATCCTAACGGATAAAAAACAAAGGGCAAATAAAAAGTGTGACAGATAATACAACTTCCTCCAATATCTTTGGAAGACCATATTATAGTATGTACGGTTTATGTATTATTTTGGGCTGCGATTGTATGTAACCCCTCCAGGGGGGAGATGTGACAGATGTGAGACCTGGGACTTCAAAAGACTATATTAAAAATGTGCCAGACAAGCAGGGTGACCGGGTGTCCAGTTTTTGACCAGAATACCCGTCAAAAAGGGACCCTGGCGGCTCTGTCAGCACCGCTGACTAGGACGTTAAAATCCTGGTCAGCAGTGTGGCAGGGCTAAGGAAAACTAGTCCCTTACCTGTCCTGGGGCATCGCACTGCACCCTTGAAGCAGCCAGCCAGTCTGGCTCCTAGGCGGGGGGCCCACAAGACTCCATGAACTGCCCGAGTACCAGCTCCACACTCCCATTGGCCGCTTTCCGCAGCCTGCCTTAGCCCCACTGCGCCACTGACTGGGAGCCACCCCAAGTAAGGCTGTGCCCCAAACCCAAGCCCGAACCCTTGCCCCAGCTCTGAGCCCCCACAAACCCAGAGCCGCCTCCTGCACCCCAAACCCCTCATCCCCGGCTCCACCCCAGAGCCCGTATCGTCTCCTGTAACCCAACCCTGAGCCCCCCAAAACCAGAGCCCCCTCTTGCACATGAGAACCTGCACCCCCATTTAGAGCCCTCACCCCCTCCCGCACCCCAACCCCCTGCCCAAGGCCATGGAAAGTAAGTGAGGGTGAGCGAGAGCAAGCCACCGAGGGAGGGGGAATGTAGTGAGTGGGGGCGGGGCCTCGGAGAAGGGACAGGGCTAGGGTGTTGGGGTTTGTGAGATTAGAAACTTGGCAATCCCAGGACAATAAGTGTTAAGTGGATTTCCTAGGGAATCCCTAGGGAGAGGACAATGCAAATTCCCCAGCTCCAGTTACCCCAAAAACCCAGCCTTTAGAAGCTATGCCCTGGGGTAAGAGTGACTGTCTGCTGATTAGCTGTTACAGAAGACCAAGATCAAATGCCTGAGCTGTATAAAGAAATGGCTGATCTGCCCAGCCTTCATTCTGGTTTTGGATCTAAGGGCTTATCTACACCGGCAATGTTAAAGCACTGCCACGCAGCACTTTAACATAGCTTGTGTAGTCACAGCAGAGCACTGTGAGAGAGCTCTCCCAGCGCTCTAAAAAAACCATCTCCAGGAGGGGCGTAGCTACCAGCGCTGGGAGTGCAGATACCAGCGCTGGTGCACTGTCTACACTGGCGTTTTACAGCCCTGAAACTTGCTGCGCTCAGGGGGGTGTTTTTTCACTCCCCCAGAGCGAAAAATTTTCAGCACTGTCTGAGTGATTGGCTGAACACGTAGGACTGAGTGGACTTGTAGGCTCTAAAGTTTTACATAGTTTTATTTTTGAATGCAGTTTTTTTGTACATGTGTAAGTTCAACTTCAAGAAGGACACTCACTCTAGGCTTCCAAGTCATCATCTCTCTTGGGCAGAGACTGGTGTCTTGCTCCCTCCTAACAGGGATTTTAAGGCAGTGCGGATGCTTGCTGTACACTGTGATAACCGCTGCAAAACAGTCTGCCTAAAAAGGCAAGTGCTTGCACTTCACTTTCTTGATGAGACCTATGGCCTGTAGTTATCAGTTACCACACAGATTCTTCTAAGCAAGCACATTTATTCTTAAGATAAAAATTTTACAGAGAAAACATAGTAAAACAATAATGAAATCTATTTACATGTATGCTATAAAGGTTACTAGTAGTCACCCCCAACTCCAACCTAGGGCTCTGGTAGGTTTCAGTCTTTCAAGCTTGCTAGCTGGGTTTCCCCCTTAGTTATGAGTTCATTAGGTCTAGAGTGAGTGCCCTTCTTGGAGCACAGAGTGCAGTTACCCTGAAATTGTGGCAAAAAGAACCAGTTTTCCAAATTAATAATTTCAGATTTGGGAGCCTGACTCTTCAGTTTTGAACTCTTGGGGTGGGCAACACTGAGTCTGAATGAGGGTTCAGAACTTGGGCTCTGTTTGGTTTATGGTCTCAGGCTTACCAGCCGATTTTAAATTCGCGTAATGGTCACGGTTTGGTTAGTCTCCGTTTGGGTTCGGATTAGGTGCAGGGTTCGTGGTCAGTCGGGACTGGTCGGGGGTCAGTTGGGGCATGTCCGGGGATTAGAGGGTTTGGAGTCAGTCAGGGCAGGTCGGCTCGGGGTCAGACTGGACAGGGTACAGGGTGAGGATCCAGACCAGGAACTCCGCTTCGGGGTTGGTCGGTAGCCAGCGATCCGGGTTACAACGCAAGCCACTGGCTCGCTCAGGGAGCGGGCTCAGATCGGGCTCGGGGTTTGGGTCATGGCTGGAGTCCCAGGTCACGGTTCAGGACAGAGACTCGGTTAGGCTTGTTTCGGGGCTCAGGTCGGACTCAGCTCGGGCCGGGTGATTTCCGCAGCCGGAACGGGTGTGGTCTGGCCGCGGCGCAGCCCGGAGGGATAAGGCGTGGGGACCGGCGCTACGCGCTCTGGGCAGCGGGCCGCAAAGGCAGCAGGCTGCGTGGCGCCGAGATGGCGGCTTTCTCCGGTATGGGGCACCGGGGCAGGGGACGGCTGGCCGTTGCGCAGGCAGCGGGTGCGGCAGGGGCGGCTGCTGCTGCTCGGGGAGTGGAGAGGCGGGCTCACCGAGGGCGAGCTGGAGCCAAGGGCCCAGCCCGGAGGCTCCGATGAGGAGCGGCAGGCTCCCTTGTAATGCCCGGTCTCTCGTTACATGGTCCCCAAGGGAGCCGGGCGTAGGTGTTCCCCGAGCAGGCAGGATCTGCCCTGGCTCAGGCCCGTCGCGCAGGGGCCTCGGGCAGCCCGCTTTCCTCGCCGCGCTTAGTCCGAGGGGCTGGTGTAGGTCACAGGCTGCTACCCCCGAGGAGGGGTTGGGTTCTTATGGGGGTAACAGCTTGTGATGAGGTAAGAAAAACAATAAAAGTCGGTGTCAGTAACCGCAGCCTGTAGGAAATTGCTGCCCCTCGCCGTGTGTTACACTACAGCGGCCCCTTGCCGTGGGGTTGAGGATGGCGAGCTTTCTTCGCTCACAGGGGTCATAAGGGCCTAGGCCAAGCTGGCTGCAGTTGCGTGTAACAATCATATAATTTTGACTTGTTATAAATTAGTGTTAATTAAATTAAGGGGGTAGCTTCTGATATAGCAGTAGAAGGGCTGTGGGTTTTTCAAGTAGGTGCTCACTATAAGAGATTATACCATTTAAATATTTGTCAGATCCCCTTCTCCCCCCATGACTTCGGTGTTCTGTAAATGGTGTTTCATGATAACTGAATTGCACACGACAGTGGACTGCAGCTATTTTTTTTATTTTATACTGGCAGGTGTCCACCCCTGGTCTGAGTACTCTTCTAATACATTCAAATAACATAATTGCGTGGAATCTTAACATATGTTTATGCTGACAGATGAAAATTATCAAGGAAAACAAAATCATAGTCACAAGAAGACTTCTGATATTTGGTACTTTAGTTATACTCTCACTGCAGAGATTTACTATAGACTCCTTCAGACTCTCCTGTAATGCTAACTGTATCTTTGGACACCATTGAATAAATCAGAGATTCTTCTCCATATCATGAAGTTTTCATAACTTTAATCCAGGAATTAGACATAATGATACAAAGAGGAGGTCAAAATTTCATGACTTCATGGTGAGAGTTTAGCTGGAAAAATCATCTCTTTTTTGAGAAGGGAGGGACCTACCGTTGCTTTTGTGAAATCTCATTACTTGAGACTGTCACATTGTTTACGTGGTCTTCAATTATAAATTTCGGATTAGAGTTAAACTAGATACAATCATGATAGTGCTTTGGTACAGCAAAGCATAGCCATTCCTTGCTAGCAGTTTGCACGTCTTTCTTGAGTATTGTAGTTTGCCTCACAATTCTTTAAATCCGGCATCAAGTTTTGCATTTATGAGCAGGCAACATGAAAATATAGTTAGAATTTCAAATTGAGTGCGTTTTATTTAACTGTTCAGGAAATTAGGGTCATTCCTTTTATTGTTCAAAAAGAAATGTAGAATATTTAACTTTTTCTTAAATAGAAGTACCTTGGTTTAAAAGGACACTAGCAACTTAAACATAGCACTAAGATATGAAAGTGGCTTATTCATATGTCACAGTGGTGCTGAGATGCAACAATGATTAGAGTAGTTTTAAAACTTGGTGTTGAGGGGAGGGAGGTTTTTTGGCTGCTTACATGTCATGGTTGGGTCAATACTTGCCTACTGTGAACCCCCAATTAGCCAGGCCCCTCCCTTCAGATAACTGTTTATTCCTCTGATTCTTAGCCTTGGAAAGTTTGGGCATTTTTGGGCACATTTCATGTTTAGATATAATAGAATTAAGTGCAGAGCAATTGCATGCAGAGAGGTGGGTCAGAAGCTGAAGAATCAGCTTGACAACGTGATGCAATCAATGAGTTTGGTTAGATCTTGGCACCTCATTCACCTTATTGAACTGCATGAGGGAAAGTAATGGAGTCCATCCATCAACTTATGAGTGTGCCCTGTTCACTGTGCATAACTCATAACCACCAGACACAGAAGTTGGTGTGTCTTCTGATAGTTTTCTTTTAAAATCCTCTGTAGCAGAATTGGTAGTGGGCAAAAACTTTTATTTCACACTGACCTATCAGCATTGGTAAACTCATTGCAACTGTGTTCTGGTCTTCATTCATGCTGGAGTAATGAGAGTTTGGGACGTGAAAGGAAACAGACCTTTCTGTTTGTGTTGCAGAAATGTTTTCATTTTGGGAGTGTTACTGTAAAAATACTTAAATGGGACCTCTGTTTACATTTAATTGGACAAAGCCACTGTAGAGTGATGCGATATCGTGCTTCCTATTTTATGGCTGAGCGCCCTTCAGTGGCAGTACTCCTAGCCTCTTCAATCTTGGCACTTTTAGTGCTTGCTAAAGGAGGAGTAAAGGTCTAAAGTCTAAATGTTATACCAATAAATTAAAAACCAGCAGGATCTTATTAAAAGGGAAAAAGGCAAAATACCACATTTATTGTGAATACAGAAAGAATCATAGTAAGCAGTTAGTTACAGCTAAAACATTCCATTCAATCTCATCTTTATTCACACACACACATTTACACACACACACACACACACAGGTTCTGCAAGGTTGTTATCATAGTAAGCAGTTAATTATAGCTATAACATTCCATTCAATCTCATATTTATTTACACACACACACAGGTTCTGCAAGGTTGTTATCATAGTTATCAGCCTTAGAGTTGCTCAAGCCAAGCCACTGGCCAGGTGGCCTGGACATGAGGAGGGAGCAGGGCCTTGTCAGATGCTCATCTGATGCTCCTGGAAGTTGGTTTGCAGAATCAGACCCCAAAGTTCTCACTTTTTAGAGTCTATTTTTATAGGAATTTCTTCCTGTGCCAGTCTGTGGGAATTGCTTCATCATGCTGTTGCTGAATCAATCAGCAGATGGCACATTCCTGACGGCTCTGTGCTGCTAGATGTTATCTTGTTCTTTGGGTCTCCCATTCTTGAGGCTGTTGGGTGGATTCCAGTCTGCCCTCCGGGGGTCCTCTGGTTATTTCCACTTGACGCCTTCTTCAGCCGATGGACACTGGATTCTTAGGCTGGCACCTCCTGATCATTCAGTTATTATCCACACCAAGCATCCATCCACATACATCCTCTATCTCTATTTTAATCACAACTGTTAATACAACAAAAGGGTGGGGAGTCTCTGGGTGCTGTTTCTGTTGTTAGAGTATTGCTTTGAGTCTCTCTCTCTGAATTGCTTTGAGAACAGACTCTGTCTTAGAATGTACTAACACAATTAGCAGCTTGCAAGTTTCACACACAGAGGGAGAGAAACAGTACCAAAAACCAAGAGACCTCTTAATTAGTAATACCCTGGAATTTAAACTATGGGGAATCAAACTCATTTGTGATTTTAATACAGAACTTCTTTAATATGATCCAACATAATAACCTGATTTACTATATAATATTGGTAGCTTTGCTCTTTAGAAAATAACTTGCATCTCTGTCGTGGTCCGAGTTGAGATTTTGGAGCATAGAAAAATTCTACCCTCTGCTATGCACATGCAGTTCACATTGATGTCAAGGTGAAGACACACTTGCACATCGAGGGTAAAATTTGGCACTAAAAAGATGGGGGGTAAAGAACTCCGAGTCCCGCCATCTTCACTTGTCAACCACAACAGAGGAAATGGACAAAGTAACGTATTTTAGGCAAAACATTTTGGTACTAAAGAAGAGACAGTACTGTGACAAAAATATAAAAACACTTTTTTGGAACTGCATGAAGGGTTGGCATTTGAAAATAATGCCATCAGACTTATGATATATCTAATGCATGCATTTTGTTTTTCTGATAGAGATGGGTGTTATGCCAGAGATAGCTCAAGCTGTGGAGGAGATGGACTGGCTGTAAGTATGAGTGCTTAGATACCTAATAAGCTGGAGATCTCCATCAGAATTTTGTCTCAGTGATGTGTAATTTAGTTTCTGAAATATCCAGTCTCTCTATTCACTTAACAGCAAAGATACATGTCTTTTCCTTTTTATCCGCATCTTCGGTTGCATCTCTTATTCCTTTTATTATGAATGATTGAAAAATCTGATAAATGTAATTGCGGAACTGATGTTAGCCAGGTTGGGGAAGTCAGGAGTAAGGTCTTGATTGCAGCCAATGTTATGATGCCTTTTCTCTGCAAAAAGCTTTTTTTCCTCCTTATTTTCATTGTACTTATGGTGAGTTTACTGAAGCAGATAACTAGAATATCTTAATCACTGAAGCTAGTGGTTTTCAAACTTGGGTTTCAGATGTTATGCAGGTCATTTGCTAGCTTGTCTCATTCTGCTGCCAATGAAGTTGAATGGTTGGTTGCATAATTGTGGCTTCTCCCTGTTTCCAGCTTCTAGTTCAGTTTTCTTTGAATACATTTCCACCTGTATGGACAAAATTAATACATTGCAGGTTTGAATACTTCAGGATACTGACTAAATTGGTTAATTTGACCTCCTTTTGCAATTACAATCTTCCTGTAAACTGATGTGCAAGGGGACTGACATTTTACTCTGTCAGCTCTTGTGTTTCACACTGAGGGTTTTACAGTCTTCCCACAGATATTCAAGCTGAGTCTATCCCATTGATTCTAGGAGGCGGTGATGTGCTTATGGTATGTATGTTAAACTGTTCAGTTTATACAGAAATAAAATTCATGGCCTTACAATTTTAAAATTAAATGTACAGTAGATGGATTATTTAAATCTGGTAAGTAAGCACTGACAAACTAATTTGGAGCATATTTTGTGAAAGCTTAGTTACAGTCTGTAGTTAGTCTTTATCAGAAGGTATAATCGAACAGCCCATTTACTCAAACTTTTTTTTAATGTTCTGTGGATTGTATTGCACCACATCTATGTAAAATTGCATTTAATTTAGGGCTGTCAATTGCAGATAATTCAAGTGATGGAAAAAATTAACTAAATCACAAATCAGTTTTAATCACACTGTTAATAGAATATCAGTTTAAATTGGATGTTTTTTCTAAATTTTCAAATATATTGATTTAAATTACAACATAGAATACAAAGTGTTCAGTGCTCACTTTATATTTTTCATTACAAATATTTGCAATTTCATCTTTTTTACAGTGTATTTTTAATTTACCTCCTACAACTACGTTAATGCAATCTCTTTATCCTGAAAGTGCAACTTACAAATGTAGAATTTTTTTTTTACATAACTGCACTCAAAATCAAAACCTTAATGTAAAACTTCAGAGCCTACAAGTCCACTCAGTCCTACTTCTTGTTTAGCCAATAGCTAAGACAGACAAGTTTGTTTACATTTATGGGGGAGATTGCTGCCCATGTCTTATGTTAAAGACATAATGAATCATTAGTTTACTAATGTTTTCAGAGCTCTTGCTCTGAAATGGTGAAACAAAAGCAATAATAATGGAGTCATCCTTTATATTGTATTTTGTATCGCCAAAAGGGCACAAAGAATATAGGATTTGTTCTTGAATTTTTTTATTTCTCTTTAGATTTCTAAAATCTTAAAATGTGTCCTTTTTTAATACGCCACTGTTTGGGGTATTTTTTTTTTCTTGGGCTCTTAATTTTTTTTGTAATTTAAGCATTCCATCCACCATTAAATTGATTAAAATCAAGCTTTGAAGTTATTGCTTAATTTCACACCTCTTTAAAGAATTCAGAGTGCTTTAGGACACTATTATTTCTGGATAACTAAAGGAGACTCTCACAAGTAGTATTGTTCATCCCGCTCATCTACACAGTCCCTCCTGGGTAGTAATATTACATTACGCAAATGCAGTGGCTTTCATTGTACAGGACACCAGAGCACTTCACAAACTGTATGCATGCAGTACAACAATGTTGAAAAACAGACACCTTGAGTGGTGAATGTCCGATGAGCAGAAAAATAGTACATAGCAGGTTGCATTTCAGTGAAGAGAGAAGCAATTAAAGACTTGCAGTAGAGGGAATCTCTTCTTATGGAGTACTTCTTTATCATGTGTTGAAAGACCCTTCTTTTTGAGAACACTTCCATCATAACCAGATCAGTATGTTAAAAATATATATTATGTTTAAAAAACAAAAAAAACTAGTCAGCAGCTCCTATAATCAAGGAAAGGCAGAAAGTCTACTGGAAATATTACTATCAAGATCTAACTTACCTGGAAAGCACTTAACCTATACTGATGTGTACTATAGAAAAACTTAACTTAAAATAAATAGTGAAATAAGTGAATGTATTATAAATTTTAAATAATTGGTAAAGTTGTATTATGGAGCAATATTTAATGTAGCTTCTGAAACTTCTCTTCCCCTCCCCCCCCCCCCCCCCCCCCCCCCCCCCCCCCCCCCCCCCCACACAGGCTGCAGAAACTGGGAGTGGAAAGACTGGTGTAAGTAAACAGGCTTAATTTGAGTATATAAACTAGAGTGACCAGGTTTCCAGTTTTCAACTGGAGCAACCAGTCAAAAAGGCACCCTTGGCTGCTCCGGTCAGCACCGCCGACCGGGCCATTAAAAGACCAGTCAGTGGAGCTTCAGCGCTAAGGCAGGCTAGTCTCTACCTGTCCTGTCTGGCACCATGCTGTGCCCTGGAAGCAGACAGCAGGCCTGGCCCCTAGGCAGGGGGTTGGCACGGGGAGCCTCCTTGCCACCCTGTTTAGGACCTGGACCTGCTGGCTGTTTCCCAGGCCCGCGTAGCACGCTGCCAGGAAAGGCAGGCAGCCTGCCTTAGTCCCCCAGCTGCACTGCTGACTGGGAGCTGCCTGAGGTAAGCCGAGCCCCCTCCCGCACCCTGATCCCCTCATCCCTGGCCCCACCCCAGAGCCTCAACTTGCAACCGCCCCTCCCGCACTCCCTCATCGCGAGCCTGGAGCCCCCTCCCGCACCCTGAAGCTCTCATTTCTGGCCCCATCCGAGAGCCTGCACCCTCAGTTAGAGCGCTCACCCCCTCCTGCACTCCTTCACCCTCACTCACTTTCACTGGGCTGGGGCAGGGGGTTGGAGAGAAAGCCACTGAGGGAGGGGGAATGTAGTGAGTGGGGCGAGGGGCCTTGGGAAATGGGGGGGCTAGGGAGTTCGGTTTTGTGCAACTAGAAAGGTGACAACCCTAATACAGACTAATACAATTCAGGTGGGCAAGGTGTGTTGGTGTGTTGCAGTGTTTGTTTAATTAAAATTAAACATTTCTATTGACAAATAAAATGGCTTAAAACTAGACTAGGCAGCTTTGATTTTTAAACACCAGAATTAGAAAATCATAACATCTGTCTTTTATGCATAGCTTTTTTGTGGCTTAACATTTGATGTATTTCTTCAGTGTCAAAAGATCTTTGTATTTTTAGGCTTTCAGCATCCCAGTTATCCAGATTGTTTATGAAACCCTTAAGGACCAGCAGGAAGGCAAAAAGGGGAAAACTACTATCAAAACTGGTGGGGCAGGTAAGTCTGTTCACTTAACTAATCTTGTGTATAATATGTATTTTATATGTACAATATAATCTTGTGCCATTTGAAATGTTGAAATTGAATATACTTCATTCTATTAAGTCCTGTTTAGTTAAAGTACAGCTATTTAAAAAAAAAAAATAGAATTTAGGCATTTATTTAACCAAGGTCTATGTATAGTAAGTTATACAAAATGTAGAGATTTGTAGGGATGACTTTGGAGCTGTCACAATGTGTTCATGTTGCAACAGTTTTCAATCTCCAATTACAATTTGAGCCCCAGTTGCACTAGGTACAGTTCAAGTGCATTGGGGGAAAAAAAATGGTACTGCTTGAAAGAACTTACTCTAAGAACCAAACCACTTTAATACGTGTGGAAAGGACTTGTAGACCTAACTGCCATGGAATTTTGTTTTAAAACTTGTATTTTTGCAGGTTTAAGTTGGCCATCCAATAAAAAGGGATCTTATTTTTTTTATAGTTTGTGTACAAACTCTCTTCACAAATAGCTTTGTATGTGTGCAGAATAAAGTCAGAAACTTGACTTGTTACAGCTGTCTCTGCAAGGTACACTAGAATATAAATAAAATACAACTGACTGGAATGTTACTTTAACTGATACAAGATATCTGAAAAGTGAATACTCTGCATATACAGCAACAGCATTCAAAATTCCTTATGTTTTTAGAATATTTTCTGTACTGCCAAAACCATGACAAAGCCAGGAGGTTTGTAAGATCTGGGCCTAACAGTTCAAGAACTTATTCTCTGAACTGAAATGCAGTAAGACCATGTACCAAAATACAGTTGACTTACATATTTACACCTTGTAGGTTCTTAATGCTCGCTGTACTGACTGACTGACTTATTTTATTTTAATAGTACTCAACAAATGGCAGATGAACCCATACGATAGAGGATCAGCTTTTGGTAAGTTGTCTTCTCAATGCTGTAAGAATGAGTAACCAATATTTATTAAATTGTAAAATGCGGTCTGTAAATAGAGGTATAAGCTGATTTTGAATATAACTGAAAATAAGACCTAGGCCTGCATCTTTTACTAGTGTAAGTAGCTTACTGATTTCAGTGGACTACTTAAGGGCTCCAGGGTAGAGTGGGGGCATGTTTCTGAGTATTTTGTGGGTTGGTTTTTATTTTTTATTTATTTTATTTTTATCATAGGCTCCTTATTCTCAAACAGATTTACAGAAAGAGCAGGTTGGATATGGTCCATGGGAAACCTTCAGAATTACAATTTAGTCTGTTATGCATCCAAGGATCATGTTCACTACTTATAAGCTGGTGAATGTCACGTAAGAGTAGGGAGTTGATATCGTCTCTGAATATGGCATTAGGGATATCATTACTGGAATACTGCGTTCTGTTCTGGTTTTCACACTTCAAAAAATGATGTTGGAAAAGCTGGAAAGGATTCAGAAAAGAGAGATGAGAATTATTAAGGGTTTGGAATCATGCCTATGGTGAGAAACTTTTTTTTTTTTTTTTTAGTTTCATCCAAGAGAAGGTTAAGAGGAGATGTGAAGAGTCAATAAGGGCTATAAGTACTTGATTTCTGATAGTATATTTCTCTCTTTAATATGGCAAAAAACCAAAGGCACAGCATAATGACTTCCAGTACTTGGAAGATTAATCTAGACACATTCAAACTAGAAACAAGGTGAGAAATTTTAACAGCGAGAATAATTAACCATTGATATGACTTGCCTAGGAATATGGTGGATTCTCCAGCATTTGAATCCTTTTAGTCAAGACTAGGGCCTGGTCAACACTAGAAAATTAAGTTGGCTTAGCTGCGTCGCTCAGGGGTGCGAAAAATCCCCACTCCTGAGCAACATAGTTAGACTGACCTAATCCAAGTCTAAAGAGCACAAGGTCGAGGGAAGAATTCTTCCAAACTTCCACCTCTCAGGGAGGTGGATTACTTACATGAGGGGTCAGCGACCTTTCAGAAGTGGTGTGCTGAGTCTTCATTTATTCACTCTAATTTAAGGTTTCACGTGCCAGTAATACATTTTAACATTTTTAGAAGGTCTCTTTCTATAAGTCTGTAATTAAACTATTGTATGTAAAGTAAATAAGGTTTTAAAAGTGTTTAAGAAGCTTTATTTAAAATTAAAATGCAGAGCCCCCTGGACCAGTGGCCAGGACCCAGGCAGTGTGAGTGCCACTGAAAATCAGCTCGCTTGCCGCCTTTGGCACACGTGCCATAGGTTGCCTACCCCTGACTTACACCGACAAGAGAATCCCTCCTGTCGGCATAGGTAGTATCTATGCTGCAGCACAGCTGTGCTGCTGCAGTGCTTCTGTAGCATTTTAAGTGTAGTAGACATACCTAGAAAAAGATCCAAGGTAACTTCTGTTTGAACTGTGGCTTATTATGAGCTTAATGTGGAGATTACTTGCTGAAGTTCTCTGGCCTGTGTTATGCTAGGTGATCATAATAGTGCATTCTGCTGTTCCAATCTATAAATTACTCTTGTTGAAAATTGAAGTGTCAAAGTAATGTTCAGATACACTCCTGGCCATAGCATTTCTCCACATGAGTTCTTTGGAAAAGGCTGAATCAGGTTTCTGTCCATTTTAATAGTGGATTAGCAATGTGAAGAAACTGCAGTGTTTGAACAATTTTTAAGCACTGTGTATTTTTATAAAGCAGCATTAAAGTAGGATACAAACTTTTCACAGTCTGATACTTGCCTTCCATATTGACGTTGTCAAATGTCAACTTGATCTCGGTCGAAATGGAGCTGAGTTTCAGTATGAGTTTCATGCTATGCTTGTTGTAGGGCTGACATTCATGCCTTTGTGACATGAATATATAATTCTGTTGTCCTTTTGTGGTAAGGATTGTGTTGTCTGTGTAGCCATAAATAACACTGTCATGAGAGAATTCTTGCAGATTGTTAACATGGTACTATCATATGAGTTGTTAGGAAAACGGACAGAAATTCATCACAATTGTAATATAGGATACACTAAAACCATCCAACCACTAACAGTTTTTGTACTACATACTTGGAGTTGTGTGCACACTTGCTGTATCTCTTCACATCTGAAACAGGAACTGCACACAGTATTCCAGATGAGGTCTCACCAGTACCATTATACAAGGCACTGGTGAGACCTCATCTGGAATACTGTTTGCAGTTCTGGTCTCCCATGTTTAAGAAGGATGAATTCAAACTGGAACAGGTACAGAGAGGAGCTACTAGGATGATCCGAGGAATGGAAAACCTGTCTTATGAAAGGAGACTCGAGGAGCTTGGCTTGTTCAGCCTAACCAAAAGAAGGTTGAGGGGAGATATGATTGCTCTCTATAAATATATCAGAGAGATAAACACCGGAGAGGGAGAAGAATTATTTAAGCTCAGTACCAATGTGGACACAAGAACAAATGGATATAAACTGGCCACCAGGAAGTTTAGACTTGAAATTAGACGAAGGTTTCTAACCATCAGAGGAGTGAAGTTCTGGAATAGCCTTCCAAGGGAAGCAGTGGGGGCAAAAGACCTATCTGGCTTCAAGATTAAACTCGATAAGTTTCTGGAGGAGATGGTATGATGGGATAACATGATTTTGGCAATTAATTGATCTTTAACTATTCATGGTAAATAGGCCCAGTGGCCTGTGATGGGATGTTAGATGGGGTGGGATCTGAGTTACTACAGAGAATTCTTTCCTGCATATCTGGCTGGTGAATCTTGCCCACATGCTCAGGGTTCAGCTGATCGCCATATTTGGGGTTGGGAAGGAATTTTCCTCCAGGGCAGATTGGAAGAGGCCCTGGAGGGTTTTTGCCTTCCTCTTACACAGTCCTCTGTAGAATGGGGCACAGGTCACTTGCTGGAGGATTCTCTGCACCTTGAAGTCTTTAAACCATGATTTGAGGACTTCAGTAGCTCAGACATAGGTGAGAGGTTTATTGCAGGAGTGGGTGGGTGAGATTCTGTGGCCTGCATTATGCAGGAGGTCAGACTAGATCATAATGGTCCCTTCTGACCTTAATATCTATGACTGTGAAGAGATGGTGGTTAAATGCCAGTTAATACAAAATATCATTGAACTATGATTGTCTTCCAAATGATGGATAGTAAGCTGGTCAAAATGTAGTGACTTCCCCCATTGTGAAGGAATAAAGAATAACTTAGATTCAAGTTGGGACACAATTGCTTTTCAGATTTATGGTCTTGCCTGTAGAAAAGAAGCATTTATGAAAGCTACTCTAAAATGTTTACGTTCTCATTGTTTTGTCTTGTTCAGCAATTGGATCAGATGGTCTGTGTTGCCAAAGCAGGGAGGTAAAGGAATGGCATGGATGCAGAGCAACTAAAGGAGTGACTAAAGGTAGCTATAAAATGATTTAAGTATGCATTCTGAAAACAATGAGTTTCTGAAACTTGAGTATCTTTGACTTTCTACCTTGTCGACTATTCTCAGTTTAAGTTGGTTGCATTCAGAATAGTCACTATGGATCTGGGCTAATGTACACTGGCTCAGTCTTATACAGATTGAAGACCTTAAGAAGAAATGTACTTTTGCATATTCAAGTTGTTTTACTAATTATCTTACCAGAAAATCCTTTTGAAGTAACCAAGCTAACTGCTTTGATGAAACTGAAATTTAAATGTTGTATATGTCTTTTTTTTTTTTTTTTTTTTTTTTTTAGTTTTTTTTTTTTAAGGAAAATATTATTATGAAGTATCCTGTCATGACCAGGGCTTGTGCAGAATTGGGTGGGCCACTATGCAGGCTTCATTGGATTTGGGTGAGTTTTTTCTTCATAAAATAAAAAATTCTGAAGTTCAGCTGGTCTACAGGGGTCAGTACCATAGAGAGCATATAATCTCCTGCTCCAGTCTTCCAGAGAACAAGTAGAGGGGACGTCTGTGGGGATTGCATTGGAGGGAGAGCAAACCCATGGATGTGGAGCTCTTTTCATCCAAACACTGCTAAGCAGCCAGGAAGAGATCTGCCTGTAGAGGGGATACACTCTCGCTTTCTGTTTCTATTTTCATAGTTGATTAAAATATAGATGAGTAGAGACTGAAAAAAGTCAGCATGCTATCTTAGAGATGGTGTTCGAGAGTGCACCAAGGCAGTGAAAATTGTTTAAAAGCAAGTGTTGTTCCCTTGCACGATGAAAATCCAAACAGTTGAGTCTGACATGGTTTGAGATGGTAGCAAAAAAGGATCTGTGACCTGCAACTTGAACAGTAACAATGATATTGTTTAACTTGAGTTTAGGCACTGACAAATTTGGCTTTGGCTACGGTGGAACTGGAAAGAAGTCACATAACAAACAGTTTGACAGTTATGGTGAGGTAAGTTTCAATCATTAAGTGACTAGAAATGTTATTTCTAGTAAATAACATCCATTTTAGAAATTAAAATATTTGTGTTAGCCACATACTGTACCATATGTATAATATAGATTGCTGCTTTAAAGGCCAGGCATTGAATTAAACATAAAAATTCCAGATTTGTGCTATATTATTTACACAGGTTTCAGAGTAACAGCCGTGTTAGTCTGTATTCGCAAAAAGAAAAGGAGTACTTGTGGCACCTTAGAGACTAACCAATTTATTTGAGCATGAGCTTTCGTGAGCTACAGCTCACTTCATTGGATGCATACTGTTTCCACAGTATGCCTCCGATGAAGTGAGCTGTAGCTCACGAAAGCTCATGCTCAAATAAATTGGTTAGTCTCTAAGGTGCCACAAGTACTCCTATTATTTACACAAGCATACTGACCCAACAGGCCCACATCTTAAAACTTACAGCTACGTATAGAGTGAAGAAATAGTCTTACCTCCTGGACTTATTTCTGGGGCTTTTCTTTCCATTGTCGTCATTGTCCTCTATGCAATGACCTCCTTATGGGTATTCACCACCACCACAATGAGGACCTTGTATTGCATTGAGCAGTAATTAAGGAGTTTGTTTCACATTACCTTATTGCTTCACTTACTGCACACTGTTTGTTTGGTTTTTTTTTGGTCACACTATATCAATACAATGAAATCAGTCAGACCTAAACCTTTTACATCTTAGCTGTTCAGTTGAGTATTGGATTTTTGTTTCCCATTAAAACTGCTTTTTCCTGTTTCTGTTCTAGCCTTTTTGAAATTGTAGTTAGGCATGCAAGCTTCTGAAGTTATCTGAATTCCTCTGACACAATGTATATGAATCCGAGTAGCTCAGCAGAAACCTAATTTTAATAATTATCTTTAATATTATTGGTGAACTGTCCAAAGCTTATGCATTGCAGCTTTTGCAGCTGTTAAAAAAAAAAAAAAAAAAAAAAAACTTTCTGATTACTAAAATTGAAGTACTTTATAATAACCCAAGGGTTATTGAAGAGGTGCTACATTAAATATTTTTGAAAGATGTTCAGTGCAATCTCTTGTTTGTACCTGTATAAATTGACATGGAAGTAGGCTTGCATGATTTGTCATAAACTGAGATTGCGTGTCTAATAAATCCATATTTAGTGCATTTCCACTCACACTTGAATCTATTCCAAAAGTATATTTTTGGTTTTATGAACAAACTAATTATGTGAAATCAGACTTTCTTGTAACATTAAGTATGTTAAGATGCCAATTTTGTCTGTTCTAACACATTTATATTTTCAGGAAAAGTGTGCTGTTCAGAGAAGAGTTGTGGGTGTTAAATCAAATTCAAAACAGTATCTGCTTTTGAAGCAGTTTGGGTCAGATAAACTCTGAAGATTAACAATCTGAACACTTTTTACATTTTATTTAAAAAAAAAAAAAAAAACTCTAAATCAGTTTGTTCTGTTTTCAATCTGTCTTCCATTGTAGGAATTCACTATGCATGATACAGTTGGGTGCTATCTGGATATAGACAAGGGGCAAATAAAGTTCTCCAAAAATGGTAAGTTCTGATTTATTTATTTTTTTTTCTTCTTCTTTTGACAGTCTAATTAACTTAACTTTTCACCCTAATTGTTTTAAATGTATTATGTTCTCAGGGAAAGACCTTGGCTTTGCATTTGAAATCCCACCACATATAAAGAGCCAAGCACTCTTTGCAGCCTGTGTTCTGAAAGTAAGTTATGAATCTGTCACAAATATAATATATAATCACGTGAGAATTGTTCCAATCCAGTTTTAAATATCCAGTATTGATCATACTCAGTAATTATTCTTTTTATATAAAATCTTATGCATTCTTGCCTTGGTTACTATCTCCACCTCATTGGCCACTCTGCTCTTTGCATCTTTTGTATCAGCAATCTGCTGATGAAGTTGTCCTCTCACAGAAATGAAGTACTGTGTGGAAGGGTTAGGGTTTTAACTTTTCTCAGATTCGGTAAACAAATTAGTGTAAGTTTGCATTTTGCAATAGTAAAGTAAACGTTTAATTCTCTCAGCACTACTGTCTTGTCCACCCACTCTATAACCACTGAGTAACTTAACAGTTAAAAGAATAGCCAAAAATGCTAGCGTATAATGTGGGTGAGAAAAATTTGCTAAGAACCTTAACTCTTTCTTTTAAATTCTCAACCCTAATGTTACAACAGTGCATTAGTGTAGCATTCTCCACTGAATATTAAGTTATAAATGCTGTCAATTATTATGATGTATGTCTAATGTATGAAGTCCCTTCAGTGAAACTTTTCAGGGCAGTCAAAGACTTAGATATGATGCAATCAATTTATGCAGTTTAAAAGGCAGTACTACTTGATGAGTCAGGCATGGTTAAAATATTGAAGTTCACAAGGGGCCTACGTCATATTAAAATTGGAGACTTTGATTCAGAAGAAAACCAATATCTTAAACACCCCACAAGTAAGAGCAGGAAATAGACAAACGAATCCAAACTCTCCATCAGACAGTTTATGTTCAGCTTTGTTTACAACTCACTTTTGGGAGATGTTTTTTTTTTTTTAAAAGATTAAATAGCTTTACTATGTTACTATAGACTTATGGCTGATTCCCACAGAAATATTTTATGGAAGTGATTGTGATAAAATTATATTTATATATAATGTCTGAAATGTTTTGTGAATTGTTTGTTTTGTTTTTGTTTTGTTTTGTTTTTGTTTGTTTCAGAATGCTGAATTGAAATTCAATTTTGGTGAAGAAGACTTTAAGTTTCCACCAAAGGATGGATTTATTGCTCTTTGCAAAGCTCCTGATGGAAATGTTCTGAAATCGCAGCACACAGGTATGGTTGGGCAGGGGGGGATAGTCTGGAGACTAAGTGGGATTTTTCAGAAAGGCTTTGAATTGGCCTAATTGTGCCTATTAAAGACACTTGATGCTTGACCATTGACTTCAGTTGGAGCAGAATTAGGTTAACATGGAGCACTTTTGCAAATCTCACCCTAAGTCTTAACTCTATATAGTCTAATACTTCATGTGAAGTTGGCATTTTTTAGCTATTTAGTCTATGCATATCCAATTTATGGGAATTCAACTTCATTATAAAAAGACACCCACTTCAAGGATTAGCAGTTTTTCATTAAAGGATGACCAGTGAATGGTTCATGCTGTATGGGTAATATGAACATTTGTCTTGCTCTGATTTGTTTTTGAGTGGGGAATTACACTTTTAGTACAAAATGTACATCTGGAGGTGAAGATTTCTACTAGCTGCAAATGAGTAAAGTTGGCCATAGCAATGATTTTTTTTTGTAAATGTAGTAAATAACTCCTTTTAAAAGGTGCATTCTCAGGGGTGTTTTTTTTGTTTTGTTTTTTTGTTTTTGAACTGTCAAGTCTGGAAAATTATTTCTAACAATGAATTTGAAGATGTGAAATTTAACTCTCTCAACTACAAATGTTTTCTTCTCTAGGAAATGCACAAGTGGCTCAAACAAAGAACCTTCCTAATGCTCCAAAAGCATTAATTGTGGAACCATCCAGAGAGTTAGCAGAACAAACTTTGAATAACGTAAAACAATTCAAGAAATACGTTGATAATCCTAAATTAAGGTAACATCTCTTCAAATGTTATCTGCAATCCAGGTAACATTCCAGTTACTTTTGGTCTGTATGGATGATGTCAAAACCTATCCAAATAGGTTGTATGATTTCAGGGTCAGCCTTAAGAGTTGTGCCCCCAAGATGAAGCAGATGGAGACTGGGGCAAATTGTAGAGAGGAAATTAGGGGGATAGTTGCAGCGTCAAGGCTAGATCATCAGACAGTGGATATTTGTTTAGGCCATCTCTACCTGATGTGGTGTGTGTTTTGGGGTTTTGCCTTAGGTTGTCAAATGTATGTCTAATGCTCCCTTAAGTTTGAAAAATGGAAGAAAACAAGTAATCACAGTATCATAGAAGTGGATCAAGGACCAAGTATACCTAGAGACCATCGCTGAGGGGTGTGTGTGTGTGTGCGCGCGTGTTCAGCCTGGTTTTTAAAAACCCCAATTATGGATATTCCACAACCTTTTAGGTAACCTATTCCGATACTTAATTACCCATATAGTTTAGAAACTTTTCCTAGTACCTAGCCTAAATCTCCCAGATTAAGCCCATTTATTTCTTTTCCTAATTTCAATGGCCCCTGACATTTTTTTGTTGATCTCCTGTGGACTCCCTTCAGTTTGTCCCCATCTCTCCAAAAGGGTGGCACCCCAAATTGGAGACAGTGCTCCAGCTGAGGCCTCACTAGTGCCAAGTAGAGGAGGATAACTACTTCCCATGTCTTACCTATGACACTCCTATGAATACAACCCTGAATAAGAGACTTTTTCACAGTTGCATCACATTGTGGACTCATTCAGTTTGTTATTCACTCTAGCCCCCAGATCCTTTCCAAAAGTACCACCACCAACCCAGTTATTCCCCAGGTAGTAGTTGTGCATTTAATTTCCACACACATACCCCGTCAAGTGTAGTAGTTTGAACTTGTTGAATTCAGACCAATTCCCCAGTTTGTCAAGGTTGTTCTGAATTCTAATCCTGTCCTGCAAAGTGCTTGCAACCGTTCCCAGCTTAATGATGTCATAAGCATATTTTCTAAGCAGACTCTCCACTCTCCAAACATTAATGAAAATATTGGATAGACTGATCCCTGTGAAACCCCACTAGATATGCCCTCCCAGTTTGATAGCAAACCATTGATAACTACTCTTTTTTTGAGTATGGTGTTTCATCCAGTTGTGCACCCACTTTTTAGTAACTTCTGATAGACCACGTTTCCTTAACTTGCTTGTGAGAATGTCATGTGGGACTGTATCAGAAGCCTGACTAGTAGATATATCATGATTTTAGTGTTCTTCTCTCTTCCCCTTCCTTCCCCCCCCTCCACCCCTCTCCCAATTCACTTGGCCAGTAACCATAGAGAAGTAAATTAGGTTGGTTTGGCATGATTTTGTTTCCAATAAATCCATGCTGACTATTCCTCATAACCTGTTATAGTCTAGGTGCTTACAAAACGTTTAATTTGTTAGGTATGTTTCCAGGTATTAAAGTTAGGCTGACTGGTCTATAATTCCTTGGATCCTCTTTGTTCCTCTTCTTATAGCACCTATCTGTGTTTGCCCTTTTCTAGTCCTCTGTTTCAGCTAGTTCCTTAGCTATCCTAGGGTGAATTTCATCAGGTTCTGCCTCCTTAAATATAGATATAATTTACCTAAATGTTCTTTTGACCTGTTCTTTCCTTATTTTTACATGCATTCCTTCCCCCTTCTTAATATTAATTACATAGAGTAGCTGGCCACCATACTTCTTTTTAGTGAAGACTAAAGCAAAATAGGCATTAAATACCTCAGCCTTCTTAATATCAATTATTAGCTCTCCTTGTTTTGCTTTTGCAGGTTATTATAGCCCCATTACAAATGAACTAGTACAATAGACCTGTGTTTCTTTTGCTCTAGTGTAATCAGGGCACAAGTCACATGGTTTGTATGTGGATGCTCGTTATGGAGGTGGTGTGGTTTTTTGTTAAAGTAGTTTTTTTTACCTACAAAATATTTTGATCAAATGAAGAAACATTAGCAAACTCAAGACTACATTTAAAAAGAGAGAACTGAATTGTATAGCTAGAAGATTTGATTAGTGTATGTATAGTTCGCTGCATTCATAATTTCTGAGAACATAATTTAACATGTCATAAATTATATAGTGTACGTTTAATCTTATACATATCTTTTGAAAGGATAGGGATGTTTAATGCATTTGTCACTCTTGTAATTTCACATTCCTTTTTTTACATTTTGCTACTGTTTGAAATTCACGCTTCTGGAATTAAACAATCACATTCTGGTCTTAAATATGTGCATATGTATTGTAGGTCACAATTTTATCCAGTGCTATTAATTTTTTTTTCTTGATGCTTAGTTTAAAACAAGTTAGTATTTTTATCAGTCTCTTTAAAAATATGCAGTGTTATAGCTGTCTTTGGTCCCAGGATATTGGAGTTTCAAGGTAGGTAAGGTAATATCTTTTATTGGACCAACTTCTGTTGGTGAAAGAGACAAGCTTTCAAGCTCACACAGAGGTGAAGAAGAGCTCTGTGTAATCTCCTTAAACACAGTTCTCTAGCGTGAGGTACGTATAGATAATGGTGTACAGAATACCAAGCCAGCTGATTAGTTACTCTGTTGGGTATGCAAAGGTCCACAGTCTGGAGAATAAGATATGTCTATAACGTACAAATATAAAAGTTTCAAAAACTAAGTTTTTTTTTCTACAATTCTGTTTTAGGGAACTCCTAATTATTGGTGGTGTTGCTGCAAGAGATCAACTTTCCATTCTGGAAAATGGTGTAAGTTGTGTTCTTATCACTAACTTAAATTTTATAGTTGTGGTGTTCCACAGCCCAAATTCCCTGACAACGTTGCACTCCATATAGCTTCTGTAAGTCTGATAAAATGAAATGGGTGGTATGTTGCCCAACTACTGTGGTATTCTAGTGTTTTGTTTCCCTCAGACAGAGAAATTGATCAAATTAAGCCAGGTAAGGCAAATAGTTTTTAATTTGTATTACGGCTGTTAACTTTAGTCATTCAGTTCTGGGGGAGAAGAAGAAGAAAAGAAAAAAAAAATTCTCCAAAAACCTAACACAATTCATAGTTGTAGCTGTGTACCCGATTATCTAAATACGTGTACTGCTTTTCAGGAATTGTGTTCTGTCTCTAGATTAGTTTGGAAACTGCATCTATTGGTTTTTCACCAAAAAAGGATCCTAATTTGTCATCTCCTCCTCCTCCTCCTCCCTGTTTCCCCTGTTTTGGAGGAGATGTGAGGAAGGGTTTCATTACATAAGCTTTGCTGTCATGCTACTGTTGTTTTTACCTATGTAGGCCATGGTAATGCTGGTGTACTGTAACACTAAATAGCTTTTTGCTTTGGGCATTGAGACACATGGGCCTCAAAACTTAGAGCCTTAATTGGATGTCTGGAAACTGGCAGAATTAAACCTGGCGGGTGGGGGGAAATACAAACCTTATGTTCTGTAAGAAAAGCAGGTGCATTTATGAGTAAGGTAATTCATAGTCCAAGACAGAATCGTGTCACCTCCAGCCATAATCCTGTCAGGTCTCCTAAGCTAAGCGGTATTATTCTTGTATGGGATACGTTTAGGGAAAATACAGGCACTGAAGGAAATGACTGTTTTCTGTCTGTATTGGATAAGAACCTGAGCCCCAGCATGGTGTTAAACATCGTGTTGCTGAAGGTACTATCTTTCAGAGGAGTTGTAAAAACCAAGGTCCTAAGCACATACAGTAATTAAAGGTCCTATAGCACGAGGTCATTATTAGTGTCCTAAAGAAATTCTAACCTTTACTGTGTTCTACCTGCTTTATAGATTTAGTGAAAACTGTCCTTTCACCTCTTCAAACTCAAGAGATTTACAAATTAGAATTCTCTTTCTGGTGCATTCTAATAGATACAATGTCTGACATTTAGTTTACCTAAATATTCTCTGCAGTCTTATTCATTTTTCAGTCTTAAGCTTTTGTTTAGTGTGTCTGTGCTAATCTGCTACTGTTTGACCCCAGAAGTGACTGCAGTTCTTGATATGGGAAACGCATCCCATATGTATCTATAAAATGCATTGGAGTACATTTGGCTTTGTGCCTAGAAATAACAGGCTCATTCATTACTCCACTCTGATTCATCCCCTGAACACCATCCATCCTGCTCACTAAACAAAGCTAGGGTCCTGTGGAAAAAAATAGTGTGTGATCATGTAATTAAACTGTATCATATAATGCATACATACCAGGGGGCCAAATAAGGTTGCACAGGCAATCTTAATGCTGGCTTTTCTTGCCATTGGGGTACTTGACTTTGCAACCTTTATATTAATTTAAAAAAGGGGGGGGGGGATTTCTATCATGTGGGTTATAAACAGTGTGTTTAAACCCTTAGAGGCCACAGCAGACCTTTTCCACTTAAGCAAATGAAGGAACTGGTAGCAGAAGTAGGCTGTTATCCTCTAATGTGGATCAGCCCCTAGAGGCGGATGCAATACCCATTTTATTAATGGGTTTCACAGGTATTTGCTGATAGAGTGTAGAGACTGAACATTCTTGAGTTCAATTTCAGGCTCTGTAGGAGATTGTGCCGTATTGGCTATAGACCATTCTGCCCTAAAGCTCTCATCTGGTCCCACAGGGGTTTTGTTTTTTCAATTGGGATCTTTTTTTTTTTTTTTTTGGCTTGGCCAAATTTTAGATATATTGTTAAAGGAATGGCAAAAATCCATTTCACTGACCACAAAGGTGATTCTCCCCCCTCCCCCTTGCAAAATATCAAGTCTCTGCATCAATGCATAGAGGACTTGGAGCTTCTCAATTAGGTGACTGGAAGATTTTTTTCCTTTCCTTGTTAACCTTGTTGTCTGAAACAGTTCACTACAGTGGTTCCAAAGAGATTCAGTGTGAACCAGATATAGTTATAAGTTATAAAGCTAAAAGCAACTGAAAACAGGGTCTTTTAATGGGAAGGGTTGTGCAACCTTAATCGCAACACTCCGAATCTGCATGGAATTTCCTAAATTTAGTGTTAAGTTTTGACTTGCTAAATGTACTTAAAAAACCTTTTATATTTTATAGGTGGACATAGTTGTGGGAACCCCTGGAAGGTTGGATGACTTGGTGTCAACTGGAAAGCTTAGCTTATCTCAAGTTAGATTCCTGGTTCTTGATGAAGCTGTAAGTAAATAAAAAAACTCATATTTAGGTTTATACATTGTGGTATTGCTTGTGAGAACAAAACTTATCTGTGGCAGTTTGATTTACTGTTAAAAATGAAGTTTTCATTGCCCTAGAGTTAAAGCAATTATGTATGTAAATGCATTCGTGACAGCTCAATATCCTTGTGTTTCAGGGTTAGTTATACTAGTTAGTGTTTGTAAATGCAGCATGCCCCATTCCTGCACTTGCATTGCATCCAAGGTATGGACTGAGCCAGTCATCTCCCTGAAATATGGAGACCATGAGTGGTCACAAGGCTTTCAAACAGCTTCACCTTCAGAAAAACTTAAATGGCTATTCTCAAAAGAAGTCTTTTCACCTTGTAACAGAGGAATCTTACATGGAAGTAGCAGCCTCAAAGGCAGCTTTGTGACTCTATAAAGCCCTTGGGTAGAAGCTGCTATCACAAGATTTGATGTAATACGATTTAATGTGAACATTAAAAAAAGTACTATGGAAAAATACCTAATTTACTAACTTTGAAAATACTACCTAGGCTGAATTTATACAACTGCAGTCACAAGTGTCACACTTCTGACTTGATTTAATCTTCTAAATCTAGCTTTGACACTAATTTGGGTGGTTTGAAGGAAATTAAGATGGACTTTTTTGGGGTGGGTTTTAGGTATTGATTAAGATTAAACTAGTTTTTCTTACTTGTTGGCGTTTCGTTTTTTCCAAAACCTGATTTCACCAGCTCTTGGAATTGTGTGGGCTATTCTGAACTTTTGTTCTAGTCAAAAAGCTACAATTGTGCTGTTTCAGGTTTCCTGATTCAGTTTATTTAAGTAGAGAAAACTTTAAAGTGCAGCAGCTGGTCTAGGGGGTTTGTTGTGTCCACCCACTTTAAATAAACTGAAGTTGTAGGATTTTTTCCCTTTTTGGTACTGCTGTCCCAGCCAGACTAGCCCATCTAGCCAGACTAGAGTTTTAAAAGAGCCTATATCCTAATATTTGTTTGTCTAATTGAGTAAATTAACAAAAGGTATTGTAGCTTCTCTTTTTGATTCCCAATGTAGGATGGTCTTCTTCTCCAAGGTTATTCAGACTTCATAAACAGAATCCACGGTCAAATTCCTCAGATAACTTCAGATGGAAAAAGACTGCAGGTATAATGCTATCTATTATAATCAGCAGTCCTTTTTAACATATTACAAGCTGTTGAATTTTATCAGTGTGATGCATGTTTTTCTTTTATGGGGTAGTTAATACTTTTGTGTTCACTTTCTTTTATTTGTTTCAACATTGGTTCACACGTTATTGGGCTCATTACAGGGGTAATGGGGTACAGTTTAATGGCCTGTGATATACTGGCCTACAGCTCTTGAATCTACCTTCCACCATAAGTGGTTACCTACTTTTTTTTTTATCTTATTCTAATAGTTTTTTATAGATGACTGTCTGCTAATTAAAGGTATAATGTGGGATTTTTATTTAGAAAGTCAGCAACTTCCTGAAATTACTATTTCTGTTTCTTAGTGTTTACAGAAGATACTCCTGACTTTAATCTGCTGGTCCTTCATGGCTTTCATTGTTGGGCTGAAATGGTTGGTTATCTTGAGTAATTTTAAGATGCTAGTTTTGAACTGAGCCAAAAAATGTAAAGGGAAACATACATTTTTACATTATTTAAATATACTCTTACTAAAAGAATGCTTTCAATTTGAAAAGAGAAGATTGCCATCAAGAGCTGTGTACTTCCTCATTATGAAAAAAGTGCATGACCTTTTTAAAAAAACAAACAAAACACTAGAACTATAGTCTACTACTTGGTTCTAGATGTAACTCAAATTAGTGGTGATAAAACAACTTTCGTAATCTGCAGCATTACTGTAGACATTTTCATATGAAAATTATACTTGGAACAGATACATGCCAACCCTAAAAATGTCCACATTCAGAGATCTGTAAAATTGTAAAGTACCCATGTGATATATAACAATTCTTCAGATATATACACTTCATTTCTGCTCTGTCTTGCCTCTTCTTTAGCTGCCAATAATGCTACTTTTCTTGACCAGGAATGAGTGGGCAGCTGATTTTAGAGAACAATGGAGTAATTATTTCACTTGGCCAGAAAGATCTTCATATGGCTGGTTTCCATCAATCTCTATAGAGTCAGAAGTAGGGAGGCAAAAAGTTCTCTGCATGATACCACACTGTCACCAACCTACAAGACCCTTCTGGATTTTATTCTCTCCACCTAAACTCTTGACCAGTAAAAGTCACCTGTTATGGTGTTCATAGCTTTGGTAAAACTTCTTGCCCTAAAGTTTGTTTTTTTGTATTTTTTCTTAAGGTTATTGTGTGTTCTGCAACTCTACATTCTTTTGATGTGAAGAAACTGTCTGAGAAGATCATGCATTTCCCCACTTGGGTTGACTTAAAAGGAGAGGATTCTGTCCCAGAAACTGTGCACCATGTTGTTGTTCCTGTGAATCCTAAAAATGACAAACAATGGGAAAGGCTTGGCAAGAATCATATCAGGGTAAGTGGTTTGTAGTTGCTTATTAGACCACAATAGATGAAACTTAATTTTAAAAAAAAACTTTTTTTGCTTTCAGGCTACACAGTGATTTAAACTGCTAGAACCTGAACTTAACCATGTGGGACCAACTGCCACTGTAGCCTGTTGAAATGGCTACAGGTATCTGAATATAGAATTTGGCGTATTGATTGTAGTGTGAAGTCCATGTTGTCAACATAATATTGCAGATCTAATAAAACTCAAATTCTGCAAGACTATTGCAATTGCAGTGCCTGAGTCAACTAGGAATCTGGATGAAAGAGACCTGATTGCCAGCAAACTTTAATGAGTTTGAGTTGCAGGGGAAAGCATTATACCTGGGGGGTTTTTGGTATAGTGTTCCATAGCCCAGACATTGTGGCCTATATTATCTTTCCTCTGTGACTGGTCAGGAGTCTGTAAATAAGCCTTTCTAATGTAGACCTTGCTGTGGTGGTCCATGCCCTTATCAAGACCAACTATCCTAATGGGCTTTACAGATGGAGATTGGCAACTGCAGTGTCAGTTTTGGCTGATTAATTCCAGGCTTTTGTTTTCAGATTGACCAGTTTTGTCTGGCTAAATGAAGCGTATAGATTTTTTTTTCCTTTTGTAATTTCTTGCTCTTTAAACTATTCATTTGATGGAATTTCAAATAAGGACAGGGGTGTAGTCCTGAATGGGGCAACCACCCAACACCTCTGACAACATGACCTTACATACATACTGTGCAGAGGGTGACCTTTTGCTCTACCAAATGACATCCTCCATTGAGTGTGAGGCAAGCTGCCATTTGGAGAACAAAATGACATCCTTCATGCAGCAAAAATGCTGGCATGTCGTTCTGGTGCAATCCAGCCCCACTGCAGCACAGGAGTAAGCTTCTCTTCTGAGAGACGTGGACAACTGACCTCATTCCCTGCTACCCTAAACAAAATAATTACAGAGGCAGTCATCACTCTGTGATCTTATAGCCTCAGAACAGGAGCCCAGGAACTCTATTTTCCAGCTCCACCACCAGAAGTTCTCAGTAGCTTCTGTGTGTCCAGTCTGCTCTCTAGCTCAGGGCTTTAACTGGGGAGCTTGCACTTTCTTGGATCTACTGGCATTTATTTGTGCTGGAGGAGGCAAACTTGCTTTGAGGAGGCCTCATGTTTCTTTGCCAAAGAAATGACCTCTTCCTTGATGTTTAGCTTCATACTTCACAATGCCCCTGCCTGCAGTTGTTGGCTAACCTGGGGAATGGGAAACTATTTTCTTGCCCACGGTTGGATTTGAAGTTTTATAAAGACTCAGTTTCCCTGATTAAAACATCTGACCATCCTTAACCTCACAAGGAGAATCGCTAGACCCCAGCATTTCCAGCCAGAGGCAAATTTTCCTCTTCACAAAACCATTCCAAGGTGACATGGAGAAGCCAGGTTCATTTGGCAAACTTTTTGCAGTGTTTAAATTAACATATCTGATGAGAACTTATCCTTATTGAGTTGAGGGTAAAGTACTTAATTACTTAAAAACTCACTGAGATTTGAGATAATTCTGTAGGCAATAATCTTTGATTAAAATATAGAATGCAGTAGGTCTTAAACTACCCACTGGAGGGAGTCCATGCATTTGTCAGTGCAGCTGAAACTTGCTTTTAAAGGTAATTCCATAAATTTACATTATTTCTTTATATGGTACTTAGTTTTTCTCAACTTCTTGTTTGGCTTTTTCAGAAAAATTCATTTAGGAAAATGAGCATTTTCCCTTTTGCCCACACGTTTCTCCATAACTAGCATACTTATATAATTTTTGAATAGGTTTATACAAACTCCATAAAAATAAATACTTGGCATTGGTTATCTAAACTTTCCTGTTGCTCTCATGTAGCTGGTTATGGTGGGGATGGGGTTTTTTCTGCCTTGGCTAGAATTAATGTGACTCTCTCAGTATTCAGCTTTCAGGAGAGTTGCTTTAGTAACCAATATGGACTCACTTGCCTCACTTCTTATTACTGACTTCTCTAGTTGAGTATTTTCTCCTGAAGGGCTTTGTTCTGGTTTAAAAATAAACAACGCTGTTTTTTACAATTGGCTTTCTTGTGGTTTTGTTGACTTTTTTTGAATTTTACTCTTTTGTATTTAAGTACACTTTTTTTGAAGTATCTTTAACTCCTGAATAATATAAATTTTGTAACTCTCCCTCAGAATACTGTAGTTTCCCTTTCAGCAGTCAGAGAATCAATGTAGGTTAGAGAAAGGAGCAGGAGATATAATTCTTGCCATGCAATTGATTTGCTCTATGCTCTTAGACTAAGTAAACTGAAACACAGAGGTAAAGCAATATCTATAAAATAAACACTGACACGTATTTTTCTAAATTTCCCAAAATTCAAACTACTTTTGGCCTAGAGAAAGGAAAATTCATCTGAAAACTCGGTGCAAAAATTTCACTTCAGATTAAGTTGATAGCAATTAGGGTTGCCAGCTTTGGTTGGGCATCTTCCTGGAGGTTTCATCACATGACATAATCTTTCATTAAAGATTTAATCTTTAATTTTTGGAGGTTCCAGCACAATCCTGGAGGGTTGGCAACTTTAATAGCAATACTCCCATTGATTCTATTGGGACAAGAACTTCACCTTTCATGCTTGCTAATGTTAGGCAAGGCCTTTGGAGCAGTGGCTGTCTTGTGTCCTAAACGCCAAATAGATTGTTGGTGTTTAATAAATAAAATGCAAATTGCTGCTACTTTTGCATACTATTGTAGTTATGAAGGCACTGCTGTAATTAAATAACATGTTTTGGTGTTTTTTTTCTCTTTCTAGACTGATGAGGTACATGCAAAAGATAATACAAGGCCTGGTGTTAACAGTCCAGGTAAATGAACTTATTCTGAGGTCTTAACAACATTTTGGTATCAGAGCAGTGGCTTTTAAAATAGTATTCTTTAGAACAGGAGAGGGAAAACTATGGCCCACGGGCTGGATCTGGCCCATCAGGGCTTTCAGTCTGGCCTGTGGGATTGCCAGCCCCATGGCACAGCAGGGCTAAGGCAGGCTCCCTGCCTGCCCTGGCCCCGCACCACTCCCTGAAGCAGCCGGCACCATGTCCCTGCCACCCCTTTTGGGGAGCGGGGATAAGAGGGAAGAAGGCTCTGTGCACTGCCCTTGCCTGCAGGCACCACCCTCCACAGCTCCCACTGGCCAGGAATGGGGAACCGCAGCCAATGGGAGCTTTGGGGGTGGTACACATAGGCGAGGGGAGCCTGTGGCGGAGCTGCATGCCCTGCCTCACCCCACCCCCAGGAGCCATTGCCAGACATGCTGGCCACTTCCAGGAGCAATATGGGGCAAGTGTAGGCAGGGAGCCCTCCTTAGTCCCGCTGCATGCTGCTGCTGCTACCCCAGAGCCCTTCGAGGTAAGTGGTGCCAGGCCAAACCCCTCCTGCCTGGAGTACCCTGCTGCACCCCTCCTGCACTCCAACCCCTTGCCCTGAGCCCTTTCCTTCTCACTGTACCCCTTCCCACACCCCTGCCCCAGCCCTACATTCATGGCCCTGCATACAATTTCTCCACCCAGATGTGGCCCTGAGGCCAAAAAGTTTGTCTACCTCTGCTTTAGAAGATATCATGAGGCAGAGTTGGGCTGCATTAAGAGAGAGGCCCTACAAAAAGATATATCATGTCTCCGCTCCTGGAGTCCAGTGATTAGGTCATAGTCCAATTAAGAAAAAGCTTGAGTTGCTAGTCCTCAAGTTAGCAAAGAAAAGCTTGAAAATGGAATCTGAATATAACTGAGGCAGGGATGTCTGCCGGAGTCTGCAGACAATCTTAGTGGCTGAGAGAAGGTAACTTCCCCGTGCTGGGGAAAGAGAATTCTTCGCCCTTTTCCTTTGGGGCAGGAGGAAGTGAGTGCTGCAAACCTGGCACCCATCCATACTAATACACCTGGTTTCTGTGATAAGTGTTCAAAGCAGCCTTCAGAAAACCATACAGTAATATACTTAGAAAATAGCATTTTTATAAATGCTTTGAGTGACACACATCTCTTGTTATACTCAGAAATGTGGTCTGAAGCTATTAAAATACTGAAGGGAGAATACGCTGTTCGAGCAATTAAGGAACACAAGATGGATCAAGCAATTATTTTCTGCAGAACTAAAATAGACTGTGATAACATGGAGCAGTACTTTATGCAACAAGGAGGAGGTAATATTTCTCCAACTTACTTAATCCATTTTATTGATATCTCAAAATTGACTGTGTAGGCTTGAAATAGTCTTTCACTTTTGCTTTAAAGAAATACTAAAGCTTGAAGATGTTTATATCAAATTGTTTTTTGTTCTTTCAGAATGTTTCAGGTCTTAATTATAAAATTTTCTGAAAGCTGTAACATTAGTTAACCACTAGTTGCTCAGCTGCGTTGGTGGCGTACTATGATTACCAAACTTTTCTTGGCCTCTTGGCACCCGAGATCCATGTACTGTAAAATGTAAACTTACTTGCAATGTGTCACTTATACCTTCCAAATAATAGCTTAAAATGAACTGTCCTGTAACAAAATAGTACATTACTGTGATGTCTGAACTGTATCTTCTGCTTGACATTTAAAACCTCTCTTCTCACAGAGGTCATCTTTGTTTGTACAACATCTGAATACTGTCACCATAAGTTTTGGACTTAAACATCTAAATATTTGTAGTATGCTGTTGGTGTGATCATTGAATGTGTGTATATTGTATTCTTTGTTTAATAGAATATTCTAACTTTTTTCAGGCCCAGATAGGAAAGGACATCAGTTCTCATGTGTCTGTCTGCATGGTGACAGAAAACCTCATGAAAGAAAACAAAATTTGGAAAGATTTAAGGTAAAATACAGGCTATTTTTATGGTGCTTAGTCTCCATACAAATCTGAACTAGGATGACTGGATGTGGAACTGCAATACTCCCAAACCACTGCAAAAAGGGTGTTTATTTCATAATGATGTTTGTGATGCCGGATGGCCTTGTAATCTCTAGATTGAGAGCAAAGTGTATTTGCCATTTTTCCCAAACACTTCTCCATTTCATGCTACTCAGAGTTCCAGAGAGGAGTGAACAAGTCCTTCACAGTGCAGTATGGAATGTGGAAAGATTACTACTTTAGTAGCCTACCTACTTACCTGAAAAAACAAAGAGTCCGGTGGCACCTTAAAGACTGACAGATTTATTTGAGCATAAGCTTTTGTGGGTAAAAACCTCACTTCTTCAGATGTGGATACAGACTAACACAGCTACCCCCTGCTACTTACCTGAAGTTGTAAGCAAATAGTTTGCTCCTGTGAACATGGGATAGGGCTCGTAATGTCATATGTGGTGTCTAATTAATAGCATAAGCCATGCTTTAAGGTGTATGACCAGTCCTCCAATTTTAGGAGCATCCACATTAAAATGGCTCATCAAACCAGAGGCCCAGGATGTAATTGTTCACTATTGTCTAAACTCTTCTGACATGTTACTGTAATTGATTGTGTAGCTTCTAAAGACTAGGACCAATTAAATTTTTTTTAAAGGAACCTAATGTTAGGCTAAATAAATCACCCAGCTCTCAAAGAATTCTCTATTTAGAGGCCCTTGAAGTGAGTATGAGGTGAGGGTGGGAGAAATTTAAAAAAAAACAAAAAAAAAACTGTAGTGGGTTTAACTATGAATTCAATTTTTCCTTAGAAGGGAGATGTCAGATTCTTGATCTGCACCGATGTAGCTGCTAGAGGAATTGATATCCATGGTGTTCCTTATGGTAAGAAGTCTAAATATGATTAACACCTGAATTTTAGCTATGGAACTCTGTAAGGATTTTCTTAAGTATTTGAATATGTAAGCCAAGTATATAATAACTACACTGAGAACTTTACGGTTACAAAGTCAAGCACTCGACTATTAGGAAGTTCATGGGCAATCTTAATTTGGCCGTCTTGTGTATGTATGTGTTATGTTGCTGTCTGTAACTACATAATCACTTTTTTTTCCCCTCCCTCCCCTCCAGAAAACAGTCTTGTACTGTGAAGTGTTGAGCAACCTTAACTATAGGTGTTGCTACCTGAGCTAGTTATAATTTTGGGGGGGGGTTTGAAACAAGAAAAATAAAATTTTTAAAATACCATTTGTTAAAGGTAACTTTCATGTCAACAACTGTTTTGTTACTCTGTAAAACTGTTTTTTTTTTTATATGCATGGAAAAAAGGATTACAGCAGAGTTGAGGCAGAATAAATTAACAATATGTATGATTACTAGACGTAATTAGTACAACCTGGGTTGTATGCTCCCGCTATGAAGTGTCATACTCCTATATGTGGTAACATCCACTTCTTTTTAAAATGCAGTTATCAATGTCACACTCCCTGATGAAAAGCAAAACTACGTTCATCGAATTGGGAGAGTAGGCAGAGCTGAAAGGTATGTTGGAACCTTCATCAGTCTTATGAGGTTTGTTTAATGCTTCAAATGCACTTTAGAAATATTTATTTAAGTACTTCTTTCAAACATTTCAGAATGGGTCTGGCGATTTCCCTCGTGGCAACAGAAAAAGAGAAGGTAATTCTAATCCAAAAGCAGAGGCACTGGGTGGAACAAAAGTTCTTTTGAGTAAAGTTTTTATTGTGGCTGATACCTAACTTAATCTCTTTCTTTGGAAAACACCAGTTTGTTTGTACACTTAATTTTGTACGTCTTAGTTTAGTGCATCTGCTTCTTGCATCTTTAACTGAGCATTGTAGTTCTTACACTGGATTTAATGAAAATAATAAATGCATCGTTTTTGTGTGGCATATTGTTCACTTCTTATCTAGGTGTGGTATCACGTTTGTAGTAGCCGTGGAAAGGGTTGCTATAATACCAGGCTGAAGGAAGATGGAGGTTGCACTATATGGTACAATGAGATGCAGGTAATCTTTCATTTGTTTTTTATTCAAAAAATCACCTATTTATTTAAAAGGGGGAAAAAATAGCTGATACTAGTTTCTCAAGGATTGAGGAATGTGCATTATTGGTCTAGTCTAGTTTTAATTGAAGTATAAATCATGTTGTCTTCATCCATGAGATTTTGAAACTTTTGAAAATAGTTTTATTTAAAGTGAAAAATGATGTGGTTGGGAATACGTATCTCATTTTAATCTACAAATTCTGAAATTCATTTTGATTATTCTATTATCCTGTTGATGATAAATATCCAAGAACTTTTTTTTTCCTAGCCTCTTAGTTTTGGCACTGACTTATGTCCAGTGTTTTCACAGATAAAATAACTGACTCCATTATGCTAAGATATTGCTAGTGAATGTTTAATTACATCTTAACTGTCCTGTTTAAAAATGATGATTCAAAGTAGAAAGCAGAATGTCTCACTCTTATGGTCTAGTCAAATAGACTGGTGACTATTAGTTTGCATGTCCGTTTCAAGAATGTAATATCACCTCATACAATAATTCCCAATCAAATTTTGATAACTTAAAGTGCAGCTGATTTATGCTGCTGTTGCACAGACTGATAGGAATCTTATATTCTCATCTTGCATTCAGAATCTGCATGTTGTTCTGGCTATGTATTTTATCACCTTCCTAACGACATGCTGTGGACTGTTATAAAATGGGATTAAAAATCTGATATTGTTTAATCCATTTCATTTATTAAGATAAAGTATCTTTATCTGTCATTCCTCTTAACCTGAGAATATCACTTTTATACAGATACAGATTTTTTGAATGGGATACGTCATATATGAAATTGCTGGAAATTCATGGCAACTTGCACTTGTGAAATATAATACCTTTTATGTAATAAAATAAGCAGTTAGGTTCATCCAACAAGTTATTCTGTGTGGGTCGGCCCCATTAAAGTTAGGGAAGAGGTTCTCAAACTGGGCATCGTGACTCCTCGGGGGGGTTGCAAGGTGGTTACATGGGGGTCATGAGCTGTCAGCTCCATGGGGCTGATAGCCCCAAGCTCCAATTAAATTACCTCCCCTCCACATTTTAATTTATAAGGGGGGAGTCACGATCAGAGGCTTCCTGTGTGAAAGGGGTCTCCAGTATAAAAAGTTTGAAAACCACTGCAGTAGGGGCACTCTTTGGATGTAGGGGATCTGCTCATAGAGAGTTACTTGATTTATAACAGTTATGGCTATTCTGGGATGTATTAAAAGGAGTGTCCATATGTAAGACACAAGAGGTAGTAAATCCCCTTTCTCCACCATTGGTGGGGCCTCAGCTGGAGTACTATGTCCACTTTTTGGGCACCACCCTTTTAAAAAACATGCAGACAAATTGGAGAGAGTTCAGAGAGCAACAAAAATAAGAGGTTTAAAAAACATGACCTGCAAGCAATGGTTGAAAACGTGACTTTGGGGGACAGAAGTCTTCAAATAATGTAAAAGTTTGTTATAAAGAAAACAGCTGATCACTGTTCTGTTTAGTTCTTGTTCTACTCTCAGTGGACATATAATCAGCTTCGTTTGTAACAAGGAAAATTTAAGTTGGATATTAGAAGGGGGGGGGTGTTAAATGTAAGGATAGTTAAGCAATTGAACAGGTTACCTGGAAAGGTGGTAGAATTCCTGTCACTGGAGGCTTTTAAGAGCAGGTTAGACAAACGCAGCTGTCAGGGATTGTCTAGAGATATACTTAATCCTGCCTTAGGAAGAGGGGAGAGAACCACAGAAGTGGAGGGCTCGACGGAACTCAAGAGGTCATAGAGTCCAAGCTAGTATGCATGCACTTCTGAGCCTTTATTCCTTTCAGGGCAAACTCTGTTCTTGAATGTATGCCACTCCGGTTGGAACCACTGAACGTAATCACTGGTTTAGAACAATATAATACTATCTTCTGGTTCAGAAATGGAAGAATCTTTAAGACTGAATTCATTTTTTCTTTCTTAGTTGCTGGGTGAGATTGAAGAGCACCTGAATTGTACTATTTCCCAAGTTGAGCCAGATATAAAAGTACCAGTGGATGACTTCGATGGGAAAGTTACATATGGACAAAGAAGGGCTGCAGGCGGTAAGCAACTAATTAGTGTTCGGTAGTCTAGTAGTATGTTTTGTTCAGTCTATTAGTGGAAAGAGTGACTTAATAACAATAAATTGACAATGATCCCTATCCTAGGACTTTTAATTTTATATAACCACTTTTTATGTAACCTTTTGGAAGAGCCCATGTCACTAAACAAAGCATCCATGATTATTTTCACTCCACCCTCCATATCTGACTGACTGTCTGTGATACATGGCAGGCCATCAGATGTAACATCCCTCTGTGGTAATACAGGATTCTGTTTTTTCAAAATGTAAATTTATATAAAAATGTGGCTGCATGCACATAAGGACGTGGATTCTTTCCAGGCAGTTGAAAGCATGGGTATGTATTTATGGCCCTGAGCATGTGTTTAACCATCACATAAATGCAGTTAAATAAACTGACCTTCTAAACTCTCTGGTTTATGAAAGGTATTTTTATTGGTTTTTGTCTAGATAATTACAGTTTGTTTCTAGCTTACTTGCAACAGATAGGATTTACTGTGTGTGGTGAGGGCTTCAAGTTTGCCAGTAGCAAGTTAGTAAGGCTGGAATAACTAACTTTCTGAACAATTGCAACTGAACCTAAGTACTGCGGACAAGTTATTTCAAGCATGTCCTTTATAGTGTGGTTCTTTTTTGGCAGGTGGAACCTATAAAGGCCATGTGGATATTTTGGCACCTACAGTACAAGAGTTGGCTGCCCTTGAAAAGGAGGCTCAGACATCTTTCTTACATCTTGGCTACCTTCCTAACCAGCTGTTCAGAATGTTTTGATTGTGCCACACTTTAGGCAAGACTTGAATAATAAAAAAAAGCTCCACATTGAAAATACTATAATCTTGTGCTGCTTCTCAGCAGCAGTATTTACTATAACTCTAAAAATAAGACCCTGTTCTTGCATGTCAAGCAACCCTGTTCAAGAATGTAGACTCCCATGTTTTAGCTGTCTTAAATGCTGACCTAATAAAAGAGAACTAATCTAAAACTGAATGTTTTTTATATTTTTCCATCGCCCCAAATTGAGTGAGAATGTTAAGTATCTTTCTCATAAATATAAAATGATTTGTCCTGGTACTATTTTGTCAGATTAAATTCAGTTTTGAATCACATAGCCAACCTTGACCAAAACTTTGTTCACTTTGTGGTGTTCTTTTGTTTTGTTTTTCCTTTTTTGTTTTGGGTTTTTTTTTAAAAAAGGACTAGAACACAGGATTTTTAATGCATGTTATAACAAACTTTTGACTTTTCACAAAGTACATAGTTTTTAAATAACTATTGTGGGAGAAATCCATCAAGTTTCTTTTAAATATCTTAGACGTTAGAGGCTCTGACTTGTATCTACAAAACCATGGAACTTAGATCCTCTGAAATCATCCTGCTTTGCTTGAGTATTGCAGAATATGGAGTCTTCTGAAATTTAGTATATGTAATCTAAAGTTTGTTGGGAAAAGGTAATGAACACTTGAATTCATTTGGCTAAACGGAAGTTCCTGGGACCAGCATTCATAAGCATTACAAGCGACAGTCTTCATCCTGCAGACCTTATAAATGGTAATAGTTGAAGGCGCTAGTATTACTGGGAGGTTTTTGAATAGCCCTCCGATATCTCTGTGGATATCCTCTTTTTTATAGTCGCTATAAATTGCATTCGTACGCATTCAGGTAATGTCTGTCTAATGTCATTTCATTTAAAAGTTTGGATTTCTTCGATTTTGTGGCTTCAGGTAAAAACCTTAATGTTACTTTAAAATTATTTTCAGCAGCTTAACAAAGCAATTGCTGTTTTAACACTTAAAAATATCCAAGGCTCCAGGAAGTGTCTGATATTGTATGTGTAGGGGCATGTGTGAGAGTTGTTGTCCTGTTCCCCTGAATATCTTCTCCATTCTTGTGAGCAGAAAACATATTTCAAGAACTGGAGTAGTGTGCCTGCTTTCCAGAATGGAGGAAATGGCCCAGTGTGCATCGGGATGAGAACCCAGCTGTCTAGGTTTTTAAGTTGTCCCACAGAGAAATATGAAGTAGCCTCTACGTTGAAAAATGTTGGGGGGGAGCCCACCTGGGAGAGGGAAGAGAACTATTTATTTTGTCAGTAACTTAAAACTGACTTGCAAAAATTGATGAAAGATTCATTAGAACTGGATATTATAACTAAATTGCGCAGTGGCCTACAAGTTCTCTTTTATCTCTGAAAATCTTTGTAGTATTCTTGTACTTTGATACAAGCAAAGGTGCCACAAGTCAGGCAGGCTCTCACCAGTGTGCGTTTCCATGTAGCAATGGAAGCCTGCCGTGTGACTTCACATCAGTAAAGGTGGTAATGGTTCTCCTTCCCCATCCTCAATATGACATACACAAAGCAGGTGCACTTAACTGAACAGTGTTCCTTAAGTAGTTCAAAAATTGTAGGTGTAAGTGAAATTTTCATTTTGCAACACTAAAATCACTTCAAACACACAAGCATCAGAATCGTTCAGAGGGTGGAGATTTCTTTTTTTTTTTTTTTTTTTTGGTCAGTAAAGTTGTTCCCTAAACCTTCATCCAAGTGTAAAGAGAGTGAAATAATTTTTTTGAACAGGACGAGCAAAAAATATTCAGACCAGATGTTTCAAGTAAGAGCCTTGTTTAGGCACCAAAATAAAAATTGAGAGGCGTTAAATATTCACAATTCTGAAGTCCAATCCTAAGACTGAAGATGGCTAAATAAAGCTTTAAGTACATAGTTTTTAGGCACTCGGGTTTGGAGAACATTGGCTTTCTTTCTTCCAGCATCAGCCTCTCCCTTATATTTAAGAGGCTTTTTTTTGGTAGTCTCTTAAGTATGTACTCTCAAAGACATGACTTAGTGAAGGATTCTCAACTATGGAGTTTATTCCCTGTGGAAATCCTTCAGAACCTGGCTGTGCTAAACAAAATGTAGTGCAAAGTGAACAGCTTTCTTAGTAGGCATTTATGTAGATCGTTGCTAGGGGCAGGTGGGGATGTGTGTGTTGAGGTGGTACATTGGCAAGGCTGTTTGTGTTCCCTGTTACAAGGAATTAAACTGTATTGCTTATATTAAATCAGGCTGCCAGCTACGTCAGTGGTAGTTTATAATGTTACTATGACTTTTACTGATCATCTATCTCGGAATACAAATAAGACCACCTTCCTAGTGAGTCCATAAAGCTGAGAAAGATGAACTCAACTAAGATGCTTAGGTTTTGTTTTTTTTTTAAATCAAAGTAGCTTGACATATAAGAGCAGGTGCTTGATGTTGGTTGTAGGTTAGGAGATTTTGGGGAATAGGCAAAGACTGATGCTGTATAGGCAAGCAACCCAAGCTACCTAGCTAAGGCCCCAGTTGAGTGCCCAGCTAAGTGCCTTCTTTCTGAATCCAGCAATGTTGATTTTGCTTTTGCATCCATGGCTGAGAGTTAAAGATGGGTTTTTGCCACCAGTCTAAATCTGGAGCAGTTCTGTTTAAGTTTTGTCACACCAATTCAAATGAGGTCAGAATGTCTTTGAAACTCAAGTAGCAAATAACATGAATCTATTTAAGCTGGGCATGAGAGCGCAGACACCAATGATATCCAAAATATTATTCATACTAGTATCCTGGTCATTAAATTGGCTGCCCAATTAATACTGAAAGCTGTGGGTGTGTCATGGCTAAAAACAGAAAATCTATTGACTGCCTCATGGTGGTGCTAATGTTTCATTGATGCCTAAGGGGCACAAAATCTAAACTAGTCTGTTACTGCCACTTGGCGTCAATGTGTGTTTTGTTTTTGTTTTTCTTCCCTTTTTTATGATACTGCTTCAAGCTAAAATTTTTTATCAAAGATATTGGATCTTCATGTATGGAGTTAAACTTAGGGTTCACAATGAAGAAACTTTGCTTCATTAGCTGACTTGTTGCTGCAACAAGATTAAACATGCAATTTAAACTGTCAATGTTTTTATCCACCACTAATTATTTTAAACAGTCTGTACCTTGTTTTGGGTACAATATGAATTCTTGCTGTAGACAGATTACCTGTACATGTCAAAACTGTTTATGTTCATTGCTGTTCTCATTAACTCTAGTAATCAGCGTGGAATGATAAATTTTCATAAATGTACAACCCTGTGTGAGTAGCTCTGTTACTGAAAGTCTTTAAATTTCAGAGCTATGAACGAAGAGGTGGTAATGATGGCAAGCAAATCAGTACACGTACACATTTAATTGTTCCTGATCAAAACTGAGTTATACTGGATTTTAAGAATATAGTAAAATTTAGCAAAAAAAGTTAGCTTTTACTTTTGCTGAACTTCTTGTTTTAGAAGAAATATTCTTAAAATGGGCGTAATTGGGAGGAATAAAACGTTGAACTGTATATCGCAGTTTCACTTATTGGGTACTTTGCATTGTAGTATAGTCAGAAATAAAACAGTCAGAAATACAAAGCTGTTGAATCAGTATGTCTCATGAGAATTCATGCTCTTATTGGATGATTAACTATAGGAGTATTTATAACTACTGGTAGTAATCTTTCTTTGTTTTCCTTTTCTACACTATAAAGGTTCCTTTTATGGAGGGGAAAAGGATACAGATGGTGTTTGCTACTCTGTGTCCAAACTGCTGAGTTGGGGCCCCTTTTTAGTATACTCCAAAGGCAGGAGTTCAGTGGTCTCTTACACTTTAAGTACGGTTCTATTTTGCTACTGTGAGGGCAGACAAAATTGCTTCTGGCAATACTGTGTTTTGCTTCAATGTTCTCATGTTTATGGAACCACACATGCAAATAAATGTGCCTAGTCTACTTGAAGATGTAATTGGTCTGTGGTCACTTCCATATGTGAATATCCATATAATACTATGTGTCTAACTTATTTCCTTCATAATGAAATCAATTATCAAAATAGCTTACTGCTCATAGTACTAACAAAAACTTGAGGAGGAAACCAAAATGAGCAGAGAGCTACAAGTTTATATTCGTGATTAGGGATTGCATGCATACACTAAGCCACATTTTAAAATTAAGATTTTTATTTTTGGTGTGGTGGGTGCAGAAATAAGGACTCAGTGTAGGTAGCTGTGGTGTGTTGTGTAGTGTTGTTTTTTTGTGTTAAATCCTCAACCAGTCACAGTTCTACCTCTAGTCACATGTGGACTAAGAATAACCATGAATTATGGAAGTTAAACCTAGAAGAGACCTTATTAGCACCTATTGTAGGGGATCCCCTTGACAATTAAAGTTTGTTCTGAATATATTGTGATCACCAGACATTTCTGCACGAACTTTATAGACTAGTTTTATAACTGTTTGAAAGTACGGCCTTAGATAGAAAGCATCTCATAATTATAATGCTGAATGATCTCCTCCCATAACCTTGCAGAGAGTTTCATAAGGCGGATGAGTGTGATTCCTGTCCTACCTCTTCATGTATAGTGCTTGTCATCAACATATAGTGCTTTTATCTATTGGGTGGGTAGGTGGGTTTGTTGTTTTTTTTTAAAGCCCTTTACAAAAGAAGTCACTATCATGATTCCCATCTTAGATGTGGAAATGAAGGCACAGATGCAAGTCACTTGCCCAGGGTCACCCAGCAGGCCAGTGGCACAGCCAGGAATAAAACACTAGTCTCCTGAGTCCTAGTCCACTGTACTGTCTGCTAGTATAAGGCCAGACAGAGTCAGACTTGACACAGAATATGGCCTTGATCTCCTGATTCATAGACCTCTGCTCAAGGCTGTGTCATGCTCCTCTCTAAACGTGATGATCTTACCAAAAATTTGTCATAGTAATGCTTGGAAAATACACACTGCTACCTAAAATATTTTATCTATATGGACACAAAAGGTAATCTTTGTAATAACACATTAAAGATATCTTCTCACTAAAGTCCTGAATACTGTTACTCGTAGCTGATATACCATCATAAAGCAAGGTATTAAAAGTGCTGTATTATGACTGAGTATATTAGTAGAACATGTATGGACATATGCTGAACTGGGGTTATATACTGCAATACCCAAAAGGACATTAGACAGGTAAGCAGCACTGTTTCTAGTGGGCTGAAGACTTACTTTGCCTACAGTTATAGAGGGGAAAAGAAATGTGATGCAGCAAACTGAAGCGAGGAAACCGTGCAAGTTCAACAGATCAGATCTGGCAGGTATGGAAATATCCTACCATTTAGAATCTGTAAGGTAATAAAAGTACCCTGGCCCACCAGTCTTTGCCTCCTGGGTTTCATTAGCTGTCTTCTGCCCTGGGCAAAAACCCAGCAGATACTATCACATCTAACTTGAAACAAAACTAATTATCTCTATTTGATGCTAAAAACCACAACATGAACAGAGACCAAAAATACATGATCAGTAAAATCCCATTATAAACACCTGTTCTCCACACAAGCTATCTTCTTCCATCTCTGTTCTAGTACTTTTGAGTACCAACACCCACTAATGAGGCTTCATCTTATTATGTAAACTACACCCAAGATACCCAAGTATGTCAGCGAGAGTAGCTGGCATATTAACATATATGCATGTGTAGCATGGTCTTCATAGACTTGAGAGCTGGTTGTGAAGGACCAGCATGCTTTCCTAAAGTGAATGAATAATTATTGTAAAACAGTGGTTATAAAATTTACCTGCTGCTTAGTAGCCATATTTTTAAATCAGCTGTTTCAAAATTCCAAGCCATTTGTAGTACATTAAGTTCTTTAATGGGAGGTTACACTTTTACCCAGAATTGGGACAAAAAAAAGTAATGTGACTTAAGTTTTTGGTGCTATTTAAACATATAGGCCAGTTTTTTGTAATTTAAAAAAAAAATTGTATTCCCATTGTCCTCTTGTAGTGTAAGTTACAGCCAAATGCAATTTGAAATAATAACGGTCAGCACATCCATAACTACAGTGCTGCTCCCAGTACTATTGTAGTGCACCAAAGTAATGAAAGAACACTTTTCTCCAAATTCAAGGAAAAGTCTCTAAAAGCTTTAAAATGAGCAGAAGCCACTTAAAGTTCTCTGTCAACTGTCCAAATTACATAAAAGTCCTGCTGTGACAGCTTGATGTGCAATATGCTACTTTTTCACTAGTGTCTTTATTTAATCCAAGTTTCTAAAGCACATAGTACCTTGAAATATACAGCACCCACACTTTTTTTTCCTTAGCATCTTACTGAGTTAAAAAAATTAAACAAAAAAAAACAAGCAAACCCTACCTTCTGTGCTCTCAACCTTCCTTGACTGCTTTAGAGGACACAGTCTTTGCATCTCACAACATAAGAAATTTTTTACCTCCTATTTTTCGTTTGGCAAATGAACTTTAAAGCGTCAACACTTTTTGTAAAGCTGAATGATTGACTTAAAATGAAAAATAAGTTAAAGCGGTGCCCTATCTACCTAGGCTGCAAGGGGTTTTCTAGACCCATTTTAATTAGTGTGTGATCTTGCATGTAATCTGTACTTGGAGAGGTGCCCCAGCATGCACTGTTCTGCAATCTATTGAATACAGCAAGAAATGCCCAGGACCTGGTCAAGTTAAACATTGGGTATAAGATAACCCAAAGAGTCAGGGAAATGGGTTTGCAACCCAAACGCATCCTCCAATTTCATCTTGCCTTTGCAATTCCCCCTTTTAAAAAAAAAAAAAAAAAAGTTATTTTATTTTGAAGAGACCCTTTAAAACCCTTTTCTTACTCAGACTGCATGAGTCCAGAATCATATCTGTTTACTTTAGTGACAAAAAGCAAGTTAGTTGCCTTTTACTCCTGTTAAGCCTGCATGCTGAGGAGAGCAAACTCTACATTGTTGATTCTCTGCACATTTGTTTGCATGATTCCAGTCAGTTTACATCTGTTGTAAACCAGTTAAGACCATGGGGTTTGCACAGGGGTCACTGAAAGCCTAATTTGGCCTGAAAAACTTATTTGTAATGAGTGTGAGAAGGGGAATTAAAAAAAGAAAAGAAAAGAAAAAACATGCAGAGCCCATGCTCAGTTTGCATGTCTGCCAGTTAGAAAACAATACGTCTAGTAAACACGGCTCCTTAGTAAACGTTTTCAAAAGTGACCAGTGAGTCAGGTGTTTCAGTTTTTGGTGTGCAACTGAAGATACTTTTAAAGGGGCTGAGCCCTCACGCTCTGAAAAGCAGTCTCCTTTCTAAGGTGTCTCAGAATCGCTAATCACGTTTGGAAAAACTTGGCTACTGAGAGAACTCTCTCCTCCACTCACATGCCATCTTTTTATAGCCGCTCTTTAGAGCAGAATCATACTTTAAACATTACATATTAAAGGTTTGTCTGACTAAAACACAGTGAAAAGTTACATAAGCTCCCTATAGTATATCATTCAGAAGTCCCAGTTTTAGTTGTAATCTGGCTTTAAATGTATTTCATAGTTTATGCATTAAGAGAAATGCATTCCCAAACTTTCAAAATCTGCATTGAGCCTGTTAGCGGTGAACCCCAGCCTGTTCCACCTAGTCATATAGGAGACATCAAATGGAGCAGTACTAATTTTATATTTTTGTTTATTGTTGCCTGATCATTAATTATGTATTATATTGATTACTTAAGAATCCCCAGTTATCACTTTGAGGGTTGACAGGTTCTTGCCCCAAGATCAGGCCAGTATTATTCAAATTATTATATAGTTGGGAACCCCAATGTGCACAGTTGCAACGCACACTATAGGAACTCTTATATTTACAACTATAGTTAATTAATACAATTATCGCTGTCACAAACACCCCAACTTAATAAGACAGAGATACTACATAATGTACATCTGCACATCCATATACTCACACCATCCCTTGTAGAACCACCTGAAGTGTTAGCCATCATCTTCCTCATCACCATCACCTTCCACATCATCACTAGTGGCCATCATTCTGACACCTCCCAAGGACTACATCTCCTTCTCCTACCGCCCCTAGACAGGGATGCCACTTTTGTAATATGTTACACTGATCCTGTCATGTTTGATGCATATTCAGTAGGGGATTTTCACCCTTTTCCTTATTTGTATTTCCTCACCTTACTAATGTTGGAGTGTCTTTTTTCCTATAGGTTAGTATATCAGTTATCCCAACTTCTTATCATATATGTCAATTCGTTACCATGGCCCTTTTGTGATTAGGTATCACATTTGTTATTTCTGTCCCAGCTGGTTATTTTGGTTCTTTCCAAGTTCCAAGGTGTGGTGTACCTGTTAAGTTTAAAAGGGTATGAACTTAGGAAAGCCCCTATGCCAACCTGCTTTAATGCATCCTCTATGTTAAAGGTCATAGCCATATATGAACCTTGTGCTTTAGCTCATCACCGTCTATCTAGGTGAAAGATCCCAAACATATGTATGCTAACCTTGCCTTAGCTCAACATACAGGACGTGGCCTGCAAGTCCCTTGTGTTACAGCCAAAATATACTCTAATATAAACCTATTATAATAAAACAAATAATTAAACCTCTATAAGAAACTTATAAGAAAAGCTATATAAGCAAGCAGGCTAGCCTTAGCTGCATCTCATGTATCTCTGTTCATTGCCAGGACGCTTCTGTGGCTGACTCATGTACCTGTAGTCAGAACTTCCCCTTAAACTCTATTTTCAGCTCCCAAAATACTTGGGGTTTTCCATTGGGCCATTTATCTGTGAAAAGTTTATCTGTTCAAAGTTCATAGGCCTCAAGCCAACTTGCTGAAGCTAATGTCTTACAAGGTACAGGCCTGTAGGTTTCTTGCATTACTGCTGAATACAATGCAAAGCAGCGAATATAATAAAGGCAAACTAGCCCACTGGGCTACATTATGTATGTTTATAGGATACTGATCACCTATTCTACCTACAGTGGCAAAAAGTTGTAGTCTCTCCCTCATCCTGTGGCAATTCCTTAGAACAGTGTTTCCCAAACTTGGGACACCGTTTGTTCAGGGAAAGCCCCTGGCGGGCTGGGCCGGTTTGTTTACCTGCTGCGTCAGCAGGTTCAGCCAATCGCGGCTCCCACTTGCTGCGGTTCACCGCTCCAGGCCAATAGGGGCTGCGGGAAGCGGCAGCCCATACGTCCCTCCCCCCGCGCCGCTTCCCGCAGCCCTCACTGGCCTGCAGCAGCGAACTGCAGCCAGTGGGAGCCGCGATTGGCTGACCCTGCGGACGTGGCTGGTAAACAAACCCGCCTGGCCTGCCAGGAACTTTCCCTGAACAAGTGGCGTCCCAAGTTTGGGAAACACTGCCTTAGAACGATGGTCCTGTGCTTTGTACTACTGTTGTACCTATTGGATATTTTGCCATGGCACATCTTCCCAGAGAATTTTTACTATATCCAGAACTTCCATCTTAATTATTTAAAGAAGAAACCCTCAACTTCACTAGTCTGTGTCCTACATTAAGCTAATTAACCTGAGTGCAGAACTGAATTCCCACAAGGGCTGCTACGTCTCTAGAGAGAGGAATCTGCAGCTCTCCAACTGTTGCTTAGTAGAGAGCGTTTAAGAAGAGAAGAATGAATTCATTTATTGAGGTGCTGCTGATGTGAGAAACCACTTCAAGGATCACAATGGCTCATTATATGGCTTTTCTTAGAGCCATCCTTTTAATTTTGGTTTATTTTGAAATGCCTGTTGTAGCAGCATGAATGTTTATAATGGCTGTTGGTTTGCTTGCAACCCAGTTGCAAAAAGCTTTTATTTTAAAAGTACATTGTATAAAAAAGTAAAATCTGGACATACTAGTTATGAAACCAATATTAAGATTTTTCTTCCGTTTCAAGAATGAAAAAGTTCCTTGTTGTGTCTAACAATGTGATCTGAAATAATCCCACATCGCATTGAGCTCTGAAGGAGAAATTCAGGTCTCAGTCCTATTCATACAAGTACGCCATGCTCAGATGGGTTGTCCCACTGAATTCCACTGCAGGATAAAGCCCCTACCTACTTCATGCTTTTCTTAAGGCAAGTTTTTCTAATGTGTGTACTCAAGGGGTTGCAATCTGGCCCCTCATGAAGGGGGCATTCCCCTGTTTATTCAGCTGTATTGCTGCTTGGTACTGTGCTATTGCCACGTCCTTCTCATGGGACAGAGGGCAGGAGGAAGCACAGCAGAGGTGAAGAGATAGGGTGGCCAACTTTCTAATTTATGAGGCCTGGACCCTCTGCCACTTCTCTCCACCGCCCCGTTCCCTGCTCTCCACTTTCCTCCTCCCCAGCTGGGCTCCATCTGCTCCAGGGCTGGGATGGGAGCTGCAGCCCAGTGCAGAGCCTGCTCCTGCCTGACCATGAGATGCAGGTAGGAGGCAGCCCCAGCTGAGCAGGGGTGGGTGCGGGTTGGTGACCTGGCGCCTTCCCCCTCACCCCCACCCGCAGTAACCAGACTTTTAGTGTCTAGTCAGTACATCTGACCAGACACTGCCAGGTCCCCTTTTTGACAGGACTTTATAGTCGAAAAACGGACACTCGGCAACCCTATGGAGAGAAGGTGTGGCACAGCAGCACTCTACTACATGACTCCTCACTGGTTCAGGACACAATGGGAACCCAGTACCAGGTATATGATTTAAAGCAGCCACTGGGCTGCTCTATGTCACCTTGGAGCTGGGGTGGGCAATCAGAATCAGGCAGCCTATTCTGTTCTCTATAGTGGTGTCCCTTTTTGACCCGAACGGCAAGACAAATTTCAGGGCTCAGGCAATATTCTAGTTGGATGTAGAATTGATGGATTCTGGTCTTTTTCTTTGATGCCATCTTGTTTGTTTCCAAGGAAAGTAAAAGTCCTGCTCCTCCAAATGCAGGAGGAATCAAGAACAAAAAGCAGTTTACTGGTTTGCAGTTCTAAACCTCTTTAGCCAACACCAGACATAAAAGTTCTCCTCATAGCTTTTTTCCAGGGTGTCACTGTGCTCACAGGCTGCTGCTTGGCTTTCTTGCTTTTTTGCTTCTGCATCTGCCTCTGTCCTTGTCTGTCCTCAGTTTCTGTGTGCTCTGTCTTTCCCCTCTCCAACCCTAACATCTACTCAAAACAATACTAACCCAAAAAGTCCTGGGTGGCTTCACACACCCCTTTTGTTTTAGGTGGGGATTTATGCTTACAGTTATATTAATTGAACGGTGACTTCACACCTATCAATCTCAAAGGGGTTTTAACTCAATCCATAGCAAGGTTTCACACAGCTCATAAGAATAAGTCCTTGTATTGTCCTCATCACTATAGTGTCTGAGCACATTCCTGAGGTACATGAAATGGTGTGACTAACATCGGTCACATGTGGATCATTTGTTCTCTCATTCTCTCCTAATTGGGAGAATTATGTGTGTAGTGGAGTGGGGTTTTGAGGGTTGTTTTATTATTATTTTTTAAATGTACATGCTGCTCTGTCTTTGTTAGGGAAGGCAGATTGATTCATAGATTTCAAGGGCAGAAGGGCCTTGTCTGATCTCCCATATACCAGAGGCCATAGAACTTCCCCAAAATAATTCCTAGAGCATGTCTTCTGGAAAAACATCCAATCTTGATTTAAAAATTGTCAGTGATAGAAAATCTACCATGACACTTGGTAAATTGTTCCAGTGGTTAATTACTCTTACCATTAAGAATGTATGCCTTATTTCCACTCTGAATTTGTCTAGCTTCAACTTCCAGCCACTGGATCATGTTATTCCTTTCTCTGCTAGATTGAAAAGCCCATTTTTAAATATTTGTTCCCCATGTGGATACTTATAGTCCATAATCAAGGCACCCTTTAACCTTCTCTTTGTTAAACTAAATAGACTCAAAGAGCTCAATCACTATAATGCATGTTTTCTAATGCTTTATAGACTATAGAAGTGCACCTTGCCTTTGCCTTGAGGTTTGCAGTAGTCCTGAGTTCCTGAGAAAGTCCATCCTGCTGCAGTGATCGAGAAAGCTGTGTCTCCTATGCAGCTGAACTTTACCTGTCTGGTAGAAAGTTCCATCATGCCAGAACAGTAGAGCTGTTGACCACAGAGTTCTTTCTGAAGATATAAATGATCTTTTATATATGCTCGGTCCAGGCCATTGAGTTCCTTGAGAAGATAAGGGCCAAGACTTTAAACTTGATTCTGTATTTTATGGGAAGCCAGTGTAGGGAACTGAGGACAGGGTTTGATGTGATCGCAGTACTCTGTGTGTTGTTAGGTTCTGAATTAGTTGGGAGTTTGCTAAGGGGTGATGGCTGGTACACTGCATTGCTGTAGTCCAGATGGATGATGATGGGTGTGAAACCAAAGTCAGGTCTTTGAATGCCAGGATAAGAGGGAGCCTCCTAACCAAGTAGAGATCGTAGAAAGCATTGCTCATGACTGCTGCAATGTGGAAGCTTAACATCGATGAGGAATCCAGGAGCACTCCTAAACTGTGAAGTGAATTGACCAGTTGCGGGTATGTACTTTCAATCAAAGATGACTGCACTGTGGCTGACGCCCTCCATCCCCACCCTCCTGTATTAACGGGGAGGGGGGGCGGCCTTGGAATCTAGCCCAATGACTTCTATTTTGTTAGGTTTACATTTTCTCCTGTAGCAAAAGCTAGCTTTGCCATAATGCAGCATGATTTGTATGTTGTTATGACCTAGAACAGTGGTTCTCAAACGTTTCTTTTCACGGATCGCTTGAAAATTGCTGAGGGTCTTGGCACTCCACTTAATGATCTTTCCAAATGTTGTTTGTACCATTAGCTAACTGTTGTAAAGCACTTTGGATAAAAGCTCTCTATAAAAAAACCCTTAATAATAATAAACTTTTTTTGTTCTACAAATAAAAGCACAGAACTCATATTTTAATATCAGTAGACTTACCTTTCTAATGAGAGGGATGTGACCTCTCTCCCCCGCTGTGGCAGCCCCCGAGCTGAGGCTGGGAAGGAGGGGGGGTCTCTCCCTCTCTCCCCCACCGCAGTAGCCCCTGAGCTGGGTGAGGGAAGGAGGGGGGGGTCTCCCCCTGCCGCGGCAGCCCCCGAGCTGGGGCTGGGAAGGAGAGGGAGGTCTCTCCCTGGCAACCACAGCCCTGGAGCTGCAAAAAGTCGCTTCTTTCTCTGGCCGCCGCAACCCTGCACATCCCAATTTCCCCCCACCCCCTCTTCTCACCCCACTGCCCCCTCCCACCTACCCCTTATTCCCCCCAAGGCCACCACCTCACCTTACATGTGCATCTTCTCCAGGGTCCAGGCACCTAATTAGTGGAGCCATGCCTGTGCGGCTCCACTAATTAGGTGGGTGGCTCTTCATTCTCCTGTGTGTGGCTGCCTGGGGCGCACCTTAGAGGGAACTATCCACAGACCACCTGAATGGAGCTCGTGGACCACTTGTGGTCCATGGACCACAGTTTGAGAATCTCTGACCTAGAAGAAAGATCACGGAGTTGAATCTTTCCAAAAGCACTGGTATTGCTGGGAGTGCGGTTTCAGGGTAAGCAAGTGAGTAAAGAGAAGTTATTTACAAATACTTAAACATGAGTTTTTCAGACACCTGGAGACAGTAATTTTTAAAAATATAACCATGACCAAAGTTGGTTTTCTACTGTTTCATCCTTGACTAGAGCTTAATTACATTACATAGGTTCTCATCAGTGAAGTATCTGAGCATATTAGAAACACAATTGCTATTTTCAAAAACAGAATCTGAAGACAGTAATTTTAAAGTATCTTTTATTTAATCCTTCAATCACAGCACATTTAGCCCTGAACAGAAATGAGTCTCAGCTCAAGCACTGAAGCAGAGTTCAAAACAACAAAGTCACAGGCAACTGTACTCCTAACTGTAGCTGAGAAACCCGATCGCTCTGATTCATGCTCTTGATGGCATTAGCATTCTGGTAAACCTACCCCTGTCACTTATTGATGCTTTTCACACTCCGCAGCAGTGAACAGCTGAATATAGAATGCACTGAGAGGTTTGATTTTATACCCAGATTGATAGATTAGGAACAAGAGATCAGCCTGCGTTGGACTAAACCAGGGTCATGGTTCATGCTGAATAAAACTCTCCCAGACATTTTATAAGGGGTGAAATTGAAAGAATGTTGATTTTAATTATCTCAAGTGCACATTGATATGTCCTTAAAGAACACAGGGAGGTGGTGATCTGTTTGTAGGGCCACCAGGACCCCCAGGTAGATTATACGCTTGACTGCTACCATATGTTCAGCTGGGAGTGACATTACAACCTATCCAGGGGAGGGGACCCTGATGTGAGAACCATAACAACCAATTTTCTTTAAATACTGTTGTCTGCCTTATTGTTACACTGAAGCACTCAACTAACAGTTATATTTGCTGACTGATTTCCAAAAGGGTATATTCCAAAAGTTAGTTATTGTTTAACAGGACACTGTACAGTTTGGTAGGCCCCAACATTAATTTACAAACAAACCCCCCAAAAAACAAACCAAACAGCACCCTGCTCTAATTAACGTGCTAAAACAGAGTGGTAGAGTAACCCTACAATAATTATCCAATCACCACTTTGTATGTAGAAGGAAAAGAAGATTGGTAGGAAAATGAGTTGGAATTTCAGGTCTCCAAATATTTATTACAAATAGTGGGATAATTACATAGTTTGACATGTTTAAATGTTAATCTTTTAAAAAATTGTAAATAATACTTGTGCAGTTTTATGGCTATAATCATTGATTCCTGCAGCTCAAGTTGATCCGGAGTTAGTGAAGTTTTGTGCTATTCCTATCTGATGGACAATAACAATCATTTCACTTTGCTTTCTCAGTAGTGACTTCTTTCCAGGTCACGCAGACAAAGAAGATGCAAATTCAGTATTGTCAGAATTGCTAGATGATGAACCAAAGTGGTTCTACTGCAAACTAAATTGCTTCTTTTATTGCTAAACAAATATTAAAGCAGCTTTATGCTGACATGTAGTGGATCATCTTGAAACAACACTAAACCAAACTATCAAACATAAAGAAAGGAGAAGTAACATTTTCTTTTAGCTGCTGAAGGAATCACCCTTCTGTGATCTGTTTCTTGAAACTTAATTTGCACAAGGTGATGGGGGGGACCACCCACACCTCTTGTTTTTGTGTTGGGCTCCTGTGAGTTTGAAAAGGGGTGAAGGATTTTCCCTAGCTACAAATGTAGTCTCTCCATGGAATGTGAGCACATAGAGCACAGAGGAGTCCAATTCATAGGTATTAATCTTCATGTATGTCAACAAAACTATTACTTTCAGATGTTTTTATGCTTTTCACACTGTTGGATAATAGTTCTGTATATATTAATGCTTACGTATATTATAGCTACAATAAAAAATACATTTAAATAAAGTTAAGGATCTCACTTAAAACACACAAGAAAACAAATTCAGAGCTCAGGCAGAAAGTTCTACCCTGTATAAGGTTTTGAAGGGGTTTCTACTGGTCAAGTTAGGGTTGCCAACTTTCTAATCCCACAAAACCGAACACCCTAGCCCCTCCCCTTCCCTGAGGCCACACCCCTTCCCTGTTCCTTCCCCCCGTTCACTATATTTCCCCCTATCTCGGTGGCTCGCTCTCTCCCACCCTCATTCACTTTCACTGGGCTGGGGCAGGGGGCGGGGGTGCGGGAAGGGGTGAGGGTTCTAACTGGGGTTGCAGGCTCTGAGGTGGGGCCAGAAATGAGGGGTTCAGGGTGCAGTAGGGGGCTCCAGGCTGGGGGGCGTGACAGAGGGGTTCAGGGTATGGGAGGGGACTCTGGGCTGGGATAGGGGGTTGGGGTGCAAGGAGGGGTGAGGGCTCCGGCTGGGGTTGCAGGCTCTGGGGTGGGGCTTGAGATGAGGGGCTTGGGGTGCAGGAGGGGGCTCTGGGTTGGGGGGGGGCTTAGGACTAGGGATTGGGGCTTGGGGTTGGGGCACAGGCTTACCTCCAGTGGCTCCCAGTCAGTGGCATGGCTGCCTGCCTGTCCTGACTCTGCACTGTGCCCCGGAAGTGGCCAGCAGGTCCGGCGCCTAGGTGGAGGTGTGGCAGGTGGCTCTGCGCACTGCTCTCACCCACAGGCTCTGCCCCTGCAGCTCCCATTGTCCATGGTTCCCAGCCAATGGGAATGTGGAGCCGGTGTTCGAGGCGGTGGCTGCATGGGGAGCCCCGTGGCCTCCGCATCTAGGAACCGGAGCTGCTGGCCACTTCTGGGATGCAGCGCAGAGCCAGGACAGGTAGGGACTAGCCTGCCTTAGCTTCGCAGCACTGCTGAGCGGACTTTTAATGGCCAGAGCCCCTTTTCAACCCTATTTCCATGGGTATGAGTACAGGGGACAACACTGAGTACTGGCACTATTTTCCACAGGCAGTGATGGTTTTAGCTATCTCTTACTCCTGAGTATCATAAAAGCACAAGAAACCATATGCTACTGGTGTCACAAAGCCACCAGGACCCATATGCCGCTAGCCTTTTTACTGCAGTAGTGCCCGCCGAAATCATCATGGAGTCGTTTGGGAAAGCGTCCTACCATGGAGGAAGAAATAAGGCAGCCATCCCTGGAAATGCTTGTAAGAGGATTGCAGAGTACTTCTGTGACACTGGCAGACCGGGGGCCAGCTCATGCCAAGACCCCTAGGCCTCACTGAACACTAACAACTGCACAGCTGGAAACCAGTCTGGCTCACCTGTGTGTTAGTATTGTTAAAATAGTTATTAGATTTACAGAAATGTGTTTAGGCATTATGAAATGCTTGTGAGTTGCTGCATGCATTAACCTAATATATAATAAATATGTACCCCTTGCTGTAAAGTAATTAAGTGTTTTGCTTTGTTACTATAAAAGCATTTTCTATGAAACTGGAAACCCACACAGTCAGGAGAGAAGCATTACCAGGTGTGAAATACTAGTTTACCACAAGAGGTGTCAACAAAAGAAAACCACACATCAGACAAGCTATTATGGAACATCTGTGGGCAAAAGACTGTCCATTGCTCCCCCTATACCCACGAAGCAGAGACATGTTCAGACACTCATCTCATCAGCTTGGGCTCTGGGGAAAGGGAATAAAAATCCCTGTCAAGAAGAAATTGTTGTCTCTGTGCAGCATGGAATTCAGGGAAAGGGCAAGACATCTAAGCATAAGCAAGGGATCTCCAGCTGTTTAGCTTCGGTTAGCCCAAAAGGACAGAAAGAACTTGCACATTACAGCAGCTTCTATTATTTTTTTGAAACCTAAGACTGCAACTGAATTGTGTATGTTTACCTGTGTTAACCTTGTAAAAAACTCTTATTTGTTTTTACTAGTTAGTTAATTTATCATGGGACTGGCTATAAGTGTTGTCCTTGGTTTGAGATGCAACTGACCAGGGATAAGCAACCGGTCCTTTGGGTCAGGGAATAACCTGAATATTGTTGTGATTTTTGGTACCAGGGACCATCTATCATGAAGGCAAGTTTGCCTGGGTGGCAAGATAGACCGGAGTACCCCAAGGGACTGTCTGTGACTCCATGTTAAGGCTGTTATAGTGCTCAAGGAGTTGATACTTGGTTGGTGAATCTAAGTATAGAGCTCACAACCAAGTCTGGGTTTGTGCCTGGTTTGCAGAAGTCAGCCCTGAGGCTGGCACTCATGGGCATGAGTAACTCCAGACAGCTGGACAACCTACAAGAAAGTTTTATCGAGATCACTCAGGAGGATACCAGGGACATTCTTATGTCCATAAACAAACTTTTCTGCGTGCACTGCTCCCCTCCCCACCTAACCCTACAACGGAATGTAAAGCAGATAACAATGGTACCTCTGTTTGTTGTACCGCTACCACTTCCTTTGAGTAAAACAATGAAATGTAGATACCTGTGTCCTGCTAACTTGGGGTTGGGCCAGGCACTATCGTCACATTTAAACATTATAAGGGAAAATGCATGCACACACTTACCTGCGGTTCCTTCCTCTGCATTGGTCTCCTCTCTGCTCGGCTGGTGGGACTGGCTAGACTACAGTGGAGTCTCAGAAAGATCCTGGCTTGCAACATAGATGGACCTCAGTGTTGCTTCTCCCTCTTCTCCAGTCACAGCAAGGGTCTGTATATCAGGCTCCTCAGAGGTATCCATGATAGTCTGAGGAGTGCTGGTGGGGTCTCCGCCAAGTGTGACATACAACTTGTGATAAAAGCAGCAAGCCTGTGGCTCAGCATCAGACTGACTATTGGTCTCCGCCCCCGTCTTCTTCCCCACAGAAACTTCAGAGTCCTCCAGGTATGGTCTTAGTGTAAGCTTTATGTAAAGTCCACGTCACCAATCTGACCACAGTTTTTAGCTCTGTAATGTATCTATTCCCTTTTCTGCTTTTTGGTTTTTGGTAAAAAACCAGTATCTCTTTACAGCCTTGTGCCTTGGGTTATGGTACTCAACAAACACTTATATCAGCAGTTCCAGTGTTTTTATTCCTGGCAACAGCATCTCACTAAGTCTCATCCTTTCTCCCAGTGAGAGCTGAAGAAAACCTTTTCCCTTCATTTTCTCACCTTTATCCCCCCATGGTCAGCTCTGTATACAGACTTAATTCTTGCTTTCACAGCTTCCATTCTTAGGAAAGGATTTTATTGTCTGGAAATCCAACATTCCCAGTGGTCAGAGTCCCTGTTTGCTCTGTTTCCCTGCTTTGCTTGCCTCTTAGTCACACTCTCTTCCTTGCTTTGGGTCTAACTAAACTGATTGCTTCTACCACATTTTCTGTACCACGTGCTGGGTAATAATATGAGAGGCCTCTGTGCTTTTAAAATTAAACTGATTCTTTATTAAGAGAACTATTTTCAGAGATGTTGCAACTGCAGCTAGCACTCAAAACACAGACTAGCTGTCTGGTGCTTCCTCTAAACTGTTCCCTACTGTGACCTGAGCTCTTCCCTCAAATTCCATGCAGGTTGCTACAATACAGGAAGTCAGCCTAGATGATCACAATGGTCCCTTCTGGCTTTATAATCTATGCATGTGGAGTTATTCACATGTAACTCCTCATGCAGCAATGTGAATTACATGTGAGCATGTTCATGGTTTCATTATGATCTCAAATTGATTGCAAAGTCATTATTGTGCATGGACTCAAAAAAGGTAAGTACAATAAAAACATATTTTAAATGTGCTCTGATATTGCTGGGTTGTTGGGTTTTTTTGCTAAGTCATTGGAATGGATGTGATTTATTAGACAAATAAGGCACAGAATAAAACAATCTAAAACATATTTACAAAATGATCTATAATTATGATCCATTGGGTAAATGTTCATGTACTTCTATATCTTTTACACACTTTTCAGTCTCCCAATTTCATTTAAATGAAGTTTTGTTTCTAAATTCCCATTTAGTCAGAAAAGATTTGACTTAAACCCACAAACCTCAAATGAAGGCTTAAACTCCATTCTTAATCTGCTACTTTGTGATTAGGTAATGCAGCATATTTTATGGTGCTGAATAGCATGCTACCCTCCTCACATCTGAAAATTCCCTGCTCATCTCCTTCCCTGCCACCACACTGGTGGGCCACAGTCACCAGGGCCAGGGCTGGAGAGTGGTGCTGTGCAGAGGCACTCCAAAGCTGAAGTGTCAATAAGCAGTCTTCCTTAAAACTCCTATGGGAATAAAGGCAGGGAGTTCTGAAATTTATCTTTCGTTTTCCATTGTGACTGTAAATACAATGATATATCTGCTATTTTATCTCTAGTTGCTGCTGTTGCGATCTTGAGGGAAGCCCCAATCTACAATCATTCTCACGGCTTCCCAGGCTAGATTTCCCAGTCCTGTAAGTACAGCCTGCATTCTTTGTTCCTAGATGTGTGACTTTATGTTTGGACATGCTAAAATACATGTTGTTTGCTTTCACCCAGTTTACCAAGCAATCACTCTGTTTTAGTAACCTGTCCTCTTCATTATTTACCACTCCCCCAATCTTTGTATCACCTGAAAACATCAGTCATCATTTTCTTTCTTTCTTTCTTTCTTAAAAATATTAAATAGTAAAAATGTTAAATAGCCCACGAGCTGAAACCCACTTGAGAAACACACCCATTCAATGATGATTCCCTGTTTTCATTTACAATTTGAGACCTATCCAATTGCCAGTTTTTAATTTAGTTAATGTGTGCCACGTTGATTTTCTATTTTCTAGATTTTAATCAAAAAGTCGTGTGGTACCACGTCTTACAGAAGTCTAAGTATATTACATCAACCCTATTACCTTTATCAACAAAACTTGTAATCTAATTAAAAATATATGTATATTTAGTTAGTTTGACATGATTTATTTTCCATAACCCATGTTGATTGTCATTCATTATATTACCTTCCTTTAATTCTTTATTAATCAAGTCTTGTATCAGCTGTATCATTATTTTGCCTGGGATTGATGTCAGGCTTGCAGGCCTATACATACCTGAGTCATCTTTTTTATCCTTTTAAAATATTTTAAAAGTTAGCTTTCTTCCAGTCCTCTGAAATTTCCCTAGGGTTCCAAGACTTATTGAAAATCAACATTAATGGTCCAACGAGTTCCTTGGCCAGCTCTTGTAAAACTCTTGGATGCAAGTTATCCAGAACTGCTGATCTGAAAATGTCTGACTCTAGTAGCTGCTGTTTAACATTCTCCGTAGTTACTGCTGGAAAGGAAATTCTTCTGTCATCACTATACGATTTAAATACATTTTCTGGCTTTCTCTCAAATACAGAACAAAAATATTTATTGGACATTTCTGCCTTTTGTGTATTACTATTGATGGTTCTACCATTTCCATCTTGCAATGGACCAATACCCTTGTTAGGATTCCTTTAGTTCCTAATATATTTTAGATGTTCCTTCTTATTGTCCTCAATCCTGCTCACCACAGATTTCTCCTTGTGTCCTTTTTCTTCCCTTATCAATTTTATAAAATTCCTAGCTTCTAATTTATATTCTTTGCTTTGGACTTTCCCTTTTCCCACCATGTATTTTTTAATTTATTTTTTATAGCTACTTTCACTTCCTCTCTGTCAGGTTGGATTTTTAACCAGCATAGCCTTCTTTCTTGATTGTGACTTTTTAGGCATCTAGTAAAATGTTCTTAAGCAGTTCCCAATTATCCCTCACAGTTTCCTGTTTAAATTCTTTGTCCCAACTGATTTGGCTCATAATTGTTTTCAGCTTTGTTAAATTGGCCCTTTTAAATACAAAGTATGTATATGACTGATCTGGACTTTGTTCTGTTTGCACATGACAGATATGATCAAGTCATGATCACTTGTACCTAAACAACCACTAATTTTTAGTTCTGAGATCAATTCCTATTTATCTGTCAAGATGTGGATCTAATATAAAATTCCCCCATGTACTTTTTGAGTTAGGAAATTGTCAGCTATAATTTTGCAATGTACCCCCAAGGATGATCTTGCTAAGGCACTAGAGTGGGACTCAAAATCTAGGTTCAGGATCTATGACTGTGCCACAAACTTCCTGTGTGACTTTGGAAAGATCATTTAGTCTGTGAGCCTGAGAGTATTTGCGTATGCTTGCTCCATGGGGCCTATTCCCATCTTAAAGTTAAATATGTGTCTAAATCTTTGCAGAATGAGGGCCTTGATTTTTCTGGAGCAGCTGGAGTAAATTAGAGTAATGCCAGTCTGGTCAATGGAGTGATGCTGATTTATATTGGCTGCACATCTCTGCTTTTTTGTCTGAAGAATGGGGATGATAATACTTCCTGTCCTTACAGGGTGTTGGGAGAATAAGAAGTTCATTAATGTTTGTGATATGCTCAGATGCTGCAGTGACGAAAGAGATGAAAACACCTAAATAAATAGAACTCTGTATATTAATCTTTAGGAAAGTTTTGTTGAATTAGTTGCTGTGCATTTGTGGCATTTCTGCCCCGATGATATGTGTGGCATTTCTCCATTTGGAACAATGCAACATAAAATCACTTCAAAACAAATTTACCTTTATCCCAATTCTATGCACCATTCGCATCTTAATTTCTGGTTTACTTAAATTTAGGATTGGGAGAGGGTGCTGAGGGAAGGGGTTGTTTTGGTTAGTGTGACAATTATTGGGGAAGGGAGCTGGAACAGAGAGGACAGTGCAAGGGAGGCACAGGGAGGAGAGCGAGAGATAGGTGGATGGATAGGTAAGAAAACAGGAAGCGGGGGGGAGCTAGGCTGCTAGGCTGAAGACAACTAGGGCATAGTCAGCTGAAGGCAGAAGCTATGATGAGGAAGAGAGATTGTGGCATGTTAAGGGGCTTGCTGAATGGAAAGGTGGAACTAGGGGAGGAGTAGCGAATCATGTTCAGAACTGGGTTTGTACAGAGAAGCTTATAATGTGGTGGAAGGAAGCTCTGAAACCTCTTGCTCAAAGAAGCTGTTTTCTAAAGCGTTGGATTGGAGTGGTGGGGTTAACAAAATAGCTATTTTAAAGGAATGTTCTATTTAGGGACATAGGACTAGAAGGGACCTTCTGGTTCATCAAGTCCAGTCCCTTGCAATTGCAGGAGTTGGTTTAAGTTCAGCTGATCCATTGAGTCAGACTGCGTCACTGTGCATGCTCCAGAAGAGAACTCCAGCAGCAGGATTTTATAGAGTAGCCAATGAGCCACAACACAGCACTCTGGGGAGCTTTTAAAAAAGTAAATTTTAAAGGTATAGTTAAAGTAAGTTACAGGGCTCCACCCCAGACTTTTGACTTAAACTCATTACTTATGCATTGACAATGGAGATTTTGAATCCCCCATTGCCTCCCCCTACTTCCTTTCTGAAAATACCAAAAGCAAGGAGGCCAGAGATAGATAAATCACTTTCTAAAGTTTTTAAACTGATACCATGTTTGAGTTATAATAGCATAAAAAGTGTCAAATCAGAAACATTATGGTAAAATAACCCATTTTTACTTTTTAAAAATCTGTAAAAGAACTTGTTCTTGAGCTGCTATATTGAACTGTCTTGTCATAGTTTCAATGGCTATTTTCTGGGGTGTCTTTTGCTGCTGTTGTTTTATCCTTTGATAAGAGCTTTCTCCCTCTCGCAGGATCCAGCAGAAATTGTCTTCCTGTGTTCAATACATCTGTTTGCCGTGGAAATGTTTGGGATGTCTCAAACTCAGCACTACAGCTGCAGGAGCAGAGGAGGAGCTGGAAATGGGATGAAGTAAGTCTTGATTTAAGCATATTATTATTGCTTTATTTATTATTTGTTTTACATTAGCACTTAGAGGCCACAATCAAGAATTAGGGTCACATTTGGCTGGACACTGTACATGTAGGGTGTGTATATATAAGGTGGTTCCTGTCTTGAAAAACTTGGGTAAGACCCAAGACAGCATATGGATACAACTAACAGATGGGGGTAGCACGTGGTAACAGTAATACAATTGTGGTTAGGATAATAAGCAGCAGTTAAAAAAGAACACACCAACTGCCTCACCATTATCAAGTGTTTTGTAGGCCTCACAGCATAGTTTTCAACATAAATATGGTGGTGAAATCTTGGCCTTATTGAAGTCAGTAGGAGTTTTGCCATTGACTTCAGTGGGTTTAGGATTTCACCTCCTGTTTGCTATTTGCTGAAAAGGAACAAGATCAGAAGGGCAAATATATTAGATAAGTTCTCCAGCATGAAAGTGCCTCTTCAAAGCTGATAAATGCCTACACGTGGGATGTAATAGTGAGAATGCTTGATGGACTTTTGTCCATAGTGGTGTGAAGAGCCCCAGTGTCATGTTGTATATTGTTATGAGCTGGTTGAAATCTTGTTATGGGCCAAGTTAAAAAAACCCCAACTAACTGAGGTTGAGAGGTATGAATGTGCCCTTCAGTTAGCATAGCTATAAAGATAAGGCCGTGTCTACACCACGCGTGCTATAGCATCATAGTTAGGGCGCTGTAGTTAGGCTGCTGCAACCCTGTACTGTTCACACAGTCAGCAATGGAAAGGGTTTTTCAATCATTGTAGCAACTCTACCTCCCTGAGCAACAGCACCGAGGCTAGGTTGGCAGAAGCATTCTTCCATTGACCTAGCTGGGTGTACACCGGGGTTAAGGTCAGCATAGCTACAGCACCCAGTGAGTGTGGATTTCTCACACCCCTCAGCTCAATTGCTATGTTGACCTACATTTTAAGTGTAGACATGGCCTAAATTAATCACAAACCCCAAAGTGTTGCCAAGTCTCACAAGATAAAAAAGCTGCACTGGCTTTCACAGCAAGCCCCAGACAAGCCAAACCCATTTCAGAGGGTTGTTTTTGTACATATTCCATAATTTATTTTTAGTAATAATATAAGCACACACAAAAAGGTATGTAACCCTTCTGCCAGATGGAGTTGGCAGAAAACAGGGTTGGGTTTAATATCTAGGGGTTTTTCTTCAACAATAACACCTGCTCGAACCCCCACCCAGTAACCTGGGACAATCACCCTGACAGACCCTCCCCACCATAGGTGCACCACACCACCAGAGTTGCCCCAAGACTGACCAACAACCATGCCACCCCACTGTCCACCCCTGCACAGCCCCGTGGAGCTGCTGCCGCCCCCCACAGCCCAGCCATTCCACTCCACAGTCCTTCCCCGACTGTACTCCTCTCCAGCAGCCAGGTGTATGTCCCCCACCAGTCCCTCCTCATCTCAAGCCATGCTGCAGTCCCCCACTCAGCTGTGCCACCCCACAGCTCCCTCCCCCACACAAACCCCTACAGCCATGCTGTCCCCCCGGGCAGCCATGCTGCTGGCCCTCACAGCCCCCAGCTATGCCATTGTCCCCTATAACCTCCCTGGACTGGACCCCTCCCAGTCTCTATCTGTGCCACCACTCCCTGCCAACAACTCCCCTTTCCCCCATAGCCCCATCGCCAATCCAACCCCTGCCCCCCACAGCCCACACCACACACAGACCCCTCCATCTCCCAGCTGCGCCCCCCTGCCGCCCAGCCATGCCACCAGCTCCCAACAGACCCCCCCCGCCACAACAAGTTCACCACACCACTAGAGTTGCCCCAACTTCAGTCTGTTTCTAATTTAAAAAAATAAAGGCGGGGAGCCAGCCAACCTGAGCCATGGTTACCTAGTGGTGGTGCTGAATTATAAGATGGATAGAAAGCTGGCTAGATCATCGGGCTCAATGGGTAGTGATCAATGGCTTGATGTCTAGTTGGCAGTCGGTATCAAGTGGAGTGCCCCAGAGGTCGATCCAGGGGCTGGTGTTGTTCAACATCTTTATTAATGATGTGGATGATGGGATGGATTGTACCCTCAGAAAGTTCGCAGATGACACTAAGCTGAGGGGAGAGGTAGATATGCTGGAGGGTAGGGATAGGGTCCAGAGTGACTTAGACAAATTGGAGGATTGGACCAAAAGAAATCTGATGAGGTTCAACTAGGACAAGTGCAGAGTCCTGGACTTAGGACGGAAGAATCCCATGCATTGATACAGGCTGGGGACCGACTGGCTAAGCAGCAGTTCTGCAGAAAAGGACCTGAAGATTACAGTGGATGAGAAGCTGGAATTGAGTCAGCAGTGTGCCCTCGTTGCCAAGAAGGCCAATGGCATATTGGGCTGTATTAGTAGAAGCATTGCCAGCAGATTGAAGGAAGTGATTATTCCCCTCTATTCAGCACTGGTGAGGCCACACCTGGAGTATTGTGTCCAGTTTTGGTCCCCCCACTACAGAAGGGATGTGGACAAATTGGAGAGAGTCCAGCGGAGGGCAACGAAAATAATTAGGGGGCTGGGGCACATGACTTATGAGGAGAGGCTGAAGGAACTGGGCTTATTTAGTCTGCAGAAGAGAAGAGTGAGGGGGGATTTGATAGCAGCCTTTACCTACCTGAAAGGGGGTTCCAAAGAGGATGGAGCTCAACTGTTCTCAGTGGTGGCAGATGACAGAACAGGAAGTAATGGTCTCAAGTTGCAGTGGGGGAGCTCTAGGTGGGACATTAGGAAACACTATTTCACTAGGAGGGTGGTGAAGCACTTGAATGCGTTACCTAGGAAGGTGGTTCAATCTCCATCCTTCGAGGTTTTTAAGGCCCTGCTTGACAAAGCCCTGGCTGGGATAACTTAGTTGGTGTTGGTTCTGCTTTGAGCAGGGGATTGGACTAGATGCCCTCCTGAGGTCTCTTCCAACCCTAATATTCTATGATTTTATTATTCTAATTCACTGAATTCTCCTTCTGAGCCAGTCAGTGTAGTGAGCAAGCAAAGTGATGGAGGTGGTGGCGAGAGGAGGATGTAAGAAGAGAACAGTAGTCATGAGTCACTTTGAGATTAATTTCAAGTCAACTCAAACCACCACTTCAGGCACTGGCACCATCCAAATCCAAAATTGAATCCGAAAGCGAAAGGCAAAACTCAAAAACCAAGGTCTTTTAAGGGCTTTTAAAGCTCCCCTGAGAACTGTGATGTATGACACTGGAAAAAGTGAGAGAGAGTTTTTTGGGTCTGGTGCTGGCTAAAGAGGCATGGGATTGTAAACTAAGAAAGTGTTTTTTTGTTTCTGGTTCCTCCTGCATTTGGAGAAGCAGGAACTTGCACATTCCTTGTAAATAAACAAGATTGCTCCAAAGAAAATATCCGATCCCATCATCAATTTCTACCCCCAACTGGAACATCCCCAGGGCTCTAAACTTTGACTAGCTGCTTGGATCTGAAAGGGGCAACAATACATAAGCTTGCTTTGGGTGCTTCCTAGCTGCAGGCCTTCCCTCCAGTGGGGCCCTTTGAAACCTAAACACAATGAAGCTGCTGAGTTTTTCAGGCTCAGGAGTGGCAGAATCAGGAAATGTTTCCCTGGCTGCTTTTGTAACTGATGACCTGGAAATGGAATGCTCTCGAAATCTGCTATCCCATTATTTATTTCTCATGATTGTTTCCATCACTGCCCTGTTCCTGGCTGTGGGTAAGTGCGCACTAACTCTGGGTGAATGAGTGGGTAATTTAAAAAAAACATCTTCCTTCATCTCCATATTTTAGGTAGAAAATTGACATTGTACTCCGTTTATTTTTTCAAACTAAGACTTCAATGCTCCCTAATTTTAAAGAAAGTGGGGTATTTATCAAACTTTTGTACAGTAGAATTTTATTCCTTCTGTCGCTTGGAAGATGGGAGCTAGATCATAACTTGCCATAACTGTGTGCTAGATTCATGGGGCTTCTCTAGAATTGTTCATAGGAAACATGCTTCCTTCCAAATGCTACGTTTGTCAAGTCTGGAGTGAACAAGCTGTTCATTTTTTATTATAACTCATTTTCACCCCCATGTAAGTGATAAATATTTTTATAGTCTGCACGTGTTCACACACTTTGGTTGTGTTCCTATTGATTACACATCATTTGACAGAAGAAAATAGCCTATATCTGTCTAGTTGGATTAACATGTTGTAGCCATGTCAGTCACAGGATATTAGAGAGACAAGGTGGGTGAGGTGTTATCTTTTATTGCAGTGGTTCCCAAACTAGGGGTGCCGCTTGTTCAGGGAAAGCCCCTGGCGGGCCGGGCCGGTTTGTTTACCTGCTGTGTCCGCAGGTTCTGCTGATTGCGGCTCCCACTGGCTGCGGTTTGCCGCTGCAGGTCAGTGGGGGCTGTGGGAAGTGGCGCAGGCCGAGGGACGTACCGGCCGCCATTTCCCGTAGCCCCCATTGGCCTGGAGCGACGAACCGCGGCCAGTGGAAGCTGCAATTGGCTGAACCTGCGGACGCGGCAGGGAAACAAACCGGCCCGGCCCGCCAGGGGCTTTGCCTGAACAAGCGGCGTCCCAAGTTTGGGAAACACTGTTTTATTGGACCAACTTCTGTTGGTGAGAGGGAGCTTTCGAGCTACACAGAGCTCTTCTTCAGATCTGGGAAATTAATCAGTGTCACTGCTAAATACAAGGTGGAACAGATTGTTTATCATAAGTAATTAACACATATTTCAATGGACCATTCAAGGTGAAGTGACCTGTTAACACCCTTCCAGTGATAGGAAGGAAATGAGGGTGTATGTGGGGGGGAAATCAGAGTGGGGGAAGTTAGTGGTTTACAGATTGTTGTAATAAGCCATAAGTCCAGTGTCTCTCTTCAGTCCATGAGTTTTAGTGCCTAGTAAAGTTATGCATTTAAGCTCCCCAGCTCGTCTCTTGAAAGTGTTGTGGGGGTTTCCTTTGACAATGAGAACTGATCGATCAGCTACCGAGTGCGTGTTTTGTGAAAAGCGCTCACCCAGAGGTGATGTGGTGTTTTGTCTTTATCATTTTCCTGTGTGAGTTCACTGGAGAGCATTGTCAGAGCCGTCCCTAGGGGATGGCGAATCGGAGCAACTGCTCCGGGCCCCACACTTTGGGGAGCCCACGGACCGGTGCAATTGGCTGGCGCCACATGAGTGGCGGATGAACCACCGGCTGGGGGAGGCTATTCCCAGCCCCACCCCTTCCAGCCAAGAGAGAGCGCACAGCAGTGCCACTGCAGCCTCCCCAGCCCCGGGAAGGCAGGCAGCATGACCCCAGCCCCTGGAGCCCAGCGGTGCTACCCGAAGCAGAGTATGGTGGATATGTGAGTGGGGCCATGCCTGGCTGTTTGGGGAGGCATTGCCTCCCCCCGCCTCCCCTACCCGCCCCTGGCCAGGTCGGCCCCGGGCCCTGCACCCCCTTAGGGACAGCCTTGAGCATAGTGATTCTCTGGTTTAACCAGGTGGAAATTGCTATTGGGGCATTTAGTGCACTGAATGAGGTACGCCACATGTTGTGATAGGCATGTGTAGGACCCAAGGATCTTGAAAGTTTTTTTGTGGTGGGTGTTGATCATTATAGCATCAGAGATATGTCTGCAGGTTTTGCATCTCTTGTTCTGGCAGGGTCTGGTGCCGCTTTGAGTTGGTGTCTCCTGATCTGTGGGGAGCTTGCTTCTGATGATGAGCTTGGAGAAGCTGGGGGATTGTTTGAAGGCCAGAAGATGGGGTTCAGGAAAGATTTCTTTCAAAATGTGATCCCCATCAAGTAGATACCCCATGTGGGTTCTAGTGTGGGGTGTTAGGTGACAACTCAGGGTGTGCATTTGGAGGGGTTTTTATTTCTGAATTGTAACGGGTTCTCTCAGGGTATTTGGGTGGCCCATTCCAACAACACACCTTTAGAACAATCTACAACCACCCCTCTCCTCCAGCTGCTAATACCCTCATGCTTACTTTCCTCCCTATGACTGGGGAGGTGTTAACAAGCCTCTTCACCTTGAATGCTCCCTTGAAATATGTGTTAACTACTTATGCTAAACTCTCTGTTCCACTTTGTATTTAGCAGTGACACTGATTAATTTCCAAGATCTGAAGAAGAGCTCTGTGTAAACTTGAAAGCCATGTCTCTCTCACCAACAGAAATAGGTCCAATAAAAGATATTACCTCACCCACCTTGTCTGAAAGAACAATTTTCTTCAGTCTTACTCTTCCGCCTCCCTCCCCTCTTTCGGGTGTGTGTGTGTGTGTGTGTGTCTGTTTAGATTATGGTGTTTGATTCAGCTGAATTTAAGCTTAAGAAGTAACAAGTGCTATTGTTTGATATGCAGTGGTAATCCTTTTATAATAAATTAGCAGTTATTATAAGGACATGTCAAGGAAAAACAAAAACATAAAAGGTTAAGATTCTATCAAAAATATTTAACACCCAGAATATTTTTCCATAACTTTAAGGTGAAATTAACCTTTATTAACTAGTAATATGGGCTTTCTTTTCTAAACAACACTTAAGTTATTAGGGGCCTGATCCAAACCTATTGAAGTCAATGGATATACTCTGATTTGACTTGTGCTTCTCTAACAATTGCCGCTGGGAGGTGTGATTCCCAGCACAGGTATACAGACTCATGCTAGCATGCTAGCTCGAGCTTCCGCCTATGCAGCAATGTCCACACCGCTATTTTTAGTGTACCAGCTCTAGCAAAGCTAGCACGAATCTATCTGCACTGGGACTCACACCTCCCAGCTGCTGTGTAGACGTACCCTCAAAGATCAGGTTGAGTCCTAATGTGGGGAGCAGAGTATCCTAAATCTACTTTAGGATTGTGGGATTCTTACATCCAGATTCCCCTGAAGTATTTGGGCACTGTCAAAGGCAGGACACTGGACAAGATGGACCTTGGGGGTGATCCAGTCTGGCAATTTCTACATTCTTATGTTCCTTCTTGTCATGAGTTTTGTAGGAAAGGAACTAATCATGTTGTGAAGCTGCTGAAAATCCAGTGCTGAACTGAACTGTTGTATGTGTCTTTCTAAGGCTGAAGAAAAGACACATCAACATATAGACATAAAAGTGAAGAACAGGAAAAGAAAAACAAAGGAAAGAAAAAAAAAAAAACCAAGGGAGGCTACTGGTTTTTGCCACTTAGCTTCTGCAGATAAAGTCGGTGGTTTTGACCTATAAGATCATGGGTGGCCAACCTGAGCCTGAGAAAGAGCCAGAATTTACCAATGTACATTGCCAAAGAGCCACAGTAATACGTCAGCAGCCCCCCATCAGCTCCCCGCCCCCGCTCCCAGGACCTCCAACCCACCAGCAGTCCCGCCGATCAGCACCTCCCCCCTCCCTCCCTGCAGCTCCTGATCAGCTGTTTCGTGGTGTACAGGAGGCTCTGGGGAGGAGGGGGAGGAGCAAGGGCACTGCAGGCTCAGGGGAGGGGATGAGAAGGGGTGAAGTTGGGGCAGGGCCCGTGGCAGAGCCAGGGGTTGAACAGTGAGCACTCCCTGGCCCATTGGAAAGTTGGCGCCTGTAGCTCCAGCCCCAGAGTCGGTGCCTATACAAGGAGCCGCATATTAACTTCTGAAGAGCCGCATGTGGCTCCAGAGCCACCGGTTGGCCACCCCTGTGTAAGACCCTAAATCTACTGAGGCTGGGGAGCCTCAATAGAAATGGCAGGGAGCTGTCAGCAGGGCATTTCTACTGAGGTCTCCTCCCTTTGAGAATTTGCTCCCCCAAATCTGGATGTAAAATAGCCCATATTGGTTGAGCTTCAGAATCGGTTGCAAGGCCCATCCATTTTCCCGGGCTTCTGGAAGGATAAGAGTATACAATGAGGGCTGTAGGATTTTAAGTGGAAGTGCGTATTGGCTTGTTTTGTTACTACTTGATTACATCTAGATATTTTTAAGGTGTGAAGTTGATTGGGGTATTTTTTGTACTGTATAGCTTTGTATGTGATTAAGTGTTGACCTGGTGCCTAGAGAGCTTGGAAAAGAGGTTTCCTTCTTTGTTTTAGTTTAGAAATTGAAATAAATAAACTTTGAACAATAAATGTAACCCACTTCAGCTCAGCTCTGGTGTTGGTTATTTTCAGAAGTCTGCCATCTTTCTAAGGAAACTCTTCCAAATCTTTACTATAGGCACACTACAGTTCATCTCTGAATTGTTTCCACAGATTTCCTACTGGAGAGTCTAATGCAGTCATAAGGAGCAATATAGGAATTCAGAAATTCTTCTCCTTGGGCTGCTATCTTGAGATTGTGGAGAAGCTTGCGTATACTTAAGGCCCTAAGAGCGATGCTGTCGGGAGTCCTGTTCTCTTGGTAGGGTCACCCATGGCAGTAAGGTCAAAGGCGAGGTACGAGACAAAGTGCAACCCACCACAACCCAGTATAAGACCTCAGTAGCAGAACAGGCAGAAGAAGCAGGTTCACCTCTCAATGGCTGCGAAGGTGGACGAAGGCTGCAATGGAGAAGAAACTCCCAGTTGTCTTGGACCTCCTTGCCACCGGACACAGATGCCTCTTCCACGAAGATTTGTGTGACTGCTGGTATACAACAGCTCCCCCCACATTAAACTACTCACGTGCAGGCTTCTTTCACAGGAAGAACTTTTTCCCCACCCATAAAAGTCCTGTGGTGATGGGCAAGTGGCGACAGGTGACAGGGAACAGGTGAAGTGATCACAAGGAGTCCCACACAGAGGCAGTGACTGCAAGATGGTCGTCATGTGCCCCTGGACTGGGATGGGGGGCATTTTTGGCAGCAGCAGTCATAACTGAGCAAGTCTTTTTAGGAACACCTGTGCTCACTCCATATGGGGAAGGGCCTAGAAAAGGTGCCCCAAACATAGGCTATCCCACCATACCTGACTGGATAACTGCATCCAGAGGGATGACTCCCAATGCAGTCGAAAAACAAAAAGGGTTCTTGCAACTTGGAATGTCCATACTCTACTAGATGAATCAAAAAGTGAAAGACCTAAACGCAGAACAACAATTGTTGCCTGAGAACTCTTGAGGTACAACATCGACATCGCTGCTATCAGCAAAACAAGGTGTGCAGATGAAGGCCACTTTAGGGAAGAGAGCGGGGCCACGCTTTCTTCTGGAAAGGAAAACCAGCAAGCGATACGTGAATACACGGTGTTGGCTTTTCAATCAAGAACTTTCTAGTCAACCGCCTGACTGAACTCCCCGTCGGCATCAACGAGCACTTTATGACTCTTCACATCCAATTGGTCAATAAGTCATTTGCCACTATCATCAGTGCATATGCACTAACACTTGACGCTGAAAACCAGAAAGAATCCTTCTACGCTGAACTTGATAAAATTTTTCATCCATTCCAAAAACAGATAAGATAATCCTTTTAGGGGACTTTAATACAAGAGTTAGCCGAGATTCTAACGTATGGAGGAGCATCACTGGGAAGGAAGGAGTGGGCAAGACCAATTCCAATGGCATCTTTTTGTACAGAGCATGACCTTGTGATCACAAACATAATCTTCAGACAAAGCAACCAAGTACAAAACAACTTGGCAATGCCCCTGTTCAAAACAGTGGCACCTCCTAGACTATGTTATTGTAAGAACATGGGATCTAAGAGATGTCCAAATCACTCATCTCCTGAGAGGAGCCAATGATTGCTGGACTGACCATCACCTGGTGAGGTCAGTCATGTCTAGGGCCCTACCAAATTCAGGGTCCATTCTGGTCAATTTCACAGCCAGAGGGTTTTAAAATTGGTCAATTTCATGATTTCAGATGTTTATATCTGAAATTTCATGTGCTGTAACCCTGAGGTTCCAACCCAAAATGGGATTGTGGGGGGGTTGTAAAGTTGTTGTAGGGGGGCAGGGGCCCAAGATTGGCACCCTCAAGTCACTTCTTTTGCTTCCGAGGTAGCAGCCTCTGAGCTTCCTGCAGTTCGAGGAGGTTCCGGGAGGTGGAGGAGGGTAGGATCTCCCCTATGCTGCTAGGAGTGCCTCAGCCAGGGGCTCCTCGCTGCTAGCCCAGGCAGTGACAGATTAAGGCAGGGCCCCAGCCAATTGGGGGGCTCCCTGGAAAAATGGGTGCCCCAGCCCCAGAAAAAGCCCGAGGGTAGAAGTCCCAACTGCATTGCCCTGAGCCCTGGCAGGAGCCCTGGGGAAAGAAGACCTGAGCCCGGGCATGCTGAGCCCAGGCTGCCGCTGTGGAGCTGAAGCCTAGAGCCTGGGCAGCCTTGAGCCCGGACTGCCCTGAGCCCTGCTGCCCTAGGGGTAGGTGCGGAAACCTCAAGCCTGGCAGATGTAGTGCTAGAAACTGCTACCTTTAGGAATTTGCTACTTGTAGTAGTTACTCATATGTAAGGGACTGTAAAAAAACTGCTATCTGATGTAGTAAATTCCTATAGACAGCAGTTTCAGTTTCTTGCACTACACCAGCAGGAAGACCCAAGCCCATGCTAGGGAGGAAGCCAGGAGCCATGGCAGGAGCCACGGTGGAGAGGGACGAAGCCCCGAGCCCAGGCTGCCCAGGCTGGAGCAGCGGGAGGTGCCCTGAGCTCTTGCTGGAGCAAAAGGGAGCAGAAGCCCCCAGCCTGGGCTGCTGCAAGCCCTGGCTGGAGTGTGGGAGATGCCCTGGGAGGAAGGGGAAGCCAGGAGCTTGGTGCCCAGAGCTGCAGCAGGAACTGTGGGGGTGCTGGGGAGGCGGAGTGAGAAGGGGACGGAAGCCCGGAGCCCAATTCCTGGGCTGCTGCAGCACTGAAATGAAGGTGTACCACCCTCATTTCTGTGCTGCCTCTGGAGGTGGGTCTGATCTCTGCACCAAGAGCAGCCCCAGGCTCCCAGCAGCAGGGGAGATCACATTTCACGGGGGACGGCTGATTTCACGGTCCATGACATATTTTTCACAGACGTGAAATTGGTAGGGCCCTAGTCATGTCCATCAGGATTGCTCCTGAACATAGAAAGCAATCCAAATCACACAGATGGCAATACAACATCCAAAGACTTCAATCCTCAGTGCACCAAAAGAACTTCCAAACACTCCTCAGTGAAAAACTGGCCATGGAAATGACAACACAAGTGTCAAAGAGGACTGGGAAGCCTTAAAACAGACCATCCATGAGGCTTGCGAGGAATCAATCCGCTTTCCTACCCACCGCCATCAGGACTGGTTTGACAACAACAACATTGAAACCCTTTACGAACAGAAGAGAAAAGCTTTCTGTGACTGGCAAACCACCCACTATCCAGTCAGAAGCAGAGCTCTTTCCATCAGCTCAAAGCTGAAGCTGAAAGGAGAATCCAAGAAATCCAAGAAATCAAAAACAAATGATGGGAGAACAAAGCAAAAGAAATCCAAACATTCGCTGGCAGACATGATATGCTGGGTCTGATGATTGACCAGGCACTGGCTGGTGGAGAACTTTTGATTTACCAATGTTCAGAGTTAGCCCTAGGCTTTTAAACAATTAAGGGCCGTTTGTAGGTCCTCATTTGAGTGTGTAACTACAGCACAATCATCTGCGTACTGGAGTTTGTTTATTGTTGATGATATTTCTTTAGTTCTGGCACGGAGATGAGAAAGGTTGAAAACATTGCTGTCAGTCCAATATTGGATGCCAATACCCTGTGGTAGATGGTCTTGGGTTAATGTTTTCATAGCTGCCAAGAAAATGAAGAAAAGAGTGGGTGCCAGTACACAGCCTTGTTTTACGCCAGTTTGGTTAACAAAGGACTCAGAGGTAGACCACTGCACAGGATGGAGGCAGTCATCTGGTCATGGAGGAGTCTTACAATGGTGATAAATTTGCTTGGGCAGCCAAACTTTGACATGATTTTCCACAGCGCCTCAGGGCTGGCAGAGTCGAAGGCTTTGGTCAGATTGATAAAGGCCATATATAGCTCCTGGTGTTGTTCTTAACATTTTTCCTGGATCTTCCTCGCTGTGAAAATCATGTCGGTGGTGCCTCATGATGGTCTGAAGCCACACTGGGACTCTGGAAGTACTTCCTCTGCAAGATGGAGCAGGCGATTCAGTAAGATCCTAACACAAATCTTCCCAGTGATGGTAAGGAGGGCAATGCCTCAATAGTTGCCACAGTCGGCCTGTCTCGCTTTTTGAAAATGGTGACAATGTTAGCATTACGTAAATTAGCAGGGATTTCTTCGGTGTACCAGATTTTGAGGAACAGCAAATGAGGCTTGTTAGTCAGTGTTTCTCCCCCCATTTTCAGTACTTCAGCTGGTGTGCTATCAGGACCTGGTGCTTTATTGTTCTTCATTTGTTTAATTGCTTTGTGGACCTCCTCACATGTCGGTGGGTTGTCAAGAGTTTCCCAGATTGAATGCTGAGGGATGGAGTCAATGGTGTCGTCAGTCACAGTTGATTCTCGATTTAGAAGCTTTTGGTAGTGTTCCTTCTAGTGCTCTGTGATGGAGTTGTTATCTTTAAGAAGGGTACTACCATCTTCAGATCTCAGAGGTGTGAGGCCACATGAGCTAGGTCCATACAGGGCCTTTGTCTCACAAAAAAAGCTTTGCATATCATGTCTGTCAGCGAATGTTTGGATTTCTTTTACTTTGTTCATCATCACTGGCAAAGAAGAACTGGGAAATGTAGAATACTTTGCCTATCTTGGCAGCCATCTCTCACAGAGGACAGACATAGATGTCGAGATTCAGCACAGAATTGGTGGTGCCAACCTTACCTTTGTCAGACTGTCTCACTGGGTGTTCAACAATCATAACATCAGAACACATACTAGACTTTTAGTTTATAAAGCTGTGGTAATCCCAACTCTCCTCTAGGGCTGTGATACTTTGGCACTCCTTTGAAAACACTTGAAAAACGTGGAACGCCAACACCATGACTTTCTTTGGAAGGACCTCAATATAAAGTGGGAGGATTGTCGTACTAATGTCAGTGTCCTCACAGAGGCCAACATCTCCAGTGTTGAGGTCCTGATTATCCAGTACCAGCTGAGGTGGAGTGGGCACTGTGTGCGTATGCCAGATATATGCTTACCAAAACAACTGCTGTACACCCAACTCACCAAAGGAGAAAGGAAACAGGGAGGCCAAAAGAAATGCTTTAAAGACACCCTCAAGATAAACATCCTACTGTATTGGACAGACATAGGAAGACACGATCCTTGTTCTAAAGAACTTACAATGTAAATAGACAAAGGTATAACAAGCAATGTGATTGTAGTCGTATCTGGCAAGCATCATGTTATTTCCAAATTTACTTATTTTAAATATATTATGAATTCAAAGTAGTGAGATAACAGGTAGAAGGGGGTAGACATAAAAAATAAATATACTATATATTGCAACTTAATGACATCATACATTAGGGCACACCACAAATCCACCTTCATTGATTTAGAGTAAAGCATGAATACACATTATCAAATACCTTATAAGCTAGTTCATATGGATGTTCATGTATGACACATAATCAGTGATCGGGGATTTATGCAAGATTGGATTCGGTGAGGCACTGCAATGTAGATATCTGTGATACTAAACTTTGATGCTATCGAGAGCTGAGGTAGTTGGATCCTTTGAAAACACTCTTACCTCTGGAACAGAAATCTTGGGTTCAGGTGTCACACTGGGGCTTAGATTCAAATGTGCTGACAATGCAGGATAGGGCTGGGATAGTGCTGCTGTGTTAGAGGTGCTGGCCTGCTGAGGAGATGTTAAACAGAGATCCACTCATCCTCTGGCAGTATTTTAAAAGTATAGCGATAACCCCGGTGTCCAGCTGGCCTGCATTCCCTGTCTCAATAAAACAGGTTCTAATGTCCAGAATTGCATGAGTTATTGGTGGATGCTTAATAGATACTCTGTGTGCCTGCACAGACACTGTATTACCAGGAATTCCCTTGCTATGTTTAAAGCTCTTTGGGAATCTTTGAGTATAATCTGTCCTAGAGAACTCTAAATTCTGTTCTCTGCACACACTCTAAAATTCCAGCAAATGGAAAGCGATTTTCCTCTAGCAGCATGATTGGTGTTTCCTGAATTGGGAAATAATGATACTAATTAACATCTTTTTTTCTTCTTCCCACTTTAAAGCATACCCATTAAACACTGAAATGCACAACCATTATATTTAAACAGGACTCATGCCAGGTTAACCCATAGGCTGTTAATGAAACCACCGTGTGAAGACCCTCCCTAATCTACTCAACCCTCAAGAGATCAAACAGAAAGTTAACAGAGCAGAGTAGGTTAGATGTGATGGATGTGTGTGTGTAAATCACTTCCTCTGAGCTAAACTAAATTGTTCCAATTCACTCACTGGCAACAAACTGTGAAGGTTCTCACAGATGTAAAACACCCCCCCACCTTGCCCATGGAGGATTATAGGTTGAGATCCAGAAAACTCCTGGGAAACAAGGTAATATAGTGCCACAGTAAAAAGCAGCAATTCAAATAGGGAATGAGAGCACGCATGTAAAAGAAATTAACATGGTTCTTGTCTTTTGATATGCATTTTCTTGTCCCTTAGGGACTCCTGCTTGGGTTATATTACTTTAGTATTTAATGGTTTGCAGGTAGCTTTACTCATGTATTTCAGGAGCAAATAAAACAAACAAACAACAACAAAAATTCTGACAAAGGAAGAAAGAATGTCATGGTTCTTTAAGAAGTGACTTGTTAAGTTATGAAATAAAATTCACATGTGAATAATAAAACCACACAAAGAACATTTCTATAAAATGCCACCCACAATTTACAATAGTTTTTGGTGTGTTTTTATTGTTCTGATAAAATGATTTCCTGGAATATGGTGACGTGAAGAGTATTATTCTTGTGGTTTATTAACATGTCCTTTCAAGCCTGTGGTTTTAGGATCTAATTCTGTAGTTCTTACAGAGGAAAAATTCATTGACTCCATGATCAGGTAAAGGCCAGAATCACACCAATGAAGCCAAGAGCAGAAATTGGTGCAATAATTAAATTACCTCATAATTAAAACCAAATCTAATTTATTTATTTTCTTGGCCATAATTTTCCATTTAAAACTATTGCTTACATTTCATTTGCTGGATCACAAATTCTACTCTTTCTTCACCATTGGGGAGCAGATTTTTTCTTCCTGATATCCCCATCTCATTTCTATTCTGCTTGCTTGAAACCCAAGGGATAGCAGTGCTACATTTCAGTATTGCCGTGTGCTTTTCTATACATTTGCCTATGTTTGAAAGTAACTTTTGTTGAGGGCATTGTATTTGTGAGGCTAAAGGAAGTCCCACTTGTCACTTATCCTTTCCTTTTCATAGGCCAGACATGTCTGGCCTGACAAAGTAGTATGAGTCCCAATCCTGCAATGTGCTGAGCACTTCCTGCAAGGTACTGAACATTCTCAGCTCTGACAGATGGTCAGTAGGGTTGAGGGTTCTCCGCACTTTTCAGGAGACACTTAGAACCTTACAGGCTAAGGACCTAGTTCTTACTCTTTCCTGACTGTTTAGGCACAAAATCCAGTGGGACAAGTATTTTGACTGGATGCTGAGGTAATCTGTGAGGAAGAAGGAAGAAATAATCCTGTCACTAAAGCTACTATTGGCAGCAGAACTGTTCTGGAAATGGGTTTCCATATTCATCTCTGTAGTTCTAGTTTGCTTCTGTGCAAAGAAGGACTGGCAGACTCTCCGGCTCCACCCCTCCCCTTGCCCACTTCCAAAGACTCCGATGGGGCTACACTCAATGCTGCACAGAATATGCACACCACATATCTGTTTTTCCCTACAAATCTTATTCCTTTATCACTTGAGCAGCAGAACCTCCCTCAGGAATGTACATGCAACACATGCACCTTAATTTGACATTCTTGGGTGCTCATGAATGCGCCGTATCCAAAGTGCAGTCTGTGATTTCTCCAGATAAAACATGATTCCTATGTTTTGTTTCCTCCTGCCAGTTCCTATCTGCTGATCTTTCTTCCTCACTGTACACTGGGCACATCACCGCTTTCTTTTGAGTCTGTCTCTGTCCTTCTGAATGTTGGCTACAGAAGATAACGAGTGTGTGAAAGGTAGCAGATTTGTGTGTGAGTCTAAGTGGACATCTTATTATGGGAAAAGCTAAGTCAGAAAAATAGGCTTTGCATTGACACCCTGAGTCTGCAAATACGTACACATGTGCTTTATTTTAAACACATTAATTCCAGTGAAGTCAATTAACGTTAAGCACATGCATCCATAAGTGTTTGCAGGATCATAGTCTTAATTCTGAATGTGGTTAGTTCTGTGATTACTCTTTTCTTTTGTGGGAGTAAATTCCATAGTCTAGGTCCAGCTTCTATAGCAGTTGTCTCTGGTGATTAGGTGGCAGCTTGACATCAATGGAGATTGAAGTCCGCTGTTGCTCCACTAGGAGCACAGGCCGTGGCAACTCAAGACTCCTGCAATGTGTCTCAACCCTGGCGTAAATGAGCCACCCTTGGAGTATGAGAAGTAGTTTAGTCTTCATGCACATTTAATCAATGCCTTCTCTGCTGAGACTGCCAATAAAAGATGACATTCTTGTCATTTCTCCCTTTTTTGGCTGTGTTTTGAAAAATTTAAATTTCTGAAGAGATTCAAATAACTCCAGGGTTTCTGTTTTACAGAATCATGTCCAAGCTGACAACTTGTGAGCTACATTTTAGCCAAATACCATTTGCAACTGCTGAATTTGGCAACAAAAAGGCTGAAACCTGACTTTATAATGGACCTGCTGACAGATCCTTTACTACAGCAGCATTAGCAAAGGCTGTTATAACAAGTGTATGGACGAACATGGTAAATTACAATTCAAAGCCAAGCCATGTCATTTCCTTCCCTATGCTGTAGAAAACATAAGTGTGTCTTTGTGCATGAGACAGTAATTGGCTTGGCTCAGTTTATTGTCCAATTTTTTAATCAAACCCCTCGCTCCAGCTCACTGCTTAGTACTAAAACCAACACTTGCTCCTAGCTTTGAAGATTTCATTCCAGAGGTTCAGACAAGTCAGTCCAGAGTGCTAAACACTTCTCACACTTGATCAACTGGTGCATCTCAATTTTTTTAAAAAGTTGAACAATTGTGCAAAATAATTGCTCCTTTTTTTTTAAAACATATCTGAAAAAAGAATTTTGTTGAAAGGGCTAAGTCTTCAAAAGGCTACTTTACAAAACAGAAATACACTTAAAAGCTTGTAATCTTTAGCTGGAGGCCAGGCCAAGTGTGTTTCTGATTATACTAGTGACCCTCACCCTAAAATCTCTTTGTAGAGTGCCTTTATTCTAGACAACACAGTGACTAACAAATGATCTAACAGATTTCACAGCACATAAATTAAGACCTAATACATTATTCCAAATTCAGGCTCCCTAATTAAAGAATCAGTGAAGCATTCCATTTATAATTGCAATTATCTAAACAATTAATAAACACAAATAAAGGGAGGCTGCATGAAAATTATTTAATAACTGTTAACATTGGAAAAGACAGGCTACAATTTTAAGATTAAAAGACTGGATAAACCCTTCTCTTCAAAACTGGTTCAGAGAGAAGTATATGAATATTGCATTATGTTAGCCTGACTGGAAATGTTTATATTTATTTTTACTCTTGTTAGATGAAAACACATAACTCTGTCACTGGTTTTAATAATATTCTACTATCAGGAGGAAAGAGGTTGGGAATATGTGACAATATTAGTAATGCTGAACAGATCAGTCTCGCCAATAGTTTTCTGAGGATTTCAAGGGACAGAAAACCCCCATGATTTTAAAATTTCATGGATAATTAAGAACTACAGTTGCAAATTTGGTTGTTGGGCTGTGTGAAGGAAATTCATGTGTTCTTTGCTAGATGAACCTTACAATTGGAAATATTTATCGTCACCTAAAATAGTCAAACAACTAAAGAAACAAAACCCACAATCAAGTATTATGCTTTTCCATCCACTTAGTTTTTCTAGCCATTGAGAAGTTTTGGTGACAAGAGTCTGCACAGTGTAAAAGGAGAATTGTAGTCAAATGCCATCTGTAAATCTGTGGTAGTGGAGTCCCGGGATCTCATGTTCTCTCAAAGCAATTAAAGAAGGGGGATAAGAGTATTAATCCTTGCAGGACTCTATGGTTCTAGGTTGAAAAGGAACAGATGTCCACGATAACTCTCTCAGATCTGTGTGAGTGAATCCAGTGCAGTGCTGCCTCATTTACTCATGCTGTGTTATCGGCACAAAGTGCTCAGAGAGGTTGACACCTGGTACTGAGAAATCTAGTAGTATCTGCGTAGTAGGTTTGTGTCCTCTCTTCTTCCATGCCAAGAAAGGGCTATTCATCAGAGATGGAGCTTGAATACTACAACATTCTCAGTGATCTTGCCAAGAAAATGAGGTCAGAAACAAGAAGGTAACTGATGAGATTGTTGGTATCAAGTGGAGGGGACTTCAGAATTATTTAGGGAGAGTGGTATGATCTTAGATATCCTGCAGCTAGATGTTCTTGCCACCATGTATGAGAAGCAGGGGTTGATTTCATATATCTCTCAGAGCTTAGAGGGCTTCTGTTTGAGTGATGGACTCAAGCTCCTTCAAGGCACTCTCCTAGTTTGGGCACCCTCCCTGGTTCTGGGTTTGTGTCCTTTGTTCCAGGAAGACGCTTTTTCATTCTGTTGATTTTTACTGGCTAAGGAGCAAGACAGCCCTTTACAGTGGATGGTGCTTAGGTCTGGGTGTGTGCGAAGGTATAATGAGTTGATTAGGCAGTTTACTTCAGTAGAACCTCAGAGTTATGAACACCAGAGTTACAAACTGACCAGACAACCACACACCACATTTGGAACCGGAGGTATGCAATCAGGCAGCAGCACAGACAAAAAAGAAAAGCAAATACAGTACAGTACTGTGTTAAATGTAAACTACTAAAAAAATAAAGGGAAAACTAAAATAAAAAAGATTTGACAAGGTAAGGAAACTGTTTCTGTGCTTGTTTCATTTAAATTAAGATGATTAAAAGGAGCATTTTTCTTCTTAATAGTAAAGTTTCAAAGCTGTATTAAGTCAATGTTAAGTTGTAAACTTTTGAAAGAACAATCATAATGCTTTGTTCAGAGTTACCAACATTTCAGAGTTACGAACAACCTTCATTCCCAAGGTGTTTGCAACTCTGAGGTTCTACTGTACATGGAGCAGTTCTTTTGATCATGATTTGGTGAATGTGACTGTGGCTGAGAGGAAGGGAAGGAATCTAACTATAGGTTTTGTTGGTGATCAGTCTTTAGATCAGTGGTGGGCAACCTGCCGCCCGTGGGCCACATGCAGCCCATCAGGGTAATCCGCTGGCGGGCCGCTAGACAGAGTTTAAATTGACTGTCTGCAGGCACGGCCGCCCGCTGTTCCCAGTGGCCATGGTTTGCCGTTCCCGGCCAAAGGGAGCTGCGAGAAGCGGCGGTCAGCACCTCCCTGTGGCCCGCGCCACTTCCCGTAGCTCTCATTGGCAGGGAACAGCGAACTGTAGCACCTGGGAGCTGCGGGCAGCCATGCCTGTGGATGGCCAATGTAAACACTGCCTTGCAGCCCGCCAGCGGATTACTCTTGTAAGCAGTGTCAGGATGAGCTCCACCCTGACATCTGGTGGTGAGATGTGGCAAGTTGTGGAAAAGAACTTCAGGGGCCGATCTCATTTGCACAGGCACACCCACCCCGCCTAGATTGAGGCCATAGCTGCCCAAATGGTCACTTTGGCTGCTGTGGGATCCCCAGTGTCTCTGTTATTGGGGCAGGAAGAATAAATTGTTATTACCCTGATTATGGGAACTGTGCTTGGAACTGTACTTGGCCTTTTGTTATGATGGAGGGACTCACTATCAACTAAGTGGCACTCGCTAGGCAAGGGTCATGGGTTCCAAAACTGTGTGAATGGAGAGAGGCTGGGGACAAGTATTAATACTTGGTGGCATGGGCCTCTGGGTGAGGGCCTTACATGCTAATTGCACTTCCTTCTCTCTCCACTGTGGAATATCAGAGCTAATTTTGATTTCATTAGGAGTCTAGTTACAGGCTGCTGAGCTCACTTTGGGCTAACAGTGCACCAGTACTGAGGCTCCCCTACTACAAGCTGAATTCACCAAAGAGCTGAACTGACTAAGAGCTGAAATCACTGAGCGTTGTGTTAAGTAGTGGGGGAGCCTGAAGATATATTGTGGAGCAGTTTGCGGAAGGGCTGGAGTGCCTTGTGGACAGGCTGGTGGAGCAGTTCATAAGATGGCGGGAGCTGCTGGTGGGACGTGGAGCAGTTTGTGGACCGGCTAGTGGAGCAGTTTGTGGGACGGCGGGAGCTGCTTGTGGGCCGCAGAGCGGAGCTGAGCGAAGGAGTTCGTGGGGCGGCTGGCGGAACGGAGCGGAACGGAGCGAAGGCCTATGGAGCTGTGGGGCGGTCAGCTTCAGATCATGTAAGGTGCCTCTTACCCCCGTCCCATCTCCACCCAGGTTGGGAGGTAAAGCTCCGCAGATAAACTTTCGAACTCTGGGGCTGCCCTGACCAGGGACAGAGACTTTTGGGTCATTGGACTTTTGGGACTTTGGGTGATTTGGGGTTGCTGGACTCAAGAACCAAAGGGAAAGGGGCATGCCCCAATTTGCTTGGGGTGGGTTTTTTTTTTTTTTGCTCATGGGTTGTGTTATGAATCCTGTTGGTGGTGTTTCCCCAACATAATGCCACATTGTTTCTCTCTGTTATTAAAAGGCTTTTTGCTACACTCAGACTATGTGCTTGCGAGAGGGGAAGTATTGCCTCTTGGAGGCGCCCAGCAGGGGCAGTATATATTTGTCCCAGGTCACTGGGTGGGGGCTTGAGCCGGTTTGCATTGTGTTATTGGAATGGATCCCCTAGATATTGAACCCGGCCCTTGTTGCTGCCAACTCTGACGGGCAGAAGGGTTACACTCTGATGGGCCATGTGTGGCCCGCAGGCCTCAGGTTGCCCACCACTGCTTTAGGCTGTTTAGAGTAAGAAAGCAAAAACAAACCTAACATAAAACCATCAGAAATATCTAACATAATTTAATCTTCTGCAGTATGTGAATTTTCTTGCTTCAGCTCAAAATGAAGGAATATTTCTGTTCCATTAGCTACTGAGGTGCCTTACTTCAAAGAATTATCTACAGTTGATTAAGTTTCTTTAAGAAGGGCTCGAGAGGTGATCCTGGCAATTACAGACCGGTAAGTCTAACATCAGTACTGGGCAAATTAGTTGAAACAATAGTAAAGAATAAAATTGTCAGACACATAGAAGAACATAAATTGTTGCACAAAAGTCAACATGGTTTCTGTAAAGGGAGATCATGTCTTACTAATCTATTAGAGTTCTCTGAGGGAGTCAACAAACATATGGACAAGGGGGATCCAGTGGACATGGTGTACTTAGATTTCCAGAAAGCCTTTGACAAGGTCCTTCACCAAAGGCTCTTACATAAATTAAGTTGTCATGGGATAAGAGGGAAGATCCTTTCATGGACTGAGAACTGGTTAAAAGACAGGGAACAAAGGATAGGATAGGAATAAATGGTAAATTTTCAGAATGGAGGGGGGTAACTAGTGGTGTTCCCCAAGGGTCAGTCCTGGGACCAATCCTATTCAACTTATTCATAAATGATCTGGAGAAACGGTTAAACAGTGAGGTGGCAAAGTTTGCAGGTGATACTAAACTGCTCAAGATAGTTAAGACCAAAGCAGACTGTGAAGAACTTCAAAAAGATCTCACAAAACTAAGTGATTGGGCAACAAAATGGCAAATGAAATTTAATGTGGATAAATGTAAAGTAATGCACATTGGAAAAAATAACCCCAACTATACATACAATTTAATGGGGGCTAATTTAGCGACAACTAATCAGGAGAAAGATCTTGGAGTCATCGTGGATAGTTCTCTGAAGACGTCCATGCAGTGTGCAGTGGCAGTCAAAAAAGCAAACGGGATGTTAGGAATCATTAAAAAAGGGACAGAGAATAAGATGGAGAATATCTTATTGCCCTTATATAAATCCATGGTATGCCGACATCTTGACTACTGCGTACAGATGTGGTCCCCTCAACTCAAAAAAGATATACTGGCATTAGAAAAGGTTCAGAAAAGGGCAACTAAAATGATTAGGGGTTTGGAACGGGTCCCGTATGAGGAGAGATTAAAGAGGCTAGGACTTTTCAGCCTGGAAAAGAGGAGACTAAGGGGAGATATGATAGAGGTATATAAAATCATGAGTGGTGTGGAGAAAGTGAATACGGAAAAGTTGTTTACTTGTTGCCATAATATAAGAACTAGGGGCCACCAAATGAAATTAATGGGCAGCAGGTTTAAAACAAATAAAAGGAAGTTCTTCTTCACACAACGCACAGTCAACCTGTGGAACTCCTTGCCTGAGGAGGTTGTGAAGGCTAGGACTATAACAGGATTTAAAAGAGAACTGGATAAATTCATGGAGGTTGGTCCATTAATGGCTATTATCCAGGATGGGTAAGGAATGGTTCCCTAGCCTCTGTTTGTCAGAGGGTGGAGATGGATGACTTGATCACTACCTGTTAGCTTCACTTCCTCTGGGGCAGCTGGCATTGGCCACTGTGTGTAGACAGGATACTGGGCTGGATGGACCTTTGGTCTGACCTAGTATGGCCATTCTTATGTTCTTATGATATTTATTAGTCTAGGTCTTTTGGGGGAGGAGAGAAAATTTGTAAGTATTTAGAATATGCAAAGACCTGTATGAGAGTTCTGAGTATTACTGTATTTATTTCCGAAAAATATGAACTTGTTTAAAACAACAACTTGCATAAGGGATTATATTATAAATCACATTTTCCTTCCCTAGAAAACATTCATTTAAATTTTTCTGGCTGACATGTTATTGCTGACTTGTCATCCATGAAATTCAAATAGATGGGTTTTGGGGTTTTTTTGTGTGAAAACTGCAGTTAAAGAGGCTGTGGTATCTGACAAGGAAATGCTTGTAAAAACAATTTTAGAAGAAATGAAAGAAATACCTTCTGCATTAGGTAGTTGAATGCTAGCCAGAAATTCATTTACTCTGTTGCATATGGTGTCTCCAATTACTGGGAGCGCCTTACAGCAAGGCACTGGGACTAGATTATGTGCATCATACCCCACTGTAGGAGAAATTCACTAATGGTCAGTATGTCCACATCAGACCCTTTGCACCAATGGGATGTGTGGAGGCATGGAGAATACCCTGGCTGAACAGGGAAGCCCTCACATCCCTTACTTGCTACTAAAAGAATATCTCTTCTGGTTCCACAAATGCTGACAAAGAAGGCAGTGAGGGCAGTTTCAGCCTGCTAGCCTTGTGTTGTGGGGTGGTTTTCACCTTTTCCAGCTTCTCTGTACTCTGTTTTGCACTGAAATGCTTGGGCTTTATGCAGATGGAATAGATTTAACTCTACATTAATGTTCATTTAGTTCTCCCAAAGTCCTATGCAAAGTGCATTGCACTGTATTGCTATTCCATGGCTTGGCTTCTGTCGTGTGGAGACCTTCTAAAGGGAAACACCCAGGAGCAGCTGCTGGTTCTGAGAGTCATGCTGCTGGGAAGTGAGAGGAAGGTCTTGGGAGGTACAAAGTCATTGTTTGTGAATTAATTGCGAGGTCTGTTCTGTGGCAGTGGGGAGAAAGGAGTCAAATTTCATGCTGATGAAAAATGTGAGGAGAATTTTACAAGGAAAACCTATCGGAAACACCCTTCGTGAGCTCCTTTTTGTCTCTGTTCCTGGGAAGGGTGATTGGTTCCTCAGTTTTCAAACTCTTGCCTGAAAAATGCTATTTCAGTATGGTAAAATCTTCTTATGGGTACTGCCACTTATTAAAGTTAGAAAAACTTTTAGCCTAAGCCATCTGTGGTGTCTGTACCACACATTGGGGGTGTGTGTGTGTCTGGCGGGGTTGAGGAGGGGTGTTACTGGAACAATCTCAGAATAGCATGATTTCATACAGCTGCCTGAGCTTTTCTCTTCAGCTGTTTCCTTTGTATTCACTGCAGCACCTACATTGTCATCCTACATTAGAAAGCTGCTTTAGCCCTGGGTGAATAAAAGTATGACACAAATAATGGCAAATACTTAATCAATGACCCTTTTAATAAAAAATCCATACAATCTGTTTTCTACAGCAAAATGCTTTTTTCTAGAGTGGAAATAAATAATTTCCCCTCTGTATGTGAATATTAACCATTTGTTGCTAGTGTGAACTTATCCCAGAGGGTTGTATAAACATATTTATATATTAAATCATGTAACCATTGGTTTTTACTGAAAATCGCATTCATTCCCCCCTTGTTTTTTTTAGCAAACTGAAACTCTTTCAAAACAATAGAAATTATGACTCTGAACAATTCAAAGAAAATGCTTTATCTCTTCTGCAAGAGGTCATCCACAATTATGCAATGCATGATTTAAATATAGTTATGTTTAATATTTTAAAATTGCTTGTAGGCCTCACTTCCCTACTATGGACTTCACACTGGATTGCAGTGTGATTCCTCATGGGCAGGGGGTCTGCACAAGTGATCTTACTCTAGCATAGGAACCATAGTTAATGTTTGTCTGTATGTTTCCTGTTGATAGAGGGGTAGTAAAGACGAGTCAAACTGATGGATCACCCAGATTTCTGGACCTGACCAGGATGGCGACAGTGATTGTGAAAAGCTCAGGGAGATTAGAGAAGCTAGAAAAACGGAAAACCTAATAGTAATGGGAGATTTCAACTATGCCCATATTGACTGGGAACACGTCATCTCAGGATGGGATGCAGAGATGAAATTTCTAGACACCATTAATGACTGTATTTTGGAGTAGCTAGTTCTGGAACCCACAAGGGAGAAACAATTCTTGATTTAGTCCTAAGTGACGCACAGGATCTGGTCCAAGAGATGAATGCAGCTACCCACCACAGTAGCATTTAACTTCAACAATGAGGAGTCTAGTTAAATGGAAATTAAAAGGAGCAGTCACATGAGTGAAATGCCTGCAAGCTGCATGGAAACATTAAAAAAACACCATAATAGAGGCTCAAACTATATGTATATCAAATAATAATTAATAATAATAATTAATAAATTATTTAATAGCGAATAAAAGTAAGAGGACAAAAAAAAAATGCCGCTACAGAGTAAAAGAGGCAGTTACAGACAAGAAGACATCTTTAAAAATTGGAAATCAAATCCTACTGAGGAAAATAGAAAGGACCATAATCTCTGGCAAGTAAAGTGTAAAAGCCACTTTTGAAAGACAGGATAGTGGGCTAGATAGACAATTGGTCTGACCCAGTATGGCCATTCTTATGTTCTTATGAGAAATGCTAACTTGCATTTGGTAATACCTCTATTAAGACTGATTTCTGTCAAGCCGATGACCAACATCGATTCAGCTTCCACGACCACAGTAATATAAACATGAGCTTTCCTCTTTTCTTGCAAGTGTATGTTTTACTTAATATTAGCACAATGTGAATTTCTAGTATGTATTTCATTTTCAGAACAGATTACTAACATATCATTTATGTGAAGTAGGCCGTGATTACATTTCACGGATGGGAAAACGGAGGCAGAGGAGAAAAAAGTGACTTACCTGAGGCCAAAGAGACAGTGAATGTGCTTAGAACTGAAAAGTACCTGAGTCTTGAGTCACTAAACCTTTCTCTCTCAACTGTGTATCTCCATAGTCCTGACCCTAAACCCCTTTGAATTAAATGGGAAATCATTCCGTCAGCTTCAGTCAGCTTTGAATGAACCTGATCTAATTGCTATAGTAAAGCAATGAAACCACTAATAGAGGTTTTAAAGAGTATTGCTAGCCATCTCATTCCCATAATAATCAGTTTAGTTTTATTTCTATAAAACACAGCTCTGAGGAACTTTGGTGCCTTTTACACCTTAAAACTAAGGCTGGTGTGAAAATGTGCATTAAAGCTGTGCTACAGCTAACAGTGCAGGGCTCTTTTGTGGGCATTAGGAAGAGATTTGTACATGAACAAATCATCCCTTCTTACTTCTACTCTTAGGTCTTGTCTACACTAAGTAAAATCAGACACATCATTCACCACCAGGTTAGACAACAAGGTGGTAAAAATGCATAAGTCCTCCTGTCTACATATCCACTGTTGGTGCCACTTGTGCAGACAGTGGAAGCCCAAGCATTGCCAGTGTAAATGCTACCTTAGCCAATTCACATAACTTATAAAGGCTTTGTATTTTCATGTGGTGGTGAGGACACAGACAGTGTGTGGGTGCATGTGTTCATGGGCTTGGAAAGGCCATCACGTTTCACAGATGCCAAACACCAAATTCTGACAAGTGAAAAATGTTTGATTTTGAAAAGTCACACAGCTAGCCTTTTTAAAACACTTTTAGTATTTATTTAACCCAGTAAATAGGTTCATTAGCAAGGTTCTAGTCTTTGTAGTTTAAATAATGGATTTACCATATGTTTATGCTTTAAGGACTGCTAACACCTCTCCACCTCCTGTCTCAGAGGTTAAGATGTTGGTGTGTTGCCAGTTTACTACCGTGGTCCCTGCCCCTTGTATAATTACAGTCATTCCTAGAGTGAAGGAAATCCCTGAGCTTTCGCTCTAACTAGCCACAATAGTTCACTACAGAAAGGGACTTCTTTAAAAGAAAAAAAAAGTAATAAAACTTTCACATTATTAACTTTTTCCCTTTTAAAAGAAGGCTGAAAAATGCCATTGTACCACATTAAAGACTTTTGCATAAGACTCACCATTGGCTAATGAGCCTGGTTGTACACTCTACCACATGCAACTGCCTTCAAGTGCTGCATTTAACTTAACCTTGATGTAGTGCCAGGAATGTGCAAAGGATATACTTTGATGGCAGGGACAATCAACTCCTTTTTTTTTTTCTACTTTTCTTTATTCATATGCTTTGAAATATGCATGGGATTCATATTTTAGCATTGTTACACATAACAATTAAATTATGTTCAATAGTGGATGATTTGAGTATGGTATATCCTATAGAAATCAGCAGGCATATTGGCTATGTACAATCACAGTAATAATCAATTATTAATACTTTATCCTTATATAGAGCCTTTCTTCCTAGCATTGCAAAGCACTTTACAAACATCCTCACAACACCTCTTTGAAGAAAGTATTACTATCTCTACTTTATAGATGGAAAAGCTGGCTAAGTGACTTGCAGGAGATCACATTGTGTGTCAGTACCAGAGCTGGGATTTGAACCTAAGAGTTGTCACTTCCAGGCCACTGCTTTCATTAGTAAACACATTCCCTCCCTTTCATAAATTAGTTCTGGAAGCAGTACTCAGTGGCAATTGTTCAGAAATCTCATTATCTTTAGATATATTTTCCATGGTAATATATTTTGATTTATAGAATAATTACATATATGTAAATGTTTATTATTACTGTTGTTATAAATAGTCAATATGTTGGTGCATTTCTATAGCATATGCAGGACTCAGTTCATCCACTAGTAAATGGAATTCAGGGTTTGGGGGGAGGAGGAGATCCAGTGTCATTATTTCTGTATCGCTGAATCAGATTAAAATTATTATGAAGCTAAAGCTTGATTCCAAATTATTCATACATGCTATTTATGGAAACAAAACTTTTGCTTTTCTTAGGAATTGTTTCCAGAACGTCACCGAGTTGATTGACTTTTTAAGATTACTGTGTTTTATTTTCTCGAACAATTCAAATGAAGTACGTATGAGTTTTCATCCCAATCTTTACCATTCTCTATCTTTCTGTTTGTTCGTGTTTGCCTAAAACTTGGGTTTTTTTTTTAATCTGAAAACTAATTATTACATGTTTGAAGTAGAAAATGTCTCAAATTAGTTGAAGATTAGGAAGGTGAATTGAAAAAGGCAAATCTTTATTTGTTTGCCTTCCAAATAAAGCCTACTCACGAAGACAGTTTATGGTTCTTGGAGAGGAAGACAGTGTCTGATATTCTTGAAAAGAGAAATTTAAAAGGTCATTCAGTATTATACGCATGAGGGAGATGGATGAAACATAGTAAGAAGAAAGTGAATAGCAAGGTACAAACAATATATTTATTAGATGAACTCTGGGAAATGGTAGGCAAAAAAAATCGCTCATGGACTAAATCAGTGTTTCCCAAACTTGAGACGCCGCTTGTTCAGGGAAAGCCCCTGGTGGGCCGGGCCAGTTAGTTTACCTGCCGTGTCCGCAGGTTTGGACGATTGTGGCTCCCACTGGCTGTGGTTCACCGCTGCAGGCCAATGCGGGCTGCGGGAAGTGGCGCGGGCCGAGGGACGTACCTAGCTGGATGTTAGTTTGCAATTTGTAGGTGTAAAAGTATTGAGTTAATTTTTGAAAATTTTCATTAGATGTCAAACTGGCATGAATAACAGGTTGTGCAGATTTCTAACTTAGAAGGCAGGTTGTTTACTTCTCAAAAGTCACTTGAACATTAATTTCCTTATCAAAACCATAGATGGCATATTCAAGTGTTTAGCAGTTCAAATTCTCTGTAGATTCCTTTATTCTGCTTTCTTCTTTGGGTGGAAACATATGTAGTCTGCCTTTCTTGCAGTAACAATGGCCTTACCATACTGGCAATGAGGCAGTGGAAAGAAAGAAGAACATGCAAACATTGCAACTATCTGGGGCCTAAAATATAACACATGAATTGGCATACAGAATAACCACAACTGACATGATTATCAATTTAATTCATTATTCAGGGAGTGATGACTCTCTTCTACTCAGGATTTTCAGATTTCTTGGTTAAGCAAAACAGAGCTGTCCAGTAGCTAACAGTGTATTTACAGTCTCCGGTATCATGGAATCATCAAGGTTAACCTCTGAAAGTGTCAAACAATTTCTGCTACATGGTAGTATGACTGGGAAAGTGATGGAATGAAATTCAGAAAAGGAAAATGCAATGAGTGGTAGGAAGTGTGAGGAAAGGAGAGCAGAAGCCAAGGGTTGCACATATATGATCATGTAGATCAAAGATATGTTCATATCTTAAGGATATATGTATGTGTGTGTGTGTGTACTGAGATATAGTCACGTATTCCATGTATATACAAGAATAAAATGGATGCATAAACTATGAAAATATTTTTATTTGAATATTGGTGGTTGTGGGAGGATAAGTGAAGATAAGAGATTGGAGGGACATAGAAATGTGGATATTGGGAACACTTAGGTAAGGAGGAAATAGCAAATGGGAAGAGGAGGGAGAGGGAACAAAGATGGAGATGATTAGCAGGAGGCAGCAGGGTAAAGGGGGAGATATTAATTATGGAATAGTCTCCCAATGAAAGGGATCATTTGATTAACTGAAAACTGCAGCTGATAAATATAAGGATGAATATAAACAAATAACACAACATAAATTATGTAGGGACAAAATTAGAAAAACCAAGGCACAAAATGAGATTAAACTAGCTAAGGACATAAGAAAAAATAAAACATTCTACAAATACATTAGAAGCAAGAGGAAGACCAATGACAGAGTAGGCCCTTTATTCAATGAGGGGGCAAAGACAATAACAGAAAATGGGGAAATGGAAGAGGTGCTTAATGACTTCTTTGTTTTGGTTTTCACCAAGAAAGTTGGTGGTGATTGGACGTTTAGTAATGCCAGTGAAAATGAGGTAGGATCAGAGTCTAAAATAGGGAAAGAACAAGTCAAACATTACTTAGACAAATTAGATATCTTCAAATCACCAGGGCCTGATGAAATGCATCCTAGAATACTCAAGGAGCTGACTGAAGAGATATCTGAGCTATTAGCAATTATCTTTGAAAAGTCATGGAAGACAGGAGACATTCCAGAAGACTGGAAAAGGGCAAATATAGTGCCCATCTATAAAAAGGGAAATAAGGACAACCTGGGTAATTACAGAGCAGTCAGCTTAACTTCTGTACCCAGAAAGATAATGGAGCAAATAATTAAGCAATTTGCAAACACCTAGAAGATAATAAGGTGATAAATAACAGTCAGCAAAGATTTGTCAAGAACAAATCATGTCAAACCAACCTGATAGCTTTCTTTGACAGGGTAACAAGCCTTGTGGATAGGGGGGAAGCGGTAGATATAGTATATCTTGACTTTAGTAAGGCTTTTGATATTGTCTCGCATGACCTTCTCAGAAACAAACTAGGGAAATACAACCTAGATGCAGCTACTATAAGTTGGGTGCATAACTGTTTGGAAAATCATTCCCAGAGAGTAGTTATCAGTGGTTCACAGTCATGCTGGAAGGGCATAACGGGTGGGGTCCCACAGGGATTGGTTCTGGATCCGGTTCTGATCAATATCTTCATCAATGATTTAGATAATGGCATAGAGAGCACACTTATAAAGTTTGCAGACAATACCAAGCTGGAAGGGGTTGCAAATGCTTTGGAGGATCGGATTAAAATTCAAAATGATCTGGATAAACTGGAGAAATGGTCTGAAGCAAATAGGATGAAATTCAAAAAGGACAAATGCAAAGAACTCCACTTAGGAAGGAACAATCAGTTGCACACATACAAAATGGAAAATGGTCTAGGAAGGAGTACTGTGGAAAGAGATCTGGGGATCATAGTGGATCACAAGCTAAATATGAGTCAACAGTGTAACGCTGTTGCAAAAAAATCAAACATCATGCTGGGATGTATTATCAGGAGTATTGTAAGCAAAACACGAGAAGTAATTCTTCTGCTCTACTCCACGCTGATTAGGCCTCAACTGGAATATTTTGTCCAGTTCTGGGTGCCACCTTTCAGGAAAGATGTGGACAATTTGGAGAAGTTCCAGAGAAGAGCAACAAAAACGATTAAAGGTCTAGAAAACATGACTTGTGGCGGAAGATTGTGAAAAAATTGGGTTTGTTCAGTTTGGAGAAGAGAAGACTGAGAGGGGACATAATAACAGTTTTCAAGTACATAAAAGGTTGTTATAAGGAGGAGGGAGAAAAAATATTCTTCTTAACCTCTGAGGATAGGACAAGAAGCAACGGGCTTAAATTGCAGCAAGGGAGGCTTAGGTTGGACATTTGGAAAAACTTCCTAACTGTCAGGGGGGCTAAACACTGGAATAAATTGCCTAGGGAGGTTGTGGAATCTCCATCATTGGGGATTTTTAAGAGCAGGTTGGACAAATACCTGTCAGGGATGGTTTAGATAATACTTAGTCCTGCCTTGAGTGCAGGGGACTGGACTAGATGACTTCTCGAGGTCCCTTCCAGTTCTATGATTCTATGGCAAAAGATATTAAAGTGATACCAGGCATGAGAAAAGTACACACAGATTGAGTGAAGAGCTTAAAGTGAACTCTGTTCTCTCATGGGTTGAAAAGTGTCACAGCTCCTCAGATAACACAGCTGATGACGAAGCTGCAAAGAGTGAGAGTCAGACAATTACAAGAATTAAAAAAGCACAAAGGGAACAGTTTCCGTGATTAATTTGTCTTCACCTCGTCACACAGATGCACCACCATGACAGAACTTTTTACAATGATATTGCAAGTACCTGCACATTTCTGATTATTATGGAGAACAGTAAGCTGGAAGGCCAATGCAGCATTTTGCTTTACCCAGTAGCAGAAACTGCTGGTTCAGATGTCTATAAGCCATATGTCCAAATGTGCTGGGGGAAACCATTGCTGTCATTATCTGTAACAGTCGAGCTGACAACCTGGCCCATTGAAAAGGTGCATGAAATGATTTATATCCTCCCTGGTGGCCCACAAAGCAAAGAGGTACAAGACCACATTGGGGGGTAAGTACAGCCTGTCGCACTGCCTATCAGCACAGAGCAGTATGGCCTAGCGGTCAGAGTCAATGGGACCACCCTTCTGTTTAGGGAAGCCCTTCCCATCCAAGGTCTCACTGTTCCTGACTGGAGGAATTCAGTCACATGCTCAGCCCTTGTAGCCAAAGGGCAGTGGGCCGCCACCCAGGGGTGAATTGGCAGCAGGGGTAGGGAGACCTGGGCCCTCCCTACTCCACCAGGTCCCAGCCCAGAGACCTATCAGTGGTGAGTGGTCCTGCCTCTGGGTCAGTGGGGATCCCATCGAAACATGTTGACTCTGTTCCCAGTACCACAACCGGATCAATGTCTGGTTCTCCTGGGCTACTTCCTACCTTGTCTTCCTGCTCTGTAGTCTGCAGGTCCTCTGATTCTCTGAATCTCTTTAATAGGCAGCAGGTTTAAAACAAATAAAAGGGAGTATTTCTTCACACAACACACAGTTAACCTGTGGAACTCCTTGCCAGAGGATGTTGTGAAGACCAAGACTATATAAGGGTTCAAAAAAGAACAAAATAAATTCATGGAGAATAGGTCCATAAATGGCTATTAGCCAGGATGGCCAGGAATGGTGTCCCTAGCCTCTGTTTGCCAGAAGCTGGGAATGAGCAACAGGGGATGGATTACTTGATGATTATCTGTTCTGTTCATTCCCTCTGGGATACCTGGCACTGGCCACTGTCGGAAGACAGGATACTGGGCTAGATGGACCTTTGGTATGACCCAGTAGGGCCATTCTTATGTTCTTATAAAGTACTTGGCAGGCAAAGTTCCCAGTGACTCCTTCTCGTAGGCTTCAGTGGACAACCGGGTATTCACTTGGGTCTCGGCATGTCTGGCCTCTGTGGTCTGGGGCTCCAACAGCTTCTGGGAGAGAGCCTGCAACAATGTCCTCTCTCCTCTCCGATCTGCCCAGACTGAGCTGAGCTATCCTCTTTTATAGTATGCTTCCATTTGGAGCATGCCCAGCCAGGGACAGGGGTAAGTACACCCCGTCACAGACTACAACAGCATTAACTGGTGTGCTGTGACTGGTATTAACTTCTCATATTGCTGGCATGAGTTAGAAACACAGTTCTGTCTGCTGAAGTGGTAGGAAAATAAACTGGAACCTTCTACGTAAACTAGTTATCTTTCTGACGTGGAATTTTACATCTCTGAACACATAAAATATATGGACTGTCCTGAGGAAATGTGTCTGTTGACTGGGGAATGCTGGCACTGTATGGAACTCTGGGATTTAGAGTGGGGCTTGAGCTGAGCATTGCCACTTCTTCCCCCCACCTCCCATTTTGACCCATGGAGCTATGGATTAAAATGCTTTAATAAGGACAGGGTATTATTATTATTATTTTCTTGGTGTTCGTAACAGTGGCTGGGAACCATCAGGTACTTGGGGCTGTCAGCTTGGTATCAAGGTCTGGGGACTATATTATTCTGAATTCCATGCATTGCTCTTCGAGCAGTATCTATGGTGAAGTATGAAGTGTTAAATAATTTACATGGGAAGTTTGGTAGTGCTGAGTGCATGGAAACCCTAGAGATGGGTGAATAATTAATGCAAACATTTCTTCTTTTTGTTAGTTGAAAATGTCCTTGCATCTGAAATCTCATGCTGAGCAGTCAGAAGGAGGCTAGGGGCCTCACTAGGACTTCTTTGATTTTTGCTGCAATTTTGTTCATAAATTCCCTCCTTCCAACCTCCTTCTCCCTGTTAATCTTTCATTACCATAAAACAGGCATTGAACTGACAGCACTTTTGCCACCTTGTGGCTGATGTATATTGTGGTACATTGTACAAGGTAATCCTGGGTAGGCTAGGTAACCATTTAGACTAAAACTGTGGAACATACCAGTCGTCCACCAGGCAAGTGACCCCAGCAGTAGATTCCAAAGTATGACCAGGGGAAGGTGGTGGAATAGGTCTGGGATAAGGTGTACGGACACTACATGGGGCCAGAGCAGGAAGAGACCTTCAACCAAAAGCTGCTGCCAGCTCCACTCCTGAAATACTTACCATATAATGCCAAATTAGGAGGGAAGGCTCCTACAGCTGGAGGGCACAGGGAATAAAAGGGAAGAAGTGGACTTTAGAGTACTGGCCTCCTGGTTCTAACTGAATTGTTATGCCAGAGGGTGTTGGTGGCTTCCAGCAAATGCGTCTTTGATCTATGTGTAATCACAGACCTCTCTGAAGTTGATGGGCATACTAGCCACCTTTCATTCAGGTTAAATGATGGAGCATTTCAATGCCATTTTGTTTAGAGATAACTGAAACAATAGCAGCTACCACCTAAGGTACTGGGCCGCATGGGAAGGCCTGAATAAGAACTAACTCAGGGAGAATAAGAGGGCTTTCCCTGGGACTGACAGCAAACGTAGGGTCTGGGCACTGATTGGTGGAGTTGTATATGTGTCAGATGCAGACAGGACCCAAAAGCCTGAAGAATGTAAGAGAAAAACTGTTGAGTATAGCCCTAGAGGGAAGCCAAGAAAGAGAGTTTCTCTGGGGCACAGGACTGGTTAGAAAGCAGGCGTGGATTTCTGAGCAAGGAAACTGCATCCTGTTGTGTGTTGTTAGTGTGTGCAGGGAAACAAGACTTTGTGGATGTTATTTGTGAACAAACAGATTGCACCAGGGAAACAACTGAGTTCTATCATCAATTTCTCCTCCTAACATTAGCCCCAAATATCGGCTAATGGCTCAGGCTAAAAGGGATAATGATGTGTCGATTTGCAGTATATTATTCAGCCACTAAATGTCACCCTGTTCTGCAGAAATTTCCAGATAGTGTGTAGTTCTGAGTAAACACATACTTTCCCTTTCACAGAGAAGCCCCTTATCTTGCCAGCTAGCTGCAGTAACCTTTTCTTCCTCCATGCATCCCCTCTTCAGGGGAGAAGGATGGGAGGATCACCACAGCAGTGATCTTTTACCCCTGCACAGCCCAGGGCCCACCCCAATGTACTCCTTTATGCTGGCTCACAGGGGACTCCTGTGGGGCTAGCTGGTGTATAGAACTGGGCACTTTTTTGGTTTTTTTACGAATAGTTTATTCACTGGAAAATAAAGTTTCGACTGATACAAAATTGTTGGCCAATTTGACACAAATTATTTGAATAGTTTTGGCCAAAAATCTTTTTCAGGACTGAACCACCAGAAGAGGAAGAGGTGGTGGTGAAGTGCAACTGGCCCAGCAGTTGGGCAGCTCTCCCAGCTTTCGCTGTATGTCATGCAGGACAGTGCCCTGTGCAACCTTCCTGGAATCCTTCCCTCTGTTCTCTCCCCTTTCACAGGTGAGCGCATTGGTTGCACTGTCAAGGGGGCCTCCACGGTCATAACGTTATCCTCAGGTTCTAGGATCTCAGGCATCTACTTCCATATCACCTCACTGGGTTCTTCCTCCTCTTCTGGGTAGCTCCTTTGGCTCTGTCCCATTGGAGACCATATGTTTTAGAAGCTGTCCCATTGCTGATGGTAGGTTGCTAGGTCACACACGTTTCACTAAGAGCTATACATATGCATCTAGAGTCAGAATTTGGCCTTCAGATTATGTGTTAGGGCACCAAGGATAAACTCCTGTGCATCTTTGTACATCCACACTCCCATTGATTTAAACAGGAGTGTGGATGCTCAGCACCTCTTGAGATCAGGCTCTAAATAACAACACATATTAAAAATCTTATCACTGTAATGTCAGAAATCTGTAATACCAGGATTATTTCAATAATTCATGTCTTTATACTTTGTATCCTGTTATAAATATCAGAAAAAAATCCATTTAATCCTTTGTTTACCTTCTGCTTTTGCTTTCTGCTCTTGTGATCATTCTGTGGATTAATGCTCACCCAGTTGTCTTGTGTGCACAAGTTATTGGGTTCTCTATTATAGCAAACAAGGATTGTTTATGCAGAAATTTCCAATTCATTTTCATGCTACACTGGCAGACCAAATTGTGATCTCTAATTCATGCCAGCAGAATGGGAATTTAATTTCCAGACACAGCACACCAGGTAATGCTGCAAAGGTCTTGTATCTCTTTTGCTTTTGGGGCCACTAGGAAGGATAAAAAAGATTTCATATGTCTTGCCAGTTGGCCAGATTCTCAGTTTATATGTGATGTTACAGGTAATGACAGCAATGGTTCCTCCAGCACATTTGGACATATGGTTTAAAGATATCTGAACCAGCAGTTTCTGGTACTGGGCAAAGCAAAATGCTGGCTTTCCACCTTACTGTCCTCCAGCATAATCTTAACTGTCCAGGTTCTTGCAGGAACCTTAGAAAGAGGTCTGTTGTAGTGGATTAGCAGTGCAGTCATGTTATAGGCTGAAGACAAACTGATCAGCCAAACTGATCGTCTTGTGCTTTTTGTATCCCTTTGATGCCTTCGGTTCGTGTCATTGTCTGAATCTCAGCGTTTGCAGCTCTGTCATCAGCTCTGTTACCTTGGGCTTTGTGACACTTTTCAACTCACAGAACAGAGTTCACCTTAAACCCTTCACTCAATCTGTATTTGCTTTTCTCATGACCTGTATCACTTTTGTCTTAAATGTGCTGCGGCTGCCATTTCCCTCCTGTTGAAGATTCTGTTTTAACTCAGAAGTCTTGGGCAATAGCAGAATTTATGTGGCTTCAGGCACAATCCTGCACTCAGCACAGTAGGAGGAGCTCAGCATGAGAGTTCATTGGAAAAGTCTGATGAAAAATGGAAACATTTTTGCTGATTATTATTTGTTTTTACCAAACCTGCTCATCTCCTTAGTGAATCGATCCCATCATCAGTTTTTGGTAACTTTTTTAACTTACAGGACAATAAACCTTAACTCCATTCTTTCATTTGATCATATTCACACACAGTTCCCTTAGCTTCCATTCACTGAATCTTTGGCCCCAACTCTTGCACCTAACTTTTAACTACAGTGTCATTCAGTACAATCCAGATCCTTACTCTGGTATCAGAGTTCTTGTGTTCGGCTTGTTAAGTGATCCTCTTCTTCCATGTCATCTCAATTACCAAGCAAGGGCTAGATTTTCCTGTAAAGCACAGGCTTATGAGGGCACCATGGGGAGCATTGTGCCTCAGAGGGAAAAACTTCTCCCTGAGCTCACCAGTGCACAGGCTCGTTGTTTATTCAAAGATAGACTTTGACATTCCACTTGGCACTTTGACATTGCATTTGACGTGGTAACTGTTGTGCTACCTGTGAGCTGTAGCTTGGGTTACCTGCGACTAGCAGTTATTTCCCACCATTTTCTAATTACAGAGGCGAGCAAAAATTACTTGCAAATGTATCCTGGCAACAGACTCTCAGCATTGGTGTAAGTCTTGTACTTGCGCTGACAGGCTGTGGAACATCACTTTAGTCGGACAGAAGAATTATAAATATACTTTCTGACCCAGAAGTGGCAGTTCTCCAGAACTAGAGCACTAATAATTAATTAACCAGCCAGGCCGGGACATCTGTGACAAAAAGGAAACAAAACCCAGTTAGAAGGTTTAGTGAGCACTGTGGAAGGTTTTATTATTTGCATTATAAATTTTAGAATGAGCTATCCTCAATTCTCTAGTCATTAATCTGAATCCTCTGTGTTCAGATCTTTAAAAGATGCTACAGATCTTTAAAATATTCATCAATGATTTAGCAGCACTTGTTAGGGATGTTCAGTACAAACGTTCTGAGGAAGACAGTGGGTTCCACAAAGCCTTTCCACTATCACAGTGATACTCAGAGTGACAACACTGGCACCTCCTTCAATTCCTAACCCCCTGCTCACCAAAACCAAAACAGCCCTACCTGAAGTACAGTTTTGACTCTGAAAACGGAGAAATGCCCAAGACTCCATGAAATCCAGTAGGAACTTTTCTACTGCTACTGATTTTATATAGAAGGTGCTCTGGTTAGCACACCTGATGGGGCTCACAGGTGGTGTTCTACCACCTTTCCACCCCTCTGATCCTGGGAGCAAACAGGAGCTGGTTCAGTCCCTGGCACAAGTTAAAGCAGTCACAAGACTGCTCCAATTTAAGTTGGCTGGAATGGTCACCTGGGAGCCCTTCCGCTGGTTTAGGATTACTGGTGTTCTGTGCTCCAGGTATGCCACCCATATCCTGCTCCTGACATAATTCTTGTGTGTGTGAGTGAGCAGGAAAACAGGAGGGGTAGAGCCAAACATGCTAGCTTTCTGCCATTGGAGGATTCCTCTACCATACGAGGAATCCCTAGCTGCCCCTCTAACGTAGCTTGGAGTGTTGCTGGAGCAGTCCAAAGGGGACTTAGACTGGGCTGAGGATCTGGCCCCTACTTTGCTAAGTACTTTAGCATCCTTCATGGTGCAGGGCACTAAATACATGTATTATATTGTCATTATTAGTGCTGACTAACACTTGGGATTCGTTTTGGAAGATTCAGTTTTAAAAAATCTAGCAATTGTCCTTCCTTTTAAATCAAAGACATTTAAAAATGTGTTTTCTGTTTATCTCTATCTAATATTAAAAAAAGAGAGACAATTGGGGAAGATTTTTAAAGGCACAAATAGCAGGAGGATCCATAACTCCTACGGACTTACAGTGGGATTTCTGAGATCAACTACTCATTCGTGTCTTTGAAAAAACTCCCTCGGTATCTGGCCCAAATAAAAAAAAAATCTAGATAATTGTTCTGGTAACATGGAGTGAGATGCTGAGCACACACAACCCCCATTGCAGTCACCCTAACTGTGGCTTAGTAAAAGAGAAGGAAATGAGTTGTAAAGAAATGTTATCTCCATGCTAAACACATGAAACATTGTTTCAGGAAGGAGACAATGTAGGTGAGGTAACATCTTTTGTTGGACCAACTTCTGCTGGTGGAAGGTACAAGCTTTCTAGCTACACAGAGCTCTTCTCCAGGTCTGGGGAAGCAAGGAGAAGGCCTGAGCTAAATGCAACGTGGTTCAGATTGTCAAGCAGAAGGGGTATGGTATGGTGCAGGTGGTCACTTGCAAGGAAGTGGGCAATTTTGGGTTAGATTGTTATGCATAAAGAGTTAGAAGTGGGCAATGAATGGTAGCCGGCTGTGTGGTGTGTTACAAATTGTTGTAATGAGCCATAAAACCAGTGTCCCTCTTATGTCCATGGTTTTTGGTGTATAGCAGAGTTATGAATGTAAGTTCCCAGGCTTGCCTTTTGAAGGTGTTGTGCAGGTTTCCTTTGAGGACAAGTATTGAAATATCAGAAATGGAGTGATAAGAGTTCACCCAGGGGTGATATGGTGTTCTTGTCTTTTATGATTTTTCTGTGTGAGTTCATTCAAGAGTATAGTGATTGTCTGGTTTCGCCCACATAGTTACTGAGGCATTTGATGCACAGGAATATGTGAAAGAGGGAGATAGAACGTATGGAAGCAGGAGAGTATTTTATGATTCTTAAAATAAAATTGAATGTGTGAGGAAGCCGGGGAAGAGTGCAGGACAGAATTAGAATGAGAACTGTCATCTGCAGGTCAGTTTGTTTCAGACCTTTCACATTCTAAAATGAACAACAGGAATTTTCCTGGGGGCAGGAGGCAAAGAGATGCTAAAAGGCTTGACCATTGCACTGGGGCAGATAAAAAGGCAATTAGAACTCTTAAAAATGGACAGAGCTCCAGGCCTAGATGAATTACATCCCTCAGTCTGAGGAGGAAGCAACAAGGGAAGAAATAGGAAAGCCTTTGGCAACGAGTTTTGATAGCTTGCCAAGGATGGCAGTGACCCCGGAGGATGGACAGATGGCTAATTCAGTTCCTGATTTTATGTAATGAATAAGGGATGATATGGGAAACCACAGACCCATAACGCTGATTTCAGTTGTGGGGAAGACTTTTGGAAACGCTGATAAGGAACAAGATTATCAATGGTTTTTGAAGTGGATTATTTAGGAAGGGCTATTTTAAGTAACTTGACAATGCATGCTGTTGTAAGGCAGAAAAATAATTAAAAAGAGAGGCTAACATCTATTTCCTGATAGAGACGTGGACTTACAAAAAAGCCTTTGTAGAAAAGCACTAAAAAGCAAAGACTGTATAAGACCTGTAAATTATCACATCATACAGACAAGACAAGATCACAGTAAATTTTAAGTAGTTCAGATCACCTCTCAAGAGTGTTGAGGGGGTGGAGGAAGGAGGGACTGGCAGTCTAAATTTGGAATTTCCTCCCTTTTTCTGATTTGTTGCATCCTTTGCATTTTCTGTTGTCAAAGGTGTCTAAGGGAGCTTAGAACTTAACTCGCAGTGAAAGCATAACTCCCCCAGACCCTATTGAAATCCCAGCCTAAAGTATATTCTGGCAGCAGCACTAAGGTGATCATTCTTCTCAAAGGGATTATTCTCACTTGCAAAGTCTCAATTAGGATTTCTTCCACTTAGTAGAATGAAATACTCCGTTCATTGTGACTGACAAATCATTCTGTAAAAAAGCTCTTCTGAAGGTAGCGTTTGATCTCATTAGCTTTTTTTTACTTCTCTGCAAGAGGAAATGGACCGCAAAAAAAGCTAATGAGAAAAAATGTACCATGGTAAAAACTGTCTTTTATCGACTGAACACATAAATGGTAAAAGTTCCCTTTCCCAAAATGGTATTATATGTGCAAGTGTGATATTCTTGCTCCAATTATGGACAATTGATTTCCAGTAATTATTATTTAAAACCTCATTAGTAATGATCTCATAAAGATGAGGAAGCAGGAAAACATAGTGGACACTTTATCGTGCTGCATTAATACTCAATGAGGTTATTTACTGTTAATCAGTAAAAGATGTTGAATGCTTTTATGGGAGGGAATGTAATTCTTCATAGCTGAAATATTGTTCCTTGAATTCTTTGTTTGGCACTATTTCACAGCAGTGTTGATTGATTCAGCAATACATTCTCAAGAATTTCCTTTAATTCCTAAAAAAAACCTGCTACTCCATACTTCTTCATTGGTCTCTTGTTGTATTACCGCCCTACCCCTTTGTAGCACAATTATGCCATCCTTGAACAACCATTTCTCTGTTTCTCACTCAGGCCTCTCTGCACTTTTTCCCATGCCATTCCTTGTATATGACATTTCAGTTTGTAATTTAGCCACCATTAAAACTTACTATAACTTGGGCCCATAGAATGCGTATAAAGAATGCTGATATGATCAAATCCACTGTGTTCATGGGATTTTATTTCCCTCTTTCACACAGACTCTTTTTTATCATTGTATGTGAATTATGGCTACAGCGAGGTGAATAATGGATTTTTCAGTTCGTTGGCAATTTCGAAAATTAGAAAAAAAGTTGTATTGGGTAGGACCAAAATGAAATTTTTGGCCAATTGAAAAGTTAAAAAAAAATTAGTTTGGGGTCAAATTAAAAGTTTCTTTTTGACAAAATCAAAACATTTCATTTTAAATGTTTTAAAAAAATGTAATGAAACATTTTTATTTTTCAGAATTTTTTTTTGTTTCGCTTTTTTCCAAACACACAATTTGGCAAAGCTGACACAAATCCCTGAAACATTTTGGTGTTGCTGAAGCTGCATTTTTTGATGGACAAAAGTTTTGTCTGAAATTTTTTTTCTGAGCTGTAGTTATGACAATTACAAGTTACTTGGACAGAAAGAAACTAAACAGTGTTAAGGAAATTCAAGAGGCATAGGGCACTTAACTATCAAAAGAAACACCACATAAAATCATGAAGAGCTCTAATACATTTTGAATCAACAATAAGAAACATCCAGGGTTTTATAATTCTATATGCAACCCAAAGTATCTAGCAGGGTTGAGAATGGGTGGTTATTCTACATGGCTATTCTTTTCAGAAGTAAACAACCTAAAATTACTTGTTTGAAAAAAAATCCGCTGATAAAATTTTAGCAAAATCTCTGCTGCAGATGGGATAACATTATCATTAGCTGTTCCTGGAAAAAGAAAGAAGGTTCAATGCAGGTAATTCATCATCCCAGCTCATTTCATGTGGTGCCTGCAACCTTGAGATCTTTTGCCTATTTCCAACCAGACTGAATTCACATCCAATTTGTAAAAATAAACTATGACTTTATATGGATCAGTCACAATTCTCCCTCTTTGTTACTTTAATTGAATCGCCTTGCAATTATTGCAGTATTTATTTTTAATTATCACTTCTCACTTGTTCTGAATGGCAGTATTCTGCTTCATTCCTCTAAGAACAATTTAGAAATATAATATGGAAACCTCAATAGGTTCAATAATAATGAATTTCAGAAGTGAATAAAAGATAATGATCGTCCCAGAGATATAGCCGTGGAAATGTCAGGGAAAATTATATTTCCAAAGGAAAGCATTATTTTGCATCCTTTAATAAACGTGTCATTATCACATCATTAATACCCCTACAGTGATATGTCCTTGTTTGTGCACACAATGGCTCTCACCACAGCTTTATATGACCCCTGACTCCAGCTACTCAGGCAGCTACCCACTCTATTCTGAGATCAGGGCTCTGTTCCTCCTCAGTCAGCAAATATTCCAGGGCAGGTTTTAACTGAGCTCATAGGTGCCGGCTCCGTGGATGCTCCAGGGCTGGAGAACCCATGGGAAAAAAATGGGAGGAGCTCAGCACCACCTGGCAGCCCCATGGATCAGTTCCTCTCCCTGCCCCTCGAGCCCTCCTGCCCCCCGGCTGGCCCCACTCATCAGCTCCTCCCCCCTCTCCAAGCGCCTTCTGCTCACCGCAATCAGCTGTTCAGCAGCATGCAGAAGGCACAGGGGGGAGGAGCAGAGGCAGGAAGAGGCAGGGGGAAAGGGCAGGAAAGGGCGGGACAGGGCCTAGGGGCAGAGCAAGGGTCATGCATGCCCCCAGGAATTGGGGAAGTTGGCGCCTCTGACTGAGTTTCACTGAAGTTCTTTATTGGCAGTTTAATAGAAATAGAGAGGAAAATAAAAATTGACAAACCATACATGTCTAGATAATGTCATGGAACACACCAGGCTGCCACTAAATTAAAGTTACAAAATATTGTGTGATTATAGTTGCATGTACAGTATGGTGAGAACTTGTCTAATCTTTCCCACAGCTCCAAAACAGAGGCGGATTTAAAATGAAACACACAGTGCCCTAGCACGGGGCCCCCGAACTATGGGGGGCCCCAGGGCCAAACAGCCCAGCAGTGTCCAGCACCGCCTGCGGGGGGGACTGCTGCGGGGGCAGAAGCTGTGGGGGAGAGCAGGGAGGGAGCCGTTTAAGTGTGCGGTGTGCTCTCCCAGCCGGTGAGCCGGGTTCCTGCTGGCTGGCGCTGGTGGCCAGGTGAGGCAGGCAGGTGAGGGCCATCTGAGGGTGCGCTGTAGGGGAGGCGTGAGTGCTCTCCTGGTGGGGCGTCCATCCGCGACTGTCCTGCTACCCTGCTCCTCTGGATGCCGGGCAGTGCACGTGCAGTCCCTGGTGTGCACTGCTGCCGGCAGCCCTGGAACAAACCAGGGGAAGGGAGCGGCAGGCCAGGGGGTCTCAGCTCTCACATGCTGCTGCCACCACAGTTCCCTTTGGCAGCGAACAGGAGCAGCAGTGGGGGAGGGACGCGACCACCAGCCCCAGCCCTGAGCCACCCCCCCCCCCCCCGCACACACTGCCCGCTACACCCCCCCAGCCCCTTGCCCTCTATCCTGCACTCCCCACACACACCCAGCCCCACCCACAGCCCCTGACCTGACTCCTGCACCCCTCCAAAAGTTAGACTACAAAAACAATTACTTTATTTTCATTTACTTCCTATTACTTATAATATGGGAGGAGGATGAAGAAAAAAAGAATGAAAAACAAGGATGGGGGAGATAAGAGAGAATGTTCTTTTTCTTGGCTGGGTCCTGAGGGGGGGGGTCCCAAAAATGAAGCTGAGCACAAGACCCCACTAACTCGAAATCCGCCACTGCTCCAAACGTATCTCTGTCAACTCTTTGAGGAAAGAAATCTCTTTCCCTAGAAGAAATGTCTGTCCCCAAGAGACAGACAAGGTTATGTATGGCGCCTCCCCCTTTCATGTGAATCTGCCATTTCTCCTTGGGTAAAGTGTTCACATTGACAATGAGTTAAAGGCCATATATATTTTCTGATGTCATCCTATGCTAAACAAAGTCTCTTCCTTTTTTACCTATGTAGTGACCATATGAGATTATATAGTTTATCTCAAAGTGTTCATTCCCCCAAAGTCACGATTTCACATCCATTAGGTACTCCGTTATACTGTTAATTCTAGAACAACAGCTTCATAGATTCATAGATTCCAAGGCTGGAAGGGAAAACGGTGATCATCTAGTCTGACCTCCTGTGTAGCTCAGGCTGCAGGACATCCCTCTGAAGGATGCCTGGTGGTTCGTGGGGGATGGGAGGATATGAGGGGTTGGCATGCCCTTGTAGTTCGAGGATGATAGCTTATTCCCACCCACCAAAAAGTAAAAGGATTACACTCATAATTATGAGTAATCATGAATGGTTTTGCTTTACTCATGTGGGACTTTTGATGACATCACATCTCACATCATTAACTCTTTTATTGCAGGCCTGATTTTAATCTCTGGGTTTTTTTTTTTACAAGAGCCTAAGTGAAAGCAAAGCCTGTGATTTGTATCAGAGCAGTCTCAGGAATATATAGCAAAGCGTGGCCATTTGGAAATATGCTGTATGAGCTGAGAGTTTTCTTGGAGGAAAAGTAAGTGCTACATGTTTTTCTTCTCTCTGTCACAGTTGTTTAACTTGCATAAATAACATTCCATGTGTTTTCTGAGCAGAGGAAGCTGCTCATCCTGCTGGTTAGGTTAGACATCAGGAAAACATTTCTTAGCCGTCATGGTAATTAGTAGCCAATGATCAGCCTAGGGAGGCAGCTGATCCACTGTCACTAAAGGTCTTTAAGTGTAAATTAGGTACGACATTTGAGAGACAAATGGAGATGAAATGCCTCTTCCATGCAGAAAACCCAAGTCCAGATGGTCTTTTCCATTCTTATCATTTATGATTAATTCAGGGCAATAATTTCCTTCCTCTCTTCGACTAACCTGTTTTCTAACTTCTTTGCATTACCTTTTTTCCAGCTTCGATCATTAGTAGTCTATTTTCCCCTTCCTGCCTACACACTTAAATCCCATTTACAATAATAGGAAATATGTGTGCCTGGGGAGAATAGATACCTAAATATCTGGACTCCTCTAACACCAGTCTCCAGGCCATGATTATAAAAATATTGCAGGAAACTGCATTTTTGGAGAAGCACCAGAAACATGAAAAGGGGCAAATTCTAATTGTTTTCAGTTCTCCACACTCTTAAGAGACTTAAAGAGATGATGGCTAAGCCCAGACTGAGATCTGGCTAACTGCAAGGAGGTGATACGGTAGTGGTGAATTTTCTAGCCTCTCAGAAGACAATGAATGCTCCACATCAAAGGCATGGAAACCGGGTGGGCAGGGAGCTCTAAAGCTGTTAACAAACCTACATTTTCTTGTTCCGGTTTATAGTACAAGACACTGGTCCTGCTGCTGTATTCCTGAGATTTGAATGACATTGCTTCTATTGTACCACTTCACTTACAACCAATTGCGTTTACACTAATGGAGACAACCTGCCAGGCTCTCTATTGCATAGAGGTCAATGTGGGGCACTCGGACAAACGGTCATGTCAAGGGAATGAGAAAGGCAGGTTGGGAACAGGGAAGGCTATGGCAGAGTTCCGTTACACTAATTCTCCAGTAGCATAGGGTCCCACAGGGAGCCTGTGCAGGGGTGCAGCTTAGAGAAGCCTGGCAACTACTCTAAATTGCATCAGGGTTGTGGTCAGCGCAGAGCAGCCCCGAGGATCAGAGAGCTGTAACACTTTACTCCATCTCCTGTACTGGGCAGGGTTCTGATGCAGAGGAGAATCCTAGCCTTTATTCTCTTCGCTATGTAGGTTAGAATTTTTTTTAGAAATCTCATAGGACTACATTTTTGCTACGTAAATACTAGTCAGAGTGAACATGAAGATTTGTAGCGGCATGTAGCACATTTACTTTGTGGCTACGAAGCCTCTGGGGTATCTGAATGAGTGAGGCAAGGCCACATTTCTTTAAATCCAGCAATCTTTTACATGTCTAGAGCTCTAGCTACTGAAGTGCCTCTCTTCCCTAGGGCTAGCTACTGGGAGCACAACTATAAAAACAATGTAACGTTTCACTCCCTTTTATCCTTGCTCTAGCCCCACCCACATGCAAACCAGCTGGGTGGGAGAGGAAATCCATAACACTCCTTTTATTGAAGGTAAAAAACAGGATTAGAAAATAGCTTGTATAACTTTCTGCCCCTCTGTGACCTGTAATCCATGCTAAATCCTCTCAAATACAGATGTTTCTTATAAAAGGGACAAATAAAATGCAAATGTTCATATATTAACTCCTGTTTTGGTAAGGGTTATTAAATATGCAGCTCTTTTCTAGGTAAATTACAGTGTGTGAAGGAACTGACCCAAAATTACAGTTGCTCTGTACGCTTGGGGTATGTCTACACTGAAGTTAGACACCCGCCGCTGGCTCGTGCCAGCTGACTTGGGCACGCGGGACTCAGGCTAAGGGGCTACTTAGTTGCAGTGTACATGTGTGGGCTCGGGCTGGAGCCCAGGCTCTAGGGTCCTGCAAGGGGGAGGGTCCTGGAGCTTGGGCTGCAGCATGAGACCAAACGTCTACACCACAATTAAACAGCTCCTTTGCCTGAGCCCCGTGAGCCCGAGTCATCTGGCACGGGCCCGCTGCGGAGTTTTCATTGCAGTGCAGACATACCCTTGCATTTCCATGGGAATGCACACAATGACAACTGTTATGAACCCTGCATTATTGGGCAAAAAGTATTTAATTCCCACCCCTTCCTCACTAACTCCCTACTCCCTTTCAAGAAAAAAAATCAGACTAAGACCTGCCATGAAGAGTCAGTGAATGCCCATGTGGACTGTACCAAATAAAAAACTCAGCATGATTTAGAAACTTTCTTGGTGGTATTTGTTGTAGTGTAGGTGAAAGCCTAGCTTAATAAATCATGACGTATGGGAGAAATGGGATCTGTAAATGAGAAAAGTTTGGGAGTCAAATGGCAACACTTTATTTAAAATAGTCTGGGCCAAACTGAAAGTGACTAAAGGGTCATTTCAGAGCTTCATGAAGTTTTGACTGTCTCTTCAATTTACTTCGTAAGGAGTCATGAAATTTTTTAAAAAAAGACCTGCTTAACAATTCTTTCCTACTAACTGTGCTCCTTTCTTTATTTAGACAATACAAGATGTACGTGTAACTATTATTACAATCCATACACACAAGCTACTTAACCTGGCATAAACATGAATATTGTAATTAGAGTTGGCTGGAAAAAAAAATAATTGTGGAAAACGCCATTGACAATAAAATAAAAAAATCATCAAAATTTTCCAAGGATTTTTTAAAAACATTTTTGTTGAAGAACCAAACGCTGAAATTTTTTGGCTGTAAAGTGTCTGGTTTTCTGCCAAAGGTTTGATTATGGTTGTTTTGTTTTTTTAGTGAAAAGTGAAAGTTTTGCACCAAAAGCAGACATTTTTCACACACAAAAAATTGTTGGAAACCTAATTTTCTATAGAAAAAGGCTGCAATGGAAAGTTTCAGCCAGCGCTGATTGTAATATATGTATATATTGGGGCAAGTAGCTTGTATGTATGGCTCCTTTGTTGTCTTCTGTTAAATATTTATTTTTCCAAAAGTTGCTTTTGTTGGTTAGTTTAGCCTCCTATGGATGAAAGGCTTGTGGAATTTTTTTTTTCTCTTTTAATAGTGTGTCTTCCTAAAAGAAGACTCTCATTAAAACTGTCATTTAAAATGAGTCATTAATTGCTGTCCGCCCCCGATTAAACATAATAGGGACCTATACCATTAATTCTATGGCTTCTAATTCCCCACATTGCCAGACGCCTAAGGAGGAATGGGACTACGGATTAGAAGACATATGGATTTATTTACAATAGGTAACTTCTTTATTAAAATATCTTAACACAGTCATTACAGAGACTTCTTTCCCAAGCCCCTGCTGTCACATACTCAGCTCTGCTCAGGAACACCCTCCACATCTGCTTTTCACATATGCACTCCAACTCCAGTCTACCCATTCCCCACATGGGCCTCAGTCTCAACAGAATGTCTCCCTCCTCTCTAGCTCATACACAAACACACATTGGGGATATAGCATTACAAGGATTACTTTAGGTTCAAGTCATTGATTTGCCTGTTTTGAGAATATGACTACAGTGGTCATGTTCCAGCATGTATGCCACACATTCTGTCCTCAGCAATAGACTTTATGGATCACAAATATTATTCAGGAGTCAGGACTTTCTGTGACAACTTCACACCTCAGGAGCAAAGGAGGTTACAGGATAAGAATGCAACATGGTAAGAATAGTGAGAGCTGGAGACAGATTTTTCAATGGCCACCCCATGAATAAGAGATCAGGAGAATTCACAGCCTGTTTCTTTGTTAAAAGAACACAAAACAGAATCCCATCTCACCTGCATAAAGATCAAACTAGTAATTAATGCCAAGCACCCCACTCTGTTTCTGGATAGAGAGAGCATTTAAAGGAACTACCTGCTTCTCTTTTCTTGTAAGATGGCCAGATACAATCATGATAAATATGGTAAAAAAGAGGCACTGCTTTTTATATTAGCAGAAAAAACACAATTCTAACAAAGGATTTTTGAAACTGCTTCCATAGCAACCAATGCTTCTTTTATAAAATGAATCTTTAAGAACTCATCATGGCTGTACAAAGGGCTACAAGCCACAGTGTGCGTTCTAATGAATTGTGTTTATATAACACACAAAACACTACAGTAAAAGAGCATTAAAGTTACAAAATCAAGTACCCAAAGTTAGGCGATGACAGAATTAAAGTTATTTCTTTGTCCCAGTCCCATTTTCCTCACCTAGCCATTCCCAGTCTCCACCCCCTGGGCTCTTCATCCAGGCTCCAATCTCCTTGCCAGGCAGTTCTAATCTCCCCAAATGGACACTCAGTCTGCATCTCCCCCAGGATTCTTGCCTCAAGCTCCTTGTCCAGCCAATCACAGTCTTTCCCCCCTTCTGTCTTGGATCCTCCTCAGATCTCAGTCTCGCCCCTGCTTCCATTCCCCACTATGTCTCCCTGCAGTCCTTGTCCCAATCTCCTGTTTGAGCCTTCCTAGCCACCCCTCCTCCACTGCTTGCATCCTAATCCAAATAAAATCTTTCCCATCCTCCTCTACTCCCAATTCTAATCTCACCACCAGGCTCCTCCTCCCATTCTCCTTATCCAGCCACTTCCAGTCTTCCTCTAACCCCTTGTTCAGTCCCAGTTTTCCCTCTTCCCCCACTGGCTTCTAGTCCCCCCCACTCCTTTCCCCCCAGGTCCCAGTCCGAGGCTCCTTCCTAAAGTATCCCAGTCTTCTCTTACCTCCTCACCAGCTCCCAGTTCCAGTTTTCCCTCCCCCAAACTCCCAGTCCCACTCTACTTTCTCTGCCCCTCCCCACCAATGCCTGGCTCTTGTCCCCTCAGTATTTCAGTCAGGATGTTCCTCTTGCTCTACACTGCCTGGATGCCAGCAAGGGGACATTAAGAGCACAGAAGAGAGTTTCCCTGCTTTCACTTCTGTGTCTGGCTCACGCAGGCCCAGCAGCCATGAGCAACAACTGCTGGGAAAGACAGGCTCAGCTCTTGCTGCTGCCCTGAGCTGGAGCATGATCAGTGCAGATGGAAGCATCAGAATTCAACTGGCTAACATCTGACATGTCTCTACTGAGCATGGGCTAAAGTTTGGCAAAGTCATAAGCAACTGAAATAAAGGTCTTGTAATGGGAAGTTCCTTAAATATAGGCAATAAATTTGACTAAATCTATCTATCTGTCTGTCTGTCTGTCTAATCATTTTGAGTACCATGATCATCATGAAACCCCTTCTCTCTGAGGGGTTTTATTTATTTATTTGGATGGAAAGATCAATGAGTTTTGCATTTCATTGCATTTTGGTTCTGAGTTCTATGCTAATGAACCAATGGCTGAAAAATCCCTGCCTCTTGTGCTCATGGGACTCACCCTCATCTGTGTTAATTGCATTGCAGGCATTGATATTGTGAGCAGTTATGATTGTGCAGAGAAAAGAGGTGGTGAGCTTGCCTGTCTAGAAATATGCGAATTGCTAATTGCGGCCCCACCACTTATTTTGGATAGCAGCTGCCATTGTTGAGAAGGAAGATTCCAAAATAGTATAACTAGCTGTCAGAAATCAGACAAGTAAAAAAAAGCTATGGTAGGCACATAAATCTAGCTATAGTCAGCTCTCCTACCCCAATCTGGTCTGGTGTGAGCCATAATGTTTGTGGTGTCTGCGTTTTTCTACAGGGCTTTTGGGATGTTTCCCTTTTATAAATTATTGCTACAACATATCATGCCGAGTTGAGACCTCAAATACTTGGCAAAAATGGCAAAACTTAAGAGCACTGAATAGGGATCAAACTTGACATTAGGTATTAATAGCATGTTTGTTTGCTTGCCCTGCAGTTGTGATGAAATATGTAGAATTAATACTAATGAATTATTTCAGAATAAATGTTATTTAGCTAAATCACAGCAAAGCTTTGTAGCACACACAAGTAAGACCAGTAAACTGTCAACAGCAGCAATGTCCGAAAATATTGACTGAGAATTAGAGTTAGCACCTAACACAGACCAGATGTTAGCCCACAAGATCATTGGACACATTAACATCAATGGGCTTCTGAATGCAGCGGTAACCATTTTTCATTAACAACAAAGTGCGTTGTCACTGAGCTGTACTTATGGTGCTAACTGATACTTCCATGTTGGGCCTTCTTCATAGGGGGTTAAAGCAGGATATAGGATACAACAGATTTCCAAAGGAAATTAATTAATTCAAACCATTTACAGTTTGTTGACTAGAATAGGTTTACAATGCGGTCACTCAGCTTAGATAAAAGTGCATGTAGGTTTGGCTGATCCCTGGGTTTAGGACAGGAATGAAAAAAAAAACAAGAATTAAAGAGCATCTAATGCCAACTGGTTTTTTAAAAATTATTTTTCTTTTCTCCCTACTGCAAGTAAATGTATTGTTCTCCGAAGGATATGATGCACATGTAGCTGATGATTACCAAGTTTTACAACAGCTTTTTCAAATCTTCCTTGGGAGCACTTGGAATTAGATATATCAAATTGCAATGTGAGGCCATGAGTTCTTATATTATTCCACAAAGTACTGAAATACTAGAATCTTTGAGTTCTGCAACCCATATGTGACTCCTTGAGTGGCCTCTGTGAACTCCTCATGCCAAATAAAAAGACTCTCATCTGATGCTGTGGGTTGATGGTAGGAGGATGCGTTGACAATAATAACAATCATGCCCTCACATGGCTTCAGTCAGTCTGGGATAGTGGGCCAGAACTCTGCAGGGCTGGAAATGACTTTTTCTTTTCATTACTTTAGTGATATATTTAAGGGGAGATTTTCGAAGGCTGAAATGGTAGTTATGTGCCTGCCTCCCTTTGGGTGTTTGTTATCTAACTGCCATTTGTGCCTTTCAGAATGCCCTTCTAAAATGGCAGCTACATATAAAAGTGAGGAGGTGCAAACTGCACCATCTTGCTCCAGTGGAGGCCATTGTACCCCAGGGAAGGGGAGGCAGTGTTTGCTCTATTACTCTCCCCAGCGGAGAGCAGTTCTAGTATGTGATAAGGACGCCATGGGAGTTCCACTGCCATGATACCTAGTGCAGAGGTTCCCAAACGTTTTTTATTGCGTACACCCTTCTGGATTTACCAACTGCTCGTGTACCCCCTCCCAGATCTACCAACTGACCGTGTACCCCCTTCCAGATCTACCAGCTGCCCGCATACCCCACCCTTTCTCATCACTGATACTTTGTGTGTTCTTCTTTACACTACCTTTCTTTAGCCATCTGTCCATATTTCATTGTTACGTAGATATATTCTGATGCACACAACAGAAAAAAATACCCTGACTAAATTCTGAGCTCAGTTAGACTGGACAGTTGCTGGGCAACAGAACCCATGTTGTACAGTGGTTGGAAGTGAGGGCTGTGTATGTCAGTGTCTCTGCGTACCTGTGTTCTCATTGGTACATCTTGAAGTAAATTAACTACTGTATTTTATATAACAAATTCCCACAGAGTTGTAAAGCTTTGTCTCAGTAGCCTATTACAAAAATGCAATAAATAAAATAATGAATAAATAAAATCCATCATTACACAATTTCTCCCGCATACTCCCCAGAGATGTCTCACTTTTAGGGCATCATTTATTGTTTATTATTTGTATTATTGTAGGACCCAGGAGCACCCATCTTGGTCCAGGGCCCCATTTTGCTAGGTGCTGTACAAAGAACAAAAACACAGTCCCTGAGCAGGGCATGTAGGAGCTTATGGGTAGGATTCTCTATTCCCTTCACATCCAATCTATAAGGGCATTTGGATCTATGTTCATACTAATAAATCCTTTGGCCCCACCCTGTTCATCCTCACCTAGTCCCCAAAGATCTCCCATCCCATACTGGTTGATTTCTATCTGTCTGTCTGTCTGTGGGTTTTATACTGCTGCCCATCACCATAGCATCTGTGCACCTTCCACATAAAATCACTAGCAATAGCAAAATCACTAGTGGTCTTCATGGAATCTCTGGCACATCTCTCTTTTTTTTTGAGGGGGGGGGTCAAAACTGTTTTGGGGCTAGGTTTAGTGTGGGAGTGGAGTTGGTAGGAGTTTGGGAGTAAAAGGGTTGTCACATTGTGAGCGTCACTTATGGTGGAAAGTCTCTCTCAAAGAGGCAGGCCTTGCAATGTTTCCTAGAGATGGTCATCCTAGATTCACCTGATCTCCTCAGGAAGATTGTTGTATACCCAGATCCCCTTCACAGGGAATACTTTGTCCCAGCTCTCACATGTTTCATCCTTGGCTTTGAGATAGAATCACAGAATCATAGAATATCAGGGTTGGAAGAGACCTCAGGAGGTCATCTAGTCCAAACCCCTGCTCAAAGCAGGAGCAACACCAACTAAATCATCCCGGCCAGGGCTTTGTCAAGCCTGACCTTAAAAACATCAAAGGAAGGAGATTCCACCACCTCCCTAGGTAATGCATTCCAGTGCTTCACCACCCTCCTAGTGAAAAAGTTTTTCCTAATATCCAACCTAAACCTCCCCCACTGCAACTTGAGACCATTGCTCCTTGTTCTGTCATCTGCCACCACTGAGAACGGCCTAGCTCAAGTGATGAGCTGCCAAAAGCTGAAGAACCGGTTCCTTCAGTCGCTCCTCGTTCTGTCATCTGCTACCACTGAGAACAGTCTAGATCCATCCTCTTTGGAACCTCCTTTCAGGTAGTTGAAAGCAGCTATCAAATCCCCCCTCATTCTTCTCTTCCGCAGACTAAATAATCCCAGTCCCCTCAGCCTCTCCTCATAAGTCATGTGTTCCAGTCCCCTAATCATTTTTGTTGCCCTCCACTGAATGTTTTACAATTTTTCCACATATTTCTTGTAGTGTGGGGCCCAAAACTGGACACAGTACTCCAGATGAGGCCTCACCAATGTCGAATAGAGGGGAACAATCACGTCCCTCGATCTGTTGGCAATGCCCCTACTTATACAGCCCAAAATGCCATTGGCCTTCTTGGCAACAAGGGCACACTGTTGACTCATATCCAGTTTCTCGTCCACTGTAACCCTTAAGTCCTTTTCTGCAGAACTGCTGCCTAGCCATTCGGTCCCTCGTCTGTAGCGGTGCATGGAATTCTTCCATCCTAAGTGCAGGACTCTGCACTTGTCCTTGTTGAACCTCATCAGATTTCTTTTGGCCCAATCCTCCAATTTGTCTAGATCCCTCTGTATCCTATTCCTACCCTCCAGCATATCTACCTCTCCTCCCAGTTTAGTGTCATCTGCAAACTTGCTGAGGGTGCAATCCACGCCATTCTCCAGATCATTAATGAAGATATTGAACAAAACCAGCCCCAGAACTGACCCTTGGAGCACTCCGCTTGACATTGGCTGCCAACTAGATATGGAGCCATTGATCACTACCCGTTGAGCCCGACAATCTAGCCAGCTTTCTATCCACCTTATAGTCCATTCATCCAGCCCATACTTCTTTAACTTGCTGGCAAGAATACTGTGGGAGACTGTGTCAAAAGCTTTGCTAAAGACAAGGAATAACACGTCCACTGCTTTCCCCCCATCCACAGAGCTAGTTATCTCGTCATAGAAGGCAATTAGATTAGTCAGGCATGACTTGCCCTTGGTGAATCCATGCTGACTGTTCCTGATCACTTTCCTCTCCTATAAGTGCGTCAGAATTGATTCCTTGAGGACCTGCTCCATGATTTTTCCAGATGCGCATTGCCCCACAGCAGCACAGCATTTGCTGACGGAGGCATTTGTATTCTATTTATAACCAGTGCCAACCCTACTCAGGGCATCGAACGCAGCTTCACCTTAGGGCCCAAGTGGTACGGGGAGCTTTGAATTGGTCTTCTGCACAGGGATGACTCTCACCCAGAAAGTCTCCTTCAGATCACATTTTATATGTGTCAGATAAAAGGAGAAGAAAAAGGAAAGTATCTCCTTTAGTTTGCCTCTTTATTTTTCACTGTTCTGCTCCTTTAATACATTTCTCAGAGATGGAAGTAGATGAATAAATGATGATGTTTCTTAGTGACTGTCCACAAAAGCTACTGCTCTTTTTTTCAACAGTAGCAACATTTTTCCCTATTAAAAATCTAGTAGAAAGGGACCAGAGATGTGTCTCTGCGATCATTACATAAGGACAAGACACAAAATAGAAATCTAACTGTATTTAGACTAATTTCCAGGCACTGTACTTTAGCAGAGCTCTTGATGTGCCAAGAAAATGGCAGAATACAGTTTCTCTTCTGCACAGAAGTGAAGCTGGTCCTCAGAATCCATTCTTTTCCACTTTGAGTTTTAGGAGTGTGGGTGGGTCTTTTCTTTTCTTTTCTTTTTTAGCATATAGAGAGAATATTGTCTTGTGGTTGGAATGGAGCAATGAGATCCCAGACTCCTGGGTTCTGGTCTTGAGTCAATTGTTCGACTTGCTCTGGGATCTTGACCACGTCACTTAACTTCTCTTTGCCTTTTAAGCAGTTTTAAAGTGGCTACAGTAATACTTAATTACACAAGAGGAGACTGGCATGTTAATTAATTGATTTTTATAGAGCGGTTTAAGTTCCTCTGATAAAGAAAATGTGGTGTAGATGCAAAGTATAATTATAATCAAAAAGGATGTGACCAATGCACTTTAATACACTATTAGGTATTAAATTTCACAGACTATCCAGGTATTTAGACACTTCACAGACTAGCATGAAATAGCAGTAGCTTATTGGAAACTGTGTGTTGAAGGCTATGGGATCGATCCTGAATTGGTATAAATTGGCATAGCTCCATTCACAGCAGATGCCACAAGTACTGTTCTTTCCCTGCTTACAAAAGCCAGAAGCAGCAGCATATGCAGTGAAAAGATTCTAAATCTGGGCCAGCAACATGAACGGTGCCATCTGTCTTTGGCCTGAAGTCTATACTCAGCTATGTCGTGGTCTCCCAAAACACCAGTAAAGTGATTTTGGTTAGTCATCGGCTTGTTTAGAGCCCAACCCAAAGTCCAGTGAAGTCTTCTCATTGATCAGGTGTTGAGAGTTGGAGTCAGCTATAGCGTCTTGTTCTCGTTTCCAGGATAGTACTATTAGCTTTGTGAAGCTTTGAATTTGGAAAGTTAGGGAAATTTAGAGCCCATGAAATGTAAATAGGCAAAGCAATCCTGACAAATCTTCTCTTAAACACAAAATATGAACCAGTCACATCTGACATGCTGCAGTTGCTGTTTAATATTTACAACCTAGTCAAATGTGCATTATATTCTATAAAATAATAGTCTAAAGCCTATTGCCCCCCCACTAAGAACAAAATTGGATCATAATCATTCAACAGACCGAACTTTTTTTTTCAATAATTAGTACCATAGGGCAAAAAATATTCTCTTCATTTCATTCAACACTTGTGTGACTTAAAGATACGCCAAATCTCGAACCTGATAAAATCTCAAATAGAAATGAAGATTGTGAATTTTTCAGTCACAATATCATACAGTGTTAATGTGAATCAACAATATTTCATTATAAAAGCTCACATTCACCATGTGCATTCAATATAACAAAAGCAAAAATATAAAGAGATTCCTGTTTTACCATGCTGCAGAGGGTCATGCCTTCTAATTTGTTTTGTATGTTGCACATGCATTACTTCTAATTTCTTTCTCCTTTTGTATTCCTCTCTTACAATAGCTAAGAAAAGAAATGCTCTTATAACTCCGTATAGGAACCACTTTGAGATCTTACCTACAACCATATTTCTTAAGGCATGATATATGGCTTAGATAGTTTTCTCAAAAATGCCTTCTTAGGACAATAAGCCATACATCTTTTGCTGAGTACTTTGTCTTTTCTTTCTTTTACTAGACCCAGGTCCTGCTCCTGTTAAATCGAATGGCAAAAAGCAGGTTCAGGTTCCAAATTTCTTATGCAAGTCCTCAAAGGAAAGACTTCAGAATCTGGCAATTTCAATTTAGGGTTTGAGCCTCTTGCCGTTGTCAGTGGCAAAACTCCTGTTGAGTTCAATGGTGCAAGAATTGTCAAAGAGGCTAAGACAAAGCAACTCATACAGACATAGGGCCTGATACTCATTTACTCTAAGTCCTCTTTTTATATAGACTCTTTAAGGCCTCTTCATCAGTGTTGAAAAGCCTTAGTGTAAATGAGAATCAGGCCCATACAGTTAGTTTGGACAGGATAGTTTTCTATACAGCACTGCTCATACACTGTAGTCCTGATCTGTCACAGCTCTGTCATTCCAAACTGTGGGTGGGCTTGAGCACAGACTGCCCCTATTAAGCTGGGTAGGTCAGGAGTTGAATGGTTTTGGTATATCCATGCCCCAATTTCCCTTAGTAGAATGGAATTTTTTTCCCTATGTAATGATTTCCCTGGGGCAAATCCTGAGCCCCTAACTCAGTCTTCGCCATGCGGACTGTCATGGAAGTAAAAAAGAAAAATCTGTTATCCAAAATTAAATCCTTAACATTGCAGACTTTAAAACTAATTTACTGATGTAAGGCCTCAGGAGATGCGAACATAGGAGAAAGCGATTAACAAACACAATTTTTTAAAAAACTAATTTTTTGATGAATTGTGAAACTGAGCACTCCTAACTCCCTGTACTTCTGATATAAGGCAAAATGGCACTCAGCTTCAGTTATGGAGCCGTTCCTGGCACCTCCATAGTGTGCTTGTGTGTATATACATATATTATATACTTAGAGAGAGAGAGAGACAGAATGAGATTCAAGTAATATATTCAGATCAGTTCTAGTGGAAACAGATGAAGATTGTGGGGCTGATTCGCCACTCTTTTGTATAAGTTTTATGACAGTGTAACTCCACTGATTTCAATGGAGTTACATTAACATAACACTGGTGTTACAAAGTGATTAGCTCCATTTTCCATAACAACCAGTTAATTCATCATTATGAAAGAAAATTTGCATATTACCATCTGTTCCCACCCTGTATTTACTGGGAAATGAGAGAAGAATCTGCAGTTATGTCTAAAAATGTTACATAGATGGTTATAACCAAACACATAAATAAATAAAGAAATTAAATAAAAAGCTGAGATGTTTCAAAGCATCAAAAGTCTTTTGACACCCAATTCTAATAAATGGGTGTTCAGATCCCTGAAGCAGTTTCAAAAATCCTTAGTCATCATTTGAGTATCATCTGCAGAACAAATTCAATATTCTGCGAGCATAAATGACTCGGTGTGAAAATTTGCAGGTCAAATTGAGGCCCCCTTGAAAATTCAGATCATATTTAATATAATCAAACCTGGATCACGTGCTTTAGGATTAGTGTCATATAATCTTATACGATCAGAAGAAAATGGAGAAAGAAGGCCAAAAGACTACCGATGTGCATTTGAATATAAACAGCCTTATGGATAAGATATTTTTTTTAAAAAACGGTTCAACGGGCTCATAGAAATTAGAGGTGGATCAGGCAGCATATCAGGTCAGCTAATCCATTCCTCAGCCAGTGCAGCATTGGTTCCTATCTTGCATTCACCAGTGCTTTGTCTTCTCTAGAAGTAAATGTCCTGCGCAAGGGGCCCTTGATCACTTGTGCTGACCGCATCCTGACTGCTTGTGCTACAAATAATAATATTACTATATTTTGTTCTGTTTTATATTGTACTGTTTTATACCCTCGTCCTGCAGTGAATTAATTGGGAGTGCCGATAGTAAGTAAAGTTATGCCATCTGCTTAAGTGTTTGCAGGATCGGGGCCTCTGATGCTAAGCTTTTCAAGGCAGAGAGACATGTTATCCATTGTACAGCACACTATTATTTTTTCTACCAGAGATTTAAAAATAGGGATTGCTTTTTGTAACAATAGAACTACATTATCTATCCCTTAACACCCATGTAGAAATCTTCCTAATATAGTGATTAACCACCAGCATGAAACATCCGTGCTTTCAGATTAATATTTACTTACTCCAAAAGACTTCAGGCTCAGAGATGTTTTCCTTTAAATTGGGGGATGGGTTAGGGTGGGAAGAAATATAAATCCCTCATTTAATTAGGTTGTAATGAGTGCAAGAATTTAAGTGGAGTGATGATCTCAAAATAGCAGAATGGATTCAAAATTGTAGAATGGACATGTTGGAAGAATACAAACGTAATGGCATTCTGAAGGTGAGGTGTTCCTGATAGGTCACTGGTAAGATAGGTCAATTTTTGGTTTAGAAACCTTTACAATATGCCTTTAACTTTTCTCTAACCCATTAGCACTGTTGAGCATGCTGTAATATCTTAATCCGGGATGTCAGTCGCTGCCCTGTGGAGGTGAAAGCTTTTAAAGTTTTTTTTTCAATTTCTCAAAGTTTCTAGCACATCCTGACTAGAGAACAAATTTGGGGAAAGAAATGAAATGTTTCATATTGAAAATAGACCTTTATTAGCTTCCCCGATACACCAGAGTTAGCATGCATGACTTGACTGCATGTGCCTTGTAAGCCCATATGAATGGACTTCACATAAAATAAAAATTCTGCCAGCCAAGAGTAGAGCTACAATGAACTGTCAGCTCTGTCAGCATGAAACCTAACAAGCACTCCAGAGGCATCAAAGTTTGTCCAACTGAGGGCAGATTTGATAACTTGGCAGAAGCCCGAATGCTGTATGAAGTTTACATAAAATGGAGCAGATTGCCGCCAGCGGGGCACAGCATGCTGTGCTCCATCTTCTTCATATACTAATTTTGGGGGAGGTTTCCTCTCTTCCCTTTTCCTGCTTTTCCTGCCACATTCTTACAATGGATGTTGCATCACACGTCCAGATTCATTCTCGTATGCTTACATGCATTGCTTTTCACTTCAACAGGAGGTGTAAGTGCGCATCCTCTAGAAAAGATGCCACATTTTAAGGTCTTCTGGGTGAAATGCTAAGGATGCATTTACTAAACATTCATGTGTTAAGGAAGTTAAGGGCTTCCTGCAATGGACACAGTAGGTTTAAATCTGAATGTAAGAGAATAAATAAATCACCAACTCTCTGAATTTAATAGTATTTTCTGTATGTTTAACACCTTCCAGTATTGCACCAATGTCTTTTATTAGCTAAAGTGTCTTTTACTAGCTGTTTCAGAGTAACAGCCGTGTTAGTCTGTATTCGCAAAAAGAAAAGGAGTACTTGTGGCACCTTAGAGACTAACCAATTTATTTGAGCATAAGCTTTCGTGAGTGTGTCGTGTATGACACATTGTAAGGAGAGTGATCACTTTAGATAAGCTATTACCAGCAGGAGAGTGGGGTGGGGGGAGGTATTTTTTCATGCTTTGTGTGTATAAAAAGATCTTCTACACTTTCCACAGTATGCATCTGATGAAGTGAGCTGTAGCTCACGAAAGCTTATGCTCAAATAAATTGGTTAGCCTCTAAGGTGCCACAAGTACTCCTTTTCTTTTTAGTAGAATGTGTCTCTTTCTCCCAGGATGATACTATCTTATCTGAAAGCAAATAGTGTTTGCCAACCAAGAGGTCATTCTGGATTATACTAGCTTCCTCTTTGTCCCTCATTGTAAGAGATATTCACTTAAAATGGTCACATGCTGAAAATATAGACAGCACAACAGACAAAAAGACAGCACAGGAAGAGCTAGTGCTAATTCATCACTGTAACTGTAGCCCACGAAAGCTTATGCTCTAATAAATTTGTTAGTCTCTAAGGTGCCACAAGTACTCCTTTTCTTTTTGTGAAATCTAAAAGAGAGTGAATGATTGGCATCATATATCAGTACTTTTGTATTAAGATTTTAGCATATTACCTGTAGAAGACTTATTGAATCTCACATATGATGTATCCGCTATGACTTTGAGTCTTGTGGTATGTTTGGTAGTGTAACCTGTACGCTAATATTACTTGATAAAAAGGGGAAATTAATGGTGAGAACATTTGAAAAAAATTAACGGAGGTGTTATTCAAACTTCTTCTGAAGGTAACAGGGATGAGAAAGGAACTAGTGTAGTGGTGGGAACAGTGCCTCTCCTAAATAATTTCAGCAAACTAGGTAGAAAAAATATCAGATTCTGAGTAAAGATTTTTAAATCTGAAGATGATTTGCCACCTCTGACTGGCAGCTGCATCTAAGTATTGCTACACAGCATGGTAAATAAACACAAAGGCCCCTTTGAGGAGAAAAGCCATTAGTGTTTTCCTCTGTTAGGGTGCAGAAGGTCAGCACAAAACTTGCAGCCCATTTAAATCCTCAGAATAGGATCTAATTGGGATTTATGTGGTGCATAGGCTTTGTTCTGGCCTTCCTCACAGGGTGAATTTCACCCTCTCTGAATAATGTACAATTTCCTGTCCCCTGTGTAAAGCAATGATTGCTGATTTGCGCTGGTACAAATGACAGCAGAGTTGGCAAATAAAGTTAGGGACAGGAGAACTTGCTCTGAAACATTAGGAGGATCTTAAGCTTCCAGATCTAACACAGAATTGAGCTAAACCTTGTTCGTGAAAGTTTAGTAAATTGTAGTTTTTCCCTCTGGACTTTCTGATTCTGGTCATGAATGGAAGGACAAGTGTCAAAATCCTCAGAAGGACTATCCCTTGTCGTATGAGAAAAAGAAACCATTGCCTGTTTTAGGACCATGTTATTAATGAGGCTACCTAAGGTTGTAATCCTTCATCCCATATTTCACTTTCTAGTCACGCTGCCACAGGCTCAGTTGCAATGAGGGAGAGTCCTGTATGGCATCCCTCATCTTTTACTGTGCATGGACCCTGCAAAACCCAGGACCCATTCTGCCAGCAGATCTGTTCTCGTGAGATTTCCACCACATTTTTACAGACCAAACTCATTCAGGTGTCAGGTCAGAGTCCAAACTCCTGGAATGCAGTGGAACCTCGGCATCTTTTGAGAGCTGTGCATCTCTAGATGTGTTGCTGATTATATTTTGCATGCAGCTTCTTACCAAAGATATAATCCCTAACACGTGCTGACAGACATGAAAACCAGGGGCCCAATTCTGTCAGTTTAGCTCCTTACGTTCCATGTGTGTAAAGGCTGCAGAATCAGGCCCAACGTATATTAAACAGTATGCATTAGTGACAATAGTACTGTACTCAAATTTGCACATAGGGGAGGTGATTATCCACTCTGTTATTCACCAGTGAGAACTATGGAACAATAGCCTAAAGGAAATGATGGAGACCCCATTGCTTTGGAAGTTTAAAGTCACTTGTTAGACTGGACAAACACTGGCAGGGAACAATCCTGAACTGGCAAGGATACAGACGAATGAGCTACCATAGCCAGTCTTTTCTTCAATAGCTATGATTTTATATAAATAAATTGCCAAAATTTTCAAACTTGGGTGCCTAAAGATCAGTACTGAGCACCCACAACACCCAGTCAGAGAGGAAGGGGAGTCTTATGGTTAAGGCACTGGACTGGCATTCAGGAGACCTGGGGTTTAGTTCCCCATACTGCCAGAGACTTCCTGTGTGACCTTTGGCAAGGCACTTAAACTCTCTGTGTCTCAGTTTGCAAGGCAGGGATAATACTGCCTTGCCTCACAGAGGTGTCAAGATAAATTCAAAATGTATGTGTATTTTGAGATGCTCAGATACTATGATGATCAGGACCAAAAATGTAAATAGATACTAGAGCTGGTTTTAAAAAAATTGTTGAACCGCTTTTTGATGAAAGATAATTTTTCTCTAAATTTTCACAAATAAAATTCTGCTGTTGTCCTAATGTTTCCGAATTTTGTTGAAAAAACAAACAAACAATTTTAGGCAATCAAAACCTTACATTTTAGGTTTGCAGGGTTCTGGTCTTTTGACACAACCCTAAAAAGTTCTGAAGAAAAATTTTGATTACATTGTTATTTTTGTGTAAATTATTAATTAGAAAAAAATAATTTCATGACCAGCTGTCACAGATGCATAATTTCCAGTGGAGTGGAGGATATTCAACATCTCTGACAATCAGGCTATTTATTTAGAAGTCTAATTTAAACCCTCAAAATGGAAAATGATAGCTTCAGTCAGACTCTTTTTGTCTGTTTCTTATACATGGCCAGGGTCAAATATACAGAATGCCCTGAATGTCTTCTAGTGAACTACATAGCTAGCCACATCAATTAATATTAAGAAAGAAATAAAACAACCGCAAAGAACGCTGAAGCTCACAAGTGGTAAAACTATAATCTGTATTCAATTTTATGCATGATTCAGCTAAGTGACTTAGTGTGACAAGTACTGCAGGTTATAATGATCTGACTGTGCCAGTCTGTCTGGGAAACAATAGGATACAAAGAACTGTTTTATTTTGGTCTTTACAATCTGTAGGCTTTCCATAGAACTGACTCAGTCTCAGAGAAGGGTACCTTACCCTTCATAAATCTCTGACTGCCTGTCCTTCAATGACCTTAAGATTGCATTTTTGATCTTGAATATAAATGTATATGTAATATAAGTGAAGGAATACCATGATTGTATGGCTAATTGCAAAGTCTAATTCAGATGTCAGTAACTTCATTCGTGGATCAAAGTATGATTTTTCTTTTATAAATTTGTTTTAAATTGGATTAGTTGAATCATTTTCTTTTATTTGATTGAATGAGGGCACAGGCCAATGGGGCAATCTTTGACAATGAAATCACTGGAGCCTCCATTGCACAGTGAAGCAGTTCAAAAGGGAGAAAATAGTATCTAACAAAGAAATAGTCTGGGTTTCATAATTTCTTACTAATGATTTGATTCACATCTTAGAGTATCAGATTGCACTCATATTGGAAAGCAATTGTAATTATACATTGAGAAAGGAGTTTGTGAACCCGTCTCTAAAGAAATGCAAGTCTATAGAACAAAACAAACAAACTCCCGTAGAAGAACTTTTACTAGTCCAAGCAAGAATCCTAAACAAAACTCCAAATGAGAATTTATAAAATTCACAGTGACTAAAAAGGTGCTAAAAAGGGGATGGATGGGAAAACACTTTAGTTGGATCCTCTAGTGTAGTGTGGCCATTTTATACCATCCTGCTGGAAAACTGTGATCATAGCATTGTTATATCTGGCCCCAGGTGGATTGCCTCAGAATAGGGGATCCTCCAAATATATAGAATTGGTGTAGAGCATGGGCGGCACATGACTTCTCCATTTGGGGACGCTGGGTGCACCTGGACCACGGCCCTGCCTCGAGCCTGCTGCCCCAAGTCCGCTCCATGCTCGGCCTCCTCGCCCTGAAGCCCTGCCCATAATCTACCCCTGACCCCGCTTGGCCTCCTCCCTCAGACCACCCCACCCACCACTTGCACTTCTTTGCCCCCTCCTCTGGCCTGCCCACCTTCCTTCTGGCTAGCCAGCTGGCTGCTCACTACTCATGCATGCCTGTTCGCCCCCTCCCGTGAGGCTCCCATGTGGGTGGAGTGGGGATGGGAAGAGGCAGAGGGAGGGCAGGGCCTTGGGGGGTAGAGGATGAGCAGAAGCGGGGCCTCAGGGTGCAGCGCAGGTGGGGCCATGGCCAGGGTGCCCACCCTTTTGATGGCAGCATGCTCCAAAGGCTTAGCCTCCCCCGGCCTCTTATACGTGCCGCCTATGGTGTAGAGGCTTCTATACCCGCCAGCCGGGGCCTGTAGTGGGTATGGACAGACTGCCCAGCCCTGTGCTGCACTTTGACTGCAGGTTCAGTCTCCTGGGGCTTTTAGCAGCTGGTGTATGTTAGACGGTGTGGGGGATTCTCCAATGGCGCAGAGCTGGTGTGGAGCCTCCAATGCCATCCCCGCCTTGCTGCTGGTTGGGGTCAAGGCCAGGATGCCTCTATGCTGTGCCTCTCCATGACTGTGCGCTTGGCCCTGTTTGGCTGTTAGCAGCTGGTGTAAATAGGAGCAGGCATCAGGCAGACCGTAGTACTCTGTGCCTCAGGATCAGCCATGCGAAATGAGCATTATGCCGCTTTCGCAAAACTCCCACACTAACTAGCATTGTGTGCTTCGTGGCTAAGGGCATGTCTATACTACAATCATGGGGTGTGGCTGCAGCTTGTGTGGACGTACTTGACTTTGTTTTAAACTTTCTAGCTTGGGTACTGGAGCAGTGAAGCCATGGGAGCCTGGGCTTTAGTGAGGGCTGTACAAGCTCTCCTGGACCCCTGGGTAATTATTCAGTGGGCTAGCCCATGCTGAAGCCTGTGCTGCCACAGTTTCATTCCTTTGGTTTAGATTAAAGTTATCTTGCGTACGTCTACACAAGATGCAGTCAAACCCTGTAATTTTACTGGAGACATACTCTGTCAGTATTAAATGAGTACTCACCCAACGGAAGCACTTAATATAATAGGACTATAGGGCCTGATGCAAAGCCCATTGGAGTCAGTGGAATCAGATCCATAAAGATGAGGAATAGTCTTCTGATTCCAGATAGGATCGGGAGTCAGGAGATTTGGATCTGTCCCTGCCTCTGCTACAGATACCCTGAGTAAGCTTAGGCAAATTGCCAAACCTCTCTTTGTCTCATCTTCCCCATCTGTAAAATGGAGATAATAATATTTACTGCCTGAAAAAGGGGAATTTATTCATGTTTGTAAAGTGCCTTGGGTTCTTTACAAAGTACTTCAATGTTCTACAAAGAGAAAATGAAAGAAAAGTACTCAAAGGTTGGAAAGAATTAATGTTTTATCTTGAATTCTTCCATTTAAAGTCAATAATGTCAGCAGGGAATCCCAGGCAGCATTTATTAATGTCATTTTTCTATTCTGCATATTTTGGGGGCCATAGGAATTGCCTGGCTGGATCCAGACTGCTGGTCCCACTAGTGCTGTATCCTGTCTCTGACAGCCCCAGGTATTTCAGAGGAAGCTGCAAGAAACCCTGTAGAAGGCAGATGTGGGGTAATCTGCCCTCCCATGAAGGCCTCATCCTAAATCTTAATAGAGATTATTTTAAACTGTGAAACATAAAGTTTTAAATAATAACATTTCTGGAGGGTCTGCGTGGATGGTGGCATATGAATGTGTCACATCCAGGTTGCTGGTTCGAATATAGGCCAGCTGAGTAGTAAGTGAAAGTTATCTTACTCTTACCTGCTGCTTGTTGGCCTATGTGAAAAAAAATTGGTTGTCTCAGGGCTGGCCTACTCTAGAAAATTAGATCGACCCCTGCTACATAGCTCAGGGGTGTGAAAAATCCACCTAAGTCCCCATAAAGACAGCGGTAGGTTGACAGGAGAATTCTTCTGTCAGCTTAGCTACTGCCTGTCCAGGAGGTGGATTACTTACACTTACAGGACAGCCTTTCCTGTTGGCATAGGTAGTGTCTATACCGAAGTGCTTCTCCAGCACAGCTGCAGCACTACAGCTGCGTTACTGCAGTGTTTCAAGTGTAGACAAGCTCTCCCTCCAGCTCCTAGTGAATGGGGGTCCGTATCACAAACCAACTGCAGATTTAGGTCCCATGTTGGCCATAGACTGGTTTGGTACACAAACTGCAGGACACTCTGTCTTCTAAAGGTTGTTAACACACAACAATGTGCCTGGGCTAGCATGAGAAATATTGTCCATTCTAGCCTGTGATACATAGTAGACTTCTGTTTCCAGGGTTAATGCTCTGGCATCTTTCATGAACTCCAAATGTAAAACTTTACAATTAAGGAGTCTTGCGCAGGAAAAAGTTCTTCAGACGAATGATGAAAATATTCTACAGCCAAAACTGCACAGAAGTTCCACCTGAATATGTTACTAATTAGTCTTTTCTTAAATTTGGTTGGCACATACCAACATGTATAAAAAAAGCTGATATTTTAACACACACAAAAAAGGGGATCTCATCTTGAAAGTAAAACATGTTCAGGCTGTGGCAGTGTGGTCAAGTGGGGAAGAGGAAAGAGCCTGGATTCTGGAGTCATGCCTGACCAGAAAATGTTATCAGTAATCTCCATAATAGGGTTTATTCTTGCAAAGAAACTGTTTTCATCCTTTGTTTATGGATTTGCACAGACAAAAGGTGTTGAAAAGCTTAGCTGGAAAGATACCAGAGACTAGTTTGAAAAAAGAAAAAGAACAACCTCTGAACTGCTGCCCAAAAATCTGCTGAACATGTCACACTGGCCACAAAAACTAAAAACACAGCCCCTCAGCTGCTGCTCCAAAACTTCTACATGTGCCATATTGGCTGTGAAACAAAACACAGCCTCTCAGCAGCTATTCCAGTTCTCTGTACTAAGCACATGTAAATTAAGTGTGATCAATGTTTTTACTTTTCAGAATTCATGGTGCTGAAGCAGTGTAACTGAGATAAAAATTTGACCCAAGATCTCTGGACTTGGGAGCAAAATTCAAGTCAAAGTTAAGGCCTCCTGGGTGAAAGTTGACTTTTTAGCAAGAAAGAGGACTTCATTCTTTGAAACTCTGAATTGTGGGAAGTTTATACTGCACTTGGGAGCTGAAAGAGGCCAGACAGGTAGATAGAAAGGTCAGAGTGAGTCAAAGGGGAAAAATGAATGCATCTATACAAGGATGCTGAGGACAGTCAAGAGAAGAGGACCAGAGAAAAAGAGTAGTTGGATCTCTCTAGTGAAGGGGAAGGTCTCATCCCTGAGCTAATGCTCAGATGCAGTTGTATTTATGACATCAGTTAGGCATCACCTGATAGAAGAGCTGTCTGCCAGCACAAGGGTATGCAGAATTTACTTTGGCTTTACTTGGATGTTGCTGCTTGGGCCCCCCTGCGCTTCCTGTCCACACACAAAACCCTCTCAGACAAGTTTAGTGGTACTTTCGGCCCTGGCTGCCTGGCCCATCCTGGAGTGCAGACTAAAGCCTGGGTACTGCTTTCACTTGGACTGGTAATCTGCCTGCTTTGCAGTGAAGGTACAGGCTAAATCACTCAAATGCTGATTATCTTCCAGTGCCTTCGCACAAGTCTCCCTGTGTACCAGCATGACAGATAAGTTCCCTCATAATTCACTGGAAAAAAATCAGAGTGACTCAGCTTACTGCAGCAAAAAGAACCCATGGGATGTGCACCCAGAAGTCCGACAACACACATAGGTGAGTACAGCACCAGTGGGGACCCAGTAACTCAGTTGTGGCTTTGCAGCATGGCTGCTCACAGCAGGGCAAGGCTAACTCAGGTGTGTAGACTGTGGGTATGTCTACACTGCAATTAAAAACCGTGGCTGACCCATGCCAGCTGACTCGGGTTCGTGATGCTTGGGCTAAGGGCTTTTTAACTGCAGTGTAGACATTCGGGCTCAGGCTGGAGCCCAGGTTCTAATCTCTGTGAGGTAGTGTCCCAAACCTCTACACTGCAGTAAAACAGCCACTTAGCCCAAGCCCTGCAAACCCGAGTCAGCTGCGAGTGTCTAATTGAAGTGTAGACGTAACTCAGGTGACCAACACCTAAAGGAGACTCTACAGTGAGAGGCAGTGATGGACCAGTCTGTCTTTGTTCTGTCAGCGGGGACTGCCTTTGATTAAGATCTGAAGACAGGAAAAGAGAAGTGAGAAATTCCAGTGAGTTTGTGATCTTGGAGAAATCTGGGCTGGGGAATGAAAGCTAGGAACAAATGACATCTCATCAAATGAGGAGGAATTTAAATACTCTGAGGCCATCAGGAATCAATGTGTTCTCCCCCACCTCCACTTTAAACACAGTAGAAAGTGAAGGAGTATCAGCTGGGGCTGTAGGGGATAATATGTTGAAGAGGAGAGATTAATTGGTGTCAAGTAGGAACTAGTAAAGAATCAGCTGATGCTAGAAGAATTAGGCTGCAGGAAACATTTTATAGTTGCCTTTCCTACTGAAAGCATGGCCTTGTTGTTCTACAGTCTAGTGTCTTTTCTTCTGTCAGGCTCTGTGAAGCTTTTAGCTGGGAAGAAAAGTGAATAATTAGCATTCCATTTGGATGCCTGCAGACCAGCAGTCTAGAATATTAAATAGCTGGGCAAAATGAGGATTGTTTGAAGTGATTCATGTTTCTTTATCTGAGGTGTCTAAAAGGCAGGTTTCATTTTTTTTTTAAAAAAAAAGCTTTACTCCTAGCTCCACATCTGCTTTTGACGTTTGAAACTAATCCCTGCAATATTTGACAACAAACTTCTAAAAGGGGGGTCAGGAGGAGAAGATAAAAGAGCTCTTGCACGTTATAGCAAGTATCCCATGTCACTTGGGACTGAGGCATCATGCTGAAGATATGAAGATGCAGGATATTAGTAATACCAACTATCAGGGTTGTGCTGACAATGGCAGATTTCCTCCCATTTGATTATGTTCTATGCATAGACTTTTTAAAGGAAGCTTTAAATATTTACTCTCTGGGCATCTCCATCCTATGAGCAATCCTTGGTTATTTCTTTTTGCATTTTGTGGCATTGCTTACATCAAAAGCATCTGAACCCCAAGAGATGAATTGTATAAGACACACAAAGATGTATGATGATCCCGTCATGCCTTGTTCTCTGAAAGTCAAAAGGGTCAGGAAAAGCATCCTCATCAAGATCAAATCAAGCGAACAGCTGGCATGATAACAGTGTCACTCCAGTGTGATTGTCACTATAGAGTTTTTGGGTCGCAATTGCCAGATGCATCTCTTTATCCCATTTTTATAGAACTGAATTCTGAGCAGAAAAGAACCCTCAAGTCAGAGTGACCACTCACTGTTGTTTTCTTTTTTCAGGTTTGTGCTTGTGCAAAGAGTGTTGCATGTGAGCGGGGTCATGCTGAGGAAGGGACTTGGGAAAAATGTGAAGGATGAGTTGTGATAAGCCCCCAAATATTTCTGGAACTGGTTCTCTGCTGCTTTGTGTCTTTATATAGTTGCCCACAGCTGTGCAAAGTGAGTATAAAATGCTTCTGCCTCAGAATGGCTTCACACCCTCTTAGCATAGGGGTGAATGACTACACAAGGCAGTGGAGAATCAGGCCCTTTGTATTTTTCTGAACCTTGGCCCAACTGCAGCTGCAGTTCTCTCAAGAACAGGAGTCCATGGGAGCTTTTCCTTTATTTCCTTTTCTTGTCACCCTTTACAACCTGGGATAATAGTCTTTGGCATGGTGTCTGACAGTCCTGGAAGCACAGAGGTGCGTGGCAGACTTTGAAGTTTGGCCTTTTTCAAACTTAGGGTTTGGGTTCAATTCATGACACTCTAGGCTCTTTGCTGGCTGCCTACTGGTTTCCAGGCGGAATTTAAGGTATTGGTTATGATGTAAGCCCTAGATGACCTGGGACACTGCCTGCCTAGGTGTTCAGTGTTCAAGCATAAAAAGAGAGAGAACCAAGACAGTGAGACATTTAAGTTTTATTCCTTCCCCCATATAGACTGTCCTCTCTCCTCAAACACTTCCTGACCATAGAGTTATCTCAATTCCCAGACATTATCCTATACATAAGCATACTATCACACTATCACATCCCCTATGGGAACCTATCATAGCACTAAGAGGCACCTCTCTCTCCGTATGACACTACCATAGCCTTGGGCAACAGAGTAACTCAAGCTGGAGCCCCGTTGGTATGAAAGGGAGAGACCCACTCCCAGAGCATTCTCTATGAGAGCCTCTTGTTTCTGGAACCAGTTCCCACCTAGGTTCAAAATAGCTTGCATCAGTCTTTCAGACATGTCCCTGAATGAGAGAATGACAGAGCTGGTGAGGCTGGGAGGGAGTTTTCATTGTTTATTTTCTATCTGGCAGTTGTTGGTTAGGGCAGGCAGATGAAGTGGAGGGAGTTGTGCATGATAATCATTATTTTTTAATATATTGACAAAGGTGCTTAGAGCCATGGAGCTGCACTCCCTTATCTTTCTTGTGTGTATAAGTCAAAATAAGTAAATAAAAGTAAATGAGAGAGGGGGAGGGTGTAGTGTATAAAATGCTCAATCTACAGGGCCGGTCTTATTCCAATACTGAAAACAGACTTTACGCTGTCTAGACAAGCAGAAAATGTATATGGCACCTTTCCTTTTTCCTGTTCTCACATCCGTGTTTGGAGAGGGACATCCTGACATTTTTTTTCTAAGTGACATATGAAAACATTATGCAGGTCCTTCTGAAAGAGGATAGAAACAGGCTTTTTATCATTCAGAGCTCCCGAAAGGACCATTTGAGTGTAGGCTTCCTGTCCAGAGAGGAAATGGCCATGTCTGTGACTTGGACCTACTCTGATTTCCAATAATTTTCCAGTGTGGTAACCTATGATTCAATTTCCATTTATAAGTAAAATGAGTGCTTAAATAATCAACAGTAAAGAGCCAGCAGTAGGAAATGAGCCATCCCTCAAAACAATTCCTCTCTGTTTAGTTTGGATTTGATTCCATTGTTAAAGGATTTCCTTATGTGCAAGGTGTTGGAAATATGCATGCTGAAGCCACTGCATGCACATTTCTTTAATTTCATACTGCATATGAATGCACAGTATTTATTGCTATAACTTGAAAGTTAAAAGCCCTTCTCAGTGTCCCGGTGTAAGAGGAATACCAGGGGCAGGAGGGGGCTGTTACAAACTACCATAAAGTAGAGCAGCTGGAAATCTGCTCTAATTTGCACTAAGGGCTGGACCAGTCCCTCTCTGCCTTGGGGACTGGGGAAGCACACAGCCACGCACAGCTCAGATGGACCCAAGGATTTGGGTAATCTCTTCCATGTATTCTAAATGACCATTGGTTCCAATTGTTCTCATGAATTCCAGAAGGAAAACCTCACTGTCTTGTCTTAACAAGTATCAGATACAAGAGAGTGCATTTAGCAGCTTAATAGGAGTGCTAACGCAAAGTTGTTAATCGTCAAACTTTCTGCTACATAGTGGCATTTTTAAAGGGTTTTTTCAGTGTTTTCCACTCACTTTTTTGTTTTGTATACTATTCCAAATTAGAGATGTGCCTGAACCAAAATCCTGGATGTGAAAATCTCCGGATTCAGAATTTGAACCAGGTTCAGACCCCAAATTTACCAGCTTGCTTCTGTCTCTCTAAAGATCCAGGACAAACTGTAGATCTGATCATCTCCAGACTTTGGGCATGTCTGGGTCTGTAGTACTGCCAATTCCAAGAGTTCAGAAATCATGAGCTAGGCTTCAAAAATTATGTGATTGGTATAAAAACTGTAAGTTTTTCTGAAAAATAATAAATGTTGAGCTCCTTTTATTTGCCTTCTGGTTTTTTCGTTACCTTACTTCTCATTTTCAGGCCTTTCTTGGCACTCACGAGGCCTGGAAGCTGTCCTTTTTTTTTTTTTAAACAAAAAGGTGAAATTCTCTTGCAGTCTCTTGATTCCTGCCACTGGGCTTTAAGGAAAACACCAAATATTACAACAGGTGGCAACTCTAAATCCGAATGCAAATTTTGTAGCTTAGGCCAGTCTCTTCTGTAAACATTTGTTGCACAAAATCATTTTCAAGGCCAATCATATTTTATACCATAGCATGAGGTCTCGTTGAAAGACTACATGAATGTGCCATGAAATAGCCCAGATATGAAACACCGATAAAGAGAGACTCAATTCCAACCAGACTAGAGGCACTGTGCCTGTTAACCTCCTGGACACAGCTTCGACTCTCTTTTAATCTCCAATCTATGTGTTGTATTCATAGTGTACCGATCACCATACTATTTCCATGCTCCTAATGGAACAATCCATATATTTGTGTAATCATTCACAGATGTGGATGAACTAGTCTTTCTTCAGATGTACAAAATATTGCAGAAATAAAAACTGATCCTCTTCCCAATTTAGTTGGCCATTGTCTGAGATTGGAGGTTGGGAGCTGGAAACTGGGGGTTGGGAGCTGGAAATTGGGGGTTGGAAATGATTCATTTAGCAAGTAGCAATGTTCTGAGTGTTCATGAGGCTTGTTAACTTGTCTGGTTCTCCCATCTACAGTAAGTGATACAGCATCAGTATAAACTCTTAACCCCCCCAGTTTCTATGCCAGGCTTAAATTTATTTTCCCACTTTGGTAAAAATTTTCCCTGTTCAGTCTCACTGTCATTTGACTTCTACTCTATTTTAAATCTGTCATATATCATGACAGACAGACTTGTAATTTTGACTCTAATCATTTCTGATCCTCCTGTTGTGACACACACAGACTTGTCTTTCTGCACCTTTCCTCCTCCCCCTTTTTATTCCTATTTAATTGGTGACACATACAGACCTGCCTATTTAACCCTTACCTTTTCCTAATCTGTTTTCACGTGACACTGGCAGCTAAGAACTTGTCTCCAGTTTAAAATAGGGATATGTCAAATTGCTTTCCAAAAATAACTCTGCCGAACTGAAAGTATGCAGTTTGAAATCACAGGTAGACAGGGTTTTTTTCTTTCTTTTATTTCACTCTCCAAGATCCCAGTGGCTTCCTTTTGAAATGGCTTCAATTACAGGTGTCTTAATTAGCTTGAGGGTTTTTTTTTTAAACATGTTTGTTTGATATTTTAATTTTCTGGAAGTTCCCCTCTGGTTTTGTAAATCTGCTACAACCACAATTTTTATTATCTTAGTGCTGCAGGGTTAGAATCCGAATCTGGGTTCCTACCCAAGAAAAATGAGACTAAACCAATTGCACAAAGCCCTCAGCCTGCCTGCTATTTGGTTGTGGGAGGGTCTGTGTTGTAGTTCAGTTCCACGGGAGAAATACTGGCTCAGGTTCCACAAGAGACCACATGCTGGAACAGCAGCTTCTGCCACCCTTTGAAAGGTGCAAAACGTGCCCTGCCCCCACCCCGGCTGGGCCAAATCCCCTGCTGCGTGCTGATGGGGCAGGGAGCTAAGCCATGACTATACTTTCACTTTGCCTCCTCTGCCAGGTTGGGATGGCTAGCTCCACTGGCAGTGCTAGCTGGGGGCAGTGCCTTCATTTCTCATCGGAACTGTTCAGGGGTGAAGATTTCTTGAGCCGTCTTTCCCCACCTTATGTTACAATATGTGCATGTTCAGTGGTTTCTAACGTTTGATAAAGCTTCTTAATTCCAAGTTCCCTGTATATTTAATAGATTTTTTAAAATGAATGAAGTTCAGCAACCTCAGCTCTGTGTTAATGCTTCTTTATGTTTGAATATTATTTTAAATACACACACACAATGTGAGCAAGACCCCTACAATAACTCACGATCTTTCATCCCTTGTTGCTCACTTGCTGTAGCCTCCTGCACTTGTTTTTTCTACCTTCTGCTTATTATATCTCCCGCACCAGTGAAATGATTCAGAGACCTTGTGGTGTACATGTGTACAGGGGTGGAAATGTGCTGTGAGCATATCATTCAAGTTGTAGAGTTTTTATTTAAAATATATGATGAATTGACCCCCTCTTGTCCCATGCTGGCCCCCCTCACCTCTTAGGACTTCATTTTGCTATGCTAGGCTTAGAAATCAGTTCTGTACGGTGTGTGAAAGGGGAATGAAATTGAGTACAGACAATGGATGCTGGAAAAAAAACCTCAACACACTGGCACTTTTAATGAAGCACAGCCAAGAATTAGTCATCTGAAGGTATAGGAAGAAACAACTTCATTTGCTCTTTCTGAGGCATACTGAAGGAAACCTATAGAAATGACGATGTATTAGAACTTTAATGAGCTGAGAAGCTCAGCGGAAGAAGAAGACGAAGTAGAAGAAATGACCACTTATGGTAGCATAAACTACATGAAGGAACTTCTAATTTGCTGAAGGGTTCTGAAGAAGTCAGAAAAGACATAAAAAATGCTGAGACATTGGTAAATGCAAGGAGAGGGACTCATGGTAATACTCTTTGTCTGTCGCTAATATTGACCATTTCAATGTTATCTTCGTCTAGGAAAAGCCCGGGTTTTTGTTAGCAGCATAGCAGATGTCTATAAATGCATAAACCTGGGAGAGATGTTTTATTAAAATTTTTCAACAAATGCTTTTTAGCTCAACGTAAAACTGATATTACGTAACTAGCTATCTTCATGTTTTAGACTTCCACCTATCTCTATAGTAACTAAGCACCTTCCACATCAAATCTATAGCCATAGCGAAGTTTCTAGTGGACCTCATAGAATCTCTGGCACATCCTTCTTTTTGGAATCAAGCCTCTTTTTGGAGTAGGGCAGGGTTTCTTTTTAGATTTTAATAATTTCCTCCTTTTGTTGTCTGGTAAGGGTGTAAAGAGAGAAGGAGCTGGCACTATTACACAATAATTATGTTTATCGATGGCATCAGGAGAGGTTTCTAGTAGTTTAGATTCTTTGTAAGAATTTCTTTTGAATTTGGCGATTTTCATCTTTCCAGCTTCGTGTGTGTGTGTGTGCGTGCATGTAATACAGAGATTAACTATCAAGAGTGTGCACTGCACAAATCAGTGCAGTAGTTATTTGCTTTACTGGCTATTTTTATTATAGTATTTTGTATGAAATATTTTAAGTACCAGCTGACATACCCAAGGACGTAATTCTGAAACCATGCAACAACCTCTGTAGCAGTTGGCAACATTCCTGGTTTGTGATCTTCAAAAGCATTTGCTGTGGCTACAGATGAAAAGAAAGCCAAAGCAACAAGATGCCTTAAAATGTGGTCTACTCTGAAAAGTGGCAATATAACAATGGTGCCTTCTTATTCAACCAATCTGCTTCCTGTATGTGTATTCACAGTAATAGCCGCTAACTTCAGTGACGAAGCACATTTCTACTGTGTGTTACTCCTGTTACCCCTGGGGAGCCAGCACAGTTAAGAGACAGAGCTGGATTTGGTTCCATCTTGTGCATCATCCACAGACTGTTTACTAAATTCTAACCAGGTACACCGAGACAAATCTATTGAAGACAATGCAGTTGAATAGGTGTCACTGAGAGCATAATCTGGCCTGCAGGCCCCTTGTTCCTGAAGATAATAGACAAGAAGGAAATACCCAACCTTGATATAAGGAGATATCTACACTGGCATTTTTCTCAATATCTCCCACCATTGCAGCTCCACTGGTAGTAATAACAGTGAAAGAACTAACATAGATAGAAAACAGATATTTTACCCACAATGTTATTTAATCCTGCCATATAGAGACTCCTGAGCAGGCAGTGAACAATACTTTAAGTCGTGGGCTTCCTAATGTAGATAACAACAGTTGCTCTTTTTACATGGAAGAAATTATTTGAGGTGGTTATTTTTACCTATTCTGAGAACATGAGCAGGGAGCAATGCAGCTCGTTTGGGACAGATTCAAAATGTGTAACATGAAGAGGAATTTGCCCTTAGCCCTGGAACTGTCTCTGCGATGCAGCTGCACACAAAACCATGAGATAATAAAAAAGTATATTCTTTCAATGGTTTGTCAAAAATATAGAACTGACAGGACTTCCATTGTGTAATAGTCCTCTGTCGTGCTTGGGATATGACAATACTTAGAGCAAGATAATTGGGATTTCAGAGAAGAAAAGGCTTGCTGTGGCATTTTGCCTAGCGATTCTGCGGCCTGGGAGTGATCACTTGTGAAGAACATCTGGTTCTGGACAGAAATGTCTGGTGACTTGGGAAAGAGAGCATAGCTTGCTGGCTTTAACTCCATCCAGTATTCTGCATTTGTAATGAATGAAGAGCTGATTAAGAGGTGGATTGAAGGCCTGGGGCAAGCTGGAATTGGAAATGTTGAAGGGAGTTGGAAAGTTCAGAAGAATTGCTATTTATTTATGTGAAATTAGAGTAAACCATTGAGAGTAAGTGACATGCTCTAGAGAAGTGAACACATTGCATTCATACTTTCCCCATATACTGCTGATTTAGGCCCCACTCCAGCAAAATACTTAAACTTGTGCTTCACTAGAAGCATGTGAGTATTTTCATGAATTCAAAGGAACTCATGTTTAAAGCTAGGCAAGGGCTTTACTGGAGCAGGTCCTTAGTTTGGGACTTGATATTGGCCAAAAACTATCTCCTTTCATGCTATTTTCAAGAAAAAAATAATTGATGATCCAAATAAAAATATGGAATGAATCAAAGCACTTCTAAAAATGCTTTGCTTTCATAAAATATTTTAATAGCACCTGTAAAATAGTGCAACATACTCATACAAAAGAATACCTTGTCTGTATATGCTAATAATGATACAGTACTTAAACTGTATTTCCTTCATTTCCCTCCAACCTTTCCTGTTGCATAAGTAATAGTCTTGGCATTAGCAGCCCAGATAAAGGATGTTATTTCTGATGTGTAATCAGAATGGTAAAATTAATCATTTAGCACTTCATTTACATTCACATTCCTAGTGGAAAACTGCACCAGGTATCTTCTTAGCCACAACAGAATCTGTCTGTAGACAAAAGTTATGTAATACAGTTTAACAAAAGGCTGGCTATTTATTATAGTTGTGCAGTTTAATATATATATTCTGCTTTCAAGTTATTTCACTTACTTCCAAAGAGACATCCTAATGCATGAAAGGTATGACAATTTTTAATAGTGAATAATAAAAAGATGGGTACTTTAGTATTACATAGTACATTTCAGTTGATGATCTCAAGATGCTTTACAAACTCTACTTAATTAGATCCCACAACACCTATATGAGTCAGATAAATATTATCCCCATTTTTACAGATGGGTATAATGAGGCACAGAGCAATTGGGAATTGATTCAAAGCCCATGGAAAGACTCTCATTGACTTCCATAGGCTTTGGAACAGGCCCTTGCCTGGAGTACCAGGCCCAGATTTTTAAAGTTACTTAGGCATTGCTCGACAAAGTGCAGCAAAGCCTAATTGCCTTAGGGCTTGTCTACATGGCATGAAAAGCTGGGGTGTGAATCTACAGTGCACCAGCTTGCCATGCACTAACATCCCATGTGGTCACTGCTACAGTCTATGTGGAGAATTAGTGGTGGCAAGCTGGTGCACTGCAGATTCACCCCGGCTTCCTGAGCAGTAACTTGCGATGTAGATAAGTCCTTAGATGGCTAAGTTCCATTTTCAGAAATGATTTAGGTAGTTAATAGCCCAATTGCCATTGATTTTCAGTGACTTAGGCATCAAAGGCCCAGATCCACAAATGTCCTTAGGCACCCAAGTTCAACATGTAAGTGCCGCTGACATTCTCAAAGGCACGGCTTAGCAGTTGCCTAACCCCTAAGCACCTCCTTTTTCTCTGGTAAGCATGCATAAAGCTGCCTCAGCACTGCACTGCTCTGCAGCTAGTGAACTACTTCAAACACTAATGCAATCTGATGGCCTGGTGGCCCTGAAGCAGGGTTCTCACGCTAAGCATTCCCCTGTCTATTTCACCTGTGGGTCCTGTTCCCTTAGGCATTCTCAGAGGATGCCTGCAGGATCAGGCCTCCCACAAAAGATAGAATGAAGAGGAGTTCTCTGTGCATCCATCTCCAGAATAGCCAGCAGCCTGGTGTCTAGGGCACTCTTCGGGGATGTGGGTTCAAGTCCCTATTCCAAAGTGAGTTTGTGAATCAAAGGACCATTGTGCTTCTGGGCCCTTTTCTTTTCATCTCACTCCTGGCTGGCTTAGGTGGCTCCCCACTCAGCTTGTCGGCTTCTGAGAATCCTCTTCTTAGGCACCTAACTATTCCCATAGATTGTATAAGGAGCCTGGGCACCTAACTGGGGGCTGAGAATTCGACTAAGTGTCAGGGCTCCTAGAGGTTAGGTATTGTTCTGGTTTTGGATTTGGGTCCATTTTAGTGAAACCCTACATTTCCAAGGTAAATGGTCCCAGATTTGGCTAGTTACTTAATATGAGTAATAAATAGGTGAAGAGACGTGCATTAAATCTTTGTATGCAAAGCAGTCTTTTTAAGTATTGAGCATTTTATACATGAAAAAAGAGGCAGTGAAACACTCTAAAACACTCTTCTAAAAAGGGATTATATTTTGGAACTAGCCCTTAACTCCTGTTGATTTCAGTGTGAGTTAGGTTTATGTACCTTTGAAGATCTGGGTCACTTTTGAAACTGGAGCTTTGTCTTCTAAATTATTCCCCATTGATTTCTTTGGGAATAAGGAATTTAGGTGCTTTTATAAATCCTATTTGGCACCTATCTGTATCTTTGGGCACCTAAATAATTTTTTTAAAAAACCATCTTCATCCTCAGTGATGTAAAAGTCTCCTGGGGTGGAAGAATAGGGCCTCTGCTGTGTAATTTGCACTACTCTTACATGGCCTCTGAATTTGACTGGATACCTGGAATTAACTACACTGAGGACCTACTTGTGGGTTACCTCAGAATGCCACCTTCTCAGAGGGTGAGGAAACAGAAAAGGCGTTTTAGTTTGCAATAGTGTTTTCATGACATGGTGTAACATATAAGGCACAGTTTAATAAATCACCTTTAATCAGCAGAAGTGTACCAGCTGGCAGGTCTTTTTGCTGACTACTTAAATTGCCATTAAATAATATAGCATTTCTCCAGTTAGCTTCTCACATGCCAGCAAGGGTATAGTTGCATAACAGGAACACATTTATTAATAGCTGCATACAATAAACTGACAAAATGTATCATATCAAAGATCCCTAATTTAAATGTCATGGTCTGAAACAATATAACCATTAAAATAGCTTGTGAAGTGCACGTTAAAAGCACTAAGCAGGTTCTACATAATAAGCAATGCCATTTGTTCTTGGTCACATACATCTTTACAGTAGATGTTGACAATGATTATACAATATTGAGATGAAGTTGAAATGCTTCCGTTCATGTAGGATTTAGAGAAAAATGACTTCCAATCTAATAATTATGGAATTAGGACATTTTCTGTCTTGACATTTCTCTTTACAGTTTTAAAAGGTATTATATATTTTTGTTCTATTTTATTTTTAAAATAATTGAACTTGAAAAGTGATGTGATAGTTTTGCAAAACTGACAGTAAACAAGAAAAGTAGTGTTATTTAAAATTTTAATTAAAAATAATAATTTAAATTAACACCCAAACCAACAGTAGGGTCTATACTGTGTGTTACATCAGAAGTAAAATATCTGGAAATATTAAATAAAGATTTAATGCTGGATTAAAATGGAGGATTACGCGGGTATCATTTTTGCGGTACGATATATGTATTGTTTCAGGTATCGTTTGCCATAGGCCTGAATTGGTTTGTAAGTTCCCAGAGTTAGCTTATTTCAGGAAGTCTTGAAATGACACCCAAAATACCTCAAATATAATGAGTCTTTTAGTGCTGTTTTATATGTTAATCTCTTGTACAATATTGATAGAGTCAAAAGGCCCAACCATTCCATGGATGCGTCTCTTTGCCAAGGAGAAAGGCAGTGCACGCCATTTCCTGAGTTTTCCTGAGATTTGCTGAACAGCCTCTATATGAAGAACTACCCTGGAGGCTGCTATAGTGTAAGGTCCTCAAGTTAGACTTTGACTCTTGTATTTAACTTTCTTCTAATATTAGAGAGCCCCAAATTACCTGCAGTCTATCTGGAGAAGGTTTGCCTGCTGATATGGATACAGGCCTGTAGTCAGGCTAATGAAAGCAGGAAAGTTGTGGTGTGCTGAGGGGAAGCAAGGGAAACAAAGGTAGGAGAAGTGGCCCTGGCTACTTCCTAGCAAATTTTGAAATGCTAGGTACAATTTCCTATGTTTTGGAAGATTTTAGGCTAAAGAAACAGTAAAAAGAAGGAAAATAAAAGCAGAACACATTGTGACAAAGTTCCTCCTCTACCTTGGTGGGTCTTGCGCTTACTGGTGGATTTGCTTGACTTGGAGCTTCACGGCAGCCCTCAGTTTAGCTGTTTTCGTGAACCCACAGTCCAGGTCAACTCCTCCGGTGTCTGACCAGGAGTTGGGAGGTTTGGGGGGAACCCAGGCCTGCCCCCTACTCTGGGTTCCAGCCCAGGGCCCTGTGGAATGTAGCTGTCTAGTGTGCCTCCTGGAACAGCTGTGTGACAGCTACAACTCCCTGGGCTACTTCCCCGTGGCCTCCTCCCAACACCTTCTTTATCCTCATCATAGGACCTTCCTCCTGATGTCTGATAATGCTTGTACTCCTCAGTCCTCCAACAGTCCGTGTTCTCACTCTCAGCTCCTAGTGCCTCTTGCTCCCAGCTCCTTACACGCGCACCACAAATGGAAGTGAGCACCTTTTTAAACCCAGGTGCCCTGATTAGCCTGCCTTAATTGAATCTAGCAGCTTCTTGATTGGCTGCAGGTGTTCTAATCAGCCTGTCTGTCTTAATTGTCTCCAGAAGGTTCCTGATTGTTCTGGAACCTTCCCTGTTACCTTACCCAGGGGAAAGGGACCTACTTAACCTGGGGCTAATATATCTGCCTTCTATTACTCTTCTGTAGCCATCCGGCCCGACCCTGTCACAATATACAGCTCGCCTCAAAACAAAAAAAAAGAACAAACTAAATGCCTACAACTATGTATTTTGAATTGTGGAACAACCTGTCAGTTTGCAAATAATGATAAACATGCACTTGAGTGATCTAGGCCCCAAAACAGTCTATCTCCATAATGCTGTAGGAACACTAGAGTCTCACAGGCTGCGCCCAACCTGAAGCACTATTCCATCACTACTGGACATTAGTAACAACCATTTCAGTCAATGGGAGCAATGAGTTCTAAGCACCTCTGAAAATCAGGCCTCAAATAGGCAGTCACAAGTGAGGTACGTGGTATTAGTGATCACTTCGGAGTATGTGTCTGCTTGTCAAGGGACTGACCAAACTGTGAGTTCCTGTCATAACCAGTATCTTCTCTTCCCCCATCCTACAATGAAAACAGTTCTCCACAGAGAACAATATGATGCCACCTGCCAGGAAACAAGGAGGCAAAAAGACAGTCATTCTTATAGTATCTGGTATAAATAACCCAGCCCACCCATTTCCTCCTCAGCACAGTCACCTCAAAAATGAAAGGGGAAAAAAAACAAGACTGATACAGGAGGGAAGAGAAAGGGCAAAGTAGAATGCAAGGACAGGAAGAGCAACAATACAATATACACAGTTATCATGAAGCAGTTCTTCCTTGTTGAAAATATACCCTCTTTTTTCATCCTACTTTCTCTACCGTCCTCCTATGTCAGACAGATCTATTTTCTAAGAGAAGAAGTGAAACTAATGGGCAACCAGCATTTTAATGAAATAGTCATTACATTTTTGATTGCTTGTGACACCAGCCCTGACAAATTCATAGCCGGAAACCAGACCAGCTCACCTGTGTGTTAATATTGTTCAAGACCAGGTGTTTGACTTGTAAGGATGTGTTTAGTGTTTAGACTTTATAAAATGCTTCTAAATTGCTGCATACATTAATCTTACTTGTAATGCCTGTATCCCAGGCTATAAGGTAATATGTAAGTTTTGCTTTATAATTGTAAAAATGCCTCATCTGAACTTGTGTACCAAGGCAGGAAAAGTGGTAGTGGTTCTCCCACCCATACAGAAGAACTATCAAGACTCAACAAGTCTGTTACTCCATGGTAAGACTGTCACAGTGATCCAGGAGTCCACATTTGTTACTGGGTTGGTGAAATCTAATTATGGAACATACAACCAGTTTGGGGTGTGTGCCCTGCTTTCTGGCACTGTCGGTCATGAGCCACTCCAGACAGTGTGACACAGTTCACCATAAGCCATGCTGATAAAGGACCTATAGCTAACTATAGTTAACTAAATAGAAGCCTTCTGTAATATGGCAGCAATATATATATATATATTTAGGCTATATATCTTACAATGAAGGATGATAGCAGTAATTTCAAATCAGAGACCAAGAATAGTGGTTTTCTCTATAGGGTTGCTGAGACAACCTTAGAATACTGTGTAGTTCTGGGCCCCTAAATACCAGAGAGCTGTTAACAAACTGAAGTTAATCCAAACAAGCGATGGCCTGTGTTATGCAGGAGGTCAGACTAGATGATCATAATGGTCCCTTCTATGAAGAACAACAGAAATGAGTAGGGGGATGAAAGTGTTGTTCTATGAGAAAATATCTGAAAGAACAAAATATGCGTAGCTTGGATAAATAGTGTCTAAAGTGTCTGTAAGTATTTGAAGGATATAAATACCAGAGGGAGATTTGTTTAAGGTGGTCAAAAAAGGATATAACTTGGATGAAACTGGGCAAAGGGAAATGTAGGATGAATACTGAAAAAGACTATCCTAACAGAGAGGTCTAATAGACTGTATAATAATAACATAAGGTACGTGATGGAAGCTCCACCTTTACTTGAGTCATTTAAAACAAGACTTGAAAAATGCTAGATTATGTATTGTAGGGAACAATCCTGGAATTAGCAGAAAGGAATAGACAAGATGACCTAATCGATTTTTTTGCCTCTAATTTGCATGTAACTGTGCTAAACCTTTGCTGTTCTGGAGGTTAATGAACATATTTTTACTGATTTAAATGCAGGCCACATGCTCAGTTAATTTTATGGTACATTCATTTCTACAGCTTGTCCATTTACTGTATGTTTCATTCTTTTTATAGTGCACCTACTTTCTACAGTAAATTCTATGAACACGATTAACACATCAGCATACATGGCAAGGAGTTGTTTCAAATTAAGACATCCATTCTAAGTTCATGGTAACAACATTCAATAAATAGATACTAAATAAATACAGTTAATACTGAGAAGCCTGATTGGCTCACCTGCATAAATAATCTTTACATTAATAAAGTGACTGGTGATGCTTTCAGTTTACTCTCTGTTACAATGGCCTTTTCAATTGTCTTAGCTAACTAACCTTATCTCAGCAGTTACAGTTTTCAAGGTATTTTCTGAGTTCAGGGAAGTGCAAAGTAATAGTGTAGTAAGGTAACTTTATATATTTATCTATGGCTCCAGTTGTGAGAAACAATTGTTTATAAAACTGAAAATCTACTTGAATCTGACCAGCTTGAAACTCAGACCAGCCTGTTGAGCAAACGGGCTGATTTTATATTTTGTGTCAAAACTACACAAGTCTCATGATTTTGCATGAGACTCAAGTTGTACAACTCCCCACACTTCTACCCCCAAATGAAAACTAAAGGAAAGTTCAGAAAAATCATATACTCTTTCTAGATTTCCTTCCGTGCCCAGATGTCTCTCTGATTCAGTTGTACGGGTTCAAAGTTAGTCTCTGTTTATTAAGATTAAGAAGAAAGAATTAGTAACCTAGAGGTTGTAAATCTGCTATTAGTTAGTACTGCTTCTGCTCAGTGCTGTCTCTGATTACATTACTAGAGAAGGAGATTTTTATATTGTGTCCATATTCTTGCCACTTTAGGAAATACTCTGTATAAACTCTGTACTGTAGCATGGCTATCCTAGCCACATATTAACTGTAATAATGACACAGGATTTTAATTGTTGGATTCAAGGGTGTGTTCTCTTGAAAACGATCATTGCTGGATGAGACCTAAGGAAGAAAGGAGCTTCCGCTTCCTCACATGACAGAAACTATAGTCAAAAGAAATGGAACAACATCAATCTACTTTCCCTGACAGTGATTGTGACGAGACTAGGAAATGTAACAATACGGTTCTGTTTCAGTATTCAAATGATCATCTTGTTGCAGGAGTGACTTGCTGTAAGAGCTTTTCTACCTCTAGGCTGAGATTCAATCCAGACAAGTTCACTAGTGACTGAAAGTAATTACTGATCTTCAGTGACAGCTGTGGGTGCTCATCTCCTTTGAAAACAAAGCCCTAGCTAATGTAATTTGTGACCTTGTGTGAAATATACTGGTGGTCTCAGCCCAAATCCCCACAGACTGGTTATAACATTATCACTCTAAGAAGCATGGGAATGAATGAGCATGAACACTGAACATCCCTCACACCCTCGCTAGGTGGTCCTTCTAGAACAGGGTTTGAGACTCAGTTAAGAATCATGAGACTGCGTGTGGAAGTTTGTACTGCTGCCTGTGATTTACAGGTATTATCTGTGGATACAGAGTGGTTAATCCAGCACACTTTACCACCACAATATTCAAAGAACATTTATAAATATATATTTTTTTAAAAATATAAATAAATTAGCAAAATCTTGTGGTTTTCCTTGGGGCGCAGGTAAGGGAAATCAGAGATTTACTGAATGTGTTTCACACAATGGCATCACTGCAAGCACCCAGGAATTATCTGCAAAGCCACCACATTGTAGTACCTTTAAATCCTCATTGAAACTCTCCTCTGCCATGATGCCTACAGAAGACATGACAATGGTTTGACAGCTGGTGTACTTATACGTCAAAATCAGCCTGTTACCTTGTAATCAATTCCTTTTGTTTGTTGTTATCTGCCTATTGTCTCTCATCTTATCCTTACATTGTAGGGAATTTTTGTTAGGTGTTTTGTTTACACTGCAACTAGCACAGTAGGGCTGGGGCCTCTAGGTGATACAGTAATACAAATAATCAATATTAAGAATGATGACATTGGCAAAGTTCATTGTCAGAATAAGATTTACTGAACATTATTGCTTAGTACCTGAACCTGAAATTGTTGAAGCTCAGCCATATATAATTAACTTTTATTTAAAAATTCCTTTTATTAATTGCTTCCAGGAAGATACTTGAAATCATTAGTGTGGTAAGGTTTGAGTGTCTGTGAAACTTTACAGCTAACTCATGTGTTTGTGGTGTATTCTTTGCACATATGATACATCACCGTGCCGTTAGCACAAACTATCAGGGACCTTCAACATATGACTACTACATATATTCAGTTCAACATGCCTCCTTCTTTTCCCACCTTTGTCCTTTACCTAAACTATGGGTTCTCAACTTGGACAAATGTGTTAAACTATAATTAATTCCTCCACACACAGATGCACACAAATGATATCATCCAGAGACTGCTGTCCATAAAGATAATGGAAGGGTGGATGATTTTTATTGGCCTGTAAATGCAAATGTCACTGTGGAAAGTGAATCAAAACAGCAATCAAAGAGTTGAAGGAAGAATAGTGTTTCACTGACATCTATGACCAGTACCTTCAACTAAGAAAAATATGAAGATCTTCCTTAAAACTGGGCATACTTTTCTGTTACTGTAAATTACAGGATTTTGTTGTATGTATTCATGTTGGTTACTAGGTGCCTGGTCAAGGGGAAGTGGGTGTGGTCACTGAATCGCTGAGCCCCAGCTGCTGAAAAGGCTCCTTGGAGCTGTTGACATAAATTAAAACCACCACTGAAATTCTGATTTTCAGCTGTGCCAAGGTCTAACTAGCTATACTTGAAGATCTGTTCCTTTAACTGTATGCAGAACTCCATAGATTCGAAGGCTAGAAGGGACCATTGTGATCATCTAATCTGACATCCTATATAACACAGGCAATAGACTTTCCCCAAAATAATTCCTTTTGAACTAGAGCATATTTTTTAGGAAAAAAAATTCCAATCTTGATTTTAAAATTGCCAGTGATGGAGATTCCACTGTGGCTCTTGGTAAATTTGTTGGTAAATTGTTCCAATGGTTAATTATCATCTCTGTTAAAATGACCCTTTATTTCCAGCTGGAATTTGTCTAGATTCAATTTCCCTGCACTGTAGGTTCCTTTATATGCTGAGCATGGCAGCTTCTCTCTTAATTCAGGGTTCCTTTTTAGCTAAAAACAAAATTATGGAGTCGGGCTTCCTGCAGAATTTTAATAAAGCAGCAGGTAGTGCAAAGCTGCTTTAGACTGACTGAGCCCTGGTCTACACTAGGACTTTAGGTCGAATTTAGCAGCGTTAAATCGATGTAAACCTCCACCCGTCAACACGATGAAGCCCTTTATTTCGACTTAAAGGGCTCTTAAAATCGATTTCCTTACTCCACCCCTGACAAGTGGATTAGCGCTTAAATCGGCCTTGCTGGGTTGAATTTGGGGTACTGTGGACACAATTCGACGGTATTGGCCTCCGGGAGCTATCCCAGAGTGCTCCATTGTGACCGCTCTGGACAGCACTCTCAACTCAGATGCACAGGCCAGGTAGACAGGAAAAGAACAGCGAACTTTTGAATCTCATTTCCTGTTTGGCCAGCGTGGCAAGCTGCAGGTGACCATGCAGAGCTCATCAGCAGAGGTGACCATACAGAGCTCATCAGCAGAGGTGACCATGATGGAGTCCCAGAATCGCAAAAGAGCTCCAGCATGGACTGAACGGGAGGTACGGGATCTGATCGCTGTATGGGGAGAGGAATCCGTGCTATCAGAACTCCATTCCAGTTTTCGAAATGCCAAAACCTTTGTTAAAATCTCGCAGGGCTTGAAGGACAGAGGCCATAACAGGGACCCGAAGCAGTGCCGCTTGAAACTTAAGGAGCTGAGGCAAGCCTACCAGAAAACCAGAGAGGCAAACGGCCGCTCCAGGTCAGAGCCCCAAACATGCCGCTTCTATGATGAGCTGCATGCCATTTTAGGGGGTTCAGCCGCCTCTACCCCAGCCGTGTTGTTTGACTCCTTCAATGGAGATGGAGGCAACACGGAAGCAGGTTTTGGGGACGAAGAAGATGATGATGATGATGAGGTTGTAGATAGCTCACAGCAAGCAAGCGGAGAAACCGGTTTTCCCGACAGCCAGGAACTGTTTCTCACCCTGACCTGGAGCCACTACCCCCCGAACCCACCCAAGGCTGCCTCCTGGACCCGGCAGGCGGAGAAGGGACCTCCGGTGAGTGTACCTTTTAAAATACTATACATGGTTTAAAAGCAAGCATGTGAAAGGATTAATTTGCCCTGGCATTTGCGGCTCTCCTGGATGTACTCCCAAAGCCTTTGCAAAAGGTTTCTGGGGAGGGCAGCCTTATTGTGTCCTCCATGGTAGGACACTTTACCACTCTAGGCCAGTAACACGTACTCGGGAATCATTGTACAACAAAGCATTGCAGTGTATGTTTGCTGGCATTCAAACAACATCCGTTCTTTATCTCTCTGTGTTATCCTCAGGAGAGTGAGATATCATTCATGGTCACCTGGTTGAAATAGGGTGCTTTTCTTCAGGGGACACTCAGAGGAGCCCGTTCCTGCTCGGCTGTTTGCCTATGGCTGAACAGAAATGTTCCCCGCTGTTAGCCACGGGGAGGGGGAGGGTTGAGGGGGTAGTCACGCAGTGGGGGGAGGCAAAATGTGACCTTGTAATGAAAGCACATATGCTATGTATGTAATGTTAACAGCAAGGTTTACCCTGAAAGAGTGTAGCCAGTGTTTTATAAAATGTGTCTTTTTAAATACCGCTGTCCCTTTTTTTCCCTCCACCAGCTGCATGTGTTTCAATGATCACAGGATCTTCTCCTTCCCAGAGGCTAGTGAAGATTAGAAAGAAAAAAAAACGCACTCGTGATGAAATGTTCTCTGAGCTCATGCTGTCCTCCCACACTGACAGAGCACAGACGAATGCGTGGAGGCAAATAATGTCAGAGTGCAGGAAAGCACAAAATGACCGGGAGGAGAGGTGGCGGGCTGAAGAGAGTAAGTGGCAGGCTGAAGACAGGGCTGAAGCTCAAATATGGCGGCAGCTTGATGAGAGGAGGCAGGATTCAATGCTGAGGCTGCTGGAGGATCAAACCAGTATGCTCCAGTGTATGGTTGAGCTGCAGCAAAGGCAGCTGGAGCACAGACTGCCACTGCAGCCCCTGTGTAACCAACCACCCTCCTGCCCAAGTTCCATAGGCTCCACACCCAGACGCCCAAGAATGCGGTGGGGGGGCCTCCGGCCACCACAGAGGATAGCCCAAAAAACAGAAGGCTGGCATTCAATAAATTTTAAAGTTGTAAACTTTTAAAGTGCTGTGTGGCATTTTCCTTCCCTCCTCCACCACCCCTCCTGGGCTACTTTGATAGTCATCCCCCTATTTGTGTGATGAATGAATAAAGAATGCATGAATGTGAAGCAACAATGACTTTATTGCCTCTGCAAGTGGTGATCAAAGGGAGGAGGGGAGGGTGGTTAGCTTACAGGGAAGTAGAGTGAACCAAGGGGTGGGGGGTTTCATCAAGGAGAAACAAACAGAACTTTCACACCGTAGCCTGGCCAGTCATGAAACTGGTTTTCAAAGATTCTCTGATGTGTACCGCGCCCTCCTGTGGTCTTCTAACCGCCCTGGTGTCTGGCTGTGCGTAACCAGCAGCCAGGCGATTTGCCTCAACCTCCCACCCCACCATAAACATCTCCCCCTTACTCTCACAGATATTGTGGAGCGCACAGCAAGCAGTAATAACAGTGGGAATATTGGTTTCGCTGAGGTCTAAGCGAGTCAGTAAACTGCGCCAGCGCGCCTTTAAACGTCCAAATGCACATTCTACCACCACTCTGCACTTGCTCAGCCTATAGTTGAACAGCTCCTGACTACTGTCCAGGCTGCCTGTGTACAGCTTCATGAGCCATGGCATTAAGGGGTAGGCTGGGTCCCCAAGGATAACTATAGGCATTTCAACATCCCCAACAGTTATTTTCTGATCTGGGAATTAAGTCCCTTCCTGCAGCTTTTGAAACAGACCAGAGTTCCTGAAGATGCGAGTGTCATGTACCTTTCCCGGCCATCCCACGTTGATGTTGGTGAAACGTCCCTTGTGATCCACCAGAGCTTGCAGCACTATTGAAAAGTACCCCTTGCGATTTATGTACTCACCGGCTTGGTGCTCCGGTGCCAAGATAGGGATATGGGTTCCGTCTATGGCTCCACCACAGTTAGGGAATCCCATTGCAGCAAAGCCATCCATTATGACCTGCACATTTCCCAGGGTCACTACCCTTGATATCAGCAGATCTTTGATTGCGTGGGCTACTTGCATCACAGCAGCCCCCACAGTAGGCTTGCCCACTCCAAATTGATTCCCAACTGACCGGTAGCTGTCTGGCATTGCAAGCTTCCACAGGGCTATCGCCACTTGCTTCTCAACTGTGAGGGCTGCTCTCATCTTGGTATTCTTGCGCTTCAGGGCAGGGGAAAGCAAGTCACAAAGTTCCATGAAAGTGCCCTTATGCCTGAGAAAGTTTCGCAGCCACTGGGAATCGTCCCAGACCTGCAACACTATGCGGTCCCACCAGTCTGTGCTTGTTTCCCGAGCCCAGAATCGGCGTTCCACAGCATGAACCTGCCCTATTAGCACCATGATGCATGCATTGGCAGGGGCCATGATTTCAGAGAAATCTGTGTCCATGTCCTGATCACTCACGTGACCGCGCTGACGTCGCCTCCTCGCCCGGTATCGCTCTACCAGGTTCTGGTGCTGCATATACTGCTGGATAATGCGTGTGGTGTTTAATGTGCTCCTAATTGCCAAAGTGAGCTGAGCGGCCTCCATGCTTGCCTTGGTATGGCGTCTGCACAGAAAAAAGGCGCGGAACGATTGTCTGCCGTTGCTCTGACGGAGGGAGGGGCGACTGACGACATGGCTTACAGGGTTGGCTTCAGGGAGCTAAAATCAACAAAGGGGGTGGCTTTACATCAAGGAGTATTTCAGGCAGGATTTCACAGAGGGTTCCAATAAGAAATGGTGCACCTAAGTTATTGTTCTTATTGGAACAAGGAGGTTAGTCTGGCCTCTGATTGATACATGGCTAGATTTACCTCGCTGCACCTTCTCTGTGAGTGACTGCAGTGTGACCTAGAGGAATGAGTCCCCTAGATGGGGGAGGGGGGAAGCAAATGAGTACAAAACAAATCTGGTCTATTTCTTGTTTTGATCCACTCCATCTATCTTTTACATCTTTGGCTGGCAGCAGACGGTGCAGAAGGACTGCATGCCATCCACATCTCATGGCTGCTCGGCGGAAGATGGTACAATAGGCCTGCTAGTCATCTTCATCTCTTGCCTGCCCGGCAGAAGATGGTACAGTACAACTGCTAGCAATCCGTATCGCCTGCCTGCTCACCATAAGATGGTTAAATAGGACTGACTGCAGGACTAAAGAGAATGACTTGATCAAGTCACTCCAAATTTAGTCCCTGCGCCCATGTCTGCCCAGGCGCGCCTGATCGACCTCACACAGGCGACCAGGAGCACCTCGGACATGACGATGATGGCTACCAGTCCTATTGCACCGTCTGCTGCTACAAGGCAATGGGTTGCTGCTGTTGTGTAGCAATGCAGTACCGCGTCTGCCAGCACCCAGGAGACATTCGGTGACAGTGAGCTGAGCGGGCTCCATGCTTGCCGTGGTATGGCGTCTGCACAGGTAACTCAGGAAAAAAGGCGCGAAACGATTGTCTGCCCTTGCTTTCACGGAGGGAGGGAGGGAACGGGGGCCTGACGATATGTACCCAGAACCACCCGCAACAATGTTTTAGCCCCATCAGGCATTGGGATCTCAACCCAGAATTCCAATGGGCAGCGGAGACTGCGGGAACTGTGGGATAGCTACCCACAGTGCAACGCTCCGGAAGTCGATGCTTGCCTCGGTACTGTGGAAGCACTCCGCTGAGTTAATGCACTTAATGCACTTAGAGCATTTTCTGTGGGGACACACACACTCAAATATATAAAAACGATTTCTAAAAAAATGACTTCTATAAATTCGACCTAATTTCGTAGTGTAGACATACCCTTAGAAATACAGATCGTTTGCGGTGTTGTTGTAGCCATGTTGGTTCAGGATATTAGAGAGACAAGGTGGGTAAGTTAATATCTTTCATTGGACCAACTTCTGTTGGTGAAAAAGAAAAGCTTTTGAGCTTACACAGATCTCTTCTTTAGGTCTGAATTTTGAAAGTTTGTCTCTTTTACCAACAGAAGTTGGTCCAATAAAAGATATTACCTCACCCACCTTGTCTCTTTAGAAATACAGAGACATTTTCTCATTCCATTTTGTTTCTTAAATGGAACTCATACCTTTCATTTAGATATTTTTTCTGGTACATATGGCTTTTTAAGTGCCCCTCTTAAGCCCTTATATTCCATCTTAGCCATTTCCTGTGAAAAATCTTTAAGCACTCACTGCAAATATTGCTTTTTCGGATTTTCCCCTCTCTTTCTTTTATAGCCTTCTTCTTTCTGAAGTTTCAAGTTCTTCACATATATGGAGCAGCTTACAGTTTTGTGGGACCCTGGGACAGAGCAAGTGGGGGCCCCTCCCCTCCCCTTCTGCCTGCAGTCCCCCGCCAGGGAGCGTGTTTGGGGCGCGGGGGCTTCCCCCACTCCCCGGCAGGAGCACCGGGTGGGCTGTGCGGAGCAAGCCCCTGCGCTGCGACCCTATTGTCTAGCAGGAGTGCTGGTTGGGTGGAGAAGGTTGGGGTGCAGGGGTGCCCATTTTTCCGGGCTCCCCCAATTGGCTGGGGCATATATTACTGTTCTTTTTGCATGGAACTGGAATCCTTCCATGTTACTATAAGTGGTCACAGAATAACCAACCCAAGAGTCCAAAAATAGTGAGTCAGGATCCCAAAATCATTAAATAGGCTTAAAAATCATGAGATTTAAAAAAATCAGAATTTTTGTGTCTTTTTATTTACCTTCTGGTGTTTGAGCCTTTACCGAGGGCTAGAAACTAGTTTTTTTTAATAAATAAATAAATTAAATAAAAAAGAAGAAGAAGAAATGTGAGATTCTCTCATTTGGCTCCTGGCAATAATTGCGACACCAAATATCACCTGACTCAGGATAAAATCAGGAGAGCTTGGAGCACTATGGTCATTCAACCATTTCTATTTTTTACTTTTTTTAACCAACAGATCCTGAGCTCTTTGTTTTACAATCCCATCCTCGCCTTCAGAATTCATATTGTGTTCTCCAAACACAAAGAGCAGCCATATGCATTAGGTTTCAATCCATTTTATTTTAGATTAAAGTAAAAACAACAAAACAAGACAAATCAAATGTGTGTGTGTTTCTCCTCTGTAACGGTGTAGAAGTTCTGAGAACACAATGGTTCTTGTCTCATCCCTGCAGACAGGCAGAGCTCTGAAATACTTAAAGGTGCAGAACACAGAAAACAAAGTCATAACAGAAACCAAGCTGAATATATTGGACCAACTATGATTTTACCTACTGTATATTTTATCCTATTCTGGCTTGTATTACCTACTGTATATTTTATCCTATTCCACTGAGAGCCTTAAAGTACTTTATATACGTTACTGAATTAAGCCTCACAACTCTCCTGTGAGCAAGGATAATATTATTGCTGCTCCCAAGGCCTGTGTTTAAACGACAAGCTGATATTCCCTCTCCCACGACATACGGTATGGACCATAAAAACTAGACACTTTTATATAACTATCTGGTAATGCTATAGAGTTATAGAGCAATCACTTTAAAAGTTTATGTAGAGGGTTGAATTTTGTGTTTTATCTTTCTGCTGGCAAATTGTTGCTGTGAGGTAGGTTTAGGAGGAGCAGCAGCAGGATATTTTGTTCCTTCCTTGGCTTTGGGAGTGATATCTATTTGTAGGTATTATTTATTATCTCTGTGTGGGGCCTGCAAATCAAATCTATTTCAGGAGTAGCCCTTGCTGGTAGATTCCAGAAAGCCATCTGTTCCCAATGGGACATCTTGACTGCCTTAGCCATTAGAAAGTAGCAGGTGAATACTCAAGGCATATAAGAGGGATATGGACACGTAGAAATAGAAAATTAGATATGAAGAATCTAGTTTAAGAGTTGCATTAGCAAATTATTAAAAGCATGGAGGTAATAAACATGTGAATGAAAGAGCTGGGTTTGAAAACACTCCATAATAATGTGCTGTTCTCTTCAAGAGACACTGATTGACTGATTGAGTTCCTTTAGTAACATAAGTTTCTGATGATACCAAATAAAAAAGTATAGACACACACAGCATAGGTTATGGGAAAAGTTACATGTTGAGCTGTCATACAAGTGTTTCTTTATGAAAGCGTGTGACTTTGATTTATCTCCTGTAGAGTTTCTTTCTTTCTGGATCACTTTTCCGCCTTTTCTAGTCAGTGACCCTTCATACAATTATGAGGCACTTGAAAGGCTAGAGAATGAATTATAATCGTAGCATAGATATGATTCTGATCTATAGCCTACATTTCCTTAGGCTTCCATTCTTGGACCACAGGCAGAAATTGTTTCACTTTCTTTATACTATACTTAGGACACTAACATTATTTATTGAGGAAAACTGTTTTGAACATACATTGCTGTCGTGACTGTCAATATAACTTCATTGTTTTGCACCAGCCTTATAAAGATTGCCATTTTAACTTTAATTATATTACTATATACACAATATAAATATATTATTACATTGAGGTACAAAAGAGAAGGCTTCTTAGAGAGAGAGGAAATAAACTACATTTGTATAAATACCTATTTGTAAAGCACATTATTTTCAATGAAGCATAACCTTCTTGAGTTACATAGTTATTACAAGAACATGCACTGTAATATCCTTTGATTAAGTCTGTTTGCTGCCTAATGTTTTGCTTTGGGACACCAGAAGATGCCAGTGTTTTAAGTATGATGAATTTCCTGGCATTTCCAAACGCAGGACAAAGCTAAGTAGAAGCTTAGGCGAGACCAGAGACCTTTATTTGGCTTCATAAATACCAATACAATAATTAGTCAATCAAAAACAATCATGCTGTAAATAAGCCATGCATGTATCCTCTCACCAAACATAAGGGATCTGAGATGGTATAGATTTATATCAATTGCTGCTAAACTCTTATGTGAATCTATATTATGTCCACATAAAAAGCAAATGTATTCATCACAAGTAATGTTATGACAATGAATATTGTTAAGTGGATGTGAAGGCTTTTTTCCCTTCTATAATCAAAAAGGTTCAGCTTACATATCCTGGAACACAATGTGAATTAATTCCAGCACTAGAAAAGGACAGTGTGTGTGTGTGTGTGTGTGCGCGCGCATGTGTGTGTGCGTGGCGAGAGAGAGAGAGAGAGAGAGAGAGAGAGAGAGTGCACCCTGTAGGGCTGCATACAACTGAAAGGGAATAGCCAAAAAACATTCAGTTCTGTGGAAAAAGCAGTATGTGATCCTATAATTAAAGACAGTATCATGATTTAAAAGATATGCTTTAGGTTCAGTGGTTCTCAAACTATAGGGTGGGCCTCTCAAGGGAGTTGCAGGAACGTGTCAAGGGAGGCCCTAGATGTGTGCTTTTTTTCTTTTTTTTTTTTTTAAAAGAGCTCTGGCTGTCAGCCCTGGGTGGCCAGGGTTCATGTACAAGGGCCATACACACCTGAGGCAGGGATAAAAGGGCAGCCGGAACCCCGCCACTAGGGCGCAGGTTCTCCTTCCCTCCCGCCCCACCCCTCACCTGACAGTGGCGGGGTGTCTGTCAGCCCTGCAGTGTAGCAGCAGTGCAGAAGTAAGGGTGGCAATGGGGCGGTAAGTCTGCTATGAAAAGTGATATTGATAAATATCTTTACTTCTGTGCTGCTGCTGGCATGGTGCTGGCTTCAGAGCTGGGTGCCCGGCCAGCAGCCCCTACTCTCCTCTCTGCCTTCGGTATACATACTGGGGGGGAGGGGGGGAGGTGTAAACAACTACAGACATAAAGAAAGAGACCCTGTCAAATACGGTTGAGAACCACTGCATAACAAGTTCTATGTCCTCTGTTATACAGTAGGTCAGACACAATGCTCAAAATTGTCCCTTCTGGCCTTGGAATCTATAAATCTATCTATACAATAAGATTCCAGGAATGTCACTTTGTGTGTCACTCTGAAGCCTAAATGGCTACTGAATCAGTGTGGAGCCATGGAAGCAGCTACAGTCATGGCTGAGAGTGCTTTTTGTTCAGAATATCACCATTTTGAATCATCACTGGGTTTTGCTGTCTTTTACAGTCCAGCTTTTAAGTTCTCAGCCATTTTAATGTTACAAATTACATCCATGTGGTGTACAGCTACAGTAAGGCATGTATCTATGCCATCCCAAGAGTCCTAGGCCATCATGATACCAGAGGTAACTCGACCAGTAACTACCCTTTATCCACAGCTAATTTGCATGCAACAATTTTATTCATTGTATGAGGAAGACTGCACAGATGATGGACTAATGGGCTCAACTGCCACAGCCCTGCGCCAAAATTCCACTCACACAAATCAACACAACCCACGTAAAACACAACCAGCACACACAACAACCCCAAACACACATAGCCCCTCACTGCAGCACACACCCCTAATTCTCCACCTGCACAAATCCATACAACTATTCCAGAACAACCCACAAGGCTTCATCAAGGCTCCCCTTTAAGGGGAGATGGTCAGTAGGGTGGCTGTGCAGAAGCGCAGTCCCTTCTTAAAGCTTTTGGGATCTGTACCAATTTCCCAAAGTCAGTTTCTTTCTGTTGTCCTAGATCCACTGTCTGTTCCATGAGAGATTTTATGTGTACAAGGGGCAGGATAGTGGGATTGGAGATGGGGTAACAAACTGGGACCCAAAGACCTCTTGATGCCAACTGGCAGAGGACACATGGGTACTTAGAGATACAGAAATCCCCTGGGTTTACCAAATGGGGTCATGTAAGGACTCTCATGAAAGTCTGTGTCACACCGGTCACCACAATCATTGCAAGATGTATGTACAGAAAATATATGAAGAATTATTTAAGTATACTAAAAATTATGTTCTCTAGGTCTGTGAGCTAGGCAGGTCAGCAACAGGTGATCCGCATACTCCTGTCAGGCAGGGGAGGAAGAGACACTTATGTTACTCTGGCTGGTCATGTGCCAACTGAGTATTGTGTGGTTCACAATGGATACCCATTTATAATTGAAGCAAAATGGTGAGAGATGCAGGGGAAAAACAAAAACAGCAAGGGTTATCCTGTTTAGGAGTAAGACAGTGAACTTTTGAAACTTAATCTGGAGCGCAGATGAGCCCCCTGTTATTCCTTTTTAGTCTGTAAGGATAAGCCACCAATGGACCTGATCTTCTGAGAAGAGATCTCAGCTAAACTGATTGAAAACACTGGGAAAAGGACTTGGGGTTAGCTATTTTGCAGGAGACGGGAAATGCCCTGTGAGTTAAGTTTAGGCTCTAGGAAGCATGTTGTGATTTGGGTTTATATGCAACCATTTGTTTCCAATATTCTCAATCTCTATCACTGGAATCTCTGTTCTTTGATAATTTTTGTTTTCATTACATATATCTATGTAAGTGCTATGTGTTATGTGGTGTGGTGATCCTGAATTCAGTATAATAAGCTGGCATGTACTACTCCTTTGGGAACAGAGGATCTGTGAGTGTTCAGTGGAATAGGTGTTGGGTACTCCAGAGGGTTTTTTGGAGGACTTGGTGGTTGGTGTGTGTCTATTGCTACTGGTACCCAGAGACTGAGGCCCGCGGAGACCTGGAAAGTAGTGGTTATGTTGTCAGAGGCTGAGGGAGTCAGGGAGATGATCCACAGCAAGCACACACGTGGGCAGGTGGCAGTGAGGTGCCTCACAACACTGGGCACCCCCAGGAACGGTCACACAAACCCTTACCTCAAAACCAAACTATGAGCAGGAAGCTCTGCAAATCGAAATCTGACTCTTATTTTTGGTCCATCACTAATTGGAACATAAAGCTGTGCTCATGAAGCTGAGCTCAGCTTCTTCAAGTTCCACCTTTGAAGTTAGGTTAAAGTCCCGGTTAAAAGAAAATGAATAAAACTAGGGGGAAACTAAGATCTGAGTCATATTTTATGGCAAATTGTTACCAGAAAAGAAGGGGGTAGATGTGTGCTACATAATGACTTCCCTGATCTTTCAAGTGAGCACTGGACTTATCTAAGACAATTCAGATTGTCTTCTGAATACGGGCTAAGATTTTATTCTTGGCTACCTCTGTGCAACACCAGATGAGGTTGCACTGTTGTAACTGAGAGCAGAATTTGCCCATTATGCGTGTCTAAATTATTATGATTGTTTTATTATGGAAAAAATATACAAACCAACCCCCCTAACCAACATGTCAGAAGCCTGGAGAAGAATAAAGCCTTCCGAACCAGCAGTGTCTTGAGTTAGCCTGGCTCAATCCCAGTGATTCATGTCATACAGTAATGCCAAGTGACGTTATCATAAATAATTTAGAAAAATAAAAAGACAGGAAACAGCTCAGTAACCCCTTTTCTAGTCTGAGCTGTGGATGGTTAAAGAGTTCACAGTGAAATGTCACTACTCCAGCAGAAGCAGATTCTTGTGGTTTGGCACACATTCAGCTGAGTTTACAATGTGTCAGAATGTTGAACTGTGTGAGAAAAGAGCAGTGGGTGATTCAATGTGATCTTTTGGCATTTTATCCTGGGGGCTTTGCTGCAAATGCATGTATGCACAGGCTGGGGGAGGCGGAAGAGCTGTGGATTGTGTACAATATGTGAGCTGTTGTATTTTAATAGAAGGCACACAGTATTTTGGAATCTTCCTGCATAGCACTGAAAGCCTGGCTTTTGTGTCCTCTGATGGGCAGAGGGTGTAATAGCTGTCACGATCTCATTCTCCTACAGAGGCATGGGATGACATCACTGCTTCTCTCACACGGGCCAGAAGAAAGCACCTCATTTCAGATCTGTTTTTTCTTATTGGATGGGCTTTCAGCAGTGTAATCTGCTGCCAGCCAATAACTGTGAATTCTTTGAGTGACATTTGTCCCGTCAGACTGGACAAAGTCGAAGGCAGTAGCAAGTAGCCTGTATTGATGAATTCTGTTTAACAAGCAAATGAATATGTGCGTCCCCATTAGCTAGCTGGAATGGTCGATGCTGTCAGATAGTTGCTTAGCCTCTTTGTGCATTAACAACATGTGTGAACTGCAAGGACAGGGAAACATAAGTTATAGAATCCATGTAATTGTTCTTCTAAAAAATCTCAAGTACACCAGGGGTTTGCAAACTCTTCAGTTAAATGGATTACATTTTAATAGAGAGGTTGTCTTCTACATTATGTTAAGGACCTTCCCTCCTGTAAAACATCCATGTTGCAACATTACAAGTTTCTTATATTGAACTGTACCAATTAGAAAATATTTAAATGCTTTAACTTTATTTAATTAGCAGGGATCCTACTTTTCTGTGATAAAAAAACCAATGTTCTCTAATAAAAAAACATAAAAATCTGAATTTTTCCACAATTAAAATGAAATGCTGAACTTTAGTTTCCCTAGTCACAATATATACAAGTATCAGTTGAACACAAAGTTTTATTGAAAAACAGTAGAACTCATTTATCCGAACTTCCATTTTCTAGCTCTTCATATTAACTAAAGCACCAGCTGTCCGGGGCTGACAGCCCAAGACCCGCCCCAATCTTAAAATAAGGGATAGAAAGCTCTTTGCCAATTCTTCTGAATTTTTGATTATCCAGTCTGGCTCCAGTCCCAATTAAATTGGCTAAATGGGGTCCCACTGTAAATTTAAAGCACATTCAAAAATCAACCACAAGAGGGGGAGATTGTGCTCATTGAATAAGTGACATTTGTACTTTCAACAATATTTAGTTAAAATATGTTTTTTACAAAATGTAAAAACTAATTATTCTCTGTAAAAATGCAAATTCCACATTTTTCTGCATTTTTCCATGGCTAACAGATTTCTAGGATCCCTGTTAATTAGATAGTAGAGAGGCAGGCGGGTGATTTAATATATTTTGTTGGACCAACTTCTGTTGGTGAGAGAGACAAGCTTTTGAGCTACAGAGCACTCTTTTTCAGGTCTGGGAAGGTCACTAAATACAAGATTGAACAGTGTGTGATGCTCTAAGTACCTTTCCCAGAACCTAAGGAAGAGCTCTGTGTAGCTCGAAAGCTTGGCTCTCACCAACAGAAGTTGAGCCAATAAAAGATATTTCCTCACCCACCTTGCCTCTCTAATATCCTGGAAGTGACACTTTAATTAGATAAGTATTTTGACATTTTTTAAAGGTTTAATCATGTTGTATCCTCATTTCATCTCCCCTTCCCATATGTTCTATTCCCATCTCCCCACTACTCTCCACATGGTTCTCTGCCACTATATTTCCTTCTCCTCTTCTTTCCCTCAACATCCCGTTTCCTGCTTCTTTTCTCCATTTGCACATGCTTCATTGCTACATGATGCCTTTGCTCACTGCTCCCATGAACATACAGCCCAGACCCTAGGCCTCTTCTCTTCCTGCTCTTCTGGACGTATTGCTTGTCTGCTTCATTCCCTTCTCCCTTGCAGTCTTGGACATTTCTTTCCCACTGGTGCCTGGAAGCTCCAATCCAAGTGGTAGCTCCAGTCCCTGAGGAACTGTTTCTCTTCTCCTTCTCCTTCTTCTCCTTCTTCAGCAGTGACTCCCTATAGAGGCAGCTAGCTTGGCTCTTCTTTCATTTCAGACTCCATAGCAAGCTTTTGTTAGTATGTTTCTCCAGAAGTTAAAAGTACTGCACCATCCTCAATGTACATCCTCATCCACATTATATATATTTATATTAACCCAGTGTGGAGCATTATGGTCCTGGTTAACTCCTACAAACAGGTCTGAGAAGAGGTATCAGCAACAAGCCATTTTGTTATGGAGAAGCACAGGTCTGAGTAACAGGCTCCTTTGTATTCACATGACTGGTGCATGTGTGATAGTGACTTCCTTTAGTTTAATTTGCTTCTTCATTATGGTAAACCACACACAAGAGCTGCAGGCTTTCTTTTACCACAATTCCTGTACTTCAACTTATTTAAAAAACATTGCTCATGTTAATATGATATTCCCATGCATTGGAAATCTGGATCTCTCCAGTTTACTGATGGCCCCCTGAATGTAATGGCTTCTTATGTCTTCCTGTCTTCTGGATTGGACCTTCATTCCTTCACATAATGCGTTGGTAGAGTTTGCCTCAGACAATTCTTTTGGTGGACTCAAACGCTAATCTGCATGAATCAGTCCTTCCAGGTTTAGTTCCTTTATGTGAACAATTCTCAGCAGTCTGTCTCTTAATTCTCAAGTAATTCCTGAAGACATCTTACACACCATTACCAAAATGAGGAGACATGAACATCTTTTAAGACTAGCCCGAACATCAGATGTGCTTTCTCCTTCTCTTTGTTATCTTAAGTGAAATATATATTTCAGGTAAGAGGTTTGTTAGTGTAGGTTGTGCTTTTTAAACATTTCAGTCAAGTTATTGTAGTTCATATGACCTGGATCTTGGGGCAAAAATACAATTTTTCAGAACAGCAAATGTCTCTTTTCCAACTAAAGTTAGAAAAACTGATCTTTTCCTTGAGACATTCTTCAATACCATGGGCATAAAAACAGTATATCGGCCTTTGTACAAAAACTTCAAAATCCTTGCCTCATCAAATGATCAAATCATCAAAGCAGAATGTATCTATTTTTCAATTTTAGACATTTTTTACCTTCCTTTTTCTTAATTTTAACCAGTGATCTCTCTTAGTTTCCGTTTCACTGGTCACCTTGCTCTATTAAAGGACCCCATCAGTGCAATGTTAGCAAAGGTACCCTGCCCTAGTTAATTTTCTCTTTATGTCTTCCAAATTCCAGTCAGTCAGTCATGTCTTTTAACTACAGACAATGGATACTTGATTGAAATAATAAGAACATTAAATAACAGGAAAGTAACCAAGTTAGCACAATGAGTGGGTCCTTGTTTTCAAGCTAGATCCTGCCCTGCTTCATTCTTATGTCCAGCCTCCAAAGAACTGTTGGAACTGTTTCCAACTGTTCAAGTCTCCTTGAACTTTCCATCCAGAATGTTCCAGGTTTTAAAGGTTCAATGACCACATCCAGTCACCACAGTTCTGAAAGTACCATGGACCAATTTCCAGTCATTTTTTACAAGCCTCCAAACTCTTTTTGCAGTTAACAGCCTGGACAGTTGTAACTGTAGCTGGAGAGCCAACATCACGTGACCAGTCAGCTATCTTTCAGACCACCAGTAAACTACCATATATCAGACACTCAAACCTACTTCGGGGGTCTATAATGGGATCCCCTCCCCATTTTTGCATTTTTCCCTATATTTCCATTCTTAAAAGTCTCATGTCACATTGGCCCTCCTTCTGGAGAGGACCCCTGGATGTCAGTCATATCATCAGCGCTCCTTTGGTCAGTCAGAAAGGGCCCCTGTGATCAGCACTGGCTGCTCCTTCCTTATCCAAGTGGCTGGTTGAGCAATTTGAACATGTTCCAAGGTTCAGCCTCTGATTGAACATATAACCTGAACTAGGATCCACTAGGTTGGTAGGCCAGCTGCATTCCTCACTATAAATATTATTCTACTATTTGCTAAGAATTTCTCCATATACCTTGGTTTGCCCAGAAACAAGAGATGATGTTAGCAACATCCCAGTGCTGGCACTGCAGAAGTGGAATATTAGATTGTCCTGTAAAAGACACAGTTCAGCATATTGTTTTTTAAAAAATTTTCACATAATTCTATTAAATAATAATTTTGGGCCTAATTTACACCAGTTTCATACTGGTTTAACTCCATGGGCTTCAGCAGAGTAAGTCCTCCCTCACTCTAGTGCGAGAGCAGTATCAGACGCTGTGTGTGCCCAGTCTATCACTGTCAACCCCAAACATTCAAAAATCATGAATCAAGGCCCAGAAAATCATCACACTGGTTTAAAACTCATGAAATTTTAAAAATAATTACCATGGGTCCTTTTATTTCCCGTTGTGAATCTTTAGGGTTCATGTTTTACAGCTTTCCTGTGCAACCACAAGGGCTAGAAACTTCCTTTTTTTAAAAAAAGAAAAGCTGGAATTCTCACTTATTCACATGACCCCAGGAGCTGGAGCTACCAGAAAAACCAGATTCATACATTCATAGATTTTAAGGCCAGAAGGGGCCATTATGATCATCTAGTCTGAGCTCTTGCGTAGCACAGGCCAGAGAACCTCACCCAATAATTTCTAAATTGAACCAATGACTTCTGTTAGAGCTAGAGCACATGTTTTGGACAGAAATAAAAATATTTTTCAAATATTGTGAGAGATAATAAAATTGTGAGCGTTAGTATTACATCAGTGTATCCATTGAGTTCACTGGAGTAATGCAGTGGAGAATCATGCCCGATATCTCTGAAACCCCAGAATCTTAACTTTGTGTAATAGACCATCTGCTTTCTGCATGACAAACTCCTATCCAGCACGTTGTTAGTATTTACAAATGATAAATAATAATAATAGCTCTGCTTTGACAGTACTTCCAGTGGATAACAGCTGATTGTGCTTACTGCCTCCAGGAAAGAAAAGTCAAGGGGAAAACAAAATGAATCCAAGCAGCTACGGAGCTATTTTTGAAAAGATGGTGAATTCAGATAGTTGCCCAATGTTTTCCCCAGGAATTGAAATTAGGGGTGTGTTCAAACTTACGGGGTGGGGGGGTCAGGGCCGATGAGGGGTGAGAGCATGAGGGTGAAGGTGGGCTGTATGGCACCATAGTAAAAACTGAAAAATGTTTTATGACCATTTTATTAGATTTTAAAATCATCACACAAATTAAAGTTGGCTACTCAAGCACTACATCTACATCCTTCTTGGTTTCTTGTTATAATTTTGCACAACTCTGTTAATGAACTTCTTGAATGCAATGCATTCATCTTTGGTGGCTTCTAGTGTGACCGGTACTTCCATTCCTTCAACTGATATGCTCATTAGTTCATTCACATGATCAGGCAGAAGGCGACTTCTTTCAAAACACAAAATTCTATTCAATGATGAAAAAGAACGCTCAACTGTAGCTTTTGTGACTGGGAGTAGTAAGAGATGAATTCCTACTTCTTTCAGCCCAGGAAACATAGCATAAAGATCAGGTCGAGCCACTAGTGATGATAAAAAAGAAGTTGAAGTCAAATCTTCATTCATTCATCGTATGATATTCCACTCTGTGTTCAAATTCTCTATTCTGTCCTGAGCACATGGCAGCCCCATTGCTGGTAGTGCCTCACTCCACTCAACTGTCAGTGTTTTATAAGACAGGGATCTGTAAAAGCTACGCAGAGGTTGAGTAGAATCTAGAAGTCGCTGTTGTAGATTTTTAAGAATCAAGTCTGAGTACTTTTTCAGTTGTCTTAACAAACACTTCTTGTCCTCTTCACTTAAGGATTCAATATAAATGCCTTCATGAGTCAACTTCTGGACTGAAGTCTTTGCTTCTTCCAGTATTTTTTCAGTGGTTGCTCTCTGATTGATCCAAATGAAGCTTCTATTGCTGGACAAAGATCTACTGCTGTTGTAGCAGATGCCTGGATGGCATTGTTTAATGACCCAAGTGGTTTCAACAGTAGACTTACAAGAGAGAGAATGACAATAGTCTTCTCTGAACATAGTAGCAAAAGTAATCCACCAGCCTCACTACTTAGATCCATCCCATCTTGGTAGATACTTTCCAAAGCTAGTAATAATGGCTGGAGTAATTTAAGACAACAGCCAAGGATCGCTTATGAGAAAGCCAGAGGGTTTTCCCAGTTGGACTAATTTGAACTTCAGTCCCAGAGTATCTTCTATATTTTCCAAGATATTCAGTCTTTTTGGACTCTTGCTGAAAAAAGAATATAATGAAGACTTTAAATGTATAGCTTTTTTAATGTCTTTTGAAGCTCGTACTAGCACTAGTTGGAGTAGATGGCCTCTGCAGTGTGTATAGGAGAGACTAGGGTTACTCTTTTCTCTGAGCAAAGCTTGTGCTCCACCATGTCTTCCAGAGAAGTTTGCAGCTCCATCAAATGCACAAGACGCCATCTGTTTGGGGTCCCGTTGACAAGCATTTAACTCTTCTAAGATGTGGATTGTCACAGATGCAGCCAATCTATCTTCTATAACTTGAACATCTAGAAATGCATCTACTGGCCTACCACTGACATCAAGATAACGTACACAATGACTTAATACTTGATGAACATTTGCATTGGTGCATTCATCAGACATGTATACAATTTTTTTTAATGTGGTGAGAGAGTTCTTCACTTTTTCAACTGTTGAGTCTTTCACTGTTGCACCACATGCATCTAGCCAGTCAGTTGAGTTTCTTGCAGAATGATAGTGAGCATTTTCTGGTCTTGTTCGGAACCAGTATTCAACTTCAGAATGAACAAGTGACAATGCACTTAACATTGGCCTCCAGTTTGTCATGTGTGGTATCTCTTGCTTAAATAGAAAGTATGATGCCACGGCCATGTTTGTTCTCATGAACTGTGTTTTGTCTCCAACATTCTTAACAGCCTCATTAACACTCATCGGTGTTGTCCTTGGTCAGTGGAGACTCAGAGTTCAGAGGTGCTTTCACATGATTTCATCTCCCAGGTGGGGGGCAAGAAGACACCTTGTTCGTTCATCCAGCTGCTCACTGTTTGCTCTGGCCACTGTTGTTCGTTGTGCCACCATTCACTCCATCGCTCTATTGCCAATGGCCCTGCACCATCACCTTCTGCTGCCATTAGCCACTGTGACGTCTGCAAGTTGGTCTCTTGAGGTTCCACCCAGCTCTCAGTGATTTTAACTGAGCTGTCAGTTAAGGAACCTCGCTGCTAGTGCAGACTGGGCCATCTCTTCCACGGAAACACTGTCCCACAGCAGGTCTAAGCACTTAGACCTGATTATCAGTGATTTCAGCTGTAGTGATCACTTAACAAAACAAAGACTATTTATGGAACCTAATCAGCTCTGTCTTTAAACAGTGGAGAGGGGCAGGTCAAATAGTACTTGTGACTCAGGCAGACCATCAAGCAAAACACCAGTCCCCACCTTCTCTCTTGATGCCCTCAGTCAGCACAGGCTAAGTACAGTTCTACTGCCCTACACTCATACAATAAGAATAACAACATTTCATTACACCTTCCTCCCCCGCACCCGCCCGCATTCAAGTGATTTGTAACCCAACCCCAGCCAAAATCTATCACTTGGGCAACACAGCTCTGTTTGCTGGATACCTAGGTAGATTAGGTGTGAATGTGAATACAATCTGGTCCTGAAGTCTTTCCCCCCTAACCCCCAGCTCATCACTAGCTGTCAGGGAGAGCTCATTTAGACTTTGCTTACAAATCATAATTTGAAATTATTAGGTTGGCCAACATCACTGAAATGAATGCACTGATATTGTCATAAACAACTGTACAAGGAAGCTAGTCTATGTTCATACTTTTCAAATCTATTATACTTTTTCAGATACACGTATTTTATCATACACTGTATATGCTTTTAGAGTGTGTATTGTTTCAATTTCAATTCACATTTCCAAACAATCACTAAATTGGCAACACTGCATGTAACTAGTTCACAAAACTGGGGGTAGGTGGTTGGGGAAATTCGGGGGGGGGGGGGGGTAAACACTCCCATGGGGGGGGTATAGGGAAATCCCTGGTTCTTGCTGCCTTCAAAGGTGCTATCCTCAGGGCCGGCCCACAACATTTTGTCCCCTGAGGCGGGGAGCTCAAATGATGCCCCCATGCCCCCTTGCTTGGGCCAAAACTTTGAAACTCTGGGTCCTAGTGGTGCCCCCACACAGTCTGGCACCTGAGTTGGCTGCCTCAGTTTGCCTCATAGTAAGGCCAGCCCTGGCTATCGTCATTTCTCAGAGTTTGTCATGTGTCCTTTAAGTGAAACATGCACATGTACCTTTTAAATGAGATGTGAACTAATTTGCTTTTAAAATAATGTATAGAAACTGTAAGGGATCCAAGCAATTGACACAATACATGTTACTATAAACAAAGCATAGGAACTGAATAAATGTCTTGATTGATATACTGGTGTACATTTACCATCTGAGGTTCAAGGCCCCTCTTACATTGAAGTGCCTCAGCTCTTACATTGAAGGAACTACAGAATCAAAACTCCATGCCTCAGTGTTATAACTCCAAGGCCTTGTCCCTCAGCACTTACTCTAGGGCACATGCATCATCATAACCCCAAGGCCTCTTTGTGCATCAGTTCTGACACTGATGCAAATACGACACTGTAGTTCCAAGGTCCTTGCTGTTGCCAGGACAATTTAAATTAAGACGATTTAAAGATAGGGTGGTTGAGATTTTAAATGTCGCATTGAACACACTGCAAACCAGTCCTCATAAGAGAGGGAAATACTGAAAAAACTGCCTTACACTTTATTCTGAATGATGGAGTCCTCCTTTTTATAAGTGAAACTTGGCAGTTCTTCCTGACTGTGGACTTTTTTATTGTTTGGCATTAAGCCTTAAAGAGACCTCAAAGCAGTTTATATGCTGACCAAGAAACACTTTCAATAAACAGGCAAAGAAGGGTTTAGGTTAAATGTATGTTGTTTATCATTGCCATTGTTGCAGTATATTAAGATAACAGACGAGACAGAACTCTGACAGCTCCTAAAGCCACTGAATAAACCTAAGAATGCACGTAGTCCTTTGCCTGGGGCTGCCTAAAACTACTGCCTTGGTTTTCCTCCTGCCTCTGCTTGTTGATTTCCTTCAAAATCAGTTAGAAAGGAACTCATCAGGTCTACATAATTCCATGCACACTTCCTCTCACCTCCAAACTGAAAGGTCAGCTCCTGGACAAACTTTGATTCCACTCCTTTGAAAGAGTCTGTTGTGCTTCATTTTGTTCTGAGTGGAGCAATTATCAGTAATTATTGGGAAACGAGCAGGAGTCAGAGGCAATTCCAAAGCCACCCAGAATAAACTGCGCATTGTTGAAGGGTCGTAGCAGAGCTCACGGAAACCCCATGTTTCAGAGAATTAACATTCTGCAATAGTTAGAAGTGACAGTTTCCTTTTCAGGACTGTAAGGAGAACAAGCCTCTATATTACTGCTTTAAGGTAAATCTTGATATTAGGAGAAGGAGTTCTATAGGGAGAACTTCAAGGAATGGCATAGATTCTTTTGCTGTCCTTTTTCTTTTTAAGAGAGCCTGGTTGTATTGCACATGGTTGATGGGTGTGCTGAAAGAATCATTCAATGCCAGAAAAAAATGTATCTATCAAAGTTAGAGCTGGTGAAAAAATTTCTTTTTAAACTTTTCTTTCCCCAGGAAAAATGGCCTTTAATTGAAAATGAACATTTTCAATATTTTCCAAATTTTTTGATGTGGAAACTAGTGAGATTCCAAGATGATACATGAGAAGGAAAATATGAAAAGTGTGATAGTCATAGGCTTTAGAGTGGAAAAAGGATGAGCACTGAAAATTGAGTTATTAAAATATTTGACCCTAGAGTCTTGTCTTTATGGGCCTGTTTCTCCTTTTACTTGCGCTGGCGGAAATAACTGAACTCAGCAAAATTACAGTAGTGCAAAGCTAACATGAGAAAATAATCAGGCCCTATAGATGCAGGGAAAACTGTCAGTTTGTCTGTGAGTCAAATTTAATTCATGCCAAAATAGCTGCTGAAATAATTATATGGGGCTTATTTTTAAAGAGCCATGCACACTTTTACCACTACAGAAATATGTTAAATAACAATAATAACAATATGAGACAGTTAACCCATCCCCGCTTTTTGTGCCTACAATTTCAGAGGAACAGCCATTTGACTGGTGCACACAGTCAGATCGTGGGACATCCACATGCCTGCATCTGCGCCCACAAATAAATTCACCTGCAAAAGTGCTTGCAGAATCATTAGCAGAAAAGCTTCTTTAGTATCGCTCACTGATATTATCATGGCAGCTGATTTGTTACACTGGATAATATCTTTAGAATCCCTAAAAATTATAAAAGTCCTGGTCTCCTCAGGTAAATTAAATAATAAATTTTAGGTTGCACCAATTCAATGAACTATCAGGCAAAAAAGGTTGCAAAAAGGGGAGCTTGATAGGTCAAGGGATTGATAATAGGATATGTTTCAATGTAACAGCCGTGTTAGTCTGTATCCGCAAAAAGAACAGGAGTACTTGTGGCACCTTAGAGACTAACAAATTTATTAGAGCATAAGCTTTTGTGGGCTACAGCCCACTTCATCGGATGCATAGAATGGAACATACAGTAAGAAGATATATTTATATACAGACAGAGAAGGTGGAAGTTGCCACACAAACTGTAAGAGGCCAATTAATTAAAATGAGCTATTATCAGCAAGAGAAAAAAATTTTGTACTGATAATCAAGATGGCCCATTTAGACAGTTGACAAGAAGATGTGAGGATACTTAACTTTAGGGAAATAGATTCAATATGTGTAATGACCCAGCCACTCCCAGTCTCTGTTCAAACCCAAGTTAATGGTATCTAGTTTGCACATTAATTCAAGCTCAGCAGTTTCTCCTTGGAGTCTGTTTTTGAAGCTTTTCTGTTGCAGAATTGCCACCCTTAAATCTTTTACTGAGTGGCCAGAGAGGTTGAAGTGTTCTCCTACCGGTTTTTGAATTGAATCAGTTATGATTCCTGATGTCAGATTTGTGTCCATTTATTCTTTTGCATAGAGACTGTCTGGTCTGGCCAATGTACATGGAAGAGGGGCATTGCTGGCACATGATGGCCTATATCACATTGGTAGATGTGCAGGTGAACGAGCCCCTGATGGCGTGGCTAATGTGATTAGGTCCTATGATGGTGTCACTGGAATAAATATGTGGACAGAGTTGGCATCGGGCTTTGTTGCAAGGATAGGTTCCTGGGTTAGTGTTTTTGTTGTGTGGTGTGTGGTTGCTGGAGAGTATTTGCTTCAGGCTGGGGGGCTGTCTGTAAGCTGTAGACAATGGATCAAGCTCTAAGATACATTGGCTGTAGATAATGGATCAAGCTCTAAGATAAAACCGCATTTGCTCCAAACCTTCAGACAGAGACAAACACCTACAAGATCTCTATCAAGCATTCTTAAAACTACAATACCCACCTGCTGAAGTGCAAAAACAGATTGACAGAGCCAGAAGAGTACCCAGAAGTCACCTACTACAGGACAGGCCCAACAAAGAAAATAACAGAATGCCACTAGCCATCACCTTCAGCCCCCAACTAGAACCTCTCCAGCGCATCATCAAAGATTTACAATCTATCCTGAAAAATGATCCCTCATTCTCACAGATCTTGGGAGACAGACCAGTCCTCACTTACACACAGCCCCCCAGCCTGAAGCAAATACTCTCCAGCAACCACACACCACACAACAAAAACACTAACCCAGGAACCTATCCTTGCAACAAAGCCCGTTGCCAATTGTGTCCACATATCTATTTAGGGGACACCATCATGGGGCCTAATCATATCAGCCACACTATCAGAGGCTCGTTCACCTGCACATCTACCAATGTGATATAGGCCATCATGTGCCAGCAATGTCCCTCTGCCATGTACATTGGCCAAACCGGACAGTCTCTACGCAAAAGAATAAATGGACACAAATCTGACATCAGGAATCATAACATTCAAAAACCGGTAGGAGAACACTTCAGCCTCTCTGGCCACTCAGTAAAAGATTTAAGGGTGGCAATTCTGCAACAGAAAAGCTTCAAAAACAGACTCCAAGGAGAAACTGCTGAACTTGAATTAATATGCAAATTAGATACCATTAACGTGGGTTCAAATAGAGACTGGGAGTGGCTGGGTCATTACACATATTGAATCTATTTCCCTAAAGTTAAGTATCCTCACATCTTCTTGTTGACTGTCTAAATGGGCCATCTTGATTATCACTACAAAAGTTTTTTTCTCCTGCTGATAATAGCTCATCTTAACTAATTAGGTGCTTACAGTTTGTATGGCAACTTCCAACTTCTCTGTATGTGTATATATATATATATATCTTCTTACTATATGTTCCATTCTATGCATCTGATGAAGTAGGCTGTAGCCCATGAAAGCTTATGCTCTAATAAATTTGTTAGTCTCTAAGGTTCCACAAGTACTCCTGTTCTCATAATAGGATACAATCTTCATTAGGTTACTGGTTCAACTCTAGGCCAAGTTTAAAGTTAATTAGGTTGTTTAATGGGTTGGTGGACTGAGCCCAGATCCTAGAGGAAAGAGGTCCACATCACAAATGGCACTAACTGAGTGAGGCAGAAGCAAGTTTGTCAGGGTAATGTAGAGAAGCTCACACTAAGCCTGGTCCAATGTCTGTTGAAGTCAATGGGGATATTTCCCATGAGAAGTATTGTGATAATTGGGCCTAGAAATTTGCCCTAATTGTGAGCTCAGCTGTGAGGAATGAAAGTTCATGAATGTCACAATAACCTAATACAGTAAATGTGGATGGGAAAAGGTGCACAAGCAAGGCAGAAAGTCTGAATTAGTCCAAACAAAAAGGCCTACTGATATAACTCAAGGACTATGTTAAGATCATGCCTGGTAAACAAGAACAGAGTGAAACCAAAAATCAATTAACCAAAATTGGTGTGTTGGAAATTCGGCGTAACTGGTGGACAAAAATAATTAGGGGATGAGCTATTCAATCCACCACTTCCTTTTGTGGGTTCTCAAAAGGAGACTTTTGTGTGTGTGTGTGGGGGGAAGGTGGCTACTACAACGCTGGCTGACTGAAAGACAAGAGAAAGGGAAGGAGCAAGCTTTACCATCGTGGCTGCCACCCCCACTGTCTTCTGGGACCCCAGACCTTCTTCATCCTAATCCCAAGAGACATCCTGATCAGACTGGGCCAGAGAGAGATGGATCCAGATGACACTGACCCTTCCACTGGCTCTGGCTGAATCACAAACCCCATCTGGGATGTGAGACGTTGTCTTTCCTCCACCCCCACAAAAAAGATGTCCTTTTCCTTCCCCACCTCATTTCTTCTCTCTCTCTCTCTCTCTCTCTCTCTCTTTTTCCATTTTTTACTTCTGTCTGATAAGAATCTGCCTTAGCTAGCCAGGACTGTATATTTTGCAAGACTGCTGTAAGTCTGTGACTAGAAAGAGGCAACTAAAAGCATTTCCCTAAACAGTCTAATGATGGTAAAAGTTTGCCCTAGTGTTGCCAGCCTGCCAGGATTGTCCTGGAGTCTCCAGGAATTAAAGATTAATCTTTAATTAAAGATTATGTCATGTGATGAAACCTTCACCAATGTGTCCAACCAAAATTGGTAACCCTAGAACTTTGCCAGTCTCAGAGAGGCTGATAGGGCCATGTGGTGTGCCTATTTCTCCAGCAGTGAGGTTGCAAGTGAAAGTAGACACCAGAGACAGAAGTTGCATTTTCTATCTTTGCTGTTCTTTTCTCTCCCCTTTTGTGTGTGTTTGTCTTGTTTTGTCTTCTTAGAAAACTTGGACTTTAACAGCAACAATAACAACAGCTCCAGCTCGAGTCAACTTTTCCCCCAAAAGGACAGTTATTACTATCTTTAATACTACTGAAAGGAAAGTCAAACAAAGAATTTTCCCCTCTAAACACTGTCTCCAGCTAGAGAGAAAGGGAACAAGGGATGTTGTTAAAATGAACGGGTTACTTAATACTTTACATTTCAGATGATTTAACTGCGCTTTCTTCTTTTTCTGTATCTTTAATAAAAGGTTAAAAGGCTTTTTAATGGTGTGTTTGCCATGGTACTAAGCAAGCTGAAGTCTCTGTATATCAAACCCTGAACTTTGTTTAACACTGTTTAATGTTGGACAGTGACAAGGTCTTGTTAACACTTTCGACTCGTTGGGCCCACACATTCCATCTAAATTAATACAATCGTGTGTGAATTGAATTCAAGGGGCTTTGGGTGAGGAACAGCTACTGCCCATGCTGTTCTGACCAAGGTTCATCTTGCCCCTGGCAAGCTGATTATACCAGGAAGCCTAGGAGTAGGTGGGGCAAAGCCTATTATAGTGAATTTACTCAGCAAAGTATCTCTGTATGCCTGTATGCAGGAGCAATTCTGCACAGCTCCAGTAAGTAGCAGTGATGGAGGAATCTCAGAATTTTGGCGGTTGCTGAGCAAGCTGGACTACCTTTACTCATCTTTGTTGGAATGGGAGCAGGTAAGTACCATGCTCTGCAAACTTAGCTGCTGCTTCTTGTCTTGCCGGCCAAACACTTCAAACGTGCAGGCCTGAGACCTACTAACGAAAGCTTTGAAGCATATCTTCTGAAGTGGATGCAGCATGTTTTTTTGGGTAGCCAGTGTTGTGATACTTTTTTTTTAAACAGGGAGGTTCCTGGGGACTCTATTCTTGTTCCCATAAGTAGATTTAGATTTCATTGCTCATGTGTGCTGCCAATATATAGAACTACCTTTGTATTCCTGCCAAATGGAATGAAGTGATGGCATGACTTAGCACTTGTCTCTCTGAGATTCATGCTTGGGTGAGTTTTACCTTGTGAAACTGAACGCTGAGAAAACATCTCCTTTTGGTTGTACTTCAGTTCACCACCTGGAAGCATTTACTTCTCTGATTTTACACTTTGAAGCTTTAAATCTGCTTCAAGAAGCAGTGACTCAAGTGACCTTGGAGTCATTTTGATTCTGAACTTTCTTTTTTCCAGTGCCTGTTAATAACATCAGTAAACATTCTTATGACCACACTTGGAATATCTCTTGGGTTTAGCCTATGCTTCGGTCTCTTCTGCACTAGATTGTAGTAATTGGCTAAAAGCTGGCATTTCTGTTGGTTTGCAGGCAGAGTTCACGTGCCGTGATGAAGGGTGGCCAGTGTATATTTTTGTGAGCAGAAAATGTTCGAGTTTATTCACGTTTCATTTTATAATCCAGTAATTGCATGTTTTCTGAATTACATCAAAAATACGATTGCAGTGTGAGATTAACTGCTCACTCAGTTCTACAGTAGGAGAAGCACACTCAAGTTTTGAAACAAATTGAGATATTTTACATTTAAGAACCTAAATGAAAACACTGAAATTAACCACTTTGTATATTTCAGTGACTTTCATTCTGGAATTTTTGACACATCCTGAAATCAAATTTAAGTCATCCATGCTGAGTTATACTTTCCATAAATGCTGTATATGAGTGGTTCTCTGCTTTTATCATCGCTAGGATAAGATACTTACAGTCTTGTTTTGAAATCTTTTCTCATCAGGAAGTTTTGATAGTATTAGAAGAGCTTCTATGCGGAAAAGCAGAAGGACTTGCAACAGCTAGTAAGGATGACATCATTAAAAAGCAATGAATGTTAGGAATATTCCTGTGTTCTAATCCAGGCCACACATCCTGCTGCCCTGGAACACATCCAAACCCAACATCCTTTTAGGGTGACAGGGCAGGCTGTAGCCTTTCACAGCTTGCTTTAGTAATCTCTGCATGTGGAATATTCACTGGCAGACATTACAATAAAATCTAAAATTACTCCATCAGAAAGCTGCCGTTCCACCCTTCCTGCATTCTTCCGTGACACTGAAATTGCCCAAACAGAGCTTTATTATATTTCATGGGTTTATCTGAAGAACTGTGTACCGCTGATGGGATCTTTAATAACTGACTGTGAATAGGTTAACAGTATGTTCCACTAGAATCCTTAAAAATACAGATTACATTGATAGTCTAATTACTGGCAAGGTAGAACCTCATTTAGGGCCCAATCCTTTACTCCATAATCACAGTGGAATTCCTCATGTGAGTAAAGGCTGCAGGGTTTGCATAATATGAATCTTATTCTCTCTTAATTCACACTAGTTTTACAATGGAGTAGCATTGGACCACATGCTGAGCCACACTAAGTCCCTTTACACCACCACAGCACAAAGGGGACTTAAAAATGCACTAAATGCACAGCTGAATACACTCAGGAGATTCCCTGAGCAGTGGGGAATCCTAGGCTGGGTAAGAGGAAGCACAGCTGACTCTCTGTGCCACCCCCATTCTTCTCTCCTGCCATAGGCAGTGTGTTGGGGGTATAGGAGGCAGTGGGGCTACTGTGGTAGCAATGAGACGCCTCAATTAGGTTAGAGCCCCATAGCTTTAGGCTCTGAACAAACACACAGCAAATGGTAGTTCCTGTCCTAAATAGCTGTCTCTTTATCTATGCATTTGTCTGCCAGGCACCCTTATGGTGCTACAGAATATAAGTAATAATAAATGATCTTTTTAGACCAAGATGCTTTGCAGTATGTTAGGCAGATGTTTGATAACAGAGGTGGCATTTTGCATCCAGAGTTCTTTGGTAGTGGTTCAACTGCAAAGCTCAGCATGAGCCCACTGCAAAGCACACCATGCAAAAGTTGCAAGCATTTTGATATTTAAATCAATCTGTATAAAGTGAACGATTGTCTGGGAAAAGAAAATATATAGGTGAAGTATAATCAGAAAGACAGCAGGAACTGAAATATCTAGGAGTGATTTATAACAAATGGCAGTACCTTGTAGTCAAAACAACCACTGGGAGACAAGGTGAGGGAAATGTAGACACTGTATACAGTGTATTGTTACACTGTTAATCTCATCAGTTTTTCATTTGGCCAGTTTGGGTTGTTATGTGTGTATAGGAGGAGAGGAAATCTAGTCATATTGTAAAAGACGTCTTTTGACTTTTGTCTATGGCTAAATTCTTAGAGTTAAAGCCTACCTCTTTCCTTGGTGGCAGAAGGCTTTAATCATAAAAAAATTATAGTGGCTCATTTGTACAGGTGGCAAGAAAAGGCTGTGCAAGAGACCATAATCTCTTTGCTACATGAAACAATACTTCATGTGGATCTGTGCGTGGCAGCGTTAGGAAGTAGTATAATGATCTGCAGCATGGACAATGGGTGAGATGCTCCCCCGCTCTCCCCCCCACCCCCCGCTCTGGCCCTTTATGCCAGGTAAAAGGGTTTGGCAGTATAAAGGAGCAATAAAAGTCCCATTTCTGGATGGGGAAGGATTCCCCCATTGCAGGCACTATGGAACACAGCTTTAAGGTTGCCTTCTGCAGGCCCTCTTGCAAGTCTGGTCTAGGGAATGTGTCGTGGATAGAACAGGGGATAGGAGAAGTGTGGGAAGCTCTGTGCAGCACTCTGGCCCATAGGGCAAGCTGGGGAGGCTGCCAAAACTTAGATAGGCTCCTGTACCTGTCTCATGCACTGGGAGGGCATAAAGATGGCTTAGAGCCATTATAGCCACCCTCCCAATTGGCTGTGAGTTCTGAGCTGCACCTCTTAGAGGCTCAGCATAGAATTTCACCCAATGAGTTTACATTGATATGGTGAACTAAGGAAGCAGTGATTGCCTTGATACGTTGCATTGTGGAAGGAGAGGATTCTATCCCCACCCTGCCTCTATGGAGATTCCCTATGGAAAACCTGTTTAATTTGTTTTTGCAGAGAGGCCAGGATTCAGTCCATATGGAGCAGCATAGACCTGAACTTTATTTAACTGATAAGAGGTGGTACTTGGCACTTGTATGCTTTGGAAAATATTCAGTACAGAAAACTTCTATGTAACGTTTCAGGTCTCTCTGTTTTTAATTTCTTTTGTAAAAAAAAAATTAAATTGCTGCCATTTAAATCTCCAATACCATGCAACAGTTTTGTTAAAGATCCTCCTTGTTAAGATCCCATGAGGAACTTTGAATGAGAAACTTTGCAAAGATCTGACATTTGATAATGCTTTCCCCCCTCTCCACTGCATTGAGATGGCAGAGCAGGTAAAGATGAGTGAGTACGGTTTGTAACTTCTGGATTCTTTTTGTTTTGTTTTGTTTTCTTAAGCACTTGGAAATTTTGGCAGAAAAATGTTCTCAGAGACCTTTGATAAATTAGAGAAGGAATTAATACCTTTTCTCATATGCCAGCTCTAGCAGGTACCATGCAGTGCCATGAACAAGAATAGTCTGAAGGAAGTTTGCTGATTAATGTCTTTGGGAAAAGAAAGAAAAGCTCTAAAGTCTGCTGAGAGGTGGCACAAAATTCCTAGCATTCCTGAAAAGACAAAGAGGCCAGAAACCTAACAGGGCTTGGCATGGGCAGCTGACCCAACAAGCTAAAGTAACTCTCAGAATAAAGAAGAAATACATATTTATTTCTATCACCAGCAATTCCTTTGTACTGTACTATTCTTATGGCATTGAGGATATTATTTTTTACCACGATCAGTGACTGAACAGGAAAAATACATCCTGTCTGCATTATCACTTTGCTGCACAGGGAACTCCTATAATGCTACTGTGGAAATGGTTAGTTTGCAGGTTAGCATAAAATACTAAAGGTCACTCCTTTCCCCTTTCTTTTTCCTTATTGTTTGGAATTTCTCAGCTTGGAGACACACTGCTCCAAGCATGGATCATCCACCCGTACACCAAAAACACCAATTCATCCATTCCTCAAATTCCCAGTGAACATGCCCAGCTACCACAGGAGAAGTGCCAGAGTGATCAATACAAACCTAGATGACCTGAGAAATTCAACTGAAGGGAGTGTAGCTGGGAGGTTGGAGATAGGCAGTGGGAGGTCCTGGAGGCTGCAGGGGGAGGAGCACCTGAACTCTTGAGGTAATGCTGATGGGAGACAGAAACCATCATTGCTACTGGGCTGATGCAACTCAGCTGTCTGAGAGATAGTAGAGGCATGGCTAGTCGTAGCAGACAGTTTTCATTATAAGACCTTGGTTTCAGTAGCTTATAACTTTTCCAGACCGTTTGGTCTGAAATTTTTCATACTGTTTGTCTGCCTTAGGCTGAAGTTTTTTGAAAACTTGCCACCAAAATGGTTCAACTATTTTCGAGGACAAGGGTAGGGAAAAATACATTGCTGTGCCTTGGTTAATGTAGTCTTTTCTTTAAATAGCTCTAGTACCCCCATGCTTTGTAGCAGGGACTGGAATGAGGGATGGCCTCTGTGTCAGTGATATGCCTTTTGCCACTTCTGTGAAAATCTGCCCAAATTTGACCAAGTTATAAACTTTTGAAAAATCTCAGTTTGCACGTGCCCAAGAGAGACTTAGCTTTTCGCTGCTAAAATCTCCAAAGATTCCATCCTCACTGAGCACGCTGGAGCCTCCCACAGCTCCTACTCCTAGTACTACCCTGGTTGCACATAGCCATCCCTACAGAGTGACTGAGCCTGTGCCATCCCATCACAGCTCTCACCTGTGAAAGGACTACATATGTGGCAGTATCTGGTGATTGTAGTAATTGGACTTTCCCTGTAGTGGCTGCTCCAGCTTTTCTAGGCTGGGTGGCTCTGGGCACTGGCAGTGACCCTGTCACTTCTGTGCTCTCAGCGACACTCCTGCTGGCATTCAGGTAGTGTGGAGGAGGAAGCCATTTGATGTGAATGAACAGGAGACAAAAGCCAGACCGGGGGAGGGAAAGAAGGAGATTGAGACATGTGGTCTGCTAAGACTGTGACTGCAGGGAGGGAGAGTAGAGGAGAACCGAGATTGGGACTGGCTTGCCAAGGAGACTGGGACTGGCTTGCCAAGGAGACTGGGGCTGGGAGCTGGTGAGGGAAATGGGGAAGGGAAGTGGGAGCTATTTGGCTGGAGGTAGAACACTGAGATTGGATGAAGAGCTGGAGGGAGGAGGAGAGACAGGGACTGACTGTACAAGGAGACTAGGAGTGCATGGGGGGTGGGGGGAGAGGACCAGAGTGGGGAAACATGGGATTGGGGAGAGGGGAGATGGGGTTCAGGGGGAGAACTAGAATTGGCTGGGAAAAGAGACTAGGGACAAGGAGTTGGCTAGGAGGGGGAACTGCGACTAGATGGACTAGGAGACTGGGAATGGGTGTGGTGAGAGAGATTGGGACTCGGACAGCAAGTCTGGAAAGGGAGATTAGTACTTGTCAGGCAAGGAGACTGGGATTGGGTTGAGAATCCTGAGCAGAGGAGACTGATAGTAGGTAGACAAGGAAAATGGGACTAGGGCAAGCAGCATGGGTGAAGAAGAGACAGGATTGGGACTGGGACAGGTTGGAGGAAGAAGGGGTCATGCTGAGGGGATCTGTGCGCACTAGATCACACTCCCCTTCAGAGCCTGTAATGGAGCCCTAGATTCCTGAGTATCACCATTCCTCTGCTGTCAGCAAACATCTGTGAAACCCACTGACCACATGTGTGTCTCATCTCCTTGTAGGGCTGGTCCACACAGAAGATGACAATCTACTAAGGCTACTAGTTACTCTGATAACTCAAGTGTCAGTGGTCTGTGTGTGGTAGAGCTAAAGGTCCCACCTTGAACCATGTGGATGGTCCCACCTTGAATCAATGTGGTGCAACAAATGGAATTTCTGTTTGTTCAGTTTGCTTTTTTAAAAACCTAGAAAATTATGCCTCCCCCCGCCCCCAACACACATTAAGATTGCAAAGACAGGGGCTCAGAAGTTCGGAAATGCCAGAATTAAGTTTACTGAGAGTAGTCAGGAGGGTATTAAACTAATAATAAAGGGGAGGGTAAAAAAAGGAAAGATGTGAGCACTCATTAGCACAAAATTAAGATGTTGAGAACAAAATCAAGGCACCAAAGGACACGAAGAGAAGAAATTTCTTAATTGCCTATATACCAATACTAGGAGCCAGGTAACAAAGAAAAGGCATTGGAATTGCTCATTATTAGCATAAATTCGATCTAGTTAGTATTAGTGAAACCTGGTGGGGTGATCCAGTGACTGGAATTTTAAAATCAATGGTTATAACCTATCTAGGAATGATTGAGTGGGCAAAAGAGGGGAAGGGAGGTGGAACTCTGTCAAAAATAGAGTTACTGATAACTTGGAAGAAAATGATCTTAAACACGTATAGTTCAATCTCATGGCAGATAAAGTACAAGATGGGATACTAGTTGGTATCTGCTATAGATCACACATTTGCACAAGGGAACAAGATCTATAATGTATGGGAGAAAAAATGAATGATCATGGGGGACTTCGATTTGAGTGAGATATGCTGGAGGTCTCATGCTGCCGATACTAAAACAGCATTGGAATTTCTGAATTATATAGATGACAATTTTCTATCTCAAAAAGTGTTGCATCCAACACAGAGGGATTATATATTAAACATTGTCTTGACAGATAAAGAGGAACTGAACTGAAAATTAATAATGATTTAGATACAAATGATCATGACTTGATCACATTTATAATGTGCAAACAGAATAAAGTCCAAACCAGTAAGGTATATACTTGGTCCTTTAAAAGGGCTTATTTCACAAAGCTGAAGAAAATTATGAGCCAATTCATCTGGGAGGAAGAATTTAATCAGAAAAATGTGACTGATACTTAAGTATTGTTTAAGAGCACTTTACTAGGTACCCAAAAATCCACAATTCCAAAGTTAAGGAAGAAGGCTGAACTGCTTAAAAAACCTGTCTGATTTAGAGGGAAAGTGAAGTCAGCTATACAAAATTTTATATATTTATATATATATATATATATATATATATATAATTTTGTATATATATATATATATAATTTATTATTATAAACTTCTCCTTTCTTCCTCACACACACACATATATATATATATAAACAAGTGGAAGAAAGGAGAAGTTTATGATAATGAATATAAATCAGAACTTATGTGTTGGAGAAAATTGATAAGGAGCAGGAACACAAGGAGAAAGCTATGGCCTGCAGAGCTGAGGAAGAAAGGAAGGAGTTTTAAAAGTATATTAGGAATATAAAGAATCCTAACAATGTTATTGGTCCATTACTACATGGAAATGCTAGAATTATAAATAGTGATGCAGAAAAGGCAGAAGTGTTCAGTAAATATTTCTGTTCTGTATTTGGGAAAAAAGAGATGATGTAGTCATATCATAGGATGATGATAACACTCTTTCCCTTCCACTAATACCTCAGGAGTATGTTAAACAGCAGCTACTAAAGTTAGACATTTGAAAATCAGCAGGTCCAGATAACTTGCACCAAGAGTTTTAAAAGAGCTGACTGAGGTGCTCACTGGAACATTAAAATTGATTTTCAGTAAGTCTTGGAACACTGGGAAAGTTCCAAAATACTGTGAGAAAGCTAATGTTGTGCCATTATTTAAAAGGGTAAACTAGATGACCTGTGTAATTATAGGCTTGTCTTCCTGCTGTTGATCTGGGCAAGATAATGGAGCAGCTGATATGGGACTCAATTAATAAAGAATTAAAGGAATGTAATATAATTAATACCAGTCAATGCAGGTTGATTGGCATTAATAGGAAAACAGATGTCAAACTAATGATTTTTTTTTTGAGTTTTCACGTTTGGCTGATAACTTCTGTAAGGTGTTTGACTGGGTATGGCACAATATTTTGATAAAAAAATCTTCACCAATATAAAATTTACATGTCACATATTAAATGGATTAAAACCTGGCTAACTGATAGGTCTCAAAATGTAAATGTAAATAGGGAATCATCATTGCATGTGTGTGTGTCTCTAGTGGGGTTCCATAGGGATCGGTGCTTGAGCCTACTCTCTTTAAACATTTTTGTCAATTATCTGGAAGAAAACATAAAATCTTCACTGATGAAGTTTACAAATGGCATGAAAATTGGGGGTATGGTAAATAATGAAGAGGACAGGTCATTCATACAGAATGATCTGGATCGCTTGGTAAGCTAGCCTCCAACAAACAATATGTATTTTAATATGGCTAAATGTAACTGTGTACATCTAGGAACAAAAATTGTAGGCCATATTGTAGGCAATTGTTGGATGAGGGACTCTATCCTGGGAAGCAGTGACTCTGAAAGTGACGAGGAAGTTGTGGTGAATAATCAGCTGAACATGAGTTCCAAGTGTGATGCTGTGGTTAAAAGGTCTAATGTGATCCTGGGTTGCATAAACAGGGGAATCTCGAGTAGGAGGAGAGAGGTTTTTAACCCCTGTATTTGGCAATGGTATGACTGCTGCTGGAATACTGCCTCCAGTTCTGGTGCCCACAGTCCAAGATGGAGGTTGATAAATTGGAGAGCAGTCAGAGAAGAACTACAAGAATGAATTAGAAATAACATGCCTTACAGTGACAGACTCAAGCAGCTCAAACTATTTATCTTAAAAAAGAGAAGGCTGATTACAGTCTGTAAGTACCTACATGGGGTAATAGACTCTTCACTCTAGCAGAGAAGGGAAAATCCAGTGGCTGGAAGTTGAAGCTAGACAAATTCAGACTGGAAATAAAGTGTAAATTTTTAACAGTGAGGGTCATTGATCCTTGTAACAATTTACCAAGAGTCGTGGTAGAGTTTCCCTCACTGTCAATTTTTAAATCAAGTTTGGATGTTTTTCTAAGAGCTTTGCTCTAGAAATTATTTTGGGGAAGTTCTGTGGCCTCTGATATATGAGAAGGCAGATTAGATAACCACAATGGTGCCTTCTGGGCTTGGAATCTATGAATATATGCCTGTCCATTACGTGTGACATATATGCCGTCCATCGTAATGCTTAGGCACAAGGAGGCCGAATTAAGGTTGTTTGTGCAACCTTAATTCAGCCCATTTGAGTCAATGCATTTTGATACAGTCTTTAATTACATGATAACATACTATTTTTTCACATTCTCTCTCTCTCTCACACCAATACATATACAGATAGATAGATAACTTCTGAAAAATGACAAATCTACTTTACAGAAAAACATTATCTATTTATAAATGATATTGTCAGACTCAGCTCAAGGAACAATCTGTGGAGGAAAGCCCAGAGTGCTTTCTATTTCCTGCAAAAGGGATCTGAAAATAGTTTGGACACACCAGTGAAAAACATTCAAAAGAAGTGATTTTGGAACTCTTGTTATTCTCCCTGTGTCAATCTAGTTTTCCTTAAACCACGGTAAAAATCAAATAATGTTCAAATATATTTTTTCAGCATGTTTATGAGATTCCTACAATATAAAGGTTTAAAACTCCTGTCAATCTGAAAAAAGTAATGCAACCTCACAATGCTGTCATGACCAGCTTCAACAAATATATATTTATTTATTTAACTGACATGAACCTTTGAGGATTGGGGACTCATTGGCTGTTCCACCATACCTAAAATCTACATTGTAAATATGTTGCTTTTAAAATACAATGACCCCATTTTATTCCATGTTGACCCTTGTAAACCGCACAGTTTGCAGTTGTTACTGTGGCTTGGTGTAGTATTTTTAAGTGGAAACTAAAACTATTCTTTCAGAACCACCCTCTTCCTCTCAAAGAAGAGAAACACAAAGGTCTGTGTGGACTGTATATGTAAAGTTCAATGGGGTGGAAAATTAATTTAGCACTAGAGGTGTTTTGGTGGCATAACTCTCCATCAGGGAATTTCTGAAGGCACTTTGTACATTGGGGGGAGTGGGAGGGTTGCAATTCTATAATTACCTTTCAGAATTGTTATAGAAGAGAAAGACACACACTACTATTATTAGATGGGCGATTAGCAGAGAATCTAAAATTAGAAAGTTTGCTGGCAGTCATGAGAACTCACCTTTCCAAATTTGCAGACCTTAACACAGAGCACTTTGACTGGGAAAAGGACAAGTCTAAGAGTTAAAGCTCTGTCACTGACTCCCTGTGTGGCTGTGAGCAAGTCACTTCACTTCTCTGTGAGTTAGGAAGCAGCAAAATTTTGAGCCAGATCCAAAGGAGCTAAGATTATTTGTACCCACTGAAGATGTATCTCAAAATGTGCAGAACAGAGAAAATATGTTCTCTTCCTTAACCTGAGTTAGTTCCACATTCAGTTATTGTTTTTTATTGATATATTTGGTTATTTACAGGCATTTCCTAGAGAAAGCCTGTATGGATATGGTATATGGATAAGGTGTATCTTATATTTTGCTCTGTTCTTTCTCAGGCTTGTGCGCAGTCTGATGATTCTCTTCCCCGCAGCCCCTAATAATCTAACCCAGGATTTTGCCAGCTGCTTTATCACTTTAGGACATAGCTGTCTTGAAGGATTGTAAGGAGTAAGGTGCTCTCATTGTATATTTTAGGCTGCAAAGAAAACCCATAGATGTTTCTCTATTACATTCATTTTCTGTTAGGGCTAGGAAAATACCTAGTTAACCTTCTGAATTCAGTCTGTTTCCAAAACTAGCATCCATATCTTCAATGGCTAGTGTAGTACAATTGGATTAACAAGGTTTGTTTTGTATCACTCTGTTAACAGCAAACTGCAGTATACCAGATTTAGCTTCTATGCTCTAATCCTCTCCCAGTTAGCTACACTGTCTGCCAAGCTTGCTTCACTTCCCTTGTGTATATGATGACACCGTGGAGTAATCCAGCTGGCATAGTAAGAGGGAAGCAGTGTGATGGCAGCAAGTACTGCAAGGTCATGATTATTTTGTCTTCAAACAAGGATCCTGCTAATTGGTTGGGAAACTTCTCATTTTAGGCAGTATGTCCCAGATCCGCAAAGGTATTTAAGCTCCAAACTTCTGCTGAAAGGAGTTTAATGCCTTTGTGGATTTGGGCCTAAGATACTACAGTGCCTAGTGTATATGGACTTTGATTTTAACTTGTAAACTGCAGTGAATGCTCATATTTATTCTCCCATGACATGTATTTGGCTTTTTGAATAAAGAAAAGAAAAATCTCAATCATTTTTTAGATATCAAAATTCAGTCTGTTTCAATTCAATAGTGTTTCTGCCTACCTAGATCTAATTTGAACTAAGGTATTTCTTAGGCCCCTGTCACTGTGATATCTAAGTACCAATAGTTCAAGGATGGGACTGGGAGTCAAGAAATTTATCTGTGTTCTTCTGGCTCTAGCAACTCATATGAACTTCACTCAGAATCAGTTTCCCCCATCAGTTAAGTGGAGACAATAATTATTTATTACCTCACAGGAGTGTTTGGGAGTTTCCTTCATTCGAGTTTGTAAATGCTTTGAAATCCACAGACAGAAGTTGCTATAGGCAGGCAAAGGATGATGATTGATTGATTATTATTATTGGCTTAGATTTGAAAAGCAATTGGTGAGTTTGGGTTCCTCAGTTTTGGGGGCCACGTTAGAACACCCATCCTCTGTAAATCAGGCCCCTTCATGGTTTCTCTTTGGGCAGCCCAAAATTGAGGCACCAAAAATCACTAGTCACTTTTGAAGATCTTGGCCAATAGTAATAACAATCTGTCCTCATTCTTTGCAGGGCTTTTGCATCTTTTGTCTATGGATTTTAAATAATTTTACAGATGAATGAACCTCCAAACACTACTTTGAGTGTTTTATTATTATTAATAACAGGTGATGGATTTCAGTGGAAGAGCTACTGAAAATGATGAAAAAAGGAACACTCCCACAATGCCATTCCTCCAAAGGGACCTCTTCTGTGTTTATACTGGTAACTATTGTGTCTATGGGGAGAATCTCTGTGGAAGCAGAGAGCTGAAATTACACCTGCATGAAGTTGAATGTGTGGACAAGCTGACATGAATTTAGTGAAATAATGAACATGTTTCTCAAGTGCTTACCAGTGTTCTGCACCCCATGCTATAATTTAAACTTGGAAGGGTGATTGACTATGAAAGCTCCTTTGTTGGAAAAATGAGAACAGTACTTGAGAGTAAACCCATCATTAATAATTTGGGAGCTGTTTATTGACTTGTCTGCTGAGGCCGGAAAAGAAAATGAAAATAAAACGTACTGTGATTATGCTCATTTGACTTGCACATAGCAAAAGGATCACACTAATTTTCCTCCAGCTCTTTCAGTCTCAAGGGAGCTAAGCTTCGGAGTGAAAACAAACAGAGAAAAACTGGTAGCATGAAAGGAGACTTAAACAAACAGTGGCTGCCAAATGATTTGCAGGTGTCAACCAAGTCCAACATCTGCAAGAAGCTCCATGCCCTGACCTTGCTGTTCATGACTCCATTCCAGAGCAGCTAATATTATGTAATTGGATCAGCTGTTAATGCTCTTGAGTTTCAGATTTCAGTATGGATATAGCTGTAGCAGACTATCTTTGGTCTCAGGCCCTTATATTTTAAATATATTTAATTTAACTTGTTTACAAAGGACACTAGTGTTTTCACAATGTTATTTGTAGCCAGGACAGTCCAGTTGCTCAGTCATTGTCCTTTCCTTCAAACGAACAAACCAGCATATAAAAAAATTCTGTGGGTGTCTTCCCCTTCAACCCACTCCCCCACACATTATTTTAAAAGTTTGTATTGCATATTGCATGTTGCACTGTACAAATATAGGAAGCTAGCAGAGGAATACCATTAAATAAACTATAAGCTGAACTGCTGAATGGAATCATTAGAAAATGGAAAAATGATTTTAAGTGTAGATTTTACTAGGATATCAACAATGTATTGTATATGGGTAAACTTCATACTTGTTTGTGCTACTCAGTATTTTGGTAGTACCTAGAGGCTCCAACTGACAGAGCCGTACAAATGCATAGTAAGAGTCAGTTCCTCTCCTGAAGAGCTTATATTTTAAATAGACAATGGAGGTATTATTTTCTCCAGTTTAAGAACATAAGAATGGCCATTCTGGGTCAGACCAATGGTCCATCTAGCCCAGTATTTTGTCTTCCGACAATGCCAGGTGCTTTAGGGAAAATGAACAGAACAGGCAATCCCAGATAAAACAGGCAATCCTAGATTCTAGCAGTCAGAGGCTTGGGACACCCAAAGCATGGGGTTGCATCCCTGACCATCTTGGCTAATAGCTATTGATTGATCGATCCTCCATAAACTTATCTAGTTGTTTTTTGAACCCTGTTATAGTTTTGGCCTTCACAACATCCCCTGGCAACAAGTTCCACAGGTTGACTGCATGTCATGTGAAGAAGTACTTCCTTTTGTTTGTTTTAAACCTGCTGCCTATTAATTTCATCGGGGGAACCCTTGTTCTTGCGTTAGGGGAAGGAGTAAATAACACTTCCTTATTCACTTTCTCCATACCATTCATGATTTTATAGACATCTATCATATCCCCCCTTAGTCATCTCTTTTCCAAGCTGAAAAGTCCCAATCTTTTAATTCTCTCCTCATACTCTTATTCATTTTTATTGCCCTTCTTTGTTCCTTTTCCAATTCTAATATATGTTTTCGAGATGGGGTCACCAGAACTGAATTCAATATTCAGGTATGGGACTACCATGGATTTATACAGTGACATTATGATATTTTTTGTTTTATTATCCATCCCTTTCCAAATGGTTCCTAACCTTTTGTTAGCTTTTTTGACTGCTGTTGCACATTGAGCAGATGTTTTTGGAGAACTAACCACAATGACTCCAAGATCTCTTTCATGAGTGGTAACAGCTAATTTAGAGCTGTAGCTCACAAAAGCTTATGCTCAAATAAATTGGTTAGTCTCTAAGGTGCCACAAGTACTCCTTTTCTTTTTGCGAATACAGACTAACACGGCTGTTACTCTGAAACTTATCATTTTATATCTATAGTTGGGATTATGTTTTCCAATGTGCATTATGTTGCATTTATCAACATTAAATTTCATCTGCCATTTTGTTGCCCAGTCACTCAGTTTTGTGAGATCCCTTTGTAACTTCTCATAGTCTGCTTTGGACTTAACTATCTTGAATAATTTTGTTTCATCTGCAAATTTTGCCACCTCACTGTTTACCCCTTTTTCCAGATCATTTATGAATATGTTGAACAGCATTGGTCCCAGTACAGACCCCTGGGGGACACCGCTATTCACCTCTCTCCATTCTGAAAACCAACCATTTATTCCTAACCTTTGTTTCCTGTCTTTTAACCAGTTACTGATCCATGAGACGACCTTCTTTCTTACAGGCAGGAACCGAGGCACATGGAGATTAAGGCCCAGATCCGCAGAGGTAGTGAGGCATCTCCTCCCCACTTAAAATCTATAGGAGGGAGGTGCCTAAATACCTTTGAAGTTCTGGGCCAAAGAGGTTTGCTCAGAGTCATAAAGGAAGTCTATATCAGTGCTTGGAACTGAACCAGATTTCCTGAGTCCCAGTTCAGTGTCTTAACCACAAGACCATCCTTCCTCTCATTTTGATACAGCCCTACACTGGGAGTGTGGTGGAGGTTCACCACCAAAGGAGGACTATGAGTGCATACTGCCTTACAGAGCTTCCCAGGTTCCCTTTTAAGGGTTGCAGCATACTCCCCACTGTATGACTGGTCACCTCTGCAGGGCAGCAGGTGTGAGGATTTGAAGCCAAGGCTCTTGCCTACTCTTGTCCCCTCCCGGACCTCTTTGGAGTTCTGTGTTCCTTTAAGACAGTAGTTAGTGAGCAAGACCAGCAATTGTGCCTGGTCCTTATTCAGAGTGCACAAAGGGAGAGGCTTCTTTCTCCCTCCATCTCCACATGGCACTTGTCTAAGGGTCAGGTGGAATCTTGCCCTCTGTATTTTATGCTCTCACATTGGCACATTAGTAAAGACACATTTAATGTCACCGTAGCTTCTGTAATTCATTGGATGTGTTCTAAAACATTCCTCCCAGACATTGGTCCAACTCCTGGATTCAGTGCCCAGATATCCTGTGATGGGCGCAATATAAATTCTTGGATGGATGGAGACAGAGATTCCTGAACAAAGCCCCATTAAAAGACCATGCCCAGGTGGCGGGGATAGAATCCTCATCTTTCTCAGAGCACCACATATTCAACCACTCTTGTCCCTCTCCCATAAAACTTCTCTGTTCTTTTTTTGAAATGGCAGTTTCCTAACTCTTAGGTGCTAAAATAGGCTAGACTCTTCTTTTCTCCTTTTTCAACAACTTTAAAAGTGCTGATGTTAATCTGCTAATTTTAATGATATTTTCCTATTTTGCTGAAGTGCTTTTGGTTTACTGTTTATTGAACACACCTATGTAAGAATGATGTGCTCGGAATGGAAAGAAGGGTTAAGAGGGGCATACAAGCACAAAACCTCTCATTTAGGAAGCTGAGCTTCACTGCAACCTTCATTTGCCTGAACCCCCACTGTTAGTGTTAGGTTTCACAGAGTCATAGATTCCAAGGCCAGAAGGCACCAATGTGATTTTCTAGTCTGGCCTCCTGTACAACAAAGGCCATACAACTTCTCCAAAATAATTCCTAGAGCAGATCTTATAGAGAAACATTCAATCTTGATTTAAAAATCGTCAGTGGTGGAGAATCCACCATAATCCTGGTTGTTCCAATGGTTAACTACACTCACTATAAAAAATTTACCCCTTATATCCAGTCTGAATTTGTCTAGCTTCAACTTCTGTGGATCATGTTATACTGTTCTCTGCTAGACTGAAGAGCCCATTATTAAATATTTGTTCCCCATGTAGGTACTTATAAATTGAAATCAATCTTCTTTTTGTGAAGATAAATAGATTGAGTTCCTTCAGTCTATCACTATTAGGAATGTTTTCTAGTTCATTCTCATGATTCTTTTCTGAATCCTATCCAATCTTTCTTGAATTGTTGACACCAGAACTGGACATGGTATGCCAGAAGTGATTACATAACGGCCAAATACAGAGTTAAAATAGCTTCCCTCCGCCTACCTGAGATTCTCCTTTTTATGCATCTCAGTGTCGTATTTTCCCTTTTGGCTACAGCATAGCACTTGGAGCTCATGTTCAGCTGATTATCAGTCATGACCCCAACTCTTTTTCAGAGTCACTGATTCCGAGGATAAAGTACTTCATCCTGTTCATTCTTTGTTCCCAGATGTATACATTTATGTTTAGTCATATTAATTAATTAGTAGTATTTGTACTGCAGTAGCAACTAGGACCCTCAGTCATGGATCAGGACCCATGTGCTCGGTTGGGCTTGTCTGACTGTCCTATAGTTTACCCAGTAGATGGGAAAAATCCTTAAATCATGCTGAAGGTCCCATTTGTTTCCTTACACAATCATTAACTGCTGCACCATCTTACTCATTCTTTTTTGCAGGAGAAATCAGATAGTTAGAAGGATGAATTCTACCATCTTGTGCCTCCAAGGGATATGTATTTGCAAAACCAGAGGTGCAAATAGTTGCTAATGATGTGTTTTGAAAATTTAGCCCCAGTTGACCCACTCCAGGTTACACAGGAAATCTGTGTGGCAGAGACAGGAATGGAAGCAGGATTTTCTGATTCAGGGTCCTGTGCCTTAAAGAGAATCTACAAATAAGGATGTTGAATCTTCAACAAAAGTTTCTTTAATTCTAAATGTTGGTTACCTCATTATCTTCCCTCAAATTCCAAATTAAAACTGAAATTTTTGGTTGCTGAGGACCAACAAAATTTCAGTTTTTGGCTTTTCAATGAAAGCATAAAAATTCCCATGGAAAATTGCAACCAAAGTAAAAAATGTTTTCATTTTCAGTGAAATTTTTCTCAGGGGGAAAAAAATTCCTGACCAGCTTCACTAAAATTATCCTCTTTAATATCTTAACTTTCCAGTCTTGTGAGATCACCACTTCACTCGTTCTCCAGTTATCATAGAGTCTTCCAGCCTAGACAGGACCTTCATTTCTAATATTAAAAACAAGCCCCTCCAATAAAACCCTTTAAAAGAGAACACCTTTCAGACCCTCTTTATCCATCATAAAGAAGCAAGAAAAGGACATAAGCCTAATTTTTTTTCCTTCTCAGTTGACATTTAACCATGACATCAGCCTTCTTACTAAACTCTGGGCCTTATTTTGCAAACACTTACTGCTTTCCTATATTAGGATTATTCACTTGAATAAGGGCTATAAGATTAGGTTCTAAATCTACAGCTTTAGGGCCTGGTCTACGCTACGGTGTTAGGTCAACATAAGGCAGCTTATGTCCTAATTATTGGACCTAATTATGTCAGTGTACACTTACACCAACATAATAACTCCACTTCCACAAGAGGCGTATGTGTAGTTAAGGTGATGTGGTGTAGGGTATAGTTATGTCAGTGTAGTTAGGGCAACTCAGTGTCCTTGTAGACACTTTTCAGAGTAACAGCCGTGTTAGTCTGTATTCGCAAAAAGAAGGTGCCACAAGTACTCCTTTTCTTCTTGTAGACACTGCGTTACATACATCTATTGGATGTCATTGTTGTCAATTTAACGGCTTCCTACTGCCTGCCACCTCCCCCCCCGCCCCGGGGTCACTGCTCCCAGATGAGCTGCTGCCCAGGCTCCCAGCTCCCCTCTCCAATCTGAGCTGCCACCCAGGCTCTCGGCTCCCGGCTTCCTTCCAGGAACAGGACAGCCGACCAGACACTGGGTGCAGATCTTCTCATTGGGAGCTTGACTTCCCCCTGGGCTCTCAACTCCCCACTGGGAGCACAGCTGCCCCTGTGGGGAGCTCTTTGCCTGGAGTCCGGTGGGCTGCCCTGTTCCCACTGGGGAGTGGGAAGCCAAGGGGCGGGGAGCAGCCGGACCCCCAGTGGGGAGCAGGGAGCTGGGCTACTGGCAGGGAGCTGCATGTGGAGCTGGAAGCCCTGGCTCTGAGCTCCCTACACTGCCCATCTTAAGTTGGTGGAAGCACTCCTGGTGAGGAGGGTAGTGTGGACATGAATCACCACCATAATTACTGTGGTGGCTGTAAGTCAATCTAACATAGGTCGACTTAAGTTTTTAGCATAGACATGCCCTAGGTGATTATTTCTAACACAGAAAATACTAAATAATCATGAAGTAAATTCAGATTTAATTTGTTAGATTTATAAGGTAAACTTTATCCTAAGATACTGATAGATGTCAGCAGTGCTTGTCTTTACCCACCACAACGATTAGCTCCCCACAGGTAGTTGAAACATTACATACCTGGGAAGCACAGCTTTGTACTGTATTTACAAAGTCTATGTTCATTTTTTTGAGCTGTCAACAAATGTGTCACAAAAATTCCCAGATGTGTGTTACATTATTTTATTTGTAAGCTCTGCTCTATTTATAGTTCTGTAGCAGGCACCTACCTGGAATGATTAGAAAGAAACTTTTGTTCTCATGTATCATAAACATCCTTGGCTTTTAAACAGCCTAGAATTATTTTATGTTTTTAGGCTTTTATGTTATCTTTGCATTATATTTTTTTTTCATGTGATAGCATGGCATGGCCAATGACTATCTATCTATCTATCTATCTTACTAATTCTGAGTATTTAAAAATTTAAATAACAATAGTAATCTCATAGACTCATAGACTTTAAGGTCAGAAGGGACCACCGCGATCATCTAATCTGTCCTCCTCCACGTTGCAGCCACAGATCCTCATCCACCCACTCCTGTAACATGCCCATAACCTCTGGCTGAGTTAGTGAAGCCCTCAAATAATGATTTAAAGACTTCAAGTTACAGAGACTCTGCCATTTACACTTGTTTAAACCTGCAAGTGACCTGGACCCCATGCTGCAGAGGAAGGCTAAAAAGTCCCAGGGTCTCTGCCAATCTGACCTGTGGGAAAGTTTCTTCCTGACCCCAAATATGGCGATCAGCTGGATCCTGAGCATGTGGGCGAGACCCACCAGCAACACACCGGGGAAAGAATTCTTGGTGGTAACTCAGAGCCCTCCCCAAGCTCAGTCTTGAAGCCAGTTAGCATTTTTGCCCACACTACTCCCCTTGGAAGGCCATTCTAGAACTTCACTCCTCCGATGGTTCATCTAATTTTAAGCCTAAACTTGTTGATGGCCAGTTTATATCCATTTGTTCTTCTGTCCACTATGGTGCTTAACTTAGATAACTCCTCTCCTTCCCTCCCTGGTATTTATCCCTCTGATGTATTTATAGAGAGCAATCAAATCTCCGCTCAGCCTTTGTTTGGTTAGGCTAAACAAGCCAAGCTCTTTGAGTCTTGTCTCATAAGATAGGTTTTCCATTCCTCGGATCATCCTTGTAGCCCTTCTCTGCACCTGTTCTAATTTGAATTTATCTTTCTTAAAGACTGGAGACTAGAACTGCAAACAGTATTCCAGATGAGGTCTCACCAGTACTTTGTATAATGGTACTAACACTTCCTTGTCTGTACTGGAAATACCTCACCCAACACATGCTTTAAACAAACATTAATGAGCTCACTATTACAGGCAGATAAATATGACCAGGTTGGTTTTAATCTGTCAATAATTCATATGTGATATAGGGCAGACTTAATGTTAAGAGACCCGTGGTTTTTAGGGTATGTCTACACTGCAGTCCGGGTGTGTGATATTAGCACATGTAGGTACACCCAGACAACTTTAATGTCACTAGTGTGGGTACCAATAACGGTGAAGCTCACTCAGGACCCTGAGTACTTTTTTGGGTAGTTAGCTCCCGCTGAAGGCTGCACTGCTGTGGCTTCACTACTGGTAGCAAAGCTAGAATGATTAAAGCTCGCTCAGATATGTCCACACATGCTGCACTCAGACCTCTGATTCAGTGTAGACAAACTCCTAGCACAAAGCAGAACTGAGGTGTCTGCTCAGTTAATGCCTTTTGTCAGGGACAACAGACATCAGAAAGGAGGCTGGTTAATTTGCACCTCAAAAGGACTTTGTCTAACAACAATCATCCCAAGGGTGGTATGGGTTGCAACTGTGAGCTGAAAGTCTGCAGATGAAGGTGGATCAACCTCAAAGGAATATTTGAGTCAATGCAAAGGTGTAATACACACACAAAAATAACAAACTGTTTAGCAAAAGCACTGAGTACAATACTGGATTAAATTTGGGACAGACTGAAGGTATACCACTTAGTAGAGAAGGATTGTCTAGTATAATGATAAGCCAGGTGCATTAAAAAAACACTTGAGGAGGCTGAAAGCAATGGGGTGTGACTTGGACAGCCTGGAAAGCTGAAAGGGTGAAAGTGGAGACAGGAGAAAGTGCTTTCCAGAAATGTAAGATATATTTTTTATTCTTTGTAACTAAACCTAAGGCGAACCTTATCTAGATGAGCTCTGCAAAGTGTCAGACTAAATATCTCCTGCACACTTGTTTCCTTTGTTTCAATCTGATCTTCTCTTACCATTCTTAATATAGCTATTATTATGATTTGATTTTATTTATTCATTATTAATTTAGTGTTACAATAGAGCCTAGAGACCTCAGCTGAGGCAAAGGAACCGTTGTGCTAGGCACTATAAAAAAAATTATACTAGCTCTGCTTATAAATATGAGCGATTAGGTGCCATCAGGTGTACCACCAGGTCTATCCATGTACGTTTTTAAGTACAAATGCTGAGTCTCCTTACAAATCAAAATACAACACACTTTGAGGCACATATGGTATAGCCCACACTGCTGTATTCACCACAGCAAAATGTGGTTTAGGCTTCTATTGAGTACATTGTTTTGAAGCACATTTTCTTGCATGTCAGCTTTTGATGCTCTCACATCTTTCTATTCACAGTGCATCACTAGGAGTGAAAATAAAAAATAACAACATGAGGAGAGTAAGCTCTATTTTCAGGAGGATAATTGATAACTCAGAGCAGAAAAATTATATGGACAATTGTTGGTACCATGGCCTCACTCAAAGCCAGAAGGCAGAAAGCAGTACAGAAAATTAAACTGATGAAAGAGTTATCTTGAGTTCTCACCTTGCTGTACAAATACTGACTGCTGTTTGCAGGAATTAGTGGACAAACCAGCACCCCATATGCTACTGTATACCTATATAGTTATATGTTGTGCCAGTAGCCTTGAGCATAATGATGACAGAAGATCTAAATCCCCATCTTTACGCCTCTCTTTAAAGTGCCTCACTCGCTGTTGCCATTATACAAGTAATAATATGATACAGGTTATGAAATCTTATCAGGTAAGGGAAAAGGATGCTATTAAGGAAGGCATTTGCAGTTGATTTTGTTATTTCCCGCAATTTGTAAATTGATATAGGGGCAGCAGATGATACAGAATTAACCTCAATGACTCTTGTTCAGGTATTTTAAAATAAAATGCAAAATGAAGGTTATGGATTTTGTGTTTACCAAAGCTTTTAAAATAATGTTAAGAGTTGTAGATGTTCATTAGCATTTTTCAAAAAACATTTTGCCAGGAAAATAGGACCATGTAATGTAACAACTTTCCCTTTCATATCCCAGCATATGTTTTCTCAACACAACAATTCATGGCCACTGTACTGAAACGTGCTCCATGTGCCATGACGTCAGATGATCTCCGGCCCTGAGTCTACTCATAGACAGCCTTTTACCCTTTCATACCAAACTATTAATTATCCATGAACATGTTTTTGAAGCTAACAACTGATCCCAATCTTGATTTTTGCAGGCAGTGTCCCCTATAAAACAGGTCTTTTTGTCCCTTGTGATCTCATACTTCCCTGTCCTACACTAACCACAAGTTTCCTAAATTTTTGTAACAGTGATCCAGACTTCAGGGAAAGAAAGAAAGAAAGAAAGAAAGAAAGAAAGAAAGAAAGAAAGAAAGAAAGAAAGAAAGAAAGAAAGAAAGAAAGAAAGAAAGAAAGAAAGAAAGAAAGAAAGAAAGAAAGAAAGAAAGAAAGAAAGAAAATTTGTTGCTTCTTTGAAAAGTTAACTGCTCCATTTCATTAGGAATGGGAGGAACACCTTAGATAAAATAAGAATGTGTTCCCCAAATTCGAAAGTTTCTGAGGTCTCAAAAATGTGGATACATTTTTTCTAAGATTTTTCCTTTTGTAGAACTCCCAGGTTTCAGAACTGTGATTGGAAATCTTACTGCTAAAGCACACAGAGAAAACCTTGTTTTCACAAGCCTAGGATTCTACCTATGCCAGCACTGCAAACACCAGTTCAACTCCACCAGTGATAATAATGGCAGGAGACCTAGTGTATATTGGCTACTAACTGCCATAGGAGTTTTAAACACGGTGTCCCATAACCCTGCTCAGAATAGGTCTAATCAACACCAAGTTGAAAATATCTGAGACAGCTAGAGGCCTGTCTATTCTAGGTCTCCCAAATTGATTAACATTAGTAGAACTTAACTGGTATTGGAAAGAGTAGGAAAGTTTTGGATAATTTTCAGGGCATAAGGATCTGATCCTGTGGCTTCCGAGATGATTAAGGATAATGGGAGTTGAGGGCATCTATCAGGCCCTATTTTTGCTGTCTTGGCTAAACATTCAATCATAATTCAAACTTTTGGGTGCTCATCTGTGTGGAACTTGAATTTACAAAGTTTTCTCCAGTGGTACCAGTTATCCTGCTTTTCCAAAAACAATTTGAGATGGCTGTTGAAAGGGTAAATATACACAGGTTTGTAGAATGAATGTGTTTGCTAAACGAACATTGTTTCTGCCCTCATGAGAAGTGACTTCCCCCTCCTCATTCTTAACACTTGCAATGGGATTATAGCCTTCATAGCAAAGGCCACAAATAGGATGTGAGGAAGATGTTTTTAGGTCTCACATCTGGCGTAACCCTGTTATTCCACTTTTCTTCCCTCTCTGTTCAGTTGGGATATCAATTCCCCATAACTTTCTTTAATGTTCAAAATACACAGAACCCCTTATGTTTATTTTGATCAGAGTTTAAGTAAACTGAAGCTTTAACCCACTTCTATGGTCCACTGGTGATTGATGCCCCAAAGCCACAAAGGACGACATAAGGCCCCGTTGCTGAGTCAGTTGCTTTTCAGGAAGTCACCTATGGCTCTGCATAATTTATAGGTGACCAATCTTTTATTTAACAGCAGCTCATCTTACAGAAGGGTTGATACACTTGGGTACCAACCTAAGGAAGAAAAGTCAAATCTGACAGTGCTTAGCAAAAAAGAAAGCCTGCTCTGTTTCCTGAAACCTCAGGATTAGGATGGAGTGGTGGTTTTATTTCTTTAAGAAAGTGTATGTAAGCAGGATTTACGATGTACACCACTGCTGTGAAATGCTACCTGAAGAGAGAAATATTTTGAATTTTTGAATTTCTATTCAACTAGTCAGTTCCTAGTCTCTATAAATAGTAATTTAAAGGAGAAAATAATGGGTTTGTAGCTTAAAAAGGTAAATCTTCTCCATGGGAGATTATTTTCCATAATGTAAGAAACTGCAATTCACAATTTACAGGAACGCCTTCTTTCTGTGAGTGCAATCTCTGAATTAACCCAATTTTGGGAGGGTCTCTGGGTCAAATTGTAAGGACCTTGGTGAAAGAGACAAGGTCATCTTCAGGTCAGCTCTGTAGAGCTCGAAAGCTTGTCTCTTTCACTAACAGAAGTTGGTCCAATAAAAGATATTACCTCATCTACCTTGTCTTGCTCATATCCTAGGACCAACATGGCTATAACACCACTGCAAACAACTGATGTCAATGGCAGTTCCATGCACATAGGGATAGCAGACTATGATGTCCATGGTGAAATCCTGGTCCCACAGAAGTCAGTGGCAAAACTCCTCACTTCATATCTCTGTGAGGATCTTAGAACAGCCACCACTCTCCAGCCAGCCCGCCTGAAGGCAGAAGCGCAGAAGAAAGGGTGGCATGGGGTATGGTATCGCTACCCTTACATCTGCACTGCTGCTGGTGGGGTGCTGCCTTCAGAGCTGGGCACCAGGCTAACAGCTGCCACTTTCCAGCGCCCAGCTCTGAAGGCAGCACAGAAGTAAGGGTGACAATACTGTGACCCTCCTATAATCAACTTTTGACCCCCCTGCAAGTCCCTTTTGTGTCAGGACCCCCAATTGGAGAAATGCTGGTCTTTGTGAAATCTGTATGGTATAGGGTAAAAGCACACTCAAAACCAGATTTCATAGGGGAGACCAGATTTCATGGTCCGTGACGCGTTTGTTTATGGCCGTGAATTTGGTAGGGTCCTATTTATGAGATTACCAGTGGTCCCAAAAATAAGGTGCCAATAATTTGTTTGCCATCATATTTCCTATGTTATTGCAAAATGGAAAAAATGATACTTAGGGACCTTTGGCAAGTGCTTTGAGATACAGGAATTGAAAGTATTGCGTGTAAAGGGTTCTATGGCATATCTCTTTGGTTGGTAAGGATTTACAATACTTATGGGGGAGGATGTTACTACTTGATGGAGTAAGTGCTAATCAAAGTGAATAATAGCTATACACAGAATATTATTACTGTATCATCATTAATATTATTGTTTCTCTTCTCATCCCAGCCAAAACCAGGGATGTGCAAAAGAAAATAAACAACAGAAAAGAAAAGAAACAGGACTATGTTAATGCACACTAGGGAACTTTTAGTGCACACCGGCAGGATCACATAGGCCTGTTAGTGCATGACACATTGGTACTGAGCACAATATATACCCCACTGGTGCAGACCAATGCATTGTGTAGACAAGCCCTAAATGATTTGCCTAGGGCCAGACAGGAACTCCATAACTGAGCAGGGACTTTAATGCAGGTTTCCTAAGTGAGTCCCTTAACCACTGGATCATCTTCCCGCTAAGGGGGCAGGTCACAGTGGGAATCTTTACAGAGATATTCCCCTTGTCCCCCCGCCCCTAAACCCCATGGGTTTTCCTGTGGAAGAGGATGATCCAGCCCTTTTGATCTGAACTGTATAAGAAAACTCACACAAAAGCCTCTTCCCCCCCAATTTCTCATCTCCATTTCTGTGGACTTACCCTTCATGCACCCCAGTGTAATGGAGACAAATACTTGGTCCATTTTCCCCACATTGTAAATAGATACGTATCCAATAGACTGAGACAGCTGTATTGTCTGTGTGCAGCCCCAGCCTTTACTTTGAACTTTTTGGCTTTTGCTGCTTTGTGTCTCAGTTGCAACATAATTTAAATATTTTTATTTTTCTAAAAAACATTTTCATGTCCATGAAGGGATGCTTCTAATACTCTCAGAAGAAAAGCAGAGAATAATAACTCAGTATACACTTCATTGTAACCCTTGTGGACACTGTTAACTGGAATTCCTTATTTGCCTCAAACTCCATTCCCTCCCGCATCTGCTTTTCTGGCGGCGCACAGTTTGCTTCAGTGCTGGATACCAACTGACCGAAATATTATGGGACAGATGAGCTGCATTTTACATAAGAAAATAGCCGGGCTCATTATCACAGAGGGTTCTTACTGTAACTGGGCCCACTCCAGCTCAAAGTTCACAGGCCACATTCTCATGGTAGGAAAGCTACCAGGGAAGCTTGCTTTGTGGTCAATAACAGGTGGAAAAGATTAACCCTTTTAGAGTCATGCCCCTCAGAACTCCAGGGGTCATGACATGTAAGGCAGGGTCTGTTGTCACCAGTGAACAGTCAAGCCCATTCAAGGCCTTTTGCTGGATTTATTATGTACATCACAAAGCACTCAGCGAAATAACGTATTGCTCTCTTCCTCCCATTTGTGTCATTCCCTGGAGCCAATCTAGACAAATGAAGTAGGAAAATACAGATAACACAGGTTAGCTACTGAAAGCACAATAATCCCATCTCTATCACCTCGGTGTGTTTATTAACTGTTGCTAAAGCTGTTTTCCCTATGTGTTGTCTGCATTGTCTTTGATCTCCTTGGGCTTGGCACAATTCCGTTTGTATGTTTTTATAATTTTGACACATAATATTGATGTTTATTGTTAAGATTTTTTTTATTTATCTATGTACATTTTCACAGTTGTGCAAAAGTATGGGTTTTAAGGATTTTTTCTATTGTTATCAATTAAAAATTTTCACAGTTTAACACCTTATGTTACCAGAGATGAAAGAAAAATTAGAGGGAAAATATTTTTCTCCCTTTTCTTTAGCTTTTGTTTTGTTTTTTAGTTTTTTCACATAGTGCATCTGACAGCACTTTGGTCATAAAGGGATTTAGGCACCGAATTGCCACTTTAGGTGCCAAAATCCAAAATTTAGATCCTCAAAACTCCCGTGCAGCTGCTGTCTAACCTTTGGGCCTGTACGTTGCCGCTGGTGGGCATGTGCAGCACTGCTTAAATCCCAGCCTGCCTTGGCTGCAGGGCCCGATTCAGTAGGCAATCTCAGAGCATGCCTCATCCATGCAATGCCCTGCTTATGGTGGTTAGTGCTTGTGCCTGTTAATAACCTGGTGGTTAGAGCTCTTATCTGCACTGTGGGAGACCCAGGTTCAAATCCCCATTCTGTGGGATTTATAATAGGGATTCATGCCTCTTAGGTAAGTGCTCTGGATTATAGGTATTCTGGGGTGGGTTGCACTCATTTGCGATTGCTGAAGCTGTTGCCATTTCATAAGAAATACTTAAATATTCACTGGGGCAGAGAGAGTAAGAATGACTCTAGAACCCAGTGGCTAGTGCACTCTCCTCAGATAGCCAGGTTCCAGCCCCCTATGCTAGAGGCAGCTTTCTCCACTAGGTGTTTTTCCAGGGCTGTAAAAACAGCCCCTCCCCGAACAACATGAGCTATGAGGACAGAAACACTCTTTGTTGTCTTAGCTATGCCAGTCAGGGGTGTGTTTTTTCACACCGCTGACTGACATACGTGTGATAATATAAATAGTAAGAGTAGACCAAGCCTAACTTTCCCCATACATTGTGCAGGGAACCTCAGTACCCCACTTGGAGCTGTGACTTCCACTCAGTGGTAAGGCATCTAAAGTTAGGCATTGCACTGCTTGAGCCTAAATCTAAATCCTCTTCATGGATCTAGCTTTTTGGGTAGACTCAGTTTCACTATTACTTGGTCTGTTTACCTTGCTATTTTTTGAGTGTAACAACCAGGGAGAGAAAAACATTTTGTAAAATAGGAAAATATCATGGTTAAAACTCCAAAAGTTGGCACAGTGACTCTAGGGGAAGTGTAGTAACTGTAATTAACTTAAATTCATTTTTAAAATCATGCTGAATTTCAAGTTGTCTATTTTAAGGTTACATTTGATGTACAGTAACTGGATTATCTTTATTCCTGACACTTACCCCTATCACCCTGTCTACTAAAATGTGTATACTGTTCTGCTTGGGACACCTTAATGGAACTGGATTTGAGGCAATTCATAATTGACCATTTATTTTCTTCTTCCTGTTGGTTCACATTAGAAATACTGACCATGGCATTAATAGATGTGCTTCAAAACCCAAAGGGAATACCTGGCCTTTTATGGGAGAGAGGTCCCAGTTGCAAAGTCTGGATCTGGATTATAACTCTTCCAAAATTCAAGGTTGTTTGGAGCTAGAATTTTGAGAAGATAGGGGCTTTTGACCAGAGTTGGATTAAGGCATAAGAAGTATAAGCCTATGCTTAGGGCCCCAGCTCCTGGAGTTCTGGTTGCATCAATATCTAAATTTTCTAAATTAAAAAATGTTTCTATCCTTCATGGTTGTGAAGGAAAGCTTGAAAATATGACCTGACTGTAAATAAATCAGTGATGTCTGGGTCTGGAAACAGATTGAAGCACTAGTTCTGAGAGGTCTGAATTGTCCCAAGCATCTCTATGGGATATTATCTCCAAGACCCGTTGCTCTGAGGGATTCTGCCAGTTCCACCCCACAGAAGATTCTTTACGTAGCTGGAAGGAAAGACAATGCAGAAGGCCTGGCCCACCCATCCAAGTAAATACACCTGGCTGCTGGGGCAAGTACTAGAGAGCATTGCTGCAGCCATACCTACCTCTCTGGGAGTTGAGGGGTATCTGCCACTGCCTTTTCAAGTGGGTTGCAGAGCCCTCGTACATGCTTGGGATGTGGATGCAGAGCTACACGGACCCTATGTCATGGTGTGCCTGGTGTCACAAATTGCATTAATCCAGCTCTGACAGTGGGGTTTGGCTCCAAATTACGAATTCATCCAGCTATTATTCTATACACCCCCCACCTACAATCTATTATTATGGGCAGGTGTTTATACAAAAATAGCACAAAAAGCTTCAGAATTTGTTGTGAGGTTTTCATAAAAAAACCCAAAGGCACTGCTGAGGTGGAAAATACACTTGGCATGAGTGGATGCATTAGCAGGTCTGTAGTGCTTTTTAGAGTAGCTTCCCTTTTTACAGTCTAAAGTGCTATCTCTCTGCTGGGATGCAAACCTGAGCGCCCAAGCTTTTGAAGTCATTAGGAATGCCATGATCCTGGCCAACGTTTTTTACAATCATAGTTTCCTATTTTCTAACTGTTTTTCCTCTCCCTGGATTCTATGTGAAAGACTCCAGGGAAACAACTGACTAAATGATTGACTGCCGGTAAGGGAAACTAATTAGCCCACTAACAACAAAGGAAACTGACTGACTATATGCAAAGGGCTGTCAAATGTCCAGCTGAAAAAAATTGAGAAATCTTTCTCTGTGATACGCCTGGTCCAGCTCCCATTGGGATCAATACCCAAACTCGCACTGACTTCACTGGTGGAGGACGGACTCTATAGTATTTTTAGGTGTTACTTTTCATGCAAGGAGGTGAAAAATATTCAGTCAGAGCTTTGATTTGAAACCCCCCTGTATTTTCAGTCAGCGTGAATATGGCAATTGTTTCCCTTTCCTTTCTCAAAATGTTCTGTAGTATTGGTGCCACATCATACCATAGAGGTGCCTCATGTCAAGATGTGATTATTGATATACACCTATATTCAGGGGGGAAAACCTGAGGTAGTAACACAGTCTTTACCCAAATACAAAAATCCCATCACTTCAGTGGAGTTTTGCAGGAGTAAGGATTGCAAAATTTGGTCATTCATTTATACAATAACTTGGGATCTTTCAGAAAGAAAGATACGCTATAAATATATGAAAATTAGGTATAAAGTACACGTTTTTGCTCCATAAAAATTCTTTTTTTATGGAAGGTTCTTAAACTAGTGGTCAACAGGGCATTTGCTGGGGGGGTCTGTTGCTAACTGGCTAGCTGGCTCCCCCTTCTCCTCCTCCTCCTTCTCCTTGTCTCTTGCAATTGCATTAAAAGACAGTTAAAATGCAATAGCTACTTTCTTTCAGTTGCTTTTATATATCAGCAAGTTGCTGTGGTTGCCAAAGCATGGTATGTGATTGTGAGTAAGAGCGTAGATGGTCTCTGAACTTAGGAATGGGAGAAGTGGCCATGAGACATGTGCTCATCAGTTTGGCCATGCAGTCCCTTGCCAAATCTTGGAACAAATACAGGAAGGTGACAAAGCCATGACAACAAAGGGGTACTTGTGTTTACTTTCTCCTGTGTTACAAATGAGTCACTTCCTCAATAGGAAGGGGAAAGAGCCCATTGTTACAGCCCGTTACAGTATAGTAAAAATACAGTTTATCTGTGGCTGTAATCACCCTGTGATATGCATAATTTTTTTGAACCCTCACATTTTAGTGTACAGTACATTTTATTTGGAGGCATGGTAGCATCTATTATTCTAATGTATGTGAAATCCCTTTATGGGCGCCATCCTCCAAGGGGTGCAGCGCTCTGGCCCCAATCCAGCAAGGCACTTAAGCACATATTTAAGTTAAGCATGTGCTTTAACTTCTTGCTGGAGCAGGGCCAGAGTGCTCAGCACCCTGCAGAATCAAGCCCCCTATACAGATTTCCCAGTGATTGTAATGTGACTTCCATAGATGGCGCAGTTACAAGATTGGACCCCAGTTCTTCAGGATATTTAAGCATGTATTTAACTTTAGGCATATAAATATTGAAGTCAATGGGGCTACTCATGTGAGTAAAGTTTAACAAATGAGTCTGTGTCTGGAGGATCAGGGCCTTAGTAATAGTCATAGAGTTCTTTCCTGTCTAGGGGACAGAACCTGCACAAACAGATCCAGGCAAAGCTGTAAGGACTGCTGGCCCTGCAGGTGAAGTGGCAGGATTGAGGCCTAGATCATCACCTCAAATCTAGTCCAGATTGTTAGTGATAAAAAATCATTACTATCCAATGACTGACACTCTGTGTGTAATGAGTGAGTGGACACAAGCTAGTTTCTATTAGTAATATGTGGCCAAATACAGAATTAACTGTTCTTTGCTATACTTGATTCTGAACTGGACCACACCTGTGGTTAGCTAACTGTGGCTCTAGTCCTGCAACTGGGTCAGGCTGCATAGACCAAGGCACCTGCAGAGAGCTCCACTGATTCCGTTGTTGCGGCACATGAGTGTAAAGTTCCATCCACATGGATCTGGGCCTACGCTGGCAACAACACATGGTCTGGTGGATAGAAGACTGAATCATAACTGAGGACTGACCGTGGCCTCCTGGGTGACCATGGGATAGTCACTTCATGTCTCTCGGCATGCAGCCGACAAAGTGGGTATTCACCCATGAAAGGTGAATGCTCCAATACGTCTGTTAGTCTATAAGGTGCCACAGGACTCTCTGCTGCTTCGTCTCTCTGTGCCTCAGTGTTCCCTTCTGTAAAATGGGGATAATGATACTGACTACTTGGTAAAGCACTTTGAGATTTATTCATGAAAATGCCAGGTAAGAGCTAGAGATTATTACAAATTATACAAGAAACCTCAGTAAACACACAAGATGGATTTGTTTTGCATTTATATTATGCAAAATATTTCAAAGAAACGATCCCTGGTTTAAATTTACGTTATAGGCATTACCATAATTCCAATAATACAAAAATTTCTCCAAAGCTAATTTCATCTGTACAGCAGACTGCTGTTTTCTTTTTATGGTGTTGTTGTATTTTATTAATTATTGACACAGTGCTATATGCATGCATACATTTTGTAGAAATAGGGTATTATTTACTCAGTAAATAATCTGTAGTAGGTATGTAAATCAGCTTGCAAGCACTGTAAAATATTTATAGTCTATCTGGAAGGTTAGAAGACAGACAAGCTGTGTGCATTGTAACTGCATGTTAATGACAACAATGAAACCAGAAGTACAGAAGTCAATGAGTTCAGAACGTTCACCAGGTTTAATAATTCACTGTAACTCTTTTTCCCAAATCCAGTGTGTGACACTGCTCCCCATATTCTTCATAGTTATATTATTATTATATGATTATGGCATAATTATGATGCATTTTGTAGAAGATGGGTCATGTGAGGTGTCATTGGAAAAGTTATGATTTGCTGAATATGATTATCCTATTTGTATGCATGTATCATTTTTGTGTCTGAAGTTATAAATACCAACTCTGTATCTGAACTTCAAATGTAGTTATGCCCACTAGACAAGATGCTTTCAGTTTAGATAGCTGGTTGGTAAGGGCCTATTCAGGATAATGAGCCATTAGGGAAAACAGTAGGCCTTAGGAGGAGCTTATTTCCCATTTGGTGAGCCTTCCTGAGAACACTCCAGACAGCCTGTAAGTAATGGTTGCTATGACGCTACAAGGACATGTGACCAGACCACATGATTCTGTACTCCATCTTGGGATGTCAGTATTTTTCCACAAACTGGTCTGGGAACCAAGTTTTGAAACAAAGGGTTCCCGCCATATGCTAAAGCTATATAAGGCAGGGAGTGACATCATCTGGGGTTCTTCACTCCCCACACAACAGGACTCCTGGAAACACCCGAGGAACAAAGACTGATCTGGGGGAAGTGCTGGACCCAGGCTCAAGGGATTTCTAGCCCGTGTATGAAGAGCTGAGAAACCCAAGATGTAAAGCTAATGGAGCTTAAGCCTTAAGAATCTACAAGTCTGCCTATACCATCAGTTAGGGTGAGAATCTGCTAATTCATATCCAATCTATCTAGTATATTAAGCTTAGTTTGCGTTTTTGTTTATTTGCTAGGTAATCTGCTTTGATCTCTATCTCTTTTGCTATCACTTATAATCACTGAAAATCTATCTTTTGTAGTTAATAAATTTATTTTATGTTTTAAGCTAAACCAGTGACTTTGGAGTGAAGTGTATGGGACTCTTAGCTCAGAGCGGCTGTTGCATTTCCTCTCCACATTGAGGGAGGGGGGACTCTCTGAGTTTGCGCTGTACAGTTCCCTGTGCAGTGCAAGATGATATAATTTTGGGTTTATGCTCCAGAGAGGGTGTGTGCATGTGGAGCTGAGAGTTACCTTGGCATTAGCCTTTCTACTGTTGGTTTGAGCAGTGGCTAGGCAGAGAGCCTGCATGTAACTACAGATGGGTGTGTCCCTACCTGTGTGTATGCTGGTGGAAGTGACCGGGAGCAGGTCTGCAGTTCGTCAAAGCAGCACAATGTGAGAGGGAGCCCAGGCTGGTGGGTCAGAGGGCTCAGTGGTACCCCAGTTCCAGGTGGCACCCTGGAGGGAACCCATCGCACAGTGATCTTTAATTTGTATTCCACTAGGCAGTAAATTGTGGTTTTCCTTTTGTGAAACTTTTGTGGTTATGGCAGACATAGTATTTTTGTCTTTAGCAGTTCAAAGCATGAGTGAAAAAGAATGTTAATTTATTGTCTCTTTGCATCGTTCATTTTGATTTTTGCCACCATATAGCTTTAAATCTAAGTCTTGGACCTGCAAAAGGTAGAGCCATAGAACTTATTTAATTCTCATTGTCCCCCAAAATAGGTAAGGGAGAGAATCATTTCAACTCTGAAATACAAGCCTCCTAAATAAAGACTGGGTTTTTGTTTCAGTCTGTTTCAAGAGCTTGCAGATGTTCTGAATTGTATAATCTGAAATGCTGGTCACTGTGAATATCATAGCCTCCAAGCCCATCCGGAAGTCATTCTAATCTGGAAAAATTTATGAAAAAGACCATCTGGTGAATCCTTCACTTCTCTGACATCACATTGATTTTTAGTTTATCTTTATTTATTTGACTTTATTGTGGCTCGTCACCTAATATCAGCCTGCAATTTCAATTGCAGCATTTTCCACTTTCTGTGCTAAACTGGCATATAGTTACTTTAAATAGTTTCTGAATTTCACCCCAGTAGCATTTTTCAAAATGGTTAGTGGTAAAATATATGTTTTACATCTCTAATTTAATGTTGTTTGATTATATAAGGACAGATTGTGTCCTTGTTTTACACCAGAAGTGAAGAGAATTAAAGTTCCTAGACCCCCTTGCTCAGGCAAATAAGACATACCTAGATTTTGGGTCTATGTCTGACAGAAGCCTAAGAAAACCCAACAAAAGGATTTGGGGAGAAAGACAGAAGGGGAAGTTGAAAAAGTCAAGGCCAGAAAAAAGCAGGGCCTGGACAAGAGCTTTAGAAGTGGGAATAGGGATAAATGAAAGTACTAAGAAACTGCTAAAAAAGTAAAATGTCAGGATATTGTAACAAGCACTGATATGGAAGAAAAGCTTGGCTGGGAGCTAAAGATAGACAGATTCAGACTAGAAATAAGGTGCATATTTTTAAAAAGAGAGGTCAATTTGCCACTGGAATATCTTAGCTGGGATGTTGTGGGGTCTCCATTCCGTGAAGTCTTTAAATCAAGACAGTGTTTTTCTAAAAGAAACAACTCAAACCTGGGCTTGATGCAGAAATTACCAGGTGAGTCTGTATTGTGCAGGAGAAAGTCCAGAAAGACAATCATAATAGTTCCTTCTGGCCTTAAACATTGATGAATTTATGAAGCAAAGAGAGAAAAAAATTGCGCCCAGGACATGTGTCTGTGGAGTAGGGAGTATAGTAGATTTGTGAATCCAAGTGGAGAAAGAAGGAAGAGGAGGGGTCTTGGCTTGGAAGATGAGTAGGTTCAGTTTTTGTCATGTTGAGTTTGAACTGATGGTAGGATATCCAGGAGGAGATGTTGTAGAGGCATTCAGAGACTCAGAGTTACAGGTCAGGGTGAAACATAGTCTTTCCTTTAATCTACTTCATCAGACAGTAGCAAATCCTTGCTTAATTACTTGGGAGGTTTTGCAATCTCTCTTGAGACCCCTATCTGGATCAGGAAGCTAGGAAGTGGAGCTAAAATGAAACTTCCAATCAGGGAATGGGGAAGGGTCTGCCTATTTATAACTATATGCACATGCATACATTAAAATGGTATAGATTTTATTTTATCCCTCTCACCAATGTCTTTCATCCCTTGTCTTAGAATACAAGCTCTGCAGGACTGGGATAATGCCTCTTTCTGTGTTTGTACAGTGCCCAGCACAATGAGCTTCTGATCCTGACTGCTGAGTGCTAACACCATATACTTTATATTAGTGGGAGAGGGAAATCAGGAAATTCAGTCTCTGCTTTGGGCCACAGACAATGGAGTAAGACAAGGCATTATGGGTAGTACTCTGGCTGGTGGAATGAGAGTATGTTTGCAACTCCAGGGTTCCTTGATGAGTCAGATGCCACATAACATAGGGTGCATAGGCTATGGCCATTGCAGCCCAGGACTCCTGGGTTCTGTTTTTAACTAGCAATGACTCACTGTGTGGCCCCGATTAAGTCACTTCACTTCTTTGTATACCAGACTGATCACGTGAAAATATAGCACAATTATATTTACCTGCCAAATTGGGGCGTTATGAGGATTACCTAATGTTTGTAAAGGGTTTGGGATCCTTCCACAAAAGATGCTGTGTGACTGACATGCTTTGGGGTCCAGACACTACGTACTAGTATATGTAAGATATTATTCTTGTTACTAATTTCCAGTGCTTCTCATCCTTCTGCAATTCTTATCTTAATACCAGTGATGCACTCCAAACAGCAATTAACCCAACATATTGTCTTTATACCAACACACTGTGCATTTGTGATAATGTATGGATTTTCTAGGGAAAAGTTTATATGCAGAGTCAAGATGAAACCTACAATGACATCCTTCCCAGTATATTAGATAATATCAACTAAGAAAGAAGTGATTTCAAAACTGGATCTGTATAGCAGGCATTCATTTTAGAAAAAAAAAATTAGCATTGCAGATAGAGACGGAAGAATAGTGACTTTTTTTTCTTGTGCATTCATTGTCTTGAATCAGCCTATTGTCTGGATCTGTGACGTTAGCGTGTGTGGGAGTGCAAGTCACTGATGGTTGAATTCTACTTACAGTTCTTTCAGCTGTGTTTTGAGACTCCCATTGCTTATATTTCTGTCTGAAGTTCTAATACTGGGGATATTTTAGGACAATGTGTTCTACATTTTCTGCATTGTTGAACTTTCGGAACATTCTTTTTGCATAAATCACAAATAGAACCCAAAGCTCATTGGTGGGCCTGAGCCACCACAGAGGCTCCTGGGAACATACTTTACCCTTTCCTAATAAATATGCACAAAAATAATCTGCATTCATGCAGCGCCCTAGTTCTGAGGGACCTCAATGTGTTTTATGAACATTAGATAAGCTTCCGCTCTCTGATGTGATTAAATATCATTATGTCCATATTACAGATAGGTAACTGAGATACAGGTAGTTTAACTGTAATGTCCATTGTCAACTGTAAAGTCCATTGTTCCTTGACTTTAGCAAAGCTTTTGACATGGTCTCCCACAGTATTCTTGCCAGCAAGTTAAAGAAGTATGGGCTGGATGAATGGACTATAAGGTGGATAGAAAGCTGGCTAAATTGTCGGGCTCAACGGGTAGTGATCAATGGCTCCATGTCTAGTTGGCAGCCAGAATCAAGTGGAGTGCCCCAAGGGTCGGTCCTTGGTCCGGTTTTGTTCAAGATCTTCATAAATGACCTGGAGGATGGTGTGGATTGCACCCTCAGCAAGTTTGCAGATGACACTAAACTGGGAGGAGAGGTAGATACGCTGGAAGGTAGGGATAGGATACAGAAGGCCCTAGACAAATTAGAGGATTGGCCAAAAGAAATCTGATGAGGTTCAACAAGGACAAGTGCAGAGTCCTGCACTTAGGACGGAAGAATCCCATGCACCGCTACAGACGAGGGACTGAATGGCTAGGCAGCACTTCTGCAGAAAAGGACCTAGGGGTTACAGTGGACGAGAAGCTGGATATGAGTCAACAATGTGCCGTTGTTGCCAAGAAGGCCAATGGCATTTTGGGATGTATAAGTAGGGGCATTGCCAGCAGATCGAGGGACGTGATCGTTCCCCTCTATTCGACATTGATGAGGCCTCAGCTGGAGTACTGTGTCTAGTTTTGGGCCCCACACTACAAGAAGGATGTGGAAAAATTGGAAAATGTCCAGTGGAGGGCAACAAAAATGATTAGGGGATTGGAACACATGACTTATGAGGAGAGGCTGAGGGGACTGGGATTGTTTAGTCTGCGGAAGAGAAGAATGAGGGGGGATTTAATAGCTGCTTTCAACTACCTGAAAGGGGGTTCCAAAGATGATGGATCTAGACTGTTTTCAGTGGTAGCAGATGACAGAACAAGGAGTAATGGTCTCAAGTTGCAGTGGGGGAGGTTTAGGTTGGATATTAGGAAAAACTTTTTCACTAGGGGGGTGGTGAAACCCTGGAATGCATTAGCTAGGGAGGTAGTGGAATCTCCTTCCTTAGAAGTTTTTAAGGTCAGGCTTGACAAAGCCCTGGCTGGGATGATTTAGTTGGGGATTGGTCCTGCTTTGAGCAGGGGGTTGGACTAGATGACCTCCTGAGGTCTCTTCCAACCCTCATATTCTATGATTCTTTGATTCTATGATTAACAGTGTGTCAGTAGCATCACGGAGAATGGAACACAAGAACACTGAGAACACTGTCTCCATAGCTAAACACTTCTCTATTTCTGTTTAGATTATCTTAAAGACCCTTCTCTTTCCTCAAGTGATATATTCCATCTTCCATACAGCCAAATGGGTGCAATCTAGCAGATCCCTATTGACGTAGCAAACTATCCTAAGTGCATGACCTGTCACAGGTGTATCTAGAAAAACTTGATCAATTCACTACAGGAGCACCAGCATTTGATGTGGGCAGATGGATTTTGTGTGACTATTGGTCTGCATAGAGATGTGCCATTGTAACACCAACAGACCCCGATCGTTAGGAGATAGGACCAAATCTGGGATCTCTGGTGCTAAATGCATGAGCCTCTACTGCATGAGCTAAAAGCCACTTGCCTCTTAGCTAAGTCTGTCACAGACTCATTAATCTTAAGTGGTCTAGGTGCCACTAGAGGGTGACAGAGCACCACACCTAGGAGGCATGGGTTACATCGTGGGAAGGTTTTTACCAAGATTATTCATCATTAGGTGCGCTATTTGTTGTACCTTTAGCCAGCTCCATATAAAGTAAAAAGAGCAAAGATCAGCAGACATAAATCCTCTGTTGAGAGTTCTGGGTCCATAGAGATTTAGTTATACATGAAGCAGTGCTAATGTATTTGAATGATGTGTCTTATTTTTAAGTATATGTACACAAATCACATTATTTCCTAATGAAATACATGCTTTAAGTGTTTACCTAAGAATGATTTATTAATTTATACAGTATGAAGGCATTTTTCTGAAAAAGAAGCATTCATAATAAGAATACCTCAAGAGTACTGAATTGAAACCAGGTCTACAAAACCTGATTCCAATTAGTAAAATCATTCCTCCTACATCGTTTTGATTTCTTCTCTGCTCTGCTCATACATTAAATCACAGAATATAACTTTGTTTCATTTTAGCCCCATATTGGCACTCTTCTGGCTGATGATATTTTCACATTGTTGATTGATAACTGGATGAGTGTGGCTAGCGGACTTGTTACTGCTGCTTTGCATGGAGTATCAGAAACTAGAGTGTTGAAGCTCTCATCTCCTGAGAAAAAAGTCTAGCTGACATCAATGCATGTAGGGATGGGGAAGATAGTGATTCAGGAGTCCTGGATGATTAAGGGGCTGGGGCACATGACTTACGAGGAGAGGCTGAGGGAACTGGGGTTATTTAGTCTGCAGAAGAGAAGAGTGAGGGGGAATTTGATAACAGCCTTCAACTACCTGAAGGGGAGTTCCAAAGAGGATGGAGCTGGGCAGTGGTGAGCTGGAGCCAGTTCGCACCAGTTCACGTGAACCAGTTGTTAAATTTTGAAGCCGGTTTAGAACCGGTTGTTAAAGGGGTGGGCAAACTCCAGGTCACAGGCCACATCCAGCCCGCGGGACCATCCTGTCTGGCTCGCCTGAGCTGTCCGCTGGGGAGGCTCCCCTGAGAATCCCTTTTCAATTTTACTCACCCAGATGTGCTCCGGGTCTTCGGTGGCACTTCGGCGGTGGGCCCTTCACTCGCTCCAGGTCTTCGGCGGCACTTCAGCGGCGGGTCCTTCAGTCGCTCTGGATCTTCGGCAGCACTTTGGCAGCGGGTCCTTCAGTGCCGCCGAAGACCCTGAAGGGCCTGCCACTGATGTGCCGCTGAAGACCCGGAGCGACTGAAGGAACCGGTTCTTCAGCTTTTGGCAGCTCATCACTTGAGCTAAGCTGTTTTCAGTGGTGGCAGATGACAGAACAAGGAGCAATGGTCTCAAGTTGCAGTGTGGGAGGTCTAGGTTGGATATTAAGAAACACTATTTCACTAGGAGGGTGATGAAACACTGGAATGGGTTACCTAGGGAGGTGGTGGAATCTCCATCCTTAGAGGTTTTTAAGGCTCGGCTTGACAATGCCCTGGCTGGGATGATTTAGATGGTGTTGGTCCTGCTTTAAGCAGGGGATTGGACTAGATGACCTCCTGAGGTCTCTTCCAACCCTAATATTCTATGATTCTATGACTGAATTCCTGGCTCAGCTGCAGACATTTCCACATGATTTTGGATAAATTACTAAACCTATCCTGCATTTCAGTTCCCCATCTATAAAATGGGGATGACCTCCCAATGTCACAGGGGTCGTGAGAAGATAGAATCTATTCATGATTGTGAGGCATGTGAATATTAGAGTTCTGAAGGCCAGATCAGCTGAAAGAACCAAACATGCTGTAAATGTACACAGTTGTATCATTTAATTACAGGATACAGACAGGAGGCAATTCAAAACAAAAAATAAGCCATCAGCCAAGATTTTCAAAACTAACTAGTTTGTATAGCGCAATTTTGGGTTGCTCAACATCCGATATTTTAAAGGGGCTTGATTTTCAGGGGGGTGTGGTGGAGTTCTTAGCACTTTGTGAAAATCAGCCCCCTTAGGATGTTTCAAGATGGGCATACCAAACCTGAGACACCCAAACTCCTTTTGGAAGACTTTTGGAAGTCTTCATCTATACCATGTACTTGTTTGAAGACAGACTGATTCATGCAAATTTATTCAGTGTTTAAACTCATTCTGTGGCTGTTTTGTGCAAGCAACTTTCACCATATGTATTGCTTGCAAACTCTTTAGTATGAGTATGTACTTTTCATGTGATTGACCCTCACATGATATTGTTTTTGTTCCCTTATTAGGTGATCTAACCTTTAGAATCTATTTTCACTTCTGCTTGAAATGAATGAATATAGTTTAGTTGTACCAGAGCAAACTCCTACGCTGAAATCCTGTACCTACTGAAGTCAATGGGACCACTCCCATTGATTTCAATAGGTCCAAGATTTCACTACTAGCACACAGAAAAAAAATGATAACTTGCCCCTATTTACAAAGAGCGGTAAACTACATTTGTGCAAATAGCATATTTCCTTGTCTATATTAACACAAGTGCAGCTGCACCACTGAACCACTGAGTTGCTAAACATCTATTGCTGAAATCAGGGTTAATGTCCAATGTACCCTACAAAATAAAAAACCCTGCAATTGACAGAAACCCATAATATAATTGAAGATCTATTTTCATGCAAAATCCATCAATAACTGTAAATAAATAAATGCAATGGAATGTAAAAAGCACCATAGAATCATTTGTTATTACGTTCACCATTATCCTTGTTTTGTAAATTATGTTGTACCAGTGTTGGTTGGCAATGCTTTGTTTTTTAGTGCTTGGATTTTCTGTAAGAGATAATGGTAACGACTGAGACTCTTTGATTAGGGGAATGACTGGGCGGATAATGAAGGTTATAGATCATTAGCAATGCTAGGGAGTCTCAAGCAGTCTTTAGTGGAACTGGAGTTTCATAACAGAATCTGAATGCATCTCAAATATTACATTAATGTTTGCCACTGATGAACTTCCCACTCGGTGGGAGTTTTGAATAATGGATTCATGCACCCATGTACGTAAATCCTGAGACACAAATTCACTGCATTTTTTCATATTCTAAATACTCCAGATCCTTAGAATTCAGTTCTCAGACTGGCAAAGATGCAAATGGAAGGGGGAGAGAAATGAATGACAATACAATCAAAACAGAGAATACTGTAAAGGTCAAAGTAACACAGCATCTTTATACATACCGCTGAACATAGTAGGCATTCAAATCCAATTGTCTCATTCTAGAGAGGAAGACTTCTAAAAGATACTATCAAGTACTATTTTATAATTTTGAATTCTTTGAATGGGGATCACTGTAGCTTTGCCAAGGAGACAGAGAGTTGTCAATACAGAATACATGCTGGTTAAGGGTACTTTCATATCCCTGCTTGTTCCTGGATTGTCAAGAAACATAGGTGTCTAAAAGCACTTTGTGAAATATCTGTCTGGTAAGAAGATTACTCCCTGTTCACTCAAATATGGACTTGGCTACAGTTATTCATGATTTAGTGATCTCTCACCTGGTATATTACAATACAATATGTATGGGGAAACCACTGAATTTGGCACAGAAACTACAAGGAGCACAGAATGCAGCTGTCTGCCTGCTAGGCTGTATAATCCATAAGGTTCATATACTATTAATTATCTGAAGACTAGTAGTTTCTGAGTGTCATTCAAAGCACACACAGCCTCTTAGCCAGCTCAGAGACCACCTCTCTTCTTATGTAATCCGGCAGCACTAGAATCTGCTCTCTAAGGGTCATGTTAACAGGTCTCTGCTCTTAGAACGTTTTCAGGCAACTTTAAAAATTGCTTCCCACACTTGGGGTCTAACAGAACTTGAGTCTGTTGACTAGAGCTGGTTGAAAATTTTTATCAAAACATTTTTTCAATTAAAAATGGCTGTCTCACCAAAATACATTTTTGTGCATTATATTTATTTTTGTCAAAATATTTTGATTTTTTGACAACCTGTTACCTTCCTCCTAAAATTGCTTAATTTGGGGGGGTTTTTTTGGTTTCCCTCTTTTCTCCCCCCGTCTTCAATTGTTTTTCTATTGTAAAAATGGGCAGACAGAGTGAAGGTATAGAATGGGGAGAAAATGAAAAACCAAAATCTGAAAATGTTTGGATTAGTTTGGAGAAAATCCCCTAAAAAAGTCCATGAAAAATTTCAGACAAATTAGACAGTTTTTATTTATTTCAGGAAGGGACCTTGTCAGGGTTCCCTCCCCACTCTGAACTCTGGGGTACAGATGTGGAGACCCGCATGAAAGACCCCCATAGCTTATATTCCACCAGCTTAGGTTAAAAATTTCCCCAAGGCACAAATTCCTTTCCTTGTCCTTGGATGGTATTGCTGCCACCACCAAGTGATTTAAACAAACATTCAGGGAGGGGCCACTTGGAGTCCTATCCCCCCCAAAATATCCCCCCAAGCCACTTCACTCCCTTTCCTGGGGAGGCTTGAGAATGATATACCAACCAAATAGGTTAACCAGGTGAGCGCAGACCGGACCCTTGGGTTTTTAGGACAATAAAAACTGATCAGGTTCTTAAAGAAGAACTGTATTATTAAAAAAAAAGTAAAAGAAGCACCTCTGTAAAATCAGGATGGAAGGTAATTTTAAAGGGTAATAAAAAGATTTAAAACACAGAGGATTCCCCTTTAGGCTCAACTTCAAAGTTACAAACAGTAATAAACCTCCCTTTTGGCATAGGAAAAATTCACAAGCTAAAACAAAAGATAATCTAACACATTTCCTCGCTATTACTTACAATTTCTCTAATTTTAGATGTATCATTTCAGTAGGAGCTGGATTACCTGTTTGGTCTCTCTCTTTGTCTCCAGAGAGAACACACAGAGAGCACAAACAAAACCTCTCCCCCACCCCAGATTTGAAAGTATCTTCTTCCCCCATTGGTCCTTCTGGTCAGGTGCTAACTAGGTTAATGGAACTGATTAACCCCTTACAGGTAAGTGATTCTGTACCTCTCGCCAGGTGGGATTTGATGTTACTGCATAAGTAAAGGTTGTTACCCTTCCCTTTATATTTATGACAGATCTCGAGAAGTCATCAAGTCCGCCCCCTACATTGTGGCAGGAACAAGTAAACTTAGACCATCTCTGACAAACCTTTGTCCACCTATTTTTAAAAACCTCCAGTGATGGGCATTCCACAACCTCTATTAGAAGCCTATTTCAGAGCTTAACTGCGCTTTTAGTTAGAAAGTTTTTCCTAATATCTAACCTAAGTGTCCCTTGTTACAGACCAAGCCCATTATTTCTTGTCCTATCTTCAATGGACATGGAGAAAAATTGATCTTGGTCTTCTTTATAACAGACTTTAACATATTTGAAGACCGTTAGCAGGCCCGCCCACCCCCCCATCTTCTTTTCTCAAGACTAAATGAGCCCAGTTTTTTAATCTTTCCTCATAGGTCAACTTCTCTAAAACTTATCATTTTTGTTGCTCTCCTCTAACTCTCTCCGATTTGTCCACATCTTTCCTAAAATGTGGTACCCAGAATTGGATACAGTACTCCAGCTGAGACCTCACCAGTGACAAGTAGAGTTGGACAATTACCTCCCGTGTCTTACATATGACATTCCTGTTAATATATTCCAGAATGATACTAGCCTTTTTCACAACTGCATCACTTTGTTGACTCACATTCCATTTATAATCTACTATAATTCCCAGACCCTATTCTGCACTACTGCCGCCTACAAAGTTACTCCCTATTTTGTAGGTATGTGTTTGATTTTGTCTTCCTCAGTGAAGTACTTTGCACTTTTTGTTTATTGAATTTCATCTTGTTGATTTCAGACCAATTATCCAATTTGTCAAGGTTGTTTTGAATTCTAACCCTGTCCTCCAAAGTGCTTGCAACCCCCCCCCACCCCAGCTTGATGTCATCCACAAATTTCATAAGCACACTCTCCACTCCATTATCCAAGTCATTAATGAAAATATTGAATAGTACCAGGCCCAGGACAGACCTCTCTGGGACCCCACTAGATACACCCTCCCAGTTGGACAGCAAACCATTACACTTTGAGTATGGTCTTTCAACCCGCTGTGCACCCACCTTATAGTAATTTAATGTAGATCACATTTCCTTAGTTTGCTTATGAGACTGTCATGTGGCAGAAATATCAAAAGCCTCATTAAAATCAAGATATATCACATCTATTCCCCCCATCCACTAGGCTCGTAACTCTTTCAAAGAAGGAAATTAGATTGGTTTGGCACGATTTGTTCTTGACAAATCCATGTTGGCTATTCCTTATAACCCACTAACCTCCAGGTGCTTGCAAACTGATCGTTTAATACCTTGTTCTGGTATCTTTCCAGATATCTAAGTTAGGATGACTGGCTTATAACTCCATCGGCCCTCTTTGTTTCCCTTTTTAAAAATAGGTACTATGTTTGCCCTTCTCCAGTCCTCTGGTCCCTCACCCATCCCCTATGAGCTCTCAGAAATAATTGCTAACCCAGGAAGAAGAGACCAACCTAGGAACAGAACCCTGGACTCCTGATTCTCAGTCCTTTGCTCTAACCACTGGATAATGCTGTAACTGATAATTTAGCATTTCATAAATAATCCCTAAAACATACCAAAATAATTAAAAATTTTTATCTAAAGTTAATATTAAGACATTTATTTTATATTTGAAATAACTTTTTGGATAAATGACATCTGGTTGGAAGATATTTTGGGCTACTCCAAGGAATATGTTAAGCAGGGATGTGCATAAGGGGGACAAGCACGGGCCCCCCATTAATCAGCAGGGGCACAGAACTCCTCGAGCCCCAGGGCCGCGGTGGAGAGAGTGAGTTCCTCTGGCCCTAGGGCCACAGCTGGAGCTGACAGCTCCTCTGGCCCTGGGGCTGTGGCAGGGGCACAGAACGTGCCCCTTCAAAAGCCATCAAATTTAAATTCCTGCTCATGCCCCTAAGTATGCATGAGCAGTAGCAGTTACGCTGAAAACATCTATGAGACTAGATACACACTACTAAATTTTGACTTGGCCATAGAAAGATGGAATTATTTGTTTTGAAATCCTTGGTAATCAGAATACTAGATAAATCAAGTGCTGGTATTTGATTTAAATAAATACATTAAGTTAAATAGCTTCAGAAAAAAATCTTATCATGCTATAAATCTCTCTATCTTATATATAATTTAAAATAAAAGGTGGAACTCTTTCAGCAATTTTTTTTTTATAATTTCTGTTTTAACAAAGAATATAAATTACATTTTGAGATGTCATTTCATGAGCCATGAATAGCAGATGTCTATTGAATATTCTACTCTACTAATTAAGGCTCTGATTCTGCAAAAGGACATGCATACCCTCACCCTTATGTCTTACTGAAGTCAATGAGACTCCATGGGAGCAAAAGGTTCCAGACTTGTGTATTTCTTTGTAGTATTGGGCCCACAATATACCATGTAACATGGGGTCAGTTCTATGAGATGCTCAGTCCTCTCAACTATCTCACACTACTATATGTAATTAAACAATACAATACTACATTAATTCCACTTGCGAGGCATATTGTTGCAGTAACTTGGGGCTGGATCCTGAACTGGGGAATTTTGCCAATGACTTTGATGAGATTGGGCCCTTCATTGCTAAAATATTTTATTAACATACCACAGACATATTGGGTGAAATTCTGGCTTCATTGAACTCATATGGCAAAACTCTGTCTGACTCCCGGGGGCCAGGATTTCACCCACTATGTTAGCTATAGAGTTATACAGAAACTGGTGTAGTCACTAGGGGATAACAGGTGGATTTATTTATTTGATTGCAGCTAAGGAAGGATTGTTGCCCCTTGACTATTAAGTGTTGCCAGAGTCCTGTGAACCTGTAAATGACTGTAATAAATATAAACTGAAAGGCTTACCGGGCAGAGAGATAATGTCAAGGAAAGATGAACTGGTCAAAGACAACTTAGAAGATGAAAGAAAGATAGCAATGTGTAGATATATGGGATGGCTCTCCTGGATACCTATAAACAGATAAAGAACAAAGCAACACATAAATCAGTGGCCATCTAGAAAACAAACAACTGCATTCTCCACTCCAAAAATTTGTCATCCAATGCTACAGTCAGCATTGCCAGAATACTATAGTGATAATGAAATGCTATATGTGAATGCTATTTTATTAGATATACCAGTAAAACTTTTCTTCATTTTACATCTTGGGATTAATAATGTGTGTGTTTCTTTCTCCTGTTTAACCATGAGTTCTTAGGTTGGCTGACCTTTGACTGGTAAGTGTTGACAGGGTCCTGTGAACCCTGGAAACGATAGCATGATGTTATTTTACTGACGAGGTGCAAACAGATAAAGAACAAAGTAACACATAAATCAACACATCAGGAAAAACAAATACATGCATTCCCACTCCAAAAATTATTCTGGAGAAGACGAAAGGAGACCTAGCATGACTGTACTAGGTGTTAGGAATGAGATTCAATCAGGCACTTGAAATTAAAAATACAAACCTTCAGAAATAATGCAGAGGCATCAATGAAAAAAAAATCTAGGTGTAAGGAAAAATGTACCCCAGAGTTCAAATTTTGCAGAGCTGAGTGATAAATATGTCTAAAGGAGCCCAGTTATTACCACCCCAGGAAAATATTTTGACAATATTTGCTTTTTTCTGCCCTTGAGAGGCAAGAAGCTCTCTCGAAGTATTGTTATGACTAAATGTTGATCATATCTAAAGCCATGGTCTCAAAGGATTTGTGCAATAAACCCAAAATGGGAGAGAATTCATGATAGCATAGCATTCAGGAGCAGGAGCAAGTTAAGTGCCAATGTTGACACAAGAACAAATGGATATAAACTGGCCATCAATAAGTTTAGGGTAGAAATTAGATGAAGGTTTCTAACCATCACAGGAGTGAAGTTCTGAAACAGCCTTCCAAGGTGAGTAGTGGGGGAAAAAAAAATCTAACTGGTTTCATGACTGAACTTGACAAGTTTATGGAGGAGATGGTATGAAGGGACTGCCTACAATAACATGTAGCTGATCTGTATCAGAGGGGTAGCTGTGTTAGTCTGGATCTGTAAAAGCGGCAAAGAGTCCTGTGGCACCTTATAGACTAACAGATGTATTGGAGCATAAGCTTTCATGGGTGAAAACCCACTTCTTCAGATGCATCAGCTGATCTGCAACTGCTACCAGCAAATATCTCCAATGACTTATGATGGAACACTATATGGGGAAGGCTCTGAATTACCACACAGAATTCTTTCCCATGTGTCTGTCTGGTGGGTCTTGCCCATATGCTCAGGGTCAAACTGATTGCCATATTTGGGGTCAGGAAGGAATTTTGCCCTGGATCAGTTTGGCAGAGACCCTGGGGTTTTTTGCCTTCCTCTGCACATGGGGCATGGGTGACTTGCAAGTTTAAACTAGTGTAAATGGTGGATTCTCTGTAACTTGAAGTCTTTAAATCATGCTCTGAGGCCTTCAGTAACTCAGCCAGAGGTTAGGGGTTTATTACAGGAGTGAGTGGGCAAGATTCTGTGTCCTGCAATGTGCAGAAGGTCAGACTAGATGATCATGATGGTCCCTTCTGGCCTCAAAATCTATGCGTCTATGAGGATATGCTATTTCCTGACCCATTTTCTTTTGCAGTTTGACTGCTACTGATGAAGACCTGGAAACTAAACCACTGCCTGCCTAAACAGAATACCCGAGCCTGACCAGAGCAAGAAAGGGAGCTTCATGCAGCTTTTCTTGCAATAGGAATGATAACCAGAAGAAATTTGTTTGCTGAAAGACAAAAGATCCTGTTAACTTCAGCCGGCTTTGAATCATTCTCTGAGTGGTCAAGGCTTTTTTCTGACTTCATGATCTTCAGGAAACAATAAGACAGCTACAGATAAGTGAAGTATCTTACCTGCATTTGTTGCTCACACAAACCCTTCATTGACATAAGATAAGTGGAGCACCTTTACATAGGTGACTTGGCATTATTTCCCCCATTTTACAGATGGGGAAACTGAACAACTTGGAACTTACATGAGATGATGAAGGCTACAGAGAATAAAATGAACCCCCATGCAGAGGCCTAGCACAACGCTTATGCAGTGCTTCCATCCCACTAAAGTCACTAGGACTTAGAGGGGGTATAAGTGGTACATTGACCTTATGTTGGTTCTTTGCATGGGGGTGACTTTCAATGAGAATGAGTCTGTGGTAGAGGAATGTGACCCCAACAGGCTCAAACCCTATACGGCAGAGAAAAAGAATCACCAATTTGTTATTTAAAAATTTCCAAAAGACCCTAAATGACTTAAGGGTCTAAATCACATTGACCTTCAATGGAATTTAGGTGTCTGAATCACTTATGCCCTTCTGAAAATTTTACTCTTCATCTCAGTCCTCTATTCTAGGCACTAATACATACTCCTTCCCACTTTAAAACTTGTTCTTCAGTTCATTTTTCGATCACTAGAAGAAAAGCACAGGAGAGGGTTTTTGAGCAAGGTTGTTTGCTGCATGTTTATAGCGGTCATTTTGTGTCTGGTTTAAAATAAATGCTTCTTGCTCAAAAGTTGTAGAAACAGTTATTTGGCTTATCATTTCTGGGAACTTAAAATAAACCATATGATTCTTGAACACAAGTGGTGAGTATATTTTTTTCTGCGAAGACTGCGCAGCAGGGCTATAAAGAGAATGTCTATGTATTAAGTATTAGTGCCTAGAGTAGAGGACTGTGATGAAGAGTAGAATTTTCAGAAGTGCATAAGTGACTCAGACACCTAAATTCCACAGAAGGTCTGTTTATATGGCCATGCCAACAGTGCTCTTCTAGGATGCTGGGTGAGTACTATCATTATTTTATTAATCATTCAGATTTTTCTTATCTGTTGTCTTAAGGAAAATATATTTCTTAGCTATATTGCAATCTGAAACATATTTGCTGGGCCCCATTTCAAATCTGGATGCTCAAGATGGTCCCTGAGTTCTGCAGTTAGGGGTTCAACTTGACTTTTACTTTATAAAATGAACTGCATATTTTTAAAGCAAAAACAATAGCATTTTATTAATGTTGATGAATCTATTTAGACCAATCTGTACATTTTGTGAAATTAATGACTGCGTTTATATATATGGATAAACATATGGGAGATATATATAGATTTCCATATGTGGATCGGCTATTGGGGCATACATTTGTTTTGCAGATTGAAACAAGAAACCTGAGAGAACTTAAGTAGTCAACAAATCAAAACATTCATTTCCAAAAAAGTCTAGGTGCTATTCAATTCTGCAGAAAACAGAATACATAAATCAGACAATCACTTTCTGATATTTCATTCTGAGTGTAAGGATTATTAATACAGTAGAGGAAAAGTTATATACAAGCCATGCAAATACTGTATTTATAACTGGAATCCTTATTATTTTCCTGTCTTCCAGCATTATAACTACTTTTCTACACCCACTGAACTATGATCTGCTAAATTTCCCACCACCAGTCAACATGCATTGACTGTACTGCCCAAATATTGATTCATCCATGCATTACAGATTATTGTTATTGTAGGAGGTCAGAAAATGCTTTGGTTTCAGTGGTAGCCTTGTTAGTCTTATCAGCAAAAAAACTGAGGAGTCCTTGTGGCACCTTAGAGACTAACAAATTTATTTGGGCATAAGCTTTCGTGGGCTAGAATGCTCTGAGAATCACAGGAACATAAAAGCAGATGAGTTAAAAAAAACCGTTGTTGTTCTTAATTGTGCTGTGCGTCTCTCTCACCCAGGCAACCCAATCCTTTCTCAATGAAGTAACTAGCATGAAATATGTTCTGCAGCTATCTACAGCTTAGCATCAGTACCATGTACATGGGGGTACGAACTTTGGAACGTGGCCTCTGAATCTAAAAATCAAAGGCTACATCACAACAATTCCAGCCCAGTTCTATGCACACCACTAGTTTCTGGGCAGCTGCTACTGAGGTTGTTCTCATTGCCACTGTCCTCTTTGCACTCTGGACTGGTCCAAAAACTTGTGCAAATGCAAAGGCTTTTATAAAGGTCTCTATCATAAACTCCTAGAAGGTAAAATTACTTTCTTTTTTTTCAAAAGGCTTAGTGTAAGTATAGATGGTAAAATGGGCACGCACCTTGGTTTCTGCTTGTCTCTTGAAATGCATATGATCCAAGCCCTTCTGTATGTCAAAAATATTTTGGGTGAAATCCTGGTTCCGTTGAAGCCAATGGGAATTTTGCCATTTACATCAATTGAGCCAGGATTTTACCCTCGATGCCTTTTCACCCCCTGCACTTCCAGAGTCACATCTGTAGGGAGAATGGAAAAAGGTTTCATATGATGAGTATGTGGCATGGAGCCTCCATTGCTTCACCAGGCACAGAGTTTCCTCCTCTGCTGGTGGGAGCCTGGGGTAAATCAGTCTGACTCATGTTTTTATTCTTCCATATTTACAAGGTGGGCCTCAGGGTAGGCCCAAGGGTACTAAGTTCATAACTTAAAGAGGGGAATACCTTTCCTGACCCCCTGTCTGAGGTGTAGCCTTATTATGTTGGCCTCTGGTATCAGCCTTTTCCCCAAACAGTCCATTAGTGAGGTTGCTTCCCCTGTAGGAAGGACAACAGACTTCCATTTAGGAGAAGCCTTTTCCCCTACTGTCACTAGCCCTGCTGCAGCTTATCACCCATCTCTCCTCTCTCACCAGAAAAGGGGGTTTTAAATGTCATTGGTAGCCCTTAAGTGGCCATAGGTGTTTCTAATTAACCTGAGGTAAACCTTTTTCAGCTCATAGGGAACAGGGCCTTCAACATTCTAGGGCTGCTATATCTGCCCTCTACCTCTCTCTTATATCTATCAGGGCTGACTTTGTCACAAGAGATCGAGCATTTCTAATCTGACCCAAGAGAGCAAGTAACAGATCCTTTCACGATGGTTCATATTGGCACTAATGACACTGTGTTGTAAGATATCTAGCAGACAGTAGATGATTTCAGGGAACTTGAAAGCATATTGAAGAAGAAGAATGTCCAAGTGATCTTCTCTGAGAACCTTCCTTTCCCATGAATGAAGACAGAAGGCAGAAGTTTCTAGAAGTAAACCGCTGGCTAGGTAAGTGGTTTATGGTTTTGGTTTTGTGCAACATTGGTCCACTTTCTATAGTGATAGGGGGCTGTATAGTTTGAATGGCCTTCACCTCAGTAGAAGGGGAAGCAAGCTCTTCAGAGACGGGCTGGTTAGAGTAGTCAGGGAAGCATTAAACTAACACCAAAAGACAGGGTCAAAAAAAAGGGGAAGATCTGAGTACTCAGCACAAAATGGAAATGTTGAGAACAAAATTAATCAAGCAAGCAAAGACACGAAGAGAAGAAATTATTGAACTGCCTATATACCAATGTTAGGAGCCTGGGTAACAAACAAGGAGAATTTGAATTGCTCATTTATGAGAATAAATTTGATCTAGGTGATATGACTGAAACCTGGTGGGGTGATTCACATGATTGGAATGTTAAAAATCAATGGTTATAACCTATTCAGGAAGATCGAGTGGGCAAAAGGGGAGGGAGAGTGGCACTCAATGTCAAAATGGCATTACCTATTTCCCAGTCACTGATAACTCGGAAGAAAATGATCTTGAATGTTTATGGATAAATGTCATAACAGATAAAGCACAGGATGGTGTATTAGTGTCTGCTACAGACCACTAAATCACATTAGAGAACAGGATGACTGCTTTCTTGCACATCTATCAAAAAAAAGTAGGAAAAAAAGAGTGTCACAGCTGAATATAAGATTGAACAGATAGTTTAGCATAAGTTCCTTTCCCAGACCCAGAGCTTGTTTCTCTCACCAACAGAAGTTGGTCCAATAAAAGATATTACTCACCCACATTTTATCTCTAATATCCTGGGAATGATATGGGTAAAGAAACGCTGCATGCAACCAAACAGATTATCAAGCAAACAATAAGAGAGTCAGGGGAAATAAGCTGCGCCCTATAAAGAGGAATGAAAGCGTGCATACACCTTCTGTATACCAGAGAACTACAGGACACATACCATGGAAGCCTCCCTGAGGCACATGCCTCCTTGTGTTCTCCCTATAGCAGTACAGCTCCTTACCACATCTTCCTATGGGATGTGCCTTAAAAACATGCTCTAGTGGCTAGAGTCTAGTTAAAAGAAACAAATTTGGTCATATGGGGTCTGGCCCATGGGTAGTTAAAGTATCAGTGTATTATCTTTCTACAGAGTCTTTTCCTGCTGCCCAAGCACATGTACCAATGGGATAAAATATGATTTCTAATTTCTTTGTCACAGCTTAGGGCTCTTTGCATAACACCCACCCTCATTTAATTCAGCACACTCACATTTACACATCCTTCTGATCATCTTCAGGGACAGTTTCCTGTCTACTGTGTGTTTCCTAAAATGTAGTGTATCACTGAAACTCCTCAATTGTCTATGCAGAGTTGGAATAACAACAGCAGTCTCTCCCTGTGTCCAAATGCTTCTGACTTGGCAGCAAAAAGAGAAATCTGGTCTATGAGTCCTTTTGGTCAGCACAGTATTCTGAGCCAACCGCTGACTCATTGTTCCTACTCCAGTCTGAACAGCTGACTCACTGACCTTCGTTCCAGGAAATCTTGCCTAGAGTCAAAGTGATACATGTAGTTTATTTATTCGGTGTATGCAATCTGGTCAAGCCACAGCATTCTTATCAATGATGTTCAAGGCACAAAGATCTCCAGGAAGCTGTGTCATTTTGCAGTTCTCAACAATATATGTCATGGTTTCTGGCTGCCCACATTGACAGAGTGCAGTGGTTCTCAACTAGGGGTACGTGTACCCCTAGAGGTACACAGAAGTATTCCAGGGGGTACATGAACTCATCTAGATATTTGCCTAGTTTTACAACAGGCTACATAATAAGCACCAGCCAAGTCAGTACAAACTAAAATTTCATACAGTGACTTGTTTATACTGCTCTATATGCTATACACTGAAATATAAGTACAATGTTTATATTCCAGTTGATTTATTTTATAATTATATGGTAAAAATTAGAAAGCAAGCAATTTTCAGTAATAGTGCGCTGTGACACTTTTGTATTTTTACATCTGATTTTGTAAGCAAGTAGTTTTTAAATGAAGGGAAACTTATACGGAAGACAAATCAGACTCCTGAAAGGGATACCATAGTCTGGAAAGATTGAGAGTCACTGACATAGTGGATTGTCTCTAAAATGCCACTGAAATTCTGCTGCTGCACAAATTCCATGTCTGGTACAAAACCAGTTCAGCAGTCTCCACTGACTTTGTGGTAAACGAAACCCAGGTTGGCACTGTGTGAGGTCCAAGACAAGATAATTATTTCTCACTTTCTCTGAGGACCATGAAGCTTGCCATGCATCCTCTATCCACAATGGGCACTCTGAGGGCAGGTGACCAACTGGTAGATTAAACAAGTCTTTAATTAATGGTAGATGTGGCATATCACACAATTTCATCACATGCTTTGCTACAGTTTCCTCTCTGCAAACACTGGGTGGAGCAATATTGCAGAGAACTGGTAACCATGGTAGAGGAGTAGATTTAAATGTGCCTGAAATAATACACATGGTGAAATTAAGTTGTACATCAATCATCTTTGTATAAGATGAATGAGCCCATACTGGAGTGCACTACTCCGGTGCTGAATAACAGAGTGCCAAGGATTAAGTGCATAATGTTTGGGCATTAGGTGGCATATGTGTGTGTTCGGTGCAAGGAGCTCCTGGCTCTCAGAGAGCATGTACAGGCTTTGGAGACCAGGGTGGCTGAGTTGGAGAAGATAAGGGAGACAGAGAAATACATAGATGAGACTTTCAGGGACACAGTAGAACGGTTCCACTCCTGGTCTGACAGCCTCTTGGCTGTTGAGGAGGATGAAAGCCTCAGGGAAGGAGAACATCCAACTGGAGCAGAGGGAAACAATCCCATATTTGGAACCCTTCCATGTTGTTGTGGTATCCTCTCGCACTGAGGGTACCTCTCCGGAGGTGGGAACTCCAGTTATTAGGAAGAGACAGGTATTAGTAATGGGCGATTTGATCATTGGAAACATAGATAGCTGGTTTGAGATGACCAGGAGAACCACATGGTGACTTGCCTGCCTGGTGCGAAGGTTGCGGATTTCTCAAGACATCTAGATAGGCTTATGTGTAGTGCTGGGGAGAAGCCGGTGGTTGTGGTACATGTAGGTACCAGTGACATAGGGAAGGATAGGAGAGAGGTCCTGGAGGCCAAATTTAGGCTGCTAGGTAAGAGATTGAAGTCCAGGACCTCCATGATAGCATTCTCTGAAATGCTTCCAGTTTCACGCACAGGGCCAGTTAGCCAGGCAGAACTGCAGGGTCTCAATGCGTGGATGAGATGATGGTGTAGGGAGGAGGGGTTTAGATTCATTAGGGACTGGGAAAACTTTTGGGAAAGGATGAGCATATACAGGAAGGATGGGCTCCACCTAAACCAAAATGGAACCAGATTGCTAGCATTTAAAATTAAAAAGGCCGTAGAGCAGTTTTTAAACTAAGGGCTGGGGGAAAGCCGACAGACATAGGCGCCAACTCCGTGGGTGCTCCGGAGCTGGAGCACCCACGGGGAAAAATTAGTGGGTACTCTGCACCCACCGGCAGCCAACCTCCCCTCAGCCCCCACCCCACCATCTCCTCCTCCTGCTCTTCCCCTGTTTGCACCGCGTCCCCGCTCCTCTGCCCATCTGTTAGAGAGCTTATTCCTTCACTCTCCCACTTCCCTGGTCCTTCTCACATGAACAGAGAGCAACAATACCCGAAGTCCGAAGGTGCAAACAATTCGATGTTTATTGGCGTGAACTTCCAGCCAGCTTAAATACAAGTTCCTTTTTCCTTATTTTCGAATCCCAACTTACTTCCTGTTGGCCCCTAATTTATATAGTAATATTCTTAGCTATACCTTAACCGATCATTCTACTGAAATGTAACTAACCAATCCTAACATATTGTAACATGATTAGCTAACCAATTATATCCCACCACCTTAATTAGATTACACCCAGCAAAATTAATTATACAGCAGACAGAAACAATCACAGAACCAGACAGAGATTATACAGACAAACAATAGCAAAGTGAGAACTATAATGACAAAACAATACAGAAGTGAGGATTTCACATCCCAGCTATTGATAAGTGAGTTCTTGCCAGACAGGATGCTGTTTCCTTTTACATTTTCTAGGCACTTCCCTTTCTCTGGAGGTGATAGGAATACAATCCTGTCCTGATAGTGCCTGGCAGCCCAATAGCACCTTATTTCAATGTGACTAGTTTGGAATGTGAGGATGTGACTGTTCGCTTCCTAGCTTATGGCTGCCTCTGCTGCTTAGCCAAAGGCCTTAGCCTAAGCACAGGGCCTCAAACTGTCACAGTAAGAGAAGGCCCTTACACCAGCAGACAGTGGTTTTGATTCTTTCTTTTATACCTCTAGAACTAGCCAAGTGATAAGAATACCCCTAAATTCTTAAAGTACAGGCCTTTGCAGACAGGCCTGAATATCTATATCCTAACACCATCTCCCAGCGCTTCCTGCCTAGCTGCCACCAAACAGTTGTTTGGCATCATTAGCACACTCTGGGAGGGCAGGGAGGAGCGGGAATGTGGTGCGCTCAGGGGACGAGGCGGGGAAGAGGTGGGGCCAGGGCGGGGATTTGTTGAAGGAGTTGGAATACAGGCACGGAGGGGGCAGAACTGGGGTGGGGACTCTGGGGAAGAGGTTGGAATGGGGGTGTGGAATGGGGGGGCAGGGTTTGGAATGGAGTCCCATATGAGGAGGGATTAAAGAGACTAGGACTTTTCAGCTTGGAAAAGAGGAGACTAAGGGGGGATATGATAGAGGTATATAAAATCATGAGTGGTGTGGAGAAAGTGAATACGGAAAAGTTATTTACTTGTTGTCATAATATAAGAACTAGGGGCCACCAAATGAAATTAATGGGCAGCAGGTTTAAAACAAATAAAAGGAAGTTCTTTCTCACACAGCCCACAGTCAACCTGTGGAACTCCTTGCCTGAAGAGCTTGTGAAGGCTAGGACTATAACAGAGTTTAAAAAAGAACTAGATAAATTCAAGGAGGTTAAGTCCATTAATGGCTATTAGCCAGGATGGGTAAGGAATGGTGTCCCTAGCCTATGTTTGTCAGAGGGTGGAGATGGATGGCAGGAGAGAGATCACTTGATCATTACCTGTTAGGTTCATTCCCTCCGGGGCACCTGGCATTGGCCACGGGATACTGGGTTGGATGGAACCTTTGGTCTGACCCAGTATGGTCATTCTTAAGTTCTTATGCTCTTATGGCAGAGGGGGAGTCGAGCACCCATGGGAAAGAGGGGAAGTCGGCGCCTATGGGTGTGGAGGAGCACATGGTTCGGACATCTCTTAGGGAAGGATCTATAAAGGGAGATTCCCTGTGTCCTAATAAGGAGGAGAGGATGGAAGATGATAAAATACAGGTAGGATATGATGAGAAACAGTCAAAAGAAAAAAAGTTCCATTCAATTACATCATGTAATGGCAGACAGCTAAAAAGAGACAAGTTTTTAAAGTGCTTATATACCAGTGCTAGAAGTCTAAATAATAAGATGTGCAAACTAGAGTGCCTCATATTAAATGAGGATATTGCTATAATAGGCATCATGGAAACTTGGTGGAATCAGAATAATCAATGGGACACAGTAAGGTACAAAATATATCAGAAGGACAGAACAGGTCATGCTGGTAGGGGAGTGGCACTATATGTGAAAGAAAGCATAGAATCAAATGAAGTAAAAATCTTAAATGAACCAAACTGTACCATAGAATCTCTATGGATAGTAATTCCATGCTTGAATAATAAGAATATAGCAGTAGGGATATATTACAGACCACCTGACCAGGATGGTGATAGTGCCTGTGAAATGCTCAGGGAGGTTAGAGACACTATTAAAATAAAAAAACTTCAATAATAAGGGGGGATTTCAACTGTCGTCATATTGACTGGGTACATATCACCTCAGGAAGGGATGCAGAGATAAAGTTTCTTGACATCTTAAATGACTGCTTCTTGGAGAAGCTAGTCCTGGAACCCACAAGAGGAGAAGCAATTCTTGATTTAATCCAAAGTGGAGCACAGAATCAGGTCCAAGAGGTGCATGTAGCTGGACCTGCTCGGTAATAGTGACCATAATATAATTAAATGTAACATCCCTGTGGCGGGAAAACACCATAGTAGATCAACACTGAAGCATTTAATTTCAGAAAGGGGAACTACATAAAAATGAAGAGGTTAGTTAAACAGAACTAATTACTTAAGAACTAATGGTAATTAATTGATCTTTAACTATTCATGGTAAATAGGCCCAATGGCCTGTGATGGGATGTTAGATGGGGTGGGATCTGAGTTACTACAGAGAATTCTTTCCTGGATATCTGGCTGGTGAATCTTGCCCACATGCTCAGGGTTCAGCTGATTGCCATATTTGAGGCCGGGGAGGAATTTTCCTCCAGGGCAGATTGGAAGAGGCCCTGGGGGGTTTTCGCCTTCCTCTGTAGCATGGGGTATGGGTCACTTGCTGGAGGATTCTCTGCACCTTGAAGTCTTTAAACCATGATTTGAGGACTTCAATAGCTCAGACATAGGTGAGAAGTTTATTGCAGGAGTGGGTGGGTGAGATTCTGTGGCCTGCATTGTGCAGGAGGTCAGACTAGATGATCATAATGGTCCCTTCTGACCTTAATATCTATGAGTCTATGAGAAATTAAAAGGTATAGCACCAGAAGTAAAATCCTTGCAAACTTGCACGGAAACTTTTTAAAGACACCATAATAGAGGTTCAACTTAAATGTATCCCCCAAATTAAAAAACATCATAGGAGAAACAAAAAAGAGCCACTGTGACTAAACAACAAAGTAAAAGAAGCAGTGTGAGGCAAAAACAAACAAACAAAAATAAGGCATCCTTTAAAAAGTGGAAGTTAAATCCTAGTGAGGAAAATAGAAAGGAGTAAACTCAAGCAAATGAAGGGTAAAAATATATTTAGGAAGACCAAAAAAGAATTTGAAGAACAGCTAGCCAAAGACTCAAAAAGTAATAGCAATTTTTTTAAGTACATCAGAAGCAGGAAGCCTGCTAAACAACCAGTAGGGCCACTGGACGATCGAGATGCTAAAGGAGCACTCAAAGACAATAAAGCCATTGCGGAGAAACTAAATGAATTCTTTGCATCGGTCTTCATGGCTGAGGATGAAGGAGATTCCTAAACCTGAGCCATTCTTTTTAGGTGACAAATCTGAGGAATTGTCCCAGATGGAGGTGTCATTAGAGGAGGTTTTGGAACAAATTGATAAATTAAACAGTAATAAGTCACCAGGACCAGATGGTATTCACCCAAGAGTTCTGAAGGAACTCAAATGTGAAATTTCAGGACTACTGACTGTCATCTTTAACCTATCATTTAAATCAGCTTCTGTACCAAATGACTGGAGGATAGCTAATGTGACATACATTTTTTAAAAGGGCTCCAGAGGTGACCCCGTCAATTACAGGCCAGTAAGCCTGACTTCAGTATCGGGAAAACTGGTTGAAACTATAGTAAAAATTGTCAGACACATAGATGAACATAATTTGTTGGGGAATAGTCAACATGTTTTTTGTAAAGGAAAATCATACCTCACCAATCTATTAGAATTCTTTGAGGGGGTCAACAAGCATGTGGACAAGGGGGATCCAGTGGATATAGTGTATTTAGATTTTCAGAAAGCCTTTGACAAGATCCCACACTTAAGGATTTTAAGTAAAGTAAGCAGTCATGGGATAAGAGGGAAGGTTCTCTCATGGATTGCTAACTGGTTAAAAGATAGGGAACAAAGTGTAGGAATAAATGGTCAGTTTTCAGAATGGAGAGAGGTAAATAGTGCTGAACCCCCAGGGTCTGTACTGGGCCCAGTCCTATTCAATATATTCATAAATGATCTGGAAAAAGGAGTAAACAGTGAGGTGGCAAAATTTGCAGATGATACAAAACTACTCAAGATAGTTAAGTCCCAAGCAGACTGCGAAGAGCTACAAAAGGATGTTTCAAAACTGGGTGACTGGGCAACAAAATGGCAGATTAAATTCAATGTTGATAAATGGAAAGTAATGCACATTGGAAAACATAATCCCAATTATACATATAAAATGATAGGGTCTAAATTAGCTGTTACCACTCAAGAAAGAGATTTTGGAGTCATTGTGGATAGTTCTCTGAAAACATCCACTCAGTGTGCAGCGGCAGTCAAAAAAGCAAATGGAATGTTGGGAATCATTAAGAAAGGGATAGATAATAAGACAGAAATATTGTATTGCCTCTATATAAATCCATGGTACGCCCACATCTTGAATACTGTGTGCACATGTGGTTGCCTCATCTCAAAAAACATATATTGGACTTGGAAAAGGTTCAGAAAAGGACAACAAAAATTATTAGGGGTATGGAACGGCTGCTGTATGAGGAGCGATTAGTAAGACTGGGACTTTTTCAGCTTGGAAAAGAGACGACTAAGGGGGGATATGATAGAGGCCTATAAAATCATGACTGGTGTGGAAAAAGTAAATAAGGAAGTGTTATTTACTCCTTCTCATAACACAAGAACTAGGGGCCACCAAATGAAATGAATAGGCAGCAGGTTTAAAACAAACAAAAGGAAGTATTTTTTCACACAACACACAGTCAACCTGTGGAACTTCTTCCCAGAGGATGTTGTGAAGGTCAAGACTATAAAAGGGTTAGAAAAAGAACTAGATAAATTCATGGAGGATAGGTCCATCAATGGCTATTATCCAGGATAGGCAGGGATGGTGTCCCTAGCCTCTGTTTGCCAGAAGCTGGGAATGGACAACACGGGATGGATCACTTGATGATTAACTGTTCTGCTTATTCCCTCTGGGGCACCTGGCATTGGCCACTGTCAGAAGACAGGATCATAGAATCATAGAATCATAGAATATGAGGGTTGGAAGGGACCTCAGGAGGTCATCTAGTCCAACCCCCTGCTCAAAGCAGGACCAATCCCCAATCAAATCATCCCAGCCAGGGCTTTGTCAAGCCTGACCTTAAAAACTTCCAAGGAAGGAGATTCTACCACCTCCCTAGGTAACGCATTCCAGTGTTTCACCACCCTCCTAGTGAAAAAGTTTTTCCTAATATCCAACCTAAACCTCCCCCACTGCAACTTGAGACCATTACTCCTTGTCCTGTCCTCTTCTACCACTGAGAATAGTCTAGAACCATCCTCTCTGGAACCACCTCTCAGGTAGTTGAAAGCAGCTATCAAATCCCCCCTCATTCTTCTCTTCTGCAGACTAAACAATCCCAGTTCCCTCAGCCTCTCCTCATAAGTCATGTGTTCCAGACCCCTAATCATTTTTGTTGCCCTTCGCTGGACTCTCTCCAATTTATCCACATCCTTCTTGTAGTGTGGGGCCCAAAACTGGACACAGTACTCCAGATGAGGCCTCACCAATGTCGAATAGAGGGGAACGATCACGTCCCTCGATCTGCTTGCTATGCCCCTACTTATACATCCCAAAATGCCATTGGCCTTCTTGGCAACAAGGATACACTGCTGACTCATATCCAGCTTCTCGTCCACTGTAACCCCTAGGTCCTTTTCCGCAGAACTGCTGCCTAGCCATTTGGTCCCTAGTCTGTAGCTGTGCATTGGGTTCTTCCGTCCTAAGTGCAGGACCCTGCACTTATCCTTATTGAACCTCATCAGATTTCTTTTGGCCCAATCCTCCAATTTGTCTAGGTCCCTCTGTATCCTATCCCTGCCCTCCAGCGTATCTACCACTCCTCCCAGTTTAGTATCATCCGCAAATTTGCTGAGAGTGCAATCCACACCATCCTCCAGATCATTTATGAAGATATTGAACAAAACCAGCCCCAGGACCGACCCCTGGGGCACTCCACTTGACACCGGCTGCCAACTAGACATGGAGCCATTGATCACTACCTGTTGAGCCCGACAATCTAGCCAACTTTCTACCCACCTTATAGTGCATTCATCCAGCCCATACTTCTTTAACTTGCTGACAAGAATACTGTGGGAGACCGTGTCAAAAGCTTTGCTAAAGTCAAGAAACAATACATCCACTGCTTTCCCTTCATCCACAGAACCAGTAATCTCATCATAGAAGGCGATTAGATTAGTCAGGCATGACCTACCCTTGGTGAATCCATGCTGACTGTTCCTGATCACTTTCCTCTCGTGTAAGTGCTTCAGGATACTGGGCTAGGTGGACTTTTGGTCTGATTGAGTATGGACATCTTATGTTCTTATGTTTTTATGTTCTTATTTGTGCCCCATGTAGTTCCGTACAGTTTTTCAAGCAGATATTTGCGCTTTTGACCTTAATCGCTGTCTTTGTAAGATGGTCACAATATGTGAGAATTCTATCCAATGTGATGCTTAGATAGACCAAGTGTGAATCATGCTTTATTCACTGATCATTGAGAACTATAGTCAGCTCTCTGCCCTATAGTCAGCTCTCTGCCCACTTGTACATGATGTAAGTAGAAGACACTCGACACAGTCTTACTTCCACTTGGTATCAGGCACCACTGATGACAAGAATTGGCCAAAGCCACCATATGTACATTCAGAACACTCTCAAGTATGTCAAAGAGTGTGACTGAGTGCCGAGGCATATGTTGTCTGCATAAACAAACTTGTGAGACTCAGTATATGGTAGGTAATTCAAATATAGGTTGAATAACATTGGAGGTAATTCTGATCCTTGTGGGAGGCCATTCTTCTAGTGCATTCAAACACTTGTTCTATCACCAATATGCACATGGAAATGGTGATTTCTCAAAAACACCCATTGCACATACTAATCATCTTGGTGTAGTTCTAGACAATTTCATCAAAAAGCCCTTGTGCCAAACCATATCATATGCTGTGTCAGGTGAAAGAAAATTGAACCAGTCTTCAACTTACAGATACAGGTAGTGAGACAAAATAATTAAATCCATGGATTTGTGCAGTGCTCCCACTTACTTAGGATACTATACTTTCCCAGTAAACCCAGATGAATTGAATAAGGGATTAACAGGTACCCATTAAACTGAGGTTTTCTTAATTAACTAAGAAAGATGCCCAAAATCAGATAAACAGCTAAATATGACTTTCATAAGGATCTTTGCCTATGTGGTCACAAAAGCTCAGCTCAAAGCCCTTCATCAAGATCCACACAAAAAAAGGAACGACCAATGATTTTTACAAGAGCTTTCCTATTGTATAAGAACTGGAGGACACTCTCATGTATAGTCAAAATAATATAGGTGTAGGATAAACAGATTTCAAAGTGAAAAACTGGGATATCAATTGGGCCTTGGGGAAGATGAGTCTAGTAAAGCTCAGGGGAGATACCCAACTCAGTGAGATCTCATAGGTAAACACAAGCAATACATAGGATGCTGTAGCCCAGAACACTTTGGGAGTCTATAACCAGTGGAGAATATAGTAACCCAAAGCAGCCATCTTAAAATAAAGTATTGTTTAATCTTAACAGTAAGAGCATAGCACAACATAGAACAAAAGAATTTTTAAACAACAAAAGGTTTTCATGTAGATGTCTGTCATACCTAGAACCCTACTCAGTCCTATTTTACTCCAGACCCACAATCTCTGGAGTCTGGGTCATCTCATCTTTTCCTCAACCCTTTTTCTTTTAAATCATTAGCCATTAATGTAATTAACCATGGGCACAACCAAGGATCATGCTGGAGTCTCCATCACTAACAATTTTTCAATCAAAATTGGATGTTTTTCTCAAAGATATGCTCTAGGAATTTTTATGGGGAAGTTCTATGGTCTATGTTATATAGGAGGTCAGACTAAATGATCACATTGGTTTCTTCTGGCCTTGGAATCTTTGAATCTATGTACATAGGAAGGTGCCAGGGGACTGTGCAGAGGAAGTGATGGTAGATGGAGAGGAGTTGGACAGGTAATTGAAAAGGAGCTAGAACTAGCTTTGCTGAGGATAAAAAATGTTTGGAAATTCTGTTTCATAAACTTTTACATTTCTTAGCTCCAACCAGAAACACAAATTCTGAAATATCAAGAAAAGCTGGGCTCATGAAGTTTCCAGCTTAGTCTTGCAGATGCAAGATTCAGATAGCTCAGAAGTGGGTTTTTTACCCATGAAAGCTTATGCCCAAATAAATTTATTAGTCTTTGAGGTGCCACCAGACTCCTTGTTGTTTTTATCTAAAATTCTGAGTGCTTTTCCAAAGCAAAATACAATTCAAAAACCTTTTGAGGTTTATTCATCACTATGGCAAAACCTTGGCTGCTTTGTTGTGAAACCACCTGTATACAACTTACAGTATATTCCTTACAGGGTTTTAGCTGTTAGCAGTACATCTGATGCAAAGGGAAACTGTTTGGCAGCTAAATTAAGGAGGAGCTGGTTTTCAAATGGTGTTTTAAAATGCACTTATCTGTAGATTTTAAAACTAAACATATATTTTATTATAGATTTGTGACTTTACATTTATTTCTTCCAGTTCACTTAACTGTGAAGCACTTAGTTAAAACCAAGCTGTCAGCTAGCTGGATAACAACAATCTAAAGAGATTTTTGTTTTTTTACCAGGATGCTTTACGTTCCTTGATAAGTGAGAAGAAATTCTTCTCTCTGGTTAATATATCAATTACAGTAATGAGTTCACTCTACAGTGAGTATAAGTCAGTCACAGTAAGCTCCATGGAAATGCTGTATTTTTAAAATGAATGTACTGGGGGGAAAACGTCAGACCTGGGGTTTGATCTGGAGTAATCAAGCAAATAAACCATGTTGTAACTTTTTAAGCTCAGCTGAAAACTCTTATGTCAGTGTGAACAAATTTAAACTTTACAAAGCATTTTTCACTATCATGCTCAAATTTTCCATGACATTCTTTCTCACAGTATTATAAGTTCTTGGTCACGCATATGTTTCACTGCTATATAACCCAATGAACTGGTTACTATGCTACTGTTACAAGCATCTCATGACTTTCTGAAGTATGTAGACGTTAATGCTTGGAGACATGGGTAACCTCTAAAACCTCGATCTAGGCTCCAAAAATGAGTGCTCCAGCTCTAGCCTGGCTCCTTGTCTATGTAAAACAGCAGAGGCATCAAGCCAGTGGGAGCATATGACATTCCAAGGTACAATCCAGACCAGTGAGGGGCTGTGTCACCACCTGCCCTGCAACCTGCGGCACCTCATAATGCTTTGCTGCTGTGGCTTCCAACCTGGGCTCCTCACAAACAACATGCAGGATGCACCTTGAATGTCTGTCTATGGCCATTGTTCTGGTTCAGCAACTTTGTGTGTTCTGCAGTGTCCAGCCCTCTCCTGGACAGTTCTGATGTTTTAGGTCTGTTGTCCCTTAAATGGAGTGACCCTAAATGGAATGACCCAGACAGTTCACAACACTGGATTAATTTTGATTAAAGAATAAAAAAGTTTATTTAACTACAAAGAGACAGATTTTAAGTGAGTACAAGTATTAAGGCATTAAAGTCAGAAATAGTTACAAGAAAAATAAAGATAAAATATTTCCTTGCACTAAAACTTTACAAACCAGGCTTGGTTCAAGGTAAAATTCTTACCATATGCTCCTGACAGCATTACTGACCAATCTGCAGGTCAGGATTCCTCCCAAAGTCAAAGAAGTGGATTCTTCTGTCTGAGGCTCAAGAGAGATGGCTAGAGGGAGATACACTGGGGTGTTTGCCCCTCACTTTTATAGTTCAGTTCCCCTCATAAAGTTCTTTCTAACTGAGAGCAAAGAGACAAAGTATCTGATGAGGGGAGGTTTCATGCTGTTCCTTCTCTCCCTTCTGTTTGCTGAGATGCATATTTTCTTTGTCTTCTTCCTTCTTTCTCTCCCTGTTTTGGACCTCTGTTTGCAGTTTATATGCAAACTGAGGTAAACACACATCTCTTTGTTTAAGACCTGCTTGACGAGTTTTACCTAATTGGGGCTACATGAGTTTGAATATGTGCCTTTAGCACTATACAGGGGGGATTTCATAACTTTACACACAATGTTGCTACATGCTTTTTACCATATAATATTGACCAATAAGTTATTACTTTTCAAATGATACCTCACGTGGCATATTTTGGACAAAGATTATTACAACAGTGTGTAGGGTGTGAATGCAGCGGTGCACTCCATTACAGAGCACCTATGCATGATTTCCTTTTGGGGATGGAATGTGTATCAAAGGATCATATCCAAATGACAGAATAGCGAAAAGCCCTAGTAGGTCATCTAGTGTACCCCTCTTGTCTATACAGCACTGTTCTCTAAAGTATACTTTGTAGTGCTTTTTCCAGTTTATAACAGCCACATCATGTTTCTTCCACCACTTCCCTTGGAATATTCTAATTGACCTACAGTTAGAAAAAATAATTGATAACCCGTCTACATGTTTATTTTCTTCATTTAATCAAAGGGCTTCTAATTCTACCTGCTCTGTTAGACTGCCTTTATTATTTGTACTACAGAAGCTACTAGGAACCCCCATTTGAGATCTGCGACCCATTGTGTTAGGTGCTGTATATGCACATAATAAGATACAATCCCTGCCCTGAAGATACAGTCTAAATACTCAAGGCAGACAAAGGGTGGGAAAAAAGAAGTGCTATTATCCCACTGGGAAATAAGGTGCAGATATCTTAAGTGACTTATCCAAGATTACAAAAGAAAGTGGTGGTAGAGCCAGGAATTGAACCCTGTGCCAGAGGCACAAAATCATCTTTCCTTTCCTCTGGAGAAGCTCCTCTCCACAGATCAAGGATCAAATACCTGCAGAACTTTGTCTCCTCTTTTTCATTGAATAATACACATATCTTCGTCCATGCTCACTTGTATATAGGATCAGCAAGCCAATGAGCTCCCAAACTTTCTGCCTCGTGACCCTTCATCCAATGTGTGGAGGTTTCTCATAAAAGAACTGTTGTGAGTGTATAAAGCTCAAGACTGAAATGAATCCTACTGGTAAGTGTATTGGTGGGGTTCATGGCTAAAGAATTTCTGTACACATCACCCCTTTGATCCAGGTTGTGCTTATTGTCCCAATCTAGCCCCGAATCTTTCTAATTAACGACTAGCTTGTGACTTAGGCCAACCCTAAGCAAGGATTAGTGAGTAAAAGATTTAGCCCTGGGAGGCAGACATACATCACTGTGTGAACACTTAGTACAAACATGACACGCATAAAATGGATTAAAAACCGGCTATCTGATATGTCTTAAAATGTAATTGTAAATGGGGAATTGTCATTAATATAGCTAAATGTAAATGTATACAAAGAAAGTAGGTCTTATTTACAGAATGGCAGACTCTCTCCTGGAGAAAAGTGACTCTTAAAAAGACTTGGGGATCATGGTGGATAATCAGTTGAACATGAGCTTCCAGTGTGATGCAGGGGTCAAAATGGTTAATGAGATTCTTGGAAGCATAAACAGGGGAATCTAGAAGAGGAGCAGAAAGGTGATATTATTTCTGTATTTGGCACTGATGTGACCTCTACTGTGTCCAGGTCTGATGTCCACAATTCAAAAAGGATGTTGATAAATTGGAGGAGGTTCAGAGAAGAGCCACAAGAATGATTAAAGGATTAGAAAATATGTCATATAGTGATAGACTCAGAAAGTTCAATCTATTTAGCTTAACAAAGAGAAGGTTAAGAGGTGACTTAGAATCATAGAATATCAGGGTTGGAAGAGACCTCAGGAGGTCATCTAGTCCAACCCCCTGCTCAAAGCAGGACCAATCCCCAATTTTTGCCCCAGATCCCAAATGGCCCCCTCAAAGATTGAACTCACAACCCTGGGTTTAGCAGGCCAATGCTCAAACCACTGAGCTATGACTTGATTACAGTCTTTAAATATCTACATGGGGAATAAATATTTAGTAATGGGCTCTTCAGTCTTGTAGAGAAAGGTATAACCCAGTCCAATGGTTGGAAGTTGAAGCTAGACAAATTCAGACTGGAGATAAGACATACATTTTTGACAGTGAGGGTAATTAACCTTAGGAACAATTTACCAAAGGTTATGGTGTATTCTCCATCAGTGGCAATTTTAAAATCAAAATTGGATGTTTTTCTAAAAGATATGCTCTAGTTCAAACAGGAATTATTTCAGGGAAGTCCTATGGCCTGTGTTATGCAGGAGGTCAGACTAGATAACCACAGTGGTCCCTTCTGGACTTAGAATCTATGATTCTATGAAAGTCACAATTCTTCCCAGCCTGCTCTTTGCTCCTGGAGTGTTTGTGGAAATGTATTACTGGCCTAAACTAAGAAAAAATTACTATACCTATTCATTGCTCAGACTCAATTACTCTGCAATTGGGAAAGCTGTTAGATAAGGATCCAGCCATGCCCTACACCTCTCTGCTCATCCTTTCCCTGACTGGGGAAATATGCACATGGACTCAAGATCTGGGTAGCCAACATAAAGGTGTAAAGGGAGTTCCAACTATTTCTTTCTCCTTTGATGAATGCATAGTCCAAGTCACAATCTAGCGCCCTAAATGTTCATGAAGTGTATAGGAACATATGGGTAAGTCAGAATACATAATATATCTTAAATATTCACTCACTATAGGCCAGATTGTGATATTCTTACTTACATGTGGTAGTACTTTACTATGTGAATAGTCCCATTGAGTTCAATGGAACTCAGTGTGGGTACAGGCTTTGCAATCTGGCCCATATAAACATAAGATTTAAAAATAATTTAAGAAATATAAAAGTACTGGAGGAAAAATAAAAAAATAAGTTTTTCTAGAATGATTTAGCCCTAGATCCACTTTTAGCAAAGGCTAAAGCTGTAGATATATTCATTAGCTATTTGCTTTGAGATCACTATAAAATGCAACAAATAAATAAATAAAAAATGAAAAATGCACGAGCATGTATATAAAAATAATTCTGGAGAATGTGGATCGAGACTTAACTTAGAATAAAAGACTCCTGTTGTAGCTAGATCACATTACCAGTTCATTCTCCCCTAATTCAGTACTGCCAAAGCCTGATGTGAATATAAAGACCCTAGGTTTCCTTTCGTGATGTGAAAGTTATCAGAACTTCCTTCTTTCCAGCCATGTGTTTATTTTGTTCTGTCATGATATATTTACTGGTATATAATGCATCAGACTGACCCAGAAGTGGGAGACACTACCTCATATGGGGTGGGTCAGTAGAAACAAGTCTGACAAAGAACCTCTAAGCAACCTCATTAGGGACAAAATGTTCCTTGACAGTTTCAACCATGGTGGTAAAGTCAGAGGGGAGGCAGACTTGGACAGCAGTGTCAGGCTTTCATCAACAAGCTCTGATCAAGTGTCCTGAGGTTCCAGCTAAATCCTTCAAACCTAAGGACAGGAACAATACACGAAAGGCGCTTTCACTGGCAGTCAGATGAGAATGGCCAATAATTAAAGTTGCTTAAAAATAATAACAAACATAACCTATCATAGGTTTTTCATTAACATCCATTCATCTAAAGATGAAATATTTAAGAGAGATCATACTTCCATACTTTGTCTCTCTGTATTTAAAGATCACCAGACCTGATTTACATTTACATTAATTAAGGTCTCTTTATAGTCATCTAGCACTGAAAATCACCCCTTAAAATGGCTATAAATTTACATATAAAGGGGGGGGGGGTAAAGGAGCCTTCGTGTAAATGAGAATCAGGCCCCATTTTGTTAGCATCTAGAAAAAGTACTTTACAGGTGCATTTCAAAGTATATGTCCTCCAGAGGGTTTGAGTTTAGCTGCAGATTGAACAGTTTTGTATTCAGCTCAACTTGAAACTCCCTGTAAAGTTCCCCTGTCCCACTCCAGTGCTGTCTGGTTTCCAAGTTGCTCCACGAGCCCTCTAGCAACTCCTCAGCTCACTCTTGTACTCCCTTGTCTGTTATCAGTTCTTGACCAAAAGTCCATATGGACTTGTTTTAAATATGGAATTAGCAACAAATACTACAGTGGCAATATCAGGAAATGCTGTAGCAACGAGCCATAGATAACACAAGGTTTTGGGCACTGTAATTTTTGTGTTTATTTGTTTTCATAGGTAGTTTTTAGGTAAACTTTCTGCACTTAAGGAACTATTTCAATCAAACTAGAAAGGTTGGGGAATGAACACAACTTATTGGAGAATGCAAAAGTTTCTTAAATAACGGAAGCATAGCAAACAAACACCACCATTCCAAAAGCTACATATACATTCAGTTAAACTGAATTTGTAGGATTATCATTTTTAGCACCATTGGGTGACGGTCAATAATATTAGATATTTTACATTACAAACATCCTGTGACAAGCTTTGCACCACAATTGTAATCCAAAGGGATTCTGTAAAAATGGCATATTTGTTCCTTCCCAATTACTTCATTGCCAGTGTTGCTCAGTTTATTATTGTTTAAGCACTGTCAGCATACTCTGTGTTGTACAAGAATAAAAGAAGATATGGTCACTATCCCAAGAAGTATACAGGCTAAGGCAAAATCTGCCCTTCTTGTCTAAACCACACAAAGGAGTAGAGTGGCTCACAGTGGGTCTCTGAGCCTTCTTAACAGTGCAGAGCGGGATAGGAATGCATAAAGGTATTCATCCCCCTCTAATGCGTGTTGCACATCCCAGTTTATTAAATAGCTAGGTAGATAGCCAACTCATACGATTAGACTGTTTAAAACAATGCTACATAAACTGAGTAAAGGTTGTGGAATCAGGCAACATCCAGACAAGCCCTCATCCTGACCACACATCTCAAACTGGCAGATGACACTCAGAACCATAGGTGATGACTCCATGAGTGCTCGAGAGCTGGAGCAGCCACGGAACAAAATTAGTGGGTGCTTAGCACCAACAGGAAGCCAGCTCCTCCCCCAGTCCTCCCATCCGCTGACACTGATCAACTCCTCCCCTTCCCTCCCAGTGCCTCCCGCCTTCCACGGAACAGCTGCTCTGTAATGGGCGGGAGGCGCTGCGGGGATGGAGGGGGCTGAGCAGGAAGAGTCAGGGCAGGGGTCGGGGCTTGGGAGAAGGGGGTGGAGCGGGGCAGGGCCTGGGCCCAAGTGGGGGTGGGAAGAGGTGGGGTGGGGATGTGGGCTTGGGGCAAGGGGTGGGGTGGAGTGGGGGTGAGGCCTGGGCTAGAGCAGTGGTTGAGCATCCCTGAAGCAAGGAGGAAGCCGGCGCCTGTGTCAGTGACTGCAGTAAAAGCCAGACCACCTGCTAGCGCTAAAGAGGTCTCCTGCCTTGCTGAGGCATGTGTGCACAACACAGGACAGGATTTGGCCCTAAATCAAACACAGATAATACAATTCAGACACACAAAATACAACTGATAAAACTCTACTTTCAAAGTGCTGCAGGTATCTTTGAGAGAGACATTTATTTTTTAATTAATTATTGGTATTGTTCTTTCATTGTCTAATGCTCAGACGTGTGCAGGGGTGATGCACAAAAGACATGAGTGTTGCCTGATTCATAAAGGAACTTAAGCACCTAGAAAATCACAGGAACACATTGAGATTCACAAAGCCTGAGTGAGTTAGGCACTGAGGCTCCCTATACAACGCATGGGGAGAGATAGGCTCCTGGTTTGCAATTCACAAAAGCCAGCACGCTAGGTTGGGAGCCAACTAAATTAGCCAATGAGAGATGCCAACAAGAAGTTGTGTGTGTTAAGCCCCTCCCCTCTCACAGAACTAAGCACCTAAATCCAGGCTGCAGGGAGGCACCTAGCTCTGCTGGAGATTCTCAGCTGTGATTACTCTTGGGAGTTAGGAGGTTAGGGCATTCACCTACGAGGTGGCAGATCTCTGTTCACATCCTGTCTCCTCAGCAGGTGGAGGGGGAACTTGAACCAGGGAATCTCCCACATGACAGGTAAGTACCCTAATCACTGGACAAAAAGTTAGAAGGGAGAACAGAAGAACAGCCATACTGGGTCAGATCAAATCTCCATCTAGCTCAGTAGCCTGTCTTCCAACAGTGGTTTCCTTCTCCCTCCCAATAGTTGTTCTGGGTGAACTCATGCGCGGGGCCTGATCCTGTAAGTGTGCTCTGAGCATACTCGTGGATTGAGCCCTGCACACGAAATTGGAAGCTGAACACCTATCTGCCCCAGTTTGTGAATCGCTCTGGAGGTTAGGTGGGAGATAGGTATTCATGTGCCTCGAATGAAGCTGCATTGCGCATGCCCCCAGAAGCCTAAATGCTACATTTCCTGGAAAAATGTAGGCACCAAGTGCGTGTAGGTGCCTTCTGGATTTAGCAGGGGTTCTGTGAATTGCAGGAGAGCCTAAAACTGGGACTTAGGTGCCTAAAACTAGATTCAGGGACCTATATCTGGGTTTTAGGTGCCTAAGTTCCTTTGTGAATCTAGGCCATATGGTCTAAATGAAAAGTAGAGTAGGCAGTGGGTTATTATTATATTACTATTATTTATCTTTGCAGTGTGTTCGAGGGTGTTGGGCATCTTCCAACCAAAACTCAACCTGGGATCTGAAAATCCTGTTGTGTTTTTCTCCCATTACGAACAGCAAAGGTCCTTCATTGAGAATTCTGCTGATGGTGCACAAAGTGGGATGGAATCCAGCTTATACTCTTCCATCTCTGTATTGTAGGGATAGCAGCAGCAGGCATTTGGTTTTGTCAGTACGTTTTGTAAGGAGATATGACTGAAATACAGACGTGAAACCAAATCTTGAATCGGAAGGGATCATTTTTGCAGTCACTTTATGATGTCTCATCTAAAGAGGCTGACCAGTATTGTGTCATTGTTTCCCAGTGCTCCTTCTGTCTGTCTTTCCCTGTTCGGTCTCATTTTATACTTAAATTGTAAAATTGTCAGGGCAGGGAGGGTCATGTTGTTTTCTGTTTGTACAGAACCTAGCACAGTGTGGTCCTGGTTCATGACTGGGCTCCTGGGCACTACTGCAGTATAAATAATACAAATACAAATCAAGACTAGATGCTGTCTGGAAGGTATGCTTTTGTCACACACAAGTTATTGGGCTCAATACAGGGGTAAGGGGATGAAGCTCTATGCTCTGTGCTATATGGGAGGTCTGATGCTTCTGGCATTAAAAATCTAATAATAATAACATACTATCATCAGTGCAATTAAGTGGCTAGGGAAAAAAACTCATTTCATTTAGATTTAAGTTAAGAGGATTTGATGAAAATAAGGGTAGGGAAATTTCATAGGATCTGAGATACTGGCAACATTCATGAAAAGGCCTTATTCTAAGCGTGAGTCTGGCTGAACTCCATTACTGAAAATGGTCAATAAATACAAATGAGTGAGACTCAACACTGATGCTTTCAAAGTTATTAATTTAAGCCAGGGGTGCCCAAATGTTGCCATACAAGGAACTGCTACAGGGCTATACTTAGTGTGTTGCATACAGTGTTGATGGAGTCGTGTCAGGCCCAGGATATTAGAGACACAAGGTGAGTGAGGTTATATCTTTTATTGGTCCAACTTCTGTTGGTGAGAGAGACACGCTTTTAAACTTACTCAGAGCTCTTCTTCAGATCTGGGAAACATACTCAGAGTCACTGTTAAATACAAGGTGGAACAGATTGTTTAGCATAAGCAGTTAACATAATTCACCGTGAATGGTCCCTTGAAATATGTGTTAACTACTTATGCTAAACAATCTGTTCCACCTTGTATTTAGCTGTGACACTCTGAGTGTTTCCCAGACCAGCGGAAGAGCTCTGTGTAAGCTCAAAACTTGTCTCTCACCAACAGAAGTTGGTCCAATAAAAGATATTACCTCACCCTCCTTGTCTCTGTAGTACTTCATCTAGCTAGTCAATTACATTATTTTAAAATTAGAACTGTATGCACCCATTCAAACTATTGGCTTGCACTTGTAAGTTTCTTTGTACCTTAATTAAAACGTGTTTTTCAGTTCAACAACAACAACAACAACAAAAAGACCTGCAGCTGATTACCTCTATCCTCATATATATGAAGATGGTGGCCAGAGGCTGAATTTAATACATGTGGAATCCATTTGGCCTCTGAGTCGCTCATTTTGCACGTTTGGTTTAAGTTGGCAGTGTTTTTTGGTAGCAATCCAGAGATTATTTTAGGTGTTATAATTTCTGATCCCAGCCAGATCATGCACTCTCAAAGTCCCTCTCTTTTGTTTCAGGCAAAAGCTACTGTCTTGCTACAATCCTTTGGCATAATGAAGGACTGTATTTTTTATTGAAAGTTTAAGATCTGGATTTGCACCCAGAATTTCTAGTATATCTCTTGAAAAGATGAAACCCACTCAAAGTACTATAGGAAATAATTCATCATTCCATCTATTGTGTACAATCAATAACACTAAAAGACTGTCTTGTCATCTTATCAGGCTACAAGGGTTTTAGCAGTTCCTTTATTAAGCCTGGAAAAGAAAGCAAGGAGAGAGGGATTCTTTGAACATCCAAACACAGTGTCACACTGAGTGTGATCCTGACACTGCCCAGGGAACCTGCTATTCCTTTGTTTACAGATGGATCTGTGATAACCTGACAGCTCAAATGAAAGGTCACCCATGAGGACAAGCAGGGGGTTCTTTTCCATCATCTCTGAATCTTGGAAGTGGCTTTTTTGACCACCCTCAGTATCCGGACTCTCAATTAAATCCTACTTTTCCTGATGACAGAAGTATGTGGAATGTGATCAGGAGACATTCTGGTAATTTGTCTTGTATTACAAGCAGGGGAGGGGTGCCAGGGTGAAAAACCCTCCTCGAGGGTATCCTGAGAGAATTCTCTCTGGATAGAAACAATGGCAACCACTGAAGTTTTACAAATATTTTAAATGTAGGGTTTTATTTAAAAAAAGCATAGCCAACCATTTCTGCTGGACTATGCTCATATATTTGCCACAACAGGTGTAAACAATTTTGAACACCAAGGGTGAAATCCTAGCCCCATTGAAATTAAGGGGAGTTTTGCCACTAACTTTGATGGAGCCAGAGATTCACCCTGAGTTTCCAATTTCTTGCAGAACAGTTTTGCTGTTTCCTTATCATGAAATCACAGTCCTCTCAAAGGGAATTAGCAAAACACTGGAAATAACACACTGGACTAACTAACAGAGGCCAAACCCTGCAGTCTTCCAGGGATGGAGTTTCTAGCAACTGTCCCCCTGGATCAGACCAGTCAGTGGTTTATCTTGTCAAGTATCCTGCTTCCAACATGGCCGGAGTGAGCTACTTCACGGAAAGGGGCAAGAAAACCTTCAGTAGGCAGTTATGCAATAACTGGTCTGCAAAGCAGTTTCTTCCTAATGCCCAACACTTGGAGGTTGGCTTATGCCCTGAAGCATGAGGGTTTCCAACCCTTCCAGAACTCTTGTCTTGTTAAAAGTCTTTAGAGTATAACTAGACAATTTTATGGATAACAAGCATATCCAATCCTTTTTGGAACCTTACTAAGCTGCGGGTTTCAATTGTGTCTTGTGGCAAAGAGTTACACAGGCTAATAGTATGTTGTGTGAATAAGGTATTTCCTTCTATGAGTTTTAATTTTTTTGTCCTTCAATACTTAAAAAAATATGCAGGCAATTCAGTTTGTGAGACATACCCATGATTACCCTGTTTAATAACTAGCTGACTCTTGTCTTTGACATTTGCTTGTACATACTTTGTTCTTTTTTTCCAGCATGCATACAAAGCACACCATCTGTGAATGTGTGCTCTGGTCCAAAGGATAGCCCCCCCACAAACATTCACTTGACACAGTTTTATTGAGTCATGGCTGGTTTCATATTTCTTTTGCCTGCATTACATTTAGTGTACCATGACCTAAGGGCAACTGCCCTCCAAAGTCTGCTCTTTTCAGCGGAGGCATCTGTACCCAATGAAGAGGAATGGTAGCGGTAGTATCAATGACAAAAGGAAGCACTCAGGCAAAAGGGAGAATTATAGCTTCAAGAGCAGCATGAATATCATCAAGAGGTCACAAATAAATTTGAGAGGGCAAGTTTACAATCAGCAGCAGAGTTTCATTATCGCTGGGCACCTCTCAACAATTCTGCATGCAACCGGCCTCAGAAGAGATGCTGCAGAAGAATGTATGGCTAATTTGACTTGAATAAATAAGCAGACAGGAACTGAGTAACCTTGGGAGGACAAAAACTGAGGAACAGGTTGTCCCCCTGAGGACTGTGCTGTGGATGAAACTACTATAAAATCTGGAAAGCATGATTTTTAGGGAGGTTCTTCTTAGTTATTGTGATATAGATGAGTTTACACTCCATATACAAAAAGAAAAACATGCACTGTTCTTTCACCATAAGATGACTTTTATTTTGAGTTAAATAAACAAAAAACACAAGAGAGCAAATGTAACATCTCCTAGAGAGAGCGCAGTGTGTGTGTGTGTGTGTGTGTGTGTGTGTGTGTGTGTGTGTGTGTTTGTGTTCTGTTATAGTCTGCAGCAACTCTGAAAACAACACAGCTACTGAATTCTTCTGCCAGGGAGAATGCTTAGAAATGTAAATGTGCTGTATCCAGAAAAACAAAAAGAATTACAGTTACTTAGCTATCTAGTCCACAGTGAGGGTGCTGCAGAGGTATGTGGGAGTGAAAACTTTGGATCTCAACTCTTCATCCTCAAAGTTGATTTCACAGGCTGATATGTGAAAAACTTTGTTTCTCAAAAATTTCATGTTTCACCAAATGTTAAGGATGTCACTGATCAGCTGTGAGACAAGGTTGGTAAAGTAATATCTTTTCTTGGACCAACTTCTGTTGATGGAAGGTACAAGTCTGTGAGTGACACAGATCTTTAGGTCTAGGGAAGAAAATCAGTGTCTGAGCTAAATACAAATTAGGTCAGATTGTTAATTTTACCCCTTCTGTTTAACAATCTGTTAATTTCAAGTTTAACAATCTGTCCCAATTTGTATTTAGCTCAGACACTGTGTTTTTCTTCTCCAGATCTGAAGAAGAGCTGTGTAGCTCGAAATCTTGTACCTGCCCCAACAGAAGTTGATCCAATGAAAGATACTGCCTAACCTACCTTGTTTCTCATATCCTGGGACCAAAACAGCTACAACGACACTGCAGACTGACCTGTTCTGTCACTTCCCCTCCCGATAGCTTGTTTCCCCTTCCATTTTTGTTCAGCTTGACTGTAAGCTCTTCATGGCTGTGACCATCTCTTATTATGCATTTGTACAGTGCCCAGGACAAAGAGGCCCCAATCTTGGTGGAGGACTGTAATACCATAATATAAATACTACTGCTACTCCTGTCAATACACTAATGTGCAACACATCACTATGCCTACGAAAAACTTGACAATACTTGGGTAGCTGGTTGTGAGCTGACCACCACTTTGTACACCTATCAGTCATATCACCTTCTGCTTCCACCATCTGTGTGTTGTATCCACTTTTGATTTATAATTAGATTGTAAGCACTTTGGAGCAGGCCCCATATTTTGTCATGTGTGTATACTGTGCCTAACACAGTGGGACCCTGATACTTGATTGAGGCCTCTGGATGCTACTGCAATACAAATAATAATAAGTATGCTCTAGCATCCTCTAACTTAGATAATGCAGGATAATTCATATCACTTGCCTACAGGACCTGAGTGGCACAGCAAAATATTGCCACGATTGGAGCAACTCAAGCAGTTGCCATCCACTTATCACATCTCTACATCTTCTTAAAACATGAATGGACTTTGAACTTAGTTTAATCTTCTGCCCACCCTGGGGATTTAGAATCTAATGATAAAGCATTTTGAATGCACTTAACCCACTTCTTTTTAAAAGGTCATCAAAACAAGAGATGAAGGTTTGATTTGGATAGAGTTTCCCTGAGTTTGGGTTGGACAAGGTTTCACTTATGATAATACAACATAAAAATAAAAGCAGGCCACCAGATTGGAGCACCATTCCTACAAAGATTACTTATGAACACTGTGTATGTACTTTTTTCTAAGCACTGCTTCCACGTTGTCTAAGCTTGGGTGATATGTACTTAAAACCCAGAATTCTGGATTACTACAACAGTAATAAATAAATATTTTTGGGGAGAAATCTTGGGAACCTACAAAAATAGCTTTGCTGGCATTAGATTTGATAGTGTTTCCTCTGATAAAATGTCATTAGCTTAACCTGTCTTTCTTCTGTTTAATCACTTTCAGAGGTTCATTAGACCAAGAGGAAATAAACTTTAAAACTCAAACCACATGCCACATTTCAAAGAACAAAAAAGTTACAGACTGTGTTTCCACTTGCAATGTCAAAAGGTATTTCAGTTTAAAAAAAGTTTAAAAGGTGTTGGAAATGCCCTTTTCAAATGGAAAAATGCATGTGATCTCAAGGTTTTGGAGCCTATTAACCTATTTGGAGCCTACAATGGGATTTTTCAAGGATAACATACTAGTGAACTCATGTCTTTTAAGGACTTATATTTCATTTTATTAATAATAAGCATATTATAGTTAAGATTTCCTGAAATAAATATGAACTGTATAAATGAATAAAATAATATGGAATTCTTACAGAATGATAGAAGTAGATAGACAGATACCTTACATTAAAGTATCACAGTTCCCTGAATTCACATATTTGAGCAAAACTACATATATTATGGAAGCTTACAGTAAAAAACCAGCATCAACAAAACGAGTACATATGAGCCAGCCTCCCCATTGCAAGACTATACACAAAAACTCACAGAAAATCACCAGAAACATTTGAAAAATACGTACACAAATAATGGTGCAATGGATTCAGAGGTTGTTTCGATGAGTATCTAAAACACTGAATTCACGTCTGAGCTCCTCATGACATGGAAGTGTCCAGGAGGCTCTGCAGCTCTACCATTGCCTCCTCACCTTCAACAATCCTTTCCCCCCCCAATCCCCGCAAAATCCTAATGTTCTCTCTGTGTATTTGAACAATATCTATGTGTCTGAGCAGCACTTAATAAAATGTCTTTAGGAGCTACTGCAATACAACAGAGGAGATCCCAGGGCTTACTAGCCACACTGGTGCATTTAAAATACACCCACATTGGTTGTATTTTAAAGAATCCTTATTGAGGTTGCAGGCACAAACCATCCCGGTGTGTAGAAAGAATAGTAAATGTGGCAGGCGACCAGCTTGGCTTAACAGTAAAATCCTTGCTGATCTTAAACACAAAAAAAGAAGCTTACAAGTGGAAGATTGGACAAATGACAAGGGAGGAGTATAAAAATATTGCTCAGGCATGCAGGAGTGAAATCAGGAAAACCAAATCACACTTGGAGTTGCAGCTAGCAAGGGATGTTGAGAGTAACAAGAAGGGTTTCTACAGGTATGTTAGCAACAAGAAGAAGGTCAAGGAAAGTGTGGGTCTCTTACTGAATGAGGGAGGCAACCTAGTGACAGAGGATGTGGAAAAAAGGTAATGTACTCAATGCTTTTTTTTGCCTCTGTCTTCACAAACAAGGTCAGCTCACAGACTACTGCACTGGGCAGCACAGCATGGGGAGGAGGTGACCAGCCTTCTGTGGAGAAAAAAGTGGTTCAGGACTATTTAGAAAAGCTGGACAAGCACAAGTCTATGGGGCCGGATGCGTTGCATCTTAGGGTGCTAAAGGAGTTGGTGGATGTGATTGCAGAGCCATTGGCCATTATCTTTGAAAACTCATGGCGATTGGGGGAGGTCCCAGATGACTGGAAAAAAGCTAATGTAGTGACCATCTTTAAAAAAGGGAAGAAGGAGGATCTGGGGAACAACAGACCAGTCAGCCTCACCTCAGTCCCTGGAAAAATCATGGAGCAGGTCCTCAAGGAATCAATTCTGAGGAACAGTCAGCATGGATTCACCAAGGGCAAGTCATGCCTGACTAACCTAATGGCCTTCTATGATGAGATAACTGGCTCTGTGGATGAGGGGAAAGCAGTGGACATGTTATTCCTTGACTTTAGCAAAGCTTTTGATATGGTCATTCACAGTATTCTTGCCAGCAAGTTAAAGAAGTATGGGCTGGATGAACGGACTGTAAGGTGGATAGAAAGCTGGCTATATTGTTGGGCTCAATGGGTAGTGATCAATGGCTCCATGTCTAGTTGGCAACCGGTATCAAGTGAAGTGCCCCAAGGGTTGGTCCTGGGTCCGATTTTGTTCAATATCTTCATTAATGATCTGGAGGATGGCGTGGATTGCACCCTCAGCAAGTTTGCAGATGACACTAAACTGGGAGGAGTGGTAGATATGCTGGAGGGTAGGGATAGGATACAGAGGGCCCTAAACAAATTAGAGGATTGGGCCAAAAGAAATCTGATGAGGTTCAAGAAGGACAAGTGCAGAGTCCTGCACTTAGGATGGAAGAATCCCATGCACTGCTACAGACTAGGAACCGAGCGGCTAGGCAGCAGTTCTGCAGAAAAGGACCTAAGGGTTACAGTGGACAAGAAGCTGGATATGAGTCAACAGTGTGCCCTTATTGCCAAGAAGGCTAATGGCTTTTTGGGTTGTATAAGTAGGGGCATTGCCAGTAGCTCGAGGGAAGTGATTATTCCCCTCTATTTGGCACTGGTGAGGCCACATGTGGAGTATTGTGTCCAGTTTTGGGGCCCCCACTACAGAAAGGATGTGGACAAATTGGAGAGAGTCCAGCAGTGGGCAACAAAAATGATCAGGGGGCTGGAGCACATGACTTATGAGGAGAGGCTGAGGGAACTGGGATTGTTTAGTCTGCAGAAGAGAAGAATGAGGGGGGATTTGATAGCTGCTTTCAACTACCTGAAAGGGGGTTCCAAAGAGGATGGCTCTAGACTATTCTCAGTGGTAGCAGATGACAGAACAAAGAGTAATGGTTTCAAGTTGCAGTGGGGGAGGTTTGGGTTGGGTATTAGGAATAACTTTTTCACTGGGAGGGTGATGAAGCACTGGAATGGGTTACCTAGGGAGGTGGTGGATTCTCCTTCCTTAGAGGTTTTTAAGGTCAGTCTTGACAAAGCTCTGGCTGGGATGATTTAGTTGGGGATTGGTCCTGCTTTGAGCAGGGGGTTGGACTAGATGACCTCCTAAGATCCCTTCCAACCCTGATATTCTATGATTCAGGGACAGGCAGCAGGGCTACACAACTTTCTGCCATGTTCCAAGATCATAAACCCTTCCCCTGCACATCCATAAGACTCCTAGCACTTTAAACCTCTCTCACATCAGAAGACTGTATAGCCACATACCCTTGGAACCTTCCCTAGTTCTTCACAGCCCCAGTTTCTTCACCTCCAGATAAGTCCATGGCTTTTCCTGGATCCTTCCACTAGTAGGCCCCAGCCTTCCCCAGCTACATTGGGCCTATGCCCTGGGACTCTTCTTTCCCCACACAAATCAACCAACCTCCCCCAGGTTTTCAGCTTTACTCCTGCAGCACCATGGTTTTGCTTTTATGTTTCCTTTCAGGTAGGGACTAGGCCCAATCATCTTTACCTTCTGAGACCTGGCAAACCATAGAATCCTTTGGTCATTTATACTCTCGATACTCTGTAGTCTATTAAAATTTGGATTCTAATTCAAGAGTTCCCCAAACTTTATGCTGTAGTTCTAATGATTTAGGTCCTAGTCCTGAAGACACTCAGACACATGCTTAGGTTAAATCCAGAAGTTGTCCACATAGACTTTACCTGTAAGAGTTTGCAGGATCCAGCCCTTTGACATTAATGATTTGCCTTCCAACTGGTAAATCATAACATCATAATGACAGCACACAAAGACTCCAATCAAGATTGGAGAGTCATTGTTTTGGATACTGTGCAAACATATTGGAAGACATTGTCCGAGTCCCAAAGAGTTTCTAATGTAATTTAAGACAAGACACAACAAGTGCGTGTAACGAACAACAGAAGAGAAAGGAGGAAGGAGAATGAGGGTATCAGTGACAGGATCACTTAGTTTCTCTTTTTAATTTTAAATATAAGATCTAAATAAACATATAAATAAATAAGGTAGATGCAAGCATTCCTGACTGGCCATTAACATAGCCATCTTCAGTTGGCACTTTCACAAAGGCATCACATAGCTCAGGATAGGCTATTCTTATTGAACATAGTGTAGTAGAAGAGTGTTGCACGTACGCTCTATATTTTCAAAATGTGCTATGGGATTTTGCTTGCAACTGCCATTACATTAAATTCAAAGGGATGTGCTTAGCTAAAATCCTCATACACTACTTTGAACATTTTACTCCTTAGTAAATCTTCAAGACACAATTTAGGCAGCAGTCTGAGGGGCGAAGGGGAAGGCAGGCCCATTCCTCAAGATACATCACCGTGGTGTTCAATAGGGCAGGCACCTCTTCACATACAAGGCAGAGTGTCAATAGAAGCATGTTACTATGCCACATTACACAGGAGATCTAAGAGGTTTAGTGCCCTAGAATGTTTGGCATCCCTTTTAAGCCTGTAGATCCAAAAAATGTTCTAAATCCCCTTTGTTTATTTGAATAGATGTTGACAGGATAATTAAATGCCCCCTTCAAACATCCTGTTTGAAATATTAAACAGTAATTAGCTTGCTCAACTTGTTGCTTTTGTAAGAAAGGAGCCACCTGACTGCCTGCTTTCGTTTGCCTGGACACAGATGGAAAGGCGGTAGTGCATTTCTGTTCTGTTCACACATTTTTTTCCCATGAGAAAGTAAGCATTGTTGTTTGAAGCAAGGTATTTCTCCCAACTTACACACACAGCCACTGCTTGTTTCAGAAAGATGTTGACTAATTTGAGCAACCTCTCCAAGCGACTCTCCAAACAGAAATGTCTTTCATAAATTTCCGGGTCAGTGGCCCTCAGTAACCCAGAATGACTATTCTAGGACTGGAGGTACTAAAATAGCTCCATATAAACAGAAACAGTTTCTATATCACACTGTTGCCTTGAGCACAGTATTCAGCACCTCCCTGCACATTAAAATCTCTGTCCATGAAACAACTTACACAAAAGGATGATTCTTCTCATATGGCGTCTCTTCGGTTTGTTGATTTTCTGTAATTTGATCACTTGACTTATGGCAATGTCTATTTTCCCCTCTAGCTTGGAGCTTTAAATGGTCAATTGTAATTGTGCACATGGAAGGCCACTTCTCCCCCCAGTCCATTTGTATCTCAGAGAAGCTGAAGTGCAGCCCCTAGAGCCTCATGAAGTACCTCTATTATGTGGAGCTATTTGTGAAGGGAAAATGGTATCAGATCTCTTTTCACAATAGCATTCAACTCCACTATCCCCAAATTTGGTTTTTCTGTCTGTAAGACAAGCCACAGCACTGGAGAAACAAAAATATACTGATGGCACTTCAAAATCATCTCCTCTAATGATCTTGGGCCCAGTCCAATGCCCTTTGAAGTCAGTGGAAGTCTTTCCATTGATTTCAATGGGCTTTTGATCAAGCCCTCAGCATACCCACATACACAGCGTTATTATTAGGCCAAAACTGTTTCACAAATGTTTTCATGTGGACATACTTTATGTCTATGGAGGTGCTGTGGTTAGAAAGGGCATAAAAGTATGGGTGGGAAAGTGGTCTCTCTTTTCAAATTAAGATAAAGCTAGTTCATAAAACAAACATTTCTGACTTTCCCCTAATCTCCTTTCCTCACTATTTCCTTTTCCTTTACTTGCAGAACTAACTGGGTGAAATCCTGGCCCCGCTAGTGTCAATGGGAGTTTTGCCATTGCCTTCAAAATGGAGTCAGATTTTCATTCATCATGTATACTAGAGTGATGGAAAAAACATATAAACTGTTATTGAGAAGGATCATTATGTGGTTTGGTTTCCTAAGTATGTTGTTTTCTGAAAACATTTGCCAAAACCTGCTGCTTGCAACTACTGAAGCAGTTCAGCGAGGCTATTTCACCTGGACAGTTTGTGGATAGTTTGGAACAGGTAATTTAAATTAATATAAGCCCAGAACAAGTTTCAGGCAAAGCACTCTAAGGGTGGGGTCATCAAAAGCACCCAAGTGATTTAGGAGCACAGTTCCATTGACTGTCAGTAGAAAATCCTGGCCCCGCTAGTGTCAATGGGAGTTTTGCCATTGCCTTCAAAATGGAGTCAGATTTTCATTCATCATGTATACTAGAGTGATGGAAAAAACATATAAACTGTTATTGAGAAGGATCATTATGTGGTTTGGTTTCCTAAGTATGTTGTTTTCTGAAAACATTTGCCAAAACCTGCTGCTTGCAACTACTGAAGCAGTTCAGCGAGGCTATTTCACCTGGACAGTTTGTGGATAGTTTGGAACAGGTAATTTAAATTAATATAAGCCCAGAACAAGTTTCAGGCAAAGCACTCTAAGGGTGGGGTCATCAAAAGCACCCAAGTGATTTAGGAGCACAGTTCCATTGACTGTCAGTAGAACTTCTGTTCAATAATAACTTACATGCATTTGAAATCCCACCCTAGGTGCTTAAAAGCATAATTAACGAGTCACACAATTTAAAATATTTTCCCCAGTATTGGCGAATTGGTAGTTGTTGTGGGAAACACATTTTGGAAAAATAGTTTTATTGTAAATATTGTTATATCAGCTGTATCTATCAAAGGAAAAAGCTTTTAAATTGCATGTGCTATAGCAATAAAAGGCATTTCCTTGTATTTGATATATGTGAAAGTTATTTAAATTCTTTTCCTTAATGCTTCGCAAGTGAGGACTAGTGAATGCTATTCCTTGTTTTCCCAATTATTTTTATATGTTGGGTTGGCTATATACTAGCCACTTTGCCTACATTGGCCATGCCAGTGTACTGTCATGATAAGTTTTGACATGGTAAAATTTAACTTTGATTGTGGACATGGTCTTGAGAGAACTTTGCTCCAATATAAAGAACTAGTTATGCAAATTGTAATATGAGTGAGGTCTTAAGGGGCCCCCTTAAAAATAAGTTCATGACTACTCAACTTGGATATTAAACAGAGCTAGTCTAATAACATTCCACTTCCCTATCTTTGGTGTGATATCCTGGCACTTTCAATACATCTCAGAGGTGTCTGTAGTTCAGTGGTACATGCCCAGTCCCATTGTCCCTTCTTCAGCAGCACTCCCACTCAGCTCAGTGGGAGTTTAGCTTCATCACACTACAAGCTTGGGCCATGAGTGCAGTGCTATCCTTTGGGATAAAAGGCCCTATAGAAACACAACCTATTATAGTCTAGTAATTTAGAATGTGTGGTCTTCGTTCTCAAAACTGTTAATTGATCACATCCGGGCTACCTTAAAGGGTATGGGTGAAATCCTGGCTCTACTGAGGCCAATGGGAGTTTTGTCATTGACTTAACAGGGCCAAGATTTCATCCCATATTTCCATCTCCTTGGACAAAGTGCTCAAGAGGCAGCTTCAAGCCAAGGGGTTCTGACAGTGGAATAAACTTCTAGAGGAAAGTAGACTAATCTGGTGTTTGATCACACTACAATACCTTCCTCTTTCATAAAGTTTCTCCATCAGAACCAGAACGATGTTCATGACAACTGCATCCTACCTGCCTAAAAAGCCTACCCCAACCAGAGCTTACCATTGATAACCAGAGAAGGGAGGAAAGTTGATGACATCATGCAGTCCACTGGGAACCTCTTTTAACCAATCTGATTTACCTAAGAAGCATTTAGATATTACAGTGATGGCCACCAGTACAAAACCTTAAGATAGATAGGCATTATTAAGAACATAAGAATAGCCATAATGGGTCAGACCAATGGTCCATCTAGCTCAGGATCCTGTCTTCTGACAGTGGCTGGTGCCAGATGCTTCAGAGGCAGTGAACAACAGTGGGCAATTTATAGAGTGATCCATCCCCTGCCAACCAATCCCAGCTTCTGGCAGTCAGAGGTTTAGGGACACCCAGAGTATGGGGCTGCAGGCCTGATCATATTGACAATAGCCATTGATGGAGCTATCCACCATGAGCTTATGTAATTCTTTTTTGAACCCTGTTATACTATTGGCCTTTGCAACATCTCCTGGCAATGGGTTCCACAGGCTGACTGTGCATTGTGTAAAGAAGTATTTCCTTATGTTTATTTTAAACCCGCTGTCTATTAATTTTGTTGCGTGACTCCTGGTTTGAGTGTTATGTGACAGGCTAAATAACACTTCCTTATTCACTTTCTCCACACCGTCCATGATTTTATAGACCTCTATCCTATCCCTTTCAGACACCTCTTTTCCAAGCTGAACAGTCCCAGACTTAAATTATTAATTATTATTATTATGTTATTAATTAGCATTGATTAGGTCACTGATTATATACACTGCTTCTATAAAGGGTTGTACATCTTTAAGGCAAACTGACAGCTTGTTTAGCACTTTCCGTATTCATGACTGAAAATGTTGTTTAACAAACTCTTAAAAACTTTTGAAAATTCTTTCCTGATTTTTTAAAAAATTTCACATTTGGAACTGAAACTCTGCAAAGAGGAGGAGAGGTGGGTAAAGTGAAAATGGTTCAAACTAAATGGTATAGGCACTCTTATGAATGCATACAACTCTTTTCTTCATACAACAAACTGGGTCTAAGTAACACTGGTGTTTCAACAGTTTGCTAATTACTCTGTGACACTTGAGGTAGCTGAAGTCAAGACATCTTGAAATTAAATTAGACACTGTGCAACAATCACAAATTATGTGACTGGAAAGAGCAAATAAAGTGAGGACCATTTTTACATAGACAAATTACCATTAGACAGCATTAGTATTCCAACATTGTAATTAGTAGCTGCTTCTTACATCAGAGAAAAATGAATACCTCGGCATCCCATGGAGCAAAATGGGGACCAGGGTTTTTTTATGTAATTGTTAATGATTTGGAAGAAATAGTGGACAACGGAGTGGTAAAATTCATCAGTGACACAAAACTAATACTTTTGCAGGATTTAAGCAATCTGAGGGATTTCAGAGCACATCAGCAGAAGTAACGTAATTTAAATAAATGCAGTGCAATGTACCTTGGAGAAAATCCTGCAATCCAAACTCTCATTTATTTAACAATTAATAATGAGTGAATACACTCCCATTGATAATGGGGGTCTGGCATGACCAAGACAGCAGAATCTGACCCATATTGACTAGTAAATGAAACTTCTCATTTACCTTGATGGCCTCTGAATTAGTAGGATCCTGATAGGGAACAGATTTTGAAGGTCAGATGGCTAGCCAAATGATGATGTGTGTTTCAGTATGTAGCTATGGTATAATATAGAAAATATTAGTGTGACATTCTCTAAAATGGCTATTAAACAAACATTTTATAAAACAGCTCCTTGAGGACTATGTTCAATTTTGATGGAATGGAAAGAAAAAAAAGTAATGGACTGAAAAAATCAAGAGAAGCACAACAAAACAGTTAAGGAAGTGTCGATATGATATTGCAATGACTGTGGCTATACAGACAGAGAAGTATTTTTCATAATAAGGGTCTTCCTGGTTAATGATTCATAGGTTTTTTAGGCCAGAAGGGGCCATTAGATCATGTATTCTGTCTCAATACTCAGAAGAATCAAAAGAACATTCTGCAAGGGACAAGTGGACAGCAGGACAGTGCATTGTCCTCCTGGAGTCAAGATTTGAGATATCACTCTAAGATTGGATAGACTTCTGAAGCCAACAGGCAAAGATCCACTGGTGATGGTTCATTTTGCCAGGAATGACATTGCATTGAAGGATATCTCACAAACAACAGTTGATTTCAGAGAACTCAGAAGCGTGCTGAAAAAGAAAAATGTCCAAGTGATCTTCTCTGAAACCCTTCCTTCCCACAAATGAAAGAAGACAGAAGATTTTGGAAGTGAGCCACTGGCTAGATAAGTGGTATCGGGTGGAAGGTTTTGGTTTTATGGAACATTGGTGCACCTCTATGGAGATAGGGGGTGTAGTTTGGATGTCCTGTACTTCAATAGAAGAGTAAGCAAGCTTTCTGAAGACAGGCTAGTTGGAGCAGTCAGGAGAGCATGAAATGAATAACAAAAGGGGATAGTAAAACAAGGGGAATATGAGCAGTCATTTAGCACAGAATCAAGATGTTGAGAACAAAATAATCAAGGAACCAAAGTGGAAGAAATTATTTAATTGCCTATAAACTAGTGCTAGGAGCCTGGATAACAAATGAGAGGAACTGGAATTGATCATTTATGAGCAAAATTTTGATGTAGTTGGTATTACTGAAATCTGGTGGGATGTTTTGCACAATTGGAATGTTAAAAATCAATGGTTATAACTAGGGCTCCGTGTCTGTCACGGAGGTCATGGAAATTACAGACTTTTGCAGCTGGCTCCGGGGCCAGCTGCTCAGGTGGCCCACAGAACAGCCACACCAGCCGCTGCTCCAGCAGACCCTGGTAGCCGTCCTAGGGTGGCCAGAGCAGCCGCAGTCCCCAGCTGGCCCCAGCTGCCCCTCCCCAGCAGCGGCACCTCCAGACAGCCTCACAGCAGTGCCCCCTCACCTATCTGCCCAGGGCTCTCCCCTTCCCTGCCCCCAAAATTTAATCATAGGTATTTTTAGTATAAATCAAGGAGAGGTCACGGGACATGAATTTTTGCTTATTGCCTGTGACCTGTCCATGACTTTTACTAAAAATACCCATGACTAAATCGTAGCCTTAGTTATAACCTGTTTAGGAAGGATCACGTGGGCAAAAGGGGAGAGGGAGTGGCATTCTGTGTCAAAAATGGCATTACCTGTTTCCCAGTCACTGATAACTTGGACAAGAATGATCCTGAATGCTTATGGATCAATGCCCTAATGCAGTGTTTCCTAAACTTGGGATGCCGCTTGTTCAGGGAAAGCCCCTGGCGGGCCGGGCTGGTTTATTTACCTGCCACGTCCGCAGGTTCAGCCAATTGTGTCTCCCACTGGCCGCGGTTCGCTGCTGCAGGCCAATGGGGGCTGCAGGAAGCGGCGGCCAGCACGTCCCTTGGCCCGCGCCGCTTCCCGCAGCCCCCATTGGCCTGCAGCGGCAAACCGTGGCCAGTGGGAGCCACGATCAGTTGAACCTGTGGACATGGCAGGTAAACAAACCGGTCTGCCAGGGGCTTTCCCTGAACAAGCGGCATTCCAAGTTTGGGAAACACTGCCCTAACGGATAAAACACAAGATGAGGTATTAGTTGGTGTCTGCTACAGAGCACCAAATCAAATTAGGGAACAAGATAACTGGCTCCTTATGCACCTACCTCTTATATTTTGGAAAAAAGCTATGTGATCCTGGGAGACTTTGAGTGAGATATGCTGGAGGACTTATGCTGCCAGTACTAAAACATTCCTGGAACATCTAGATACTACAGATGACAATTTCCTAATTCAAAAAGTGTTGCAACCAATGCAGGGGAATTCTATATTAGACCCAGTTTTGATAGATTAAGAGGAACTGATCAGAGAATTAACAATTAATTGTATCTTAGGTGATCATGACTTGATCTCATTTATAATATGTAAAGTTCAAATCAGTAATATATATTTAGTGCTTTAAAAAGGTCAGTTTATAAAGCTGAAAACAACTATGATCCAAGTCATCTGGGAATAATAATTTAATCATAAAAATGTAAATGATCATTGGGAATTGTTTAAGAACATTTATTAAATGCCCAAAATGCCTGAATCCCACAATCAAGGATGAAGGCTGCATTGCTTAAAAAAAGGATGAGGTTTAGAAGGGAAGTGAAGGCTTCTATAAAAAAATAAATAGCAATTTAAAAAATGGAAAAAAGGGGAAGTTGATAATAATGAATATAATCAGAGGCTAGGAATTGTTGAAAATTGATAAGGGAAGCAAAGGAACACAAGGACAAATCTAAGGCCAGCAGAGTTATGGACAATAAGAGAGAGGATTTGTCTAAAGTATATGACGAACAAAACAAAACAAAAAAAACAAAAATCCCAACAATGGTATTGGTCCATTACTGGACAGAAATGATAGAAGTATCAATAACAATGTAGAAAAGGCTGAAGAATGCTCAATAAATATTTCTGTTCTATATTTGGAAAAAAAACAGATTTTGTCTCATCATATAATGATAACACTCTTTTCATTCCACTTTAGGAGAATGTTAAACAGGAATTACTAAAGTTAGGCATCTTTAAATCAGCAGTTTCAGAGAACTAGCATTCAAGAGTTTTAAAAAAGCTGGCTGAGGAGCAAGCTGGACCATTACTGCTGAGTAAATCTTGGAACTATGGGGAAGTACCAGAAGACTGGAAGAAAGCTAATGTTGTGCCAATATTTAAAAAGGATAAATAGAAAGACTTTGGTAATTATAGGCCTATCAGGCTGACATCAATCCCAGGCAAAATAATGGAACAGCTGATATGGGACTCGATTCATATAGAATTAAAGGATAATATAATTTATGCCAATTAACATGGGATTCTGCAATATAGATGCGGTCAAACTAACTTCATATCTTTTTTGATGGGTTTTCAAATTTGGTTGATAAAAGTAATAGTGTTAATGTAATATACTCAGGCCTGATCTACATTGGGGGCGGGAGGAGAGTTGATCCAAGTTATGCAACTTCAGCTACATGAATAACATAGCTGAAGTTGACGTACTTAGACCTATTCACCGCGGTGTCTTCACTGTGGTGAGTCAACTGTTGCTGCTCCCCCGTCGACTCTGCCTGTGCCTCTCGCGGCGCTGGAGTACAGGAGTTGACGGGAAAGCGCTCGGGGGTCCATTTATTGCATCTAGACTAGATGTGATAAATTGACCCCCTCTGGATCAATCGCTGCCCGCCAATCCGTCGGGTAGTATAGACATACCCTTTAGACTTCTGTAAGGTGTTTGACTTTGTACCGCACAACATTTTGATTACAAAACTAGAACGATATATAATTACCATGGCATATAGTAAATGGATTAAAAACTGGGCTTTATAACATTGTGTTAAAGAAATGTTTCTTCCATCACATGCCCACACCAACTTGTTATTTATTTATTTATTTTGGCGCTCAGACCCTGGGTTCAATGATGACAGTTTGTTTTTATTTTGTAGAAAAAGGAAGCTCTGAAAGATTTGCTTTTGGGGAAAAAACTGTACAAAGAGCTATGTGAATTTGGGAAACATACGAGGAGAAAAACTCAACAGAGGTCAAATCTCAGATCTGCTAACAATGACAGCATCCTTTAATTTTGTCCACACTATCTGCTATGGAAAAGCTGTCAGGGGCAGTAATACAGTATCCACCTTTGGGTATCACTACAATGACCAGAGATGGACTGTATATCTCTATTTGTTTCAGATAAATGAATATTTAGCTATTTCCACGTTCCTAAACGTCGACTCACTGGATATCCAAGAACTAGATGGCACATTGGAGGAGATAATGAATGACAGGGATTATGACCTACTGGACAAAACTGAAACCTTCTGGTATGATTCTCAGAACCGCTATGTCAGCTATGATGCATGCAATCTAGACAGGAGGATGACAAAAGGAAGAGAAGGTAGATGGGTGGCACTATAGGTCAAGCCACTGAGATACACTTTTTAATAGAGACAGTGGTTAGTATTTGGAGTAAGGATACAAGAAACGAAAAAGGAGGAACTGCAGTGTGGTTATTAAAAGACAACAGCAATGGAAGAGTGTAAGAAAATAGATCCATACCTGTTGGGTAAATACATGCATGCAGTTATTTAGAGGTCAGGAGCTCCACTCTCCTAGACCTTTATCCAAAGAGAATTTCAATGAATAAAATTCTATATGCCATATTGTCCTTGTAAATGATCAGTTCGCTTTGGTTCAAGCAAAATTAAAGGTATAGAAATATTACACTGGTGTGCACAAACTAGGGTACTAAGAGCAAACCCAGTAAGATATTTGTGTGTATACAGAACAGAAAGTTTAAAATTAGATACAAGAAAGTTAAAACCATTGCGATAGCTCATTTCACTCCAGCATTTCCTTATGGCACACACGGACTATATACTCCCAAACACTATCTAACATGTTACAAACACCCACTTATAGAACAGGAAATATCTATTCTGTATTTTGGTTTTGTCACAAAGCTGAGTTCATATTTATTTCCTTGATAGGATGGAGTCCTGTTCCTAGAAAGGAGAGAATAAGACAGAGGGAGCTGTACATCCTGTTGACTCAACTCTGAGCCTGAATGCTGCAATCTACAGAAAACATCTGGATAAAATTACAAACGAGAGTGTTAAGTTACCGAACAACACATCTTCCTGGCAAGTCCATATTCTAACTTTGGCTATACGATTTGTACAGATTGATTAGACATTTTATTATTATTTTATGGGGCAGTTCAAGAAACAAAGTCAGTCTGCTTGGAATTTTTACAAGAAAATAGCTAATAAAAACGTATGAAACTTTTGGCAATGCCAGAAGTTTGTACTCTGTATGGGAGCATGAAGATGTGAGCTACAGCACTGGCTCAGTGCATCAATCAGTGTGATTATAATGTTAATGTCTGAGCGGTAACACTTGGATATGAGTGTCTGGACAGAATTCAGGATCTCAAGAAGAGTTTTTCTGTTTCCCAGTGGCAGCCGCTGTCCAAATCAAACGACTTTTTTTGGGTAGTAACATTTATGTCATACCAGGGTGGAATTAGAATGTTTAAGGTAGGAGAAGTCAATTCAGTTTTAAATGTATGACTATTCTATCTGCTAAGGAGGACCACGGACATTTTAAATAAATGTTTATTGTGGTGAATTCTGATACTGATAAAATCATTTGCATTATTTTTCGCTGGTGTTAATGCTGCCAGAAATGGCTATGCAAAGAGGTCGTACTGATCTCTTTCATTTACAGTATGATTTCATTTACAGTATGACAAAAAAGTAATTTTCCCACAGATTTCTGCATTCCACGCCAGAAACCCCCTCCTCAAAAAACAACCAGCTCCCACCTGCAAAAAACAACTGCAGAGTATGTTCATTCATCCAAACCTGTCTTCATCACACAGTGAGAAATCATAATTTTTCAGCATGAACTATTTACTGTACATTAAAGATAAAAAAACAAAACAAGGAATAACAGAAGTCAAGTCTCCATACGTGAGTATAATGGGAGCCCCATTTCTCAGTTATGCTATATGCCTCTCTGGCAGACTTAAAAAGGTGCAGAAACATCCCTCCCCCCTCCCCAAGGGTACCCCTGCATAAAGGATCTCTATCTGGTTTAGAGCAGGCTAAAGACTCTACACTAGCTTTGCCCCAGCTCTTGGTATAAGGGACAGATTCATGTACTCCAAGGCAGAAGGGACCATTGTGATCATGTAGTCTGACCTCCTGTTTAGCACAGGCCACAGAACTTCCTCCAGATAATTCCTATTTGAATTAGAGAACCTCTTTTAGAAAAACATCCAGTCTTGATTTAAAAATTGCCAGTGATAGAGAACCTACTAATAGCCTTGGTAAATTGCTCCAAAGGTTAATTACTAATGGCTAATTATCCTCACCATTAAGGGTGGGAAGGGGGAATGGACAGAGAGTCCTGTGATACTGTTATTCTGTGCTTCTTAGGCTGTACCTTACAGGGCCTCTGGCTGCCCCAAGGTACAGATATCATACAGGTGGTTTAAGACCACCTTTTCCCCATGCTTTCCATTCTTGCTCTCAGAGCAGGAAGTGAGTAACTGAGAATCAGGGCCAATGTGTGTCTCCACTGTATTGGGCTATGTCTGAATCTAGAATAGCAGCTGTGTCCAGCAGACAGAACATAATGGTATTCATTGATATAATCAACAAAAATACCCCACAGCAAAGTGTTATTCTCTTTTTAGTGAGGAAACAACATGCAGCTTCCACATATATCCTTTTGTTCTGAAATGTTCAGATATGCCTAGTCTGTGTCCTATAGAAAGTGAACTCCAAAGAGATTTTCCAATTAGAAAATGGTAAGAAAGAGTGACAATTTCCTGGTACAAGTGTGCTTTCCACATTTTCACAAACTCTCACCTTTCTTTCCTGTAGGAAAAGTATAAAAAAGGGAAGAGAAAAAGAATACCCCTGAAAATCCAAGCACTGAAATGGAAAACCAAATAAATGATAAATATTGCTTCTTTTGAAATGTTGATTCAAAGTAAAATTCTTGAGTTCTGATTTTCAGATTTGAATATTGAAAAAAATGTTGTTGAAATTGACATTTTCCCATAGAAAATATCAATTGCCATGTTCTCAGATGAAAAAAATGTTATGGTAAAATCCTTGTAACCAGCTCTATTTCCAAACAAGTGCATAATATCACAGCTTTTTCAGAAGAGGTATGAGTTCTGTTTCCATTGTTCCTTTTACATAATGAAATCACCTTCCTGTATCAGTGCATTACCGTTAGGCCACTGGGACAAAATACGTGAGGAAAAGTTTACAGGCACTCAAAACACAAAAAGACTCCTACTTTATAAATGTACCATGCTGTTCAGAGTATAATGTCTATGACTTGGCCATGAAGTAATCCATTTAAGCTTCGAGTTTAATAATTGCATTCCATGGAATTAAAAGTATCCTTGCATATGGGCTTCCTATAGCAAACATCAGCTGTTTGTAATCGAATCACTAGAGTGGCCCCAAGCTGCAAAGTTCAGTTACAAAACTGGATCTGGATACTAACTTGACCTGTGTTCTGGGCTGTTTGGATCCCGGGTTTTGGTTTAACCTATCGCCGAGAAAGGGAATCAGTCACAAAGTTCAGATCAAGGGCTGCCCTTACAGAAAGCTCTATAAAACTGAATAGTGGCTAAACTATTAGCATTTTCTATAAATTGAATAAGGTCCTCTGGAAATTATTATAAAATGCTAAATATTTTAGTAGATATCTTTTCTATGGGTTTTTAAGCCATCTATACAAATCTATTGCCAGGATAAAATTCTCTATTATATCATTTAGTAAAATGTATTACATTCTACAATGCTTTTCTGTAAAGGTGGATCTAAAGTTCCTTTGGTTTGAGGGCATTTGAATGAAGGGTTTTTGTTTTGGACCAGATCTCCTAATAATTATTTTGAAACTTAGTGAACAAGTTTTGCTTTAACAAATTGAAATGATTTGCAAACTTCAAACTACCAGTGCTCCAAATGTCTCTTAACACCCCACCCGCAAAACCACCTAGCTGATTCCCAAATTCTGGACCTAATCATGCTGCCATGATCTGCGCAGAAGAGCCCCATCCGGCTGCAGAGTACATGTGAAAGTGAGAACCATCTGCCTTCATGGCAATGCCCCCCCTCATCCTGGCCTCTGCAGAGGGCTCTGTGTGGAAGCAGGGATCTGTGCAGAGTAAGGGGCAGGCAGTGGGTGGCTAGGTGTATGGGTAGATGGGATGTATATTGCTCTCCTACCATCCCCAGAGAAGGATGGAAAGATCATACAGCCTGCAATTGTATTAGCTTTCCTCCAAACCCCATCCACAGTAAGGATCCTTGTAATGGGAGCTCTGGCCCCTGAAGCACCTCTTGACAGCCCAGTGCACTGCTGCTATTGCATCCATGCCTCAGTTTCCTCTAGTGGGATTCTAATGGGGACTATGTACATTGAACAGTTCCCCAGGGGTCTAGTTTACTTAACCCATGGGTGGAACATTGTACAGATAGGCCGTCCCCAGTATCTCTAGCTGAAGGGACAGTGGGCTGAGTTAACCTAAGTCTATCAACTTATCTCCAGATCCCTTACAGCAGGGTCTTCTTGACCTGGAACACTCTTCTGGAGCCAGGGCCTTTTGTCATCAGCTGGGGGAAGGGTCTCTCCTCTTGGGTCAAGGTCCCCATAGACGTCAAACTGCGATCATCCTTCCTTGGGATAGCCTATAATTCCTGCGCTTTGGGGCTTCTGCTGTTACCTGGTGAAGTCATTTCATGGGGGACAGGTTCTGCTGAGACTTGGCATTCATAGCACCTCCTTTTCGGAGCCTTTCCCCCCAAGGAACATTCTTTCTTGATCTCCTCTCCTGGTGCATCCCCTCCCCAGGTCCCTCCTGAGAAGCCCGCCCCTGGGGAGCTTTCTCGTTCTGGGGACTGATCCTCTCCCTGGCAACCTCTTTTCTCTTAGATGCCCCCCACTTGGTGTAGCCTAGATCAGCCACCATCTTTAAATAAGAGTGATAAAATTTGCAGCAAAATCATCTAAAACAGAAAAGGAGCTAGGAAAAATGAACCACGGGAAAAATGTTATGTTTCTTTCCCTTCATTTTTCCTCCTTTGTCTGTATCACACTTATCTTGGTACCACTACCAGCTCATTTACATTTGACACAAGCCTTCACACATTTCCTGATGACATGTTATACAGTTCCTGGTACATAACAATTACCTCTCTTTGTTCACTGTTTTTTTTTTTTTTTAAAGATGCTGACTCTGAGTTCTTTTAATCAAAACTGACCTACCACCTTGCATGATACTGAAGCCAGGGGAAGCCATGGAAGATCATTGATCTAGGCTCCATGTTGACCTCCATGTAGATTCATATAAATTTCACCAGCCTTTAGAAACCAGACATGTCTTGAATGCATGGGTCAGGGAAAGAAGGGGCAATATGGGCAAAAGTATCTTTTAAATAAGTCATTCTACAATTTCCCTACCCTCCAGCGTCTTTTGCTTTTATCCAAATCATACTAAGATTATATTTGATCTCTTCTTCATGTCTGAAGAGCTATGGACTGTGCTATGTAGGAGGTTAGATTAAATCAGGGGTTCTCAAACTTCATTGCACCGCGACCACATTCTGACAACAAAAATTACTACATGACCCCAGGAGAGGGGACTGAAGCTTGAGCCAGCCTAAGCCCCGCAGTCCCGGGTGGGGGAGCCCAAGCCCCACTGCCCTGGGTGGGAGTGGGGGGCAAAGCCAAAGCCCAAGGTCTTCAGCCCAAAGGCTTCAGACCCCACAGTTTGAGAACCACTGGATTAAATGATCATAGTGGTGCATTCTAGACTGAAAATATGTAGGGAAGAGGAGTTTGGCGCAAATGGCTAGTTGGTAGAAAGGAAAATAGGGTGGGAGTGGGGGGAGTGGAGGGGAGTGGCGGGCAAAGCCAAAGCCCAAGGGCTTCAGCCCTAGGTAGGGGGCCTGTAACTTGAGCCCTGCCGCCCAGGGCTGAAGCCCTCGGGCTTTGGCTTCAGACCTGGGCCCCAGCAAGTCTAAGACAGCCCTGGTGACCCCACAGTTTGAGAACCACTGGATTAAATGATCATAGTGGTGCATTCTAGACTGAAAATATGTAGGGAAGAGGAGTTTGGCGCAAATGGCTAGTTGGTAGAAAGGAAAATAGGGCTCACAGTTGAGAGTGAAGAAAGCAGACTGTATAGGAGAATGTGCTATCAGCAGGTCCCCTGGTTCCTAATCAATTTTAGAATCTTGGTTTACACACAGTTAAGGTTTTTATTGAGCATGTAGAGATGCCAGTGTTACATGTTGACAGACCTGTGCTTTTCTGATAGCAACTTGGCCCAGTTTGCATTCCTGAGTCTCTGCTGCTACATCAAACTGCATCCCTTCTGAAACCTGACCCTCTTTCTCCAATTCTACTCTTCATACTACAAGTAGCATTTCCAGAGTAATTCATTTTATGCCAATCATGTCTAGAGAGGAAGGCTTCGCCACTGGTTAGGGCACTGGCCTAGGATTTGAGAGATGTGGCTTCAATTCCCTCCTCCCCCTCAGTCTTCCTGTGTGATCTTGGACACGTCACTTAATCTCTCTGTGTCTCAGTTCCTAATTTGTACAATGCAGCTAATAGCACTTCCCTACTTCACAGGTGTTTTGGGAGGACAAATGCATTAAAGACTGTGAGATGCTTATATACTACAGTGATGGGAGATATATAAGTACCTCAGATAGATACATACATTCATGCCTTATGTTCACAAGGTAAAGTAATTTCTAAAACACCCATCCATAGCTCCAGGTACCCTAACAGTTATTTAAAATAACAATCCATGCAAGAATAAACTCTCAGCTGCCTAACCAACGTTCCCCTCATCCCAAATTAATGTAATTTTTGTGCAGGATTCTCAGTGGGAATTGTGCAACAGAACACCTGTGCATCTTGTTGAGAACATATGTAGGAGTCTAATTTTTCTCTGATTTTTTTTCCTGACAGCTTGAAAGTTGCAAATACAGACGTACAAGGGCTGGTACCTATGTTTGATCTGAAGACGGGCACAAAACATACACTTACAGTGAAAACTACGTGCATCATCTACATGTGCCAGAAACATTGAACCACACTCGCAGCTGTTTGACTTGCTTTCTTAATAACGGACAAGCATTCTAGTAAGGTTCTCTGGCAAGAAAAAAACAAAGGAAACGAACCAGAACAAGAGTAATCAAGAATGTAAATAAACTTTAAGATAATGACAGGGGGTGTTTGAACGTTGTCTGAAAGATGGACAGTTTTCTCCAGGAACGCTGTGGGTGGAGGAAGAGTCTCAGCGATCTTCTCGAGAGATGAAGGAAGAAAGAAAGACAAGGCTTCACATTAAAATAATGGGCCCATCCCACCCATTCTATCAAGAAGATGTCATTGTAAATGGCTCAGCATTTTGATGTTACTGTCTCTTTTTTGTGCCCTTAATTACAAGGATTTTAAAAGGTTTTAGCCAATACACAGAGTTCTGCAGACATTGTTTTGCTCCATGATTTTGTGTAAAAGTTCCTAAGGTGAGATGTTTGATTAGTTGCTTCATTTAATAGAAATGATGTTGCAAGAGGGCCAAGTTCTGGTCCCACTGAAAATGGTAGGCTTTTTGCCATTGGCAAGTGTGACCATGATTCGGCTCTGCATATTTTACGCATGCTGTTTGTCTGACTGCTTGTCTATACCACACATAGCATCTGCACTACAGAACTGTGCAAGTGTAAAAATGTTGATAGTTCCGGAGAGCTCTTCAACTTATAGTAAATTTGGTGATGAATGTCCGAGTACAGAAAAGTGTGAAACGTGATTTCCGACTCTCCTTCATCGTACACCCATTCTCCAAGACTGAATTATATAATCCCAGTGTCCTACTTTGCCAGGTTGCTAGGTCTTGCGCTTGCTGGTGTTCTAATGGAAGAACTGTGACATAAATCCAGATAGCGATGAGCCTAGAAAGAAGCTGTGACATGGAAATGCCAAATATTTTGAAACTAAACGTTGTGACACAGTAATGAACTTATTAATTTAAGGCCCAATTGTGAGCACTCATGCAAGTAGCCCCATTGCTTACCATAGGATTCTTTGTATGATAAGGTGCACTCTGATATGAGTAAGGGTTCCATCATTGGGTTCTTATTGTGTGTATACTGGGGGGGAACATGTGGTAAGATCTATTCACCATGCCGACATCCTCTCTGGGCCTGCTTTTCATGGGTGAAGTACTGCAAATGAGGGAGTAAACGGCACTGTGCTCACTGAGATCACTGCAATGATTGCATCTCAGTATACTTTCTGTTTGAGTTTAAGGCTATTCGGCACATGTGCCAAGTGTCAGATGGGATGATTGGACCCAAGGCAAAATTCCTAGGAACTGTTCCTGACCCATGCATTCCCTTTATGTAGGCCCTCCAGATGCTGCAGCAGAAACAAGAACATCTTCATTATTCTGTCTTGTATGATTAATTAAACAAGTGTAACCTATCATTGCTTTATCCTGAATTGCACCTACTTCAAGTCAGCACCAGATCAACAGAGATATAAAAAGATCTGAGTTCAGAAAAGAATTAGATCAGTTCATGGAGGTTAGGTGCATCAATGACTATTAGCCAAGATTGTCAGTGATGCAATCCCATGCACTGGGTGTCCCTAAATCTCTAACTGCCAGAAGATGGGACTACATGTCAATGGCTGGATCACTTGATAAGCGCCCTGGTTCCATTAATTCCCTCTGAAGCATCTGACACTAGCCACTGTCAGACAACACTGGGCTAGATGGATCCTGGGCTAGATGGACCATTGGTCTGATCCAGTATGGCCGTTCTTATATTCTTTAGTGAGAAGAGATTCCTGTGCTAGCACAAGTTGAACTAGCTCACTAAATACAGTTAGCTTGTTAAGAACTCTCTCATACTTTTTGCCACTTGCAAGAAAAGCAAGTTCAGTGGGCTAGATCCTCAGCTGCTGTATGTCAGAGCAGCTCCACTGAAGTCATTCACACCAGCTGAGGCTAAGGCTAACTGTGTGCTTTTGTATGTCTGTGCAAGAGAAAAGATCCCCAAAATAACGAACTACTTTTGAAAGTATTTCAACAGTTTGTACAGTGGACAAATTCCCTTCATGTCACCAGACAAAGCAAAGCAGAAGGAACAGTTTTGGCATGATCAAAAATTATTCACTTCTTTGTAAGCCACCAAACACATTGGGCTCAATTAGTTCCTGTGTTAACTCCACTGACTTTCATAGAATTACATCAAAGACAAATTGGGCCCACTAAATTCATCCCCATCTAAACTCCTACAGAATATGTTGTCACATGGTATGCCTAGCTATGCGTTCAATTATCTTAACTCGAACATTTAAAGTGTTAAAAGAATTGCATAAGAGAAACTTTTGTTGATGGCAATAATAACGGGCAGCAGTCAACGCCGGCACCAATCCTACTACTGTTGAGGTAAAAAAGAGAGCACTTTGAGAGTGTGACTCTGGCAACATGTGAACCACTGGAACACCTTCATCATCAATGTTTCATATGGTACAATGATGACTGATTAAAGAAACTTACTCCAGTCAAAACACATACCCCACAACAGATTAGCATTAAGGAAAGTTGGAACTCATAACCATTTAAACACAATTTATAAGCCTAATTTCCTGTGTGTCACTCCCAGATAATAAATACTTTTCTTTCAGCTTGAAAAGCCTTGGTGAAAAAAAAGTTAATTTAAGGCTCATTAGTTTATTTTTAGTAGCTCGAGATCTGAGGGATTTGAAAACATTTCCCTTTTCTAATAGAACATGCCTTCCTGTGTACCAAGGATGTCCATTGACCTCACTCCCTGCTGGAAGGTGCCGGTGATCCATGACAGAAATCCTGTGAGGGCTTTGAAAGCTAAATAGGAACCAGAAAAAAGTATTATCATGCTTAGCTGATTATAGCATCGGAAATAAAGTTCAACTGCGAGTTTGCAGAGAAGAAGGAGTAGGGGCTGAAACAAACAAGCACTTCCTGTGTTTGCCTGGAAGAAGCCAATCATCCCTCTGCTTATATAATAAGAACATTACTGCTAATTTGCCATGAGCTGAAAGGGATTCCTGGTTTTAGCTCTGGGTCTCTGGCAACTGTTTTGTTTTAAATGAAAAGTAGATGGGAACATACAGCTAAAAAAAGTCATGCTATAATTGAGGTGCATTAATGGTAATTACTTCTTTCTTTCACTCATCATTTTGACAGAGAAATCCATTACCCCTTCATCTACATGTTTCCACGAATTGCTCTTCCCTGTGGATGTGCAGTGACTGAAGGAAATCATGGTTTTGTTCCATAAAATGTTCCTTAATGCAGCCCTGTTCTCCCTGTACTTCTTTCCCTGGGGATACAACAGAATATATCAATAAAATCTATAAACAGTTTTCTACTTCAACAGGGATCAGAGAACAAAACTATGAACTGTAGTGGAACTGTGAATATCAGCTTCTGGGAGTTTCAGTGAGATTGGTGTTGCTGTTGGCCAGCTAGTAATTATGCTGATTTATTTCACGTAGCACTGTTTTGCCAATGAGATAAACTATTCAGAGATACATTTCATAGGGTGAAATTGCTTTCAAGGATCCTGTCATTCTGAATGAAACATTTACATTTCTTTTCTTAGATTCTCTTTTTGGTGACAGTCACAGTAAGGAGGCCATGGAATGAATAGGCATGGAAACCCAATTACTCTCACAGCCCCTGGGGTGGTCCCTTTAGTTCCAGGGTGAAGCACTACTACTGGGAAACACCAGTATTGGAAAAGACGTGGATTCACTGTCTAAGATGTATCTCTTTTACAGTTACATGACTTCAGTGTCAAAGTCCTTTCTCACATGTGTTAGATTCACTATAAATGTAATTGAATGAAATCGGAGTTAAGTGGGGTGCTGGCTTTTGGATGGCCCACTGCACAGGGGTGAATTTTACCTCGGGAGATTTCCACTGCTACAGGAGACAATGCATGTGGTAGAAGCAAACTGCTGCTTTTTGATTTTCCTCTTTGGGTTATTTTGAATTAAACTGATAAAGAAAGATCAAAAAGAAATGTTTTAGCTGTTGTGGATGGGGTTCTTACAATGGGTGAAAATACATGTAAAATATTTGGGCATTTTAAAACAAATGAAAGGATTTCAAATAATCAGCAGCAATAGGCTTTGGGAGCCACATTTTCCAAGTTGCTCATGTATTGGTGAAAGCCAAATTTATATGCGCAAACACCAGACTTTAATGAACAAATCAGGTATCATGGGACTGGTCTAAAGCCAATTAAAAAGCAGTGGAAGCCTTTCCATTGCCCTCAATGGCCTTTGGATCATGCCTTATATGCCTAGCTGGCCACTGTGCCCATTGATATGCCTGGTTTTGGAGAAAGGTACAAAGTTGGGAATGTTCTAGTATTTGTGCATACCAAACTATTGAGATTCTGGCCTTTAACTGTTAAGGAAAGGGAATATACTGTGGAAGAGGGATGGTGCATACAGACTAAACAGTGCATTTCACTAGTCAGCAGAGAAGGACCGGAAGCAACGAAGAAAGCTAGTACCAGAAACAGCACTGTTTTTATGAGGGTGAGTCATGCCCAGCAGCTTATCCCTACTATCATACAGCCTTTTTAAACAGAGAAAAAAAGTGATTCCAAGTGGGGCAAAGAGAAGGCTGATTTTAGAGTGGGAGAGACTGTCACGAAGGAGATAAGGATACAGCAGAAAATAAAAAGTTCTCCCTGCTTCTCCAAGACTATTGCTTCATCGTGTTACTGAATACGGAACCAACCATATGTGAGACAGACAATGTTTTCTATGAATTAAATAAAGACACACCCATTTCAGAGGGACCATGCAAGTGCTTTGGTACTTTGCTGGATGAGGGCCTTTTCCAGATCATTGCAGACTCATTCCCAGTGAAGCTTTATACCAAAACTATATGCATGGTCTATATCACATATGTTACGAAAAACTATGTTAAAATATTTCAGACAGTTTTAAAAACCTTGATGGGAACTATTGTTTTTAAATCCTTCCACCTGTAAAGCCAGGTATCTTTGTTTCCAAACAATCCCTCTGTGCAGGGGTCAGAAGGAGCCATAAAACCTCAATTGACCTGAATTCGCTTTTTTAGACATAAAATGTCATACCTTTAAAGTCCATTATAACAGGTTTTCCTAGGACTAGAAGCATGTACAGTATCCTGGTGGGAAGCTGGGAATCTTCCATTTGCAATGGGGCAAAATTCTCTTTACCACCCTGCAGGTTTTGGTTCTACAGAGATAAATGAGCAAGTATCAAGAGATGTGGTCAAAGGTGCAATTTATTTATTTACATGGCTACAATTTACCCCCCAGTTTCATAATTTGTTACATGGATATCAGCTCTCTATAGGTGACAGATAGATAGCATGGCATTCTGAATAGGTGAACAGTTGGTGCTAAATTATAATAATGTAATGTAATACATTTGACTTCAGCTGCACCTTCCTTGTGCAACAGAATGGAATTTGTCCCTCAGACTTGAACATCTCCTGCACTATTAAGAGTTGAAGTTTTCACAATGTGATTTGATTTGAAGGCATTGCAGCTCCTTTTTGACCTGAGCAGCTATACAGCATTTGGGAACCTGGGGTTGTTCCGGCTGAAGTAGAAATTGATGGAATATGGTATTTTCTTTGGTGAAATTTTGTTTATTTACAAGGAATGTAAATAGTCCTGTGTCTGAACGCAGAAGGAACCAAGAGCAAAAGGAAGACTTTCTTAGCTTACAGCCCTCAAGCCTCTTTAGCCAATACCAGACTCAAAAGCTCTCTCTCTAGCTTTTTGCAGGGTCTACTGTGCTGAGTAATACTTGGTGCTTCTACTCAGGGTGAATCCTCACTATGTCCGAGACACAAGGGTGCTGTCCCTTGGGAAAATGAACAACGCCACCACTGCTAGTTAAGGAGTATAAAACCCAGTACATGAGAAACAATAAAGTACATAAACACAAAACTTGGCACAGAAACAAGACCCTCCCTCCAAAAAAAATCCCCCTATATAACAAAGGGGGACTTTACTGGGAGCAGGAAAATAATATCTGAAGAAAGCGAAGGTTAGGGTTAACTAATAAATACTAAACATTAATAAAACAACACATTTCCCACCTCCCAACACTAATAGCATTTCCCAACCCACAGTTCCCTTCACTGGCACCTTCCCAGGCAGATGGTATGCTGGGGATGAGTTCAGAGATGACTGTTGTAGTACTGTGAACAAAAAGGGTCCTCTCCTGACTCTCTGGTGTGGAGTCCTGTGGAGGTCTTGGCAGCTTGTGTTGTGTCAGATCTCTGCTACTCAGGACTCTGGTCTCTGCAGGGCTGAAACTGCCTGACCCATACACTAGACACCACAGCAGCTCAAGGACTCCCTTTCTGGAGATTGGGAGTTAATCAGAGACTCTCTGAACTGCTGTGATTCTCTCTCAGCTCCGGATTCCCGAACTCAGAGCTCAGAACTGAAACTGGGGTTGTTCTCTATCTCTGAGTCAGGCTGTCTTCTTCCACTGAGAGACTGAGAAGCACTGGTGCATCATCGGCTCAGCAAAATGCTTGTCCATATCACCCCAAGCAGAAGACTTGCTATTAGCCCCAGCAGCAGTTTCTATTCTGTGCTGGGAAAGGGTGTTAACAGGGTTGCCAGGCGTCCCATTTTTTACCAGAAGGGCCGGTAAAAAAGGGACCCTGGTGGCTCTGGTCAGCACCACTGATCGGGCCATTAGAAGTCCGGTTGGCTGCCCACAGCAGGGCAGGCAGGGTGCTTGCCTGGCTCCGCGTGGCTCCCGGGAAGCTGTCAGCATCTTGTTGCTAGGCAGAGGGGAGGCCAGGGGAGCTCCGCACACTATCCCCACGCCGAGCGGGAACCAGAGCCAATGGGAGCTGTGGGGGCGGCGTCTGCAAGCAGGGGCAATGCACAGAGCTGCCTGGCTGCTCCTCTGCCTAGGAGCCAGAGGGATATGTTGCTGCTCATGGGAGCTGCCTGAGCTGAGCGCCACCTGGAGCCCACATCCCTTATCTACTCCTGCACCCCAACCCTCAGCCCCAGTCTGGAGCCCTCTCCTGTACCTAGGGTTGCCAATTTTGGTTGGATTTACTCCTGGAGGTTTCACCAAATGACATAATCTTAAAATTAACCTTTAATTCCTGGAGACTCCAGGACATTCCTACCTGCAGAAGCTACTAGATCGCACACCCTGGTTCTCATGGGAGACTTCAATCACCCTGATATCTGCTGGGAGAGCAATACAGTGGTGCACAGACAATCCAGGAAGTTTTTGGAAAGTGTAGGGGACAATTTCCTGGTGCAAGTGCTGGACGAACCAACTAGGGGCAGAGCTCTTCTTGACCTGCTGCTCACAAACTGGGAAGAATTAGTAGGGAAAGTAAAAGTGGATGGGAACCTGGGAGGCAGTGACTATGAGATGGTCGAGTTCAGGATCCTGACACAAGGAGGAAAGGAAAGCAGCAGAATACGGACCCCGGACTTCAGAAAAGCAGACTTTGACTCCCTCAGGGAACTGATGGGCAAGATCCCCTGGGAGAATAACATGAGGGGGAAAGGAGTCCAGGAGAGCTGGCTGTATTTTAAAGAATCCTTATGGACATTACAGGGGCAAACCATCCCGATGTGTAGAAAGAATAGTAAATATGGCAGGCGGCCAGCTTGGCTTAACAGTGAAATCCTTGCTGATCTTGAACACAAAAAAGAAGCTTACAAGAAGTGGAAGAATGGACAAATGACCAGGGAGGAGTATAAAAATATTGTTTGGGCATGCAGGAGTGAAATCAGGAAGACCAAATCACACCTGGAGTTGCAGCTAGCAAGAGATGTTTAGAGTAACAAGAAGGGTTTCTTCAGGTAAGTTGGCAACAAGAAGAAAGTCAAGGAAAGTGTGGGCCCCTTACTGAATGAGGGAGCCAACCTAGTGACAGAGGATGTGGAAAAATCTAACGTACTCAATGCTTTTTTTTGCCTGTCTTCATGAACAAGGTCAGCCCCCAGACTACTGCACTGGGCAGCACAGCATGGGGAGGAGGTGACCAGCCCTCTGTGGAGAAAGAAGTGGTTTGGGACTATTTAGAAAAGCTGGACGTGCACAAGTCCATGGGGCCGGATGCGTTGCATCCGAGAGTGCTAAAGGAGTTGGCGGATGAGATTGCAGAGCCATTGGCCATTATCTTTGAAAACTCATGGCGATCTGGGGAAGTCCCGGACGACTGGAAAAAGGCTAAATAGTGCCCATCTTTAAAAAAGGGAAGAAGGAGGATCCTGGGAACTACAGACCAGTCAGCCTCACCTCAGTCCCTGGAAAAATCATGGAGCAGGTCCTCAAGGAATCAATTCTGAAGCACTTAGAGGAGAGGAAAGTGATCAGGAACAGTCAGCATGGATTCACCAAGGGCAAGTCATGCTCGACTAATCTAATTGCCTTCTATGACGAGATAACTGGTTCTGTGGATGAAGGGAAAGCAGTGGACGTGGTGTTCCTTGACTTTAGCAAAGCTTTTGACACTGTCTCCCACAGTATTCTTGCCAGCAAGTTAAAGAAGTATGGGCTGGATGAATGCACTATAAGGTGGGTAGAAAATTGGCTAGATTGTCGGGCTAAACAGGTAGTGATCAATGGCTCCTTGTCTAGTTGGGAGCCAGTATCAAGCAGAGTGCCCCAAGGGTCGGTCCTGGGGCCGGTTTTGTTCAATATCTTCATTAATGATCTGGAGGATGGTGTGGATTGTACCGTCAGCAAGTTTGCAGACGACACTAAACTGGGAGGAGTGGTAGATACGCTGGAGGGCAGGGATAGGATACAGAGGGACCTAGACAAATTGGAGGATTGGACCAAAAGAAATCTGATGAGGTTCAACAAGGACAAGTGCAGAGTCCTGCACTTAGGACGGGAGAATCCAATGCACCGCTACAGACTGGGGACCGAATGGCTCGGCAGCAGTTCTGCAGAAAAGGACCTAGGTTACAGTGGACGAGAAGCTGGATATGAGTCAACAGTGTGCCCTTGTTGCCAAGAAGGCCAATGGCATTTTGGGCTGTATAAGTAGGGGCATTGCCAGCAGATCGAGGGACGTGATCGTTCCCCTCTATTTGACATTGGTGAGGCCTCATCTGGAGTACTGTGTCCAGTTTCGGGCCCCACACTACAAGAAGGATGTGGAAAATTGGAGAGAGTCCAGCGGAGGGCAACAAAAATGATTAGGGGATTGGAACACATGACTTATGAGGAGAGGCTGAGGGAACTGGGATTGTTTAGTCTACAGAAGAGAAGAATGAGGGGAGATTTGATAGCTGCTTTCAACTACCTGAAAGGTGGTTCCAAAGAGGATGGATCTAGACTGTTCTCAGTGGTAGCGGATGACAGGACAAGGAGTAATGGTCTCAAGTTGCAGTCGGGGAGATTTAGGTTGGATATTAGGAAAAACTTTTTCACTAGGAGGGTGGTGAAACACTGGAATGGGTTACCTAGGGAAGTGGTGGAATCTCCTTCCTTAGAAGTTTTTAAGGTCAGGCTTGACAAAGCCCTGGCTGGGATGATTTAATTGGGGATCGGTCCTGCTTTGAGCAGGGGGTTGGACTAGATGATCTCCTGAGGTCCCTTCCAACCCTGATGTTCTATGATTCTATGATTCTTTGCAGCCCTACCTGCATCCCAACCCCCTCATCCCTGGTCCAACCCCACAGCCTGCTCCCCCAGCAGGAGCTCCCTCCCACATCCTGAATATCTCATTTCTTGCCCCTCTCTGGAGCCCTTACCCCATCCCACACTCCAAACCCCTGCCCCAATCTGGTGAAAATGAGCAAGTGAGGGCTGGCTGAGGTGGAAAGAGCATAAGGCAGCCTGTAGGAGAGCTCCTGCCAGCAAGGGGCTAGTGAGTGCTGCAGGTGGCAGGAGAGTGGGTCTCTGAGCAGGTTGGGGGCGGGGGCTCTGGGCAGTGAGGGGGTGGGGTGCTGGGAACTAGCGGTTTGTGTGGGTGCTAGAGCACCCCCAGGTTTTAGGTGGGGCTCTCCTCCTGGCCCAGTGACTTGGATCTGGGCTGCCAGCCCATGCCTGGCGCTCCGCTCCTGGCCTGGCGCTGGGGGTCCTAGCTGCTCAGTGCAGCAGGACTCGGGTCTGGGGTGCCAGGGTTGGGGTCCGCTGCCAGCTGCATGGCCCCACATGGCGGGATTCACGGTCCAGGGCTCTGGGTCCACTGCTGGCTACCCACCCCCATGCGGTGGGGTCCCAAAGTCCAGGTCCGGCTGCCTGGACCTGCACGGTGTGTGTGGGGGGGGTGTTTCTGGGTGGGGAGGGCATAGAAGCCTGTGGGACTTTTCGGGGGGAAGGAGGCACTGTGGTTCTGAACCTGCGGCCCACAATGATAAACAGGTTGAGAATCACTGCCCTAGAGGCTCAGTCCAGAGTTTCAGGAGCGGACACACAATGCATGGGGGTTACACAAGTGTCTAAATATGGGCTAACTAGCCATCCATTTTGGAAAATCTTGGCCTTATTATTTACATAGCACTTCTTATTCTGAAAGATTCCAAAACACATTACAAACTTAAATTGAAATACAAACTCTTCAGAGGGCTCACTTACCCCACAACTGAACACTCCAACTCTGAGGTTTAACATGGGAATTGTTTAACAGCTCACAGCAACACCACAAAACCATTTTAGGAAAAGAAGTGAAGAAGAGTACTGCATCCAATTGAAATTGCAGGCCGCAGAATGTAATTACTTGTGGTGGAATTGAATAGCACTCAGGTTCTTGCAAAAAAAAAAAAAAAAGCTACAGGATCTTTAGTTATCATGATGTTGATTGTGCAGGTTCAGTGCTGATTCAGAGGGAAGAGCTACAACAAAGTACCAATGCCCTTTCTTGTAGATGCTAGCTTGAATTTATTCTGGGTAACATTTTCAAAAGTGCCTAATTCCCATTGGAAGTCATGTACTGGAAGTAATGTCAAAGTCCATGAGACTTAGGCAACTAAATGACAGACACTTTTGAAAATGATATTTAGGCTTCTAAATCACATGGGCTTTCTTGAAAGTTTTGTCCTCTGTCCTTTTCTATTTTATACCGTATTCATCACTGTGGTATCTCAGCACATTATAGAAGCCTCTCATCCAAGTACTGACCTAATCTTTCTCTGCTTAGAGAAATGTGAGGATCATAGTACAATGAGGCACAGATTACAGGCCTTCTTCAAACCAGGATGTTGTGTTTTTATTACATCTTGCTTTAGCTACTCAAATCATATGTGTTTCCCTCACTGAACACAGGAACCCAATCTACAAGCATTCCCATGTTCATATCGAAAGGGGAATAGACCCTTACATGGTTCATTTAAAAAGCAGAAAAAATATACAGATGATACCACTTCTGCTTTTAAGTCTCACACTTCCATGTGAAAATCCATTTATTTTCTGGTTCAAAGCATGTTCCAATACACACATTTTCCAGTAAATTTACAATAGCAGCCTTACACAGACTTACATTCTGTATCCTGATGTGCATTTAATCCCCATTTATCCAAATAAATTCCATGCAACCCATTCAGTTCAGAGTCATGTTCTATTGTATTTGTCAGTCTACGAAATACTAGACATTTTTCATGGCATGTGTTTTAATACTCATTAATTTATCACAAATATAGTTTGATGTTATTGTTTTGTTGTAGATGTACGTCAGTGCATAAAAGGTTAGATGTTTTGATGGGATCCTATATTTGGATACATGCTTACAGTTAAGCATATGTTTAAGAAGTTTGCTGACTTGGGGTCTGAAGGTTCAATCCTACAAAGATATCACAGGCAGTTGAGCATGCCAAACTGAGATTGTCAGCACAGTGTGGGATAAAGGACCAGATTTACCTGTATATTCAGATGCCTAGTGGAATTTACAAAAATGCCTTAACAAGTTAGGTACCTAACTCCCATTGAAAGTCAGGCTCTTTTGTAAATCCCCACTAGGTGCCTATCTGCATCCTTAGGTACCGATTACCTTTGTAAATCTACTCCCAAGCCCTTAAAGCCTGTTCATTCTCCTCCTGAAGTCAGTGGCAAAACTAGCAATTTTGTGAAGCAGGATCAAACCTTTACATAGTAACTATCTTATCTATCATCTCAACCAGCTGAGTGGGTAACATTTTACATTTCTTTTTTGTGACATATAATGAGTTTTATTTTTCGTATCATCTCCTCCTTGAAGAGAAACATTTTAGATCATTCATGACAGGGTCACAGATGTATTTTTAATTACCTCTTCTAACTTGTTCTTCCTTGTCTTACATGTCTCTTTCCATACCTACTGCAGTTCCTACAGGAAACAAAGTTCCTCCCACAGTCACCCACACTCCTTCTGTCCCACCAAAAAACAGAAGCTGAATTATAACATTAGACAAACTAACTAGAAGAAATCAAAAATAAAGAATAACCTCCAGGCTTCCATTTATTACAGGTAGACTACACACTTCTGATACCAATGCTAGATACCTCCTTATCTATGGGTTCCTCTGAGGACTGCGAGATCACCTCTGGTACTTACACAGCGCTCATTACTATAGAATTTTAGCACCTTTCCGTCTTTAATGTAGTTTCCCCACCATATGAAGTAGGAAACTATTATGCATATTTTAATAGATGGAAAACGGAGGCACAGAGTAAATAACTTGTCCCAGTACTCATAGAAAGTCTGTGGTGAAGGAGGGACTTGAACCCAGGTTCAAGCTAGCATCCTAGCCACTGGACCATCGTTCCTTTCAGTGACAGTCTAGCTGACATTCATGTAGTGATCAGGGTCATGTATTATCAAGCTGCACGGTTAGGCAATTAAATATAGGTTTGCACAGTACAGAGCTAGATTTCTGCATTCTCTTGCATGAGTGTGGATGGGGGAAAGTACCTGAATCTATGGCATGGGGCAGGAAGAAGGTAAGAACACAGTGAAGCAATAGAGACAGAGAAGGTTTGATGGGGCACCTGGAGGATAGGGAGGGAAGAAGAGCAGGGATGGCTGGTGGGGAGAAGAGAAAAGGAGCCTATCAGGAGCTTTGTGCTCACAATCACCCTGCATTTTACTTGTCTATTGTTGTTTATCTTATCTATTTAAATTGTAAAGGGCAAAGACTGTGTCTTTGTGTGTGTTTGCATAGTGATTCACACTTGGTTAGGCAGCTGGTGTGCTGTGACCACCACCTATCATGGTGACCAGTATTGTCTCATTGATTCCTTGTACTTCCCCATCTGTCTGTAACCATCTGTTGTTTCTTTTCTTATACTTAGATTGTGAACTCTTTGAGGTTGGGACCATCATTTAGTTGTGTATTTGTATGTTGCCTAGCACGATGGGGTCTTGGTCTGTTAGTGGTACTCTTAGCCACTGCCCTAAGACAAATAATAAATAACCATCATCTCAATTTGGCTTGTGCAAAAGTGAACAAGAGGTTTTGTTTATGTTAAAATTATTTTTAAAACTGACAGTAGTAAAATGTAAATAAGGCCTGGTCTACACTAGAAAATTAGGTTGGTTTAACTATGTTGGTCAGTGGTGTAAAATATCCACACCCCTGAGTAGTGTAGTTAAGCTGACCTAAGTCTCCATCTAGACAGCACTAAGCTGATGGAAGAATTCTCCCATCGACCTAGATACCGCCTCCTGTGGGGGTGTGCATTACCTAAGCAGATGGGAGGGATTCAGTGTCTACTTTTGTCAGTAATCAGGGCCTGCAGCGGAGCTAGTTTCCAGGGAGTCTCATAAGTACAGTTGGTCTTGGCTTGACCCTTGGCTTTGGTTCCTGACTACTGACTATGGTTCAGACCCTAACCACGAGGCCTGTTGCCCACTTCGACCTCTAGGCCTGAACTGCCTCCAATCACGAGGCTAGACCACCCTCATCCCAGCTGGCTATAGCCTTTGCTGCTGTAGCCTTTGAAGTGTAGACAAGCCCGAACCTTCCCCCTTTTGTGAAACCTGGGGAAAGTGAATATGCATTGGGTATCATTAGAGGAGGTTTAGGAACAAATTGATAAGTTAAACAGCAATAAGTCACCAGGACCAGATGGTATTCACTCAAGAGTTCTGAAGGAACTCAAATGTGAAATTGCAGCACTACTGTCATCTGTAACCTATCATTTAAATCAGCTTCTGTACCAGACGACTGGAGGATAGCTAATGTGACTCCAATTTTTAAAAAGATCTTCAGAGGTGATTCCGGCAATTACAGGCCTGTATGCCTGCCTTCAGTACCGGACAAACTGGTTGAAAATATAATAAAGAACAATATTGTTAGACATATAGATAAACATAATTTGTTGAGGAAGAGTCAACATGGTTTTAGTAAGGGGAAATCATGCCTCACCAATCTACTAGAACTCTTTGAGGGGGTCAACAAACATGTGGACCAAGGGAATCCAATGGATATAGTGTACTTAGATTTTCAGAAAGCCTTTGACAAGGTCCCTCACCAAAGGGTCTTACACAAAGTAAGCTGCCATGGGATAAGGGGGAAGGTGCTCTCATAGATTGGTAACTAGTTAAACATAGGAAACAAAGGGTAGGTATAAATGGTCAATTTTCAGAATGGAGAGAGGTAAATAGTGGTGTTCCTCAGGAGTCTGTTCTGGGCCCAGTCCTATTCAACATATTCATAAATGATCTGGAAAAGCGGGTAAACAGTGAGGTGGCAAAATTTGCAGATGATACAAAATTACTAAAGATAATTAAGACCCAGGCAGACTTTGAAGAGCTACAAAAGGATCTCTCAAAACTGGGTTACTGGGCAATAAAATGGCAGATGAAATTTAATGTTGATAAATGCAAAGTAATGCACATTGGAAAGCCTAATCCCAACTATACATATAAAATGATAAGTTCTAAATTAGCTGTTACCACTCATGAAAGAGATCTTGGACTCATTGTGGATAGTTCTCTGAAAATATCCAGTCAATGTGCAGCGGCAGTCAAAAAAGCGAACAGAATGCTGGGAATGTTGGGAAGAAGGGGATAGAAAATAGGACAGAAAATATCATGTTACCTCTATATAAATCCATGGTACACCCACATCTTGAATACTGTGTGCAGATGTGGTAGCTCCATCTCAAAAAAGATATATTGGACTTGGAAAAGGTTCAGAAAAGGGCAACAAAAATTATTAGGGGTATGGAACGGCTGCTGTATGAGGAGAGATTAATAAGACTGGGACTTTTCAGCTTGGAAAAGAGATGGCTAAGGGGGGATATGATTGAGATCTATAAAATCATGACTGGTGTAGAGAAAGTAGATAAGGAAGTGTTGTTTACTCCTTCTCTTAACACAAGAACTAGGGGTCACCAAATAAAATTAATAGGCAGCAGGTTTAAAACAAATAAAAGGAAATATTTTTTCACACAACACACAGTCAACCTGTGGAACTTCTTGCCAGAGGCTGTTGTGAAGGCCAAGACCATAACTGGGTTCTGAAAAGAACTAGATAAATTCATGGAGGACAGGTCCACCAATGGCTATTAGCCAGGATGGGCAGGAATGGTGTCCCTAGCCACTGTTTGCCAGAAGCTGGGAATGAGTGACAGGGGATGGATCACTTGATGATTACCCATTCTGTTCATTCCCTCTGGGGCACCTGGCATTGGGCACTGTTGGAAGACAGGATACTGGGCTAGATGGACCTTTGGTCTGACCCAGTAGGGCCGTTCTTATGTTCTTATTTACTACACCACTCTACACCACCACTCGCTCAATTTTTAATGATTTCTATGGGGGTTGTTGCAGAGACTTCAATGGGCAATGGATCAAGTCTTAAAAGCAGGTAAATCCATGGCAGGCTGTGACTAAAGTAAAGCTATCAGCTTATATAACACACATACCATATTCAGGTCTGCTGCAATTTTGAGTGTACAAAAGAAAAGAAAAGAAAAAGAGAGAGAGAGAGAGAGAGAGAGAGAGAGAGAGACTAAACTCTCTCCTATTAAGAGCTGAGAAAAACTAAATTCCTTGGTCCACAGAAAAAAATAAAATCCTAGTTCTGGCACCAGAACTGTCTTAATTATGCTTTACACTTGACATCTGTTTCCTTATAATCTAAACCTCAGCTTCAAATCCTTGGAGCACAGAAATGAAATTGATTTAATGCTCCAAGTGTGTTTTGTTCCACAGCACAATATGAATAAAATTTACAGTTCCTGGAGGTCAAAACCCACACATTGTAGCTGACTTCTTATAAATCTTTTAGATAATTTTAGGTGGTTACTGTTATTTTTGTAACCTTTCTTTGAACCATAATTTCCTCATCAGGTACTTCACAATCTACCTTTGAGGCACAAAAACCCCAGAAACCAAACTATTTCTTTCAGATCTTCTAAGTGCAAAGCACCAGACCAGCAATTTCCATGATCATGCAATACTGCAACCTTAAGCATTGGTTCTTTGGAGCTCATTCTTTAAAATTTTTCATGCTAAATTGTAATAATAATCCCCCAGGAGGTACTATCTGCATTCCAGGTTTACTGAGGGCACAAGGCATACAAGCAATTGGCTACTAAATTAAGTTGAAACTTTGAATGTAAAGCCAAGTTAGGATAACATCCATTACATTCATTATATAATATGGTCTGGGACTGAAATCTAGACAGTGCAAGCTTTGCAGTCAGTCAATAGGCTGAACAAACAAACTAAGTTACAGCACATGGAAAGTCAAGGGATGAAAAGCAGACCTGGCTAAAAAGCTGAAAATAATAAAACTTCGTAGGCACCAGGAGAGGAGAGTTAGCATCCCATGATCTACCACAAAGAGATGCCTCCTGCTGCTCTGAACCTATACAAAGTGACTATAAAGTAGGGCTGGTCAAATATTTTCTATCAAAACTTTTCTTTGATGGACATTTTTATTTTGGGGAAAGTGTGATTTCAAAAAATGTTCAGATTTGGACCCATATTTTTCAGTTTGGGGCAATTTTTGGCTGAAAACCAAAATTCTTCATTTTTCATGTTTTCAGTTTTTTGACCCCAAAATTAGAAATGTTGATCAGAAAAATAAAGCTTCTGAGCTGCTCTAATTTGCAGTTTGCTAGGACAGGGTATAGTTATCTGCTACATTGTAAGTAGTAAAATAAATAATGCTAATCAAATGTGCCCTCCTAGTGCTTTAGTAAGCAGCATTTTTCTAAAGTGTTTCATTGACATCTGGAAGGGAAGAAGAAATGGGGAGAAGGGGGATGAGCAAGTGATTACATCGAGAAGATGTGGTCCCAAATTAGGGCAATCTTAGGCTGCCATAGCACAGTTCTTACATCTGGTTGTGAAAGCCTGGGAGAAAAGGGTGAGTTGGAGAGGTGGAGTATTTGACGAAGGACTGAGGATGACCTGCCCCTTTAGAAATGAGGCAGCTGTAGAAATTAGATCCCCCCACCCAATCTTCTAATTTTTTATTATTTGAATTAGCATAGCACCTAGGAACTCTAGTCATAGACCAGAACCAAAACAAACACAGAACTGAATTACAGCCCCTGTCCCAAACAGTTTACAATCTAAGCATAAGACAACAGATGGATACAGACAGATGGGGCAGTACAAGGAATCAATGAGACAATATTGGTCATTGTGAGAGACAGTGGTCTCAGGGAACCAGCTGCCTAACCAAGTGCCAGGCACTGTACAAACACACAGAAAGACCGTCCTTGCTCTTAACAGCTTACAATCTAAATAGACAAGACAAATAGAAATCAATATACAAGTCAAATTAAGAGGGATACACACACTGACACACTGGTGTCCAAATTCTCCACTCAGTTACTTCAGAGTTGCTCATCATAGACCAGACTAAGAGCCTCCTACTCACAGAGGTGAGCAGTTACTTACACAAGGAGCCTATTGAATTAAATGGTGCCACTCATATGAATGTTCACCGGCATGAGTAAGAGACTCACCATCCGGCCCTAAATGGATTATTTGCAGACCTGGAGGACTTTAGCTGCATTGTGCCATAAATATATTATTTCAACTGTTTGTTATAGGAAGGACTGCCAATCATTAAGGCTACACAACACTTTTCAATATTAGACCCTTTTTTCAGGTGTTTATAACTTTGCCAAACTTCAATCATTTGCATTGACATTTTCCATGCTTGGTGTCTGCCTCAGGATGATTTTTTGGGGAAAAATTTCAGCCAAAATGGTTCAGCACTTTCTGAGACTGAGGCTGTGCAAAATTACATTGTTTAGCCCACATTCAAGAATTCTGGTGACTTTTCTTTGAACAGCGCTAGCATCCCTATACTGTGGAGCAGGACGTTCAAAATTTGGCAGCAGGGCGATGGGGAAGGCCTTTTTGTCATTTATATGCCTTGTGCCCTCCCTATGAAAATCTGTCCATATTTTGGCAACTTATAAGCCTTTGTCAAATTGCAATTCACACATGCTCAGTAGAGAGGTCTAGATTTTAGCAGCGATTCCATGTGCACTGAGCATGCCTCAAATGGGGTCTGAGCAGGACCCTCTCTGCAATTGTTGTGCTGGACTTCCGTGGGCTGGAGCAGGGGCTGGGCACCAGAACTCAGAGCAGGGTGCCTGTCTCTTTTGTGCTCTCGATGCTCTCCTTGCTGGGCTCAGATAGTGTGGAGGAAGAATCTGCCTTATTCAAATGTAAAGGGGACAAGAGCCAGAACTCCACTTGGGGTGTGGCAAGCAGATAGGGACAGGGAGTCTGGGGGGATGATGCAGAATCTAGGGCTGGAGGCTGGTGGGGAGAGAGGAGCACCAGCAATTAGGGTGGAGGGGAGACTGTGATGCCTGGGCATGGAGACTGGGACTGAGAATCATTGGGGTCAGAAGGGGAAAAGACAGGAGCCAGTTTCAATGGGTAGAAGTGGGAATGGCTGGGTAAAGACACTGGGACAAGGAGCTGTGGGTGAATCACTAAGATTGCATGAGGAACTTGGGGATGGTGGGACTGGTAGAAAGTGGGGACAGGGAATGAGGACAGGGTGGGAGTTACTGGAAGACAGCGTTGAGGTGAGATATAGATTGGCTAAGGAACCAGGAGAAGGGAATTAGGAATGGCAGGGCAAGGAGAATAAAACTGGAAATGAAGGTAAGACTGGGACAGTGAGTCTGGAGTGTGACTAGGATTTGCTGGTCAAAAAGTCTGAGATTGGAGTGAGAAGCCTGTGGAGGGAGACTGGATCTCGTTAAGTGAGGAGAATGGGATGAGATCGGGAGCCAAGGATTGGAGAGAGAAAGGACTGGGACAACAACAGGTTGGAGGGAAAGGGGCAGAAGCAGTTAAGCTTGGAATGCATGGACAGAAGACTTTGTACCCACTAGATCACATTCCCTTCCAGAATCTGGATTGGAATTTAAGATTCCTGAGTCTCACTATTCCTCTGCTATCAGCAAATATTTGTGGAACCTGCTGGTGAAGTGTCCCGTCCCCCTCTAGGGCCGTTGGCAAAGAATTACAACTACTGTCATTGTAAATGACTCTTTTAACTTAAGTGGCAGAGGTTTGTATGGTGGATCTAAAGGTTCAAATCCTGTTGCTGACCCATGGGTGTCAATATGTTGTAACATGATGGAATTTCTGTTTTTTCTGTTTGCTTTTTTAAAAATCTGGGAAATTACACACAAAATGTTACATTAAAAGAACATTAAAGTTGCAAAGTCAAACACTTCAAAAATTAGGAAAGTTGAGAAGTAACATTATCTGTGCAATCTTAATTCAGTCTTCTTGGGTGTATGCAGGATGATACAGTCTTTAATGACATGGTCAGATTCTATTTTTTTCACAGGATCCCACCCTCATTCAATGCACAAGATAGACTTGCTCTGGTATAGTGTAGGAGACTTGGTCATGGGATCCCTGACTCATTTGCTCCAGAAATTGGAAGGTGAGTAGTGACTGAGCCAGGGGATTTAAGGACAAGAATGATTATCACATGGTGAAGGCAGCTGAATGCTGCCTGAAGAACAGGATTCTAATTCTGTCTCTGCTATAGAGTTTGTATGTGGGCTGCACAAAATGCTTATACCAAACTTTTCATTGGTGGACACCAGTTGTGTGTTCCTTGTTTTCTAGTTGCTGAGTCTGAGACCTTGGGGTCTGCTGTGCAGAAGTGCTGACGTGCACAAACACAAGTGAAATCAATGGGAACAGCTCTTTGACATATAGGCCTGGTCTACACTGGTGGGGTGGGGGGTGATCGATCTAAGTTACACAACTTCAGCTATGTGAATAACGTAGCTGAAGTCGACCTACTTAGATCTACTTACCGCGGTGTCTTCACTGTGGTAGGTCTACTGCTGACGCTCCCCTGTCGACTCCACCTATGCTTCTTGCTCCGGTGGAGTACCAGAGTCAACGGGAGAGCGCTCGGCAGTTGATTTATCATGTCTTCACTAGACGCGATAAATCGACCCTCGCTGGATCGATCGCTCCAGAGGTAAGTGTAGACATGCCCATAGAGTGGTTTATAACTCTAAGGGCTCTGAAGAATCAGATTGTAGGCATCTCACATTGGGCACCCACAATTAGTGGATATTTTTCACTTTAAATCTCCCTGAGCCTCTATTTCCCTTCCTAAAATGGCTCTATGGTCTAGAATCATTTCACTGGAGACCAATTTCTGTTTTATCCACCTGAGATATTGTCATGTATTCAAGTGAAGTGAGAGCAGTTTTAGAGATGTTTTCACCCTTGAGAAACTAAACCAGAAAGATTATCGAAAGGGCAATATTCAGAAAAACCTTGCAGGGGAGGGACATATCATTCTAGGTGATATGTGGAACCACTTCAAGGGCAAATTCTCAGTGGACCTCCTTAATAGTCCTTGTCATATTTGCACGTACATCATGTCTGAGTGCAGAATGCATGAATTTACAGATTGTTGTAGGCATAATTAAAGAGGCCCACTGAAAATTTGATCCTAATGATTTGAAAGAAGCTTTCTTTTCGGCCAGACTGAGTTTTATTCTCTTTATACTGACTCCCTCTTTTAGTCTTACAAGCTTGGTGTACATTGTATTCTGTTTGAACAGCCTTTATTTACCAGGCAGATTTGTCTAAATTCTTTCAGAGTAGTTCTACCCTCATTTCCTCAAATTTAATTTTTCAGAGCTGGGCAACTCCCTGTAAACGTATTTTATTGTACCACTGTACATCTAGACAGTGAGCAATTAAAGCCTGGAGAAAGTGACAAAAGTTTTATTTTCTCCAAATAAAACTACATTATAATATTTGATCTTTTCTTGGTTCATTTTCATTGGTTTGCCATAAACAAAACAAAAACACCTAGTTTCAGCTCTCAACGAAATTTCCCGATGATTACTCTGTCCCTCCAGATATTATTCCTCTTGTGATCTGCCTCTTTATAGAGATCCCCTTTTGTTTTATATAGAAACTTTTAGCTTAAATCATCGTGACTGAAATACCTGAGACAGGCATAGAAATCCTGATGTGCTAGAAACTGCACCATTACTCTCAAGGGTACACTCTGATCTGTTACATATCCTTAGAAAACCCCATCATCCCAACTTTTGAATTTTAATATAGACTGAGAGTTGGACTACTTAGTGTAATACAAGAGAAGTTTTGTTAGTGAAAATGAAAAATAGCTCAATAATCATTGAATGGCTTCCAAATAAAATATTAGACCCCCACAAAAGAAGTTCTGATTTACAATAGTAGGCAGTGTTGTCTAGTAGTTAGAGCAAGGCTTTAAGATATGGGAATACTGGCCAGTCCAAGACTATTGGTACACATCAAAATCAGATTTAAAAAAAGGCCTCCAAAAATTCAATAATAATTTTAGTATTTTCCTTTTCATAGAGTATCACTCTGACTTCCTCATGTATTATGCTTCCCCCAGAATATGAATCTCTGTCGACTGTGTCAATCATTAAAATTCTTCTCCCCACATACACACACAGTTTAAAATATCTGCTATGCTTTACATTAAATTAAGTCGATTGAGTTATTTCTCATACATTGTCCAAATACGAAAGCCAATATAGATTTCATAGCTTTAGTAAATGGAAAGCCTTTGACCAGATCTTTAACTTAAATATTTCTTTAAATATTTCTGCATGAAACATTGATTTTATTGCCCATTCCCCTGTTTGTTTCACATATTTGTTACATCTCATCTTAAACTAAGGTGCCGAACCTACAAACACTTATGCATATGCCTACAAGTGTTAGTAATACCACTGAATTCAATGGGATTGCTTGCATACTTAAAGTTAAACTTGTGCAAAAGTGGTTAGCGGATCAGGAGCTAAGAGTGTAAACTCATTAGGGCAGGGACTGCCTTTTGCCATGTTTCTGTACAGCACCTCGCACAATGGTGTTCCAAATTGGTTGTGGAATCTAGCAGCAAAATTTTCAAGTGACTTAGAGTATGTCTACACTTCAAGCTGGGGGGCAGGGGGGAGTCAGGGAATGGAGGAGGAGTTGTGTGTATGATTCCCTTCTTGAAGAGACATACCTGTGCTAGCTCTGATTGAGCTAGCATGCTAATAGTACAGTGTTGCTGCAGCAGCACAAGTACGTGTCTATGGGCTCACATGGGCATGTACTTGGGGAGCTAGCCCCTCCTGTCCTGGCTACACTTTATTTTTAGCATGCTAGCTCAATCAGAGCTAGCTTGGGTATGTCTCCCTGGGTTGGAATTTACCCCACAGGGTATGTCTACTCTGCAAATTAAGGTGTAATTGTAGCATGGGTATGATAACTTTAATCTAGCTAGTGTGGGTAACAATAGGAATGAAGATGCAACAACACAGATTCTGGCTTGGGTCAGTGACCCAAGTACATACGCAGAGTCCCTGGTGGGGATGGCTACCACATACTGAATCTGTGCTGCCACATCCTAACTATTAATACTTTCTGCGCTAGCTAGATTAAAGCTAGCAAGATATGCCTACCTGTGCTACAATTACACCTTGATTAGTGGTTTTGAAATACCTTAAGTCAATTTTCAAAAGTGAGCTAGGCACTCAGGGCCAGATTTTCAAAGGCATTTAGGTGCCTAAAGATGCAGATAGGTGTCTAATGGGATCTTCAGAAGTGCCTAAGCATGTTAGGCACCAATGGGAATTAGGAAATTAACCTGCTTAGGCACTTCTGAAAATCCCATTATGTACCTATCTGAATCGTCAAACACCTAAATACCTTTCAAAATCTGCCTCAAGTCACTTTTTAAAATAGGACTTAGGTGCTTTTGAAAATTTTATCCTAGCTGCTATTGTAACATAATACAAATAAGTGATACTAACACATTCTGTGGTATGTGGTTTGTGTTGTTCTGAGAATTAACAGGAATTTGGGCCTTCTCTAGAGCTTGTACAAGAAACATAAATGGAATTTTTCTCCAGCAGTGACTAATGACAGTCACATTGTCCATTTCACAAGACAGGCCACTACTGTGATATTTTTAACATGCTGGAGTAGTAGAGTGGGGACAGATTTGTCAAAGCTACTTATTTTAGTAGGGTGATATTTATCATGAACAAGTTAGCAAATGGCTAGAATTCCTGTTTAAACACAGAAAACTTGAACTGCTTCAGTAAACATCCCAGTAGAGATAAAAGGAGGCTATAAAACTGGTTTAATTAAACCTCAATTATGATTTCTACTTTTGTTTCTCAGAAGCTTTGGTCAGATCATTATGGTGTTTATTTTTTAAAAAAATCAGTTTGAATTGAGAGAAGGAAGAAAACGTACCTATTGATTCTTGATTTTGCCTATGATTTAGTAATTTTAATGTGTCTCTAAATTACTACTTAAAACTCTTAGGCACAGATATTGAGCTGCAGACAAGGAGCGCCCAGCACAGACCATAGTGGACTTTGTGTGAGCACAAAGGTGGTTGAAGTTCCATTTGCCTGCCACAGACCCTGGGCCACCTGAGCACCACACATTCCCCCCGTCATAAGTTAGGGCAGTAGAAAGTCTGCTCTAACTTTTACCATAAGAACATAAGAATGGCCCTACTGGGTCAGACCAAAGGTGCATCTAGTCCAGTATCCTGTCTTCTGACAGTGGCCAGTGCCAGGTGCCCCAGAGGGAATGAACAGAATCGGTAATCATCAAGTGATGAACCAATCATCAGCTGCTAGAATATGGCAGACAAGGATAATCAAACCGCAGCCATGTCCTCTTTTCCACAGCCGTGCCCCCTAGGCTGGCCATAGAGAGCAGAGTGATGTAGGAGCTGTCCAGCCAGATTGAAGCCACCTACGAATTCACTTACAAGGGGGAATCCTCCTCTGACCAGATCCACCTGGCTTAGTGTTGCTTACACCAGAAGAATGGTACAAAGCAGCCAAAGCAAGGTTAAGAACAGCTAAGAATCAAACATGCATGGATTATGTGCCTGGAAATTAGTTATTTATGTCATTATTAGGAAGTTGTATATACAGAATGATTTCGTCCTGTATAGAGGGCCCATCAGGTCCTCAACATTTAGGCCACTGGGGTCTTGAGTGGCTTGCAGGATCATGCCTCTTTACTGGTATGAATTTCTCCCCATACGAACTCAGCTAGAGCAAAAAGCATGTCATCATGAGATTCATACTGCACTGCCTGCCTGACAGTGATTCAGAGAACAGCTCAATCTGTTCTTAACTGGAACAAAATGTTCAAAGAGTCAGACTGATTAAGATCTGCACATATTTCCCAAATAAAATACTCTTTTTTTTGTTCGATTCAATAAATCTATTTTCCTTATACACAAATGCCAAACTCTACTAGGCATCTAACTATCAGAACTATATATCTCAAAGGATTGAGGTTAAATATATGTTTGCTGGTCAGCCTGATGGCTTATTGACTGGTTTTCAAACCTACCCTCAGATCCCTACACAATGGATCAGCAGAGAAAAGGAGTAGCATTGAAGTTGCTTTCTTACACCTTACACCACCCCCAGATATGCCTGTATGCACACATATTCACACTGAAATGTGCTACATTGTGTCCATACACCCTGTAGTATCCAGGCTGAAAGCAGCAGTATCATGATGATCTCAGTTTCAGCTGAAAAATGTTTGTAGCTTGCTATTGGGGAAGAAGGACTTTAAAATGGAGATATGTTGTCACTCAAAATAAAGGAATGAGTGAAAGCTCAACACTCGTCTTTGGGACATTCCAATAGTTATCAGGATGGTGAGGGATCTTGCTTCATGTCCCATTTTTGGGCAGGGTCAGAATGAGTAAGGGGCAGATCAAACTTGAGTGGTTTATAAGCTAATATATGAAAAATACCATCCCTGAAGAGCCAAATAATAAGCTTAGCAGAAAAATCATGAATGATAAGATTGCTTGGGAGAGGAAAATGGATGGCTTATCGACCAGGGTATTCCCATGTGATATGAATGGAGTAAGGTCAATAATTACTGAAAAATCATTTGTTTGATGAATTTCTGCAATTTCGCTGCAAATGGATTGTGGTTTTCTGAATTTGTTTCCTATTCAGAATGATTCATCAAGCTGCTGATAGATACTGGGTAATATTTGCAATTAGTTCTTAGGCTGTTATGTCGGCAAACAGAATGCGAAATTCAACCTGGTTTGATTAGATGCAGGTTGTGGTATATTTCTGTATCCTGACTGCATGAACATTGTAAAAACTATCAGCATGCTGGTAAGAAAACTTATAATTACAAAGTCAAAATTTACTTTCACAACTGGCAACAGGACCATAGAACAAGGTTCAATATTGCCAATCCACTGCAGAATTAGTCTTCTGTATTTTAAAGTGACAAACTTTTTTCCACCTATGTTCATAACAACATCAAATTACTGGCTGTCATATTCTGGAGTGTCATCCAGAGGAGTGAGGGGTTGCGTCATCGCCTGCCCTGTAACCCTGGTGCCTTAAAATGCTCTGCTGCTGTAGCAACCTTGTCTGGATGCTCCCAGCCAGCATACAAGCATGCACTGAATGTTAGTGATAAGCAACCCTGGACCAGAAGCTCTGACTCAGCAGCCTGCTTGTTACACAACAGCCACACTCTGGCTTCCACGAGTCTTGGTTACACCTGGCAAGATGATTCCCAACACACCCCAGTCCCGAATTTTCCCACAATAATTTGCTGTACAATGTCCAGCCCTCTCCAGGACCATTCAGAGGAATAATAAGGTTTGTTTGCTCCTCTAATGGGACAAACTGCATAGTTATCACTTTAACTGGAGTTAACTAGCACTTCAGTTCAAACACAGCACTGGGTTGGTTTAGAAGATTAAAAGTAAAAACAGTTTATTAACAAAAGGAAATATGATTTAAGGGAGTTCACGTATAGAGGATAGAGTTAGAAATGGATACAAGCAAATCAAAGTGAAAAATGTTTTCTAGAAACTAAGCCTTGACAAAACTACAATCTTGGTTCAAGGTAAGATTTTGTTACCACACTTCCTTCCTGCAAGATGGCTGACCACCTTCTAGGTCAGGACCCCCCACAAAGTCCAACTTGGTTCTTTTGTCTTCTTAGGTGAAAAATAACTTGGGGTTGTTTGCCCCTCTCTTTTATAGTCCAGTAAACCTTTGAGCTGGATTCTTCTGAAGGTTACCCCCAAAGTAAAGTTCATTCAAGCTGTGAGGAAGGCGCCATGGAGTCTGAAGGTGAAGGAAGTTCCATGCTGGTTTCTTCCCCTGCTGGTGTTTGCTAAAAGGCAAATTGACCTGTTTCTGCAATCTGCTCCCCGTGCTATGATGCTGATTTGTTATCTCCTCCCTTAATCAGCTTGATGGCTTAGTTTACCTTTTATGTAAATGTATTCCCATTGCCTCTTAATCAACCGTGCAAGTATCTTCAAGGTGGCTGAACCACATTCCTTTGTCTAGGGTGGGGTAACTTCAGCCCTGCCTGGCAGATACACTTTAAGAACATAATTCCCAATATGTTTGTAATTTTGAATTTGTCCTCTATACTCACACCATACAATAATATTAATGATCTGTATATTATTAGCTTTTTATTGATATCTTACATGACACCTTTTAGATACTGGTTATGACATTAATGAATTGGGGCACACTGAACTGGTCAGCCCAGCTGAAACTCACTATTTGATACCAGTGAGACCCTTGCCTCTTGCATTGGGATTCTATTAGGGTCACACTGGCATAAGGGTGGAGTTGATAACAGTGGATATTGTATAGAACTATTCCTTTCACTGTGAGCTTTCTGAATGCCAATTATTTTAACAAGATACTTTGGTATTAACACAGACTAATAATTTTTGTTTCTGTAGTTATTACATATCATAAGCAAACTTTACCTAATGGGTTGCTTAGACACTGAAATAAATAAATGAGACATTAATTAGAAATAACTGACCAATTATATACAGAAATACCATTGAAACTGTGACTTGAATATGATCTAGTTCAGCTTCATCAACAAATTACTGTGTATAGTTCCTTTATGTTATTCAGCTGGTTGAATATAATTTGTGACAATTGAAATAAAGTGATAAGTACTTTGTTTACCTTAGACACTGGAACAGTCCGTAGTTTCTTGAGACTTTAAAGGGAGTGATATGGAACATTCGGTCTCAAAAGTGAAAAAAAAGTGGATTTGAGTTTATTTCCTGGTTTTGTGAAAAAAAGGAAAATTTCAACAGTGCATCTTTGCTTGTTTTCAGTGTAAACATTTTTTTTAACAAAACTACCATGTGGCATCAGAGGAAGGTCTTGTGGAAGAGCCACAAAATAAACAAACATTTTCCACAAACTCACTTACCTAACCCCAGTGGGACTAGAGATTTGGCCACTATAATATAGAGCTAGCTGAAAATTTTCTTACCAGAGTTTTCCATCAGAAAAATTCCATTTAATTTAAATCTTCTGCAGTAATGTGTTACTTTCAACAACATTTTGTTAAAAGTAAAATGGATATGAGGCACTGATAAAATCAAAGTGTTCTTTTTTGATATTTTCAGAATAAAATATTTTAGTTTTTCATTTGAAAATACGTTTTTGTTTTGAAGTTTATTTTATATTATTAAAAATAAGAAGTCAAAAGCAAAACAAAACATTTTCAGTTGATTTTATTTTGCAAAAGTCTTATTGTATAGGAAATTTCAAAATTCTCTTTTTTCATTCCAATTTGGACCAAAACCAAAGTTTGAAATTATAGCATTTCCTGCAAAGTAGAAATTCCAGTTCTTTCACTGCCCTAGAAATAAAGTAAATATGTGATGAAATTGTACAGCTACTTAAGACTCTAAGACGATGATAACGATATGAAAATCATTTCACTTCTTTTGGCAGTACTCGTCACACGCTTGATTAGAAATATTATAGGGAAAGCATCTGCTCAGAACCTGAGCTATAAAGCCAATACTTCTACATTAAAATAGAGAGAGGAAGCAATAATAGGCCTGTATCACTGTGAAATAATAGCAAAGAAAGCATCCTCATCAGCTTTTAACAGGACTGTACTCAGCAAATAAATAGATTACAATGGCTCTATCTCAGTCTTGATCCCTGATTTGGATCAAAGTCACTTCTATAGAGAGACTTATGCTTTACATCCAATATACCCAGATATCTATAACCCCTGTTACTGTTTCATGCACTGAAAATTTGTCTGCACTGTTATCGCTACAAAGGACATTGTCCTATCAAGACTGATTAATTCTAAAAGAAGAATCCCTTTTGTAGAGGATGAGGCCGTAATAGATGAAGAGGTTATGAATGTTCTGCCTCTCCCTGAGATTTCAAACAGCCATAATACACAAGTCAAAATCTAAAGGTAAATAAGGCACTTTCGTAACTCAAAGGCCAGATTACTGCAATAAGCTTTATTTGAGTATATGCTTAAAAATCAATAACAGCTTGCCGCTACTGTAGAACAGAGAAGCATGACTGCTCAAAGGGCAGCAGGAGTCAATGATGCCTACGTTCTAAGAATTGCACTAGCTACCTCTTTTGCTGCTAGGGCACCTCAGGGCCCATTAGTCTTTAAAGCTGTAAGTAACAGCTGTTGCTCCTTCCCTCATTATTGCAGGTGGGAGAACCAAAGCATTGAACGCTGAACTTAGGGGAAGCAGGGCCAAGATGACTCAGAGATTTGGGGGCATGAAAGAAGCTGTGATCTCTCTCCCCAAACATGCCACTGAAGATTTTGTGAGGGTCATGGTGGGTGTGGAACAGAGTTGCAGGGTATTGTGGCAATGCAGTTACTCTGAGCAAGTAAATTGTACTGACCAGGCCAAATTTCAGAAGCCAATGGGAGTTTGATATTGACTTCAGCATGACCAAGACCTGGCCCATTATCTTTAAGAAAGATCATTTAAAAAACAAGAGTCATTTTCCACCCTGAGATACACACAACTCCTACTGAAGCCATTTCAATATTTAAATAGAAATCCACAATCGTCCCACAAAGCTTGGGGAATGACATTGACATTCATAAAGTTGCAGCAAAGTTAATTTTCAGAATCAGAAGGTGGAGGAGACATTTTGCACTAGCTGTTATTTCCCGCAATATCGGGGGAATCCTGCTTTAAAACCTACCCTTAAAAAAGGGTTAAAAATCAGCAGCCTCTTAGATGTACTGCAATATGAAACTGCACTACTTCTTCAGTTATGTAAAGCGTAGACGTTTCTCCTATTAGTAGCTACATATTTAGGACTCATCTTTCTCCTCAGACTTGTGGAAATGACTCTCACTGAATAAGTTGGAGTCATGTGCTACCAAGGGTGGAACTAGTCCCTTCATGTAAAATGATAATAGGTTTGGATTTATTTTTCTTTCTTTAACTCTGAATATTATCAGGTTTAAAAAAGTGAAGTCCTTTGTGTTTTAAGTTCTCAAAACAAACAACTCACACTTATTTAATGAATTCTTAGCTTTATTGGCATAATACCATTGTCCAGCATAATCATTCAGAAAAAAAGTCTTTTAATTAAGAGATCTGCTTTGGTACATTTACACTTGTGCTGGTATTATGTTTCCTTTCCACTATATGTTTGCTCAGCTCTGCCCAGAGCACGCTCAACTGTTTGTACAGTAACAGAACTCCATTTCGCCAATAAAGATAAAAGGGTGGCTAGAAATAGAAGAACTCAGCTGATAAAACTAACAATGGATATACAGGTCAGTTTTGCACTTAAAGGAGATTTTTTTCCAAAGTAGATTAGGACTGTCAGTTTACTTCTTCACATGTTTGTATTGCACAGCACTGAAATGGAATACAAATAAATATGGTATGTAGCAAGACCTCTGTGGGTTAAACAAATGAAAACATAACCAACTTTTGCCCTATGCAAGGACTTGTTCCTACAAAGGCACTTGCTCTGCTTTGACATTTAAATCTATAGCTAGATATTAGAGAGCAGCAAAGCAGCTCTGGAATGATTTGGGGACTAGACTTCCAATCCCAAGGAATAAGGAGCACCACGAGAAGGCAGCATGGGAAAGGAAAGATGGTCCAGTGGTTAAAATGCTAGCTTAGTGTGAGCAGGACCTAGATTTCATTCCTGCTTTGCCACAAACATTATATATGATCTCTGGTCTGGTTATACAAAAGGAGTTAGGAATGATCCTGAGCACCACAGTGCCTAACCGTTAGGTGCCTGGAAAAGAGCTGCGATTTACAAAACCTGAGTTAGGCACCTAAGCTCCTGTGAAATGAATGGGGAGAAACAGGTACCTTAGAACGTGATGCCTAAGCCAACCTATGGGAGATGATGACAATATAGGTGTGTGCTAAACTCTGCCCCCTTCAGGGAGATTGGTGCCTACACCCAGTCTGTAGGGAGGTGAATATCTCTGCTTTTGATTCACAGCTGGGAACCTTCTTCAGAGTTTGACTTTGTGCATAGGTGCCTAAGAGGAAGAGGTGTCCCACCCCTCTTGTAACTTGTGGCCTATGGTTAGAGCACTCACTTGGGATGTGAAAGACCCAGGTTCAATTCTCCACTCTCTGCCAGAGGGGGAAGAAAGGATTTGACCAGGGTCTGCCACTTCTCAGGAAAGGTCTCTAATCACTGACCTATGGGATATCCTGATGTGGGCACTCTCAGTCTCTCCTGTTGAAGCTGTTCCACTGTGTATAAATAGTGAAAGAGTGACTGCAGCAGGGATATTGGAATCAGGGTCTCCCACCACCTTTGTGGGTGCCCAAACCATAGGACTACAGTCATTCTCAGACTCTCTCTGGATCAACGACTGTTCCACAGTGGATAAATACTTAAATAGTCATTGAGCCAGAGAGTGAGAATGACTCTGTAGTCCAGTGATTAAAGCACTCTGCTGAGACTGGGAGACCCCTGTTCAAATTTTTCCTCCCCCTCTTCCTGAAGGGCGAATAGAACCTGGGTCTCCCACCTCCCAGGCAAGTAAACCAAACATAGGGATATGAACTATAAGGCAAGCAATGCCTCCACCACCTCTTCCCTCGTTGGACCTATCTTACCCACTATGTTGCACCTACTTAGTGAGAGCCAGGCTGGGCAGCATGCTTTTAGCGCCATGCGGACATACCCTTTTAGGCATCAGGTGAGTTGAGGCACCTGCAGGTTTGGCAGATCATAGTTGAGCCAAAGCAGGGACTTAGGCCCCTAAAACAGGGACTTAGGTACCTAACTCCTTTTGTGAATCCAGCTGCGTGCCTCAGTTCCTCCTCTGTAAAAAGGAGATAATAGTACTTCTCTGCGTCACAGGGATGTTGTCAAGTGCTCAGATACCATGGTGACCATATAAATACCTAAGGTAACTTTTGGTAGGTTTTGTGCTAAACTAATCTTTCCTCTTCTGGCCCATCATAAGTAATACCAAGTTTCTGCCTTGAATTGTCACCTCCCAGTGATGATGGAAAATCCTCATTTGCTGTTAATACTGTCAGGTTTCAGAGTAACAGCCGTGTTAGTCTGTATTCGCAAAAAGAAAAGGAGTACTTGTGGCACCTTAGAGACTAACCAATTTATTTGAGCATAAGCATCCGATGAAGTGAGCTGTAGCTCACGAAAGCTTATGCTCAAATAAATTGGTTAGTCTCTAAGGTGCCACAAGCACTCCTTTTCTTTTTGTTAATACTATGACATTGCTACTGGCCTTCTTTGTGGGGATGGTGACACTTTCTGGACTGAAGTCACAGGATACATGTGACAGTCCAGTCCTGCAGGCTTTATCAATGAGAGTGGTCTTACTGACATCAGTGGATTTACTCAGAGATAGGTTACAGCAATCTGGATCTTACTTTGCCTTCATTAAAAACACAGCAGCGTATTACATGAGGACACAAAACAAACACCATTATGTTTGGGAGCATGACTGTAGAATATAAGGGTGATTTTATGTGAGTAAGAGCATGGGAATCTGGCTCTGAAAAGTTTAAGTAAAATGTTCTCTTATTTTGTAATAACAAAGGTATTTTTGAAGACTATGCTTCAATGTAATAATGCAGTGACTTAAGGCAAAAATAACCAGTGCATCTGAAATCAAGGATATTCTCAGTAATTTACATTCTACTTTTTTTGTTTTCACAATAGTGTGAGCTATGGATAGAATACCAGCACTAGCTTTCCATTTTGTAGCTTTTAGAATTGTTGTTAATCGAATCTGAATGAAATGTTTTGTATGCACTGTTTCTTAGCATCTAATATTGCATATTGTTAAATATACACTTCCCTGGTATCTCTGATCTGTAAGCACTAGCTCATATTTAGTAGAACTAATGTTGAGATTACCATGTAAGGGCATTGGAAACTCAATCTGCTCTGCTTGCTATGCATCTGAAAGCAACCTTAAGTTGCTACATGTGTTCTTGCTACTGACCCTTAGAAACTTACCTCTCACACAAAGAACAACCGCTCTGCTAAGATAATGATCAGCCATTGGTGTTTTGTTCACTCTTCTGCTAAGACTTTCCTTAGCTTTTGAATAATAACTTCACACTGTTGAACTCTTTAAATGGAAAATATTTTTTAAAACATGTAATGTCTTTATATATGTTTCACATGTGTATCTCATTAGAATTTATGAGCCCTTCTGGTCTTAACAAGATTTTATTTGCAAAAAAAAAAACCAAACCCCACCCGCCCCAAATAAACCCTAACACAAGAACCTCTGAGAAAGGAGCAGGCAGCCTGATTGCTTTTTCAAGTGTTTCTGATTCTTTTTATTTGCATGGAGGGGAAAAAATGTGTTGTGAAAAAAAATAACATCGTCAAGATCCACTGTTCCAGGTAAAGCCATAGTACAGTAGCTGATTTATTCGCCTTGAGTGAAAGAATTGAGCATACTAGTATTCACAATGCAACCCCAAATATTCAAAATTCAGAAATTCCCATAGCCTTTGAGGCTTGCCTCAAAAATTCTTGAGTCGCTTAAAAATATGCAAATTTAAAACCAATACATTGTGTTTCTTCTATTCATCTTCCTTTTGCTGAGCCTTTAGGGTGCCCATTGGTCACTTTTTTCAAGCTTTGTCCTACAACTTACTTTTTTTACATAATGAAAGTTTTCAGAGTAGCAGCCGTGTTAGTCTGTATTCGCAAAAAGAAAAGGAGTACTTGTGGCACCTTAGAGACTAACCAATTTTTCCCCCCCTCCGTTCTCCTGCTGGTAATAGCTCACCTTAAGTGATCACTTTCGTTACAGTGTGTATGGTAACATCCATTGTTTCATGTTCTCTATAAATCTCCCCACTGTATTTTCCACTGAATGCATCCGATGAAGTGAGCTGTAGCTCACGAAAGCTTATGCTCAAATAAATTTGTTAGTCTCTAAGGTGCCACAAGTACTCCTTTTCTTTTTATAATGAAAGTTGAGATTCTTCCATCATCACAGGACTTCCAGTCAGGATTGGGGCTGCATTTTGCTAGGTGCTGCACAAACCCATAAGATAACGGATCTGATCCACCGCTGCATTGTTCTAGTTTCAGTGGAGTAATAGACTGGTGACTCAGGCCCAGGAGGTCCCTTGCCCCCAAAGAGTCATGTGTGAGTTTACCAAACAGCAGGAGTGAAGCAGTAAGGAGAACGAAGCCAACAGTGATAATATTGTGCATTTATCCCACCTACAAGTATGCACAACTTGGGGGCAAATTCTCTTTTGACTTCAGTCCTTTGAAATCAATAGAGTTATACCAGCAGACAATGTGGCTCTTGACATTCACATTCAGGTGTGTAATTTTATAGGTATTATATTTTTAATAACCTCTGCCTGCTTCTAATTTCATTTTATTCTAATGTATTTTTTAAAAACTGCTTCCTGTCTCTGCATTCTCTCTCCTAAATATCTGCCTATTTCTATCACTTTTCTTTCTAAATCTCTGCTTGTCTTTCTTGATCTTTAAAAACTTCTGTGTGGAGTTGGCATTTTAACCTCTGCTTTTTCAACATCTATCCACAATCTCATAACAGCTGGGCAGGTACTGAGTTGTGAATACTGCTCCTGACCATCTAAAAATTAGGCACAATCAATTATTTTTGCTATCCTGTCTCCCACCCACCCTACCCTTGGGTGCTTTTTGTCTCATCCTCCTGTTATGTCTTGTAAACTGTAAAATCAATGGGGCAGGGACTGTCCTTTATTCTATGTTCGTACAGCATCTAGTACAATGAGGCCCTGAGATTAAATTAAATAACATTTTTAACATCAACCTATTTCTATTCTGTTTGTTTATTTGTTAAATGATTGTAACCCCTTATCTTGTCTCCCTCTCCTTCTTTTAAAACAGTGTTTCCAAACTTGGGATGTCGCTTGTTCAGGGAAAGCCCCTGGCAGGCTGGGCTGGTTTGTTTACCTGCCGCGTCCGCAAGTTTGGCCGATCTTGGTTCCCACTAGCCGAGGTTCGCTGCTCCAGGCCAATGGGGGCTGCGGGAAGTGGCAGCCAGTACGTCCTGAACAAGCGGCGTGCCAAGTTTGGGAAACACTGCTTTAAAACATCTACCTATTTTTATTAGGGCAAATATTTCCCTCTTGGCTGATTTTGTTAACCTCAGAAAAGTGTCTGTCTCAGGTTTCTCTTGAGTTGTTTCATGCAGTGAGTCTTGCATCTCTTCTCCATCATATGAGCAACAATGTTGAAGACATTCCCTGTGCATCACAGGGCATCTCCCAGAGGCCCATAGATGAAACTGATACAGTGAGGAATTGGCCTCATTACATTTTAAGTATTTCCTTTAAACAGGGGAGGCCAGTGAAGTAAAGGAAAAGTGACTCCTAATTCTGAATCCCAAGTTTATTATTACAATTGATTTGTTCATATTGCATTTTGTCTGTACACATTTAGGGAGAAATTTTCAAAAGAGATTTAGAAGCACAAGCCACATTGATAATCAGGGGGATTTAAGCTCCTAAATCCCTACACTTTTGAAAATTTCCCTCTTGTTAAGTATTTTGTGTGGGTGTAACAAGGCAGGGCTTCTCCCAGCTCCCAAATATATACAACTGCACTCACAGCCTTTCAGGCAGACAGTTTTATTAGCCAAACTTAAAAATGGTTTCTTGGGACTATAAGCCCCAAGGTATTTTTCCCCTTTACTTTTCAGGTTCTCACTACCTTCCCAGCCAGGGAACTCTAGCAGTCTTCTTCTCCATTGCTTCCTAGCTCTGACTCACTAGGTCTTTCCTTCCCCAGACTCAGGTACCCTCTTTTAAAGCTTTAACTTGGGTCATCTGATACAGCACAAGCACACTGGCCCAGCTTCCTCTTAAAGGATCAGTGTCATGCTAGGGCACTGGGATTTTCAGAAGTGCTCAGTATTGACCCAAGTCTGCTCTTACAGACATCAACCACTGAACTCCATGGAGGCAGAATTAGGTCAAGACTGAGGGTTTTGGAAAACCCCATGATGTATATATTTGGTGAGGTTTCCAAATATAAAATTATTTTCTTTGTTGGGTGCCATTTAGGCTGTATTTTCCTCTCAGACATTAATTGTACTTTTGCAATAGGAATTGTACATTCTTTAAGATAAAGTATCTTACCCAGATCTGCTCTCATATAATGCATGGTGTTTCAGCTGACTTCAGTGGCATCCTGCTTGCATGTCTGAAGGCAGAATTTGGCTCTTTGACTTGAATGTTTGTATCCTTACCCAACACCAGAAGTACACCACTTGGAGTACACCAGATTTTCAAAATATGGGCTCTGTTTGTGCACATGCAGCTTTGCACAGTCACTTACATGTGCAATTTTTGTGCATGAAGCTGATATAACTGACGTGTGCAGGCTGCATTGTGGGTGCAAATGGAAAACCATACACTTGCCTGTGATCCATATCCAATTTTTATGTCCCCAAATGTAGTTGGCATCGTTAAGTTCTACCCTATTGGGTTAAAAGGGGCACTTTGATCATTTGGAACTGGGAGAGATCAAGCAAATCTGGGGTCCTGTTCAAAGTTACTCAATTCTTCTCCCATCCACTGTAAGTCCAGGATTCATTATTCAACCTTCTCCCATCTGCCTCAATTTGCTTTACCATGTCAGCTATGGTGATTTGGTCCTATCATGTTTGGAGGAAGCAAAACAGATTTCCTGATCCCTTGGGCTGCCCCTTCTCTAGGGTTGCCAATTTTGGTTGGATGTATTCCTGGAGGCTTCATCACATGATATAATCTTTACTTAAAGATTAATCTTTAATTCCTGGAGACTCCAGGACAATCCTGGAGGGTTGGCAACCCTACAAAAGTTCTGAGACATCTGTTAGAATACCTCACTCTTTCACGGTTTATCTCAGTAATACAAACACACAAGGCTTCTCCCTATGTGACCTTTCCTTGCTGGCTAGTCCAAAGCCCAAGCACATTGGTTGGTTAGGCTGTTCAGTATTTTTCATGGCAATTTGCACACACTGTGCTTTACAGCTGATTCAGCCACTGATCATTCAAGACCTCTTTGCGCCACTTGCTGCATATCTTTATAGTGTAAGATAACATTTCTGGAGCTCTCCAATTTAACTAAGACCTTGTCTACATACAAATCTGCACCAGTTTAATTAAAACCAGAGCAAACCCTTATGTGGACCCTCTGATTTTGGTTTAAGAATTGTTTATTTTGATTTTGCTGAACCTGTTCCTAATTTCTTAAACAAAATTGAAAGACATTTGTTTTAAACCAGAATAAGAGCATTCACACAGCCTTTTGCAGTAGTGCAGGTATAGCTGTAGTGCTACAGTGTAGAAACTTACTACGGCAACAGAAGGGACTCTTCCATTGCAGTAAATTAACCTCCCCAAGAGGAGGTAGCTAAGTCGACAGAAGAATTCTTCCGTTGACCTAGTGGTGTCTACACCAAGGTTTAGGGAGGCGTAATTACATTGCACAGGGGCTTGACATTTTTCACAGTCCTATCTTTGTAGTGTGGACCAGCCTTCCGTCAGTTTAAAAATAACCACTTTAATTAATATGCTGCAATTCCATGCTAGACAAGCTCTATATGTCTTAATGATTATGGGTTTGTCCAGATTAGGAAGATTTGCTCTGATAGATATGTTGGCACCTAATGTAAACCTATTGCAACAGTGCAAAATGGGGCCTGTATGCGGTATGTCTGCACTGATATAGTTAACCCAGTGCGCAAATTTCCCTCAGCTAGACAAGCCTGATGGCCCATGTGAACCCCTCCGGGGCAAAATAGCATGGAGGAAGCGAAGTGATTTCAAAACTGCAAGTAGCATTGATGCTCAATCTTTCACTGATCTTGGAGGGACAGGGGGCATGCAGCTTAATGGGGTGTTTCCACCTTCCCCTGCACTCACCTGTCAAGCTTGCACATTTTCTGGGGAGGGTTCAGAACTGCAGAAACTACATAGAATAGGGACATCCTGCCTACTTACCTGTACTCTCATTTGTGCATCCCTATAGTTTTTACATCCATCCACACTGCACAACCAATACAAGAGTCTTTAACACATGGCTTGGATTGTCTCTCACACACTTGGGATCAGTTTCATTCCTGTGTAAATCCACTAAAATCAAGGGACTTGTCATAAGGAACAATTTAGTTCTTATCTTTTGTGTATTTCAGTTAATTAACTACATGAATTAATAAAATTAATTTAAAAATCAAATCAAACCATTCTTCCTTGGAGAGGGGAGGAAGGTTTTTAGATGATGTTCAGGGAAAAAACACTTCTTAATTGAAAACAAAACCCCAGCTAAATTAAAGCAACATCTTGGGTGGTTTGCTAATCATGTTAGCAATTTGGGGCTTGCTGACTCTTTCAGAGCAAGAGTGAAAACATTTGCACTTTAAACTCAATCCCCAGAGGAAATTGTCTGAACAGAGGCTATGAGCCAGATCCTCAGTTGGTGACTTCAGTGGTGGGAACAGTAGCTAAGTGAGAGAGCAGCTGTTCTGAGAACATACAAAGAACAGGTAAAATGTTTCATTTCATCGAGGATGTGTGCAGCTGTAGCTAAAAAAAAAAAATCTAAGTATGTAGTAAAAAAAATTAGTCAGCTCCTCAGCTGATGTGAATCAGTGTAAATCAATTTGCACCAGCTGAGGATAAAAGTCTTCCATTTAGTATGACATCAGAGCTGTGATTATTCAAGCTTATTTTGAGTAGGGTGTGTGCATATAATGGAAATACTGTAGTTCATATGCACTATCTATGCCTTGGTTCACAAGGGTTTTATATTCTTTTACAAATGCTGGGTTACATAACCATGGCATCTTATAGGTAAAAGAAGATGCTAGAGAAGGATAAGAGTGTAGTGATGTTTTATAATACAGATTGTAATACAATGTCATCTTTTTCCTCAGATTTTTCTGAATATAGGGGCAAAACTAGCTTGATGAGATGAGTATTGACTGAAGGGTTCATGTTGCTGTGGACTGAATTATTCTTTCATGAGAGCAATGTCGGTTTTGGTCTTTAGTTAGATGTTTGTCTAATAAGTTTTTCTCAAAGAAGAGGTTCATCTGAACAAAAATAGCCAGCTTTCTTGTTGCCATGGGTGGTGAATTTTGTGGGCCAGATCTCCAGCACAAGTAGGTGTTGATTTATACATCTGAGTATCTGGCCCTCTGGTTTTACCATTATAAAGAACAAAAAAAAGTATGCCATAATGTATTCTTAAACAAACTGAGGATTTCAATCACTCAGAGCAATATGATCTAGTCTATATTGCAAATTTTTATTGTATATTCCACACTCTGTCCATGCTTAAACCTTAGTTAATGTTTACAGGTGGTGAACACAGATACAGGAAGACTTTTATTTACATTGTGTAAACTGGGAATCAATCCATGAACCCCAAGGGAGTTACATTGGTGCCAGTGAGAGGAGAAGAGGGCATAAGAGATCTGTAATAAAGGCGAGAGAGGGAACTGGACAAGAAAAATATCTTTGGGCCCATCCCTTCAAGGTGCTGAATGATTTAATAGACTCATAGATTTTTTTTGCCTTAAAAATCTGAGTCTTTCCTCCTGTATAGCCCCGTGCATAAAACCTTATTTAGTAATCTCTGCATCAAGACCACAGTTTCTGTTTGATCTATAGTATATCTTTTAGAAAGATATCAGTCTTCTTTTAAAGACGTCAAATGATGGAGAATCCACTATGTCCATGGATAACTTTTTTTTAGCGGTTAGCTACTGTCAGTGGTTTAAAAAAAAAAGACCCTAATTTCAAATTCTTCTTAGTTCAGTGGGATTTGAAGGCATCAGCGCTTTGCAGATATTGGCCTTTTCAGATCTGCTGCTGATTTCACTTTTCCAGAAAGCTTTCTTTTTTAAATGTGAATTTAGAACTCTTTAAAGTACAGGGTTGGCTGGGAGGGTGTTAAAAAGCAAATTGTGATGAGCGACTTTGAAAAAAATGACTGAATTGAGGAATTATTCCCTCTTCTGTTCTTTTTTTAAAAATCTGATAACTTTTTAAACGAGGAAGTGCAGATGAAGTTATTGCTTATAGTAGCATGATCCTGGAATGGCAGCTGATGTCTCTAATATCTATGGCTAATATCATCTCCCACAGAAAAACACCATTTACATCAGCTGAGGCTGCGTCCCATTGACTTTAGTGAGGCTACACTAATCTACAGCAGCTGGGATCTGGACCACATGATATCTATAGACCAATCATAATGTACTTCTCCCCTCCCCTCCCCCTCTTGTAAAACATTTAGTCTAGTAAATTGTGGCGATAACCTAAGTCTGCTCAGACACTTCTGAACCTTCTTTTCTTTATACCAGAAAATTTTGGACTCCATTGTAAAGCCAGTAGTTTTTACTGGTTAAGAAACTAAATTCCAGGGCAATAAGTCTCCATAAAGTAGTTAAAACCATTCACATGAAGTCACTTTCATGTAAACTGTAAAAGTTCATACTACTTGTATATAATTCACGTCTGGGGTTAGAGTCTGTCAGCAACAATTGCAGCTTTGATTTTCTCTTCTCAGACAAGGTCAGTTTTGTGGGCGGCTGGCTGGAGGAGGACTTTGTAGCATTGAGCACTAAGGATACATGATTTTTAGAGGCATAGGGTAAAATGTTCTGTTTATTTGGGAAAAAGCCAGATGATGTACTCCATCATATGATGATGATCTTTCCACACCACCAGTAGCTGGGAGAGTGTTAAAAACCAGCTACTGAAGTTAGCTATTTTTAAACCGGAGGGTCAGGATAACTTGCATCCAAGAGTTTTAAAAGATCTGGCCAAGGAACTGTCTGGATTGTCAATATCTCTAATAAGTCTTGAAACCTAAGAGAAATTTCAGAGGCCTAGAAGAAAGTTAATGTTGTGCCAATATCTAAAAAGGATAAATGAGATAATCCCAGTAATTATAGGCCTATCAGCCTGACAGTGATCACTGGCAAAATAATGGATCAGCTGATATGGGATTGGATTCCTAAAGAATTAAAGGAGGGTAATATAACTAATGCCAAACACCATGGGTTTATGGAAAATAGATCTTCTCAAACCAATTTGGTATCATTTTTGATGAGATTACAAGTTTGGTTGATAAAGCGAAGTACTGGTGTAATATTCTTACACTTCTGTAAGACAGTTGTGCTGCTTGACATCTTGATTAAAAATTCAGAACTTTGCAAAATTAATATGGAACAAATTAAATGAATTAACATCTGACTGATAGGTCTCAAAATGTAACTGTAAATGGGGAGCCATAATCCAGTGGGTGTATTTCTAGTGTGGTCCCATGACATGATGCTGTTAACAGCTTCAACCTGGGCGCCATAGAAGCCAGTAACCTGATCACTTCAAATACTTAGATCACTGGGTGTGTTTAAGTAGAAGGGAGCACTTACATCTGCTGGTAGCCTGATGAGTTAATTAGGTAATTAGCTCAGGAGCTGGAGAACCCAGGAAGGAAAGTAGGCAACATAAAAGGCTACCCCAAGGAGCTGGAAGAATTTCCTTATAACTGCTGCTATATGGTTGTATTGTATCTGGAGCTTAAGAACGAGACAAATATGCACACATGGTGAAGGTACCTTGGTGGACCTGTGTGCTGCTTATTTCACCAAGAGGGCTTACCAGCAAGGGTTTTCCTGGAGAGGAAGGGGGAGCCCATTTGTAGCAATTGGTTCTTGCCCAATGCTAGACTGTTTATCCGTAGAAGACAACATAAAATCATCACAAAAGAAGTTTGCTGATTATACCAAAGATTGGAGAAACAGTAAATAACAGATAAAATGGATTACTAATGCAGAACAAGCTGCTAACCTGGGCACAATCAAGCAATATGTGTTTCAGTATAGTCAAACATAAGGTCATACACCTTGGAGCAAAGTCTATGGCCTGTATTTGATCAGTCTCTAAGTATCTACGTGGGAAATAGAAACCTGATGATAGAGGGATCTTTAATTTAACAGACAAAGGTCTAACAAGCTCCAAAGGCTGGAATTGAGCCTTGAAATAAGACTTAATTTTTTAACAGTGAGGGTAATTAAGCAGTGGAGCAATTTACCATGGATTGTGTAGGATTCCCCCTCATTGGAAACTTTAAAATCAAGATTGGATGTTTTTTCTAAAAGACATGCTCTAGTTCAATCACAGCTATTGGACATAAAGCAAGAATTATTTCAGTAATGTGGGATTTCCCGTCCAGTGCCTACTATGAAATCTTTGAGGGGCAAGAAGAAAGCTTTTTTGTGAACTAACGGATGTGCATATTAGTGGATTCTACTGCAGTCTAGACTATGTAAAGCACTGACCTACTTTTACAATTCCAATAGTCCATGTCTCCGCTATAAAGGGATTGAGCCTTCTAGCCTGCCCTAGCATATGCCTTTACAGAGTGAGGCTGGGATTCCCAATTTTCCGTTGCTGAATAGAATTAGTTATCCCTCCCTTGAGATACTGTAAAATAGTCACTGCTCCCTCAGCTGGGGGGATAGGAGGAGAAAGTTGGTAGCTTTCAGCATTGCATGGGCCAGTCCACCATAGACAGGGCTACTGTGGGAATTGTACCATTTCCTTGTGCAGAAAAGACATTCAGTCCTGAGGTATTAATTTTGCTGTGAACAAAGGAAAAGGCAAGACTTTCATTTGGGAATAATGTAACTTTTGGCCAGTGAAACTGGTACCAGAATGTAGCTGCCAATTTAGTGAGTGGAATGTCTTACTGGGGCAGCATTGGTCACTGGTGTGCTTTTAGGTATAACTTAGACTCACAGATGGTAAAGTCAGAAGGGACCATCATGATCATCTAGTCTGCACATTGCAGGCCACAGAACCTCGCCTACCTGCTCCTGTAACAGATCCCTAACCTCTGACTGAAGTCCTCAAATCGTGATTTAAAGACTTCAAGTTACAGAGAATCCGCCATTTACATTAGTTTAAACTGGAAAGTGGCCCGTGACCCATGCGGCAGAGGAAGACAAACCACCCACCCCCATTCCCAGGGTCTCTGCCAATCTGACCCAAGGGGAAAATTTCTTCACAACCCCAAATATGGTGGTCAGTTGGCCCCTGAACATGTGGGTAAGATCTATCAACTAGACACTACTTCTCTGTAGTAACTCAGAGCCCTCCTCATTTAGTGTCTCATCCCCAGCCATTGGAGATATTTGCTTCTAGCAATCGCAGATGAGCTACATGCCACGGTAGGCAGTCTCATCATACCATCCACTCCATACACTTATCAAGCTCAGTCTTCAAGCCAATTAGGTTTTTTGCCCCCACTGCTCCCCTTGGAAGATTGTTCCAGAGCTTCACTTCTCTGATGGTTAGAAACCTTCATCTAATTTCAAGTCTAAACTCAGTGAGGGCCAGCTTATATCCATTTATTCTTAAAGTGCTGTTTTTGACTTATAAAGTCCTAAATGACCTGGGACCTGCCTGCTTAAGAGACAGCCTCTCTCTCCAGGCTATACTGCTACTGTTTGTTATTACTGTGGTACAAATAACCAGAGGGCCCAAACAAGTTCAAGGCTCCATAGTGCTAAGTGCTATACTGACACAGTAAGAGATGGTCACTGAGTTTATAATCTAAATAATCAAGAGAGACAAAGTGTGGGAGGGGAGAGAGAGAAGTAAAGTAACATATCCAAACTCAAACAACATGTCAATGCTGGAGCTAGGAATAGAACCCAAATCTCCTGAAACTCTTTCTAATGCCCTATCCAACAGGCCACTCTTCAAGATCACAACAGCAAGGATATATGTGTGAGGGAACGTTGGGAACAGTGTTCTTCACTAGGGTCCCTCAGCTTTAGAATTCACTCCTCCGCTCTTGGATTGAAAGAGCCCACACTTTGGAAAAGGATAGGTGCATAGAGGGAGTGGGATGGGGTATTGGCTTGTTTATTGTATTGCTTGCTTTTGGCTGGATTTTGTGAAGGACTGAGGGTGATTGATGTGCTGTGTTATATTGCATGTGATTATATCTGATAGTACAGCACTGAAAGCACTGGATAGGCACATCTTTGTTTTAAAAATTGCAATTAATAACAAGTAAACACAATGGCTCTTGGGAGTAATTTTGCTTTGCTGCACTTCAGATTCCACAATAGCTCAAATTTACAAAGAGGGATATATGGAGGTGTGAAATCGAGGACTAGGGTGTCAATTCTGCCTTCATTTACATGGCTACAACTCCTGTTCAAGTCCCTGGGCCATGCACCCCTGAAAATGAGGATAGGATTGAAGTCAATGAATGAATGCTGATTTACAACAACTGAGGAGCTGTTCTGATGTGACTAGCACACTAATAGCACTTTCTAAATAATAATAATTCAAGATACTACGGATATGGGTGTACTATAGACAATGGGTGAGATCTTGGTCCTATTAATGTCAAAATTCCTATTGACTTAAATAGCACCAGAATTTCATTCCAGATTGATTTATTTTATTGTTGAATTTCTCCTCAAAATGTATAGACGTTTAAGAAAGCATGCTTGGAACTATGGTGAATACTTGCTCACATGAATAACAAAAAATCAAAAATGGAAAAAGTCCCATTGACTTAAAGCCTTAGTTCAGTGCATCTCTGGAAATGTAACTTTTAAGAAGTCCCTATGACACTAAATTTCAATCACGTATTTCAACAGGTTTCAAGAAGATTAAAGTAAAATGTCCTAAGGGACAACAATACCTACAGCAGTGATGGAATTCCATTGTGGGAATCCCAGGGGTTAATATACCAATAGACTTGAAAAGAGTGGACCTTGCACATAGTTTTGAATAAAGAAACTTAGTACACAAAGGGCCAGATTCTGATCCCATTCATGTGTAAAGCCAGAGAAACTCCACTTCCTTCAATGCAGATTTATACCAGTGTAACTGAGATCAGTCTGTCCCAGAGAGTATATTAGGGGGATAGGAGATAGAAATGTACCATCAATTTTGATTATCATGACTTTTACAGATCAGTTATAATATCAGCACCTATAGTATTCCTCAAAAAGGAGGAGTACTTGTGGCATCTTAGAGACTAACAAATTTATTTGAGCATAAGCTTTCGTGAGCTACAGCTCACTTCATCGGATAAATAAATAAATAAATTTGTTAGTCCCTAAGGTGCCACAAGTACGCCTGTTCTTTTTGTGGATGCAAACTAACACGGCTGCTACTCTGAAACCTATAGTATTCCTGTGAGTCTACGGCTTGAAATGAGCATGCTTTTTTCAAAAATCGTTGTTAAATAATATGTATGTTGTCTAGCCCAAAGTTCCAAAGATGAAAGAGCTCTGTATTCCCTTCTCTATTGGTGAGAAGGGAAAAAGAGCCGCCATAGAGATCTTCATTTGCATAGGCTTTAGACTAGCTGCCCAAAATTCCTCTTGTGACACTTGGAGAATCACCATAACTGTATATGAACTTAAATTTTGGAGGGTAGCAGGCTCCCAGAGAGGGGAAAGCACTTTCACCTTGTGGTAAAGGGTTCATCCAAGGAGTCAAGATTCTTCTCAGGGGTTCTAAGTGCTCTTGGTTCTACCATGCGAGATGAGCTCCAGGGCAGCAGCAAGGTTGAGTGGACTCCAACTGAAGCCTTGCTTACCCAGCACCTTAATAAAGCTGATTCACTAATATGGGTCATGTGGTAGAACCAGGTAAGCAGCTCCATTGGGACTGCAGAAGACCTGCAAAGAAATATTGGTACTTACTGATCCATAGCGTGAGTGGGATTTGGTGGAAGGGTGAGGCTAAGGGACTTTCACCTGTGGGACATTGTCACTGGTGGTTGGGAAAGGAATTAGATGCCAAAATTACTGGAAGGGAGGGGATATTTTACTCTTTAGTTGTATATAAATTGTTGCTGTGTTTTCCCAAATTTATGGTAGTGTTCCCTTTCCCCTGATAAAGATTTCCTTGTTTGTGCATGCTTTCAGAGTGTGGAAGCTCTGCCTATTATGAGTAACCATGGAGGCTGTGTTTAGTCTTCCCAGGTTTCTGGGTGCACCTCTAGCCAGTTTCCTTATTTGTCAAGGAAGACCCTAGACATATGAAACCTGATCATTTCTGCTGCTATTAACGCCTTGGCAGAAGCATAACATATATATACTACTGTATGCAAGAATTATTGATTTGGAACTTAGCTGCTAAAATCAGGTTATGTCTTTTGCACAATAAAAATATTATTTTTAACGTGGAATAACTGTTTTCAGTATACTTTAAATGTATATTTGAAGACTATTTTGGAGTGGTACCATCTGGACAATGGCTAGTCAACTGCAACAAAAATGTTTATTCTGTCTTTATCGCCATAATAAAAAAATAACAGGAACAAAAATAATCATTCAAAAAAATTTGGACCAGACCCTCAGCTGCTGAACATTGAAGTCAATGAATCTACTCCTATTTATCCCATCTGAGGATATGTTCAGATCTTGATCTTAGATGAGCACTATACAAAACCTTAAGTACTAAAAAATTAAATATATCATCCAGATTTCAAATTGCAGTGTAACAATAGGAAAAGACTATGATTCAGTAATGAGTTCTGAGACAACAATAAGAACTGAGGCCATATATCTTCAAAAGCAATTTAGGAATAGTACGTGAAGCCATCATGTTTTCCTGGTTCTGTTGGAAAGAATTGTATTGTAGTGATATTATGCATACCAGAATACTATCAACCATGCTTTCTTAGATTTTTATAGCTCCTTTGTTCATCAGTAAGTGAACCTGTCCTCAGTTCCCATGTCTTTAACCGACACACAGATGAAGGAACCAGCCTGCACTGACAAACAGTCTTCAAAGTACTGTTAGTATCACACAGTATATAAAAACATCTCTCTTTCCATATCCAGTAGCTTTCCTAAAAGCTGTCAGTATGTCTCAGGACAAGCACTAAATTAAAATGCTCCCTCAATTGTTTGTTCCAATGGCAAATAAGAAATCTGGTGACGTGGTTGCCTATGCCAGTATGCTGTGAAAGACAGTAAGGTGGCTATTTGAACATGTTTAGCCAGTCCACATTTTTGAACATAATTAGAAATGTGTATGAATGGTTGAGCCAGAAAAGCTTTTTCTCCTTCTTGTCTGTTTTTAACTGTTAATTTTACCCGTCTGTAAAGAGTGGAACTGGGAAGTTCCTAGGAGATAATTTAGTTAGTGATGCAGTGTACTGTTACTGGGTGGCTGGTGTGTTTGGTAGGGCTGTAAGATGCTTATTTGTTTTTTCTTCTCCTCTTAAAAAGTATGCCTCCATTTTAAGAAAGCCAAATTAAATCCTTCCATTACATTAACTTCACCTGAAAAGATTTTCGGTGCTAATCTGGCTCTTAAAGTGCCTTCACTAGGGTCAAGAGTTAAAATGTACTGAAATGAGTGGGAATGTATCTCATTTCGTAGAGAACATAAGAATGGCCCTACTGGGTCAGATCAAAGGTCCACATAGCCCAGTATCCTTTCTTTTGACAGTGAGCAGTGCCAGGTGCCCCAGAGCAATGAACAGAACAGGTAATCATCAAGTGATCCATTCCCTGTCGCCCATTCCCAGCTTCTGGAAACCATAGGCTAGGGACACCATCCCTGCCCATCTTGGCTAATAGCCATTGATGGACCTATCCTCCATGAACTTATCTAGTCCTTTTTTTGAACCCTGTTATAGTTTTGGCCTTCACAACATCCTCTGGCAAAGAGTTCCACAGGTTGACTGTGCACTGTGTGAAAAAAATCTGCTGCCTATTAATTTCATTTGGTGACCCCTAGTTCTTGTGTTATGAGAAGAAGTAAATAACAACACTTCCTTCTTTACTTTCTCCACACCAGTCATGATTTTATAGACCTCTATCATATCCCCCCTTAGTCGTCTCTTTTCCAAGCTGAAAAGTCCCAGTCTTATTAATTTCTCCTCATATGGCAGCCATTCCATACCCCTAGAGCTGTTGTTTCAGGCAGTCTGCAGTCTCAGGAAGATAACCCTGCATTGGTTTTACAATGCATTATACTTGCTTCTTTTTCACAAGCATCCAGTCTAGAAACATACATTTAAAAAAAAATGAAAGAAAGAAAGTTTGTGTGGTACAGAATCTGAATCTGTCATGGGGCCAGACAAATAGCTGAAGTGGGACAGATCCAGCCAATGGCCTGGGTGTTTGACACCAGTGATTTATACTATTTCCCTTTCATGTTACAATAATTGTCACAAATTGGATTTATGTTGTGCCATTTCCTGTTCTAGTGCAATCTCTGCTGCAAGGAAAAGGTTTCAGAACTTTAATGCCTCTACTGTTCTTGGAAAGATAACAGTAAACTGGCCTATTTTATGATTTCATTGCTTGGCTATTCATGTTCTTTTTTTCTGTAGCCTTCAGGGGAAGCTAGGAGGAAAGGGAGAGACAGAGAATTGGTTTGCCATTGAAAATACAAAGAGTCTGATTGTTGGCTTTGGAAGAGAAGAGTGAATAAAGGAAAAAAGGCTCCCAAAATTACTCCAGAACAGGAAACCCTAAAAATGCCTTCTACCCTTCTGTTAGATCCATGTCCATTTGCAAAGTGAGCAGCAGAGAGCAGATGTTGCATAGAAGAGGCAATATTTACTTAAACAATGAAAAAGCAGTCGCACAGCTTCTTTATACCCAGTGCGCACCAGATTGCAATGATGCGCATGCGCGCGCTCTCTCTCTCTCTCGAGAGAGGCAACCATCGTTCCACTGCACCACGGTGTATGCGTAAAAGGTCTAGTCAGATGCCTGATGAATCCACTTATGGCTGACCCCCACAATTCGAGAGTGAGACAGCTTATTACAAGTTTCACAGATCCATGTGTTGTCTAAGCTGGAGTCCAAGATTACAGCACCTTGCTCTCTTCTTTCTCACGTTGCTTCCATCCTCTGGATCAAAGCCGCTTCATGTTGAGCTTCACCCAGTGCCAGATGTTCCCTGCAGATAGAACAGGATTCTGCACTCTCCTCTCAGCTGTCTACACTGTAGTTGAACGACTTCATATAATTTTTGAACACATCATGGTACTGTCATAAATGGTGACCCCTGCTTTCTAGAGCCATCTCAAAACATGCTGTACAAAATATTCTTGGAGATATGGTCTCCCATTCTCCTGCTGTGACCGAGCCATATCCTCTTCTTGATTGTAGTTTCTAAGTGTGTCAATCCTGCACATTCCAGAACCTCTGTGTTTGGTGGTATTTTGTCTTCTCACTTTATTTCCAGAATCTTACACTGCCATCTCATGTGGAAGCTCTTCAGTCTCCTGATATGCCTAGCATATGCAGTCCATGTTTCTGAACCACAGAGCAGGGATGACAGCATGCGAATCTCATAGATTCGCATCTTTCACTTAGCTGATCATTTGCTGTTATTCCATGCACGTTTCTGTAATAGCCTGAAATTCTCAGCTGCTTTTCCAATTCTGTTATTTAGTTTAGTCTGAAGGTCAAGATTCCTGCTGACTGTAGAACCCAAGTAGCAAAAGCTGTCGATGACACCAAGAGATTTCCGTCCAGAGTAATGTTAGACATTGGTTCATCCACCCTTTGATACATGAAGACTGTCTTCTTGAAACTGTCAACCCAAAGCTCTTGAATAATGCAGAAAATCTGTCGAAGAAATTTTGAAGAGAAGATTCACTGTGACAACCAAGGCCGCGTCATCCGCAAACCGGAAATCTCTCCGAACCAGCAGTTTCACTTCGTTTTTCACACTAAACCTTGGGCGCTAAACAATCCCCCATCTAGTCTGATTCAAAGGTAAATGCCATCATTGCTGTCCTTGAATGCATGGAAAAGCAGGGATGAAAAGTAGATGTTAAAGAGCATGGGGGACATACCCCTGTTTCATTCTGTTATTGATGTCAAATACATTTGATTCTATGTTGTCATACACAGTTGCCTTCATACCTTGATGTTATGAGCAAACAATGTTCAACCGTTTGGGGGAACAACCCAATTTCTTCAGAGCAAGAAAAAGGCCCTGTCTGTTGACCGTATCAAAAGCCTTTGATAGACTGATGAAGTGGTATACAGTGGTATATGTTTTTCTCTATTTTTGTCTTGCAGTTTCTTGACCGAAAATATATCAGTGGTGGAGCATTCTGAGCATAAACCGCAAAAAACGGGCTATAGGTATTAGTTAAAACGTGAAAGACTTCGATGTATAGTGTCATGATAACAGCAGAAGTAGGTGAACAGTCAGTGTGGGAATGGGAATGAGTAGCTGACGGGAGTTTAATCGGATATCCATCAAAGTCCAATTAGTACATACTCCACTGCTGTGCGGCATGCCGAATGCTGTAGTATAACTTTCACTGTAACTGTGCATGTCTTTCAGCTCCAGAACGGTGTGCTTCCTGTTGGTGGATGTGTTGTAGGAGATGTAATGATTTTTCTAATTCAATGACACAGTGAAGTGAACAGTATATAGTGGTCATTATTAGATAGCTTGTCCGTGTATTTTATATACGTTCTTATGCTGAGCTCGTATCTGAGCGCCTTACAGCAGTGCACCCCTATCACTGTGACAGGAGTAGTGAATATCAAAGCAAAAATTTCATTAATTTATTTTGTCATTATAAAGGTACCTTTTCAAGACTATGTGTTCTAAACACATAATTAATAAGACAATACAATCTCACCAGCAATAATAGTTTCAAACAGGAATTCAGCCATCTATCCTTTTGTAAAATCTTCTTTCCCACACTTTCATTATTGTAGTAGAATCATAGAATCATAGAATATCAGGGTTGGAAGGGACCTCAGGAGGTCATCTAGTCCAACCCCCTGCTCAAAGCAGGACCGATCCCCAATTAAATCATCCCAGCCAGGGCTTTGTCAAGCCTGACCTTAAAAACTTCTAAGGAAGGAGATTCTACCACCTCCCTTGGTAACGCATTCCAGTGTTTCACCACACTCCTAGTGAAAAAGTTTTTCCTAATATCCAACCTAAACCTCCCCCACTGCAACTTGAGACCATTACTCCTTGTCCTGTCATCTTCTACCACTGAGAATTGTCTAGAACCATCCTCTTTGGAACCACCTCTCAGGTAGTTGAAAGCAGCTATCAAATCCCCCCTCATTCTTCTCTTCTGCAGACTAAACAATCCCAGTTCCCTCAGCCTCTCCTCATAAGTCATGTGTTCCAGACCCCTAATCATTTTTGTTGCCCTTCACTGGACTCTCTCCAATTTTTCCACATCCTTCTTGTAGTGTGGGGCCCAAAACTGGACACAGTACTCCAGATGAGCCCTCACCAATGTCGAATAGAGGGGAACGATCACGTCCCTCGATCTGCTGGCTGTGCCCCTACTTATACATCCCAAAATGCCATTGGCCTTCTTGGCAACAAGGGCACACTGTTGACTCATATCCAGCTTCTCGTCCACTGTCACCCCTAGGTCCTTTTCTGCAGAACTGCTGCCGAGCCATTCGGTCCCTAGTCTGTAGCGGTGCATTGGATTCTTCTGTCCTAAGTACAGGACCCTGCACTTATCCTTGTTGAACCTCATCAGATTTCTTTTGGCTCAATCCTCCAATTTGTCTAGGTCCCTCTGTATCCTATCCTTACCTGCCACCATATCTACCACTCCTCCTAGTTTAGTATCATCCGCAAATTTGCTGAGAGTGCAATCCACACCATCCTCCAGATCATTTATGAAGATATTGAACAAAACCGGCCCCAGCACCAACCCTTGGGGCACTCCACTTGATACCGGCTGCCATCTAGACATGGAGCCATTGATCACTACCCATTGAGCCGGACAATCTAGCCAACTTTCTACCCACCTTATAGTGCATTCATCCAGCCCATACTTCTTTAACTTGCTGACAAGAATACTGTGGGAGACCGTGTCAAAAGCTTTGCTAAAGTCAAGAAACAATACATCCACTGCTTTCCCTTCATCCACAGAACTAGTAATCTCATCATAGAAGGCAATTAGATTAGTCAGGCATGACCTTCCCTTGGTGAATCCATGCTGACTGTTCCTGATCACTTTCCTCTCGTGTAAGTGCTTCAGGATTGATTCCTTGAGGACCTGCTCCATGATTTTTCCGGGGACTGAGGTGAGGCTGACTGGCCTGTAGTTCCCAGGATCCTCCTTCTTCCCTTTTTTAAAGATGGGCACTACATTAGCCTTTTTCCAGTCGTCCGGGACTTCCCCCGATCGCCATGAGTTTTCAAAGATAATGGCCAATGGCTCTGCAATCACAGCTGCCAACTCCTTTAGCACTCTCGGATGCAACGCATCCAGCCCCATGGACTTGTGCACGTCCAGCTTTTCTAAATAGGGGAGGGGAGCAAGCTTCAGAGTCATGGCGCCCTCACAGAGAATGTACTGTCAGCAGTTCCTTTTTTTATAATAAGGGGGGGTCCAGGTTGGGTATCCCTGATGAACTCAGCTGTGGCAGAAGGGTATGGAAAGAGAGTAGATTCCTCAAGTAGGCCCCCATGCCATTTAAAACTTTATCGATCATAACCAACATTTCAAGTCCACCCAGAAACCAACAGGCAGCTAGTGCAGATGACTAGACATCCGGGGCACCAGTGGCATATGCTCCCAGTGAGGTGCCCCACTCACTAAGTGAGCCACTGACTCCTGCACCAGCATAAGTCTGTGAATGGTTGTAAGGTGTAGCCCTGTGTAGTGCACACTGCAGTTGTCTAATCTTGAGGTAACGAAAGCCAGGATAATTGGCAAGGTCCACATCTGAAAGGAGCGGTCACCACATCCTAGCTAGATACAGATGGCAAAAAGCTGGCTGGGTGACTTCTGATTTACATGATCATCACACAAGAGCTGAGGGTTTAACCACAGCTCTTCTGCGAGCCCTAGTAACTAATATCAGCTGTACTCCCTCAATCAAAGGGACTGATACTACCTGCTATCCTAGCATCCTGCTACCCAGCTTCTCAAAGCTGCAGACTCTTATAATGATGCTGATACAGTGTCCTGTGAAGGCCACAAAGTCACTGTCTGTTCTGATGTTTCTGATATCAGTTGGCTGCGCTAGCGGGTCTACAAGTGGTGGCTGGCCTATTGTTCATGTGTCACAGGGCCAGCTCTGGCATATGAGCAGCAAAATGGGCACTAAATAACTAGTCCCTGTTCATTGTATGAGAACTCTGGGCTGTGAGGGACATGCATTTCTCAGTTTGCTTAGGATAGCAACCTCTTAGAACCAGTGCTGATAGGACAGAGCCAAAAGCCATGGGTTAATCCTTATGCAGGTGATCATGCCCCATCCACATGTGAATCTTCACCCTCCCATACGTAAGAAAGGTTCAGTCACTTCTAGGGCAGTATCCTGCTGATCTAGGGTTCCAAAGCAGAGGGAGGGGTCATGGAGCAGGTGGGCTGAAGAAAGAGCAGACGGACCAGGAGAATGCACATTGTTTGCCTCTGTGCCCAGCAGAGACAGGGTGGTAGCACAAGTTCAAGATGGCGGAGTAATATTGCACAAGTCCCTTCTTCATCTGGTGCAGTATCTGCTCTCTCCCTATAGGAAGTCTTCTATGAAATAAGGCCCTGTCTCCCCTTTGTTACTTCAAGGGGTGGGAGGGGGTACACTTTTTACCCATAAATCGCTCTTATGTATGTATGTATTTATTTATTGCTACTCTCCTCAGTGGAATCAAGGGAGAGAGGCCACTAGACACGAAATGACTTTTGCCCAATCCCAGCTGACACCATAATTGGGGGGGTGGAGGGCTACATCTAGGAGGGAATGAATTTCTGCCAAGGCTGGAGTTGTTAACTTGCCACCCATCTCCACAAAGACTAGGCAGGGTGGTGTCTCTGCTGATCTTCATGGATGCCACATAAAAATTCTGTAACAATGTAATTCATATTTGTATGGTGATTGCAATCCATCTGTATGAAATATATTCTTTTGATTATGATATTATATTTATCTGTAAAAGTTCCTTATTTTACATATGTAACTACTTCAAACCATTATTCTGACTATCCTGTGGACTTATTTCAGAGCTCTGCTAAATCAAGAGTAACTGCCCCAAAGACAGTGGAATTACTGCCTGTTGGCCTGCCTCTGACTTCGTGCTCAAATTTTACACCTCTGTAACTTTAATGGCTTTAACAGAATTACTACAAAGTCACGTTGGTATACGTTAGAGCAGGATCAGACAAGGTAGGTTAGATTTTCAGAGCTCAGCTCCATTTAGGCACCTAACCGCATTATTTCTGGGAGTATGTGGACTGTGTCAAATGACAATCCATACTTTTATTTATCTCAGTTTTTGGTGTTGGGCTGATGCTGACAGAACTTTGCTGCCCAGGGAATGTGATGCCTACCGGGACTTAGGCCTTGTCACAGGCACCTACAGAGTGAGGATTCCACTCTTTGAGGGGGGACAAATCTCACCCAATTAGAAACTCAGAGTCCCTATCCTAAATGAAGTGGCCAGATTTGCAAAAAAGTGCTCAGCAACCAGCAGCTCCCTTTGAGAAGAATAAAAACTGCTGAATTCTCTTGGAAGTCCATAAGGCGCATAAGCCATTTATGTGAAGTGTACTTTTGGAGTGATCACTTTTATGTTCTACTTCATCCCAGTGCATCTTGAACAGGTGGGGTCACTCACCTTGCAAAGCAGGCGTGAGAATGGAAATGGCCCTTGAGATGACCCTTAACTAGAGGACAGTGAGAATGACACAACATGTTACCTCCTTGCCATTTCTTAGCAGCATGAGAGAAAAAAATCCCGATTTTTTCCAAACTGGCAAGATAGTCTCCTAATTATCACATTTCCTGGAACAGATGGAAAAGCATGTGGAGAGGCTGCTTGAAAAATGGTGGTTTCTACAAAAAGAAAGTTGTACTGAACCATTATTATTCAGGTTGTCTGGGAGGTAGCACTTTGAGACTCCTGCATCTGACAACACTTAAAGAACTTTTCATTTGTTTTTATGTTTTTTACTGTTTGCTTGTCAGATTCCATTTTAGCCCTCAAGGCTTCCGTTCAGCAAGGTATTTTGAGGATCAATGGGTCTCAGATGCTCTAAATTCATGTGTTGCAGTACATAGCTGATCTGAGGCCCTAACTTCCATTTTACATTTTAAACACGATGGTTTGTGCTCTTTTCTTGTAGTTTCACTTGGGCTGGATTTCCACTTTCTGAACAATACCTGTTTGGCTGAAAATCTCTTGAATTTTACAGTTCACCCATACTGTCTTTTATTTCTCTTGCTTTCCTGCCTTTTTTTTTGCATACCTTCTGTGACTCTGCCACTAGATGCATGGCACAAAGCCTACGGCTTTTAATTTTGCCCCTTTTCATTTTAGAGACGTTTTTGAATGGTTAGGCAGCTGGTGTGCTGAGATGACTACTTTTCATGCTGACCGCATTGTCTCATTGTTTCCTTGTGCTCCCCTATCTGTCTGTCTATATCCACCTCTTTCTTGTCTTATTGTAAGCTCCTGAGGATAGGAACTGTCCTTTTGTTCTGTATTTGTACAGTGCCTAGCACAATATGTGATATGTAATAGAGTGGATAAAAAAATTTCTGTTGGAAAAAGCAGTTTTGGTGAAATTGAAACATTTCATGGGAACATGTTTTTTTGATGGCAACGGTATTGAAATGAATCACTTTGACATTGTTGTTTTGATAAGGTAGAAATGTTTCATGTAGATGTTATTTAATTTTGACTTTTATATTATAATCTTAATTTAATTCTATATCATGTTTTATAATATGTTTCAACGTTATTAAAATGAAATGTTTTTACCTTATTGAAACAATGTTTTGATTATGCTCAAATAAATTGGTTAGTCTCTAAGGTGCCACAAGTACTCCTTTTCTTTTTGCGAATACAGACTAACACGGCTGCTACTCTGAAAAATGTTTTGATCAGAAACAAATTTTGAATTTTTGTTCCAAATTTTTTTTTTTTAAATTTCAACGTTTTTCCCCCTTCTGATTCTGGATGAAAACAAGTTTCAAGATATCGGAATTTCCTGCAGGATGGAAATTCCATTTTCTGACCAATAATACAGCCTGGGCTTGTACTGTTTTATCTTTTGTGAGTGACATGATCCCTCTCGCTCATCACAACCAGCAGAGATGTTGGAGGCAGACTGTCAGGAAGTGCTCATCATAGCTGCAGTAAAATCTGGGACAGGGGATCTGACCATGTGTCATGGCCTGTTGCAGGGAAGACCAAAACCTGTGCCCGATGTGGGGGATTTCCATGGGGTGGGGGTGTGCCTGTGACACAGAGGCTAATTGGTGCCAGCTGGCAAAGAGTTCACACTACTGTGTGTCAGCAACTCTTATCAGGCCTGAAAAACTCACTACACTTAGCACATCACTTTTATGGTATTTATCCATAAATAATCGGAATGGGCGAAAGGGGATGGATCACTTGATGATTACCTGTTCTGTTCATTTCCTCTAAAGCACCTGGCATTGGCCACTGTCAGAAGCCAGGATACTGGGCTAGATGCACCTTTGGTTTGACCCAATTTGGCCGTTCTTATGTTCTTAGTGTCTTGTAAGGTATCAAATCAAAGCAGGTAACATACTGGTCATCATAGGCTTTGTGAGATATATGTATGTACAGATAATATGTAAGGAGTTGTGTACCTACTAAAATGTTTTTAACTATGTAACCAGGCACAACTGACAAACAGGTTTTCTGCCAGACAAGCATGTCTATTTACCTATCCTTGTCTCTGATGTAAATTAAGCACTGTAAGCCAAACACAATAGAATCTACATTTGCATTCCAAGTCAACATGAAGATGTGAAGACAACATAATGAAGACACTGGAGACTAAATCATAGGGGATTGTCCTGTGTCTGGTGTGCAAAGACAATTAACTTCAGGGTATAAGAGGAAGGCAAAAGGACCCCTGATTTATCCTTCACCTAGAGAGTAACTGGGCAGTGCTATTACATTCATGAAAATTGGGCTCAACCATGGTTGGGTTGAAAGCATTGTTAAGGGCCCTTGGATTTCTTCAGACCAGGGCTTAGACTGTTAAAATTAAGTTTAGACTAGAAGATGCATGTTGTTTCTTTATGTTTTATTTGTAACCTGTTGTTCTTATTATCCTTGCTCACTATCTCTTAAACCTTAATCTCCATTAATAAACTCAATTCGTTTTCACTATATGTACATTACAGTGCTGCACTGGGGGGCCTGGATCAGCATTCACACTGCATTCAGTACCTGGCCCAAGTCAGGGAAGCTAATGATCCAACCAGCAGACCAAATTTGGTGATGAATCCTTGTCACGTGCCACCTGAGGCATGTTGCGCATACGCTAAGAAGAAGAAGTGCTGTGTTATTATATTGGCGCTGATACTCAGCTGACTCAAATAAGCTTGTGAATGTACTGGCTTTTTGGGGACAGCTTACCTGGTAATTTCTGTGAGTGTCCAGTGGAAAGGCCTGGACACTACACAGGGAGGAGTCAGGGGACATGGGATACTGGGGTGTACCCAGTGTTTACATGCAAGGCAAATTTAGGGTTGGCAGAAGCCTAGAGGAGAGTGCTTGAGTGGCTGAAGGTGAGGGAGCTGATACCCAGCTATCCCAAGAAAGACTTGCTCTTGCTGGAGGCAGAGTAGGTAACAGGTGACTTTCAGTCCTGGGTACCTGAGAAAGTGTCACAGTGCCTCACGAAGATTTCTTTCCCGAATCCGCCATGGCTTTTCTGAGGGAAGTGGCAATCCATCCTCAACCGGGCAGCCCATTCCTTTCAATGCTGAATTCCCACTCCCATTTTGCAGTGCATAGCATTTGTAGAAACCATAGTCCCCAAGTGTCCTTGCATTGCAGATCTAGGGAGCACTCTTAGGGATGACAGGATGTGATTTACCCTTGTCCTGTATTTGGAGTAATTTTTGTACAAACTTTTCCCCCTGTACACCTTTCTTACTTCAAATAGGCCCCAGAAACACAATATTAACATGTTTTTAATAATAGGAAGCTATAGAAAACATAATGGAAAGAAAAATATAGTCAAATCTGCCCCCAGAAATATTCTGAGATGTGCTACACATATCTGGACTACATGAAAAGCACAACAAAATGTTTATTATGGGAAAGACTGACCCAGAGGAAGAAATGAATAGAAACTTAAGCAAAAGGCTTGTCTGAGGATACCTAATCAGAGGGGTTTTAAAAAAATGGAAATAGCACTGCTTTTTTAAGTTCTTATGTGGCTCCCCATCATGGAGTGTCTCACAATCTTTATTGTAACACCTTCAGGTAGTGAAGCGCTGCTATCCACATGTTACAGATAAGGAACCAAAGCAGAGAACCTAAGTAATTTGACCACGATCACACAGGACGTCTATGGTGGAGAGGGAACTGAATCTGGGCCTTCCCCTCTCAGATGGACAGCCTACTAATGTCTACTATACTTTGAAGAAATCTAAACTGTGCGGTTGTATCAGTCACTCCTGTGAGCAGTTATCCACTATTTTGCCCCACACATCAGTGGTTAGTTGCCTTTTCACTCAAGCCTTTGACTATAACTCCCATCCTCCAACAATTTAAAGTCTGAGGGGGGAGATTTTGCTCTTCTGTGTACAGAATCTCCCCGTCTCACTCAGAAGGATCACCTTTGTGACACCCTCCTCAGAACCCATGGGGAAGAGATAGGGACATAGTGGACTCGAGGAAGAGTGAATTGCACCAAGACAATCAAGCTAGAGCCTTGACCACCAGCAAGACCAAAACACAGCACCCCAGTGCCATTGGGAGCCACATGTTAACTATGTTGTGTTGTGTGTGTGGACCCAAACTAATCAATAAAGTGCTTAACTTCTGGTATGTGAGTAGTCCCCCTGAAGTCTATGTGACTATGCATGTAACTATGCATGTCATTAAAATGAAGCACCTGGGGACTATGTTGGGGATAAACCATGTCACATACTCACTACAACAATAACAAAATCCAAAGTAAAAAGTGTAGACGAGCCCTGTTTGAGAGCCTATTCATGGAACTTGTCCAAGTCCTGGAGCCATCTGTAATATAAAAGTACACTGCATAGACTCCTGGAATAAAAAGAGTCACTGCCAGGGTGTGTTGGAAATCTATGTCAGAGCTGCTTTTTTATACAGCAAGCATATATATCCTTTGCATAAAGATTCAGATTTACTGACAATGTCTGCTGTTTGGAAGTGATTTCAGGACTGAAGAATGTTCTGATGAGGCCTGATTGATTCAGGGGTCACATGCTGCTGCAGTAGACTTTATGTTCTTTTGGGCTGACCTCTAGAAATAATAATAATAATAATAAAGAAGAACCAGGTCAAGGGCTGCAGGCTAGTACCACTTGGAAACTGATTACAGCTCTGGTTGTGCACAGCACTAAAATTTTCCCTTGTAGACTGCAGCTTTGATTTAGTTGGTATGTTAATACGGAAGTCTAAATTAAATCAGGCTTGTGTCACTGGTATTGAAAAGGCACATTCACTTAGCCCTGCCTTTCTATAAAATGCAAAGAAAGAAAACCATATGGCAGATTAGGGCAAATTGCTTTAATATTGTGGCCAAAAGCCAAGAGACAGAAAGCTCTTGTCAGTGTAAAATGTGCCCCTCTCCTGCTTTACTGCTTTACATTCACAAAAATCACAAGTTAGCCAAGTGAGTGATCGTATGGGCTGGAATGTATTTGATACTATAGGTGAGATATTGAGAAATGGTGTTCACACTCGTTTTAAAAGTTACAATAAAACCAGATTGTTTGGCTGGCAATTGAACATTCCCTTGTGCTGCTAGAAACTGGACCCATTAGCCTAGTCCAGCGCAAGCCCAGGAGCATCAGAAAGGGGAAATGAGCAGACGCAGTGAGTTAACCATCCAGTCTTATTATTATTATTGTTTTATTTATTTTGTCTAATGTGGTAGCACCTCCAGGCCCGAAGTGGGGACTGAGACCCCAAAGCACTGTAAATACATATAACCATAAGACTGTCCCTGCCCCAAGGAGCTTACAATCTAACTAGTTTCACTGTCTGAGCTACACAGAGTTGTAATAAGTAAACAAGCAGCAGGACTGGTGAAAACCAATGCCATTTTAAAGATTTTAATTTTAATGATCCTCCTCAAACAGGCCTTGGCTCTTGTCATTTTCTCCTTCAGGCTGAAGGTGCAAAACCCCTTGTCTCTACTCTCTTCCAAAGCATCTGCCTCTGCACCTCCTCTCCTTCCCACCCCAGCACCCTGCAAATACCTCTCATGGGCCATCCCTGGGGAGAAACTACTACACTGACTTCTGGGGCTGGTGCCTGGGAAAGGTTGAGGAGGGAGCAGGAGACCTAGTGCACTCCACTACACTGTCTCCCGCACAGCACCTGAGAAGTGGATAGTTGAGCTAGTGCAACTATAAGCTCTCCATATAACCCCTCGGCATCCCGAGCCTGCTTCTACAGGTGTCTTAATGAGCTGGGGAGGAGAGGCCAGTGGTGTCATCCATGCTGTCTTCAGGTTGCCAGATGTGCCCATTCCCGGCATCCCTAGGGTTAGGATGCCTCTGCCCTTTTAGATTCTGCAGGTTCCAATCTCCTCCCCCTAGAAGGCATGCCATGCAGAAAACGTTATGGAGGGGCCTGTCTCTCTGGCTTCCTTCTGCATGTTTTGCTATGGGATGGTCAATCTGGACCCTTCTCCCTCCTCCCCCGAAATCCTCATGCCTTGTGATTAAACTGACAAAGCTGCTTTGGGAGACCAAAGTCTTGAGAAATGAAACTGTTCTGGCCTGCTCCTAACTGCGCATGGAACTTCTGAACAGATATTGCTATTGTTTCCATGGTAACCCTTCTGTGTGCATTTATATTCTCTTACTTAAAGCTTTCATTAGATTTAACATTTAAATAGGCATTGATTAAAACATGACATTTGTAACTCACTGAAAAATTCATTTTGTACAAAACCCCATTATGTAGCATAGGCAAACTGGTTGATGGCCAATTTAGTTAATAGGGCTTTTCAGCTGACATGGGATCAGACCACAAAAAGCTACGTTCTCATAATGTTAAGTGCTAACTGAACCCCACACAACTAGGGGATTTAGAATGGAGGTACATTGTGCATAGACACATCAAGTATTACAGGTAATGTAAGACTGCTGTCTGCAGCCTTCCTACAATATTTAGCAAAATCTATCTCCAGATTCTACCTCATTCTATATCTAAAATCAGGTTAGAAATATTTGGATTTCATTGAACCAGAGCTCCAACTCCCCGTTATGATGACTCAGCCCTACAACCGCTTCAAGTATGTACAGTGAGTTTTGTGCAGATTCTAGTCTGTGTGTGTTTGTTGTTCAAATGAAACTTTGACTCTGGAATGGAGCAGAGTGGAAAACAAGGGCTCATCATCCAATAAAGTGTCCCATACTGCAAAATCCAAATAATGGCAGAATTACTCCATGGCCCTAGATGAAACAGTGGCTACAGTATTGCAGGTATAAACAAAATGCATTGCAGGTATGAACTCAGATTACACAGAATCATCTAACAAGTGTACAGTTCCTGGGCCAGATCCTCAGTTGGGTACAGTGGGATAGCTCTGTTGAAATTAGCTGAGGAGGTGTTTGGTCACATGTGGATAATCACTTTAAGCTTGTCAGAAAGTGTTAAGAAAAACAAAACTGAAAACGAATAAATGAAATTTTGAGACAATCCTAGTGTTTTTTTCCATTTTCTGACCACCTCTGGTGACTGTTACACAACATCAGATTCTCATTCACTCTTCTCTACAGAAAAAACTCTGGTGAGCCTTCCACTGTGAACATATGTACTAGCTATACAGGTAACTAAGAGCTATATACTCTTAACGTGCAAGAAGGGGTTCTAATACTTCATGGTAGCCACAAGAATCAAGCTTAAGTCATTAGTAACAGCACTAGAAGCCTGAGCTGTGTGTGTTTCTCATATATTTTATAAATTGAAGAGATAACAGGAGACTTACAAAGATACAAACTTTTGCCTCCCTTTCTAATGGGCAGAACTTTGCACTTGCAAACATTGTTCATGCAATAATTAGGGGCACAAATTCTACCAGTTAGATGGCAAAGTACTGTGCTTGATTGTGGGACCACATAAGTTATTCAGCTGTTCAAGGGCCTTGTCTAGTCCAATGGCCAATTAAGTCAATGGAAGGTCTTATGGGAAGCAGTGACCCTGAAAAAGATTTGGGAGTCCTGGTGGATAATACGCTGAACATGAGCTCCCGATGTGATGCTGTGGCCAAAAGAGCTAATGCAGTCCTTGGATGCATAAACAGGGGAGTCTCAGGTGAGAATGGAAAGGTTATTTTACATTTGTGTTTGGAACTGGTGTGACCACTGTCGGAATACTGTGTCCTGGTCTGGTGCCTACAAATCAACAAGCATGCTGAAAACGTGAAGAAGGTTCAGAGAAGAGCCACAAAAATGATTAAAGGATTAGAAAACATGCCCTGTAGTGATAGACTCAAAGAGCTAAATCTATTTAGCTTAACAAAGAGAATGTCAAGGAGTGACTTGATTACAATCTGTAAGTATTTACATAGGAAACAAATATTTAATAACGGGTTCTTCAATCTAGAAGAGGGGTATAATTTGATCAATGGCTGGAAGTTGAAGCTAGACAAATTCAGACTGGAAATAATATAAATTTTTAACAGTGAGAGTAATTAACCATTGGAACAATTTATCAAGGGTCGTGGTGGATTCTCCATCACTGACAATTTTTAAATCAAGATTGGATGTTTATCTAAAAGATAGGCTCTAGGAGTTATTTGGGGAAGTTCTCTGGTCTGTGTTATATAGGAAGTCAGACTAGGGCATCACAATGGTCCCTTCTGCCTTGGAATCTATGAGTCTATGACCTTATTGGGCACTAGACTAGGTTCTAAGCATACAAAAATATAGGCAATATATAGGGCTGTTTGGAAGCCCTTTTAAGTCAGTGGGAGTCTTTAACTTCTGAGAGCTTTAGATTAGGCCCATATTTTGCAGATGAAAATAGCTTCCATTTTTGCAGGTGCAATCTTCCGGAAACCTGAACTCAAATATCCAATTTTTGCCTCTTGTATTATTTTTAATAAGGAAAATATTTTACATAATTAAGAATGGATTTGATTTTAAAAGCTATATGGAGAAAGGGTAAGACATTGTAGTTCATCAAAGGGACAAGGTAGTCACAGAATAGTACTTGGAACATTGGTTTCCAAACTGTGAGGTGTGCCTCCCTGGGGTGTGAGAGGGGATGCCACAAAGTTATCAGGGGCCATAAGGACCTGACTGGGTCTCCTGCTGCAGCTCCTGCTGCTGCTGCCAGACTGAAAGAACAAGGAGTAGGGAGGGATGAGGAGCAAGGGACCATGGACTCTCTCTGTGCAGGAGGTGGTGGTGGGAGCATTCCAGCTTTTTGCATTTCCAGAGGCTGATGCACATGCACCCCCTTGGAAGGAATTCCTCTCTGCCTGTGTGGGCTCTTGCTCAGGCATACAGGGGATCATGCCAAGGCCAGAAGAGCCTGTAGCTTGTGAGTTATTTTGCAGGCCCCAGGGACAGGAGCACAAGGAGAGAGTCTGGGTCCTGCTTGGCCTGCCTGCCTGGAATGTGTCCTGGGAAGGGGATGCTTGTGGGCTGGGGTGCAGCAGGGTGCTCTGTCCAGGACCGTCTCCCAGACCCCAGCATTTGTGGAAATGCTGTTTCTCAGAAAGAAGGGATGCACATGGGACGTGACTCTTTGAAGGGGGCTCTTTTGGGGGGGAATTAGACACCCAAGTCCCATTGTATTTCAATGGGGTTTGGATGTGTAGGTCCCTTGAGGCCCCCTGAAAATCCCACTCTAACATACACAGTACATGAGTAAAGACATTACATACAACTCATTATGCTTGAAGCAACAGCACCTCCAAAGGGGAAGTTTTAAACAAATATTATAAAAGCTGTAGATCATTGATAACAAAATGGCATTAGAAAATCTTGCATTCTCTTTGATGAATAGCCATGGAGATATCCTGGAACAACAAAAGAAAAGTGGTCAGGCATGCTTAATTTTCCTGAACTACATCTCAACAAATATCTCTGCTCTCCCATAAATAATAACCCATTGCCCACTCAGAAGGTAGGCCTTCCATAGGCCATTTTATAAGTCTATTTCAGAGTTTTATCCTGCCATTCATCACTGTAATATTTGAGCGCCTTCTTTGTAAAAGCAATAGCAATTCCTAGTGGACTTCATGAAGTTTTGGCACTTTGGGGTCAAAGCACTGCTTGCCATCGAGTTTTTGTTTGATTTTTTTAAATAGAGGTTATTAATTTCCTCTTTTTTACTCTCTTTTGGGATGGAAGGGGTTGTCAGTGTTGTTATTCTTGTGGCAGAAAGGTTTTTTTAAAGAAGATTTTGCAGAGTCTCCTAAAGACAATCAGACTGTGATTCACTTTATTTTCTCTGAAATGTTCAGTTTGAACACATTCAAAAAAAAAATACAAAAATGGTGGTTTAGGCTTAAATAATTATATGAAAGAAACTGTTCAGATAATCGCAGTAACTGATGGTACATTTATCTAGCTCTTTTCATCGGGAAGGATCCTAAATTCCTACATGACAATGCTCATACTGTACATGAGGTAATTTCATCTTTCTCAGTGAAATGAACCCACACTGCAGTACAATGCAGTAAGTGTGTAAACTTCACCTAGCAATATTACACAAGAGTTTCAGACAGGAAGCGAAGAATTGAAATTGCAAAAGGAATTTAGGGAGGCAACGTTATCCAGGCTTAGGGTGACCATATGTCCTGTTTTGGCTGGGACAGTCCCTCTTTTAAGCCCTGTCCTGGCCAACCCGACTTTTTTTTGGCAAAAGTGGGTATTTGTCCCGTTTGCTTTTGCCAACTCATCAATTTGGCAAGAGCAAACAGGACAAATGCCCACTTGTGTCAAAAAGGTGGGGTGCAGAGGAATGGGCAGCGGGGTGAGTGGCAATGCCAACCCTGAGCAGGGGTGGGACGCAGGGCTCTGGCAGAAGGCAGGCAGGGCTCAAGCGAGCAGCGATGCCAGCCACACATGCAGAGGGGAAGGGCAGGGCTCAGGTGAGCAGCTCAGGCCCTGAGAGTGTGGGGGGCCTTGGTGAGCCTCTTGGGCAGGGAGGGGCTCAGGCAAGTGGCCCTGGCCAGCCCCATGAGAGGGGGCGGGAGGGTGCTCAGGCCAGCCCTGTCCAGTGTCCCATTTTCCCTTTGGTCACCCTATCCAGGCTGGAATGGATTACTGCAGGTTTATGCTGGCATAAATGAGATTCAAATCTGCTCCATTGCATCCCTATTCAGATGAAGGATAGCCTTGTGCCCAAGATATTCAGGAGATCTGGATTCATATCCTGACTGTGCCAAAGACTTTGTGTGTGATCTTTGGAAAGTCACTTGATATCTCTGTGCTTCAGCTCCCTAACTTAAACATGGGGATGATGATAATCCTTCTCTCTTCCCACACTTCCTGTGCTTTGTCTGCCTAGATAATAAGCTCTTTAGGGCAAGGACTGTCTCTCTGTTCAATGTCCAGTTTAGTAGGGTCCAATTCCTGATGGAGCCTCTAGGTGCTACCATGGCCCATCCAAAATCTTGACAGATGAAAGGATACACGACAAAGTCAATCAGTCAATGGTGCGGGACAACAGTGTGGGAGAAGTGCCCGATGAACAAGCGGCAGACCTTCCCACAGTAGCTACAAGTCCACTCGCCAAATGGAGGTTGGAGCATATGCTGCTTCCTGGCTCGCCTGTGGGCCTCAGCCTGGACTCTCTGATGGCTCTCTGTGATGACTGCACCATCCTTGACCTGGCTTCTCCAGACTGAGCGGTTGTGGGCAGGGTTCTCCCAGCTGTCAGTGGAAATGCTGAATTTCTTGAGACCTTTCTTGACCTTGTTGCTGTATCAGAGCTTTCTCCTTTCTCTGCATCCCGGGCAGTCCTTCAGTTGGCCATAGAGCGCAGCCTTTGGCGGACAAACTTGAGGCACATGCTCCACATGTCCCAGCCAATGAAGCCTGCAAGCATCCAGCATAGTCTGCATAGACTGTAGGCCAGTTCTCGCAATTATCTCATTGCTAGTGATCCGTTCGTCCCACGTGACTCCAAGGATTTTTTATGAGACAGCGAAAGTTGAAGCTGTTCAATCTCCACTCCTGCTTGGAGTACGTGTCCCAGCTTTCACAGCTGTAAAGAAGGGTACTGAGGATGCAAGCCTGATAAATGGACATCTTTGTGTTGAGGGTTAGCCGCTGGTTGTTCCACACACGTGAGGTAAGTTTGCCAAAGGTGACAGAGACTTCTTGCACCTATTTCTCTGCAAGGCTAAGTGAGCTGGTTAGAATTGAGCCAAGATAGCAGAAGTGATCCACGTTGTCCCTAGCTTCATTATTGATATAGATTTTAGGTGGGATGTTGGTGCCCTGTGACATGACAACCATTTTCTTGATACCGATTACCAGGCTGAACTTGATACGTGCTTCAGAGAACTTATCATGATCTGCAATTCATCAGATGAGTCAGAGACGAATGCAGTGTCATCTGCAAAGAGCAGATCCTGACTAGTGAGCTGGGTGACATGCCTTTTGTGCTGAAATCATCTGATGTTTGAACAAGCTGCCATCTGTCTTCAATTCAATTAGTATGCCAGATTGATCGTTTCCAAAAGCGTACTTAAGAAGAATAGAGAAAAAGATGCCAAAGCCAGTAGGCACAAAGACACAGCCTTGCTTTATGACAGTATCAATGCTAAACTCAGACAATGTTTCATTTTCATACAGGATAGTTGCCTTTATTCCCTCATGGAACTCCTTAAATAAGGAGAACACTTTTTGTGGACAGCCAATTTTCAACAGGATCTTCTCTATACCATTCCTGATAACCATGTCAAAGGTCTTTTGTAGGTCAACAAATGCTACATAGAGAGGTGCCTCTTATTCACGGCTTTTTTTCTTGCAACAAGCGCATTATAAAGGATATGTCAGTTATGGAGCATCCAGCTCTGAACCCACACAGGCTCTTAGGATAATCTCTCTTAGCAAAGACATGGAGTCTCTTCAGCAGGACCCTTGCAAGCACCTTGCTGACCACGTTGACCAGAGATATCCCTCAGTAGTTGATGTAGTTCAGTCTGTCCTCTTTATTTTTGTACAAAGTAATTATTTTTGCATATTTCAGATACTGGGGTATGTGGCTTTCTTCCCAGAAGGCTCCGAGAAGTATGTTGATGTCTCTCAAGCTTTCTCCCGATTATCTTTAGAAGCTCCAGAGGTAGCTGACTGTTGCCTGCTGCTTTCCCAGGAGCAATCTCTGTGGTAGCTTTCTCTGCCTCTTTGAGAGTTGGTGTTGGTCCAGTTCCTGCATTGTTAGAAGTTGGGGAATGGCAGATAAGGCGGTATCACAGATAATGGCATCCTCTGCATAGAGTTCTTTGTAATGCTCAGTCCACCGGTCAAGTTGTTCTTGCCTGTCAGTCAAGATGGTATCTCTTTTGCTTTCAGGTTTGCAGTCTTTTTACAAATTGGACCAAATGTGTCTTTGATTCCATCAGAGGTACCATGAAGGTCCCTTCTTTCAGTAGGTCTGAATCTTTTTTGCACAGGTTTTGCCAATACTTCTGCACACGTTTTCTGGTGGTTTTCTGGACCGCAACTTTAGCCTCTTTGAACTTAAGGGTTCTGGACTTTGTTGGCTGCTGAAGTAAAGTGACGTGACCTTGCTTTTTCTTTTCTATGGGTGGGAGCAGCAGATGTTCAGACACTTGTTCCAAAGATATCCTTGAGAATAGCAGTGTCTTATTCTTGACATTTCCCCCACAAGGTGTCAGAATCAGGGGAATCATTTTCAGAAACACGCTTAAGCGCACACTAAAACTTTGCACAAGTGTCAGAGTCCTTCACGTTAGTAATGTTGAGGAGAGGTTTGCCTTTTGGCTTCATGTGATGGATCTTCTTAGGGTGTAATCGAAGCTTGGCCCTGACAAGGTGCAATCAGCACTATGCATTGATTGAGCATGCAGTACATCACTAATACTGCTGTGATGGATCAGAATGAAGTCAAACTGATGCCAGTGTCCTGAGCGGTGGTGCTTCCATGTAACCTTGCTGCCACTGCTGCCAGCAAAATAGGTGTTCAAGACTATCAGCTCACAAAGCTCAAGGGCACGCTGGCCATTTTCACTGAGGCTACCTTGTGCCGTGTTGGCCAATGACGTGTCCACAATGCTCCCAGTCCTTTCCCATACGGGCATTGAAATCACTGAGAACAGAGAGTCTGTTCCTTATGGGGACATTCTTTGATGGTGTGTTCCAGTTGAGAATAGAACTTTTTTTACTGTTTGAGTAGTCAAGTGGTGATCCATACATGGACAGAAGAGTCAGGGTTCCCGAATTCGTATTCATAGCCAACCACATCGATCCTCTCCTTGATAAATACTGGAGGGGCACAGGCACTGAGAACGGACTCCTTGAAAGCAAATGCGACAATATATCCTTGGTTCATTTTCAGGTTTCCCAGACCAACAGAATTTGTAGTTTATTTCATCTAGTGATCCAGTTTCGAAAGTCTCATGTCACTGAGGGCTCAATGCCCAGTTGATGTAGTTCTCTATCAATTATCAATTTCCAGAGGTTGTGGTCTTTCAGTTCAAGTCCAGCTAACGTAGTGTGAACATTCCAACTGGCAATGATTAGTTTAGAGCCAGGAAAGAAGTTGGAAGGGAGCTTTTTTAGCTCACCTTTCCTAGGGCCTTCCCCAGATTGGGGCAAGCAGGCCACCCCTAACTAGGGCTGCTTGGACATCTGAGCCGCTGCTGAATGCTTGAGTCCTTCCCCACCAGGATGGGCGACCATCGAGCAGAGACCTTTGACGTGTATCCCTAGGCAAAACAAGGAAGGAAGGGGTTGCCATAGTCCCTCCACCTTCTCTCTTGTCAGGCACTGTAGAACTCCAATGGCAAAACGAAGGTCAAGATGTTCGGTATAGGCCTGCTGCACCTTCTAGCCAGAACACCACTCCAAGTTGAAGGAAGCACCTGCCTTATTGTGTGTGCAATGGCACCTTTTCTAGATGGGTGTGGTCCCAATAGTGTTGGCCAAGAGGATTCTTGCTCATCCACCTTTCTGGGGACAGTTCCTTCTCGTAGCAGGTTCCATTACCCCACCCTTGGGAGCCATTGGGAATTCCTAAGGGGAGACAGGTTTATTGACTGATGCCTGTCACTTACCATTGTGCTGTTGGCTGCACTATCTACGCATTTAGTGGAGAATCCCAGAGGGACCAGCCAGACTTCCATGGTAGATGCTACCATAACATGAATAAATAATAATTAATGTCTCCTTTCTCTCTTTTGCCTTATTAATGATGCAGTGTCACTCATACCATGTATTTCTCCTCAGGAGATGTTTGAATTTTCTATAAACATTACAAAAATATATATTGAGAGGGAGAGAGGGGAAAAAAAAGACAGATTTTTCACTTGCTCACACACCACCGCTTTATTTCTTGATTACATCTTTCATGTTGTCTTTACTTCCTAATTGGGTAGAAAACAAGTTTTGCCCAATTGCAGGATCTGTGTTGTGCATAGTCTGAACATAGCTCAAGAGCTCTTATCAAGTTTTTGAGCTGTTTAGCTTGGAGAGTTCAAATGGCTGCCATTCATTATGTCACAGCTGTCCTCTTCCAGAGCACAAAGAACCCATGAGTTTTAGTACAAACCAACACTTACGCTTTCTTGGCAAAAACACTTTCTGTTGATATTTTTCAATGGAGCTGAGTGAGAGGAAAAGAAAACAGAGTTTCACCAGATGGTAAGGACAGACTGAAAGCTGCTTATCCTACTTTAGAACATCCGTCAGACTCAATGCCAGAAATGTGCTTTGGAGAATGTTGTTTCTGATTTTTTTTAAAAAAAGAAAGATGTCATTTTTAATTTTAAAATGATCTGATATGTTTTGAACACTAAACCCTTGGGTATATCATCCGGTGTGTGACCTGTATCCCTCAGCCAAGCTCCAGCCCTGGAGCTGCACCAGGTTAGATTGCACAAAAATGAATGGAGGAGGGTGGCAGTGACACACTGTAGCCACACACAGAGACCCCTCATTAAGGGAGATGCTGAATGCTTCTGTTGAGTTCAAATGGGAACAGAAAATGTCCAGCATCTAATTTGCCAAGACCTAAGAGCTCAATATCTGCAACCTTTACTCACATTGAGGAGCACTAATGCAAATTTAATCTTGTTACTTAGGGTGAGCTAAGGTTGTGGAACTGGGCCCTAAAATGTAGGGAGGGGTAACCTGGAGCATCAAGTACAGAAGCGTGACTTACTATTACTGGTGTGCATACCATTGGTTGGAAATCACTGGCATATGTGTGTTTAAGCCATGTTTTCTATCTATATTAGTTAGACTTTAGTGAGAAATTTCATTCAGGCACTAAACATTCAACCTGAATTTTTGCGAATGCATAAGCTGTTTGGGTTGGACCTGTTAATAGCAGCCAAAGTTAGAAGCAGAACATGAGTATTTCAAGTCCTATCTGTCTCCAGGGTTGGTTCCATATAAACTGGAACTACCTCTGTTTATTAAAGCAATGCAGATGTTGTTTGAATCTAGCACACACCTTTGTTTCAATTTGTTTCCATATTTGTGTTTTGCTTTCACTTTTCTCTCATTCTTTCTTTTATGTGTGGGGCCTGCTGTCCAAGAGGCTCTTGACCTCTATTCGAATGGACAGGTATATTCTGTTTCCCGTGCAGTTGGTGCCAATGCTGCTTCATGGATCAGTTAACAGAGGAAATTCTGAGAGCAAGCCAACTGGCACCCTGTCTGCCAAAGGCTGTCTCAGTATCACATTTGTATGCCACTGTCCAGTGGAACATAAATCTTATGTCCTTGTCCAAGCTGCACACATGGCAATACACTGCATTATTGTCTTGTGCTAGCAAGCCAAAGAATTTATGCATTACAGAGAAGTGTGCCATAAATGTAAAACGCTGATGTGTAATGTACTTTAATTTAAGCACCATCATCTTAAAATTCCACTCTGACTGAATTGTTTTGCTGTCAATTGTTATGAGTGAAGATCACTGTAACTGAAAGAGATCAAAGGAAAGAAAATGCCTTTTTTTCCATTTATTTCAGTTTGTTTACTTGGTGGGTTTCATAAAATTTTATATGTAGCCTATATTCCCAAGGACTAGTAGAGTTATTTTACCCTATTGTTTGTGTGGGTCTTTCATAAAGCAACAGGGAAGAGAAAAACATATTAAAAACGGACATTTAATTCTGTGAAGGTCCCTTGTATGGATGGCTTTCCAGCAGATCTCTACAAAACATTTTACAATCACCTATATGCTATTCTTTCAAAGGTCTTCACTGAAACATTTCTAAAAGAAACCATATCTCAAGATCTATAGTAAAGCTTTTGATACTGTCTTGCATGACCTTCTCATAAACAAACTAGGGAAATGAAACCTAGATGGAGTTACTATAAGGTGGGTGCAAAACTGGTTGGAAAACCATTCCCAGAGAGTAGTTATCACTGGTTCTCAGTCATGCTGGAAGGGCATAATGAGTCGGGTCCCACAGGGATCAGTTCTAGGTCCGATTCTGTTCAATATCTTCCTCAGTGATTTAGATAATTGCATACAGAGTACACTTATAAAGTTTGCGGATGAAACCAAGCTGGGAGGGGTTGCAAGTGCTTTGGAGGATAGGATTAAAATTCAAAATGATCTGGACAAACTGGAGAAACGGGCTGAAGTAAATAGGTGAAATTCAATAAGGACAAATGCAAAGTATTTCATTTAGGAAGGAACAATCAGTTTCACACATACAAAATGGAAAATGACTGCCTAGGAAGGAGTACCGCAGAAAGGGTTCTGGGGGGTCATAGTGGACCACAAGGTAAATATGAGTCAACAGTGTAACGCTGTTGCAAAAAAACCAAACATCATTCTGGAATGTATTAGCAGGAGTGTTGTAAGCAAGACACGAGAAGTAATTATTCCGCTCTACTCCGCTCTGATTAGGGCTCAATGGAGCATTATGTCCAGTTCTGGGTGCCACATTTCAGGAAGGATGTGGTCAAATTGGAGAGAGTCCAGAGAAGAGTGACAAAAATGATTAAAGATCTATAAAACATGGCCTATGCAGGAAGATTGAAAAAACTGGGTTTGTTTAGTCTGGAAAAGATAAGATTGCAAGGGGACACAATAACAGTTTTCAAGTATATAAAAGGTTGTTACAAGGAGGAGGAAGAAAATTTGTTTTTCTTAACCTCTGAGGCTAGGACAAGAAGCAATGGGCTTAAATTGCAGCAAGGGAGGTTTAGGTTGGACATTAGGAAAAACTTCCTCTCAGGGTGGTTAAGCAGTGGAATAAATTGATTAAGGAGGTTGTGGAATCTCCATCATTGGAGATTTTTTAGAGCAGATTAGTCAAACACCTGTCAGGAATGGTCTAGATAATTAGTCCTGCCACAAGTGCAAGGGACTGGACTAGATGACCTCTCGAGGTCCCTTCCAGATCTATGATTCTATGATTTCTATTATTCTATGACATGAGAACTGTTTTAATTACTTCTAATATTAAAGAAGAACAAAGATGGTTGCAACTGTGGTAACTTCCGCCCCGTAGCTCTATTGAACACAGCTTGCAAAATCGTTGCAAAATTTTTAGCACCGCAACTGAACACCATCATCCTATCAATTGTACACAAAGATGAGGCTGGTTTCATTAAAGGAAAATTGACTGCTGATAATACAAGAAAAATTGCTCATTTGATCCAGCTCAGATGTCAGAGATTTCCTCCATAACCTCATTGCTAAATGCAAAGGAGGTCTTTGCTAGGGTTGAATGGACTTTTATCTAGTGGCTGTCCCAAAGAAATTCAGATTTGGACCAATATTCCTGAATTGAGTCAGTGTATTATACAACTCTCCTCTTGCTTAATTACCTACTCATGGAATTGTTTCTCCCACATTTGAACTAGAAAGAGGGACCTGACAGGGCTGTCCCCTCTTGCCCCTCCTCCTTTCTGGTCTGTCTGTGGAACTGCTGGCAATGTACATATGTCAACACTCAGCCATTGAAGGTGTGACAATGAACAGGAAAGAACACAAAATCAGTTTACATGTTGATATTTTTTGTACTATTGAAGGATTCATCAATTCCATCATTACTGAATGAAGCTGACATTTTTGCAGCGATCTCTGGTTTTCGCATTAACTGGAATATATCACAAGCAATGGCTGTATCCAAAAGATCAGATCTTTCTCAATTTCAGAATTTTCCGTTTCGAATACGCAAGGAAATCACTTATTTAAATGTTAAGATTTGGCCTAATCTTCCCCAAATTGTTTCTTTCTATATATGGACTATATATTAAAACAAATTTCCAAGGATGTAAAGAGATGGAGTCTCTTCCCTATATCTTTAATGGGTAGAACAGAAACAACCAAAATGAACATCTGCCTAAGATTGACTTATATTATTAGCCTATTGCCTTTCAAGGCCTCTCCCTTACTCTTTGCTCAAATAAATAGGCATATCATGCAATTTATATGGGATAAAAAACAGTCCCATTTATAACACAAGACCCTTAAATATCCTGTGCAACTGGAGGTATGGAGTTGACAGATTTGTATTTATATTATCTATTATTCCAAGTGTGTCCTGTTGTAAAATGGTGATCCTCCAATGGCTCTGTATACACCCTAGCCTGGTTTGGTTTCCTCTCTTCTGTTCTATACCATAAGATGCTGTCCACATCCTTAAGGTAAAATCCAGTCTTTGCATCTACATGGGGCATCCTGCAATGCATTAAGACAATTATAGATTCCAGTCTTACTAATTCTCTTCTCATAACCACTATGGGATAACTCGTGCCTCAGGATCAAGGCCAACTCCATGCTTAGGACCATACGGATAGAAAAAGGAACAACAAAAATTAAAGATGTAATATGCTGCCATCTTTGATTGTGTAGCAAATATCAACTACTCACAGTTCCTTCTTTCAGCAGCTATGTTCCAGGATTCATGCAAGGATAGGGGGAAATGGACTGTTTCAATGATAGAAGAACATGTTAAGAAATTTGAAGACAAAAGTCATTTGTAGAAATTACTGTTGGGTGGTTTAATACTTTGCAGTGTACTTTCAATCTCAAAGAAAAATGGGGAAAAGAACTTAGCCTTACTATTACAACAGAAACCTCCAAGGATACTTGGCATAATAGGAAAAATACCTCAAGTTCTTTATCCTTGTGATTTATTCCAAAACAAGATATTGCACAGGTTCTACTGGACTCCAAAACGTTTGTTGAAGGCTTGCCTGGCAATGCACAGGGAATGTTGGAGATGCGAACAGTCATATGATAACCTTTTGTACCTGTCAAAAAATGCTCGTTATGGAATGCCATATTCAATGCTCTCTCAAAAACGTTGTCATTATCTTTCCTTCTCCAAGCTTGTGTATTTTAGGGGGGCTGGATGGGTTGGTATTACCATTAATATTAAGAAATGGATTGCAGTAACTCTCCTAGTGGCCCAAAGAATTATTTTGATAAAATGGAAGTCTGCAGTTCTCCCTCATACACAGACTTGCTTAGTGAACTCTCTACTACTGCATTAATCGAAAAAATGACTCTAATTGAAATTATTGGAATAAATATGAGGTTATGTCATCATACATGAAACTATTGCTTACTTTGGCAGTTCAGTATATATTAGGTTATGTTCTCACTTATCTATTTACTCACTTTAATAATTGATGCCCTGCATGACCTCTACGGGTTCCTGTACTTTTTCCTTCTTTCAGGTTTTGCAAATAATGAACATTGAATTTTGTTATTTATAAGCTATTTCCATCTTGTGCATGCATTTGTTTTTTTCTGTATGTGTTTATATTTATATAAAAATGTTAAAATAAACAACAAAGAGACCTTTAGGTGCTCCTGAAATACAAATAACCAATTACTATAGTTGTTGTTACCTTTGTCATTCCCCACTGTAATCTCTTTAATTTGGTATGTTTGGGCTGGTATTACCCATTAGTAATAATTGGGGTTAGTATCTGAAACCACAGTGACCTGTGCTGACGCTGTGCTCAGAGTTCAGTCTCCCGAACAAGTACAGTATCAGGATTAGCAGAGTGAGAATCACCGTTAGAAATATCGTTAGGTTTAAACACTCTAGGAGCACACAAGGAACTGTGACCACACGTCATATGCTCACAAGTTATCACATATCCTTTTGTTAACCATTTCATTGTGCAGATGAACAATGCCACAACTACTGAAACATACACAGAGATGGAGGTAAATCATAAAGTGCCCAGCATCAATGATTCCATACTGGAAAAACATCAAGATGTGCAAGATGATCATCAGGTGGCCGTCCTGTCAGGTGTCTCCTGATTGCTTCCCTCCCCATTCAGGTTTGGCAATTCCTTTTATTCTCTGTTATACTTACACTCACTAAGCTTATGCATGTGCATAAGAGTATCAACCACTTTTCCTCATTTGTGCTCCAACACTCCATTGTTTCTCAGACGTTACTCATAGGTTATTCCCTTGGTTCCCCTTATTCTCATTAACATATGTCAATGAGTTACTATGGTAACTTATTACCTCACCCACCCTGTCTCTCTAATATCCTGGGACCAGCTATGGCTATTACACCGCTGCATATGGTAACTTGAGGTTATTACAGAATTGACCAAAAAGTTACTACTGGGCATTTAGCGATATTAAGGGGACATTGCAGCATAGTTTCCACAATATCAACAACTATCACATCTTTTATTGTAATCTTATAACTTTACTGGCACAGGGTTATCCCTCAGTCAAGTAGTCATGTCGGGCCTGAGGGCCTTCTATGGCCAACCTACAGCTCTTATAGGTCTAAAGCCTGTAGGCCTTACATTGAAGCCTTACCTTACCTATCCTTAATCTACAGTCTTCTAAACCTATTAACCACACATTGGTTATATATAAATTAATTGCAAGGATAGAAGAACATACTAATGCATAATACAATCAATCACATCAATTGATTATCTTGACCACCCGATTCTCTATTATTCATCACACTAAATCTACAGTTACAGGTCTTTTCTACATAGGAAAATGTTACCATTTATACAGATATAGTTACACAGGTACAGCTATACTGGTATAACTCCACATGTGGACACTCTTATTCCAATATAAGAGTGGCTTTTTTGGTTGGCTTGTGAAGGGAGTTAAGCTATAGTGGCGTAAGAATGATCACATGGGTGTCGAAAGATTTTAAAGTCACACCTTACCAAAAAATCTTTCCTGTGTTGACAAGACAACATTTTAAACTCTTTGGGGCAGGGACCTGTTCTCTCTGTTTGTAGTGTAAACTGCCTTAGTATCCTTCCAGATGCTGTTTCAAATAATACAATGTATTCTGTGGGCCTGATTGTCTGCTGCCTGCACATAAATGACTTCAGAAGGTACAAAGCAGTGAAGAATCCAGTCTATGGGCCAAGTTAATCAGCAAACTCTGGCTGGTTCTGATGCAAAGTAACTAGAATTTACCAATCAAAAGAGCCCTACAGACCTGATTCTTTCCACTGCATAAAAGAGACTAAGGCCCTATATGGATACTTTAAATTATTTACATTGATAAGAAGTAAATTGCTACTTATTTCCCTCCTATAAATAACTTCTGAAACTACGACATATTCTTCTTCTTTTCTGAACAGTCATGGTCTCAGTAACTAGAGAATGGTTCACAACAGGTCTCTTTAAAGAGGCAAGGTGGGTGAGGTAATGTCTTTTATTGGACCAACTTCTGTTGGAGAGAGAGACGAGCTTTTGAGCTTACACAGAGCTCTTCCTCAGGCCTGTGTAAACTTGAAAGTTTGTCTCTCTCACCAACAGAAGTTGGTCCAATAAAAGATATTACCTCACCCATCTTATGTCTCTAATATACTGGGACTGACACACGGCTACAACAACACTGCACATAACAAGTCTCTGACAGCACTGCTGGAAGAGCTATAGATTGTTTACTACTTGCTGCAAATCTACTTACTTACAAGTGACTTGTATTTTGGCTCTCTATATTTCCTTTGATGTCATTCTTAGTTCTTCTTGAAAGATAAGTGGACTAAATACCACAAATTTCAAACATTTAAGCCTTTTTAGCATTTATATTTATCATATCCGTCAAATCTAGTGGAGAGATGTCCATGAATCCCTATGACAGACACTAAGCTTGCTACAGTGTGTGGCTACTTCTGCACATGTAGACTGAAAAACAGCCTGAGTAGCCCTTGGCTTAAAACCCTTTTTTAAGAGATGAGGCTGAGCTGCAGTATTTGGATCTGGAACTGGTTAGCACCTTCAGAACACTGTGGAGGTGGACGTGATGCTTGTGTACAAGAAGCTTTGCTTCTTTCAGTACCGCCCTGCTGGCGCTTGCCAGCACACATGAGGATGTTGGGTCATAGAATATTAGGGTTAGAAGAGACCTCAGGAGATCATCTAGTCCAACCCCCGCTCAAAGCAGGACCAACCCCAACTAAATCATCCCAGCCAGGGCTTTGTCAAGCCAGGGCTTAAAAACCTCTAAGGATGGAGATTCCACCACCTCCCTAGGTAACCCATTCTAGTGCCTCACAACCCTTCTAGTGAAATAGTTTTTCCTAATATCCAATCTAGACCTCCCCACCACCGCAACCTGAGACCATTGCTCCTTGTTCTGTCATCTGCCACCACTGAGAACAGCCTAGCTCCATCCTCGTTGGAACCTCCCTTCAGGTTGTTGAAGGCTGCTATCAAATCCTCCCTCACTCTTCTCTTCTGCAGACTAAATAAGCCCAGTTCCCTCAGCCTCTCCTCAGAAGTCATGTGCCCCAGCTCCCTGATCATTTTTGTTTCCTTCTGCTGGACTGTCTCCAATTTGTCCACATCTTTTCTGTACTGGGGGGCCCAAAACTGGGCGCAATACTCCAGATGTGGCCTCACCAGTGCTGAATAGAGGGGAATAATCACTTCATTTGATCTGCTGGCAATGCTCCTACTAATGCAGCCCAATACGCCATTAGCCTTCTTGGCAACAAGGGCACACCGTTGACTCATATCCAGCTTCGCGTCCACTGACCTCATGCCTGCCTAGATTCACACCATCTGCAATCAGCCTGGGCTGGCTTCCTTACCTTGTACTCCCTGGTGCTTTTCAGCCATCTGCTTTGTGCACAGGTGAACTAGGAAATTTCCTCTGGCAAACTCAGGCAGGAACAATCATAATGTGATCCCTAACATGCACATCCTTATTTCTTATCAGGAAGACTGTTCCTTACAAACCCACTCCTGTTCCCAATGAAATCAATGGTAAACACCCCTTGACTTCAGCAGGAAAGGGGTCTGTTTTCATGACAGTGAGATAATTAAAATAACAGTAAATTAGTGTATTACTGAAGTACAATTATCATATCTGTGACAAGCTTTAATTAGCATATGGCCTGGCACACCGTGTTCTCAGCCAGCTGCTCTGAAACAAAAACAGCTATCAGTTTTCTCTCGTGTGATACCTAATAGGGAACATAGATATGATAGATTTTAGACACTGACAAAGAGAAAGATGAAAAGTAGCAACCTTTAATTAGGTTTCCTTTTGTTCACTTCAAGTTTAACAAAGCAGCAATTCACAGCTCAATAGCAAATGAGAACTAATCAGAAGAAAAATATTCATTTTTTAACATAAGTTTGTATCTTTCTCAGCTGAGACTCTTTTATTATTGTTTGCTTTCCTCCAGGAATAATAAAGGCAAGAGGGAAGAACTGATTTTACAGATAAAGTAGAAGATTTCAGTATTCAGAATTTCCAGCAGTGCTCAAGTTTTCATTTTCGTTCATTGAGAAGCTACGTAGCAAAGTTAGATGTTGAAGTTGGAACCTCTTAGGTGTTTGTTTATTGGCAAGGATGGAGGGAAGACAAGGGGCTAAGTTCTCCCCTGTATTGCAGTTGCTTTGTACTGCACCGCCAGTTGCCCCCAAAATGGCACATCTGGCCACAGGAGGCAAGCACCGGTGTAGGGGGATCTTTGGGAAGTGTGGACACAACTAACTGAAAGTGTAGGGGGCATGGCTGGGAGGCTAGGGGTCATCATTAGGACTTCCTTGCAGCCTGGACCCCTTCTTTGCTGTATGAGTCCTTGGCAGACAGTGCAAGTTACAGCAGCATGCAGGCTGCTCTAACTTACTCTGGGACTGGCCCAGAGGTCAGGAAATAATGGATTGGACTAGAAGACAACTTTGCACCCTTTCTGTTTCCCTGTGACTGAGGTCATGGCTGAAGATCTGGGTCAAGGTCTTTTGCAACTCTGATAACTTGAATAAAATTTGTTGGTGATAATATGTGGCTGTTAAATGCTTTCTAAATATGCCTATTTGGCCTTTTCCTCTGGAGGTTATTGCTTAACTTATAAAGAATATTTATTAAAATATTGCTTGTAGTTGACCACCTAGATATTTCAGAAAGTGAAACACTCACTTTAACTTTTAATTTTAAAAGTGTTTATGGAACCAATGTACATATTTTGCAAATATTCTATAAACCAAATTGTGTCCTTTCCTACACGAAAGCAAATTCAGGATAAATCAAATGAAGTCAACAGAATATGATGGATTTACATTGGTATAACTGAACCAGAATTTAGCCTTCTAGTATTAGATACTGCTACTTTAAGAACAGCTGCTTGCTGAGAGGGTCTTGAAACTGGAAATTTGTTGTCTAGCTCAAATCATGGTCTATGACACAGCTTTTGTTCAGTAAGGAAGCATCTGTTACAATTCAAGCAATAAATGGTGAGGAGAAAGGAGTGCAAATGAGTAAAACTGGGAACGAGGGGATGGGAAAGGTGACAGTACTCTTTCAAGCTCGACCCACAAAATAAGCTCCACCCATGTGAAGCATCAAAATGAGATGCTGCTCACAGCAGATCATACAGACATTCCAATTATAATTGTGCAGCTCTCTGAGCACCACAAGGCTCCTTGATCTTAACTCCCATTTCATGGGGCTTGGATTTGTGCATGTACTGTACTAGGCTCCTTGGGCTTAGTGCCTTCTTGACTGGGGAAAAATGTTATTCGATATCTTCCAAACACTACCCACTGGTGGCAGCAAAATGGGACATCACTAACAGGAACTTGGGCAAATCTGTGATCCTCCCCCTCCTTTCTTACCCAAGGAATGGAATAGTTACCAGTGTTGACATTTAAATGATCACAGGGCATCAGATTTAAGCTATCATTCAGATGAATGGAACAATTCACCCCCTCAGAACTATTTTGGCAGGTTCTCTGTAGACTCACATACACATCACTGCATACATTATACTCAATTCATATTGCTGAGCCTTCTTCACTAAGATGCAAGCTAGAGGTTTTTTTTTCCTAAATGAAAACTGATATGCTGGAGACCAAGGTAGTAGTTTGAGCGAGGTATTTATATGCCAGACCATTGTGTGCCACCTGAACCTGAGCTCTGAGTATAAAGGTATATAACTAGGCATGAAACTGGGAGGGGGAATAGGTATACATTAGGTCAGTGGCTCTCAACCTTTCCAGACTACTCTACCCCTCTTAGGAGTCTGATTTGTCTTGCATACCCCCAAGTTTCACCTCACTTAAAAACTACTTGCTTACAAAATCAGACATAAAAATACAAGAGTGTCACAGCACACTATTGCTGAAAAATTGCTTACATTCTCATTTTTACCACATAATTATAAAATACATCAATTGGGATGTAAATATTGTACTTATATTTCAGTGTATAGTATATAGAGCGGTATAAACAAGTCATTGTCTGTATGGAATTTTAGTTTGCACTGACTTCACTAGGGCTTTTTATGTAGCCTGTTGTAAAACTAGGCAAATATCTAGATGGGTTGATGTACCTGTTGGAAGACCTTTGAGTACCCCTGGTTGAGAACCAGTGCGTTAGGAGAAACTTTCTGACTGCAAAAGCTATTGGCTGTATACTGGTTAAAGTGCCAAGGTCTGTGCTGTTGAAAACTAGACTGAACAACACTATAGAAACTAGACTGCAAGGGGTAGTCATTAAATGGGAAGGGTGTATACTAGGTGATTAAACAGGCCTTTTCTATCCCCAATTTTTATGACTCTATGATCATTTAATATTGACATGACAATAGCCACTTTACTATAAAGTTGTTCTGCTCCAAACTCTCCTTCCTACAATCCCTGAACCTTTCTTTCGAGATCTTTATTCTCTACCATGGCAGACGTGCACTTTCACTAGCACTATGCTATCAGTGGGTGAAATGGAATTTTATGGCAGATTGGCCCATAGACACATGGAAGTTGAGAAGTTAAAGAACTCAGAAAGGATTCACTCCATGGGGTCAGTTCATTTAACAACAGAGGGCTGCCATTATTTATTGCTCTGTGAACTCCCCGCTGTTCAGTCATAAGCCTTCCTTCCTTCATGTGGACACATCTAAACATTTCCTTGGTGTGATGTGCAATCATTAACACTGAGACACAGGGCATACTCATTTGCTCATATCAGCCTATGAAAAATCAGGTTTCTTTCTATTGCTAATATAAATGGCTGATTGAGTAGCCTGCAACACCTCACAGTATTAATTTCCTTAAGTCCTGCATGTGTTTAAGCCACTCCATTGTAGAGTCACACCACAAAAGATCTTACTCTACAATGGAAATGACTTTTTTATGTGCAATTTAGCTCAAGACAACCAAATATACACATCCAGAACACAAACTGAGTCTGATTCTCTGTTGTGCTCTGTCTTTTTTGTGTTGCTTGGGGCAGATTCTGGTCATAAATGGCCAGCAGAGTACTAATCCTCTAGATAGAAACTTCCCATTGGTGAAAAGTGCCTGTCACCCACATACTGATGTAAGAAGTTAGGTCGCTAGGGTGCTCTAAAGCAGGGGTTCTCAACCTTTTTCTCTCTGAGCCCCCCACCCCCAACATGCTATAAAAACCTCCACCGCCCACCTGTGTCACAACAACTGGGTTTCTGCATATCCAGCAGATTAAAAGCCAGGGCTGGTGTTAAGAGGTAGGAAGCAGGACAATTATCTATGGTCCCACACCACAGGGGGCTCCGCAAAGCTAAGTTGCTCAGGCTTTGGCTTCAGTCCCGCATGGCCTGGGCTTTTGCTTTCTGACCTGAGCCCTGGCGAATCTAATGCCCACCCTGCACTCTGGTATTTTGGCAGACCCTCTGAAACCTGCTTGCGGCCCCCTAGGGTGCCCCCGGACTCCTGGTTGAGAACCTCTGCTCTATAGGATGTGGGGGCTGGGAACCAGAACTGGCTTTCTACAGTGGAGAACTTAGCCTTACATGTATAAACTGGATACGACTTACATACAATGGACAATCTGTGTGGTTTGTTAAATGCTTTGGGATCCTTCAGGTTGACAAGAACTGTTGCAATGTAAACCACTAGAATGGGCCTAGTCCTGTAAACACACAAATGGGAAGAGGACTCAGGGTGTGTGTACATGGGTAGAAAACCCTGGCCTGGGTCAGCTGACTCGGGCTGGGCTCTGGGGCTGAAAAACTGCTGTGTTGACATTTGGGCTCAGACCGGAGTCTGAGCTCTGGGATGCTATGGCGGTGGAGGGTCTTAGAGCTTGGACTCCAGCCTGAACCCTAATGTCTACACAGCAATTTTTAAGCCTGTAGCCTGGCCCAGCTGTGGCAGTGCTGTGAGGTTTTTATCCCTGTGTAAACATACCCTGAGGTGCCAGGCATAATCTCAGTCCTTGTGCTCCCAACAAGGAAAGACCAGGATAGACTAGCATGGACAGCAGCATAGACCTACACCCTCCCTCTGGCCAGAAGAACTGTTCCTAGAACAGAGGACAGAGCAAGATGAACCATGCTAAACAGTATTGCACTGCTGTGTGCTATCCCCCAACACTGTGCTCCCAGAGGCATTGTTCCAGCCACATACACAGTAGTTACTAGGAATATTGGAATATTTAGGAATATTTTTCCTTATGAAGGCAGTGGCAAAGATCCACAATCTAGCCCAAATTAATAATGTTACCGTGGTTTACTTTAAGGCCTGGTCTACACGGGGGGAGGGCGAGCTAAGTCGGTCTAAGTTACGCAACTTCAGCTACTAAAATAGCGTAGCTGAAGTCGACGTACTTAGAGCTACTTACCACGGTGTCTTCAGTGAGGTAGGTCTACTGCTGACGCTCCCCCATCAACTCAGCCTACTCTTTTCGCTCTGGTGGAGTACCAGAGTTGACAGGAGAGCACTCGGCGGTCTATTTATCGTGTCTTCACTGGACACGATAAATCGACACCCCCCCCACCCCCCGCTGGAGCGATCGCTCAGGAGGTAAGTGTAGACATGCCCTAAAATGTAGGTATTTTCTAGAAATTAACCTGAAGTAATTGGCCAAAGATGTGCACCCAAACCATGAATTTCACCTCTTGAGCTCAGACACCACTGCCACTTTGAGATAGCTGAGTGAGCTAGAAGAGTTCACTAAAATGCAACTGAGTTCACCAAACTTCCCACTCTGCTTCAAAAGTCTTATATGAGATATTTTCACAACAAATAGCTTTGGAACAGGAGGTTTTAATTAGGTCAGGTACGTAGCGCTGAAAATAAATTTTGCCCTGAAGATAGTTCTGAAGAGAAAGAAAGGAAAAACAAAACAAAACAAAAAAGCCCAGCAATGCCACTTTCTTATAAAAAAAATCCATTTGTAAAAAAGGTGCACACTGATCAACAAAGTAAAACGTTTCAATTTTTTTAAAATCCAATTCCCCCCATTCTACTGAAATAAAGAGTGTGTGTCTGTGTCTGTGTGTGGGGGGGGGAAGGGAACAAAGAGAGAAGGTGGTAGAAATTGGTATCTTTCCACAATTTCAAAAAAATTCTAAATGAAAAATTTGGGGGGAAAAATAAAGTTTTTGTAGAAATTGCTTATTCAGAAATGTTATCAAAAAAGTCAATGACAATGAAAATTTTCCAGAAAAATTTGTTATCAAGGAAATATTATTTTTGACTTTAAAAAAAGTGTCAAAAAATTCTCTCTCTAGTGAGATGTTCATAATTAAGCCATCTTTATGCAAAGATCTACATTCCTTGTTGTGTGATAATGAGAACTGTGTTGGAATTGCAAACTACTGTATCACTTTAAGACTGGGGCAGTGGGGGGGCATTTCCTAGTCCTGCTTGCAGGCCATGGGTTTCTGCAAAGAAGTGTACAATCATGGTTATTCTGGAAAAATCGAGCCTAGAGTAAGAGATAAGTTGTGCCTTGCTGCATAGGGAGTGCCTTGTTTTTGCTCTGATTTTGGATTCTTGTGTGTTATTCCAAGAACTAAAGTAGTGATAGGTTGCAACCTTCCAGCAAAATAATTTGGTTTTTTTGAATTAGCACTTGTTATGGAGTTAATTAGACTTTGGAACTTCTAAATGCCTCAAGATTTGCCACCTGAACTTGTGGGCTTTGTCTGGACCTGTTTAACTGCTGAAATTTATAAAATCCATCATCTTTGCCAGGAGAACATGTAAATTCCTTTTCCTGGGCCTATGCTAAAACTTATGTAATCAAAACCTACAAAAGATGCTCATGTTTGGAGTTTCCATCAATGTTATTTCTTGCATCATTTTGGATGAGAGACCTTCTAGTAAACCAAGTACCAACCAGACTTGACCCTACTTAACTAACAACTCTGACGAGAACATAAAATAAGGTTGGCATGGCTACTTGCAAATTAGGGGATCACAGTGGAGGAGCTGCCAGAACTTGTACAGTAGTTGAATACACACTGCCCCACTACTTTCTTCCTCAGAAATGGGTTTCTGATGTTGTGCCCTGTAGCAGATCGACAGCTCACTGATGCGGCACCTCCTGCTGGTCGTCCTAGGAATTAGCTCTTGGGGGTTTACCAGGCTGGAGCTCCCCAGCTCCTCTTGCCTTTCCCAAGCATTGCTCTTCTCCCATTACCCTGAGCTCCCAGGCAGCGAGGTCCTTCTCTCTCCACAGCTAAAGAGAGACTCTGTAGCTCCTGGCCTCCAGCCCTCTTATCAGGGCTAGCTGGGCCCTGATTGAGCTGGCCACACCTGTGGTCAGCTACTCAGTCAGCTTCCCTCATCTGTTTTCACTCCTCTTATTTCAGGAGCAGGGTAACCACCCCGCTACATGCCCCTTAGATCTCTTCTCTGAAACAAAACATAGAAAAGCTTGTTAGTTTCTGCTAATTAAAATTATTATGAAAGGAACTTGTCTGAAGGTTTTCTTAAGATCACCTTTCTAGGTGAAAGGAAATAGTATCTCCTCAATCAATCTATAAAATGAGTGTGTGTTTCCATGTAAACTGCTACTATCGTATCAACAGTACGTCAACATTGGATCATGTGACCATCCATTAACTTAAATGAAAAGAATTGAGCAGATCTTTCGATGTGATTTAACAACCCATATGCACCTGCTTTTAGCATCAGAGATGTGATGGTGAAGTTTGTCAATGTTTCTAAAAATGGAGGAAAAGGAACTACTTGAGAGCACAGGAAATGATTCCTCTTGTAAAACAGTTAATCAACACACACATTAACAGAGCACTACACCCCACCCCATATGCATTGCACACCTTGTCTGCTTCAGCCATTTGCACTCTGCTAGCACAGACCTTTGGAAAATAACCATCTGCTTTTATCCTGCTAAGGACACTTCACCAGTCATGAAAGGCCAGAGCTTCATCAAAAATTGAAGGAAGATGACGAGATTTGGGAGTAATAGTTGTGACAGGGAGTTAATTAATTATCTATAGCAGTGTGCATCTCTTATCTACAGTGCAAATTTCAATGACCTTTTCTGCACTTTTTTCATATTAAGAACGCCCACTAATGTCCTATTGATATCAATCAGAATGCAACAGAATCCAAGAAGGGCCAGGTGGTCCAGTGGGTAGCATACCCAGGATCCAGCCTCACCTCCCAACAGAAAGACCAGTTACTCACCCATGTTTTCACTTAGCTTCTCCTTGGGTTTTCAGTATCCTTGCCCTCTTCTTACCAGGGGGAGTGGATTGGTGGTGAGGTTTATGCCCCTCCTGCAGCAGGGGCAGTAGGTAGGGGAGCCTGGGATATCCCAGTCCACCGGGCTCTGACCCAGGGCCCTATGAAAGCGAATCAGTGTCCAGCACCTTGGAGTTCCCCACTGGGTCACTTCCTACCATCTGTCTCTCCCCACGGCTCCAAGTCCAATACTAGATAAGGAAAGAAAAGACCATTAAAACTGCGCGCCATCTGCATTCAGTGCTCATTTCTATTCCTCACATGAAGGGTTCTTTGGCACCCTTCTTTGGGACCCCTCAAGGTACGGCTGTCTACCTGTCCCCAGCCTCTCCCTTCTGAGCTGGGTTGCTCACTTTTAAGCTACCTGTCCAATTGGAGCATGCTCTGCAGGTCTGGAGGGCTGTGACTACCTGCGCCCAGCATTGTCCTTTAATCCCTTTGAGCCCAATGTGGGGTTTGTACGCCTCATCACAAGGTGTTCCACACACACATCTTATGCACAACCTGCGATGAGTTCTGAGTTTGTACCTACACATTTTTCTTCCTATACATGTCCTTAGCTACTCTTAATCTGGGATCTTTATCAATACGATGTATTACATCCATATGCATCACGGCCTCTTAAATACCTTATCAAATTCTTTAAGAATGTCTTGTTCATCCCATTCAGTAGATAAGCTGAACACTGATTTGATCATCTGCATTTGCAGGCTGCTTTTCCACCTGAACAAACAGAAGTCTTTCTGTTTAATTATTTCAAACTCTGCTGAGTGGCATCTACCTTTATACATACTTGTCAGTGTGTGCTGACACTTGGTTTCCATTTTGGCTTACTACATGAAACAAGAGAAGTTTTAAATTTTTAACACTGGGCAGTTACAAATCTTTCTGTATGATTGGTTCAGTTACATTGTGCTCAGCTCCAGTACCTATTTTGAATTCACTTTTCTTTTTTTTTAATTCACGGGGCCACAAATCAACCTGTTGCAAAAACTTGCTTTGTAAGTTTATTTAGCAATCCAATAAAGGGAGAGTGAATGAGGAATGTTGTTAAAATGAAAGCCTAACTTAATACCTTACATTTCAAATGCTTTAACTGGTTTTCCTTTTTTCTCTATCTTTAAAAAAAGGGTAAAAACATTTTAATGGTGTTTGCTGTGGTACCTCACAGGCAGAGGTTTCTATATATCAAAACCCAAACCTTGTTTAAAACTGTCTAATGTTGGACAGTGACTGGGGTATGTTAACACCTTTGGGTACATCAATACTGCAGCAAGTCTCAGAGCCCGGGTCAACTGACTTGGGCTTTGTGGGGATTGCGCTACAGAGGGCCAGCTCTAGGCACCCGCTGAGGAAGTTGGTGCCTGGGGCGGCAAATCAGAAGGGATGGCGCTCCGGCCGTTCTTGGGGCAGCACTCCGGTGTTTTTCTTTTTAATTTTCCCTTCCTCGGCGGCACTCCAGTGACTGCGTTTTTGTTTTGGTTTTTTTTTTGCTTCACCGCTTGGGGCAGGAAAAAAGGTAGAGCCGGCCCTGGCACTACAGGGCTAAACACAGCAGGATCCATTCCCACTCAGGCTGGAGCCTGGGCTCTGAAACTATCCCGCTTCAGTCTGAACGGAAATGTCTATGTGGTTTTTTTATAGCCCTGTAGTGCATGCCCCGAGAGCCCAAGTCAGTGGACCAGGCAGACTCTGAGACTTGCTACTACAGGATTTATTTTTTTTTTTTTTAGTGTAGAGGCACCCTCTGACTCTTTGGGTCCATACAGTCCATCTAAATTAATACAATACAGTAGAACCTCAGAATTACGAACACCTCAGAAATGGAGGTTGTTCATAACTCTGAAATGTTTGTAACTCTGAACAAAACATTATGGTCATTCTTTCAAAAGTTTACAGCTGAACATTGATTTAATACAGCTTTGAAACTTTACCATGCAGAACAAAAATGCTGCTTTCCCTTTATTTTTTTAGTGTACTGTAGTGTATTTGCTTTTCTTTTGTTTCTTCTTCTTCTTCTTCTTCTTTTTTTGGTCTCTGCTGCTGCCTTTCAGTGTTCTGGAATAAACTAATTATCTCACTGATAACTCAGGTTTTGAGGATCATTTGTAAGAATCTGTCACACGGGTTGGTCAGTAAGGTTTTAAGAAGGATTGCTATATAGACTGCAGAGGTACAATCAAAGTGTCCTGAAATGGCATTTAGTAAACATATTTGTGCCAGATGGTGCCAGACAATGTGAATGGGACAAAACTATTTTAAGTTGTGCTGTAAATTAGACTCCTAATGTTCAATCACATAAGACTTGATTCTGCAAAATCTCATACTGCTATTAATGTGAACTATACGTACATATTGGAGAGCAGAATTGAGGGCTAAATATTCATATTTTCATTTCTATATGTTGTTATTTGCCAAAGGAATAATTCTGCCCTCAACTGGACATTTGCGGGCAGAAATTGACCCTATGAGTTTAGATTTGGGAGCTAAAAAAGGAATCTCCAGCTAAGTTCCCTCCCACATTCTGAACCCCTCGGCTCCACCCTCGCCACACATTACCTCCATATTGGTGCACATCACAAAATTCATTCTGCACGTGGAGGTAAAAAATTAGAGGGAACACTGGTCTCCAGACAAATTAAAGGGAGTTCAGATAGGGACAACACTAGAAAGGCTGATTTGTGGTGACAAAGTAAATGAGCTAAATATGAATGTTCAGTGTAGTTTACTAAGGAATAACTAAGGAAGGACATGAAAATCATCTATGTATTTGGCAGATGAAACCCCAGGAATGGAGATATGACCTTTGGCAAGTCACTTTACCTCTCACTGCCTCAGTGCCCCCTTCCACTTTGGGGCATACTCTGTGTGTGTGTACAGTGCTTAGCTCAATGGGGCCCTGATCTTGGTGGGTACCTGTATGCACAATTGTACTACAGATAATAGTAATACATAATGATGTAACATGCCTCTCCCCTACAACGAAAGCTAATGTGGAACCGTCTCAGAGGGAAATAGTGGAAGCCCCATTGCTTGAGACATAGTTAATAAAACCGAACAAAACACTAGCAGTTATACAACACTGTGGTCTGTTCCTGCTGTATTCATCATCATGGCACTGGAGCTTCTGAACGGCAGGATTCTGCACCAGAATCACAGGACACTTCCATCTCTCATTTCTATGATGTGTTGATGTTTAAAATGAGCAAATCTGAACTGTAAGTAACTGAGAGAATTAACTGAGAATCCCATAATGTTGTTTTTGCAATTATTCTTCAGTGTTATATTGTCCTACGTGATCTTGATGAATCAATGGGGAAGTTCTATTTACAGATTTGACAAGTGCCTAAATTCACATACTGTATGACTTCAGAAACAGACTCTCAAATTCAGAAAAAGAGATTTATTTTTCTTCTTTATCTTATGTCACAAATTAATAGCCTGAAGTAATTCATCCCTGGTGAATTTCTATTTAGTTCAGTTGAATTAAATGGAGTTACACCAGGGATAAATTGTCCATTGACTTCACATAATAGATAGCAGATTTTCACAAAGCATCTCTCAATATCTGTTTTATGTGCTTTTCTTAGACACCTAGAAGGATAAATGAGCAGCAGATTCAAGCTGCACGTAGAGCAGTTAGTACATTAAGCTTTAGACTTCTCTTACAAATCCCCAAAATTCAAAAACATTGGCTGTTTTGTATTTATAAACTTGTCTAGGTTCACATGACTGTGTCAATGTTCAAAGTACCACTGCTTTTTCTGGTTATCTACCTCATTACCTAAACAATCAATGTGACACCAAAATCCTCTGAGTGAAACATCTTTTGACATAAACAAAGCTACAACAGTTCAATACAAAAGAAGAAACAGTGTTAATGTTCCATTCCATACTAATGTTTCTTCCGGTTGGAACAGGTTCTTCCTTTTCATCTCTTAACTGCTCTCAGGGATAAGTGCCTGTTCATTCAGTATCAGATATGTCCCTTACGTAGTGGCTGCCAGTATATATCGTTTTTGTAGGGGGCGATTATATCAGCTATAATTTTTAGAAAGTCTAATAATGTTTTATTATTAGCTTCATGAGACCTCAAGCATTTATGTCTCCCAATTTGAAGTCCTCAGTTACAATACAATTCTTCTCCCATCTCCACATGATATAGATAGGTGCTTAAGGAGCAACTCATCCTGGTCTCTAGTTGATTCAGTGGTCTATAACAGACTCCCACTAGTGTCCCCTCCAGGGTCTGTTAGTTAGAACATTGATCCATCTGCATTCAAGATTCTGCAGTTTAGAGTTATTGATAACTCAGAAACAGGTAATGGTATCTTTAATGTAGAATGCCACTCCACTGCCTCTTTTACCCACTTTATCCTTCCTGAACAGGCTATTACCAGTGACTTTAATCATGCAGATCAAACTCCCAGGTTTCAATAATGCAATCAAATTTCTTCGTATCAATGAGAATTTCCAGTTCCTCTTGCTTGTTATCCAGATTCTTAGCATTTGTATATAAGCAACTGAGAAATGTCTTCTATACGTATTTTCATCACATTGGTTCAATTTTATTCACAACACACTGAGTTTGTACAACATTTGGCTTCTTAGTACCCTTAACTTGTGTTGTTAGTTTAACACTCACCTCATTCCTCCAGCTTGTCTCCATCTGAGAAAATTAGCCCCCCTTATCTCTGAGATGCAGGTCGTCCCATTCATACAGCTCCTCTCCTACTGGAATGCACTCAAAACCTTCAGCTTCTCACCAGTCACACAATCAATGGTTCTTCTCCAGTATTTTCTGCCTTCTCTCAATCACAAGACCAGGAGGATCTCTGAGAACATCACTTGGGCTTTCCTCTTCTTCTTCCATAAACTTTCTTACATAGGGTATAACCTTTGACCTAATAAAATATCAAGGAAAGTATGAAGATGATTGCGAGAAAGATATGAAGGGAGGCTTGAAAGCAAGAGAGGGAGTAACAGATGTGCATTGGAGTGGAGCTTTCCAGATCTTTGAAAGTGAGACTTTATCTTGATGTGCAAGACAGGGGGAAGTCAGAAAAAAGACAGGCAAAGAGTGACATGATCAGAGTGGTGGGCAAAATGATATTAGCAGCAGTAGCTTACTACATTACAGATGTTTCAAAAGATTTAAATTAATAGAGAAATTCTCACAAATATTTTGACTATTCACTTAGCTGGAGTGATGACAGCAGAATTCAGACTCCATATAGTCTTCAGATAGCTAATGTATGCTGTTAGCTGACATACACCAGACTTCAACAACAACATGTGCAATCTAATGGAGAAAGATGAGAACCACATTATTCTTCTCTGATTAAGCACATGCACTTTACGTGGACAGCAATGTGGGTTCAGTCTTGCTCTCACTGAAGTTAAGTGCATTTTGCCATCAACTTAAATAGGATCAGAGTTTTTACGGCAGAAAGTTATTCTTCTCCAGAGTTCCATGAGGGGACTTTTGGGTCCTATTGCTATCACTGCTAGCAAATTAATTTGACTCTTCAAATGACCTCACAATACTTTGACTTAAAAAAACTAGAATGGTATAAAATTAACTTGGCTCCCATTAAATGGATTAAAAACTGGCTTGCAATTAGGTCTCAAAATGTAATTATAAATGGGGAATCATCACTGAGAGGATGTGTTACGAGTGGGGTCCCGCAGGAATTGGTTCTTGGCCCTATGCCATTTAACATTTTTATCAATGACCTGAAGAAAACACAAAATCATCTCTGATAAAGTTTGCAGATGACACAAAAATGGGGAAGTAGTAAATAATGAAGAGACCAGGTCACTAATAAAGACTGAGATGGATGACTTGGTAGTTGGGCACAAGCAAATAATATGTGCTTCAGTATAGCTAAACGTAAATGTATATATCTAGGAATGAAGAATATAGGCCATACTTACAGGATGGGGGACTCTATCCTGGGAAGCAGTGACTCTGAAAAAGATTTGGGGATTATGGTGGAAAATCAGGTGAACCTGAGCTGTGTCCAAAAGGACTAATGCAATCCTTGACTGCATAAACAGGAGAATCTCGAATAGGAATAGAGAGGCTATTTTATCTCTGTATTTAGCATTGAAGCAACTGCTGCTGGAATACCATGTCCAGTTCAAGAAGGATGTTGATAAACTGAAGAGGTTCAGAGAAGAGCCACGAGAATGATTAAAAGACTAGAAAACATGCCTCATAGTGATAGACTCAAGGAGCTCAGTCTATTTAGCTTAACAAAGAGAGGGTTGAGGGGTGACTTGATTACAGTCTAAGTATCTAAATGGGAAAGAAACATTTAATAATGGATTCTTCAATCTAGCAGAAAAAGTTATAACATGAGCCAATGGCTGGAAGTTGAAGATAGACAAATTCAGACTGGAAAGAAGGTGTACATTTTTAACAGTGAGAGTAATTAATCATTAGAACAATTTACGAAGGGTTATGGTGGATTCTTCATCACTAACAATTTTTAAATCAAGATTGAAAATTTTTCTAAAAAATATGCTCTAGGAATTATTTTGGGGAAGTTCTGTGGCTTGTGTGATACAGGAGATCAGACTAGATGATCACAGTGGTCCCTTCTGATCTTGGAATCCATAGATCTATGAAAAAAAGACCACTGCAGTATGCAAGTATGAAAGCATCACCACCGAGTATGTCTCCAGTGGTTGCAGCATAAGAACTATCAGAAGAAAATGGTGGGTTGCTGATAGAGAAGTTCATGACTGCCAATGGGAAATGCTTTGACCTCTGCCCATACTGTGAACTTTGCCATGTTGTGAAATAGTTCTGAAAATATTTTCAAAACATGATTAACCTGTCCACAGCTGGGGCCAGCAAAACTGGTACTGTTGGCAGTTGTGTGCGTAACCCAACTGAGGGCAAATGAGGTTGTATGAATTTCAGTGACAGCAGCATTAGATCCAGCATGTATATTGTTTAAATGTTAAGCACCTGCAGATAGTTTTAAACCCACTAACTAGAATTAATCAGATACATTTACAGAAGGGTTTTTTTCCCCCAGAGATAAAAGTATATGCAAATATTTACAAAGAACTTTGTTCCCTGACTTTTAAAGATTCTAAATTGATGCTCCTCTTGGACACAAAGAGGTCTTCTAATGCATAGCATCTTCAAGCCTTTCTTTCACTAACAAAAGTGCTCAAGATGTCAATGCACTACACTGTAGATGTATTTCAGAGTAGCAGCCGTGTTAGTCTGTATCCGCAAAAAGAAAAGGAGGACTTGTGGCACCTTAGAGACTAACAAATTTATTTGAGCATAAGCTTTCGTGAGCTACAGCTCACTTCATCGGATGCATTAAGTGGAAAATACAGTGGGGAGATTTATATACACAGAGAACATGAAACAATGGGTGTTACCATACACACTGTAACAAGGGTGATCAGGTAAGGTGAGCTATTACCAGCAGGAGAGCGGGGGGGGCGAGAGGGGGGCGCGGAAACGCCTTTTGTAGTGATCATCAAGGTGGGCCATTTCCAGCAGCTGACAAGAACGTCTGTGGAACAGTAGCGGGGGAAATAAACATGGGGAAATAGTTTTACTTTGTGTAATGACACATCCACTCCCAGTCTTTATTGAAGCCTAAGTTAATTGTGTCCAGTTTGCAAATTAATTCCAATTCAGCAGTCTCTCGTTGGAGTCTGTTTTTGAAGTTTTTTTGAGGAAGAATTGCCACTTTTAGGTCTGTAATCGAGTGACCAAAGAGATTGACATGTTCTCCGACTGGTTTTTGAATGTTATAATTCTTGATGTCTGATTTGTGTCCATTTATTCTTTTACGTAGAGACTGTCCAGTTTGGCCAATGTACATGGCAGAGGGGCGTTGTTGGCACATGATGGCATATATCACATTGGTAGATGTGCAGGTGAACGAGCCTCTGATAGTATGGCTGATGTGATTAGGCCCTATGATGGTGTCCCCTGAATAGATATATGGACACAGTTGGCAACGGGCTTTGTTGCAAGGATAGGTTCCTGGGTTAGTGATTCTGTTGTGTGGTGAGTGGTTGCTGATGATATTTGCTTCAGGTTGGGGGCTGTCTGTAAGCAAGATCTGTGAGAGTGATGGGTTGTCCTTCAGGATAGGTTGTAGATCCTTGATGATGCGTTGGAGAGGTTTTAGTTGGGGGCTGAAGGTGATGGCTAGTAGCGTTCTGTTATTTTCTTTGTTGGACCTGTCCTGTAGTAGGTAATTTCTGGGTATTCTTCTGGCTCTGTCAATCTGTTTCTTCACTTCAGCAGGTGGGTATTGTAGTTGTAAGAATGCTTGATAGAGATCTTGTAGGTGTTTGTCTCTGTCTGAGGGGTTGGAGCAAATGCGGTTGTATCTTAGAGCTTGGCTGTAGACAATGGATCGTGTGGGGCAGTCTGGGTGAAAGCTGGAGGCATGTAGGTAGGCATAGCGGTCAGTAGGTTTCCGGTATAGGGTGGTGTTTATGTGACCATCGCTTAATAGCACCATAGTGTCCAGCAAGTGGATCTCTTGTGTGGACTGGTCCAGGCCGAGGTTGATGGTGGGATGGAAATTGTTGAAATCATGGTGGAATTCCTCAAGGGCTTCTTTTCCATGGGTCCAGATGATGAAGCTGTTATCAATGTAGCACAAGTAGAGTAGGGGCATTAGGGGACGAGAGCTGAGGAAGCGTTGTTCTAAGAAAGCCATAAAAATGTTGGCATTCTGTGGGGCCATGCGGATACCCATAGCAGTGCCACTGATTTGAAGGTATACATTGTCCCCAAATGTGAAACAGTTATGGGTGAGGACAAAGTCACAAAGGTGAGCCACCAGGTTTGCCGTGACATTATCGGGGATACTGTTCCTGATGGCTTGTAGTCCATCTTTGTGTGGAATGTTGGTGTAGAGGGCTTCTACATCCATAGTGGCTAGGATGGTGTTTTCAGGAAGATCACGGATGGATTGTAGTTTCCTCAGGAAGTCAGTGGTGTCTTGAAGATAGCTGGGAGTGCTGGTAGCGTAGGGCCTGAGGAGGGAGTCTACATAGCCAGACAATCCTGCTGTCAGGGTGCTAATGCCTGAGATGATGGGGCGTCCAGGATTTCCAGGTTTATGGATCTTGGGTAACAGATAGAATACCCCTGATTAGGGTTCCAGGGGTGTGTCTGTGCGGATTTGTTCTTGTGCTTTTTCTTGAGTTTCTTGAGGAAATGGTGTAGTTTCGTTTGGTAACCCTCAGTGGGATCAGAGGGTAATGGCTTGTAGAAAGTGGTGTTGGAGAGCTGCCTAGCAGCTTCTTGTTCATATTCCGACCTATTCATGATGACGAGAGCACCTCCTTTGTCAGCCTTTTTGATTATGATGTCAGAGTTGTTTCTGAGGCTGTGGATGGCATTGTGTTCTGCACGGCTGAGGTTATGGGGCAAGGCCACCTGAGTTGCTAGGAAATCCTGCTGAAAATGTCCTGATCTTGGCAAGCTCTATCTTTGTGTCTGAGATTTATATTTATATGCATGCTGCATTGATGATTTGGAGCAGGAGATGCCAATGTGGATTTAAGTGCTCAGTCTGAAAGCTCCTCCAGACAGTCTTGAGTCTGCAAATGTAGCTGGAAGTCTCATCAGATTTTGAATACTTTTTGTTTCAAATATTAGTGCAACAAGAGTTTTACATACTGTAATTTCAGATTTTCCAGTTGCAGCTGGATCCTTGAAGTGCACGGAGGTACAAAGCCGAAAAACATCCAAAAAAGCTCACTCTGGGTTAGTTTTAGATATGATCCAGATCCAGAAAGGGAACCGACATTTTCTAAACTAGTGCTCACCCCTTCTATTTCCACCCCCCTTATGAATAAATAAGAAGAGAATCTGCTTAGTCAGTTTGAAGAAAGATAATCACTACAAAAGACAGGAATCACTCAACAACCACACAACTCTGTTTCCAACACCAGAAAGCCAAAATATGTGCAGGCTTTTGGCGTGCAAACAAGACTTCTGTGTTTATACACATATTGTAAGTATTAGGTGCTAGTGAATTTGTATCAAGCAGATGTAGAACATCCGGATGCTATAATAAGTGGTGGAAAAGGCTCGATGATTTGCATGGAGTTAATATCCAGCCTTTTTTCTCATCTGTACTGCAGAATACAAACCTTTTGTAGCTTGTAGAGGTTGTTTTTTATAGTCTGCAAAGTCTATTTCAACACCAAGGGGAAGATCTACAGTCATAGTAGCTCGTGGTTTCTAATGGTCCTATGGGACAAATAGATAGGTGCCAGAAACAAAACCCTGGATCCAAACACCACCAAACATTACAGAAGACCAAATCGGAATTCAAACTTTGCTGCTGACCCTTACATCTGTAGAAATGGCCAGAACAAAAACCTGATCTGAACACCTTTGCACTTTTGGGAAGTTTGGATGTGTATCTGAATTTTGTCGCTCTGACCCATCAGCTTGAATAGGGCAGTAGAGTCAGATTAGCAAAGAACACTTCAAAATCTCACACACATTATGTAAGTACCCATCACACATACTTTACATATTACCCATAGTCCTGTCACTTACACAGTCTGATTTAACTGGTACTATCAGAGGCAGGATATCAATCTAGATAGATTACTTCTTTCAGCCAGAATGGCAATTTCTACTTTCCCGTGTGAAAAATGTGACTTTCCTGGTCTTTCCTTCAAGAACATGATGTGAAAGTGCTTATACTTCTTTTCCAATAGATGGACAGACAAAGAACATCTGAGGACCTGAAGCAGCACATTTTAAAGCTTTGTATTATCTTTCAAAACTTTGCATTATCTGTTTAAGGTCTTCATTCTTCTATATGACTGGCTGCTGCAACATTTATGCCAGGTGTTTACTGCTCAAGTTTATGTAGGAGCGAGCACTTTTTCCTGTGCTTCCCGATGATAGAACTGAGTAGAGAATATTTATCAGTTTGGCACATCTCTAGTGTCAGAGAAAAGAAGACTAGGAAGAAATAAAGACAAACAAAATATGAGCTGGCATTAATTCTTTATTATACAGGCTATAAATCTGCAGGTTTGTTTTAGATTATTAAACCTCTTTAGCTTTATGAATGCCTTTACCTTGTATACTCAATATTTATGTTCCACCAAAACTAAATTTTAAAAAAGTTTAAACAATTACATATTTTTTCCAGATAGCATCATGCAAACAATAATTAGGCTAAGCATTATTCTCTATGACAGAAATGGAGCTGAAGCAACACCTTGGACCTAAAAACTCCTAAATTTTGGGGAAGTTTGAATCCAGATGAGAAGAGCCAGATTTTACTCTCAGTTCAACTGTCTTCTATCATGTGGAGGAATTCCATTTAGATCAGTGGAGTTGCTATGATGTAAAAGTAAGTGTGAAGGGAGAATCAGACCTACACATTTTGTACTCCAGGCCTATTTCTACTCAGGGCCGGATTCTACAACCCTTAATCATGATGGTGAGCTCTTAGGACTGGATTTAATGTTCATCTAAGTCAATGGAAAACTTCCCATGGAATTTAATTGATTTTGGATCATGTCCTTACACAGTAACGGCTAGACTGGCACCTTGCAATCACATATATTTCTGCTACCCCAAGAACAGAGCCTGAACTGTGCCAGGGGGTATGTCTACACTGCAATCAGAGGTGTGACTGCAGCACATGTAGACATGCCCAACCCAGCATTGATCTAGCAAGCTTGAAGAATGGTAGGATTGGGTCTACAACCCCACCTGGGACCCTGAGTATGTACTCAAGTGGCTAGCCTATGCTGCCATGGCTTCAATAATATTGTTGTTCAAATAGCTAGATCAAATAGCTAGATCAAAGCTCTTGCCTCTGATGGCAGTAAAGACACACTCAGAGTATGGCACAGCTTACCTCCTACTGTGCACCAATGATCTACCCCTGCTGAGATGGGTCACAGAGCTCTTTGCTTAAAGGTAAACTTACTCACTTCATTGTGCAAGGTCCTTGTGCAGCCCACCCCATCTCACTTGTAGGTAAACAGAAGAATGTAGAATTGAAACCACACACCTACTTGTAGTGCACAGAAAAGGGTAGTATTCCTTTAAATAGTTTGTGAGCCCCCTCAGTGGTGTCCACTGTGTTTTCTGTTCACAGAAACTAGACAGAACAACAGAATGTATATGTAGGTAAACCTTGCATGTTGTGTATGTTTAGTAAACATGGTTATTTGGACTGTGCCCTTCTCATGTGGTTCCTTTATATTACATTTGTTGTGCAAAGGAGCGAAAGACACAACACCATGCTTTGTCTGTCTTTATCTTTTTGGATTTTAAGCTATTGAGGGGAAGCAGTATGTTGTCTATGTTTGGAAAGTGCTCAGCACATTCAGGGCACTAGCAAAATCTTAATAGTAATAATAATCTAGTATTTGTTATTTTATTATTATTATTTCATTATTAATATTCAATTAGAACTCCTGCATTTTAATTCTACCTCTTATATTGACTGTGTCTATGGGCTTGGTAAATCACTTAACTGCTCTGCCTCAATTTCCCAAACTGTAAACCAAAGAATAATATTATCTCTTTCAGATTAGTGTTGGGAGAATTAATCAGTTAATGTTTGCAAAGTGCTTAGAAAATGAAAATGACTGAGTATTATTATAATACTTAACGCTGCTTAATTTAGGAAATAATGGCTGGTGAGATTCATTAATAGTCTAAATGAATCTCTAACATAACAAACATATCTTTGCTCACGATTGTTCCAGTGTATTACATCAATTAACAGACAATTTGTGCCTCATTCATTATCTTTTTATTTAGCCGTAGCTAAATATTTTTATTTTTAATTAGTGCCTCTGTCCTAGATAAATTGCTTTATTTTTAATTAGTGCCTCTGTCCTAGATAAATTGCAGGGCATTGTTAACAATTTTTGTAGCCGCAATTCTTCTTAGTTGGCAGTTATCATGCTTTTCAACTGAGGTGATCACTGGCTCAGCAGTAGAAGAACCACTCCCCTGATTTCACTGGCACTCACATTGCTAGAAACAGGCTTATAAAACCTGCTGTGCATTTAGAGAGCCAGATCCTCAGCTGTTGTAAACCATGGCACCAAGCTGATGTGCACCAGCTGAAGACTTTGCCCACCGGGTTTATTTTCTTCAGCATTAGCTGCACTGGCTCTCTTTCTCTTTTCACGCCTCAACTGTGGTCAGAAGAAGAAGTGTGCCACAAGTAACAGTGCCACCAGCTTGGAAACCATTCCATTTTTCCAGGGGCAGCCATCAGTGGAGCTGCAGAAATGAACAATAGCGTTCAGAATAGGATCATTTTGTTTCTCCATACAGTGTCATGAAAACTTGGTAAAGGAGATGAAAGTGGTACAACGTTGTCTGCAGTCTGACCCTTTGGGTTCTGAGAGCTGGAATCCCATCCAATCTAACAAGCCAGATATACTCAGGCTCGGTCAATACTTGGCTGAGAGATCATTTAGGAAAAATCTTGCAGCAGCAGGTAAGTCATGGCAGTTTTGTTATGATTTTATTATATAATGCCAAAAGTGTGCTGGATGCAACACAAACAAGCAAGAGGACAAATCCAATGCCCCCAAAAGCTTGCAATCTAATTAAACAACATAGAGAAGAGAGAGATGATGAAACAAAATATTAAGCAGTGAAGTTTAATACTGGTACCTGCTCTGTCAGCACCACATACCAACCTGTGGCTTGGGTATTTCCTGGAATCAAAATGTACTGAGAAGTTATAATTTTCTACTACATTCTAGAGGTTTTCCCATACAGGGAATTCCGGGATCTTGCTGCAGAAGCATCTGATTCTCTTCACCTCTGAGTTATTTTCTTCAGTAGTTGCAGTTTGGAGAAAGCACCCATATCTGAAATGCAGTTTGTGGAAGTACAAAAAAAGAAAAAAAAATTGCACTGGGCAGCTGTGACACTGAACAATCATGAAGCCTGTGACCCCGTTGATATCAATCTGGAAATATGACTGAATATCTCAGGGAGAAAATTCTTTGTCTGATTCTGGTTGATAGTTAGTGAAGAAACTTTTTGTGGCTATAAATGTCTTTATTTAGATAGATATGGAGAAATTAAAGGTTAGAAGAGTAATGACAGCTTGTTTTATCTGCATGCAGGAAACAATTTGCTAGCAGAGTGTTACAAGGGTGTTTGCGGGATCTTTTACTGTTGTTGTGACAGAGGATACACAAAAACAAGGGATACATTTTATGGATTTTTCTAAGCATTCTTCACATTCTTTTACCTCCTAGTGACAGTGACACTAATAGCTTGACCAACACATTCCTTTTAACAAGCAAACAGATGGCTGGTGTTTAAATCTCTACCCTCCTGTGTGCAGAAGGATCAGATTCAGTGCTGACACAATGAGTTATACCTTATGTGGAGAGATTCCAATGGTAAGCAGGACATTGGGGAAACTGGGAAGCATTTGGGGATTTTTCTAACATCTCCATTTCCTCTCTGAAAAGCTGTTCTTCTTTAAATTGTCAGTTTCTGACACCAGACATTGCCAAGTGTGGCAGTGCATTTAGATTTGAGCACAACTCAGATCTCAACAGAGAAGTCTGATTGGTGGCGGGCAAGTTCCTTATCCACCATACTTTGGTCAGATCTTCATTCTTCCTTGAAGAGCACAATAATATTCACCATAATATTGAAGGGTAGCATGCTGCCACCTTTACTCACATGGAGTAGTATTTTCCCTTGTGATTAGTCCCAATCACAGGGGAAGGTACTAAATAACATGAATATGGGTGGTAAAATCTATTAAGAAATGAGTGGCTGGATTACTGATACCAACAAATAACAAAAACAATAAGAAGTCCGGTGGCACTTTAAAGACTAACAGATTTATTTGGGCATAAGCTTTCATGGGTAAAAAACCCACTTCTTCGTTTTTGTGGATACAGACTAACATGGCTACCCCCTGATACTCAACAAATAACAGTGGCAGGCAGTCAAAATATGTATATACCAAGCCATAGATATTTTATAAGGTATGTCTAACATTTTCAAATTTGGGAGCCTAAAGTTAAGCATAAAAATGAAGGATGGAGATGTGGCTACTGTCTTCGTTTCCCTCTTTGCTGGGTAGTTTAATTTAGCCCTCCAGTAAATCAAAGCCCACTCATTTTGGTATATTATCTGTCAGTACAATCGTCCACCAGACTAGTCCATTCACATCTCACTCTGTCTTTCTGAGATGTTGTAGCAAAATCAATAGAATTAAATTAAACCGTAAGTAAACAACTACCTCTCCAGTCTCCTCAGACATTATTGGTTCTCTACTATAGGCTGGTGTCAAAGTCTCTATTCTCAGGGCTTGTTAGATTGGCTGAGCAGGTTTCCAGAGCATGGCAGGTCCTTTGCCCACTTGCCTTTGTGGAGGGATATGCATGCTGTTCCTGCCCCTGGAGCAAAGAGACCCACAACAGGTTTTATTTCCTCGCTATCAGTGAAAAGAGGCCTCTTTTTTTAAATCCTGTCCCCTTTCCCAGAATACTTGCTTCCCATTTACAACACCCATATAGTGTAGAGCTGGGTACAAGAAGTGGGGGGGGGGCCAGCCCCTTCTGCCTTTGGCCATAGACACTACATATCCCTGTGCAGTGTGTGCCCAGGCTCTGCAGATGGGTGTGCACCCTACCTATGTCCATCGAAGCCTCTGGGTCAAGAAGAGCCTGAAGCGGGACAAACCTGGGACCATGGAGGGATCGGGCCAGGACAACACTCCCGTTCACCCAGCAATAAGGCCCTGCCTGGGGCCCCTGGATGTAGGGCATAAGTGGGACTTTGTTGACGGTGCCTGGGGGGATCGAGAGAGCCAGTCTTGAGCCATGTGGCTCCTTTCCCTCCGTGGCTGCAGAGCATCCTCCGAGCTGGCAGGTGCTGGGCCTGGGTGATCAGCGATGGGTCAGTGCGGAAGGAGCCAGGGATGCTGCAGCCGGGGGAGCTGCTGAGGCTCTCGGGCAGAGCCGAGCCCAGAGGATGTTGGAAGCTGGGTAGTGGGGCTGCCTGACCAGCAGAGCTATCTGGACCTGGACACAGGTTAGGGGGAAGGCAAGGACAGGATGGACTCTGCAGGGAGTCACCCCCTGCTTCCGCCCAGCCACTATCTTTCTGCCTCCTCCCCAGCTCCTCCTGCTACTCTCTTCTCACTCTGGGGGCCCCCGATGCCTTCCCACTTCACTTCTACTCAGCTTCCCATCTCCCCAGGTAAACTGAGCCCCCTCTATAGGAAAACTCTGGTTGTGGCCCTGCTCCAGGGAATGACCATCCCCACAATGCTTTGGCTCTGGGCTGAACTGTTTTGGCTAAGTTGAGATTTTGGGTTCATTCAAACTTTAAACACAAAGCAAAACTCAACAGGTGTGAGCCCATTTGAAATGAAACAGAGTTCACATGCAAAGCTGCCCAGCTGACATCATTATCACCCGACTGAAAGCCATTTATCCTGACTGCACAGAAGGCCGAACTATCCAGAGGAAAATGACTCCATTGGCCTTGCGGCTAGCTTTATGTGTAGAGACAAAACCCTGCTATGTGACAGTCCAGTGCTCATAATCATAGAATCATAGGACAGGAAGGGACATCGAGAGGTCATCTAGTCCACTCCCCTGCACTCATGGCATGACTAAGTATTATCTAGACCATCCCTGACAGGTGTTTGTCTAACCTGCTTTTAAAAATCTCCAATGATGGAGATTTCACAACCTCCCTAGGCAATTTATTCCAGTGCTTAACCACCCGGACAGTTACAAAGTTTTTCCTAATGTCCAACCTAAACCGCCCTTGCTGCAATTTAAGCCCATTGCTCCTTGTCCAATCCTCAGAGGTGAAGAAAAAAAATGTTTCTCCCTCCTCCTTGTAACAACCTTTTATGTATTTGAAAACTGTTATCATGTCCCCCCTCAGTCTTCTCTTTTCCAACTAAACAAACCTAATTTTTTCAATCTTCCCTCATAGTCATGTTTTCTGGACCTTTAATCATTTTTGTCGCTCTTCTCTGGACTCTCTCCAATTTGTCCACATCCTTCCTGAAATGTGGCACCCAGAACTGGACACAATACCTCAGTTGAGGCCTAATCAGTGGGGAGTAGACTGGAAGAATTACTTCTCATGTCTTGCTTACAACACTCCTGCTACTACATTCCAGAATGATGTTCGCTTTTTTTGCAACAGCATTACACTATTGACTCATATTTAGCTTGTAGTCCACTCTGACCCTCAGATCGTTTTCCGCAGTAGTCCTTCCTAGGCAGTCATTTCCCGTTTTGTATGTGTGCAACTGATTGTTCTTTCCGAAATGGAGTACTTAGAATTTGTCCTTACTGAATTTCATCCTATTTACTTCAGCCCATTTCTCCAGTTTGTCCAGATCATTTTGAATTTTAATCCTATCCTCCAAAGCACTTGCAATCCCTCCCAGTTTGGTGTCGTCCGCAAACTTTATAAGTGTACTCTGTATACCATTATCTAAATCATTTATGAAGATATTGAACAGAACTGGAACCAGAACGGATCCCTGCAGGACCCCACTCGTTATATCCTTCAAGCATGACTGTGAACCACTGATAACTACTCTCTGGGACTGGTTTTCCAAACAGTTATAGTAGCTCCATCTAGGTTGCATTTCCCTAGTTTGCTTATGAGAAGGTAATGTGAGACACTATCAAAAGCTTTACTAAAGTCAAGAAATACCACGTCTACCGCTTCCCCCCATCCATAAGTCTTGTTACCCTGTCAAAGAAAGCTTGACTGTTACTCATCACCTTATTATCTTTTAGATGTTTGCAAATTGATTGCCTAATTACTTGCTCTATTACCTTTCCGGGTACAGAAGTTAAGCTGACTGGTCTGTAATTCCCTGTGTTGTCCTTATTTCCTTTTTTATAAATTGGCACTATATTTGCCCTTTTCCAGGCTTCTGGAATCTCTCCCATCTTCCAAGACTTTTCAAAGATAATTGCTAATGGCTCAGATACCTCCTCAGTCAGCTCCTTGAGCATTCTAGGATGCATTTCATCAGGCCCTGGGGACTTGAAGACATCTAATTTGTCTAAGTAATTTTTAACTTGTTCTTTCCCTATTTTAGCCTCTTCTGATCCTACCTCGTTTTCACTGGCATTCACTATGTCAGACATCCAATCACCAACCAACCTTCTTGGTGAAAACCGAAACAAAGAAGTCATTAAGCACCTCTGCCATTTCCACATTTTCTGACATTACTCCCCCCCCTGCCCCACCATTAAGTAATGGACCTACTCTGGCCTTGGCAGTGATGAGCTGCCAAAATCTTAACAACTGGTTCCCTATAAAAAGTTCTGATTTAAGGGATGTGCCCCAGTATGTATTTTTTGTACCAACAGGGTTACCATACGTCTGTATTTTCCCGGGAGGAATTTTTAAAATTTAAAAATTCCTCCCGGACGGCGATTTAAGAACCAAAAAGCCGGACCTGTCTGGGAAAATACGGATGTACGTTAACCCTGCCTAAAGTTCTTTTTTAAAAAGATGGGCCTGAACTAGAAATGAGCTCCATTTCACATGTGTGGGTCCCTGCCACTCCCTGGGGGTGTGCTAGGGTGACCAGATGTCCCGATTTTATAGGGACAGTCCCGATTTTGGGGTCTTTTTCTTATATAGGCTCCTATTACCCCCACCCCCGTCCTGATTTTTCACACTTGCTGTCTGGTCACCCTAGGGTGTGCACATGTGTGGGTCCCAGCTGCTCCCTGCCCCCCTCATTGAAGCAGGTGTGCAGGGTTACTCTCCTGGGAACTGCAGGGCACCAGTGGACATGGGGCCAGCGGCAGACAGGGACATGGGGCAGGGCTAGCTGGAGGCAAGGGATGCAGGGCTGGCTGCGGGCAGGGCAGGGGGTGCGGAGCTGGCTGGAGACAGAATCATAGAATCATAGAATATCAGCGTTGGAAGGGACCTCAGGAGGTCATCTAGTCCAAACCCCCTGCTCAAAGCAGGACTGATCCCCAATTAAATCATCCCAGCCAGGGCTTTGTCAAGCCTGACCTTAAAAACTTCTAAGGAAGGAGATTCCACCACCTCCCTAGGTAATGCATTCCAGTGTTTCACCACCCTCCCAGTGAAAAAGTTTTTTCTAATATCCAACCGAAATCTCCCCCACTGCACCTTGAGACCATTACTCCTCGTTCTGTCATCTGCTACCACTGAGAACAATCTAGAGCCATCCTCTTTGGAACCCCCTTTCAGGTAGTTGAAAGCAGTTATCAAATCCCCCCTCATTCTTCTCTTCCGTAGACTAAACATCCCCAGTTCCCTCAGCCTTTCCTCATAACTCATGTGTTCCAGTCCCCTAATCATTTTTGTTGCCCTCCGCTGGACTCTTTCCAATTTTTCCACATCCTTCTTGTAGTGTGGGGCCCAAAACTGGACACAGTACTACAGATGAGGCCTCACCAGTGTCGAATAGAGGGGAACGATCACGTCCCTCGATCTGCTGGCAATGCCCCTACTTATACATCCCAAAATGCCATTGGCCTTCTTGGCAACAAGGGCACACTGTTGACTCATATCCAGCTTCTCGTCCACTGTAACCCCTAGGTCCTTTTCTGCAGAACTGCTGCCGAGCCATTCCGTCCCTAGTCTGTAGCAGTGCATTGGATTCTTCCACCCTAAGTGCAGGACTCTGCACTTGTCCTTGTTGAACCTCATCAGATTTCTTTTGGCCCAATCCTCCAATTTGTCTAGGTCCCTCTGTATCCTATCCCTACCCTCCAGCGTATCTACCTCTGCTCCCAGTTTAGTCTCATCTGCAAATTTGCTGAGGGTGCAATCCACACCATCCTCCAGATCATTTATGAAGATATTGAACAAAACTGGATACTTTGCTCTTGTGCAGGGTTGGCTGGAGGCAAGGGGGTGTGGGGCTGGCTGGAGACAGGGCAGGGGCTGACTGGAGGTAGGGGCTGACTGCAGGCAGGGCAGGGGGCTGCAGGGCTGGCTGGAGACAGGAGCTGGCTGCAGGCAGGGCAGGGGGTGGGTGCGGGCAGGGAACCAGGCTAACAACCGGTTCTAAAACTGCTTCAAAATTTAACAACCGGTTTGCGCTAACTGGTGCAAACTGGCTCCAGCTCACCACTGGGCCTTGGTCTTCCTCTTGCTTCTAATGTATTTGTAGAATGTTTTCTTGTTACCCTTTATGTCTCTAGCTAGTTTGAGCTCGTTTTGTGCCTTGACCTTTTTCCTTTCTCCCCATGTACTTGTGTTATTTGTTTATATCCATCCTTTGGAATTTGACTTAGTTTCCACTTTTTGTAGGACTCTTTTTTGATTTTTAGATCATTGAAGATCTCCTGGTTAAGCCAGGGTGGTCTCTTGCCATACTTCCGATCTTTCCTATGCAGGAAATGGGATAGTTTGCTCTTGTGTCTGTTATAATGTTTCTTTGAAAAACTGCCAGCTGTCTTCAATTGTTTTTCCCCTTAGACTTGCTTCCCATGGGATCTTACCTACCAACTCCCTGAGTTTGCTAAAGTCTGCCTTCTTGAAACCCATTGTCTTTATTTTGCTGTTCTCCCTCCTACCATTCCTTAGAATCATGAACTCTATCATTTCATGATCACTTTGACCCAAGCTGCCTTCCACTTTCAAATTCTCAACCAGTTCCTCCCTATTTGTCAAAATCAAATCTAGAACAACTAGTAGCTTTCTCCACCTTCTGAAATAAAAAAAAATTGTCTTCAATAAATTCCAAGAACTTATTGGATAATCTGTGCCCTGCTGTGTTATTTTCCCAACAGATGTCTGAGTAGTTGAAGTCTCCCATCACCACCAAGTCCTGTGCTTTGGATGATTTTGTTAGTTGTTTAAAAAAAGCCTCATCCACCTCTTCTTCCTATTTAGGTGGTCTGTAGTAGACCCCTACCAAGACATCACCATAATGTCAGCCATGATCTTGTTTTATTCTGAGGCTGGAGATGGGACTGGTGAGGAGTATGCTATTCTAGCCAGAATGTCAGCCCCAATTTGAGATCAGGACCCACTTTTGCTCATGCTGGAATAAGAAACCCATTTGACTGCTTTGGCCTAAAACTACAGTTCAGGAAAGCAATCCTGTTCAGCAAAGCACACAGGCATGCTTCTATAGTTAAACCCATGTGTAAGTGCCTTGCTGAATATAGATAGTCTTAAGCATGCGCTTAAGAGTTTTTGTGAATCAGAGCCTCAGTGAAGCAAAGAGCCTGTCACAGCCACAGCAAAGTCAAAACTTCAACAGGTGCTTCTTAAATATTATTTGATTTTAATCTATTCTTCAAAAAAGACACATTTACCTGTCTATGCAACCCTTATTATAAAACCACTGGTCTTTCCCTCTGCTGCAACATTGTACTTACTTTTGAAATACTGAAGCCTAGGTAAGTCAGTAAATATAGTTATAAAATTTTGCACTCTGCATTGAAGAGAGTACAGCTGTACAGCATATTACTCACTGCAAATCTCACTCACACAAATAAGTCTTACTCTTGGCAATAGTCCCATGTAACAAAGGTCATGAATTTTCTCTGTTTATTGGTTCATGTCAGTCGGAAATTAAAAAAAATATTTATTAACCCATACTGCTGATTACAAGACCTGTAACATTTAAGTACTGTATATTGTAGTTTTTGCATTTCATTCCCTTGGGACCAATCCTGAAGTCCTTACTCAGGCAAAATGCCCCTGTGGTCAAAATGGAGTGAGTAAGAATTTTATGGGGTGAAATGAATAAAATGTCACAGAAGAAAATGGGAATGCCTCTGAAGACATAATTTCAGTCTCTTGGGTAAAGATGTAATTAGGCAGTTTTGTAGAACAGCTTATTTACCCAAGAGATAAGACTAAGTTTGAAAAAAAACGTTAAGGTCTTGGGTAAATTTGGCAGATTTTTAAAAGATTTTCTATTATACGCTCAATATTTTCTTCTGTGACATTTTTGGTCCATTTAATAAATGTGCTGACTTATTTTTTAATAAGTTCATGTTCAATAGCTTATCCTTATGAAAGGAGAGAATGGCCCTTTATGATAACAGCTTACATATGACAATAATGCAGCGATATTGAATTGTTTTTGTTCTAACATTTCTTAGCTGTGTTCTAACATCAGCTGTCTTGAACTCTCAGAGGTGTTCTATGAGAATTTCTTACTGTGCACATCAAAGCAGGTATAACAAAAAACATGGAAAGCAATGCTAATAATTCAGTGGATGAAAACAAGGCACAATAAAATCAGATTGTACTATGACTGGTATTATGCTGTGCAGAACTGGCCCTTTCAAAAAGGGCCCTTCATGCCGAGGCTGGTAAAGTCTAAGCCACAGCAGTTACAGTTGTGAATGGAATAAGAGGTGAAGAAAAGCTTTCCTACTTGCCAAGATCTAACCTCATCTTGATCTGATCTAATATTACCTATCAGCTCTGTCAATTTTTTTTACTGGTCTTAAAACAATAGTATTTTAATAAGTAACTTTTTGCTTTCTGTTTTATTATAGGAAAGCTATGGCAAATGAGTGAGGTTTGCCCTTTGTTCTGAATGTGGGCCTTGTGGTGCCATGTCAATGGTTACAGGATGGAGCTCCATGCTTGTAAGCTCACAAGTCTCACCCTTATAGCAGCAGTCCCATTTTTACAAATGTGTGTTCACTGAAATTATTTGCCCATATGTTTCCGCAAATGTAAATCAGATATGGATTGCTCAAGAATTACGTGAAGCAACGGTTGTATCTAGCATGAGCTGTTCATGGTGTGTGACTGGTGTATTTGTTTTGCTCCCTGACTGGTGTCTCCCAAACCTACAAAGAGCTTTCAGGATGGTTGCATGAACCCTTCTGGCATGAATACTCAAAGGGATATGTTTACACAAATTCATATACACAATAAATGGGACGTGAAGGCCAAAGTATGTTTGTGAATAATTGTTTTTCCCCAAATGTGCTTACAATCTTGGACTGTGACAGAGCCCCCACCCGCCCCCGTACCTCTGTTTATTCTGTTCCCCTTCTGCCCCCAAAGCCTAGCTCAGCACTTGACATGGAGGACAAACGCTTTCAGTCAAATTCAGAGTAAGCAAACCAATTTATTCAAAGCCCACATCTATACTAGATGCCTCTGACAGTGGCAACAAATAAATTTAAAAAACTTTTTTTTCCCCCATTGCGGAACTTGGTGTCCTCAATCCTCCTTCCTTTCCAGAATACTTCTCCATCTGAATTCTGACTGGAGAAACACAGCTTTGCCTAGCCTCACTATCTGAGCCTGCCCATCTTAAGGCAAAAAAAGTGAGATATCACACACACACACACACTATTCTGCCTGTCTCCAAACAGTAGATAGTCTACATGACCCTGCAGCCCAGATCTTTGGCCAGGCTTTCAGTAGTATACTCAAGTAACCCATGGAATAATTGAGTTCCAGTTCAAATTATGTACTATCAAGCTATCTTGGAGGTTTTCCCTACCACCCCTCACCTCAGTATGTGAGCTCCTCCCAGATAAAATCAGTAGCAAATCCCTAGTGAATTTTATGGCGTCTAGCTCTCCAAATATCAGAATACAAGTGAAACTGTAGCAAGGTACCTTTAGAAACTGAGACAGCGGTGTATCAGGGGACAAGATAAAACACAATGTTAAAACACCTAACAAGCTCAAACTATCTCTAACATTTAAAACAAAGATGGGAACTAAAAACAAGAATTTTCACTAATGAAAGGAGAGCACGGTGAGATAAGGAACAGTACTTTTTCTGTCTTCTAAATGCTATTAAAGATAATTTATGTCTCTAGCTCGCAAATTATACTTGGAAAGCTGCGTGTATTTACAAATGCAGCTGTTAAGGACTGAATTGTTTATTCTACTGCTGATGCCTTCCTGGTTGTAACCAGTTGCAACCAGCTGTCAACCAGTTGTCTTTCTTTCTGCTCATCTCCTGGCAACATGACAACCCTGCTGATCAGCAAACTTCACAGAGTAGTTATAACTATCTGAAAATATGGTAAGAGTCAATAAGCGCCTCCCGAAGTGAATTATCAAGCACAGAGGTGCACTGTGACTCGACTCAGTCCAATGACATGTTAAATATTATTTATATATTTGTGTTTTAGTATATTTGCACATTGATTTCAATGGGATTAACCATATGATAAAAGATATACATATGCATAAGCAGAGGCGATAAGTGGGGGTACGCAAGGTCACATGCCCCCCAGAGTTCTGCTTTCCATTTAGCACAGAGGTTTTCAAACTGTGGGATGCGCCCCCTACAGTTTGAAAACTGTAGCCTCCTGCCAGGAGATAGCAGATCGGAAGCTGGTGGGAGCTGCCCAGCCCTCTTGGGCCCCTGGGTCTCCGCATGGTGGGAACCAGGGCGCTGGCTGGCTACCTGACAGCTCTCCCTGCTCTGCTCCCCAAGTCGGGCCACCTCTATTTTTCTTTTCATACTTCCACCCATCTTTTCTTTCTTTCTGTCCCCTCCCGCTTTGTCCTCACCCTGTCACTCTGCTCCTCCCTTCTCCTTATCTCTTTTTCTAAGGAGCCCCGCCCTTTTTTCCCTTTGTTCTCCCCTCTCATTCCTAGGGACACTGTGTAATTTACCCCCTGAGAAGTCTGCCCCTTTCTATGCCTTCTTGAGAGTTCCTCAGAAAAGCTGGTGCGATTAAAGATGGGAAAAAGCCTTCTCACCTTTGTTCCCTTCTGTCTCCCTCAAAGGGGATTGTGGGAGCTGAGTGGGCCTAAAGGCTTTGGGCCTGATCCAACTCCTATGTCTTTGCATTGACTTTACTGGGCAGAGGATCAGGCCCCTATGCATAAATGCTATTTTTTGTATTATGTACTTGTATTGCATTTAGCACCTAGGGGGCCCAAACATGAATCAGGGCCCCACTCTGCTAAGCACTGTACAAAAAATGTCACTCATCTGAAGTGACACATGTACTGACCTCTGCTGTGGCTCTGTCTCATGCCACATGAAATATCACTTATAAACAGGCTGGCAGAGAGTGATCATAATTTCCCCAGTAGTTCCTCCTCCAGGCTACTAAGGGCTGCTTTCAGGCCCGCTAAGGAGGTAGCCAAGGCTTCCTTTTCCTCACCTTTCCCTTCTTGCCTCCTGCAGCATTTTCTTCCCCACTGAGGAGGCTCTGAGAAGCAACGGCAAGAGCGGGACTGTGGAGGGACGATGGGCATGACCGAATGGGGGAAAAGAGTTAAGGCTACAGGACCCAAATTCCAGACTTGGAACCTATGATCCTTTTTAGATTTTCCCCTAGCACTAATTATTATCTTGCACACTCTTTCAGCCATTTTACAGAATTCTAGATTTCCAAAAATGGTCAAACTCAAAAGTCTTTTCAGGGGAATGTGGCAGCATTCTCACATTGGCTGTATTCTAAAAGTGTATATTTTAGTGTTTCTAATTCTCACGATTTTATGAAGTCTCACGATATTTGGTGTTTTACCTAAATCCCTAGCTCCTGAAACACGTGACTACTTGAATAATCTCAGCTTTCAGTTTTAAAAATGAAGTAAGTTCCTAGCTTTCTTGGTTGTGAAGACAAGCTTGAAAAATAACCCCAGTGCACCCTAAAGATCAAAACCAGAAGGCAAATAAAAATAACCCAATTTTTTTTTAAAGATCTCATGATTTTCAAGCCAATCTCAGGATTTATTGGAAGGGTCGCACTCATGATATTTAAATGTTTAGAGTTAGCAATACAGGTGTTATTTGGCAACTACTAATCTGCTTCCCTCTGTATTCATATACTTACTTTCACAATCCACTTGCAGGAATATATCATTAGTGGGTTGCATTTGGTTTTTCTGGGGCCTATTTGTAGAGATAGTTATGAGATCATAGCCAGTGTTATTGTATAGATAAAGTTGGAACACATAAGCCTACAGCACAAGCAAACCCTCAGAAGGGAAAAAAGAGAGTTATACTAAGATGCAAAAGGTAAGAAGCAGTTGGCCTAAAATTAATGCCTGTTTAAATGGAAATATGCCAGCTTTTAAGTAATTTGGAAGAATCCTATTTTCCCTGTATAGTTAATTACTGCAAGAACATGCCGTGCATTTTTAAGCTCTGTCAGAGATACCTACTTTAGAGAAGAAATCATACGTTTGCTCTTCAACTCAGCTGAACATACTATGATCGTAATTCAGGATGATATGTCATAATTCTGTGGTTTTTGAACTAATAAACTCTGAAAGGTACTTGTGAAAGACATCAACTCTACTACTACATTAGGAATTTAAATTCAAACCTATCTAGACTGTAAAGTACAAGGAACATTTTTGTTAACTACACTCCGAATCTTCACACAGCAATGCCACTGTAGTCACTTGCTAAATGCTAGTTTTTGCCTTTCATTACAGTCTAGGGCCAGGGGTAGACACTTGCAAGATTTCTCATCCCATGGCTCACAACCCAAAATTGGGTCACCAGAACGTGTCAAAGAGTCACGGAGCTGGCGGGGTTCAGCTCCTCACCCCGGGGATTGCACCTTTGTGCGGCAACTTGGTGGCTCAGGTATGGCCTCACCTGGGGGGTTGTCCAGGACAAATTTGAGTGAGTGGCTTTGAAAGCCAGTGTGCCAGGGTGTAATGCCACTCACAAAAATGTGGTCCTGTGTTGCCCTGTTGGGGTGGGCTGGGCCAACTGTGATTGGTGCTATGACCCCACAGGTCACAATCTGTGGAGAGGGGAGCTAAACCCAGCCAGCACAGCAGGAGAGAAACTGGGAGAGAACAGTGGGTGTCACATTTTCTGGTAAATACAGGCCCCTGATCTACCCCCTGCCTGCAGATGCATGACACCCTATATTTCATACCCCCCAGAGGGGGCCCCCTAATGTACCTCTCTCCCACAGTTTGGTCACTCTACCTCTGTCATGACATCCATCCTAGGCCCCAGTCCCCCAGATCTTCCTTATTGCACCCTCAGTTGCTTCTGCCCCCCAACTCCTTTACCCTATGTCCCCATGGGCCATGTATGTGGGGGCTGTGTGTTTTTGAGGGAGGTCTTGGCTCACTGCCCCTCCCCACAGTTGCCAGTGGAGGGGGATTTCCCTGCTGTTCACATCTGGCCAGAGTATCTAGAATTCTTAGCTATAAGCCCACCTCTCCTTCCATCCTGATGGACTTCTGGGGAGCGGGGGCAATCAGATCTGGGAGCATCTCCAGGGATCTCTGAATCACAACAGGTCATCAAAGTTTACAAATGGGTTCTGAGCCCCAACATATCAAGGTAGAACACACTGTATAAGGATGGCTGACTCAGACCAAAGAGATTGCAAAGCAGCAATGCAAGTAGCATGGACATGAAATTTCATGACACTGTATAGCTAATAAGACCTGCAGGATCAATTAAAAAGTAAATCAAATGTATTCATTTTTGACATTTATCTCACTGCTATATTTTCAAACTTTTTACTATGTAGTTTGACTAGGAATAGTCTAAATTTTGAATTATGTGGCTTAGTTATGACTGGATTGGTAGGTCACACGGCATTGTTTCTGTTCACTAAATGCTTGAGTGTGCAAACTTTCAGTACAAATACTAAAATTTGCATTCTGTGAACAGTGTGGCTGTAAAGTTGATTGCTCCAATGTAGATGAAAAGAAAACACTCAATGGGAGTGAACATGGGCTAAGAGCACCCTACTATATAAACACAGAACAAACAGATGGTCCCTGCTCCAAAGAACTTCCAATTTAAGAGATGATCATCATCATAAGCTGCTGCTTAGTGCAATTTGGACAAAACCAAAATTATTGTTCATATTGAAGTAATTCTTAGATGCTCCAACTGAAATCAGGCCCTCATTGTGCTTTGCACTATAAAAATACACAATAAGAAAGAGTTCCTGCCCTGGAGAGTTGATTACTTGAATAAACAGGACAAACAAAGGATGGGAGAAAGGCAGTGATACAGATGGGGAGCTGAGACAGAGGAATTAAATGCCTTGCTTATGGTTGCCCAGGAAAGCTAAAAACTGAACCTAGATCTCCTGAGTTCCATTCCAACCCTTTAAACACAAGACTAAAATAAATAATGTATTTAATAAATAAACATAAGCATATGCAAAAAAGTCACTTACCAAAAGTGTAATTTGATTTCTACTATTTGTCCATTTCTTTCTTTCTTTCTTTCTTTCTTTCTTTCTTTCTTTCTTTCTTTCTTTTGAGAATAAAAGATTAAGTGTTTTTTTCCCAGTGACAGAACCCAGAATCCTCTTAACTAATTTGTTGAGGAAATATGCCATAGTGGAATTTAGTCTGACTGATTAAAGTATGTTAATACATTTTCCAGCTTTGGGTCTCGAGTCCCACTGCCCTATCCATGACCTTTCTTACTTGGGAATTATGTTGCTTCTACTACTGCCAAGCATACATCCATGACCCAGGATAGGATGTTTGAACAGAAATGATTTAAAGCATAGGCAAAAAACAAGAGTGTGTGATACCCTAAATATATAAATTGTTGGATGCATTTACAAAGAAGGACTCGGATGATATTACCAGTGAATGTCAAACCACATGGTGTACTTTTCCTGTTGCTGCACAGATTCAGTGAGTTTTCCACGGTTGATCCCTCCCATTAAGACTGTAGATTTATAACATGTGTAAATATAGCACCTCCAATATCTTCTCCTTGTCTATTTAGGGAGGTATTTTGTGGTGGACAATAGCAGATAGGAAAATAACACTCCTTTCACAGATTACTTTTACTAGAGTTGCAGTCAGCTGCTTCCCATGTGTTTGCTTTGCTGAATGAACTTTTCCAAGCTTCCGCTCATTTAGGCCCCTCTGCAGGAAAAGTTCATAAGCATGTGCATAACTTTAAGCACAATAAATTCAATGTACATCCATCCTGATAGGTGAGTTGGCCGTGCCTTTTTTTAACTTTCACCAGTCCTCTTAATAATGGTCTGATCAATTAATTCCCAAGATTTGTTCATTTGAGGATGGTGTACTGCATATCTAATTTTAACAAGTATCAACAATCATCCATGCCTGTCTTCTTCCATGCTGACATCCATTCCTGGGCACTCATTTCCAGAGTCATCTTCAGTGCAGAAATGACAGCAATAGACCAGACAGCATAGTCTAAATAGCAGCAAGAATATCTTTGCCATATACAAGCCTAAGAGACAATCCCTCTCTCCAGCAACCACTTGACATGCTTGACTTTTAAGTATGTGAGTTCCAGCAGGGCAAAGCAGCTTTAGCGTGGCCAGGATGTTGCATTACTGGGTTTTTAAGCAACCAATAGAATCCTATTTAATTTCCATAGAAATCTACTGGTTGCATCTCTCTTGAATTTTATAGGGATTTTTCTAAAAATATACCATTAAACCTCCCTGTTTCTCTCTCTAGCAACCATCTAAACCCACCCCTATCCAAAAAATCCCATTGCATTTAAAAGTGACCAACTTTTCCAGGCACCAAATCCCCCTGGACTAGCCCACCCCAGCAATGTTCCAATTCTGTGAGTTGCCGTGAGTATCCAAGAGATAATTCCTCCCATTCTCTGGGACTCTGCTCCAACACTATCCTTTAGTCCCCTGCCCAAATGATGATGTTGTTTACTGAAATTGATGGGGCATGATTCTCGCTTACATCTGCTTGGAGGTGCCTTTATGCTACCCAAGTGAAGTAAAGCGGCCTCTGTATAAATAAGACCCATACAGTTCAATGACATTTAGACCTGATGGTGTCAGGCTGCTGCTGGTGCAGTGAAGTCTCTCTCTCTCTTGACCTCAGTCCTATTGCTGCTGCAGCATTTACTGTTTCCTTTCTGAGGTCAGGACAATTTATGGCCACTTTGAGGTAAGTTGGAACTCTAGTTCCACATGGCTTGGGGGTTGGAAGCATTTGAGACCAGCTGCCCCAGCCAAATTTACTCCTGCTGCTGCAGGCAGCTTTTGAAAAAAAACTTTTTGTGCTTTTTTTCTTACCATGGTTATCACTCATCATGTGCATAACACTGGGCAAGCTATTTTTGGAAAGTAAGACAAGATTCCTATTATAAGTGTCTGCAGTCACAGGAGGTTTTTCTATACAACATTCTAGCTTCTACTAGTCGTATCAACATCTGGAGGACTGTGCCTTAGGCACCACTACAAGAAGCAAGAGATTTGGACAGGATACATTTAATCTTGCTTTAATGGTATGATGTTCTGCCAAGATAAACTTCTGAGCTTTAACATATTTTATTTTGAAAAATGTTATCATCAGGTGTAAAGGAAATTCCTCTTCACTAAAGAGAGTTCTGCACTGTGTATCTGATGACATAATTACTATATGACTACATATTTCATGATCGTCTTTCCTGACCTGAATAAATAAAAGCAACCAACACTTTTTCTTGTGACATCTCTGTACACAATTAGATTTTAAACAATGGAAGGACAGGAGACAAATACTCTGTCATGCAAATGATTTGGGATGGGATTCCTTTCATCAAGGTGCTGAACTTCATATCAATTTATACTAATTAGGAATCTTAAACAGAATATTATGTAATTTACTTGCAAGCTCTTTTGGAGAAAGATCTGTAAATCAAAAGAAATTTCTTTTATTGTACATGTAGCGATATCTTTGAAATTAGGGATGTAATAATTATTTTGGGAAAATACATCTACCACTCTTGTGGTAAGATCCAAACCAGCTCAAATCTTGTTCAACATTTGTGGGGGGTGGGGAGTTGATTTGCATTGTCCTGCACCAGTGTTCTTCTGGGCTCCTGATGACACTGGAAGTGAAATGCCACTAGATTGTTTGTTCTCTTGGTATTTCTGATTGGGATTAAAAGCTCAATCTTATAAAGTGCTGACCACCCTCAGTTCCCACTAACTTCAACTTTACATTGCAAGATCATACCCAAGAAGCAGAAGTGCTGGAAATTGCATAAGAGAGCCTGTTCTCCTGAAATATGCCCCCACCAAATTTTGCAGACTCACCTGGATAAGACTGAATCTAGCAGAAGGTGAGGTCAGGTGACAAAAGTTAAAAGTACTTTTTAATCTTTTCAAAATAAGTTACTATTTCTTATGCCAAAATGTAGTTGTGGTGTCGAATTGTGGGCTGCTTGTGACGTTCCAAACAAAGACCTGATGGAAAATCCAACAAAAGCTCAGTGGTTTGAGCATTGGCCTGCTAAACCCAGGGTTGTGAGTTCAATCCTTGAAGGGGCCATTTAGGGATCTGGGGCAAAAAAAGTTGGGGATTGGCCCTTCTTTGAGCAGGGGGTTGGACTAAATGATCTCCTGAGGTCCCTTCCAACTCTGACATTCTATGAAAAGAAATCCTGGGATTCTACCTTCTCTGTAGGCAGTGGACTGCATTTGATCATGTTCAGATAATGCATGGAAAGTGTGGATATCTCTTCCACGAATGGAAAATCAAAGAATCACCAAATTGTGCTTGTGGTGAGGTACAAACCGCGTGACACACCACGGACAACTGCCCCCTTCACACATACAGTGGTAATACAAGAGGGATTCACCTACCTACTCCAGAAGTATTAGAATGGCTTTTGAATCTCAAAATTGAATGATAATTCCAGCCCATTGCTTTTCAAATGCCACATGAAAGAAGAGCATCCTGCCAGTTACCAGTGTTTTAGATTGCAGGCTCTTTGGGAAGGGGTCCAGGACTCTCTCTGTGGACCAGATTCTGCCTGACCTTTATGCAAGTATGTAGAGTGGGAGAGGATGCAAAGCCCAGTGTAGGCGCCAAGTAGAATCGTACTCTGAGCTCAGGGGAGCACAGGCACTGCTTGATTTCTACACTCTGACAGGAACTTGGTGCCCAAAAGGGAGCATGGAGGAGATATTACCCCCAAAACAGATTTAGGGTACCCTCAGAATAGCTCACCTATTGTCCCCTGCTAGGTTTGCTAAGGGTCCTCTCTAAAACAGCCTACCTGGCCTGCTAATCTGTTTCTGTGAGGTGTGGGTTAACAGGGTGGGCAACGAATCTTGGGTGTACCAAAGATTCTCCCTTTGGGATACTTCCCAGGACAACGTGGACCTGTTACCCTGAGAGGCCACGGATACAGCCTTCTGATAAAAATGATTGGCAGTGTTTTTCCAAAACAAGGCACCTCTTTATTTGGTGCAAATAATATAATATAAGGTATAATAATCTAAAAATAAATCCCTTTTGTTAACACAATCTTTGAGGCTAAAAGCATGTGAACAGCAATGACGTATGATTAGAGCAATACTAAATGGCTGCACTCTGCATACAGTGATCAGTCACCTGCTGTTCGCTGACAGCAATCCGTATATATATCCTTATTTAAATTTTATAATACAGATTAATATAACACACACAACACATACACTCATTTTTATTAACTCAGACATATACATGCATATAGACTAACCCTATATTATAACTACAACTAGCAGCCTCACTTTCTCTGTTGGTTTCTATCCCTCTGTTCTGTCAGGGCTCCTTTTCCTCTGTCATTGCACTTGTTGGTGATGCTGTGGCTGCTGCTGCTTCTGGTTCCGCTGCAATAACCACACCACTTGATTCGACCCTGACCGACCTATCTTGACTTTCTTTTTCAACCTCCTGGATGACTCCGCCCTAACACGTTCCCTAACCACTCCCCTAATACCTTTAAAAGTCTCTCCTGGCACACTGCCTTTTATACAGTTTTGCCAACTATCAGACCCTTATTTTATTGGCTACTTTTCTAATCTTTTCTTTATCCTCCAATCATAATTGTTGGAATTATAACTGTCAATCATCACTGTAGTAGTATGGTCTGTTTTAGTAGCATGGTCTGTAACCGTTAGCCTATATTCACACTGAGTATGCTTAGCCGACCTACTTAGCTAACTTTTAGTCTACATTTGTACTGAGCATGTCAACATCTGACCTACTTTCAATGGCTGTGTGAATTTTAGCCTATTTTTGTTCTGAGCATGCTCCGCTTTTTACTTGGAGGCATGCCAATATTTCACACATACCAAACTATGAACAATACCTCATCCTTTCAGTGCACATGTATGCATTTCAATTATTTATCTTAATGTTATGGTCTACTATTGCTACCCTATTTCTTGCCAAATTTAATTTACCTTTTCCCTTATTTTAGCGAATGGTGGATGTTTTTAGTGATGCTTTTAGTGCTGTGTTTAAAGGACAGAATGGAGTAGTTTTAAAATTTTCGGTATCAGAGGCAGGGACATGGCTCCACCCCACCCATGCACTGGCCAGTGGGCCTAGCCAGCAACATGAGGGCAGGGAATGACAAAGTTAGCTGCATCCCACAAAAGGATGTGCATCCTCTGGGGAGACACAGTGCTTCCGGTGCTCTCCATAGTGCAGTGTGGCTCCTCACTGGTCCTTACTTGGGGCTATCCTTAAAAAAAACACAATCTAGCCTTAAATTTGGACTGACTCAGCACCATGGAGTGTTGATCATATTGGAAAATCCCGGGAAGTGGGTGGGCACAAGCCCACCCACTGCTAAAGGCCCCTCCCCCAGCCTAGCAGGAGGGACCACTGGACCATGGGGTGTTGATCCTGAGAGGTTCCTGGGGTGCAAATGCAATATAAACATTAAACAGTCCTTATCCATGTGTTTACTGTTCTGTTCTACTCACATTAATTCTTCTTGCTTAAAGTCTATTCCTTTAAGAATGGAAATGACCTGGCAGTCCCTTCCCCAAAGAAATTATAATTTAAACAAGTATAAATCAATGTTGATCACTTGTGTTAGTTATGGGCTAGATCCTCAGCTGGTGGAAGTCAGTAGAGCTCCACTGAAGTCAGCAGAGTGATGGTGACTCAAGCCAGCTGAGACTCAGGCCCTGTATCTGTAATGGTAGAGATGCTACAAATTAAGCCAAGTGGAAGGGGAAAAAATGCCACATATCTTAGAACCCTAGCAGTTAGGAGTGTTTTAAAATAGCCACATTAGCAACAACAACCAAAAGTTTCTCTTCCTCCGCCTGTTCCTGGAAGAATAAAATATTTGTATGGAGAAATACTTTTAGCTTCATCAACATCACAAACATGTCATCAACTACCATCCTATACAGCCCACAGTTTTCTGAACTAAACTACAGATGTGCTTGGTGTGATAGTCAAAAATCCACATTCCAACAGCTCAAACACATCTACCTGGTTGGGTTATCCTTGAATCCATACTCACATGCACCAAAGATGTAGAAAATAATACCTTGTGTATCAAATCCAATTGTTTACTTTTCGGTATAATGCTAATATCCCACAACATGAATATTCCCACAGGAGAAGTATTTGTTATTACAATACAGCGTAAGCTCATTCACTAAAGCAATAGTTCAGAGCTCCTGAAAGTGGCTAGCTTCAGATAAGGAGGCCAATGGATTAAATATAAGTTTTGACTTCATCATTTCCTTTATCTTAATCCAAATCCTCACTCCCTTTTGGCTGCTGTGACTGCAGCACTTCAGCTTCTGGCACAGAACCAGTAAAGGAGGTACAGCAAGAGATGGTAAATCAACTTATTCAGTGCTCTCTCTAGCTTCCTCTTTCTGAGGCCAAATGTGTTTCCAAATCAGTAAGAGAAGTGAGAGTTCCTTCATGTCTGGCTTCCAGCAAGGCAGCACAAGGACCAGCCAAAAAAGCAAGAGGATTTCCCCCAACCTCTATTTCTGAGTATGAATTTTTGACAAATAGTTCTCCAAACAGACTCCCTATTTCCCTGCACTATGGGCTGTACACTAAGGCTAGGCTACCTGACACACTTCCTCCCTGCAAATAACCCATTATGTGGAGTTTTGGCAAATAGAACTGGGAATTGTAGGACAATGAATGTATTCATACTTCATGTTTCATCATCCATTCGTCTTTTTCACTAATTTCCACAATCCAAACTCAGGAAAAAAATGCTGGGACTAATGTATAACTGGAAACATGTGCCTGTATTTCATGAACAAAGGCTTGTACAAAGAGCAGATGCTTAACACGTAGTTAGTCCCTGTGAATGATAAGTTCCAAATTCCAAAATGCATTCACAACCTTAACTTTTAATATCAGCTCCAAAACGGAACATTCTTCTAACCCCTCAACAAATAAATGACTGAAGACTGAAGATTTCATTTGCAAATCATGTAGATAGGACTATGTGATGGCATGGAGGTCACTCCCATGGGGCCTCCTTTTGGTCAGATGTGGTGCTGCAGGTGATCCTGGCTTTGTTTCCCTTCACCTGGGTTATAAACAAGTCCAGATAGACCTTTTTAAACCAAAGGGTCTCTTTTATTAATGACAACCATAAGCACAAGTAGAAGGTCACATCTTGGACCGCCCCGTGTGGGGGTGGAGTCGCTGCTCACCCGAGACTTGCCTGTCTCCTGTGTGAGGCTGGGGCTGGCATCGCTGCTCACTTGAGCCTTGCCTGGCCCCCACCCGAGCCCTGCCTGCCCCCTGCATGGGGCTGGTGTCATCGCTTGCCCCACGCAAGTTCCTCCGCACCCACTTTTGATCGAGCTGGCAAGAGCAAATGGGACAAATATCCACTTTTGCCAAAAAAGTCAGGATGGCTGGGACGGGGCTTAAAAAAGAGACTGTCCCAGCCAAAATGGGACGAACGGTCACCCTAGTGAGAGTGGAGCCTTGCCCCTCCCTCTCTGCAGGGTTCTTGGTCCTGGGCCCTTAAAGAAACAGGAACCGGATTTCTTCCACTTCCTGTCTGCCAGTGTCTCCCAGGACCTTCTATATATAATCAGACCTTTTGACCCTGAAAAGGCCATGCCACATCATGGGGTAGGCTGACCATTAGGTCCCACTAACTGTAAAAAGGCAGACTACTCCATCATGGACTATCATTGCATTGCAGAATGGAGCGGCTATTGCTGAAATTTAACCCTAATTCCATACTCTTTATAGTCACAGTGCTAACAGAAGTACCTATTTTCACCTAATTACAGTGACTTCAGTCCAAACCTTAAAGTAATGCAATCAAGAATGACACTGCAGAACACAGAGAGGCAAGGTGGATGAGGTGATATATTTTACTGGACCACCTTCTGTTGGTGAGAGAGACAAGATTTCGAACCACACAGAGCTTGTGTCTCTCACCAACAGAAGTTGATCCAATAAAAGATTATCTCATCCACCTTGTCTCTCTAATATCCTGGGAGCAACATGGCTACAACTACACTGCATTGCAGAACACACACATACAACTATCTTGACACTGAACCTGCCAGACTAATCTATTTGTCCAGAAAATGAATCGCCACTTTAACATTTCATTATCGTGTGCCAAATTTACCTTATTTTTTTTTTACAGTGAATGCTAACCAACACTGGCACTTGAAATTTTCATATAGCTGATTTTCTTAGAGAAGAGGATTTTCAGTTGCCCAAGCTTGTATGCTTTATTTTGTTAATTATTTTAGAAAATTAGTCTAAGACATGTAGAGGAGAGGCAGTTAATAACAGTAGCAGCAGCATTAATAAGCCTGCTACTAAGGAAAGTGATGGATTCTCCATCTCTTTAGTCTTCCAGTCAGACTGGATTCCTTTCTGGAAGACATACTTTAGTCAAATTCTAGTTACTGAACTCAATACGAGAGAAACTGATTGGAATTCTATGGCTTCTCTTGTACAGGGGATCAGATTGGATGATCTAATAGTCCCTTCGGCCTTTAAAAATCTATGGATATATGAACAACATATTGTATTTATACAGTATATAGTACTTATTTAGTACCTTTTATCCCAGTTTAATAAGCTATCAACTACTACAACTGATTTACCTACTGAAATGCAGCCACTGTTTAGTAGCGCATACTATGCAACGGTTGAGAAAAGGAGGTAAAGACTGTCTCCAGCTGAATCTATAGGGGAAATTTGGGTTATAATGGTAATAAATAATATATAGATTTAATAAACCCCAACAACTTATTGTTAGTTCTTTTCATCCACAGATCTTAAAGTGCTTTTTCAAAGGAGGTTAAGTATCATTATGGCCATTTAATAGCTGGGAAACGGAGGCACAGAGAAGTTAAGGCCTATTTTTTCAAACTTTGCCCACAGTTAGGCTCCTAAATCTGTATTCAGACATCTTAATATTAGGGGCCAGATTTTCAAGTATGGTGGGTACCAAATGACTTGAATGGGACCTGTGTGTGCTCAGCATCTCAGGAAACCAGGACACTTCTATGTAAATGCCTAAATATGTTTTTAAGGTCTTAACTTCGGGGCTTTAATCATTCCCTTGCCATTGCAGGGGCCTCAGGCAATGGTACACCTTGGTCCCTCCCACTGTTTACCTGCAGGACATAATAGTTTAGTCTCCTGTGGACTATAATACTTTGGTCTAATTTCAGTTGTTGGGTTGTAGGTGCTGGGAGGTGTGGGTGGCCTGTGATATACAGGAGGACAGACTAGATCATCTGGTGGTCCCTTCTGGCCTTAAGCTCTAGAACTTTATAACTTGGGGCAGACAAATTTTAAAAAAAATGAATCTAAAAGATAGCAAGTTAATGAAGAGCATGAAAGGGAATTCAGATGTTTTGTCTGCCAATCCTATACTTTATCTGCAGGCCCACACCCGCTAGGTAGAATGTAATCATCTGAGCTGGAATTTGGTCAAGACATTGGATTTAACATTCCTATCTTATAAAAAACATGCAGTTATATCTTTAATACACGTCAGGAGTTTGCTATCAGACTGACTTTTAACCATGACTTCACTAGTAGTGGCGAGCCCCTTAGCACCATATTGGGATATTGTTTTTGGCCTGGTGTCAGAAGAAAGACTACCAACAGCTTTATATGGGGTTCATTAGAGGGCTCCCATCCAAGTAATAGTAACTCAGCTCAGCTAGGGAGATCAGGTAAAATCACAGCTCAGGCTAGTGTAGCTATGAGAAACATAATACACAGTGAACTAGGAGAAATAATACCTGGGTGTTTTCAAATGATTTAACAGACTTGCTATCCTATCCTAAGTTTTCTATAAGAGAGATTAATTAAAAGTTCATGCATTGACACAATTAAAAATCATCAAAATGGAATTTACAAGAACATATTTTGTTGACTTCTCTGAAACATACATAACAGATTACTGTTTTAGCCAATCTTTCTTTGTATGAATCAAAATAAAATCAAAAATAAATCAAAAGAGACCATGGTAAAACATCTATCTATCTATCACCCTTTCTTGCTAGGCATGATACTTTTTTCCCCTCTAGTGGTGGCTAGGCCAGCTAGAGATTGATGTGCCTGCTACAGCCTTGGCTAAGAGACATGGGTCTTTTAGCCCATGCAGTAAAAGCTCATGCATTAAGCTTCTGAGGTTTGATCTCCGCTGCCAATGCCCATGCGTGGGTCGGCATTACATATCTATCTATGTAATAATATTCATTCTCTGACTATTGTGGATATACTCTGGTGCAACTACATTCAGTTGGCTGGCATCCAATGTAAGCTTGTTACAGGATCGTTGGCTGGCAAAAGAAAAAAGAATGCCCCTTTTCCTAATTATACACAACAGACTCTTTTTGTACGATATTGCTTCCAGAGTAGGTAAGGAATTAGGCCATAAAGTATCATGAGTCACTGAGAGCAGGATTCTGTCCAACCTTGAATCTGTGCTGCCATCCTGACTTGTTTCTGCCAAAAACAAATCTTCACCAGTGCTCTAAAACCTTGGCATAGGTGATTTTCAGCATTGATTTATGCTGATTTGGCTGGCTGTATAAAGAATGCAAATCAAAGGAGCTGGAATGCTATTATCGTACAGCGACTACCTTGCCAAAACGCTAAGCATTTAGCACTCTGGGGTTGATGTGATGAAAGTTGTTGTAAGAAGTCGATGTGTGTAATCTCAAGCTGAAAATAAAATATAATAAAATTCCTTGTCACCACTTACTTATTCACTTCCTTTTTACATAAACTCTAGTTCTTTTAAAATAATGCACACTTCTGCTTTCTGTAGATAAAAGCACCTGTACACTGTGCATCTGTGGATTATGCAGAAATATGTACACGGGTATCAGAAACATTCTAGTAGCAAACATATTTAACAGTAATCAGTGTTTAGTGATGAAGGTATGACATTGTAAAAACAAATACCAGCATCATTAGTGCAGAAAGCCTTTAGCCAGAACTCACACTGTAACTGGCTCTTACCTATTAGAGCACTGACAGATAAAACATTTAACATGTGATGTCTGATCACATTTAATACACTCTTCCAGCACCAAAGCAGAATTACAGCTCTGGTTGACGGGACATAAGCACATTTATTTTAACCGACAGCCTAAAAGAAAGAACTTCCTAATGAATGAAACAGAAGAGTAAAAACAAGTAGCTGCATTTCAACCCCCCCAGGGCCATATTTTCTAAAAGTATGCGTTCTTCAGTACATTCTATGACCCTGGTATGTTTTAAATAACAACATTGTTTAAATGTTTTGTACAGGGATTCAAAGGACTTTCTCATTTTAATTGCCACTTCTGCTACTGATGTTTCAGGTTTCCTAATCAAAAATCACTAAAAGCCACCAATTAGCTGAGACCCTGTCAAAAGCCAAACCTGAAAATCTAAGCAATTCTAATACCTTAATTGTATGCAAAAGTCTGGGGTGCATATGCCCCAGATGTCAGGATGTTCATGCTACATTATGCACTGGGTCAACCCACTTGTCTATAAGGCCAGAACCATTCAAGATAAGAGGGACATATCTCCCCACAACTTTTGACTCTCCTGTTGACCTCACCTTCACAGTGGCTGCAATGGTTTCACTCCTTATTCCCCCAGCTTTTTTCTTACTATGGCTACAGCACTAACTAGCTTCCCACATACCATTACTTCCAATTCTTATTTGTTCTTCTCCACTTGCCCCAATTGTTTTGGGGATTAAGGCAGCAGTAATGGCTGTATGTGGTTGTGGTAGCAGGGAGGTGGTCAGATCTAGATGTTATTGTGCTCAGGCACTCTGGTGACGGGCGGACGCATAACACCTCAAGGTGTGTAATAAGCAGGGACAACCCTACAAAGCCTGTGTGATCTGAAAGGTTCACAGTGGAATGCTGCAGGCAGTAGGAAACCAAACCTCATGCATAACATATTTTCCCTAAAAGAAACATCCGGTTACTTGTTGCAGAGCAGAGACATTTACCATTAAGTTAAATTTTCTGCAGTGTTTGTTTCTAAAGAGCTATAGAGCTAGCAACTAATTTTATGTAAAGCTTGGCTATCTTCAGACTATACAATAATCAGATGATGATCCTGCTGTACAATGACCAGAAACGCATAGAATTTTGCAAATCCCTTTTTAACCTTCTATTTAACAGTTTGCTTTCTTCAAAGCTGGTATTTTTTTTGCTTCGGTTGATGTATAGAGTGACTGCAGCTCTCAGTAAGCAGGAAAACTAGTCAAACTTTGCAGAGGAGCATATTATAGGAGTTGCCAAAGCAGAGCAGACTCTTGGTCCATCAAGTCCAGTATCCTGCCTCTCACAATTGCCAATTGCCTTGGAGAAAGGTGAAAAAAACCCCAATAATGCACCCAGGCCATATTTTTCAAAAACTGGGTGCCTAATATTTGGCAAGAGTGGCTAGGACGTTCAAAGAAGTCCAGGGGAGGTAGGTGCCCAACTCCTGTTGACGGTCAGTAAGCGACTTTCAGTTTTCTAAGGCTTATTGTGAAGAAAGAGGAGCTAATAGGACATGTGTAGCCTCTGTCATGTCCTTCCCGTACATCTATGGTAAAGCTAGAGATACGCTAGTAATTTATGTGACATGTAAACAAACAAAACTTCTACTTTGATTTACTAAAGCTGGACAGGCAATAATAAAGCCATCAATACTCCATAAAGGAGTTTAAAGTGTCTGAAGATACTTTCATTACTGCAATAAGTGTAAAGTAGTTTCCCTTGCATTTAACAGTTTTTATGGCAAAGCTTTGAAGACTGTCCCCCAGGTTATCAGTATGCCTTTATCCGCTGCATGTAAAATAAGAACAAACAAAACAACCCAGAACATAGCTTTCAAGTTGTGGCCCATGTTTACAGCTGGAACCATGATGGGCCAGCTCTTCTGCTGGTGTACATAAGAATAGCTCTAATGACTTGAAGGGAGTTACACTGATTTATCCTATCTCAGGATCTGGCCTGATACAACTCTTTAGTCAGTCTTAAAAACTTTTTCTCTCACGTCGCAGGCACCAATACCATTCAGGGCAGCCACTAATAATCCTTGAGGGTTAATGCTCCTGATACCTTGTGTTTGAAAATGAGTCTCAGATGCAGGAAATGAAAGCCTTCCCCTTAAACGTAAAGCAGATTCCAACTGAAAGCTAACGGATTCACGCTTGAAACCACCCCATGAGGATGTCTTTTTCTATTTCTAACATTTGGACATGTTTGAAATGGAGCTAATGAAGACAGGTTTATGAGACTGGTTATACTTTTATGTTCATAACTGCATATTTCAGATTTATCTCAGGGCATTATCTGATTAAATATTTCACAATTGATCTGAGATAACGAAACTTTAAAGGGGGCGGTGACTAGTGAAATGTTCTGAGCTAAATTTTCAAAAATAGGCACTAATTTGAGCCTGAAAAATAACACACAAAAACAAGCAATACCTCACTCATGGAGAAAGTTACAAGAAAAAAAGATAAATGTAAACACATGTAGACATTTGCACGGTATAGTATTTCAAACTGACTCAAAATATGATGCCAAGGTTTCAGGGCAAGCCTTAAGCACAAACAAGTCCCCAGGCTTTTAGAGCAAGATTTTCCAATGTGATCACTACCTAGCCTCTCCCACTGTGATGCTTAGGGCTAGCTTTTCAAGGAGGCTTCGCTCCCAGCGTGAACCCATGAGCTCTTTAGAAAAATCTAGCCATATGGTGCCTACACATGAGCAGAGTTCTTTTGAAAAGTCTGGCAATGGGGCTCAGCAGTAGCCCCCTTTGGACTAGATTCACAAAGGGACTTATGTAGTGCAACACTCAGTGTTGTAACCCCTAACTTTTTGATACCTAGAAAATCACTGGGATTTACAAAGCCAGGGGGACTGGACCCAGGGTCTCCCACTTCCTGGAGCCTCTAACCACCAGGCTATAGAATCATTCTCATGCTTGCTCCATCTTCTGAGAGAGAATCAGAATAGCTCTGGGGACAGGGCACTCCCCTGAGAGGTGGCAAATCACTTCTCTCCCTCAGATGTAGGGGTCTCCTACATCCCAGGTGAATTAGGGGTGCTGGAACAATTTGTGTAGTGGGGGTGATAAGAGCCACTGAACCAAACTGTAAATCCTGTATATGATGGACACCATAGGCACCTACAGGAAAAAAATGGTGGGTGCTTAGCACCCAGTGACAGCCCCTATATCAACACCTCTCCCTCCCTGCAGCGCCTCCTGCCAATCAGCGGGCCCCGCCGATCAGCACCTCCCACCTCCTTCCCAGCGCCTACCGCCTGCTGCGGATCAGCTGTTTTGTGGCGTCAGGAGGCACTGGGTGGGGAGGAGGAGGGAGGAGCGAGGGTACAGCGTGCTCAGGGCAGGGAGCGGTACTGGGTGGGGAAGAGGTGTGGCAGGGCGGGAAGAGGCGGGGAAGAGGCATGGCGGGAAGAAGCAGGGTGGGGGTGGACCACTGGGGGAAGCAATGGAGTGGGGGCATGGCCTGAGTGGAACACCACCGGGCAGATTAGAAACTCAGCACCTATGATGGACACCACTTCAAGCCAGGGGGTGCAGCAGCACTCCCAGCACCGCTAGATCCAGTACCTATGGGTGAATACCCTAACCACCGGGGTAAAGTTATGAAAAAGTCCTTTTCCTCCTTCCTTCCCCTGCTGCCATCTTGTGTGGAGTTAGATGTGCTCAGAACATGCCAACCAGATCGGGCCCCAAGGCAAGAGAACGCCTGTCTTCCCTGTTTCACACATTGCACTGGCATGTAGCCCTCTGGATGCCTAGCGTGAAGCAGCAGCCTGCATGCTCAGAGGCAGAAACATAGGTGCTTAGGGAGCATCTACTGCAAAATCTTAGATGCTGAGTGAGTTTAGGCACCTGCAGGGCTTGGTGGCAGCTGAGCAAGACTTGTGAATACCAGTGGTGTCTAAATTTGGAGCTTAGATGCATAAAGTGGCAATTAGTTAGGTGCCTACATTTCTTTGGAAATCTAGCCTTTGAGGGGAATTTGATGAGGCTGCTCGGACGTCCACAAAAGCAAGTCACGGTCTTACCTCCACTGTGTCTCCCACCAGCAGCAGGTCTTGCAGATCAGTTTCCTTTTCCTTCCACCAACTCGGGGCTCTCTTTTGCTTGGGTATCTGCAAATGAAAAGGCTGACTGTGCTAGGCTGGGTGTATTTAAAAGTTGAGTCCAATCCAGTGCTCACTGAAATCAATTAATCCTGCTGGTGCTGGAGCAAGTTCTGATTCTCTTTGGTGGTCACCCTCTTGACCACCAAAGAGACATGGAAATGCAGGCAAGGGTTCATATTATACATCACAAAACAACCCATGTCTGGGCCAAGGCTGACATTCAAGAATTGGCTGCAGTATACATTTCAAACATCTTTATTTGAGACACTGAGAACAATGAGGTGGAAGATTAATATTATTTGTTTGTATTATGGTAGCTCCAAGGGGCCCCAATCAAGAAGCAGGGCCTCACTGCTAGACATCATACACACATAAAAACAAGAACCTATCTGTTTCACCTTTTAGCTTCCATCAGGGACAAAATGTAAACCCACAAAAAAAAATCCCCAACCTATATATCTACATATTTTAAAGAGAAATATTTCTGACCAAAAATAGTTCCCATTTAACATATATTAATGTTCAAATTATATATCACCACCCTGTAACTGGTCCATGAGGTATACTTATTTTGCCACAGCAATTGTCTTGCAATGAACTTTGCATGTCAACAAAATGTATGCTCTCACCAGTATCTGTACATACAGGAATGTAACTGGAGAACAATCTACCTCTGGAAGCATGTCACTTGTGATATGCTGCATTTGTCACCTAACCCAGCAGCAAGCACTTGACAGTGATTATAAGTCCGTCATAGTAGGCTGAGGAAAGTGCATGGGTAAAAGAGTTTGAAAAGGGAATTATTCCTCACACTTTGGACTACAATGGAAGCTAGACTGGGGCTCAAAGCAGTAACACAAATGGTGGGGCAGAGTTTATGTTGTTTGGATGACAATCATTGAGAATTTTTCTTTGCAATGGGGAGTGGGTGCAAGAATTAAGGCTAGTGTCAGAACTGTTTATGTAGCCTTAGCTTGTGATTTCCATAATTTGTAATGCCCTAGTACCTTTTTATTTATGTGTTTAGTTGCTATGATTTTTATTGCATTACACTTAGCAGCCTTGACTATAACTTCATGAAGTTCTTTGTTTTAAAATACAACTGGAATGTACCAAATGCTTACATGTTTATCGAGCTATATATAGAGTTTGAAAAATCTGTTGTGAGTAGGATGCTTTCCTGGGCAAGTGCCATCAGCTTCTACCAAAGCAAAAAAATAAAAGGCTCTAGCCCTTCTGGTTTTGATGACAACCTTCCAAACCTGTGGGCTTGTCTACATGGCAATTTAGCGTGAGGCAAGCTAGGGGGTGACTGTACAGCTCACTACCTTGGCATGCATTAACTGACCATGTGGACCCTTCTACCCTGTGATTTGACTTTAGGAACAGTAGTACATCAAAGTGCACTGTGGAACTTTTAGTGCACGGCAGCAGGGTGCACGCAACCAGTTAGTGTGCAACAAGCTAGTGCATTGTTGATTCACACCCTGGCTTGCTACACACCAAAATTGCCATGTAGCCTGATTGTAACCAATGCAGCTGAGTCTGCAAACAGACAGCTCCTTTGCCAGCAGCAAAAGTGAAAATTGCTGCTGTCCAGAACCCTCCAGGTAGCAGGAGGGAACCTCTGGGGAAAGGTAGGAGAAGAAAGGTAGGAAAAGAAAGGAGACAGAAAATATAGACGCACAGGTAGGACTCATAAAATAGAGAGGGAAAGATACCAGGAAAGGGACCCCATTGAGGTAAGAGCTGTACAAATGCACAGGAAGACATGGCACTCGTATCACAATGGGGTCCCCTTCCTGGTGTCTTTCCCTCTCTACTTTGTGTCCTAACTGCTCGTCTATATCCAAATGTTTCCTGTTAACTAGTGGCAGTTTGGTGGCCTGCTTGAAGTGAATCTAGGTGAAGTGACTCAGGTTCTCATGTGAACACAATGCTTTGAACACATATTGTACTGCATAAGGTATATGACCAGTTTTTGAAAAGTTTTCATGTCACAGGAACCACTGTGAGTTTGGCACCCTTGCTGGCAATTTCAGCAGAGACACTTAAGGCCAAATATTCATGGAACCTCCCTATCTCACAGGGTGTTTTGAGGATAAATATATTAAAGATTGTGAGGTGCTTGTATACTGCAGCGCTGGGGGTCATATAAGTACCCTAGATAAACAGAAGAATTCAGTCTCCATTTCTGTAAATCTAGCATTTTTGAAAAGTAAAAAAAGATAGAACACCAGCTCTATCTCCAAATAGCTGTCCTATCCAAAAATGTTATCTATTGTCATTTAACAGATGCTGCAGAGTTCTTCATTACATGAAATAAAGTATCCTATATATCATACTACCGGGACTGTGAATGTTCAAACTCAGGCCATTATTAGTCATGGCACAGAAGGTTTTGCAATTCATTTCTGTGGGTTGGAGGTAAGGGGGTGGGAATGAGTTATTCCAATTATATAATGGTTTTGACAAATGCACCTAGAAGACCCCATGATTAAGGAAATGTCCATTCACAAGGGGGAAAATAAAAACATTTAGTGTGCAGTCAGGGACAAAGAAAATTGGGTGTTTAAGTGGAATGTGTGCCAAGATCTTGGTGGCTCTAGGAGAAACAACTTCCAGCATATCAGGTAATATTGTCCTGGATTACTTTGGTTTTCTGAGCAGGCAGGAGGCTGGGAGGCTGGCGGTACATGAGGGAAGGAGATATATTTGGCCACATAAGAAGCTTTCATTGCATGATATTCCTTAATGAAAGGAAAATGTACAATAGCCATCACCATTAGCACCCAACCTATGTAAAATACTCAGGTGCATGTGACTGCAGAGCACTGAGCACAAAGAATTGCAGGATTTGTCATGAAGCCAGATTAGAGACTGCAGCACCTGCTCTGGCTCTCGCCACTAAGTTAAGAAGCAAAAGTATCTTTTATCCTTGAGTAATGTAAATGGTTTTGTGATGGTAGCAGTCCAATTACCTGATTTTTATGACTGTTGAGATAGCGAATCCAAAAGTCTGGGAAACAGTGGATGATAAGAGTGTGCACCCCTTGGAGGCAACAAGAGAAGGATTAGCAGCCTTAAAAATCCACCCTGCAACAAAGAAAACCACACACAAAAACTGCAATAACACTAAACATTCTAAAGTTCATTGTTAGTTCTCACAGCATGTCATTACATCTCATCTGCCCTGATGCATTTAATTAGGCTGCAGGCTTTTAGGGGCAGAAACTTTATCTTCTTACACATCTGTAAAGCACCCAGGATCAGATCATCAAAGGTCCAATATTTAGGTGCCTAATTTCAATGTTAATGTAAACCAAAAAGAAAACAATGTTGTGCAGTCATGCCCATGCTTCACAGAACGTTCAGCAGGTGAGACTAGACTGAAAAAGGAAAACAATAGAACTGTATTTTTTAAAATATTTTTACATCCACAGAGTTAGCACCAAATGCTGAATTAGATAAAGAAAAAAATATATATTTTTTAAAAAGCCTCCTTATTTCAATAACTTGAGTTAAGGTCTCTGGTTTCTTGCAGGACACCCACTGCCCTACCCCCTTTATATAAAACAAATATACAGGGAAACCTGTCTTGAGCAACTGACCACTCAAAGAAGCAGCAAAAATCAGTTTCTAACACAGGTGATCTTTAATTAAAGATTGAAGAAAATTGCAATGGAAACCCTAGGGATACTTTAAAATAGTCACTCACTTGAGAGGCAGAGTGCAATGGGTCTGGTCTGAAGCTCTTTGAAGTCAATGGAAAGACTCTCATTGACTTCATTGGGTTTTGGCTCAGCGAACTGTTGCTGGCTTTTCAGTATCCATATTGTTTATTTTCACTATGGAGGTAACATTAACAGAGCACCAACTAATTGATCAGCACTATCCCTTATTAACGTTCACAATCATGTATGACTGTTCATATAACAAGAGTTAAGCATACATGTTAATATCATACTTGACCCAAAAGAGGAGTTGATCTCCATTCCCATAAAGAAGAAGACATCATTAAAAAGGCTACTGAGAAAATTCAGCTGAGACAGGAAATGATGAGACTACAGAGAGAATCAAGCAACAGATTTCTGAATATACAATCAGATGGCATCCAGTGTCCATCCCAGAGAGAGAGAGAGAGAGAGATACGAATTCAAGAGCACGTGGGAGACACAAATAATGAATTTAAAAGGAGCAAACCACATATAATTGCTTAAAATTGAGCTAGGAGCATGAATGAGGAGAATGTATAAATTACTCACACATTAAGATCTCTTAAACAAGCTTTAAGCCACTAAAGGCTATTGATATGCAAGGAGAAAAAAATAAAAAATAAATAAAAACCATCCACACCTTTTTGACCAGCCAAAATAAACAAATTAATGCAAATTAATCATACTTAGACCTTTTATGGGACTTCACACCTTCAGAGTACAGAACACATGTTAATTAATTCATTCCCTTCTCTTGAGTCCAAAATGTGTTTTTGGAGGGTAGGGCTGTTCAGCCCTGACCACACAAAACCTAACTAGTTTATTGTTAGTGCAGTTCAAATCCTGACATGGGTCAGTGAAACCTCCAGCTCATTGTACTGTATCCCCTCTAACACTGATTCTAACAATCTTTTGTGACAGAAAATTATCACTAGCTGTGGTGGAACTAAGATTCACCTCTGCTACCCTGACATCCCTCGAATCAAACTACTCCTGGGTCTTTTAAGACAATGGAACAATTTTCCACCTGGCCATCAAACGTGGTCTATTTCCCAGCACCACCTCTCTAATTAGGGTTGCCAACCCTCTCAGATTGGTCAGGAGTCTACCGGAATCAGTATTGATCTCCCGCTGACTACTGAAAGCGATCCGGGAGATTTTAATAGGTACAGTACAATTAATGACATTACACCATGTTGGGGAAAAAAATATCCCGGAACAGCTTCAATCAGAGTTGGCAACCCTATCTCTAATCCTTGGCTAACACACACACACAAGATTTTGTTACCAGTCTCATTTTGACTTGGCTGTTCCATGTCCTATGGGGCATCGAAAGAATTGCTAAATATCTTTGGGGTGTTCATAAAGTCATTGCAGAGCAATATGATGGTATTCGAGGTACATCATCACAATGTAACATCCCATGATGATGTGACGTTGCATGACAATGCAGACATGACAGGAGGCATGCTCAATGTGTTCTGGAAAGCAAAGTCTAAAGCCGGAGTTCTCAACCTTTATCTTTCTGAGCCCCTCCTCCCCCCAACAGCTATAAGAATTCCAGGGCCCACCTGTGTCACAACAACTGTTTTTCTGCATATAAAAGCCAGGGCCAGCATTAGGGAGTAGCAAGGAGGACAACTGCCCAGGGCCCCGTGAAGCTAAGTTGCTCAGGCTTCGGCTTCAGCTCCGGGTGACAGGGCTCAGGGCGTCAGCCCCATACGGTGGGGCTTTGGCTTTCTGCCCTGGGCCCCAGCATGTCTAATGCCAGCCCTGCTTGGCAGACCCCCTGAAACCTGCTTGCAGTCCCCCGCAGGGCGCCGTAGTCCACTGGTTGAGAACCACTGGTCTAAAGTGTGGTGCTTTTGCAATTCAATGCGCCAACCAAAGAGATTGTGGAGGGGATTTCCCTGTCTCTGGTTAAGCTTCATCCCTGTCTGGAAGTTGCTTAGCCATTCTTCTCAGGAATCATTTTTATTCATTATATTCATATTTTATTCATTCATTATAAATATACTTGCTGAACAGAAAGCGGTTGACAGATTCATAGGTTTTAAGGCCAGAATGGACCATTATGATCATCTAGTCTGGCATCCTGCATAGCAAGGGCCGAAGAACCTCAATAATAATAAGCGTTTTGCCTCTGGAAGACACCAGGTTGCACAAAAAAAGACTTGGTTTCAAAATAAAGGCTCCCGAGAAGAATGCCCAAATCCCACCTCCCTGTGCTTGAAGAGTATGTGTGAGGGAATGGGGTGGTGTGTCAAGGGGTTACGCATCAGCCAAAATAAATCAATACAAATTGAGCTGAGCCCTGGAGAGGTGCACTTGAAGCTCTGTTTTACCCTAGCTGCGCCTCCCAGATGATGAGGCCACCCCCGCTGTTTTCAGGGCACTTTAATCACTGCCCCCACCCACCCACGCATACACCCCTCTCCTCCTGAGCACCCCTGCTCCCCTTCTCACCCCTCCCTTTCAGGGCATCCCCAGCTAGAAAACAGCAGCTCCCCACCCCTCCTGCCCTGCTCCTCCAGCTCGCAGCCAGCCCTGCCCGCCGCGCGGCCGCTAGGAAATGCGCGGGGCGCCTCCGCCTTGCGCTTTGCTTCTGCTCCCTCGCGCCTCCGCCAGGTGTCGCCTTTTGCAGAGGAAAAGCCCGTGCAGCAACCGCTCTTTTAATTATTTATTTACAATGTGGGGGGAGGGGCAGGACAAGGGCAGAGGGACTGCGGGTGGAGGGGGGCGGCTGGAGGGGGCGCAGCCCCTGTATTTATTTACTTTGCAATCTGCCTCCTCTGGGCAGCGCCGCTGTGGTGCTCACCACCCCTGCCCCCACCCGGGCAGACTGGGTTCTTATTTGCACAACAACAGAATCAATCCGACACCTTGGATTGAACCCTCCATAATGACTTCCTTTTTGTCCTGGCGAAGCTCGCCGCCTAGATCTTCCCTTTTCTTATTAGCATCTGCTGCAAAATAAATCGCGCCGGCAAGCCTGAATAGATACAACTCTCTTAAAAAGGCGGGGGGGGGGGGGGGGAAGAGATACAAAGGAGCAGGACCCTAAAGGCACCCACCCTCCTCCTCTGCGCTCCATGCAAAGCACTGAATAGGCTCATCATTGGTGCGATTACAACCTAAATCCCCCCCCCCCCCCAAACTGCTCAGGGTGGCCGGGCGTGCAGCTCGGGTTTTGCATTCTCCTTTTTTATTCTTATTTATTTGCAAAGGGAATTGGACCTAATTCTCCTTGCAAAGCATAAAGAGCAAAGGGGCTTTTGGCGCCAAATGCCAGGCACCTCCCCTGCTTTTATGGAAATTAGGGAGGTGGGGTTAAGCCTCTCTCTCCTCTCGCCTTTTCCTCCCCGGGTGTGTCAGGGTTTTTTTTAGTTAATAATATCCAAGAGCTTCAAAGCCAGCCAGTGACAGTCATCTGTCTGCAAGCAAAGGGTGAATGTGGAGGCTTAAGCCAGCCTTGGGGGACGAGCGGGCTGGCGCTCAATAAAGTGCAACATACAAGATCATCTGCCTCTTTTTTTTTCCTGCCCCCCTCCCCCTTTTGCAACACCACCCATCACCAAGGAGGAGGTAAGAAGAGGCAGCTGCCCGGACCGCGGCTGTAATAAGAAGGGAGGGCAAAACCAAATAAATAAATAAAACCTCACGTTGTATTGGAGTTGCAAAACTAGGGACGATGGGGGGGAATGCAGGGGCAGTTAAGTGATTTGCGTGGGGCGGGTTCACTGACCAGAAGGAAATCCTCAGGGTTTCTGAAGCTGTTGCATAGACATCGCTGTGTTTTGTAGGAGAAGTTTCATTGCTTTGATTTATTTTAAACGGTTGCAATAGATTTTGTAAGTAGAAAAATGGTACAATAGTGGAAGCGGTCAGGGGGCGGGGCAGGGAGAGAGCAGCTGAGCGGGGCTCGTTTCATTGCATTTCATCATAAGGCTTTTTTTTTTCTTTTTTTATGGAGATTTTCCTTTTGGTCTCAGTTTGAATGTCAGCTGTTTGAAACTCAGCAAACCGATTTTCCTGCGGGTTGCGCTAGCTGAGGTGAAGGGGGACACTGAACGCCTGTTCCAGACTTAAAAGGTCATTTTAAATGTCTGATGCAACCGGGCTCCGGTGCTGGAAGGGGGTTGTGGTGGGCTGGTCAGGGGCACAATGAAGGAATCTTCCGGAGGGAGAGGGGATCGAAAGCTTGTTTGTAGCAGGTCTCATTGAATGTAGTGGCAATGTGCAAAGTTCCCTTGTTGCATCTGCAGCCTTTCACCCCTTTGCTCAGTGGGCAGCTGAGCAAGAGAGAAACTTCCTGTACCTTGTTGCCATATCGAAGGGCTTTGTTGTTAGTGCCGGCTTTGTTGTTTTTTTTTTTAATTGAAATTATTATATAAGGTTTGCTGCATTTTGCTACTTCCGATCCCCCCCTCCACACGCGTGTGGTATGCGGGTTTCTCTGAGTAGCTTTGCCTGAATGAACTGGCAAGTTGTAAAGTTGCACGGAGCCGCCTCTCCTCTGCCCCTTTTGCATCCTCCTCTGTCCCCTTTGCACCGTTCTGCGGATGACAAAAAGGGGGGAAACTTCCACTACTTTTGTTGGCATATTAAGAGGGCTTTCTGGAGCGATTGCGGTATCAAGCTTTGCATATGTATACAGTGTATTGGTTGGGTTACTCTGTGTTTGGTTCTTTGGAGCAATTTGAAGAGCTTGCAATGTGTAAGGCTGCACAGACACCCCTTTGCAGATCTCCTGTCCCTTTCTGGCGTGTTTTGTTTTGTTACAGAGCATAGGCTTAAAACAGAAAAGTTTGCACGTGTGAGCACAGGCTGTCCTGGTTGTGTGTGTGTGTGGTTTTTGTTGTTTGTTTGGGTTGTTTTTTTTTTTTTTTTGTCTAAGTGGTTTAAGCAGCATTAAGGGAGTGCTCCCTGCATTCCTGCGGCATTTTAATGATTATGGGCTTTACTTTTTTTTAATTGGGAGGAATGAATTGTTATACAATAATCTATCTAAATGTATTTCCTCCTGTTTTAACTAGTTGCTCATTTTTGATTTTTTTTTTAATTTTCTTTCAGGTGTTGAGAGAAGTCTCTCTCTCTCTCTCAGTGGAAACACACTCAGACCTCCCTCTAAATAACAGCCCAACCAAGGAATCAGCAGAAGGAACCCAGTAATGCCAGGGATGGTCAGTAAAAACCCAGACCTCGAGTTTGACTCTTTGCAGCCCTGCTTCTATCCAGATGAAGATGATTTCTATTTGTGCGGTCCGGACTCTGCTCCCCCAGGGGAGGACATCTGGAAAAAGTTTGAACTGCTGCCTACCCCTCCTCTGTCTCCCAGTCGGGCAGGACTTCAGGAGAACCCCCCAGGAGGGGCCCCACTGCTATGGGGAGGGGTGGCTCTAGGGGGATTCCGAACCCGTGATCCTCTGGACTGGGCATCTGAACTGCTGCTGCTGCCCCCTGAGGCCGACCTTTGGGGAAGCACGGATGGAGGAGACTTACTGGAGACAGGCTTTGGGGAGAGCAACAACCTCAACTCCATCATCATCCAGGATTGTATGTGGAGTGGCTTTTCTGCCCGCGAGAAGCTGGAGAGGGCAGTGAGTGAGAAACTGCAGAGCAAAGTGGGAGCAGCAGTGGCACCAGTGACAGCTGGTGCATCCACAACCACCGCCAGCCCTGGGGGCACCAACAGCCAAGCAGAGCTCAATAACTCTGTGTCAGAGTGTGTGGATCCTGCCGTGGTGTTCCCCTTCCCCATTAACAAGAAGGAGCCAGTGGCAGCAGCCGCAGCCCCAGCAACAGGGGGAATGGCTGGCATCCGGGTGAACATTAGTGGGAGCAGTGGGATCGCACAGGGGGCAGCAGCTACCACCCAGCGCAGCAGCTGCCACACAAGTGCCACCAGAGCCAACAGCAGCTCAGGAGATGATACTCTCAGTGACTCGGGTAAATACTCCGCTCATCACAGATTTGTTAGCCTGTGTGCATATCCCCAGAGGTATTGTGTGTGCATGGTTGCCGCACCCTCAAATGCAGCTTTGTGGGCAGCATCACCTTTATGATGCATCTCCCCCAACCAAAGGTGTAGACAGAGAGAGTGAATTCATTGGGACAGCCTTGCAAAATTCAGTTCACTTAGGGTGAGTGTTAGTTGCTGGTCAAGTAAATTAGCATTAGTTTTTTATTATCCTGGTAAGGTGGGTGAGTAACGTTGTGCCTGGCTGATACATTATCATGAACATTTTGCAAGGCTGCCTTAGGCTATTGGCAGTGAGGAAAAAAGAAGGGGTGGTCTTTCTCTCTCTCTCTCTCTCTCTCTCTCTTCACACTTTCTTTCCTGTAATCAAAATTAAGCTCCGTCTTCCCTTCTCCTCCCCCCCGCCCCCATGTGGTTAGGAGACCAAAGAAAATAAATCCGTGGTCCTAGGTCATGCCCCCTTTCTTTGTTTCTTGCATCTCAGTGAGTCACTAAAAAAAAGATTGGGGGAAAGTTGGTTGCCATATGCCTGAGTGCTTGAGGAAGCCCCCTGCCTTGAAGGGCTTGGGCAGGGAGAGAGGAGGGGTAAGTAAAAGGGCAGCTGAAGCATTGGGGGGGTGGAGCTGGGGAAGAACAAATATTGCACAATCAGTTCAGTGTAAAACATGACAGTGGTGTGAGCCCTTAGGGCATGGGAACGCCTGCTGTTGAAGAGAAGGGAGGCTGGGAGAGAGTCCGCCACCAGCAGATTTAGAAGAGGTCAAATCGATGTATGGTGCCACTAAAGTTAGTCTGGAAGAGGGGAAGCTTGAAAAATCTCAGACCACTCTCATTTGCTTTACTTCATTGATAAAAACATAACCAAGAACAAAACCCGTCACTGTCCAAGTGGGTGCGTACGTTTACTCCCTCCCATTTCTAACAGGTATATGGATTTGCCAGTAGGTGGCAGCATGCTTGTCCTAGGACATTGCCTATTTGAAAGGATTCCTTGAAGGAGACCCTTTGGCAGGCAGCTGATGATAAAGCAGTCAGTGGTATATAACTAAAGGGCATCCTATTCTGAGCATGTTTATAGTTAACAGATGCTGGATGAACTTGGAGTGGTTTTTTTTTTTTTTTTAATCTTCTCCCATGCCAAAGCGTACCGTGTGGTTAATCTCAAAATTCATTCATGGGGCCAAATAAAATGCAGTTTATGCAGAATGTATTGTGTAAATAGTGCATTGACCATACAGTAAAAGTGTTTTTAGTGTAAAATCATCCTGCCTTGTACATGGTTTTGGAATGGCTAGGCAGTCTAATAATTTAGCAGGGAAATGTTTTATTTTTGGGTCTTTGGATTAAGACAGGCAGAGGAAAATCTTGATGCAAAAAATTCCTCTCATGTAAAAGAAGCCCAGTTCAATTGTAAACACAGTTTCTCTTATGTAAATGAGTAGATCCATATGACGATCATCATAAACTCGATGATAAGCCTCCTGTTTCAAAAGGCTCACTGTCCCTTTAATGTCTGTGCCTTGACAGCTTTCTGTGAGGAAGCACTTCCTCCCAACAGCTGTCTTCTTGGCAGTAAACCAAAACATTGGCTTAAAGGGACTCTCAGATTGGAACAGCTTCACATTCTGCATCAGAACAAATCCAGCGATTGTTTAGTTTTCTGGCTCCTTTTTGATCAAGCAAGGGAGGTGTTGTGGGTGTGTGCGCGCTTGCACACACTGTGTGTTCTGTACCCCAGTTTGTTGGCTAAAGTATAAATGAGGGCATTTTCTCAAATACTGTTTCCTCTAATGTGTTTATTTGGGTTGAACCTTTATGGATCCTCCTATTATACAGCTTAAAAGTGCAGAAAACTATCTGTTTTTAGAGTTAGCAAATACCCACTTATTGTGTCTGGGTCTGAGTGTATGCATGGTGTGTCTATATTTATTTAGCTCCATCTATCTGCAGATAGTTAGTATATGCATCCTATTTTTATCCTAATATTTGTGCATATTTTGAACACTTAAAATACTTACAGGTTGCTGTTTGTCCTGAGAATTCACACAGATATGTTACTAGTTTTTAAATTTCAAGGTCCTGTGTGAATATTTTTTGGAGAAAGCAACTTACTTTCTTTATTTTACATTTTGTGTTTCTAAAGATGATGATGAGGAAGAGGATGAAGAGGAAGAAATTGATGTTGTGACAGTAGAGAAGAGGCGTTCCTCCTCCAACAAGGCTGTTACTACTCTTACTATTACTGTGCGCCCTAAAAATGCCACCTTGGCATCGGTGAGAATGCAGCAGAATGAACTGATTCTAAAGCGTTGCGCCCCGATTCACCAGCAGCATAATTACGCTGCCCCTTCTCCATACATGGAAAGCGAAGATGCCCCGCCGCAGAAAAAGCTAAAAAATGAGGTGCCCCGTCCAATAAAACCTATGATCCAACCAAAGTCTAAGAGTTCGAGTCCTCGAAACTCAGATTCAGAAGATAGTGAACGTCGACGCAACCACAATATTCTGGAACGTCAGCGGCGTAATGACCTGCGATCTAGTTTTCTCACATTAAGGGACCATGTACCTGAACTGGTTAAAAATGAGAAGGCTGCAAAAGTGGTCATCTTGAAAAAAGCCACTGATTATGTCCATTCTCTTCAGGCAGAGGAACACAAATTATTGCTAGAAAAGGAAAAATTGCAAGCCAGACAACAGCAGTTGCTAAAGAAAATAGAACACACACGGACTTGCTAAACTTTTTTTTTGTCTGACCTGGACAGTCACTGCCACTTTGCACATTTTTGATTCTTTTAAAAAAAAAATTGTGTTTTTTGACGTTAAGAATGTTGGTTTTACTTTCAATCCAGTCCCTCAAGTAGTTAACAATCTATGTTATCCGGGTACAGAGCACATGGATGTTCTTGCAAGGAGTTTAACAGACTGCCAAACAATGATGGACTGCCCTTGTATTTTTTCTTAAGAGCTATAGATGTTCTTTAAAAGTTGTGAGCCTTTGGAGCTGCTGATGACACCTAGTTAAGTTTAAAAACGTTCATTCCTAATTTTGAATGGTGCTTATGTTCTAACAGATGTTACTTTAGGGGTTACCATTTGTACCTCTGTGGGAATTTTCTGTAAATACCATCTACACACTTGCCTTTTGTACATGTCTTGGGTTATGAGAGGTGGCTCTTGCTACCAGTATTTGACTGGAAGTTCATACCTAAGTACTGTAATACCTCAATGTTTGAGGAGCATGTTTTTGTATACAAATATATTGTTAATCTCTGTTATGTACTGTACTAATTCTTACACTGCCTGTATACTTTAGTATGATGCTGATACATAACTAAATTTGATACTTATATTTTCGTATGAAAATGAGTTGTGAAAGTTTTGAGTAGATATTACTTTATCACTTTTTTGAACTAAGAAAACTTTTGTAAAGAAATTTACTATATATGCCTTTTCCTAGCCTGTTTCTTCCAGTTAATGTATTTGTTAATGTTTGGTGCATAGAACTGGGTAACTGCAAAGTTCTGTGTTTAATTTCTTCCAACGATGTACATTTAGTGCTGCGTCTTATAGCACTTTGAAATACCTCATGTTTATGAAAATAAATAGCAATTAAATGATGTGCTCTTCACTATTTATTTATAAACATAGTTATCCTCTTTTATTGTAAGTTTAATGGTGCCCATGAGACATAAAGACATGATTCGAGCCCCCCGTACTTACTATCACAGGATAGCTTACACTTCAGGAGGGGTAAGAAGCCAGCAAATTACCGTTTCTGTTAACAAAGTAATTGTAATGGGAACGATTATAATGTACTTGCGTCAATCCACATGTCAGATCTTTTCTTTGATATCATGAGTTCTCTATGGGCCTTAGCCAAAGCCCATTGGAGAATCCCCTTGACTTCAGTAGGCTTTGGATCAGTCATTGAATGTACAGCAAGCACTCTCAAGGCTTGGATGCAATGCTGTTTTCCACCAGCTGGTGATCTGGCTTTCAGTGCTGGAGGCATATGGTGAGAGCAGTGGAATGAACTGCCATGGGGAGGAAAGAGAAGTGTCAGTGTAGTGAACCAGGATCTTAGGATCTTAGCCTTACTCTAATTCTGTTCCTTCTTTCTTATTGTATCAAAAGCCATACCCCAAGGGTTGACCACCATTTGTTAGGAGAGGCAAAATTTGTGCTGGTCTGTGGTTTGTATTCTGTCTAAATGCCAAAGTATCTATTAACAATGCTCAGACATAAGTTAAAATTCCCACTTCTGCTTAGGCAGCAGTCTTGCTGTGCTATTTAGCACTGAGCTGTGCTGTATCCCAACACTGCCATAGCAGGCTTGTAATGCTGCACAAATGCCATTTCTGAAGCCTGGGGGGGGGCAAAAAGTACAGAAGCCAAGCAGTATGTATGCTGCAGAATCAAGATTGGCAGGTTCCTTTTTCTTCATGAGCAGGAAGATTTGTGGATGGGACAAGGGCAGGGCCAGTGGGTCTGTGAAAAGCACTTGATCACTGGACCGTAACTGCCTAAGGAGTGTGTAGTGGTCCCAAGAGCTGTTTTATCAGTAGGCTTTGCAGAATTCAATATTTATTTTTAAAATAATTTTGACAAGTAATACTGATGTTTATTTGTAAGTACTTTTTTTATTTTTACTGACTTACATTTTCATAGGTGCAGGAAATTATGGGGAGGGATCAGACAATAAGGAGAGGGTCAGACAATAATTATTTAAAGACAGCCGATGCTGAGATTCAAAAAGTTAATGTTTTAAAACCATTAAAACACAGATTGTCAACATCACATGTTAAAATATACAAAGTAAATATCCTTAATTCAAACTCTAGGAAGCTCTGAAGCAGCATTTTTCTCACTTTGCCTATCTAGATATTTGATGATTATAGATGGAAATATTTTTTGTCAGTGAAATCAACCTCTCCCCATACCTGCCGGTAAAAATCTAATCCTTCGAAGCCTATGTTTCAGCCAGGCTGGGCAAGACCTTCACACACACCCCTTATTCTGCAACTGCATGGAGATGAAGGACTTCCACACTCCAGCCAACTCTTTATCAAAGGCAGTGGGAGTTTTGCTTAAGTAAGGACTTCAGGGGTTGGAACTACTTATGTATAATCCAGTAAATGTATAGGGGCAGAGCCTCATCTGGTATAAACTGGTATAGCTCCATTGGCTTCAACCAAGTCTGCACCAACATACACCATGTTGCCTGTATGTGTATGTTAATTCTAAATTGTTAATTTAGATGTGATTCAAGAGTTTATTCCATAAATAAAATTCTCAGGGAAGTGAGGGGAGTTTTGTGGGCTAGGGAAGATGGCTCAGGTCCTGATCAAAGGATCAAAAGCTGGGGGAATAAATGTCACTTTATTAAATGTAATAGAGAGTTCCATTTTAAGTGTTATAATTTCTTTCAAGAAGCCAGTTCTGAACTGCAGCTTCTATTTTAATGCTTCATTAGTTCTTGAAAATAACATTCAAGATTGATTGGTCAGAAATAATAAAAGAGGTAAACGATAAATTATTTTCCCATGTGCACTACTTCAGTTCGTTCTGATTTAGAGCCTGATCCAAAGCCCATGGAACTGCAAGGGGCTCTTTCCTCTAAGTAAGTTTACTGAATCGCAACCATTCCAGCAACACAAAATGACGTTACTTAAAAAAAGAAAAAAAAAAGACTAAAACGTATTTTGCATAGACAACTACAGTCTTGTCCATGCTGGAGCACTTAACTGTACGAGTTACAACTAGTTTGAAAACCGTTCTCAAGCCAGTTCTATTAGCAACTGCTGTTAGAATGTTGTTCTGAAGCACTGTTTGTGAACAGTCGTAAGTAGCCTGGGTTTCATTTCCATAGGGAAAGGGAGTTTTTTCATACATCCGTCCTATTGCCTTCCCCATTTTCACTAGCACAGCTTCTTAACATTAACGAGTAATCACACTGAATATGGATGTAAAAACTATGCTACAACTGTCATTGTTTGCATATGCTTTCGTACATGCTTACAAACCATAATATGGGCAGACACGAATCACTGATGGAGGTGGCAGTGCCCATTTATTGGATATGCAATATACAGAAATATTTCCATAATTTATCAGAAACAATTACCATCTATTCTGTTTATATGTCATGCTCATTGCTGTGGCATCTGAGTGATTAGGGATCAAGATGAATGTAAAACTAAGATGTAAAGTGTTTGTTTAAAGATTCAGCACAAAAAAACATTTTTAAGTGTCCTTTTTGGAAGAATGGGGGCCTGATCCTACTTCCATTTAATTAAACATCTGGCCCAGCATAGTTAATCAATAGTCCTCTACATAGCACTACCGCTACCCTTCTTTGGGGTTTTCTTTTTCTTTTAAATAACTTTTAGGGATTCATAAACTAGCTTTCAAAATTGTGATAGGTGGCAATTTGGCAAAGACAGGTTTTGTGTTTGTTTTTACATTTGAAAATCTAAGTTTTAAGGACTTTTAAGTCAAAATGAAATGGAAGTTGGTTTATTTTGGATGCTTTCTTGCATACAAACTTCGTTATTTAAATGAAAACGTGAAAAGACATGATACGGCCCTATGCTGTTGTGGTTTTATTTTGTTTGGTTTCTTGAGGAGCGCTTGGGGTAAAAGGGAAAGACAGATTTAGAAAATAAGTGTTTTATTTAACAATAGTTTCATGAAGATCCTTATGCAGATGTAGACAACAGACAAACTACTCTTTCATGCCAATCTACAGAGTTTAGAGTCCCTAAGTACTCATTCAAATACGATATAGAGACACTCCATCCCATCCATTGTCAAGTGGAGTGCCCCAGGGGTCGGTCCTGGGGCCGGTTTTGTTCAATATCTTCATAAATGATCTGGAGGATGGTGTGGATTGCACTCTCAGCAAATTTGCGGATGATACTAAACTGGGAGGAGTGGTAGATACGCTGGAGGGGAGGGATAGGATACAGAAGGACCTAGACAAATTGGAGGATTGGGCCAAAAGAAATCTGATGAGGTTCAATAAGGATAAGTGCAGGGTCCTGCACTTAGGATGGAAGAATCCAATGCACCGCTACAGACTAGGGACCGAATGGCTAGGCAGCAGTTCTGCGGAAAAGGACCTAGGGGTGACAGTGGACGAGAAGCTGGATATGAGTCAGCAGTGTGCCCTTGTTGCCAAGAAGGCCAATGGCATTTTGGGATGTATAAGTAGGGGCATAGCGAGCAGATCGAGGGACGTGATCGTTCCCCTCTATTCGACACTGGTGAGGCCTCATCTGGAGTACTGTGTCCAGTTTTGGGCCCCACACTACAAGAAGGATGTGGATAAATTGGAGAGAGTCCAGCGAAGGGCAACAAAAATGATTAGGGGTCTAGAGCACATGACTTATGAGGAGAGGCTGAGGGAGCTGGGATTGTTTAGTCTGCAGAAGAGAAGAATGAGGGGGGATTTGATAGCTGCTTTCAACTACCTGAAAGGGGGTTCCAAAGAGGATGGCTCTAGACTGTTCTCAATGGTAGCAGATGACAGAACGAGGAGTAATGGTCTCAAGTTGCAATGGGGGAGGTTTAGATTGGATATTAGGAGAAACTTTTTCACTAAGAGGGTGGTGAAACACTGGAATGCGTTACCTAGGGAGGTGGTAGAATCTCCTTCCTTAGAGGTTTTTAAGGTCAGGCTTGACAAAGCCCTGGCTGGGATGATTTAACTGGGACTTGGTCCTGCTTCGAGCAGGGGGTTGGACTAGATGACCTTCTGGGGTCCCTTCCAACCCTGATATTCTATGATTCTATGATTCTATGATCCTGTTAATGATATGCATGTTATATTTTCATGACACAATATCTCTGGAGGAGCAGTTAGAAATGATGAGGTCTGTTGAACTGCTTGACAAATTCCAGTGGAAGGGCCAAATTCTGCCCTCGGGTCAACCACAGGACTGCATTTAATGCAGAACTAGGCCCTAACTATTATGGAGGTTAAGGTAACTTTCTCTATGGACAGGCTATGCTATAAATGCTTATAGATAGGTTTTTTTCACCTTCTTTTGAAGCCAATCTGGCCAATCAGAGAAAGGATGCTGAACTACATGGACCACTGGTCTGATCTACTATGCCAATCCCTATGTTCTTGTTTCTTGAACACAGATGTACCATTGCTGCTCACTGAACAAAATGGATTTCTCCCTAGTATGTAATACCTGAGTTAAAATGTCCCCCAAAGGACACTCCCCAGCCCCCGATTTTCTGCTTATTTTGTTAAAAACACCATTAAAACACATGGACCTTCAAACACCCAAAATGAAACGGTTCCCCCATAAAGCAGTAAAAACAAAAATTCACCTTTGGGAGAGCTTAAAGAGGTGAAATGCGTTAATTGTATCATTATCACTATGTCACCTGTTGCTAATAATGCATGTGAAAGTAAATTTGCTGGACCCCAAGCTGCTATTATAGCAACTTATCACCAAGTCATGGCAGAAATTGCTTGAGTTTTCATTACATGTATAATTCACGCAGGGCACTGTTTGCATTATATGTGCTGATGACCCCAAACACAATGAAATTACTTATAAATGATATCAGCTTTAAGTCTGAATTGCCTGGTTTGTTACGGGTTTAAATCAGAAGATTAAGGTTGTTTAAACATTATGTTTTTGTGTGAATTTGCTTCTCTTTGATTTTACATTGTTTATTGTGGTCTTTACAAATGGGAAATTCAGGACTTTTTAATGAAAATAATACTTTGCATTTCTTTAATCTGAGGATCAGAAAACAGTTGATATATCTGTAGCCTCACAGCATTCTTGTGAATTAAGTCTTGACTGCAAGGAGAACTGGGGGTGCTCAGTACTTCTGAAAATTAGATTTTAAGAATCCCACAGGAAGTCTATGGCAAAGGAGGAATAGAAGGTAAAATCTTGGCATAATGAAATTAGTGGGACTTTGCCCAGAATACAGATCTCGTGATTCCCAGTGCTATGCCTTAACCACAGTACCATGCTTGCCCCACTTTTTCATTTCAGACCCATGACTTGTGTGTGAGGTCAGCAACATTTGGCCTATCAAAAATAAAATGAACTTCTCATCCAAAGAGTGTTTGTATACGTTGTAAAGATAATTTTAATACGTTGATTATCTACCACAGCTAATTTAGAAATAAGTCCATATCCAAATATAGTAAGCAGCATGACCGGCTATCATTGGTCAGTTGAAGAAACCATATGGCTATAGTTTCTTGTACATGTGATTGCAGGGTGACTATCCTAAATAACAGAAATGTAAACCATACACACATAATAAACAAAATGCGATTATTGTTTGAACCCCAGATGGGTGTATGTTTATTATCCACCAGAATTACCACTGAGTTACAGAGGTCACCTATCTGAAATATCAAGTTAAATTGTTTGTACAGCTGCCATCTTGGGAGACTGTATCTCTGCTGTGATGCCTACAAATCTCGACTATCTACCATTGGTTAGGCAAGTGGTGAACAGGCTTTTATTTTTAAGGTAAAATTGGATTGATATCCCCCTTTCCCTGTTTTGTCCATTTGTTGCTTTCTCTATGACATTTAGATTGTAAGCTCTCGGGCAGGGGCGGGGCAGGGGCTGTCTTTTGCTGTGACAGAACCATGTATATCCTTGACAGGAGTTTGTCCAACCTGTTCTTAAAAACCTCCAAGGGCAGGATTCCACAACCTTCTTTGGTAACCTATTCCAGTACCTAAATCTCTTTACAGTAAGAAAGTCTTTTCTTAATATCTAACCTAAATCTCCTGTGCTGCAGATTAGGCTCACTACTTCTTGTTTTCCCTTCACTGGACATGGAGGGCAATGGATCACTGTCCTCTTATAACAGCCATTAACATATTGGAAGATTATTATCAGGTACCCCCGCCATCTCAAGACTAAACCTACCCAGTTTTTTAACCTTTCTTCACAAGTCAGGTTTTCTAAATCTTTTATTATTTTTGCTGCTGTCCATTTGTTCACATAATTCTTAAAGTGTGGTGCCCAAAACTGGACACAATATTCCTGCTGAGGGCTCACCAGTGTCAAGTAGAGTACCTCCCAGTCTTACATACGGCACTCCTATTCATACAACCCAGAATGATATTAGCCTTTTTTGTAACTGCGTCACATTGTTGGCTTATATTCAAATTGTGATCAACTATAACTCACAGATCCTTTTCAGCAATACTACCACCTAGCTAGCTATTCCCCATTTTGTACTTGGCATTTGGTGTTTCCTTCCTAAGTGTAATACTTTGCACTTGTCTTTACTGAATTTCTTCTTGCTGATTTGAAACCAATTATTCAATTTATCAAGGTCATTTTGAATTCTAACACTAACTTCCAAAGTGTGAGCAACCTCTTCCTGCTTGGTGTCAGCCACAAATTTTATATGCATACTCTTCACTCCATTTTCCAAGCCATGAATGGAATAGTACTGGACACAGGACAGACCGCTTCAGGACTCCACTCTATATGTTCTCCCAGTTTGACAGCGAACCATTGACAACTACTCTTTGACTTTGGTTTTTCACCCACTTTATAGTAATCTAATAATAACAACTCATAAAAAGCAGTTCGTTTTGCAGTATAGACAGGAGTGAATCATGCTTTTATTCTGTTCCAGATGGTATGTCACCCTGGAACTTCAGCAGGGCTACAACACTGTTCAGAACCACCGTTAAAAGATGATTCATTACAGTCTACCTTGCAAGACCAAGCTATAGTTTAAGTATTGTGACAAAGTTCCTGCTCTACTTTGGTGGGTCTTGCGCTTATTGGCGGATTTGCTCGCCTTGGAGCTTCACAGCAGCCCTCAGCTTGGTCATTTTTCTGAACCCACAGTCCAGGTCGACTCCTCCTGTGTCTGACCAGGAGATGGGAGGATTTGGGGGGAACCCGGGCCTGCCCTCTACTCCGGGTTCCAGCCCAGGGCCCTGTGGAATGCAGCTGTCTAAAGTGCCTCCTGGAACAGCTGTGCGACAGCTACAACTCCCTGGGCTACTTCCCCATGGCCTCCTCCCAACACCTTCTTTATCCTCACCATAGGACCTTCCTTCTGATGTCTCACAATGCTTGTACACCTCAGTCCTCCAACAGTCCGTGTTCTCATTCTCAGCTCCTAGTGCCTCTTGCTCCCAACTCCTCACACACACCACAAACTGAAGTGAGCTCCTTTTTAAACCCAGGTGCCATGATTAGCCTGCCTTAATTGATTCTAGCAGCTTCTTGATTAGAACACCTGCGGCCAATCAGCCTATCTGTCTTAATTGTCTCCAGAAGGTTCCCGATTGTTCTGGAACCTTCCCTGTTACCTTACCCAGGGAAAAGGGATCTACTTAGCCTGGGGCTAATATATCTAGCTTCTATCACTCTCCTGTAGCCATCTGGCCTGACCCTGTCACACCAGTTTTTAGATTTTTATCAATTTGTATTTTCAAAGTAGGACAGTTTTGGGGTTTTTAGTATTTTTTTTTTATTTTTATTGATTTAAATGTTCACGGTTGCTGGAAATCGGGTGGGGGATCAGACATTTGCTTAATGACAGTAAATGTTGAGATTCAAAAACTTAAAGCTTTATAGGCTGTTTAAACATAAATTGTCAACTTCACATGTCAAAATATATAAAGTAAATATCCTTAAATCAACAAAAAAAAAAACCAAAAAAAACCAAAAAAACCTTCCCTGTTACCTTACCCAGGGAAAAGGGATCTACTTAGCCTGGGGCTAATATATCTAGCTTCTATTACTCTCCTGTAGCCATCTGGCATGACCCTGTCACAGTATGTTAGGTGACTTCCTTGTGATAACTGGATCCCTCCAACTTGGTAGTTGCTCCAGTGTCAACAGAGCTTTCAATATTGGAGTCAAAGTGGTAACTTCAAGAAAAACACAGTTCATTGGTTTGGCTCGGTATGAAAATGGTCTGTCTCACATATCTTTAAGGATGCTTTGTAAGAATAAAACAGTGGTTGCAACTTTATTGGAATGGAAGCATATAATTAATTTCTTTGATATATTCTTTCTATTTGCAATTGAGTAAAATAGGTAAATAGCTATTGTCTTCATTTTGCTTCCTAGATCGACAAAATAGTGATTAATTTAGTATTCAAATGCTCCAAATGTGAGGCACAACCAACAGAAAAAAGGTAAGGAGTTCAGGAATGGTGGAAAATAAATGGTCATACTAGTATACTAAAAGTTTCTGGAACAAATCATTTTGTACATGTATAACACAGCATGGAATTTTATTTACTCAATGTCCAATACATGAGTAACTTTTCCATCTGCTCAAGAAACTCCCTGAAAAAGTACAGGAACGGATCTGTGCAGACACATGCCTAGAACCCCGACCAGGGGTATTCTATTTGCTACCCAAGATCCATAAACCTGGAAATCCTGGACACCCCATCATCTCAGGCATAGGCACCCTAACAGCAGGATTCTCTGGCTATGTGGACTCTCTCCTCAGGCCTACGCTACCAGCACTCCCAGCTATCTTCGAGACACCACTGACTTCCGGAGGAAACTACAATCCATAGGTGATCTTCCAGAAAACACCATCCTAGCCACTATGGATGTAGAAGCCCTCTACACCAACATTCTACACAAAGATGGACTACAAGCTGTAAGGAACAGTATCCCCGATAATGTCATGGCAAACCTGGTGGCTCACCTTTGTGACTTTGTCCTCACTCACAACTATTTCACATTTGGGGACAATATATACCTTCAAGTCAGCGGCACTGCTGTGGGTACCCGCATAGCCCCACAGTATGCCAACATTTTTATGGCTGACTTAGAACAACGCTTCCTCAGCTCTCGTCCCCTAACGCCCCTACTCTACTTGCGCTACATTGATGACATCTTCATCATCTGGACGCATGGAAAAGAAGCCCTTGAGGAATTTCACCATGATTTCAACAATTTCCATTCCACCATCAACCTCAGCCTAGACCAATCCACACAAGCAGTCCATTTCCTGGACACTACGGTGCTAATAAGCGATGGTCACATAAACACCACTCTATACCGGAAACCTACTGACCACTATACTTACCTACATGCCTCCAGCTTCCATCCAGGACACATCACATGATCCATTGTCTACAGCCAAGCTCTAAGATACAACCGCATTTGCGCCAATCTCCCAGACAGAGACAAACACCTACAAGATCTCTATCAGGCATTCTTAAAACTAAAATACCCACCTGCTGAAGGGAAAAAAACAGATATACAGAGCCCGAAGAGCACCCAGAAGTCACCTACTACAGGACAGGCCCAACAAAGAAAATAACAGAATGCCACTAGCCACCACCTTCAGCCCCCAACTAAAACCTCTCCAACGCATCATCAAGGATCTACAACCTATCCTGAAGGACGACCCATCACTCTCACAGATCTTGGGAGACAGGCCAGTCCTTGCTTACAGACAGCCCCCCAACCTGAAGTAAATACTCACCAGCAACCACACACCACACAACAGAACCACTAACCCAGGAACCTATCCTTGCAACAAAGACCATTGTCCACTGTGTCCACATATCTATTCAGGGGACATCATCATAGGGCCTAATCATATCAGCCACGCTATCAGAGGCTCGTTCACTTGCACATCTACTAATGTTATATATGCCATCATGTGCCAGCAATGCCCCTCTGCCATGTACATTGGCCAAACTGGACAGTCTCTACGCGAAAGAATAAATGGACACAAATCTGATATCAGGAATCATAACATTCAAAAACTGGTAGGAGAACACTTCAACCTCTCTGGCCACTCAGTAAAAGATTTAAGGGTGGCAATTTTGCAACAGAAAAGATTCAAAAACAGACTCCAATGAGAAACTGCTGAGCTTGAATTAATATGTAAACTAGATACCATTAACTTGGGTTTGAATAGAGACTGGGAGTGGCTGGGTCATTACACATATTGAATCTATTTCCCCATGTTAAGTATCTTCACACTTTCTTGTCAACTGTCTAAATGGGCCATCTTGATTATCACTACAAAAGTTTTTTTCTCCTGCTGATAATAGCTCATCTTAATTAATTAGCCTCTTACAGTTTTTATGGCAACTTCCACCTTCTCTGTATGTATATATATCTTCTTACTATATGTTCCATTCTATGCATCCAATGAAGTGGACTGTAGCCCACGAAAGCTTATGCTCTAATACATTTGTTACTCTCTAAGGTGCCACAAGTACTCCTGTTCTTTTTGAAAATACAAGCTGTTATATTTAGGCAGGGCCATAGGGTTTTTTTAGTATAACAAAGGTTTAGTAGTGAATGTGTTATAGTTAATATTGGAGGAGCTCAAGTAACTTTGAGCACTGATGTGTGAAGAGATTTCCTTTACAACAAAGAAGACTAATGATCAATTGTAAAGCATGTAGATGTTCTCTTTCACTCTAGTCCTATGATCCATCTTAAAATCTCCTTGAAATGTTATGTTACATTTACTTTCTAGTTACATCTATCTTGTTTTCTAGACTTCTTTCTGAAGAAAAAATTATTAATGTGTATTACAAAGTTGTTAGTATGTTGGTCAGGTATCGTACAGATTGTATGGGACAGCCCCAATCCTTTATTTTACAATCTAAACTCAGGAAGCTCACAACAGGTGATTGTAACAGAAGAACAGAGGAATTGGGGCACTGAGAATGAGGATAACAATCATGGGAACATGTAGTTCTGTAGACTCGTTAAAGGAGTCTAAGCGAGTTAGGCAGGAGCACAACAAAGGGGAGTGCAGGTGGCTCAGTCCCCTTCCCCTTGGCCACAGATGCTACTACAAATTCACATGAATGTCCTTGCTGAGCCACCATCTCTGCTTCTGGACCAGGCCCAGAAGCAGAAGAGGAGGCAGCGTGAGGAGATGGTGGTCCAGAGTCCTGGGAAGCAGGGTCTGGGAGGTCCTGCGGGGCAGCGCTACATGAGGAGCCACTGCCCTTGCTCTGGCCAGTTGCTGAGAGCTTCTATCACCACTTTTTCTCCATCTCCAAGGACCATGCCTGGTGAGAGAGACCGGCTGGGACCTCTCCCGCATCTTCTCCCTGCTCACCAGAGAGACTGGGACCGGGTGAAAGTTCCCTTGGAGCCTAAATTTCTGTCTCTGAACATGTTCACTGGTTCCTCACTCTAGGTGGCTGGATGCCTATCTCCTGGCTAAGCCCCTGAGCGATTCACAAACTGGGGAAGACAGGCATTCAGGTGCCTAACTCACATGCAGGGCCTGATCCAGTATGCATGCTCAGAGGCCCCTACTGAATTCAGAATCTGGCCAGAGGAGGAGGAGGTGATGGTGCCCACCTTAAAATGTTCAGCCTAGTGATTTGAACACTTACCTGGGATGTGGGATGCCTGAGGGGGGAGAAAAGATTTGAACAGGGGCCACCCACTTCACAGGAGAGCGTGCTAACCACTGGGGTATGAGGTATTCTAACATGGGGACCCCTCAGGCCCATTTCAAACAGAACTATGTCAATGCATACGAGGGAACTTTTAGTGCATGCCAGCAAGGTCCACTCAGGCCAGTTAGTGTACAAAACTCTGGTAGAATTTACACCCCAGCAAGTGTGCACTAATTACTGAAAGTAGCAAGTTTACTGAAAATAGCAAGAGTGACTTTCTTTTTTAAAGAAGGGCTTGTAAACAGTCCATTCTTTAAGATTTCCCCCCCTAAGAAATTAGGAGTGTGTTTGGTTTCAACAAAAACTAAAGGGATAGTAAATGCACAAAGTTTTATTTAGATACATGGTCATAAAATGTGTACGTGTGTGCACACACACAGAGCAAGTTATGTTATTGGGGTTTCTGTAAGTCTCTCAATTTTTTTTCTACATGTGCTAGCTTCCCAGAAATGGACTCTCCCATTTTCTCTACACCAAGGTTCCCATGCACCATTCCTGAGCCAGTGAATCACAAATTAGGCTTATGTCTACAAGGGTTTCTCTCAGGCTTTCATAGAATCATAGAATCATAGAATATCAGGGTTGGAAGGGACTCCAGAAGGTCATCTAGTCCAACCCCCTGCTCGAAGCAGGACCAATTCCCAGTTAAATCATCCCAGCCAGGGCTTTGTCAAGCCCGACCTTAAAAACCTCTAAGGAAGGAGATTCTACCACCTCCCTAGGTAACGCATTCCAGTGTTTCACCACCCTCTTAGTGAAAAAGTTTTTCCTAATATCCAATCTAAACCTCCCCCATTGCAACTTGAGACCATTACTCCTCGTTCTGTCATCTTCTACCATTGAGAACAGTCTAGAGCCATCCTCTTTGGAACCCCCTTTCAGGTAGTTGAAAGCAGCTATCAAATCCCCCCTCATTCTTCTCTTCTGCAGACTAAACAATCCCAGCTCCCTCAGCCTCTCCTCATAAGTCATGTGCTCTAGACCCCTAATCATTTTTGTTGCCCTTCGCTGGACTCTCTCCAATTTATCCACATCCTTCTTGTAGCGTGGGGCCCAAAACTGGACACAGTACTCCAGATGAGGCCTCACCAGTGTCGAATAGAGGGGAACGATCACGTCCCTCGATCTGCTCGCTATGCCCCTACTTATACATCCCAAAATGCCATTGGCCTTCTTGGCAACAAGGGCACACTGCTGACTCATATCCAGCTTCTCGTCCACTGTCACCCCTAGGTCCTTTTCCGCAGAACTGCTGCCTAGCCATTCGGTCCCTAGTCTGTAGCGGTGCATTGGATTCTTCCATCCTAAGTGCAGGACCCTGCACTTATCCTTATTGAACCTCATCAGATTTCTTTTGGCCCAATCCTCCAATTTGTCTAGGTCCTTCTGTATCCTATCCCTCCCCTCCAGCGTATCTACCACTCCTCCCAGTTTAGTATCATCCGCAAATTTGCTGAGAGTGCAATCCACACCATCCTCCAGATCATTTATGAAGATATTGAACAAAACCGGCCCCAGGACCGACCCCTGGGGCACTCCACTTGACACTGGCTGCCAACTAGACATGGAGCCATTGATCACTACCCGTTGAGCCCGACAATCTAGCCAGCTTTCTACCCACCTTATAGTGCATTCATCCAGCCCATACTTCCTTAACTTGCTGACAAGAATACTGTGGGAGACCGTGTCAAAAGCTTTGCTAAAGTCAAGAAACAATACATCCACTGCTTTCCCTTCATCCACAGAACCAGTAATCTCATCATAAAAGGCGATTAGATTAGTCAGGCATGACCTTCCCTTGGTGAATCCATGCTGACTGTTCCTGATCACTTTCCTCTCCTCTAAGTGCTTCAGGATTGATTCTTTGAGGACCTGCTCCATGATTTTTCCAGGGACTGAGGTGAGGCTGACTGGCCTGTAGTTCCCAGGATCCTCCTTCTTCCCTTTTTTAAAGATTGGCACTACATTAGCCTTTTTCCAGTCATCCGGGACTTCCCCCGTTCGCCACGAGTTTTCAAAGATAATGGCCAATGGCTCTGCAATCACATCCGCCAATTCCTTTAGCACTCTCGGATGCAACTCGTCCGGCCCCATGGACTTGTGCACGTCCAGCTTTTCTAAATAGTCCCTAACCACCTCTATCTCCACAGAGGGCTGGCCATCTCTGCCCCATTTTGTGATGCCCAGCGCAGCAGTCTGGGAGCTGACCTTGTTAGTGAAAACAGAGGCAAAAAAAGCATTGAGTACATTAGCTTTTTCCACATCCTCTGTCACTAGGTTGCCTCCCTCATTCAGTAAGGGGCCCACACTTTCCTTGGCTTTCTTCTTGTTGCCAACATACCTGAAGAAACCCTTCTTGTTACTCTTGACATCTCTTGCTAGCTGCAGCTCCAGGTGCGATTTGGCCCTCCTGATATCTTTCCTACATGCCTGAGCAATATTTTTATACTCTTCCCTGGTCATATGTCCAACCTTCCACTTCTTGTAAGCTTCTTTTTTATGTTTAAGATCCGCTAGGATTTCACCATTAATCCAAGCTGGTCGCCTGCCATATTTACTATTCTTTCGACTCATCGGGATGGTTTGTCCCTGTAACCTCAACAGGGATTCCTTGAAATACAGCCAGCTCTCCTGGACTCCCTTCCCCTTCATGTTAGTCCCCCAGGGGATCCTGGCCATCTGTTCCCTGAGGGAGTCGAAGTCTGCTTTCCTGAAGTCCAGGGTCCGTATCCTGCTGCTTACCTTTCTTCCCTGCGTCAGGATCCTGAACTCAACCAACTCATGGTCACTGCCTCCCAGATTCCCATCCACTTTTGCTTCCCCCACTAATTCTACCCGGTTTGTGAGCAGCAGATCAAGAAAAGCGCCCCTCCTAGTTGGCTCCCCTAGCACTTGCACCAGGAAATTGTCCCCTACGCTTTCCAAAAACTTCCTGGATTGTCTATGCACCGCTGTATTGCTCTCCCAGCAGATATCAGGAAAATTAAAGTCACCCATGAGAATCAGGGCATGCGATCTAGTAGCTTCCGTGAGTTGCCAGAAGAAAGCCTCATCCACCTCATCCCCCTGGTCCGGTGGTCTATAGCAGACTCCCACCACTACATCACTCTTGTTGCACACACTTCTAACCTTAATCCAGAGACACTCAGGTTTTTCCACAGTTTCGTACCGGAGCTCTGAGCAGTCATACTGCTCCCTTACATACAGTGCTACTCCCCCACCTTTTCTGCCCTGCCTGTCCTTCCTGAACAGTTTATAACCATCCATGACTGTACTCCAGTCATGTGAGTTATCCCACCAAGTCTCTGTTATTCCAATCACGTCATAGTTCCTTGACATGACCAGGACCTCCAGTTCTCCCTGCTTGTTTCCAAGGCTTTGTGCATTTGTATATAAGCACTTGAGATAACCTGTTGATCGCCCCTCATTCCCAGTATGAGGCAGGAGCCCTCCCCTCACAGACATTCCTGCCTGTGCATCCTCCCGGTATCCCGCTTTCCCACTTACCTCAGGGCTTTGGTCTCCTTCCCCCGGTGAACCTAGTTTAAAGCCCTCCTCACTAGGTTAGCCAGCCTGCTGGCAAAGATGCTCTTCCCTCTCTTCGTAAGATGGAGCCCGTCTCTGCCCAGCACTCCTCCTTCATGGAACACCATCCCATGATCAAAGAATCCAAAGCCTTCTCTCCGACACCACCTGCGTAGCCATTCGTTGACTTCCACGATTCGATTCTTTATTGGCCTCCAGAGCGCTGCCTCTATCCAAATAGGCCTAACTAGTGTTCTGACGCCCTAGTGCATTACTTGTTTTGTGTGTTCACATTTGTGTCTAATGCCTGATTGCCATTGCAATATGATGACACAACATCAGAACACTAATATCACAATGTTGTGATGTGATGTTATATATTTATGATTCCCTACTCATTTTCCAAAATCTTAATCTCTGAGTGGATTGTAATTTTTACCTCTATGTTATCTCTATCTTTAGCCTTTGTGACAGGGCAAGGCCAGATGGCTATAGAAAAGTAGTGGGAGATAGATATATAAGCTCCAGGCTAAACAAATCCCTGGTACCCGGATAAGTGAAATGGCAGCTGCTCCAGGTCAATTAAGACACCTGGGGCCAATTAAGAACTTTCCAGAAGGCAGGGAGAATGCTAGGTTGATTGGGACACCTGAAGCCAATCCGGGGCTGGCTCAAACTAGTTAAAAGCCTCCCAGTCAGTCAGGTGGGTGTGCATGGCAGGAGCTGTGGGAGGAAGTTGTGCTGTTGGAGAGACTGAGTAGTACACACCATATCATGCACAAGGAAGAAGGCCCTGAGGTAAGGGTGAAGTGGAGCTTGAGGAAGAGAGGGCTGCTGTGGGGGAAGTAGCCCAGGGAATTGTACATGTCATGTTTCTAAAAGGTCAGCTAGCATAGCTGATACTATTAGGGTCCCTGGGCTGCAGCCTGGAGTAGAGTGTGGTCCCGGGCTCCCCCCCACCTTTGCCCCCTGATTAATCACTGAGACTGGGAAACAATAGAGACTGTGCAAGGAAGGATAACTTCTCCTCACCTCCCTCGCTGGCTTATGATGAAAACGGCTCAGTAGACTGTGACCCTTGTCTCTAGAGAGAGAAGGGTTACGTGGAGGGTCACAGTGAGCCTCTGAGGCTAGCGAAATCTGCCAGGAAACATGGGACCCATGGAGGCAAGGACAGAGCTTTGTCACACTTTTAATTCCTTTTATGCAGATAATACTCATGCCTGAGTGCTAATCATTGAAATCTATGGGTGTTATGAGTCTAGGTGCTTTTAAAATCCCACTAGATGTTTATCTGTATCTTTAGTGCTTAAAAATTTAAAAATTCTGGCTCTAAGTGACTTGCCCAAGATGGCACACAAAGTGTGAGGTAGAGCAGGGAATAGACACAGGATCTTTCAGTTCATTGGTTAGTACCTTACCACTGAAACAATCCTTCCTCCTTTTTTTTTTCCCCACCATTTTGCTACTACTGAGCTGAAAGCCTTCTACTCTGAGCTCCTGGAATCTTAGATAGTTTTCCCACACTGACTCCCCATTTCACCCAGCAGAAAACCATGTCCTGTTCTTTCCTTTTTAATTTCTCTCATCTTTGCTAATATTTCTTTTCATTATTTTTGTTGTAGTTTTACTATTTAACTCTACAGAGAGAGAGAGAAAAAAAAACTCCTGAGAGTTACTGAGGAGCTGCATCAGCCCTTGTCTGCAGTGGTAATGGTGGGTATGCAGCAGATACTCAGCGCCTTTCAGGGTCTGGCACACAGTGTGTATGAAAAACATTATGTGGGTGAAGGTGCTCTGTCCTGTATTGTTATCTTCTTTTCCTCTGTTTGTCTCCCAGCTTCTGACTGTGCTCTGTTTGAAAACACTAGCAACTTGTTTCTTTGAAGTATAATAGATCTTCAGATGCACTAATTGACAGGGAAAAGAGGGACCTTTAAAGACCCAATACTGTTCTTTGGAAGTATTAGCCATTTGAGTGTGTAAATTCTAAGTGGATCTAGGAACACTTCAGTTATTCAGCATCTATCACTTTAGTGTAGAAAATTACACTGCTACCTGGTGCTGTCAGATCTCACAATATGAGATGCTTGGATACCACACCTCTATAAGCACCTAAATAGGTAGCAAGTAAAGGTGGTAAAAGTGAGAATATTTCTCCCTTTTTTCCATTGGAAAAATGTGAAATTATACATTTTTTTGTTTTTGACCAGTGTCATAGCCAGGTGAAAAAAGGATGAATTTTGCCTGAAAAATTTGTCCCTGTTTTTCATCAGTAATTTTAAAATTTTTCAACCAGCAATCATCAGGCTGAGTAAATACCTGTATAATAGAGTACCTGTACTACCTGTGGGTTAGAAAAGTGATTATAGAAAGAATAGAGATGTACATCTGGAAGAGACATCAAGAGGTCATCTAGTGATTTCAGCGCCATGCTGAGGCAAGATTAAGTATATCTAAACCATTCCCAAATATCATTTGTTTATTATTATTATTATTATTATTTATTATTTTATTTATTGTGTTTTCCTGAAGAAGGGCTCACCTTTTAAAAATATAGGAAATTCAGGCACAAGTGCACCAACTGAGATCAGGGCCACATTGTGTTAGGCACTGTACAAATCTACTAAGGGACACTCTCTTTCCGCAATGAGCTTCACTCTAAATGGGCAAGAGAGGGGGAGGGATAGCTCAGTGGTTTGAGCATTAGCCTGCTAAACCCAGTGTTGTGAGTTCAATCCTTGAGGGGGCCATTTAGGGATCTGGGGCAAAAATTGAGGACTGGTCCTGCTTTGACCAGGGGGTTGGACAAGATGATCTCCTGAGGTCCCTTCCAACTCTGATATTCTATGATTCTATGACAGGCAGAAAGAGAGGTGAAGTTCTGGATCACACAGCAGGAGAGTGGCAGAGCTAGGAATAGAACTCACATCACTCAATCCACTGAACTGTGATGCCTCAACCTATAAAGATCTTTCAGAAGAAAAGTGCTGAATAATGGTAGATCATTATTATCTATAAAACCTGAAGGAATGGATTAGCTCAGTATGTATTTTATATTTTACTGCAGAACTCAAATATAGCCATGAAAAAACAACTCTTTGATTTTTCTTTCAATGGCTAGTGAATAAATGATCACAGTGAATATTTTACTAGAGTACATGGAAAGCACATAATCGGATTGTTTATACAACGATTTCAGAAACATTGGGCCAGATCCTGAGCTCTTGTAAACTGGTGGATCAGCTTTGAAGTTAACGAAGCCATGCCAATTTATACCAGCTGGTGAATCTGGAGTTGGGTAAACTGAGACGCCTGATTGCCACTGTACTATTCAACATTTGAAAATGCATTTGAAATCCTTTGGTTTTTTCCTTGTGATCACATGCAGATCTTGTATCTAATACCCTAAACCTCTTTAATTGAGGTCTTTGTCTTACATCTTTACTCACAGATTTTTTAAAATTTCTGATTGTACCAATAATGTGTCAACAAATATTCACTGTGCTTAAAGAGTTTAATCCCCAAAGAGATGTTTCTAATCATTTAAATTACCCTGGATTTAATTAATAAAGTAAGTAAAGGGATTTAATAAAAGGGCATTAAGAGATTGTCAAAGGGTTTTATATGTATAAAATTTTATACAAGAAAATTGTAAAGCTTCTGTACCTTTAAGGTGGAAAGGCAACAAGGGAGGAGGTGTCCAAAAGTCAAGATGAGGATTAGAGTGTCAATTAAGCTTCTCTTTTAACCTGTTAACTTGCACACGTAGAACCTGAGGCAGCAGAAAATATTTTCAATTTTCTGGGCTACTCCAGACTAGGGAAACTAAAGAGGCTGGTTCTGCAGCAGGCTGACCTATCCAGATCAGGCCCATCTCTAACTGAAATTGCACAAGGCATAGAAATACCCTAGATGGGAACTTTTTTCCTGGGACTACTTCCTCCTGCTATATTATCTCACAATCCATAGTCCTTCCCGCATCGTCCTATTTCCTGCAGTCATCTCTATGAAAGCCCCTTGTGTGCCTAGAAACAGTGCAGAATTCAGATGACTGAAATGGAATTTAAGTGAGATGGAAGACAGAGGGACCATCCCTGCTCTCAGTCACGCGGGTGTGACTGAGCACAGAATTAAGCCCATAGTGTGTGGCTCGCTCTTTCAAATTCCCAACAAATCCCCAGATACAGAGGGCAACCAACAGAGCGCTTGGAAATATCAAGGCTAAAATCTGTCCATATGCACCTGTGCACACCTATCCCTGTTTTGCCTCTCCCTGTCTCTTTGTTTGAGAGAGTAGGGGCTGAAGGAGTGAGCCCTACGACTGTTGCTAACACCATGTTGTGTACTGTACACTGGAATGCTTTCTGTACCCACACAAAGTATATGATAGGTCATAAAAGGAGCCTCTTCTCCCCACTGAGGATGCATCAGGGTAGCTGAGAGAAGCTGGACAATTGGGACATATGCTGGCTTCAGATGTTCAGGCATAGTTTTCGATAACTTCAGTGAAAGCCATGTATATGCAACCCAGGGCAGAACATAGGGTGTTATGAATGTGAAAACTATTTTAAAAATCATTTTTTGGAAGCAGTGAGCTGGGGAAGGGAAGCAGGAGGGAGAGGCAGAGTATTTTAGATTGGTTTGCCAAATCAGATTTTACAGCAGCAAAAATCTAAATCTGAATTTCAAGAAGCTTACTGAAACCACAATGAGCACTGTTCTGAATTTCACAATGCAGTAATTCAATACAAACACAACTGTGCAAAATGTATGTATTACTCTTAATGAATGAAGCCTGTAGGTTTTTAATTCTTCTGCTGGAAACAAAGGGTTTGATTCACTGCATAGTAATTCAAGAGGATTGTTGCTGCTCTTAGTAGTAAAAAAAAAATTGTCTAGGCATGAGATCTTATTATCTAATCTGCAAAAGAGAGCTCTTTCAACACTGAAAGTCTCTCATACATGGTAAAGCCAGCCTTGTCGCTTCTTTTTCTGTGGCTAAGAACTTAGATTCTTGTCACAGGGAAACATAACATCACAGATTGCAAGTTCTTTGGGGCAAGAACCATGTCTTTCTTTTAACATTGACAGCACCTAGCTCATTTGGGATGCTATGGTTATAAGGAGCATCTTTGTTGCAAAATGGCATAGCTTAACTTTCATGTAGATTTTACATTTCCCTTTAGAATAGAGATAGCCATAGAAACCTAATGCACTAAAGTCAGATCTTCAAAAGTATTTAAGCTCCTAACTTCCAGTAACATCAGTGGAAGTTAGGAACCTAAATACCTTTGAGGATTTGGGCCCAAGACCCTGACCCTGCAGTATTGGATTCAGTGGGAGTTTTTGCCATTGACTTCAATGGGTGTACCATGAGGTCCTAAGAAAATCCCTTACACACCTATGACTCATGCCTACAGTCCTTGCTCAGGTAAACTTCCACTCAGTTTAATGTTTTTTGGGGGGGGGTTTGCCTGAGGAAGGTTTGCAGGATGAGGCCCCCACATTAAGAGAGATTCAGATTTACCTGGGAAAATGTATAGTATTTTCACAGTATAGTAAATGGAAAACATCCATTTGATCATATTAGGGATGTCCACAAATTCCCATGTGAAATACATATGAGAAATGATTCCTAAAGGACTCACTTCTGCAAGGTTTTCACCCCTCTGATCCTGATTCAGCTAAGCACTTAACGTTAAGCATGCAAGTAGTCCCACTGACTTCAATTTCATTTCCTTAAGGTTAAGCATGTGCTTAAGTGAATTGCTGGATCAGGGCAGGAGTGCTCAGCAGCTTGCAAGATCGAGCCCAAACAGGGCAATGTCTGCTATTCCCTTAAGCAAAGAGGCACTAGGACAAATAGAAAGAAATGGCATTCCCAGATAAACTTTGCTCCATCAAAAGGGTTATTTTTATTAGTAACTTGTTTGATTCTCAGCATCAGTATTGTTCATACAAACACAATGCAATACTGATACAGTATGTCATATTTTGTTCATTTTCTACTGTAGTTTTCACTCTGTCATATACTGCATTGTAGGGTAACAGAGTGAAAACAGGCAAAGCCAAACTAAACAAGAAAATAAAAACTGTAATCACTGTTCCCTCTAAGCTGTGCGCGTGTGTGCGCGCACACAGATCCTAAACCCCGTGCGCACGGCAAAACACCGCGCGCACAAAAATTTGCACAGAAGCACACCAATTTGCACAGAAGAAAATTTTTGCGCACACGGCCTGTCAAAAATTTGCACAGAAGAAATTTTTTGTGCACATGGCCTGTCAAAAATTAGAGGGAACATTGACTGTAATGGAATACTAAAACTCCATTCCTAATATGTTGAAGGGTGTTGCAGTGATTAAGGCAATAGGTTAGGAGACCTCGGTTCAATTTCCTACTCCACTATGCTTCCTAGAGCAAGTCACTTGGCCTGCTGGTGCCTCAGGTCTCCATCTGTAAAATGGGACTAATGGTACTTCATACCTCACAGGGTTGTATGAGAATAAATAAATACAGATTATGAGGTGCTCAGATACTATAGTAATTGGAGCCATGTAAGTACCTAAAGTAGATTAAATGCAATATGCTTATGATTTGGTCTCTTGTTCCTAATGCATGCGAAACTCCTACTGAATTGGCAGGTTTGTAGAATGAGGCCTCAATTGTTTTCTGGGCTAATTTGAGCCACTTTATTAATTAATTATATTATATTATATATGAACAGATAAATGACAGAAAAACAGTCCAGGAAAAACTAAAACAAAGCAAGCCTGAGCCAAAGCCCAATGAAGTCAAGGGGAATCTTTTCATTGACTTCAGTGGACTTTGGATCAGGCCCTAAACCAAGATGAATTTTGTTTCAAGCTGAGATACCCTTACTTGTTTTAAATATGCAATGCATCCTCTGTGGTACTAATTCCATAATGTTTTCTACAGCTATAAAGAAAAACAAACAAACAAAGTTATTCCTTATAATCAGTATTTTGCAGGCCAGATTTATAGCTGGTGTAGATCACTGATGCTCAGTGATGTCTACAGAGCTATGTCAGTTTACACCAGATGAGGAGCTAGTCCTTCATCTTCAAACTGCTTTACAGATATTCGCTAATTACTCCATACAGTATTCTTGTGCCCATTTTACACAGGTTGGAAATTAAAATAGCAGGTTTAAGTGACATGCCCAGAGTTACATAAGAAGACAGTGTCAGGATACAAATCCTGGATCCCAGTCCTGTGCCCTTTTCTCTATTACAGAATTTCTTCCATCGTTCTCTTACAAAGAGACAAAGTAGCTTTTTTAAACTGAAAACACCTCATGCTGTAGCATTTTCAGGTTATGATGAAACATCACTTTCCATTTTAAAGGTGTGAGTTTACCCGTAGCCTATCAAATTGCACAGATGGAATTTGAAGCCCAGACATATTTCTATGTACCCAATCCTGCAGTCTTACTGTGCATTGACAATGTGAGAGTGGGCCCCAGTTGGAAAAGAAAGCCTTATTCGCTATTCAATAAAGGCAAGGCATTTCTGTCATCTTTTTCATCCTTTCTTTTCTTTCTGTTTTATAATTCTGTTATTGGAGCATAATTTTTTAGAACCACTGAAATTAAAGATGGAGAAAGATCTACGGGTCCTGATCCAGCTCTTACTGAAGACCTTGGCACACTTTCCATTGACTTTAATAGGATTTAGATTGGGTCCATTAAGACTCCATGCATCACCCAGTGCAGCAGACTTTCTTTCAGTACATTTCCTAGTGATCTGTCCAGTCAAATTTTAGATTTCCTATAACTAAAGTTTTATGAGCGTCAAACAAATTACATTTCTTAACATGCTATAGTAAAAAGACACTTGGATTGCTCCTACTCACTGACTCAAACCATCAGTGAGGTTTGGTGGATGTGCGAGGTGGTGGCCCAGGGAGTATGACCTTTGGAACGTTTTCACAGGGGGCAGGCGGGGAGAGGAATAGAGTTAGATGGACTACTGTCAAAGTTACTGGAGGGGTGGGTTTATATTACTGTTTAGTTGTGTATATATTCTGTTGCTGTGTTTTCCCAAGTTTATGACTTGTGTTTTCTTTCCCCTCATAAAGATATCCTTGTTGGTACTCAGTCTCAGACTACCTGAGAGTGGGAAAATTCTGCCTGTTAAAGGCAGCCAGGGAAAGTGCATTAGCTTTCCCAGGTTTCTGGGTGGGGGCTGGAGCAGGTTTAGTTTTTTGTTAAGAGGGACTCCAGATATATTGAACTTGTCCCTTGTTGTGGCCATTAACCACCTGGCAGACGGGTTATGTATAAAAGCAGAATCAGGCCAAGGGTCCCAAATTTGGATATTTAACATAAATTAGAGAGGGGCTAAAACAACTCCCCCTATCTAAATCATCCTAACTTTGAGACTGTTGAGATCCATATCCAAATTCAACCTCTTCATCCCAGAACCAGCTTTAAAATAAATATCTATCATAGAAATCTCTCACCCACAAAAATCCTACTGAAATCCAAAATCCTACTGAAATCCTAGTTCCTGAGTTTTTTACAGGAATTAATTTTGAAATAATTTTAATTGAAAATGTAGTCCCAGAATTGACCCTCAGAATAGGTGGTCAGTGAAATAAATGAATGATGGCACAATCAAAAGGAAAGGAGCATTTAAGAATTAATTTAAGCCATTAAATAGTGAGGGGGGAAAGGAAACAATGTCCTATGCTGTCTGGTTTTTATATTTCCTGTATATCTTTTCTCTGTTTTATACATATAGTCCTATATTCCTTATTCATATTTTATACATATTCCCATATTCCTTATTCATATGCATGTGGGGGTGGAGAGTCTGGCCTTGACTGGTCTGGGCAGTGGGGATCTTTCAATAAAGGCTCACATGCTGGATTTCCAGTTCATTGTTCGGTTTCTAGTTGTCATGGAAACAGGAGCAGCTGCTAGATTATAGGCCCTAGTTTGTGTTTCCTGGGCAGCTCTATCTGCCTGTGTGTCCAGTTCATGTGATCTGCCAGCCATTCACCCTCCCGCTGCTGATGGTGTCATGCCAGACTGTGCGAGATAATGTTTACTAACATCGGCCACATGGCTCCCTTTTTACCACAGCTCTGCCCAAAATATGTCAGCCCTAGTGGATTGTCAGGCACGGTGCCAACCTGTCTGCAACATGCTGAAAAATCTGTCACCAGGGGCTGCAACCAGGGATCTTTTGCCAGCAATCTTTCTTTCTTTAAAAGAAAGGACGGTCAACGTGAACCTCCATGGGTATTGTTCAGCATAATCTGTTCGATGGTCTAGAATATATATTCAGTCCTGTTGGAAGCTTGTTAAGAGCTACCAGGTACAGAAACATTATTGCAGTTGAAATTGTGCAGTTCTTTGTTTACATGGCATGCTGCAATTTTCCTCATAGTAGAAAAGTTTCCATGAATGCAGCATTTAGTGCTATTGATAACACCGACGAGGCAGAAGGAAATCAGTACTCTAGTGCTGACAATAATGTTAAATGCATACTACTACTGGTGTGTTGTTTCTTTAGCAGATTTACAGCAGGAGATTACTGAAGTAGCTGACCTTTTTTACTTCAGTCAGAGTAATGACTTCAGTCAGTTGCAATTTAGATGCTTTGCTTCCGTAGCTATGTGCTTTAGTATTTAAAAGAGCAGCACGACTCCTGGGAAAGCCTTCTGTCACTCTAACATGAAACCTGAATACAAGCTTTTCTCGTGGAAGCTATTGAGATAGTCAATAACAACTTATAGTATGTTTATACAGTGCAATTCATCATAAAGCACTTTATAGCTTTATAAAATATGTTCTAGACCCCTGAGTGGATGTTAATCGGTGTAGCTTCTTGGAGCTATGTTGATTTACATCAGCTCAAGATCTGGTTCTACTTTGAGAAGGAGTTTCACCCACTATTGAAAAGCATTGTCTGTTTAACACACAGCAATACACAACAGTTTAGAACAAGTAGTGAAGAATAACATAATCAAGTGAAATGACAGGGGGAATTCCTGGTAGTCAATGTGTAATTGCACAAGTTAAAATGTGTCCAACATCATCTTTCTAAAAGTACTGTGGATGCTTTAAGTACACTTAACTGGTTAGGACTCCTCAACTGAAAATATGGATCTTTCCAGGGCCCTCTAACAACATCCTGGGGAACTAATTAAGGGCAGACTCTGAAAAGACTGTTCCTTACTGAATTGGCAATGCCCCATCATGTAGCATGTAAGTGTTCTGCTTTTCAAGTCATGTGACCAAGCAAAACCTGCTTACATCTTGAAATGTGATAACCTTAGGATTGCAGGTATAGTCTGTGTACTCGTTATGAATAAAGCAGCATGTATAATTAGTTTGGTTTTTAAGTTGGCAGTTTAGCTGTAAAATATGTGGAAAAAAATCCCCCAGTGGGAAAGTCCCTTTCTTGAACTGCTGAAATCGACAACCTTGCCTGTGCCAGAGATAATTTCTAGTAAGAGAGGGAGGATGTTCTGGTGGGTAAGGCACAGGACTGACATTCAGGAGCACTTCTGAATACAAATAATAATAATTCTAACAACCACCCAAAGTGATGACAAACACAGATCTAGGAGGGTACCTTCGGAAGGGAGAGCAAGACACACTTAACACCAAATTATTAATCCCAGAAAGAAAGATAAATAATGACTTTTAACATCCATCTTAATATGGAAATGTTCCTACAGTACAGTTGAAGAAACATAGAAAATGGTTTCAAAATATCAGACAGAACAGTACTGAGATTACACAAGCACTTGAAAATGAAAATGAAAAAAAATGGTGCTTATATTATGGATTTAAAATGTTATTCAAAAAAAATCTCACATAATGTGTAAAATTGGGCGGCTTTGCATTCATTCGAGAAGGAAACTAGCATAGGGAAAAAGCTTTCATGGTAATTTGTTTAAAAATGTAGTTTCACTAATCTTGAAGCAGAACCTTTTAAAAAATCATCTTTTTAATGCTGCTCCTTGTTACAGAGAGACCATGCTGAAAACACAAAAGATACTAGATGGGTTCATAACATTTTTGTTTCAAACATAGAAGAAACCTATACAGCTGCTTTACCAAAAAAAGCCCACTCCAAGAATAAGTACATAAAAATAAAGATAAAATCATGCTATGTCTGGAGCTAACATAGTCAATCTGTGCTACTTTCATGGATTCAACTCTAAGGTCAACTTTTATTACACCTGTTAGGAAATAATTTGCTGAGGTGCTTTTGTGCCATGTAGGTAAGTAAAATTCTCCTCGGAATTGCTTTCCTGCCCAGGACTGGCTGGAGAACAAGAATTCCATTTTGCAAAAATGTCTTGGTTTCAATATTTGTTTCTGTTCCAATGTGGAATGAAACCAAGAACTTTCAACATTTTTCACAAAATAAACAGAGATTGAGCCCCCTGAATAGCCAGTTGCACAGTAGCCAGAGCACTGATGTGGGAGATCCGCGTTCAAGTCCCTGCTCTGCCTGAGTCAGGTCAGGCACTTAAAACTTGAGTCTGCCACATCTCATATGATTGCTGTAGCTATTCTGGGGTGGTTCTCACTCTTTGTTTTTGACCAGAAATTCCACCCTCGACCTGAGAAACCTTCCTAACCAAAGTTTCATTGAAACCAGTATGTTTCCATGACAAGTTTTGGTTTCATTGAATTGTCATTTTCCAACAAAAATAAATAAATAAAATTGTTGTAAAGGTCCCGACCAGCTCTACTCCTGTCCTTGACATCATAGCAAGGCGTATTCTACATGTTGGCCATATAGAGATTACTTTTAGAGTTTGTAAATAGCCTCCTGTTTTGAACCTTTCTGAGGGCTGGATTGTGGCTAACAATTCAGCCTGAATAAAGGGTTGTGTGGACTTGTGCTGCTCCAGAACCAAGGCAGTCAACAGAGGGTGCCCTGAGTTTCACATTGTGGTTCTGTGCCCTTGCTCTAGGAGAGGGGTAAACTGCACCAGTTTTTCTGCTGGAGTGACTTACTCCTCTGCTGCGCCAGATCCAGGGTGTGAGCTGGTATATTGAGAGGGTGGAGCCAGAGCTCTTCCTGTTCCCTGCCTGTTCGCTGCCATCTACACCTGACAACAACGGCTCTCCCTCCACATAGGCTCCAGCAATGTGGGTAAGTGGGGTCTCCTTATGCCTCATTGCTCCCCATAAGGCACTCACAGCTGAGCCCCAAGCATGTAGATCTGCATATCCTTGCATATCTCCTATGTCCTTTGTTACAAGAGCTCTCTACTCCAATACAGTCTATTTTAATCTGATTCTTTTACCATGTCACATCCTATCATTGTGGTATCTGGGTTTTTCCCATCCCCAACTGGCCCTCTACTCCACTACAACTTGCTTTCCCTCCCCTAACCAAACAAAAAGAGACATTTTTATTTCAGACACACACAAACCCTTCCACATAAATGAATAAATAAAAGGGTGTTTAGGTGTTATTACAACACAGTATTGTTCTGCTTCACACTTTCATAAGCTCTGTCTTCTTTCACTGAGAGCCTGGCCTGCTAAAACCATGGATAAGATGGAGCGTAAAATGTCATGTGACAACATTTGGAATTTACCCTTGATACCTAGTTTCCACACTCACAGTGGCATAGAGATTTAAATTAGGGAGTGTTCTGATTTTTTCTTTTAGTGAGGGTGATAATAAATCAAAGAACTCTGTGACAGGAAAATATATCCCCCCCCCTCCTTTTGGCAGAACTACTGAAAAGACAAAATACATAGTTTTTTTTTTTTTTTTTTTTTTGCTTCTAGCGTGAAACTTTCCACGTAGACTTCAGAAGGAATATTTCTCCTTTGATTGTAAGCATTTGCAATCCTGAGGCAAGCCTAACAGGTGAACTGAGGCTTGCAAAGCCAGGGTCTTTTAAGAGAAGCTTCTTCACCACCATTTGAATCTCTGGTGAATAGCTCACTGCAGCTCTGTTTATATGGACATATGGTGTGAAGAACACTAATACAGTTGTCTCTGCACAACTGTAACAAACAATCTGCTTATTGTGTATTTTTTTAAGCAGCACTTCATGCTGTCTAACAGGTGGCCCAAAGTTACAATAGACACACTGTTGGGGTAGAACAAACCCCATTTACACAGAGTTTTGACTGAAGATAGTGACTGAGACAGGCTGAAAAATCAACCTTAGAACATTACTGTTTAAAACACTGTAAACGCTACATATCTCAGATGAACATGAGCCTTGCCTCACATAGCCTCCTGTTGCCCTCAATCTGTCTCTGGATCAGTAGGGTTAATGCCTCCTAAAGGAAGAATGCTAAAGCAACAGTTTAAAATCCATTACACTTCATAAGCCTCAAGTTTGTGGATATAATGTTGTATGGTTTATCTAAGAGTTGGTGCCATATTTTCATCTGCTTAAGCAAGTATCTCAATTTTTATTTTAGATTTTGGGTTCATTAGGAGCATGCTCTTTCTGTATCCTCTCAATATTTAAATGTGGTGCCTTGGACTGACATTTAGTACAATGTTAAAACATGGGGCAAACTTATGTTAGTTCCAACAGAGGCATGGTGGGCCCTTCCTATAACCAAAGATTTTTTTCATCCAAACTCATCTCTAAATAAAAGCTTTCTGCACCTCCCTGATATATTTCATTCTCCCGTGAGATCTTTTTCAAGTCCTTGCCTGCTTTCACTTGCTAATAATTCTCTTCTTGGTTATGCAGCCTGAAGCCTAACAATTCTACTTGGAAGTGGGTATCTTCTGTACAGGAACTCAATGATATTCAATGTAAATCCCCTGAAGGATTGGATAAATTTAATATCTCCATGGCTTGCTTTGTCTTTTTTTGCAGGCCTGATTCAGCTCCAACTGAATCCCATTGATTTTAACAGGAACTGGATCAGGTCCTAAATGAAAAGCACAAAGAGCAGAGGACATGAAAAATAAATGAGCAAGGGGTTGTAGACCAATGTACAATCACAAACACAAAAGAGTTTGAAAATCTGATGACCATCTGCACGTGTAACTTACAGTAGGTTCAAAACACCTACAGGCCCACTGTTTCAGCTACACTTGTGAAAGTAAGGGTATGCATTTGCTTTAGCAGGTCTGCCTATCAGTGCCCTACTTGTGTACTTAAAATGTCATCTTTGAAATTCTATTGCTACAGGCCAAACCCTGCAAGATGCTGAAAACCTTCTCTTAGGTACTTGAGTTCAGTGGGAACTAGTGGTGCTGAGTATTAAATGGAAGGCATGAAGCAATTCAGTGGCTTGGTTCTTAAATGATTCACTTAAGATTTGGTTAAAATTTGGATGTGTTTTATCTCTAAAGCAGGGCGTGAAAGTGACGTTGTTTTGTTTTAACTTAAGTTGATCGTTTACAGAGAGTTACTTGCTCAGTTAAATGTTCCTATTATTTTTCTATGATTTTGTCTTCTCTTTTTCTTCCATCCCACTTGCAAAATGCTGCTCCACTTTGAAGCATGAATATATTTTCATATTGGACCATATCTGGATGAGATTATCTAGGTCCTGAACCAAAATGGTCCATTGAAGTCAATGGAATGACTCCCATTGATTTCAAGGGCCATTTGATCAGATCTCTAGACAGATGATTCATAAGGATCTCTAGCTTAATTTAAAGGAGAAGCCATTTTATGCATCTTGCAAGGGGACAGACTGAGCCTTCTGCGGGGAGGACTGGAACATCCAGCCCACAATGTTACTCATAAAATATCCACATCCACACACACACCTGAAGGTCAAGGCACAGAATGAGCAATTGCTCAGATTCTGAACTCTAAGGAACCCTGAGGAATTTAGGGATTGAAATATGAGTGGTAAAGAAATGAGTCTCTATTTATCTAACTCATTACAATGACTTTAATTTTTAAGGGTGATTACAGTAAATTATATCTAGAGAAAAGAATAAAATGGTGTTTAAAGCTGAGAGAAGGAAGTGAAATGTGTATTCACTCTGTGTGTGTGTGTGTGTGTGTGTTTGTGTGTGTAAAGCAACCATGTGAGTTCAACAGATTAATAAAATAGAACCTTTTCCAGACTTTTCAACCAGATGAAAATAGGGATTGCCAGCCTAGATCAGACCCCAGGTCCATCTAGTCCAGTATCCTGTCTCCAATTTATGGCGAGTACCAGGTTCTTTGGAGGAAGGTATAAAAACCCTGAAGTTGGCAGATATGGGCTAATCTGACTCCCCACATTAGATTGCATCCTAATTTCTAATAGTTTGAGATTTTCTCTAACTCTGAAGCATGAGATTTAATATGCCTTTGCAAAATTTTTGTTATTAATTATAACAATGGTAGGTTGTCTTGTTAGCCATATAAATGTCCAGCCTTTTTCTGAATCTTACTAAGTTCTTGGCCTCAACGACTTTCTGTGGCAAGGAGTTCCACATTCTAATTGTACACTGTGTGCAATAGAAATAGAGTTTCCAGAATACAAATGTCTATAAGAATCAAGCTCAGGGTTTTTTCCTGCTGCCATTATAAGCTTTTCAGATTTTTAAATACTTACTACAGTTGTAGTTCTCTGATTCAGAGAAAGCAATAAAAATATGAACATTGAACAAAGATGTGGTTAATGAATTCATTCAGTAAAAAGGATCTCATATGCTTTTTTAAAAAATAGAGTTATACAAATAGCTTTCTGCAGGAGCCTTCTTTTGCCCCTTCATTAACATAAATCATAGCCCAGCAACTAAAAACACATTTCTCATCTTTATGGCCTCCCACCAAATTTCTTCCAGTTTTTCTTAGCTCTAGATCTGGGCAATTTCCCCCCCCCCCCCCCATCAAATAGTTTTTTCATCAAAAAAGCATTTTTCAGGTACCAAAACAATTATTAATTGAATGGGGGTCAAATTTGGCAAAATGCTATTTGTTTTAGTTACAAAATTTTTTTTTAAAGAGTTGAAAAGTTTCATTACTGCTATTTTGAACCACATCCTTTCAACCATTTTGTTTAGAAATGTTTTGTTTCAACTTTTTGATTTAAAGCACTATTTCAAATTGACATTTGAGAAATTAAAAAAAAAATCCATGAAAGGATGAAAAATACCCCTAACAGACGATATGAATTAAAATCACCACCACCACCACTACCAAATATATTTTGAGTCTCTTCAAAACACCTCAGGTAAACTCAAAATGATTTTTTTTTTTGAGTTTTCATTTCAACAAAAACTTTGAGATAATAAGAATTGGTTTGAATTGAACCAAAATTTTGTGGGGATTTTTCAGTTCAGCCCGTCAAACTGCAATATTCATTATTAGTTCCACTCTACTCCGCTCAGGAAAAAAAATTCTTGCAGTATGCTGATAAAGTAGGACCTTTTCAGAACAGGGAAGCAAGTTCCAAAGTTGAGGGGCCCTCACAGAGAATGCTCTGACAGCTGCCCCTGTGCTCAGCTCAGTTGCCCCATTGATCTGAACTGTGGCACTATGGCATGGAGAAGGTAGTTTTTTAGGTAAATAGGGAGAAAACAGGGCCTTTGGGCAGATTCTGCAATGTACTAAGTATCTGTTGTGTGTTGCTGAGAATCTCCCACTACTTGAATTCACAAGTGGAGTTCACGTGTGTTGGTCACCTTGCAAGATCATGTTCTTTATTATAGGCTAAAGGGTATTACAGTTTGGTTCAGAGAGGAACAACTACACGAGTTGAAAGATGTGTTGAAACTGAGCATGAAGTCAGCAGAAAAATGTCCCCAGGCCTCCAAAATATTGGGATTGTCTCAAAAATAATGAGATATTTTTTAAAAAAATCTGGATTCTTTTTGTTTTTGGGTTGAGTTTTTAGGGTGCATGTTTTCAAGCTTTTCTCTGCAAGCTTTTTGGAAGGCGAGAAGGTTGTTCGTTTTTTGTTTTGTTTTTTTAAATGGAAGTTGAGATTTTCATGTAATCACTTGACTCCAGAAACTGGAGCTTTAAGAAAAACACCAAATATCATTAGACTCTCAATAAACAACAAGAGCTGACAACTTTGTTAGGAAAGCCAGGGAAGAAGGTGCTATCTGTTTAGTTCAATAGGTGTGGCACAATGATAAATGGTGGGAGAACTGGCCCCTAGCAATTACAGTTTTGTGCACTGATTATAAAAACGAATGGACTCTTTTGCCATATAAAGGAAAAGAGGTAGAACAGAAATAACTTCCCAAAACTCTGACATATATTGTGACAGCTGCACTGGACAATTGTTATGGAATTGTTGGAAGGAAAATTAATATTTAAACCCAGACTGTCATTTTGTTCCATGTCTCTACGATGTCTAGCACTGAGCCTGGTCCATTACAGGGGCTCTTAGGCCCTATGATGATGATAATAATAATAAAAGTACAATGTCCCAGCTTTTTTTTCCCAGAAGGATGCTGCACCTGAGGCTGTTTTGAGCAGGTGTTTTGCTTTACATAACAGCTTCATCTACACAGGCCACAGGCTCCTCAGATTATATCATTGGCTCAAGACCAGTATTTATAAAGATTATTGACTGATGTGAAATCAATAATCTTCATCTTTATAAAGATTATTGACAGGAATGTGAAGGGTAACAAGAAGGGTTTCTACAGGTATATTAGCAACAAGAAGAAGGTGGGAAAGTGTGGGACCCTTACTGAATGGGGGAGGCAACAGAGGATGTGGAAAAACCTGAAGTACTCAATGCTTTTTTTGCCTTGGTCTTCACAGACAAGGGCAGCTCCCAGACTGCTGCACTGGGCAGCACAGTATGGGGAGGAGGTGAGCAGCCTTCAGTGGTGAAAGAACAGATTAAGGACTATTTAGAAAAGCTGAACATGTACACGTCCATGGTGCCAGATGCAATGCATCTGAGGGTGCTGAGGGAGTTGGCTGTTGTGATTGCAGAGCCATTGGCCATTATCTTTGAAAACTTGTGGCGATTGGGGGAGGTCCTGAACAACTGGAAAAAGGAAAATATAGTGCCCATCTTTAAAAAAGGGAAGAAGGAGACTCCAGTCAGACTCACCTCTGTGCCTGGAAAAATCATGGAGCAGGTCCTCAAGGAATCCATTTTGAAGCACTTGGAGAAGAGGAAGGTGATCAGGAACAGGCAACATGGATTCACCAAGGGCGAGTCATACCTGACCAACCTGATTGCCTTCTATGATGAGATAACTGGCTCTGTGGATATGGGGAAAGCAGAGGATGTAATATACCTTGACTTTAGCAAAGCTTTTGGTGTGGTATCCCAGAGTATTCTTGCCAGCAAGTTAAAGGAGTATGGATTGGACGAATGGAACGTAAGGTGGACAGAAAGCTGGCTAGATCGTTGGGCTCAGTGGATAGTGATCAACGGCTCAATGTCTAGTTGGCAGCCAGTATGAAGTGGAGTGCCCCAGTGGTCAGTCCTGGGGCCGGTTTTGTTCAACATCTTCTTTAATGATGTGGATGATGGGAGGGATTGCACCATCAGCAGGTTCGCGGACGACACTAAGCTTGGGGGAGAGGTAGAAATGCTGAAGGGTAGGGATAGGGTCCAGAGTGACCTAGACAAATTGGAGGATTGGGACAAAAGAAATCTGATAAGGTTCAACAAGGACAAGTGCAGAGTCCTGCACTTAGTATGGAAGAGTCCCATGCACTGCTACAGGCTGGGGACTGACTGGCGAAGCAGCAGTTCTGCAGAAACTCGGGGGTTACAGTGGATGAGAAGCTGGATATGAGTCAACAGTGTGCCCTTGTTGCCCAGAAGGCTAATGGCATATTGGGCTGCATTAGTAGGAGCAGTGCCAGCAGATCGAGGGAAGTGATTATACCCCTCTATTTGGCACTGGTGAGGCCACATCTGGAGTATTGTGTCCAGTTTTGGGGCCCCCACTACAGAAAGGATGTGGACAAATTGGAGAGAGTCCAGCAGAGGGAAATGCAAATGATTAGAGGGTTGGGGCACATGACTTCTGAGGAGAGGCTGAGAGAACTGGGCTTATTTAGCCTGCAGAAGAGAAGAGTGAGGGGGGATTTGATAGCAGCCTTCAACTACCTGAAGGGGGGTTCCAAAGAGGATGGAGCTAGGCTTTTCTCAGTGGTGGCAGATGACAGAACAAGAAGCAATGGTCTCAAGTTTCAGTGAGGGAGGTCTAGGTTGGATATTGGGAAAAACTATTTCATTAGAGGGTGGTGAAGTACTAGAATGGGTTACCTAGGGAGGTGATGGAATCTCCATCCTAAGAGGTTTTTAAGGCCCAGCTTGACAAAACCCGGCTGGGATGATTTAGTTGGGGTTGGTCTTGCTTTGAGCAGGGGTTGGACTAGATGACCTCCTGAGGTCTCTTCTAACCCTAATCTTCTATGATTCTATGATTTTTCCAAGTGATATATTCATCAAGGGATCCATTTACAAAAACATATATGTTGTTGATTAGATTTCCTTTTTGCCAGCCATAAGTTGCAACCGTGATAACTACCTGTCACGGAGTCCCCGGGCGATGCTCTGGAACTGCTCCCTACGAAGCCAGTCGAGACTCTGGGGAAGTCTCCTTTCTGTGAGCAGTCTGTCTGCAGGGCAAACAGCTCACACAACTTCCACCTTCCTGGGTCTGACCTCGGAGCATTCAGCATCCTCTGCCCCTCCGTGTGCTTCCCACAGCGAGTCTGCCGAGGCGGGGTCCTGGGGAAGCCAGAGGGTCCTGCTCCCCAACTTCGCAGTCAGACATGACTCTCAGCCAGCCAGTAAAACAGAGGTTTATTAGATGACAGGAACATGGTCTAACACAAAGCTTGTAGATACAGAGAACAGGACCCCTCAGCTGGGTCCATTTTGGGGGGCAGTGAGCCAGACAACCAAGTCTGCACTTCACTCCTCGTCCCCAGCCAGTCCCAAACTGAAACTCTCTCCAGCCCCTCCTCCTCTGGGCTTTGTCCCTTTCCAGGGCCAGGAGGTCACCGGATTCCTTTGTTCTCCAACCCTTTAGCTCTCACCTTGCAGGGGGGAAGGGCCAGGCCATCAGTTACCAGGAAACAGGGTGTTGGTCCTTCTCTGTGTCCAGACCCCTGCACACACCTGCCCTCTAGGGCTCTGCAGTGACCATACACCCTTATCCCACCACCTAGATACTTAAGAACTGCATAGAGGAAACTGAGGCACCCCCACAATATTCAGAGGAAACATTAAGAACAGTCCCGCTTCGTCACACCACCATACCAAAATCACTTGTCCCTATGGATGAAAACCTTCGCTCTAGAATACTTAAAATTTCACTTGTTCTGTGGTGTATTTCTTTAAGGAAAATTTCCACTGAGTAACAAAGAGTTCCTGTGAAATCAGCAGTCATTTTCTGCAGGAAGTTTTTGTCCTAATTGCATGAATAGGCTCACTTTCACTTTGCTGAGCCTTTTCAGTTCTTAGTCACTGAGATATGTGAGCCTACTGGACTATACCCAATTCAAAGATAAGTCGCAGTGGCAGCCATCTTGGATTAATGTACCTGAAATGTTTCCTCAGTCCTTCAGAGGAACATGCTTCTTTCCCATAAAAAAAAATGAACCTGTGGGAGAGGCAAACATGAACTTCATGAGGCTCACCTCACAAGGTTAACTCACTGTTTGAGCTGGTTGATGTTTTTTTTCAAAATTTCGATGAAAAAATGGCATGATTTTTTGGATGGAGTTTTTCACGAATTGCCATATTTATGGACTAGCTTGTAAATGAAAAACTTGCCCTTTTTTGCTCTTCAAAAACCCCTCACCAGTTTTTGACCAACTCTACTTTGTCTGCAACTCCCAAAGGCTTTGGGAGACTACAGAGATATCCTGGGGAGGAGGTATATGACCTTGAATACTTTTGCAGTGGCTCCAACCCTGCACTCCAACCTTGGACTGCACACCTCTCTGGTAAGCTCATAGGCTTCTCTCTTCCTGGAAGCCAGGCCCCTTTGGGAACAGTGCCTCCCTTGGGTCTCCCCTGGAAACTGAACCCCTATGCCCTCAGAGGACTGAATCTGTGAAGGCTGGTTTCTGCTGGTTCCACTGGCAATAACAACCAAGCAGATGGCCAATACAAATGCATAAAGAACAGAGTGAGTCCTCCCGATCTTCATTTAAGGCCAATGCACCCAAAAGTTTCTGACTCCTTCCTAGGTGGTTCTCACAAGGAGGGGCTTCTGCTTTGTCTGGGTCAGTGGGTATACTCTCTTAGACAGTATATCAGTAGACCTCACCTTTTTTGTTGGATCCCTCATCCTTTCATTGAATCAAGGTCCCACTACCATTCCCTCATGCTGTACCCCATTTTCACTTCCTTTGTCTCAGCTTGTTTTCTGTTCAATCTCTCTCTCTCTCCTTGTATACTTCTGTTTCTTCTTGTTCTTTTTTTGTTTTTGTTTTCTGTTTATTTTGCCTTATGTTTGGTTATTTACGTAGGTCTTTAGCTTGTTTTTGGCTTCCAACCTCCTCTTCTTTCCCTCAGTTACAGTTCTTTTCTCCTCCTCCTCCCTCTAGTTTTTTCCCCTACGTTCTCTTTGCTCTCACAGGGCCACCTAAGGTTGCACTGCACTGGTACAGTCTCCCTGGCTTACCTTGGAATGAGACAATATTTTCCCTGTGCTCTGAGGTTTGTGGTTCAAACACTCTCCTGTCGGCCCATCTAATGGGGTCAGAACAGCTACATCTATATGAGACCAGTTCTCTCTTGGGTAATATGCTTGTGTGCAATGTTCTGAGAAGTCTTACATTTGATGGAGTCAGAGAGAATGATAGCATTTATTAAACACTATTTAAAAGACAAATATCATGCATGGTTGGAAACATGACATAAAAATGTAATATACAGAAACTTACTTCTAAAAGGCTCTTTTAAGATGCTCTTCAGATGCCTGGGAAATGTGGCTACACAGGAAGATAATATAAGACACAGAAACATCCATTCTTAGAAATCACAGCCTGCCTTTTGTCTCAGGAGCTGACAGGGCTAGAGAAAGACCAAGGGAAACTTCCTGGCTCCTCTTCCTTCTTAGCTATTTATCTCCTCAGGCATCACATCATTCCCTATTCCCTTCTTCTGGAGTCCAGCTATGCCCATCTCTGGTCCATTTTATTTAAAACACCTTATCTTTTTAGCATGTGGAAGTTTATATGTGCCTCAGTATTGGCCTTCATCCTATGTTTTGGGCATCACATCACTGTCAGGCAGCCTGATTCTGCCTTTGGACAGTCTGAAGTTCAGCATCATGGGTGGGCCCTGACATTAGAGGCCCTTCCATTGTTGGGTGTGCAGTTTTCACACTTGATCCTTCAATATAGTGGGTGTCTGTAGCCAAAATTTCCATTCTTCTTACTGTTGTGCAGCATGCCATTCTGCAGTTATCCACATAGTTCCTTCCCTCCACCCCAGAGACAACTGCATTTTGATAATGATGTAATGTATGTAACTTGTGAGCTCTTTGGATTGAAGGCACGTTATAAATTATGTAGCATTCACATAAAATCTCTTGATGTGCACATGCGGTAGGCAATGCTATAAATAGTCAAGTAATACTTGTAAATCTACATGGCCTCAAATATTAAAATTTTTACCTTTGTGTGCAAATGACTGTATGTACACGTAGGTATCTGTTGGTAATTTTTAATGCAAATAACTGCTGTGTATTCCCCACCTTCCCCCTCTTTTGTAAAACATTCACCAGATTTTTTTTGTTAAATGCCTTGATAGGCTACTGGTAATCTACCACTAATCCTTTCTCCTCAGTACACACATAAAGAAATAAAAGATGCCAGTTTGTGGCTTAGCTGCATTCAGGAAAACCTCCGTATTGCTGCCAAGAACTGCCATCTGCCACCTACAAACGCAGGTGCCAGGGAGTCTCCTCTGCACACAAAGCATAATAATATAATACAAAGGACCAATGTGCACTAATAATTGCTAAACACACAGAAAGAGGGGCCAGAACATTTTTATGAAAGTTTACTTAGTCTGTGGAGATTTGCATACAGATGGCTAGGTCAGGGTGCTGTGTATGCTGCCTGGGCCACTGAGGGGTAGGACTGTCTTCAAGCAGCCTTTATAAGCACACACGGCTTTTACTATAGCATAGTGTTGTGGAGAGACCTCATTCTGCACACACTGAATAGTCATTCAAGTAGCTTGCTTTGAAATGAGAAAAGACCTTGGATGGGGAGGGAGAAGCAAATTCTTTTCTTTGTGAGACAGAGGAGGAGTGTTGGGAAAGGGGCCAGAGGACTTAAAGAATGTGGGTTAGCAACGAGGAATTAGAGGAAAGTTTCTGTGGAGACACACAATTAGATATGTGGCATTCACCCCTCTCCTTCTAGTGGGCAACAAGAGCAAGCACATTTCAAAGGGTTCATGGTCTGCACGAAACAAGGAGAAGGGGAGAAAAAAACTACCCTAATTTTTAAAGTATAATGAAAAGTGTAACTGTCTTAAAATAAAACAAACCAAGAGGTTAAGCAGCAAGAAATTTCCCTCTGAATAAGAGGATGACAATACAAATCCTGAATTTACTGGCTTTCCTTTTTTGCATGCCTGTTAAAATAGTGGGATGTTTTAGACTGAAAGCACTGTAAATGGAGATTGCTATAAATTTATGAAACTTCTTATTTCATGAAGTCATCCTGACAGGGGCTTAGATTTACTTACAAAACAGTCTCGCCTCATTCAGAATACTGATGGCAGGTGTCAGGGCTTAGCTATAAAGGTGCTAGGTACTGTGGAAACCACAGATAGACAGATAAGGGGGAGATTTTCAAATGCTCCCAAATCCCATTCTCTTAAAGAGAGGCCTGACTGCCTTTGAAAATCTCCCCCTTAACAGACATGCAGCTTAGCTGTCCCCTCACACCAGCTTTACACCATTGTGACTTCATTAAAACCAATGGGTTCACTCCTGATTTACAGCATTAAGAGTGAGAAGAGAATCAGGCCTATATGTCTTTCACCTGTCCCTGTGAAAAAAAGCTTCCCATTTCACCACCAGCTGTAGTTCTTTGCAAAATTGTCACAATGATGCTTTGTGAAAAATTTACAAAATGCAACTACCTAGTTACAGGGTATAATTACACCTTTTATCACCTTTATGTATAAACAGAAGCCGAGCTCCAAAAGATACTATTACAATTAAGTGTGTGTGTATGGGAGCAACTCACACTGCCTTACATTTTCAAGTGTCTCTCTCTAGATACTTACACATCAGCACTGTATCTGAGCAGCTCGCCATTACTGGTGGACATTTATCCAGTAGTATAGTTGAGGCTAAACAGTACCCTCTTCTCATTTGGTAAATATGGAGTTTAGTTCACCTACTTATTGTTTACCACTACGCCACGGCAATTATCCTCACAACACCCCTGTGAAGTAAGAAAGCTGTAGATCTGTTTTACAAATGGGGAACAGAGGCAGATTAAGTGACTTGCGTGAGATGACACCAGAAGTCTATGTATGAGGCAGGAACTGACTCCAGCTCTTTTGAGCACCAGTCTAGTATCTTATCCCCAAGTCCATTTCTTCCTGCCCTGGAAATGTTTATTGGTTTTGGATTCCCGACTTGAGACACTTTAAAGGGGGCCTGATTTTCAGAGAGTGGTTTGTCAGGACTGTAAACCACCTTCAGGGTATGTGGAGCTCAGCTTGCAGAAGAGGCAGGGAATGAGAGGGGCAGAGGAGGGGCAGGACTGCAGGCTCCACTATTGCAAGGATTCTTTCATTTCCCCCCGCCCCTGCCCCCAACAGGCCTACATAGGCTTCTTCGGCCATTGTGCTGCAGTAGCATCCACTGAGCCAAAACACAAAACTCATGTGATCATTTTCCTCAGTCCTCTTCTCAATAGCCAACCTGAGTTGCAGGGTCAGTTGTTAGGCCTAAGATTTCTTGTTTATGCTGTTAATGCCACACTTGAAAGGCTCATCTTTCCTCTCAGGCTTTGGGAGACTGGGACTGTTGGAAATTGTGATTGTAGGGGTGTGGAATCGCATGATGGATTCATGGTGAGCTATCTTAAACTGACTCACCTGGATTTTTAAGTGATGTCAAGGTGCCCAGAGCATATGAATGGGAGCATAAGGATGGGACTCTATACTTCAAAATAAATAAGTCATCCATCACTTTCATGAAACTGCAATTTTGTTTAAAAAGGGAAATAAACTTGAATTGTATATTTGCAGTAAAAAGTCCAGTACTTTCATTTTGTTATTTTTTTGGTGAAAGTGCTTACGTTTTATATGGCTAGCACTCCACAAGGTTTGGATTTCTTAAGCCATTTTGGCTGCATGGAAAATTTGTAGCCCTCTCTGAGAAAACACCTCAGTCAGTGGAGGTCGCCCTCATAGTTAGGAGGTAGAAATTGGTCGAAAGAAATGAAAGAAAGAAAGTGTGTGATTTCCAGTCACACAGCAGCAGTGCGTGGCTGCTGACCCAGGTATTTTCTAGGAGCCGATTCAGTATCAGACACTGTGGATACCAGTTTTGAGGTTGAATCTCACCATTAGATTTAGTTTGTCTCCTTGTACATTCTGTACATTTCAGGGTGCTATCATATGAATGGCTAAGTAATACAAGGCTGATACAACCAGATAGATCTCCTCTCAGGATCATCTCATGTGCTATGGTGGGAATATTTTTAAACAATTTAGCTTCTCTTTATTTTTAAATGTAGGGCTTACATAATCACAAAGCATCTTACAAGGCTTCTGGGTGAAACAGAAACAAACAAACAAACAAACAAAAAGTAGTGGTGAATACCATCCAGACTCCTGAATACCAAAACTGCAAAATGTCCATATAAATGATCCCTTCAGGAGTTTGGGTTTTACTCGGAATTCCTTCTTGGTCTACGAGGTCTGAAATTATGCCAGTTTTAGGAGTTCCAGGTATTTTCCATAAAGGCTGCTTTCCAAACACTTTCAAAGTAATCACAGGATCTCTAAGGATGTTCTAACCATGTGCTCCCGGGCATCCCAACACATGGAATGTTAACCTTTTAATCACCTCTCTTCATTGCAACTTACTTATCATGTATCACAAAAGCCTCTTCAACACATGTATTGAAATGTTCTTCAAGATTTATTGCTGGATAATGGGGAAGGGGAGGGAGAATGCTTCAAATGTACTTACAAAAAAGCTCAGAGTAAATGACATCTTAGAAAAAGTTAACACAAAGATTTCTAGGGACAGACCTCCATTTCAACCCCAGATCTTCATTCCCCACAGATGTGAGGAAAATTTGGATCCAGACTCAATCTTTGGGGCTCAGGGCTTTGTAAATTATGGAAAATATACTTCCCTGACTCAGATTTATTTATGTTTGTAAGGTGTTCATATATATATATATATAGTATGTGGCAGAGGTACCAGAACAGGGGTGGCCATGGCCTCCCACATTTTACTGGCCGTAAGGGCGAGTGATGGGGGGAGATGGCAGAGAGGAGTGAGAAGGGGGCGGGGTCTTGTGGGAAGGGACAGTACAAGTGTGGTGCCTTGGGGGAAGGGGCAATGTGAGAGAGGGGACTTGGGGAGAAGGGGATGCACAGGGATGGGGCCATGGTTTGGGCACCAGTGGCCCCTCCACTTTTAGGGACCTTCTGACATTCCTAGTCTGGGGACCATATAATTATCTGATAGGTCAGGGTCCAGGTAGTTCATCTTTAACGCTATCCAGGAGTGCTTGGAAGCATGGCTGCTTTCTTTTTAGAATAATGAGTTAGCCCAGCAGCTCATGTTCCTCCTATATATTTTTATTTATATCCAAGTGTTGGTGTTGGATTTAACCTAATCCCTCAAATGGAATCATATTGTAGAGCCACATTTTCTCAAAGGGTTTGTGTAATGGGGTCTACAAATCACATAGTAAGCATGGACAGTGGGGGGGAGGAGAGTCTCTCCTGTTTACAAGCAAGCAGCTTGATCCCACCCCCACGCAGCTGTGAGAGCTGCCAATCATGGAGGCAGGGACCCACAGATGCAACCAATAGAAAAAACAAGGCCTGCTATAAAGAGAAGAGCATACAGAAGGAAGGGAAGGCAAAAAGGCCTGAGATTGCAAAGGGTGACAGCCCCACACCCGGTTGCCTCCAAGAAAGCAGCCAGGAGACTGAAGGAGACTGAAAACCCTAAAATTGTAGGGGTGATAGACTTAACCAGACATGATGGTCCAAGAACTGAGTTGACGGAGAACTAACTAAGGAGGTCAGTCAGCAGAAGCAGAGACTCTCTCAAAAGATCACACTAAGAGACAGTGACAGTGTGGTACCAGAATTGGGATTGTGGTTAAACATCACTGGAGAAAAGGGAAGCCAAATAACCCGCTTTCCCTCCTTTTCCCCCATGGAGCTATGAGGGTGAATCCTGCAATGGCCGGCTGACTCACAAACACAACAACAAAGACAAAAACAGATGGCAACCCATCAACAACAATTCTTGCAAAGGTGGCAGAACTAGCCATTACCTCTCAGAAGTTCTGGCCCTGTGGGGAATTCATCCCCCATAATTCAGGGAACAACTCCCACCCTGATGCTCCTCAAAATGACTATGGGCAATGACCCAGAATCATTCCTGGTAACCTTCATGAGGGTGGACATGGCTTCCCACTGACCTCCAGCCCAGTGGGCAATCTGGCTTGTCCCACTCCTCATTGGGGAAGCCCAGGAAGCATACTGGGGGTTTGATGATTCAGACAGCTGCCTGGTTAACAGACAGGATAGGAGGCAAGCAAACACCTCAAAGTCCACGGATGAGATTTGCCTGTGACACTAGGCTTGCACCCTTACGTGTCCCGCCTACTCGTCAACCATGCCTACACAGGAACAAGGGCCAAGTGAAACTGAGAAGGAGGGTAATCCAGCCACTAGAAACAAGGGACAGGAGTGATAGCCTGTTACTCCTGTGGACAACAGGGACACAGATTTCATGAGTGCCCCTACGTGGAGTGTAACTTCGGACAGGTCTGGACCGGAGAGAATAGGGCCTTGGAAAAAAACTCAGGCAAACTCACAGTCCCAGTCAAAGTGGAAGGTCAAATGACACTGATTGTGATCAGACATTTGTCCAGGAATGGATAGCCGGTAGAGAAACTTGAGAAAGGGGGAATCCTTATTAAATGTGTCATGGAGATATTTTACGGTATCCCAGCATGATAATAAGACTGACTGTTTATGGGAACCAAGACTGGACGAGAGTATGTATGTCTCCAGACCTTCCATACCTCGTGATATTAAGATGAGATTGGCCATACTTTCCCAAGCTTTTGCAGAGGCTTCCCTTAATACAGATGCCTGAGAAAGGCACCCCAGAAGAGATGTTAGCAGTCTTGTTCCCTTTTAAGGACCCTGCCCTTCTTACCTCCCAGACCAAGAAAAAAATCCTGGAAAGAAAAATGCATAGAAAGGAAAGAGTGGAGGAAGGTGAGAAAGGCGACCCCTTCTATAGGCATAATAGAGACCACAGACACTGGATCTGATGCTGGTGGGACGTAAGACACTGGAGAAGGTCCATACACAGGCCCAAATATGATACCCCATCCACAGCTGGACCTGGAGAAGCTAACTGGACTCTCAGATTTCCACATGGAGCAAAGGAAAGATCAGACTTTGAGCCAAGCCTTCAAAGAAGTAGCCACAACAGATGATGAAGAGGTGGATCCCAGACAGGCATGGCAGTACCCTCACTTTGCCCTTAAGACAGACTAGCTATATCACATAGACCAAGACAAGCAGACACAAGAGATACAGACACAACTGCTAGTACTTTGGGTATGTAGCTGTGAATTACTGCATCTGGCACAAGTAACCCCATGTACGGGACATCTTGGGAAGGACAAGACACAGTCTAGGATCCTGGACTGATACTTTTGGCTAGGGGTCATTAAGGAAGTTGAACATTTCTGCTCATGTCTTGAATGCCAGTTAATAGTTCCTAAGGGAATCCCATGGACTCCTCTAGTACTCAGCCCATTGGCGGAGACTCCCTTTGAAAGAATTGGAGTTGACCTTATAGGCCCTCTAGTGAAGAGCGCCTCTGGACATCAGCATATGCCACCAGATAGCTGGAAACCATACCACTCTGATCTATGAATGCTAAGACTATCGCTGATGAGCTGCTGAAGGTCTTCGTGTGGGTGGGGTTTCCCAAAGAGGTCCTGACAGAAATGGGGACAAATTTCAAATTCTGGCTGATGAAAGAAGTTTGGGAATTATTAAAAATCTAAGCAATATGCACATCCATGTACCATTCACAGATGGATGGCCTAAGAGAACAATGAAATCAGACACTCATGAGGATGCTCAAGAAATTCATTGCCCAGGATCCCCAACACAGGGACCACTACTTCCAGCTTTACTCTTCGCCATCTGAGAACTGCTATATGGGTGACAACCAAGTGGTACACTTGACCTGGTGCAGGAAACTATGGAAAGCCAAGCACCAAGAGCTGAATATAAAGTGCAGTATATTTTAAAGTTTTGTGATAGACTGGTGGCTATGGGATCATACACTAGAGAAAATCTCAAGGAAGCCCAGGGACAACAATGACATTATAATAAAGTGGCACAGATGCTTGTCTTTCAGTTGGGTGACAGAGTCCTGTTACTTCTTCCAAGCTCAGAAGCCAAGTTAATGGCCAAGTGGCAAGGCCCTTACAAGGTAATAAAGAAAGTGGGGACCACAGACTATTTAGTCAGACAACCAGGGAAGAAAAAGGAACAAGAAATTTACCCCTGAAAATTTACTGAAATCTGGAAGCCAGAGAAGACCTTTTCATCACACCATATCCTGAGGAACAAGAGGTAGGACCCTTAATCATTGACTGCCTAATAGGAAGATCAGTACCTCTTGGAAAGAACCTAAACAATAAGCAAAAGGAATGGGCACTCCAACTGGTGGCTGCTTTCCCACAAGTATTCTCAGCTCTCCCCAGGAAGTACAACATTGCATTAACACAGAACCCGGTAAGGTAATACAGGAAGAGCTCTGACCAATCCCCAGCAAGCTGATGGGGGCAGTCAAGAAAGAGATCAGAACCTCATTAGAACTAGGGGTGATAGAAGAATCCCAGAGTGGTTGGAGGAGTCTTATCGTGCTGGTCCTGAAGCCAGATGGCTCACTACATTTGTGTATATTTCAGAAAAGTGAGTGCAATTTCTAAATTTGATGCCTACCATGCCATGAGTGGATGAAGTCTTAAACTAACTGGAAAAAGCCCAATGTATAACCACTTTGGATTTGAACAAAGGGGTATTGGTAAATCCCTTTAAATCTAGATTCCCAGGAGAAGACAACTTTTTCTACACTGCTAGGCCTATTTCATTTTAAGACCATGTCCTTAGGGTTACACGAGGTGGCAGCCACTTTTCTTCTTTTGATGGACCAATTATTCCAACAGCACAGTCAATATGCGGCAGCATACTTGGACGATGTAGTTATCTATAGTAAGGCTTAGGACTCCAATCTGGACAAAGTAGCTGCCTTTCTCCTCTCTCTGAAAGAAGTTGGGTTAACAGCAAACCCTGCTAAATTTGCAATAGGAAAGGAAGAAGCCCATTATCTGGGTCACAGAGTTGGTGTAGGACAAGTACGCCTGTTGGTGAATTAAGTTCATGCCTTACAGGCATGCAAGACCCTCATGGCCAAAAGGCAAGCAAATGCCTTCTTAGGCTTAGCTGGCTATTACTGATGTTTCATACCCCATTTTGCTACCCATAGCAGAGCCCATAGCAGCCCCACTAATTGACCTACCTACGGACGCTGCCCCAAGACAGGTGCTGTGGACACCCACCATTAAAAGTGCCTTTCAAAAACTCAGGGCCATACTCAGAAGGCACCCAGTGTTGTAGATCCTGAACTTTGAACAGAAATTCGTACTACAGACAGACACATCAGAGTTAGAACTAGGGATTGTCCTTTCTCAAGAGGTAAATGGAGAAGAACACCTTATATTGTATATCAGCTGGAAACTCTTCCCCTGCGAGAAAATATACTCAGTGATAGAAAAAGAGTGCTTGGCTGCCAAATGGGCAATAGAGAGCCTGCGGTACTACCTCCTAGAAAATGAGTTCACACTAGACACTGATCATGCTCCCTTGTGCTGGCTAAATGTGATGAAAGACACAAACCCGAGGATCATGGGATGGTACCTGCCACTACAACCATATGCCTTTCAGATACAGAAGTGGGCAGGAAGTTTCTATCACAATGCTGATTTTCTGTCCAGGGAAGTAGCCTGTGCCAACCAAGGCCAGGCCTCAGCCTTGCAGGGGAGGATATGTAATGGGGTCTACAAACCCCCTACTGAGGATAGACAGAGGGGGAGGAGAGTCTTTCTTGTTTACAAGCAAGCAGCTTGGTCACAGCCCCATGCAGCAGCCAATCATGGAAGCAGGCACCCACAGATGAAAAATTCGTTTTGCATAGCACTTCATTTCTATTGCTTTTTTGGAACATATACTGAAAGCAGATCTTTACAGTGGTCTGTTTTTATCTGTAAAGATCTTTGCAGTGGTGTAGAGGGTTTCATACAGATGGGAAATTGCAGTTTCTGATACTCCAACAGTGGTGAGTCACCAGAGTGGGCAGGGGTAAAAGGAATAGGAGACTTAATGAACAAAAATATATGGAAGTGGGTAAATAAGAGATTAGAAATTCATAGTTTTCAAAGCCAGTGGTGACCACTGTGATCATCTGGTCTGATCTTCTGTATAAAATAGGTCATAAAAACCCCCAAAATAATTCCTGTTTGAATTAGAGCATGTCTTTCATTTCTTTAAAAAAATCTAATCTTGATTTAAAAATTGCCAGTGAGGGAGAATCCACCATGACCGTTGGTAAGTCGTTCCAATGGTTAGTTAGCCTCACTTTTAAAAATGTACGCTTTAATTCCAGTCTGAATTTGTCTAGCTTCAACCAGCTATTGGATCCTGTAATACCTTTGTCTGCTAGAGTGAAGAGCCCATTATGAAATATTTGTTTCCCATGAAAGTGCTTATAGCCTGAGCAAGTCACCCCGTTAACCTTCACTCTGTTAAGCTACACAGATTGAGCTCTTTAAGTCTATCACTATAAGGCACGATAAAGATAGAAATAAAGAGCAGGCAAATGTCTTCAGACCAAATGAGAATGCTGAACCATCAACACTAAAATCCAGCCTGAATTGTCCAAATAAACATTTCTATGCTTCCAGCAGAAGTCTGTCCATGTAATATTTCTGCAGGGGCTGAAGACAAAGTTCTGGAAAAAGTGCAAGAAATCATGATCTGAAGTTCAAGTCCAATTTTCAGTTCCAAGAGGTTTGGATAAGCTTTGGATAACCACACACAGCTTTGGATTCTGCAATGTGTATCTGTCTAGGTTTTCATCCATCACCATGATATCAGAATACCTTGAGGTGCTGACGAAGAACAATAAGAAAACAGAGAAATAAGCAAAACTGTTCCTGAGCCCAAGGGTGAATCTGAAATCCATAGCATAAATGACAATGTACCTAAGTTTCAGTGTAGTGATGGCCTTCTCCAAAATCTCCTGCTCCAAAGAGAGATTCGCGCTAGCTGCTCACCGCATCCAAATTAGGGCCAAGTATCTGAAAAACTGTGTATGATTTGTTCAAAACAAGGCAAATTTGCCTCAGTGCACTCCTCTTCCAAATTCTACTGTGTCACCTCTGGCTGAAATGAAGGACATGTCCATTTTGATTAATATGTCATCCATTTGGAATAAAATAACATCATGAGGGGTGGAGGTATAGGGATGGATAAGTAGGTGGAGCTGGGGCAGTCATTTGGTTTGTGACCCCACTAACCAACTCTCCTCATATGACTCTTATACTGTGAAAACTGTCAGAGAGAGAACGGTCAGGTGGTACTATGTGTACATAAATATGTACTGTATTCTCATACTACATGTTGGACCAGATCCTTCGGTAGTGTAAATCACTGTAGCCCCATTGAAATCAGTGATCTGTCATACGTCATCTACAATATCCTTTGTAATAAACCTTGTATGTGCTTTCCAAATTAAAGGGATTATCCACTCCTCTTTCACTGCAGCCTTAGATATGGGGCTAAAATATTAGTTGAAGATGGCCAAGGGTTGGAGATGTACACATCAGTCCATCCATTCCACAGGCAGACCCACTGATTCCAGATCTGCCAGTACAGCGAAGGAGTATTAGTAATAGGAACTACTGGCATGCTGGTGCACAGAGTTCTACAGACAACAGCTCTCAATCCATGAATCTTTCCTTTAAACAAAACCTATCTAAAGCCATACATCGGCTTGGTGACACGCCGCCACTCACAAAACAGCGGTCACTTCTTGAGGGAAAACAAAAACACATCAGGATTCTGACAGCGTCAAGTCAAGCAAATCCAGATATATTTTTGGCTTTTAACAAGATATATCCCTTGCTCTGCAATGGGACTTTTGTGCATTGCTATTTTTCAGTGGCTATAATCGTGGCTTGGAAAATATCTTGGTCTTTTGCAGCAGCCAAGTACACATGCAGTTCCCCACAAACTCTTCACAAAACATATGCTGAATAACATCTGGGAGATATGAAGATATGACCCTCAACCTGATTTTTTTTCAGCTATCTAAAAAAAGTATATAACAAAACATATCTGTCCAGGGGCAATAAAAGCATGTACAACATGGATTTTTTAATGATTTCATGCCTAAGAGGTTATCTAATAATTATAAAACAAAGGATTCAGAACCAAGGCTCCTGGAGGCAGCTTCCTGGGTGTGGCGAATCAGCACACAATGCAATGCAACTCAGACTTAAGGCCACTTTTGTGGTCCCCGAACCTGGGTTGGCTGTGCATCAGACTGGTCATGCTGCATAAGGTTGCTCTAACTTGAACCAGCCTTAAGGTTGGTCTAATTTGAGCCAGCTGCCAATGACCCCAATGAGACAAGATAGCACCTAAGTTTTGCCAGGGCACATTGCAGCTAAAGTTATGCCCCTTTTCTACAGCCATGCCCCCTACATTGGCAGCTGGAGTGGAATGGGCTGATGAGAAGGTGCTACTCTGGGTATATGCCATCGCGGGGAATAATTATAATAATAAAATGGGGATAATACTTACCTACCTGGCGTGTGTGCTGGAGAGCCTACATTAGGGCAATCCTTCTGTGGGTTGCTATCCCAGCTGTAGGGATGCTTTACACTGGTGGAGTGGCACAGAACACCATGTTGCAGCACAAAACTGGCTCCTGGGTGATGTTCTTAGATCTGCTGATGACTTCCTGGGTCCACCACAAGTCACTTGGGCAATGTTGTTAAATTCAGGTGCCTAATTATTTATTTACATGCCTAATTCTAGGAATCTGAGTTTGAAAATCTGAGTTGACTTTAATGTCTCTTTGTAAAATGGGGATAGTGATATGAACCTGCCTCCCAGGAGTGGTGCTAATGTTGGTAAAGTGCTTGGAGCTCCTTAGGTGAAAAGGGCTATGTAATTGCAAAATATTACAGTAGAACCTCAGAGTTACGAACACCTTGGGAATGGAGGTTGTTCGTAACTCTGAAATATTCGTAACTCTGAACAAAACATTATGGTTGTTCTTTCAAAAGTTTACAGCTGAACATTGACTTAATACCACTTTGAAATTTTACTATGCAGAAGAAAAATGCTGCTTTCCCTCTTTTTTTTTTTAGTAGTTTATGTTTAACACAGTTCTGTACTGTATTTGCTTTTTTTTCTTCTTGTCTCTGCTGCTGCCTGATTGCGTACTGAGGGGTGTGGTTGACTGGTCAGTCCATAACTCTGGTGTTTGTAACTCTGAGGTTTAGCTGTATTAAGACAGAATTCTACATGTGCAATTGGATACATTCTTTTTATAAAAATCCCTGTCATTTAAATGCATGCATCCACCTTCTGCAATTAAATTGATGTCTTCATTTATTTGTTCCTTTCAAATGGTCAAGAGAGTTAATAATGGAAAGTGCCAGTTATTAGATGGCATTAGCTGGGGTGGTTCTCTTAAGGGTTGATCCAAAGCCCATTGAAGTGAACAAGAGGCTTTTCCCATTGGCTTCAATGGGCATTGGATCAGGCCCCTAGTCTATACAATAAGTGAATGTCATTATCCTCAGAATAGGCATTCATCAGATTTTCTTTTCTTGCAATTCACACACCTTATTTTAGCAGATTAAAAAGGAAACTCAACCACTTGTCGTCAACGATTTTGCCCGATATACATGGGCAACTGCTACCTGCAAAGGTAACTAACAAAATAACTGTGGAGATGCCAATTTTATGGTAATTAAAAAAAAAGAAACTCCACTAATCAGCAAACCCTTTGATCTGTTTAACCCTAGAGGTCAAAACGCCCTGACCCCATCAGTGTTCTTGTTCGAAATTTGCCCTGCTTGGGTCATTTCTTCCTTTGTTTTATTCATCCCGTATTAACTTCAGAACGAAGGAGCAATGTTCCTGTGTACCTAGCAAATCCTCCTGATCTTACAATGAGGTGAAGGCCCATTGTTTCACTCCAAATAAGTTCCCATTGTGTCCATTCAGCAAAATCGTTCATTTCCCCAGTTTAATGACTACATCCTATTCCAGGCTGTAAGCATTTTGTCATTCTGACTGCAGAGGTTATTTAAGTCCTTTGATCTTACCTGTTATTGCCCTGCTTTTCAGCTACTGAGCTGACAAAATAGAGTACTGTGTTAGCTACAAGCAAGACAAGGTTAACCTTAGGAGTGACTTTATTTCAATTTGTACAGATATATATGACTGTATTGAAATAAATATGCAAAATGTATAATTATACAGTAATATTTAACTCAGGAGGATGATTTTCAAAAGTGCTCAGGACTGGCCTAACTCTGCTCCTGTTGAAGAAGTTGTTGGTTCTTACTGACAGTGGACCTGGAACAGTTTTTGGACTGGAGGTGCTGAGCTGCACCCCTCTTACTTCCGTCCGCGACCCTCACTACCTCCTAGAGCTGGGGCCGGGAGCAGGGCCATGGCTCCAGAAGGGGGGGATGCGGACAGGGGTAAGGTGGTGGAGGCTGGGGCCACAGCTAGGGTCGGGTGCAAAGCTGGGACCCAGGGGCCAGCAGTAGAGCCCCTGGGCATGGGGCCGGTGGCCGGGTGGGACCCTGGGGCCAGCAGCGGAGCCCCCACACAGCAGCAGGGTTGGCGGACTGGCTCCCAGGCATCAGGAGGATGGGGCCGGCAGCTGGGACCCTGGGCAGCAAGGGTGTGGGGCCGGCAGCCAGGACCCTGGGCGGCAGGGATGTGGGGCTGGCGGGAGGGAGGCAGGGTACAAAACCTGGGGTGTTGCAGCACCCGCCGCACCTCTACTTCCCACTTACTGATGTCACTGAGAGCAGCACTAAGCCAGTGCTAAGTGTGTCTGAAAATCCCACTCCCTCTAACTATAAAACCCTTCACTGGGTCTTGACTGTGCCTTTTTGCTGGTATCCTGTATTGGGAAGGGTGGGAGAGCTGAGGAAGGCATAAGACCTCCTGGGGCTTCCAAGCACACACTTGAAGAGTGCAGTGTATAGCAGTAGGCATAAAGTTGCAGAGGTTCATCTTGCTCGGCTCTCCTCCTCAGTTTGCCAGCTTCATTAGTTGAAGAGTACTGAGGTGTGTGTGTGTGTGAGGTGGGAGTGGTGGCCTTTTTTTGGTGTAGTAAGTGGCATCAGACAGGAGCAAGTGAGCACAAGGACTTCAGCTGTGGCCAAATCATATGGAAGTTGGGGACAGTGAGATCAGAATAATAACAACGGTTTGTGAAATGTAATATAAATGAATATATTATGAATCATGATGTGCTTTACTGTTTGTAGGGACTTCAGAGTAATGCACACATCGTATTCAGGAAAGCAGTGCTCTCAGAGTACTGTACCCCTTTTGGGAATCTGATTTGTCCTGCATACCCCCAAGATTCACCTCACTTAAAAATGACTTGCTTACAAAATCAGACATAAAAATACAAAAGTGTCACAGCACACTGTTACTGAAAAAATAGCTTACTTTCTCATTGTTACCATGTAATTATCAAATACATCAATAGGCATATAAATATTGTATTTACATTTCAGTGTATAGTATATAGAGCAGTAGAAACAAGTCATTGTCTGTATGAAATTTTAGTTTGTACTGTCTTCACTATGCGTACACCTGGTTGAGAAACACTGTATTAGCCACACCTTAATCGTTCACCATTTCTTTTCCCAGAGCCACTTTTTCCAAGCTGGTTTTTACTAAGTCCCTATCTATTATCAGAACTACAAGAAGCCTTTCATATCTCCCGACATTATATATATATTTCATGTCCAAAGCCCTGAGCCCAGGCCACAGTCCTGCAGTCTGAAGATTTGTGTGGGATTCCTATCAAAAGGAAGGTCTCCTTTCCCACCTCAAATTCCTTAAACCATAGCTTTCTGGCTGGAAAACCTCTTTCTGAGTCTCATACTCTGGCAATGGGGTCTGCATTTGTGGCATCTTACTGCTGGATACTTTCTTTCTGCACCATAGGTTATTGAAATCCCCTTAAAGAATGGTAAGCTAAGAACATGCCTTATGCTCTCTGTACAGAACAATCATTTGTGGTTGTCTGCCCAGCAGTTGGCTGTCCAGGTAGTAGCTTTATTTCAGTGAAGCAACTGATATATGTATGTAGGACCAAATCCTGAGATCATTACTAGGGCTGGATGAAATAATTAGAGGGAAACATTTTCCCATCAGAAACATTTTAGTCTGTTAACCCTACCTCTCATGGAGTATAGTGGCCGCTCAGTCACAGGAGGATATTGCAGTGCATCATGGGGATGGAGTTCAGTTGGGAAGCATGGTCCATAAGGGAGAATGGGGATGTGAGACACCCAGAAATACAACTCCCATGAATCTTTGTGGTCGCTCAGGCACACACAAAGATTAATGTTAACTTGACCCAAAATGAAATGTTTCAATATTTCTAAGCCAAATTTTTTTACATTTCATTCTGTGAAAAGTTTTGAGATTTCAACTTTCCGCCCCAATTCCAGATGAAAAGAAATGTTGAAATATCATGGATTATGATATTTGAGGGAACTCAATGCTCTTTTGGTTATTCAACGTGCATTTGTAAAACTGGAGAATTTTCTTACACTTGTTTGCTGATAGCCACCATACATCCATTTAGATTGCTCCTTCTTGCTAGAGTAAACACTTGTCTTCCTATGAAAGGCAAGTTTTTACCTACTTTGACAGTGGTGGCTTAGCTTAAATTAATAACAATAGAGCTGTTGTTTGAAATCATAGCCCTTATATGTGGAGTTCTCAATATATTAGCAGGATTTATATAAATGCTGCTGCAAATTCTGCTTCCTAAGTTGTCAGCACTCCAGTGCGGGATGTCAAAGTGCAAAATGTGGGGCAAACAATTAAAATATGAATCAGAACAGATAATGTGGAGGAACAATATTTTACTGACAGGAAATAAATTATTCATTATAAACTATGTTTTTGAAGGACACAGTTGTATTATTCATGAGTTTGCCTGTTTCAGAGGTCCATTTACTACATTGTAAGTCTGTAGTAGTAAGAAAAAGAATGTGATTTTGGTTTAGTAAAATTAAGGTTATGTATGCAGAGTTTAAGTCAGTTTGTAGGTATCAGCTTGGGATCAAGTCCCAGTTTCTTCTGTGTTGCATTTTGACGGTTGTTCTTGGCTATAGGAAGTTAGGCAAGAGTCTGTGCTACTCAATGAAAATAAAGGTTGTTTTGCTGCTCTATCATAATCTTTTTATTATTATTTAATATTTATACGAAGATAGTCCCCAGAGGCTCCAGTCGGAATCTGGGCCCAGCTGGGTTAGATACTGTACACACAGACAGGTAAATATCATCCTTGCTCCAAAAAGCTTATGATCTAATTTTCTCATAGTCAATGTGCTAAGTTGGACCTGTTTGTTGTATCTAATTCTAACCAAATAACAAACTAATAAAATGTCTTACAAGTAAATTTTGCTGGACAAGAAGCCCCTGTCTCTGTTAAACTTTATAGGATGCTGCTGCATAATTTATCAACAACTGCAGCTGGAGAAGTAGTATCTTCCCTGCTCCTGATGTCTTTAGAGAGGGAAGATACTTCCTGATCTCCAGAAGACAAACTGTAGGTTCGGGAGGAGCAGTGGCCATCCCTAGTGTTTCCCCTCAGCCCTGACACAGATGTAGGTGACAGAAGGAATGACCATCTAGTTCCCCCAGAAAATCCAGGGTTGGGGGGATAACAAACCCAAGGAAGAGGAAATTAGGGCTCCACATATAATGATAAATTTGGAACCTTAAGAAATTAGGGCTCCACATATAATGATAAATTTGGAACCTTAAGAGACAGGCAGCAACTGGCAGAGATCTGGGGTCTCTTAGAGGAAGGGAAGTTCCCCCCTGGAGGTGACTAAGAGGGTGCACAAAGATGCATTGTTAATTCTTTTAATCTTTCCCTGTTAGTGAATCACTGCAGCCCCCTAATCAGTTTTGCTGGTGCTTCCTTAACACTGTTCAGTTTGTCAATTTCTTTCTGAGAAAGCAGTGAACATAACAGAACGCAGCGTAGCATGTGTGGTTGGGCCTGAGCCAATATTGCTGCTCCATGATGTGATGTCTCTGTCTAAGCAGGGCAAAGAAGCATAGGCTTTTTTCTTTCTGCCATTTTGCTGTGGAACTTCATATAGAATTTGCTGTTCATCAATCATCAACCTAGTTTAGCATTAATTTTCCAGTTTCTGCTCCCATTGGAAATCTGTTTGAGATTATTTTTCCTGATATGTATTGGTATGTATTTACCCAAGTCACCCATTTTCCTAATCTCTGTAGCTCCTTTCCATCATTGTTCTATACTGACAAGTAGAACTGAGTAGGAAACTTTTCCCCATCCTATGAAAATTTTGTAGATTTTGAAAAATGATCCTGTCTGGAGTCAGGATTAAAAATTGAAATCTCAAAAAATTTGCAAACCATTTTTTTTAAGTTCAGGTCCATTGAAATGTTTTGTTTCAATAACTGCAAAATGTTTCATTTGGATTTTGATCATTTTGAATTTTTTACACCTTTTTTTCCCCTTTTTTTTTACTCTAAGTGGCTTGAATTTCTAAATAAAAAGTTATTTCAAACCAGAACATTGTTTTTTTTTTCTTTTGAAAATGTCAAAACAGGATGTTTTGACAATTTCAAAAGGTTTTTTTCTAAAAACTCTTTGAATTAAGATATTAATCAAAATCACTCTTTTTCCGTAAAAAGTTTTGATTTTGACCAAAAAATTCCCAACCAGCTCTAGTCACAAATTACTCCTGATGTAGTATCTGCCATGAATTTCATTAACATTCTCTTTACTCTGTCTTTGAGACCATTAATGAAGACATTCAATACGCTGGAGTTAACACTGGTGCTTGTGGCACACCACTACAGAGCTTCCTCCAACTTGATACGTTATCATTTATAATTTTAACTCTAGTTGCCAGATAAATCATTTTTACAATGCACATTTTTGTTCACACACATTAAGAAAAACTTATTTCAGTGTTGCATTTTTGTCTCTATATATTTGCATTTGCTGTAGCATGTGTAGATTTGTACGTAAACACTCTGAAAATCAATTTCATTTGCTTGAGAAATTCCACTTTATTTATACAGGTGCATTTAGTGAATTTTTATTCTGCTTCCTCTTAACAACTATTTCAATGTTCTTTCCAATATATTGGTCTCCCTTACACAACAAAGTAGGCCATACAATTCCACTTTGTATGGAATTGTAGAGCTCACTGAGATCTTCTGAAATTCAAATTTTGGATGTTTTTGGGTTTTTTTTGGTCAAGCTATTAATTTAGCATAGGGCCCCCCTCCAAAAAAGGGCAAAACATTTGTGATTCTTTTGTTTTGTTTTTTTGACCAGTTTTAGCTTTGGGCATTTGTGATCCACTCTCTGGTATATAGTAAAACAGTTCTGAACATAGCAGAAAAATGATCACTTTGGACCAGATTCTGTCACCTTTATTCAGGGTGAGTAGAATCTCCCTTTGTGAGTAATCCCATTGATTTCAATGGGGCTCCTTGTGGAGGAAAGTTCTATTCAAGCTAAGTAAGAGTGGCAGAAACTGGTTTTTTGAATTTGAGTTGAACGAGGCTTTGGGTCTGGCTGCGGCATGTACATTGAGCTTGTAAGGGCTGATCCTAAGAGCTGCTGAGTGCCCACCACCCAGTGACTTCAGTACTTCTTTGGACCCATTGGTTCTGGGGAACAACATCTGCTCATTCTGCAGTGGGGCATGACATGTGAAACAATTTGGTAAAAATTCCCTAACAGAGCATCATTGAGTTTTCTGACTCCTTAGGCTGTCACTCTCAGGGGGTCACACAGTAGTGCTTGATTCTTTAAAGAGGTGGGAGAGCAAGGGATCATGGCACTGTCCTCATCCACTGGCAGGGAGGAGACATGGAGGGAACCTATTTAAGTTAAGGGCTAATGCTGGCACAAGACCAAATGGCCATCAATCAGTTTAGGCTTGAAATTAGACAAAGCTGTCTAACCATTAGGGGAATAAAGTCCTGAAACATCCTTCCAGTGGGAGTAATGGGGGCAAAAAACCTGATTTGTTTTAATACAGAGCTTGATACGTTTATGGAGGGTTTGGTATAATGAAATTACCTAGTGGTCAGACTAGACGATTATGATGGTCCCTTCTGGCTTTAAAGTCTATGAGTCTATGAGTGCTTAGGCACAATGCTTGATGGGAGAGGTCACTGTGGCTTAAAGATACAGGTCCAGAGTCTCCATTGCCTGGCACCTTCCGTGTAGTAATTTACACAAGTGCCAAGTGGATGTAAAATGCAACTAAATCAGAAAGGTTGCATTGATAGTCCACTTTGCCCTCATGCAAATGACTTCACATGATGCAGGAGAATCTGGCGCAGAATCATAATAAATAGGCTAAATTCAGACAAGGAATGAGAGAAGGAATATCACATAAAGCCGATTGGTGGCTCACCACCATGCACACCTTGTGTCTTATTGCTGTAATGGGCTAATGGTTGGATGAAAAATGTCACCAAATAATATGCAAATTTTAAGAATTACAGGCCAGATTTTGCCACCTACTCATGGTGAGTAATATCTTAGTCCAGGAGAAGTCCCATTCTTTTCTATTCACAGAGGACTTGACCCAATGCCTACTGAAGTCAAAAGAAAGACTCCCAGCTGACATACGGGCTTTGAATCAGGCCCAGCATAAGGAAGTACTCAGCATGAAAGAGGGTAGTAAGATTGTTACCTGAACAGGTTCAGTGTAACTCACACTTCTAAAGAGGGTTAGCATAAAAGGCCAAGTTTCTGCTGCAAAACTTGCTGCTACACATGTATCCAGGTAAACAAATGCCCATTTCCACACCTATTGTATTTGTGCACATGACATGAATGGACAATGAGCTGGATGAGTGGGGCACTATGAATATTCTACAGATGTCTGAAATCTTCCATCCGAAATGTCTTGCCCAAATCTTTTTTGGTTTCCTTTAAAAGAAAACCTAAAACCTTTTTGTATATCCTGTTGCATAACGACTCAAAAATGTGCTACACAAGAAAATGTACTGTTCTTTGATTTTTCCCCTTTATACATATGTAGAACAAAGTTAAATTGATCAATTTCATTAATGACATGGTATTACAGTGCTCATTGTTTGAGAACATACTGAATTAGTTCCACAAAGCACATTTCTCTTCTAACCTCCTCTACTGATATAGAAAAGAATGCATTATTTTAAAGAAACAAAAATGCAAAAATCTCTTCTTCGTGGATTTCTTTCATTTTCTCTCTTTTTCCTCTCTATTTTTACTGGGACTGCTTTTTTCAGAATTTTCATTTGGGATTTTTTTTAAAAATGCCAACTTCAATAATGCTGGGAAGTTAAACATATATTTCTTTGTTATACAGAAGGGATTGTTCTTTGTAAATTAAGTCATCTTCCATCTCTGTTCCTTATTCCAGGCTTTATCTAATTTTGGTTTACTGAAATTAAAACGATTACTGCATCTTCTCAGATATGTTATGATTTCAGAAAACTGACCAGTGACTGTGAAAGTGGTAATAGCAATCTCTATAACTACCAGGATGGAAGTATGTTGCACAGATTTCATGCTTTAATGGTCAATTATAGACTAATGAAATCTTATCTCCGGATACGTGAGTCATGTTGTAAAGCTCACATGTGCAAAGCTTTGTTACTAATTACCATTTCACAATTCTACATAATTGTACTGAATAATACAAGCTGGGTTCAGGCAAAAGAGCTGAATGGCCTAGAACCATTGGCATAATTAGCTTCATAGTGCAATCTGGGAAAAGTCCCATTTTCTTTGCTGCTTGCAGGCACAACACTGTCTAATGCTACCGAGATATATAGGGAAGAATGACTGTTTCTACCTGATGCACAATGTGCTAATATGTGCTGAGTGTGTAGGTATTTACATGTGTTTTTGTGTACAGGATGTGGTAGTACATGTGTTTGTGTGTATAATTACATATACACTGAAAGAAACTGCTGAAATACTAATTCTTAGGATATCCAATTGGCTGCTTGTGTAATCTCTAAATCAAGTGTATTTTATTCATAACTGTTTTCCCAGCTATTTGCGAATACCTCAGCATACCTCTCATTTTTCTTGCTGGTTGTTGTTAACAGCAGATCTGACAACACTGGTGTTTAATAGGGCCATAAAGTGGTAAAACGTCCCTTGACTTGGCAGAATCTAAATGACATGGAAACAGTCGTAACTCTGAACCCTGAGGAGGAGATTGTCTCTCTTTCCTCAGGAAGAATAAAAACCTATTTCATTCGCTGCTTAAGGAATTGCAGAAACCTCAGGGATATTGCAAGGAAAAGAGGCTAAGATCCTCAGGAAGGGTTACAGGAAATGAGTTACTTAAGAGCCTCATATAGCGATGGGGTAGATGGGCATTAGCCTCAGCCCCAAAACATAGACTCCCCGGTTTTCACAAATGAGGACTCGCTCTTGCAAGTGCTTTTCAGCACAACACTTGAACCCAGGAAACCACACATCTTTAAAAATAAGCATGTGCTTCAGAACTTTACTGGATGAAGGCCGGAGTGTTCCGCACCTTGGAGGATCAAGCCTCCAATTGGCAGGTTCGGTGCAAGTTGCCATTATCAGTGGGTTGTATAGCAACGACGATATGCTAAGTGCTTAAGTCAAGAATGAAAAAAGGTCCCTTCTCATGGCAATTACAATCTAAGCACCAAACCCCTTTCTCACACACAAAATCCAGTTCACATGTAATACCAGTGCCAGCAGAGTCCCTCACACGAAGCTATAGTTTGACTCTTAAGAAATAGTGCACAAGGGCTCGTAGTCAGATATGACAGAAAGCAGAGTGGTTGAATGCTAACACTGATCATGGTTTTCTACATAGGTATCTCTATGGGTCCCATCACTGTAGTGTCCAAAAGCTTCACAGTCATTAATAGATTTTATTCTCCACTCCTTCCCCCCATGAGGTAGGGAAGCATTATCCTTTTTTTAACGATTAGATATGGAAGCAGAACGTTGATAGTCAAGGCCACAAATGGCTGCAAGCCTGCCAGGTGCCTAATTCCCAGTTATTTTCAATGAGAGAAAGGCACCATCTATGCCTTTGGACATTGCCCTTAAAATGGCTTGCCCGAGGTCACACAGAAAATCTGTCACTGAGCCAACAACTGAACCTACAGCTCCTGAATACCAGTCCAATGGACTGTCCACTAAACCATCAGTACTTCTTAGCATGTATCTTCACAGTTCTGTGATTTCTGTATAGATTTTTCATCTTCCTTAATTTCTGTTTGGGTCAAGATAGTCGTATTTAGGTGACAGAGAATCTTATATATACATGGACGGTTGTGTCAACAGTGCTCAGTCATATTCTAACAAAGCCATATTAATGTGTTTCTACAATATGAAAGTAATTTTCATATCATAGTACCGATAAATAAAAATGGAGCATTAACATTACAGTGACTGGAATCACTGGTATGATAAGCCATTGATTTTATATGAGTACAACAAAGCTGTTTCCACCTGTTCTTCATTTATTGCTTCCCTGAAGTTTTAGCAGTTCAAGAAGCATGACATGACAAAGCAGATGTGAGGTATCAACACTCCCATTGCCCCAATTTATTGCCAAAGCTAGCTCTTTGGGGATAGCTCTGGCATTCCATGTTTTAAAAACCGGCTAGCATAGCTATTTAGTTAACTAGTCCCAAACTTCAGTACATTTCTTGCTTTTCTTGCTGTTCTCTTTGGCAGGAGAACTGGCAGCAGTGGCATTGGAACAAGACTGGTTCTGCCAGAATCTAAATTATATTGTCGCATTTAACCCTCCTGTTAGCAGATACAGCCTCATCATCCTCACTACAGTGTTGTGCCTAAAGACTGGACTGCACTACAAATTCTATGGTGTTGGGGCATGTGAGATTACAAGGTTTGGTTCTGTGTATGGGGTGGAACAACACCAGTTTATAACCATGTGACTGAGAAGATACATGAGATGAGAGGCACTCTTGCCTAATGGATAGATAGGACAGCGAACATGGAGCTGTGAAACCTGGTTTCTATTCTATACAGACTCAGTAACTTGCTTTGTGACCTTAGGCAAGTCATTTCATTTCTCTGCGCCTCTTTCCACCACACCCATTCTTTGTCTGTCTTGTCTATTTAGACTGTAAGCTCTTTGGGGCAGGGATAGTCTCTTTGTATGTGTTTGTGTAATGTCTAGAACAATGAGACGCCAGTCTTAGTTTGGGCCTGGAGACTCTAATGTAAAGGATGGCCATGTGGTTAAAGCTGTCGATTGGGATACCAGAGATCTGGGCTTTGTTTCCACTCTGAAACAGACATCCTGTGTGGTCTTGGACAAGTCATTTAATCTCTCTATGACTCAGGTCACCATTGGCAAAATGTAGATAAAATAGTACTTGCTCACCTCAGAGGGGAGCTGTGGGATAAATACATTAAATATTGTCACAGTGGAGCTATGGAATAAATATACTAAAATTTGTCCAGATACTGTGGTGATAATCATATGAGTACCTGAGATCGCTAAATAACAATGACTGTTTGAAGTTGGATGAATAATTCATAGCAAATAACTTACTTGACAACTTTCACATCTTTTTATATTTGCAAACTGTCCAAGAGCAGGTTACAGTTTTCTCAGATGAGTTATTGAGTTGTTGAATTGTTGAATAATTTTTGTGAATGATTTTCAGTCTGTAGATCATTTGCAATTAGTTTGTTGTAAGTGGTCAGTGTCTGATATGTGAAATTCCAGTTGGTTGGCTGGACATGCTGGTGACACATAATATATGTGTTTCCTTATTGAATGAGTGTAACTCCCTGAAACAGTTTCTGATATAAATATTTGTGTTTCAAAATTTGCTTTCCTTGAATATTCTTCAAAATTCTCTGTGCCAGTGAATATTCCAGCTAATCAACCCTTTCATCAGACTTTTCATGGAAGCAAACACAAAAGGAGTCTAAATATATTGAAAACAAATTTCTTTAAAAATTCAAACAAATCCTTAGGGACAATATTTTGCACTATTTGCTTTTGATCTACAAACTAGGTCAAGATTTTAAAAACTAATGGGCCCCTGCATCCATACTTAGGTGCCTAAATTAGTGGCCCAATTTTCAGAAGTGCTATACATGGAACCGCTTCCGCTGAAGTCAGTGGAAGCTATTGGGTTCTTATCACCTATTAAAATCAAGCCACTTTTTTAGGTGCCTAAATATAGACATTGTAGCATTTATTATGCTCTGATAAATTTGTTAGTCTCTAAGGTGCCACAAGTACTCCTGTTCTTTTTGCGGATACATATTTACAAAAAGAACAGGAGTACTTGTGGCACCTTAGAGACTAACAAATTTATTAGAGCATAAGCTTTCGTGGGCTACAGCCCACTTCTTCGGATGCATAGAATGGAACATATAGTAAGAAGAAATATGTATACATACAGAGAAGGTGGAAGTTGCCATACAAACTATGAGAGGCTAATTAGTTAAGATGAGCTATTATCAGCAGGAGAAAAAAACTTTTGTACTGATAATCAAGATGGCCCATTTAGACAGTTGACAAGAAGGTGTGAGGATACTTAACTTTAGGGAAATAGATTCAATATATGTAATGACCCAGCCACTCCCAGTCTCTATTCACACCCAAGTTAATGGTATCTAGTTGGCATATTAATTCAAGCTCAGCAGTTTCTCCTTGGAGTCTGTTTTTGAAGCTTTTCTTGTTTTAAAATTGCCACCTTTAAGTCTGTTACTGAGTGGTTGAAGTGAAGACCAGAGAGGTTGAAGTGTTTCCTACCGGTTTTTGAATGTTCTGATTCCTGATGTCAGATTTGTGTCCATTTATTCTTTTGCGTAGAGACTGTCCGGTTTGGCCAATGTCCATGGCAGAGGGGCATTGCTGGCACATGATGGCATATATCACATTGGTAGATGTGCAGGTGAACGAGCCCCTGATGGCGTGGCTAATGTGATTAGGTCCTATGATGGTGTCACTGGAATAAATATGTGGACAGAGTTGGTATTGGGCTTTGTTGCAAGGATAGGTTCCTGGGTTAGTGTTTTTGTTGTGTGGTGTGTGGTTGCTGGAGAGTATTTGCTTCAGGTTGGGGGGCTGTCTGTAAGCGAGGACTGGTCTGTCTCCCAAGATCTGTGAGAGTGAGGGATCATTTTTCAGGATAGGTTGTAAATCTTTGATGATGCTCTGGAGAGGTTTTAGTTGGGGGCTGAAGGTGACAGCTACTGGCATTCTGTTATTTTCTTTTGCAACAGAAAAGCTTTAAAAACAGACTCCAATGAGAAACTGCTGAGCTTGAATTAATATGCAAACTAGATACCATTAACTTGGGTTTGAATAGAGACTGGGAGTGCCTGGGTCATTACACATATTGAATCTATTTCCTTAAGTTAAGTATCCTCACACCTTCTTGTCAACTGTCTAAATGGACCATCTTGATTATCAGTCCAAAAGTTTTTTCTCCTGCTGATAATAGCTCATCTTAACTAACTAACCTCTCACAGTTTGTATGGCAACTTCTAACTTATCTGTATGTATATATATTTCTTCTTACTACATGTTCCATTCTATGTATCTGATGAAGTGGGCTGTAGCCCACGAAAGCTTATGCTCTAATACATTTGTTACTCTCTAAGGGGCCACAAGTACTACTAAAAAAGAAAAGGAGTACTTGTGGCACCTTAGCGACTAACAAATTTATTAAATTTATTAAATTGGTTAGCCTCTAAGGTGCCACAAGTACTCCTTTTCTTTTTGCGAATACAGACTAACACGGCTGCTACTCTGAAACAAGTACTACTGTTCTTTTTGCGGATACAGACTAACATGGCTGCTACTCTGAAACTAGCCCATATTTGAAAATCTTGAGCTTGATCTTTACAAGCCCTTCCCAGGCAATAGACTGATTCTGTAAAACGATTATTACATGATTTGGTCCTGTCCAAACTCTTTAACACAGTCTCACAAAATAATGAATGTTGTAATGTAGACTGGCCCTAATACTGGCTTGGCTGAGAGTCTAGCATTGTTTTTGTTATTGCTGTGAATAACCTTGAGGCATGGCAAAAGGGCCAGGAAACACTGAATTGAATGTTAATGTGATGATGAGAATGCTTAGATTTTCAGCATGGCATTTCAAGTTTCAGAATGAAAGCAGAAGCCATCTCTTAATTGATGTGGCAGGTCTCTGAAGTGGGAATTAGACTGTGCTGCTTCATCTGTATTGGTATATTCATGTGAATTGTTACATGTGTTAACAGTAAACAAAAGAGTCTTTCTGGATGAGAATAAAATGCAGTACAGAGGCAAATGTCCTCCTTTTGGTCGATACTATTGCTTTTTATTCTAATAAACAAACGGACAAGATATTAAAGGAAGTGAAAAATCACCTGCAATGATGGGATATTTTAATCTTTAAGTATATTTTTAAAAGCAAACTCTGACATAAATAGTTCAAATTTGTCAGAGCATGCTACAAAAAGCATCTGTTTTCTTGGGTTTCTGGTGGATTTAGAGGTGCATATTGTGGTCAGTGGCTTAAGGAGAAGTGAAACACTTTGATATGATTAAATTTGAGAGCTGATAGACTGATTTGTATCGTGGATAAGAGCTGAGCTTGTCATTGTATTTCTGTGATTAATTGAATATTTTAACATGTGCCTTGGGCCACATTGTGCTCTCATTTACACATTTGGCTTATCAACACACTGAGTTACACCAGTTTAACTGAAAGTGTGATTTTAAACTGAATTGGTTAACCCAGTGCAAAAAGCTTTGTTTGGCTTATTTTGGTTTTTACCAGGCTTATTTCCCGTTAGCTTAAGGGCGGGGGACACGTTTAAGGAACATGTTTAAAGCTAAACCAAAATAAGCCACTCTTAAACCAAGATAACGTTGGTTTACACTGGTTAGTTTAATGGAACCAGTGCATTTTTCTTTCTACAAAAGCTATGTATCCACCATCCCTCTTCAGCCCTGCCCCCAGAGCTCACTTCTACACTGCGATACAGGGAACCCCAATGGAGCAAAGCTTAATGACATATAGGAAATGAAGATCATTTGTATATTCTGGGGTAGTCAAACTGTGGCTCGTGAGCCACATGTGATTCTTTTACCATTAAAGTGCGGCTCGCAGAGCCCCCCACCTCGCTCACCACATTCTCCACCTACCAGATTGGGTAGAGGAGCTTGGGATCTCTGCCTTGAAGCAGGATGTTGGGGTAGAGGCTTCTGCCCAGTGTGGCAGGAGATCTTAGGGCTTCTGCCTAGCGGGGAGGGGAGTCTCAGGGCTTCTGCCCTATGGGGCACACCTGCCGGGACTATGGGCTTCAGCAGGAGCAGGGCTGAAGCCCAAGTCCCAGCAGGCACCTCCCACAGAGCTGAAACCCTGGCAAGCACGCCCCAACTCTCAAATTTCTGAAGATTGTTGTATGGGGCTCAGTAAATTTGGCCACTCCTGGAATATTCCCTGCAGGATGCAACCTCAGATGTTCCACTATTCTTAGGCCCTGATTCAATGAAGCACTTCAGCAAGTGCTTAAAGTTAAAGTTACACTTGTGCTTAAATGTTTTATCAAATAGGGATGGACTTAGGCAGGGATGAGTTGAAGAATAGTAGAACTGGTTCCCCATAGTAGCAGAATTGGGCACAAGCTTTGCTTTCCTGGAAGAGCAAGAGCCAATTACATCTGAACATTTGGCAGGGGGAAGGGGTGGTAAAGAGGGAAATACTTAAAGGACACAAACAAGAAAGTTCCTAATTTTCCTCAGTTAAAAATACAACTCCACTAGAAATCTATGTTGAGATATATACAAATAGAAGTGCTGTTCTAGTAATTCTTTAACAAATGAAATGACCTTCCATGCTACAGATTCCCAAGTCCACAAAGCCTAGTTATTCTACAGACAAGTAGCTATTTACTTTATTATGCCTGAAAAATACATGCACATTTTAAAAAAAAATACCACTTCAACTCTAAAATTACCAGTGCAATGATGCAATTATTGTGTATACAGCAGTCAAATTTGTAATAGATTTCTGTTCTGCACACACCACTGGATTTGGTTGCTCTGTGCTTTCCTTTGAATTTTGATGCGGTTGAAACAAATGCATCTTCTGTTTTTGCACCATTTACAGTATGTCTTTCTTCCCAGCTGTTTCTGTACTACTGTTTTCAGGGCAGTGTAGTGTCTCTGATTAAATTGTCAGAGTACCAGTAGTTGAGCAGAGGAGCTATTGTGGAATTTACTCTAGCCTCTGGATTCTGGTTTCATCCATTTATCAGTTTAACTCAAGTTATAATCCATCTAATGTAAATGGCTCTGAGTCATGTGTTCTATAAATGCCAGATGCTGTTATTTGAGCCCTAAACCTTTGCCTAATGCTATAAAAGATAGCTGTATTTGGCTAGCTATTGTTATTTAAATGAGCTGAACATGTTTTGCTGATCACTTGACTGAAACTAAAGCATTGTGAGTATGTGTGCTTTGTTGTGGGCTACTAGTGATAGATCAAAGGGATTTAGCTGAGCAGTGTCACAAAATCTAATTAATTACCATATACTTGCTTACCTCTCAAGCTGGCACATAAGCAGCCTCTGAAAGTTGAAATAATTGGTACACTCTTATATTTAAATAATAATGCCATATTTTGTTTTCAACTTTGTGTTTCTATGTGCATGCTATTATGATTTTTAGAGGAAATAATACATTTTAAAAATCTAATCTATTAAAAAATAATATTAAACATAAGGAACTCACACTGCAAACATGATTTTGATCCACCCCTTATGATTATTTTGTCTCTAACATGAGAAGTATTCTAAACAAGAACAGTGGCCCTTTTTGTATAGGAAAAAATGTGAAATTCAATACGAAGCTGAAATTGTGTCCATGTTCAAAAGCAAATACAAAGTTTTTTCACCTCTAAGTTGCTGGTTCAAATCTAGCCCAGGACTGGGACTAGTGTGGTCCTTTTCTTCCTTAGGCTCCTTTGAAAATACCAATTCAGGACATTAGTGACTAAAACTTTCTGCCATGTGATCGCAATTTAGTGGCCTAAGTGAAATGATTTTGCAGATTTGCCCAATTCACAATGGTGTCTACATCACACAAAAAATACCATCACAACTGGCAATAATTGTTGTCTGGTTGGCATTCGCATCAAGGAGGCCAACGATTGAATGGGATCAGAGATAGAGATATAATTTAGGGCTACTGAAGCATGCTGGTCAAACAATATGAGGAACTTGCAAAGTTCTTTGGACTTCAAGGCTGTCAGTCTGGCACCTTTTACCCATGGTAAGAGCCTGATCCAAAGCCCATTGAAGTTTTCTTTTAAAAACTTTTTTAAGCCCACTTCATTGCCTTTGGCCAAGATTCAGGCAGTATGGGAGTGAAAACAGTGGCTTCCAGAATTTAAGACCAACCTATATTAATTTTTTTGACACCTAAAAAGATGCCTATCCCCCTGCTTTAGGTTCCTTGACAGAACATTACAATCACAATCCATAACAACAGAAGCAATAATAGTAGATTGATAACTCATCTCCCACTTTTAACAACCAAAAGTCCAGTCCACTAAAATATAATACAGAACATCCCCATCTCAGGTCAGATTCTTTTGTTTTGGGTGTTATATACAGAACCTAAAGTAGTAAACTAAAATAGAAAGAGGCTTCACAAAAACACCTAATCCTCCAAACTCCTCCCAGAAATTCCAGACTCAAAAAGCACCACATACTTCTATTGTATTCTATTCTGGATAGGTTCTTATACCACACCCTATGACTGTCATATCGGAGAACCTTCCAGTAAGTACATTAAATTACATGACTAATACAGTCACCTGTGGTTCATTCTTTCTCTCATCCTCTTTCCCAGATGGAGAGTTGTGTGTGGCATGTAGGGTTGGGGTTTTTTTGGCAAGGTTTTGTTTGTGTGTGTGTGTGTGTGTGTGTGTTTTAATGTACATGTTGCTCAATGTTTATGTTGGGAAAGGCAGGTCAAAGACGTGTATCTGGCATTTGGAGTGGAAGGTGATGAGGTTTATAATGTTGCTCAGTTCCTCTGCAAATTCGTTCCACAGTCTCACACTGCCCCAAGAAAGCTCTGTATCCTGCATAGACAAGCTTTACCCTTATGGTAGAAAGCTCCATTGTGCCAGAGGAGTGGAGTTGCTGACCACGGTCTTCGTCCTGGAGCTTTAGGCAATCTATTAGATGTCATGGGCCCAGGCCATAGAGCGCCAAAACCTCAAACTTGACCCAGTATTCTATGGGAAGCCATCATAGAGTGGAGGATAATTTTGATATGCTTTCAGTAGCCTGTGTTGCTGAGGAAATGTCACTGCCATGTTCTGTACTAGTTGGAGTTTCTGAAGGGCTGATGGCTTAATGCCCAGGTACACTGCGGCTGCAAACTCTTCAGAGTGTTTCTTTGTGCCCATCAGAATAATTTCTGTCTTGCTTGAGTTCAGCATCAGCCAGCTGTTCTTCGTGCAGGAGCTGATCTCGTCCAAGCACTGGGACATCTTGGTGGTAGTGGTATGGTGAAGGATATGTAGAGCTGTGTGTCCTCTGCATGTTGCTGAGTTAATGTCATCTGACCAATTCACTACTGGCTGAATAGGACTGAAGAATGAACCGATCCTGTGGGACTCCAAAAGTGACAGGTCTAGTCAGGGCCGGATTAACTCTCCTGTGGGCCTGGGGCTATTAGATTGTGTGGGCCCCTGGGGCCTTGGAGTGGGGGAATAGGCTCAGGGCTGGGGCAGGGGTTTGGGGTGCAGGAGGGGGTGCAGCTCCAGCTGTGTGTGGGGGGGTGGGCTCTGGGGTGGAGCCAGGGATGGGACAGGGGGTTGGGGTGAAGAAGAAGGTTTGGGGTGTGGGCTCTGGGTGGGAGTTTGGGTGCAGGAGGGGGCTCAGGGCTGGGTCAGGGGGTTGGGGTGCAGGTGGTGGTGCGGGGTCTGGGAGGGAGTTTGGGTGCAGGAGGGAGCTCTGGGCTGAGACAGGGAGTTGGGGTGCACCCAGAGAATACATTCATGGCGGGTATATGGCATTGACAGATGAAGTACAATATATAGAATCTGAGTGGTATAAGCAAAACAGGATAATATCTCTGTCCCCAAATTGCCAAATGAACTAACTGTCACCGTTCTTCAGAAATATATTGCTAATATCAAGAACTAATTGAACATGTTCAAAGCTACATTGTTTTGTGTAAATGGGTGTTAATACTGAATATGCAGTGCAGCTGAGTGTGGTACGTACGGGCCATGGCAGGAATTGGCCTGCCATGAACTTTGAGTCTAAAGAAGTCTGTCTCTAGCTGTGAAGAATGTGTGTGTGTCTTTGCTCTGCTGCTCAATGCTTTTGCAAGCATAGTCCTTGGAACTGTGATATTTGTGCCAAATTGTTCCTGATCATTCCAAGAAGCTGTAAAAAGTTCAACCAGGAATCTTTAAAAAAAGAAATCATAAAATCCCATGAGGAAAAGAAGAAAAAAATGAATTACGTCATCTGGGCTTCCATAGCAGCTCTGTGCCCTAGGCGGTCCCCTTGAAGAGGGATACTGGCACAGAGGTAACACAATGCAACTCCGGATATTTTTCATGGAGCCAGTGAGAAAATGATGTGCATTCTTCCATCTCTACCCTCACTCGTTATGGGACCACACACTTCCTGCTAATTCAGGCCCTGAGCCTCCCATTCTGGGCAGACCACACCCCAGAGAGTGTGCAGGTGCAGGTACAGAAAGGTGCAATGGCAGTAGCTGAATTCCACCCCATTCCAAGTGGGATGCAGGGTTTTCTTTTTAGCATCAGACATAATCTTTAATATTTCATAATCAGGTATGTCTTTGAACAAAGTTTCTAGACTAATTCCTTCTGCTTGATATTTAAAAGTTGGCGGCAGGAGAAACCTAAGAATTAATCTTTTCCCTAGTAAAGCAGCTTAAACCAGTTCTTCTTACTCTTAAAAGGAATTACCTAGACAGGAACAGAGAATGAACAATGGAAATGCTTTGGAAAAATGCCATGCACGGGTTAGTTCTACCATGGAAACTGGAGGAATATGAATTCTATGTAATTCTTGTTCCCTGTCCTTTTAGAGACTCATAAATGGATGGCTCTATTACTGAAAGGACATGTGCTTAACTTATTCAGTGAAGATGGGCATATATTACGACATGCAGCCCTATTTCTGTTGGATTGGGTCTCACACTGGTAGTGCTACATCTGCTCAGAAGGTAGTGGAAGTGGAGATAACTGTAATATATATCACTGACTCTGAGTAGTATATAAGTCCACGAAAAATGAGTAGTATATAAGTCCACTAAAAATTAAGGCATGATCAATATTTCCATCATAGATTCCACATTCTTTCTTTCACTCTGTTTTATAGAAAAATATGTCATTGGGAGGACACAACTACTACATGTGGAAATGTGGTCAACCTAGCAATTTTGTGAAATACCATTTGAGAACAGAGAAGCACTTTTGCACAAGAAATGAAATTCAGGTCAAGCATCACAAATGAAACAGTTATTGTAAAATAGAGTGATAGCTAGTCAGCCACCACTGCAATACTGAACAGGAGCTGAGATGCAGGGTCTCCATGCAAATATTCCTATTATAATGTCTGATATCAGGTATGGTCCACGGCAAACTTTGTTATTGACATTAGTAGTACTGCAAGAGCCTTTTGAAAGTGACAGGTATGTTACATGGCTGAAAAATGCAACACTTGTGTCTGCGCAGCTTTAGTCCACAAGGATGGGAAAAGTCATTTGGTCATTTTAAAAAGAAAGCAATTTGGGCCCCTCAAGGAACCCATCGTGAATTATTTACTTACAGGATGATTATAGCTCCTTTTGGGGGGGCATGAATAAGATGTTCTATGTGTTGGTGCCATGCTGAAGATTTAAATATCCCTCACATTTGAACCAAGCTGGGACAACTACTGCACAGCTGATGACAACAAAGGCTGGTTTCAAGCTCATTGTCATCACCATGGTGTTATACCAGATGAATGGGTGGCATTGATTCTGATTGGCATATTCATTCACATGCATTCAAAGCTCATGAATTTTACTTAACACGTCCCATTGCTTATTGGCTGGGATTTAATTGGAGTGATGTATTGCGGCACTGCTAGATGAAGTGGAACAGTTTCTTTTTCTTTTTTTTAAGAGTTCCCTTTCTTCCAAACCTCCCAGCTAGAGATACTACTGCCTTATTTTTTATAATCACTAAAGACATTTGCATGTATGGAACCTAGTTCTTGGCTTTATATAAAAGTTTGCATTTAATACTTGGAATTGAAAAAATGGACTTCAGAAGAACACACAGAGATTTAATGTTAACTTTCTTTACTGGGTTCCCAACTTGTTTATTTAGCATTTTCTTTAGGTACCAAGAAAGCAAGAGGTCTTCTGTTTGTTTGTTTTTTGTTTCAGTGGATCTTTTCCAGCTTTCCCATACTTTAACATCTTTCTCAGTTAGCTGAGATGCAGGTTCCCAGTCCACCATCTAGCTGATTGTTGGAAGCTATACAAATAGTGAAGAAATATGAGATTACATGCATGTGTGTGTACATAAAATGTGCATAGTCTTGTATGTGTATGTATACCACATGCAGACATATACTGGTGTTACGTGCCATACTTGCCATATATTTCTTAAAACTGGTCAGAAAATGGGGGATTCACCCTTGGCAAATATCAACAAAAATGAAAAAAAAAATGTTTGTCAAAAAATTTCCAAGGAAAGTGTTGACTTTTTGTTGAAAATCCAAAAATTTCTGCAAGGAAAATCAAAATGAAATATTTAATTTGGGGTTAGGTCAATATAAATAAAAATATTTTGGTTTGTTGCACCAAATTGAAACATTTTTTTAGGGCAGTTCAGCATTTTAGTGCCTGCTTGTTCTGTCATGGTGCCTCACAGGAGTGGTAGTTCAGGTAGGCCTTTGACAAGGTCCCTCACCAAAGGCTCTTAAGCAAAGTAAGCTCATGGGATAAGAGGGAAGGTTCTCTCATGTATTGGTAACTGGTTAAAAGATAGGAAACAAAGGGTAGGAATAAATGGTCAGTTCTCAGAATGGAGAGAGGTAAATAGTCGTGTCCCCCAGAGATCTGTACTGGACCCCGTACTATTCAACATATTTATAAATGATCTGGAAAAAGGGGTAAACAGTGAGGTGGCAAAATTTGCAGATGATACAAAATTATTCAAGATAGTTAAGTCCCAGACAGACTGCGAAGAGATACAAAAGGATCTCTCAAAACTGGGTGACTGGGCAACAAAATGGCAGATGAAATTCAGTGTTGATAAATGCAAAGTAATGCACATTGGAAAACACAATCCCAGCTATACATATAAAATGATGGGGTCTAAATTGGCTGTTACTACTCATGAAAGAAACCTTGGAGTCATTGTGGATAGATCTATGAAAACATCCACTCAATGTCCAGCGACAGTCAAAACAGCGAACAATGTTGGCAATCATTAAGAAAGGGATAGATAATAAGACAGAAAATATCATACTGCTTCTATATAAATCCATGGTACACCCACATCTTGAATACTGCATGCAGATGTGGTCGCCCCATCTCAAAAAAGATATATTGGAATTGGAGAAGATTCAGAAAAGGGCAAGAAAAATGATTAGGGGTATGCAAAAGTTTCCATACGAAGAGAGTTTAAAAAGACTGGGACTTTTCAGCTTGGAAAAGAGATGACAAAGGGGGGATATGACAGAGGTCTATAAAATCATGACTGGTGTGGAGAAAGTAAAGAAGGAAGTGTTATTTACTCCTTCTCATAACACAAGAACTAGGGGTCACCAAATGAAATTAATAGGCAGCAGATTTAAAACAAACAAAATAAACATGTGCACAAAATGCACAGTCCACCTGTGGAACATTTTGCCAGAGGATGTTTTGAAGGCCAAGACTATAACAGGGTTCATAAAAGAACTAGATAACTTTTTGGAGGATAGGTCCAGGAATGGATATTAGCCAAGATGGGTAGGGATGGTGCCCCTAGCCTCTGTTTGCCAGAAGATGGGAATGGGTGACAGGGGATGGATCACTTGGTGATTACCAGTTCAGTTCATACCCTCTTGGGCACCTGGTATTGGCCGCTGTCGGAGGACACGATACTGGGCTAGATGGACCTTTGGTCTGACCCAGTATGACCGTTCTTATGTTCTTATATGTATCTCCTGCCTTCATTCTCCCTTCGGCAGGGCTCCCTCACTGGACTATATCTCCCACAATGCACTATGTGTCCTCTCTTGCTGACCCATTGTGACGAATCATGGCAGTCACATGGCTGTGGCGCATCATGGAAAATGTAGTATGCTTAGGAAAGGTGGTCTAGAGAGGAGAACGGGAGTATTAGGCACCCAAAGTATAACTCCCATGAGGCGTCATAGTGGTTCAGGAAGACACAGTTTAATGCTAAGCTGAGTCTAAATGAAATATTTCAAATCAGGAATGTTGAAAAGTTTCATTTCAATAGAAAATGTCTCAACATTTATGACTTGAAAGGTATTTTGTCTGTTAAAAATTTTCAGTTTTCCGATATTCTGTTTTGATGAAAAGCTGTCGTTTTCTGCACAAAATAAAAAAAAAGTAATGAAATTTTTTTTTAGTCAGAAATCCAATTTTCCATTGTAAAAGAAATTTGACAAAAAATTTCAACCAGACCTAATATTTACATATTATGTTAGAATTAGTCATGGACCAAAGTCCAAATTGGAGCATAAGGATCCTGGTTTGCATCAGAACTGGCAGGTTGAATCATTCTCTATTATGGGGTGAATCAAAAACTGGGTCTATATGCCCATTTACATCCAGGAAAATTAATCTGAATTAATTAAAGGTGTGAATTTGAAGTGGATTAATTAAACTGCATTATAACCCTGTGTGAACACCTCATTCAGAATGAAAGTGGTTCAATTTGGTTTAGCTGAATTCACTTCCAGAGATTTCAAGAAGGCAGACTTTAACAAACTCAAGGAGTTGGTAGGTAATTTCCCATGGGAAGCAAGTCTAAGGAAAAAAAAATTGAAGACAATTGGCAGTTTTTTCAATGAGACACTATTAAGGGCACAAGAGCAAATTATCCCACTGCGTAGAAAAGAGAGGAAGTATGGCAAGAGACCACCCTGGCTTAACCAGGAGATCTTCAATGATCTGAAATGCAAAAAAGAGTCCTAGAAAAAGTGGAAACTAGGTCAAATTACAAAGGAAGAATATAAACAAATAACACAAGTATGTAGGGACAAAATTAGAAAGGCCAGGGCACAAACACAGAGATCAAACTAGCTAGAGACATAAAGGGTAACAAGAAAACATGCTAAAAATATATTAGAATCAAGAGGAAGACCGAGAACAGGGTAGACCCATTACTCAATGAAAACAATAACAGAAAATAACAGAAAATGTGGAAATGGCAGAGGTACTTAATGACTTCTTTGTTTCGGTCTTCACCAAGAAGGTTGCTGGTGATTGGACGTCTAACACAGTGAATGCCAGTGAAAATGAGATAGGATCAGAGGCTAAAATAGGGAAAGAACAAGTTAAAAATTACTTAGACAATTTAGATGTCTTCAAGTCACCAAGGCCTGATGAAATGCATCCTAGAATACTCAAGGAGCTGACTGAGGAGATATCTGAGCCATTAGTGATTATCTTTGAACATAAGAACATAAGAGTGGCCATACTGGGTCAGACCAAAAGTCCATCCAGCCCAGTATCCTGTCTACCGACAGTGGCCAATGCCAGGTGCCCCAGAGGGAGTGAACCTAACAGGTAATGATTAAGTGATCTCTCTCCTGCCATCCATCTCCACCCTCTGTCAAACAGAGGGTAGGGACAGCATTCTTTACCCATCTTGGCTAATAGCCATTAATGGACTTAACCTCATGAATTTATCTAGTTCTCTTTTAAACCCTGTTATAGTCCTAGCCTTCACAACCTCCTTAGGCAAGGAGTTCCACAGGGTTGACTGTGTGCCATGTGAAGAACTTCCTTTTATTTCTTTTAAACCTGCTGCCCATTAACTTCATTTGATGCCCCCTAGTTCTTATACTACGGGAACAAGTAAATAACTTTTCCTTATTCATTTTCTCTGCACCACTCATGATTTTATATACCTCTATCATACCTCCCCATAGTCTCCTCTTTTCCAAGCTGAAAAGTCCTAGCCTCTTTAATCTCTCCTCAAATGGGACCCGTTCCAAAGCCCGAATCATTTTAGTTGCCCTTCTCTGAAACTTTTCTAATGCCAGTATATCTTCCATGAAAAGTCATGTCTTCTCCTGTAATTAGAGCTGGTCAAAACATTCCAGTCCTAGGAAAAACTATTTCACTAGGAGGGTGGTGAAGCACTGGAATGGGTTGCCTCGGGAGGTGGTGGAATCTCCTTCCTTTGAGGTTTTTAAGCCCTGGCTTGACAAAGCCCTGGCTGGGATGATTTAGTCGGGGTTGGTCCTGCTTTGCGCAGGGGGTTGGACCAGATGACCTCCTGAGGTCTCTTCCAACCCTAATCTTCTATGATTCTATGATTCTATTGCCTTAACCTACATGATTTAACATTAGCTAGAATGTTAGAGAAGCGCTTATGCTAAAATCATTATTTCAAACCCTCTGAGAACCCTCTGGCTCAAAACAGTTGGAGTTTTAAATAGAATGGGCTAACCTCTTGCAAACATATCTCAGCACAATTTCACATGTCTGGCTGGTAGGATCAGCTCAGAAAAAGCATAGAACTGAGCCAATATGATGAATGCTGAATTCATTTCTCTACTAAGAATGGATGAGCCAAAGCTAGATTAGAACATGTTAACATTGAGCACATTAGTGGGATGGTGGAAAGATTCTTACATTGTAGCTTCTACATAATGTGTGCAGATAGGGGAATGCAAGTCTCTAAGAAGTCATGAACATAACATACATCAAAATAATAGGAACAGAAACTATAAAGATCACATTTCTGCTAGAAACTAAAAGGATCAAATTTTATTATTATGGCTTATTTCCATTATTAAGAAATATTTATTATTGTTCCAGAGATAGATATGGTTCCCTATCTATCTATCTATCTGTCTATCTAATACTTAGATATTATAGGTTTTATATGATATAAACACATATATAAATCTGATGGTCTATGCACTTCCGTGTGTGCATAGATATATACACACTTTTATGTATCTTTCTTTCTCTATATGTATATCTACATAAATAGATACACCTATAGAAATACTTACAAGTGCATATCTCTAGAAAAATAAATGCAGCATATATATATATACAATATATATGCACTTGTATGTATCTTTCTCTCCCCATATATATCTATATAGATAGATCAGTATACCTATAGATATACATATAAGTGCATACATCATCATACATATATGTGTACATTATTTAAACTCAATAACAGCATCACGGTATATGTGTTTGATACAGTGGAATGACTGTGGTTGTGGAGTTCCTAGCCTATGAAACGCTGAATGCAGAAAACATTTTGCCCTTGAATTGAATCTAGAATACCAGCTTCCCCTTGACTTTGGCCCCAGCAATATCTGCTGAAACTGCTGCCAGCAGTTTAGAATTTGCTGGTGTAATAGGTGGGCTCCATCAGTCATGGATAATGATCTAAGACAGTTGTGCCTCCTTTTGTTTCCTTTCCCCCTTGAGGATACATTCTGGAGGCATGGCTGTGTTTACCCTGCAATTTTTTTTTAAATCAGTAATCATGTTTACTTTACTTCCTTCCTCAGCACTGTTTACCAGCTTTGGTGTGGCCAGATGACTAAGTCAATATATTTTAAGGAATACATAACAATGTCGTAATGAGAGTTAGTGGTACGCTGAAAGGACATAGACGTTGGCTGTTGTGTTTTGTACTGTTTAGTCTGGGGGTAATGAAGAGCTCACAGATGACCTGATTTCATTAAACTAGGTCAGATTTGACTGAAACATAGCTATGGCTCTCACCCAGCAATGCAGAATCTTTCTCCCCACCCCCACCCGCTCAGCTCCCCTCCCCTCACCTCAGCATTTGAAAGCTTTCTCGGAATTGGCTTAGAGTTTTGTCAATACTATAGTTAAATATCAGCTAAAATAATTGGTTTCTATCTCACCTTTGTTTGTGCTGCAGCATAGCCTGGGTGATATGGAGGGAGAGTAGTCTCTGAATGACTATGTCTATGTCTTCATTGCAAAAACAAACGTGTTTTTTTTACACCAGGATAACTAACACATGATAGTTATCTCTCTGTAAAATCCTAGCAGAGACAAGAAATCTGTAGATTTTGCCATGAGGTAGCCAGGCAAAGTCAACACTCTATCCCTGCCCATGGTTGACCTTACTAAGTTTATCTCATGATAAAATTAAAGTGTCTTGTCTCCACTAAAATTTACAGTAGGGTAGCTAATATGTGTTAGTTATTCCATTATAAAAATGTACCTTTGTTAACAGTAAAGACAAAGTTTTTATCAGACTTAATATGCTAGGAGAAGCTACAACAGTATATTAAATCTGTTAGCAGTTATGTATTAGACTCAACAGGCATAATGTTGCAAGGCAATGAATACCTCCTGCAAAGGTGTTATGAGTTCTCATCTTTCTGAACACCTGCCGTTGAAGTAAAAGGAAAGTCTTTTATTGACATCATTTGCACTAGGATACTGTGCAGATACTTCAATCAAAGTTGAAGCTGCTAGATAACTTATAGGAAACACTCAACTCCTCACAAATCAAGCCCTAATATTGACATGGTGGAACACTCAGGTAGAACATCTTACCAGAAGAGATATTTAACAGGTAAATTTGTGCAGGGCTGCTCTTCAGTTGGTGTAAATCAGTATGTCCCCATTGTGTTAATAATTTCTCACTAATCAATTCCTCCTGCTTAAGAGTTTTATTACTATTCTCTGAGCCTTTTTTCCAATATGTCAGTATTTTTCTGGTGATGTGGTTTCTAGATCTAATCACAATACTGCCAGTTCAGTTACACTACCACAGTATAGAAGGTGACTGTTATCTCCATGCTTCATGACTCAGTGCCTGTGTGCATGTAACCCAAAACTGCATTAGCCTTTTTCATTACCGTATTGAACTGTAACCTCAAACTACATTAACTGCTGCAGTTTGAGAACTATTTATGTTTTCTGGTTCCAATTTTCTTCATTTCTCTTGTCCCTACTTATTCCCTTAGTCCCTTCTGTAACTTCTGATACAATTAATTTGTTCCCTCATTCTGCTTAAAGTCTTAACAGTGGAGGGATCTACCAGTTTCCAGGTACTCAAGCTTCTTATCCCACAATGTCCTGAGATGGAAATTGGGTGGGATTTTCAAAAGCACTTAAAGGCTAACTCTTCTCCCCCCATTGAAGTCAGAGTTAGATTGGAGTTAGGCCAAAGTTGAGGACTTTTGAAAATCCCATTCATTTATTACTACCCTTTGTTTTTTAAAAATGGTCATTGTGGTGGGAAAGCTAGAGGAAAGCACAGTGGGGTTAAACTGGATTACATCAGTGCAAATGAAATCAGTATCTGAACCCAGATCTTTCACTTTGCATAAGAAAAATCATGCCTCATTTAACTTCAAAATAATTACAAAAAAGCTAGTCATGTCATGTTAGAAGTCTCTTCCCTATAGTCTACGTGATTTAATATGAAAGAAGTTAGATTGGCATATGGAGAATAAAGGAACAGAAAATTATGAACATACACAATAGCATTACATAGGGACTTGAACCCAGGTGTCCTAGCCTAACACCCTAACGACTAGACCATTCTTTCTCCTTTGTAGTATCTTAACATCTGCTCTTCTTTTGTTGGGTGACTGGTGTATTGCTAATGACAATAAAACGTTTCGATGTTTTAAACCATTGTATCAGGTCTAATAGCACCGAAATTCCATGGATCAGTGGTTTGCTCTACCTGGGTGACCAACTTGTGTCATTAAGGTGAACTACAGTGTTGCTATGAACCACGGTTTTACAGGCAGCTGTACCTATTGTTTCCTTTCCAACTGAAAGATGCTAAAGATGCATGTACATTGATTTTTTTTCAAAATGGATTAAATGGAACTATCTTCATTTTCAGTATCAGCTTCATCTTTTATAACCTTCAACAAAGACATAATACTTTTTTTTATTAGTGCCCTCAAATCAAAGAAGGGAGATCAAAACCTCCTGTCTTGAAAAGATTATGCAACTCAATAGGACCTGATCTTGTTGTATTATCGCATCCATTACCACACCATAGTTCAGGCAGGTGTTAGTTTCAATTAACCTGGGATTCAGGTATTCACAACATCTTGTCTGCCAATTACTCACATAATTACATGCCACAGGACTGTAGAATAGAATCAGCCATCATGCTAGGCATGTGTGATTACTGAAGAAAGGAGGAATTCAGAGGATGTATGGGTAAAGCACAGCTCCAATGATCATGGACAAAAGTGATCTTTAGTGAAGAAAGCTTATTTACTAGGCTCTTGCTGATCTCTTGAATGCAGGAACTGTGCCAACGCTGTTTGTGTGATACACAGATGCCTCACAGCTGTCCATTGTCTTTGTATTCCTAATCAGTCAGTAAGTAAAGTGAAAATTTATTTAGCATTTTTCAAGGCAAAAACCGAAAGACAAGGAAGTGAACACAGCTATATGTAGATAATAATCAAAATATAAGAATGAACCAAATCTTAAATCGAACTTTCAGAGACCAGGAAGTCAACTGGGAAAGACAACTGCTGACATCTTGACCTGAAATATCCACTGATTTAAGCAACATAAATACCTTTTTTGTATTGTTCTGTCACTGTATTACCCAAATCAATCCTCCATGGGCCTCCACAGAAAGCTCATCTTAGGTTAAAGGCCAAAGGTCATTCTGGGGCTTAAATGTCATGTATCTTTGTACTATTTTAAGTACATAATACCATAGAAAAATGTAAAAATTACAGGTGATTGCTTTGGAAAGTGGCAAATTCCACACAGCCTTTAGTTCTGTTTTTATAGCCTAAAATGTATGGGCTTTCTGCTTAATTATGTCAATATTAAATGTAAACTTTTAACAGCATGGAAGCAATAAATATATAACCTGTATGTTTTCAAGCAGTATTTCCGTAGCAATATAAGATAGGGCCAGATTCTGATTTCTTGACTCATTTATTATGAAAATAATTCCATTCATTTCAGTGGGAATACTTGCTGGGCAAGTTGCTACCCAACATGAGCAAAGGTGACAGAATCTGGTCCATAATTACGAACATGAATCTGACATAAACTTTACTATACAAATAACAGCACAAATGTGTGTGACATCATCGTAATTGTATTTTTCTGATACAGAAGATCAAGATGATTATAGGCTCAGAGGTTTTAAAAATGTAAAGTTACAGAATTGGAAGGGACCTCAGGATGTCAATCTAGTCCAACCCCCTGCTCAAAGCAGGGCCAATCCCCAAATTTTTTGCCCCAGATCCCTAAATGGCATAACCTTGGGTTTAGCAGGTCAATGCTCAAACCACTAAGCTATCCATCCCCAGCTTTTTCACATTGCAATTTTTACATTGCAATTCTTGTGATATATGCAATAACATTTTTTTCAAGCTACATCAATGCAATGCCTACCTACAAAATTCCTCTTCAACAGCTCCTCACTAGACACAAATATTTAAACAGAAGAATTCCCCATAGTATAGTCACAGAGTGCATTTTAATTCCTACAGGTCAAATATTTTTGTTTGTAATAAAACATATGGTTCCTGCCTAACTACCACCATATCAGTGTGATTCAAACCTATAAATATACATATTTATATATTTAGGCAGATACTTTCAAAAACATCAACTGTCTAAATATATATATCAATATAGATATTTTATCTGTAATGGGGAGTAATGTGCTTTTTACTGAAAGTTCTGTATTATGCCGACATAAAATAAATTAAAGACACACCAGCTCTTTAGGAATTTCAGTACTAGGAGATCAGGCACATTTGCCCCACAACGCAGCTTTTAATTGAAGTCATATCAATACATCTTGTACAAATCAGACCAATAATCTGTTTGACAAATATGGAGCTGGGGCATTATGACAAACTGGAAGCTCAAGATTAACGCACAGGCTCAGTGACATTTGTCAATGTGAAAATAACAATGGAGCTGTAGCTTAAGCATTTTCTGTCATGAGAGATCAGTTTAAAGTTAAAGATACATCACCAAAAGCCCATTCCAATGCCTAGTGCTGTGTAATACTTTAAAAATAAAAAGTTAAGGAATGCGTTGTGACTTTATTGGGAAGTGTGTAGTTTTGCTGCCATAGGAGCAGACCAGGAAGCAGACTGACAGGAAATGTACCCTGTACCAACCCTCTATCTAGGGCAGCTTACATCTCATAGTGCATCTCAGCTGGCTGGTATATTGTGGGAGAGAGGGGTGCAGACCCAAGACTACCCACTTCTCACCCACTTGCACATGAGGAGGAGTAGCAACCTTGTGGAGGCTGCTGTCCTCTTCCCCATACTACTACTCTACTCATAAGGTGGGTAACAGGCACAGAGCGGCGTGTGGGTGTGGGTGTTACACTCCCTTCTGCCCCTGCACCGACTCCTAGGAAAGTGCATAACATGGACAATAATAATTAACGTTCGATTTGGGAGTAAGGTGACTAGGTAATGAGATACAGGCTTAAAGGTACAAACCTTTCATCTCTAGGTTGCAAGTCTGAATCCACCCTAGCTTAGTAGAAGCCAAGGTTGTTACCATTTGATGGCTTTTATATGTGGCTGTGGGCTACAGAAAATGTGTTGGGTGAACAGTTCCCAGATGTCAATTGCACAAAACCAAGACCAAAATTGACCCTAATTAGCAACCTGGTTGGCAGTCTCAATGGCTAGGCAAAGGAATGAATGGGCATGGAGAATGAATGTCACCCCACTGGGTGGTGGTTCCTCAAGGTCAGGGACAGTTGCAGGCAGTGTGAGGAAGCTGGCAGTGCTGCTGTCCATGATGTATCATTTCCGTCAATAAGTGGAAGGGCATCTGGGTCTCCAGGGTTATCAGTTCAGCACCAGCACAACATTCATAGAAGAATAAATTACACCTTTGTACATTGGTTCTTTGTGCCTATAGTTGTGGCGATTTTGACAGGGGAGATACTTATGATAAGATGGGATTTGGTTTCTCTTTTCCAAATGGTTGCAGATAAAGCAAGCGCTCTGGCATCAGCATGTTTTCAAATTAAGGGCACAGTTGTGAGCCTCTGCAGGGAAGTGAGGACATATGAGTTCCCTTTGCTCCCTGTCATAAATATAAAGGGAAGGGTAAACACCTTTAAATCCCTCCTGGCCAGAGGAAAACCCCTTTTACCTGTAAAGGGTTAAGAAGCTAGGATAACCTCACTGGCACCTGAGCAAAATGACCAATGAGAAGAGGAGATACCTTCAAAGTTGGGCGGGGGGGGGAAACAAAGGTTCTCTCTGTCTGTGTGATGCTTTTTCCGGGAACAGAAAAGGAATGGAGTCTTAGAACTTAGTAAGTAATCTAGCTGGATATGCGTTAGATTCTGTTTTGTTTAAATGGCTGATAAAATAAGCTGTGCTGAATGGAAAGTATATTCCTGTTTTTGTGTCTTTTTGTAACTTAAGGTTTTGCCTAGAGGGATTCTCTATGTTTTGAATCTGATTACCCTGCAAGGTATTTACCATCCTGATTTTACAGAGGTGATGCTTTTACTTTTTCTTCAATTAAAATTCTTCTTTTAAGAACCTGATTGCTTTTTCATTGTTCTTAAGATCAAAGGGTTTGGGTCTGTGTTCACCTATGCAAATTGGTGAGGATTTTTATCAAGCCTTCCCCAGGAAAGGGGGTATAGTGTTTGGGGAGCATTTTGGGAGGAAAGACGTTTCCAAGTGGGCTCTTTCCCTGTTATATATTTGTTAGATGCTTGGTGGTGGCAGCAATAAAGTCCAAGGGCAAAAGGTAAAATGGTTCGTACCTTGGGGAAGTTTTAACCTAAGCTGGTAAAAATAAGCTTAGGGGGGTTTCATGCAGGTCCCCACATCTGCACCCTAGAGTTCAGAGTGGGGAAGGAACCTTGACACTCCAATACACAGGTTACTCATTTCAGAGGTTGCAGTACAGGGACAAGAACAACAGCTATGTGCCTGTTTTTCCCTCTCCCTTTTTGGCTGACTTCCTCTTCTTTCTTTCCTTTTCTTTTTTTTTTACCACCCAATGACTTATGATTAGCAAAGAAGCCCCACATTTAGAGGGGGAGGTTTCATCCCAAGCCACTCTTTATTCTTTCAGCCTTGACGAGAGTTTCAGATTTGTAATCCAGACTATTCTGCCTCCCTGCAAAATGTCCTAGTGTGTTTAGAGGCAGGATGCTGGTCACTGCCAGATGCTTGGCACATATCTAGGGGTCAGAGAAAGGCTGATCTTTTCAGCTGTCTGACCTAAAACTAGAAGGCAGATGTGATCTACCTGCAGAGGGACACTTGAGACTGGAAAACCAATCTATTTCTGTTAGTCTTTTGAGCTCGCTTGTCTGTTACTCTAGCTACAGAATTGCACTGAAAACACTAATGCATGCACATTTCTATTTTTGTCATGTTTGCGTCATTTAAAAGAAAATAGAATGAGTCATTCAGGAATGGGAGTGCCTTTTGCTGAAAGTCAGATGATATGACAACATCCAGATCAGACAAGACACAATAAGAACCCAGACAAATATATTATAAAACAATGAGAAATAATTGTCTAGAGGAAGCCATGGAGAGAAAGCATCAAACTAACACAAACGATCAACTCGGATGGCCTATGGTGAAGCTATTTGATTATTTAAACCCACCCAGACCAAACCCTCAAGTCTCCACAAATGTGGAAAGGGAAACCTTATAATAGTTTGATTTATCTAAAATCACAGTGCATGTAATTTGATGAAATTAGGGGGAAAAATGCGTGTTCCCCTAATTTCCACATGCATATCCAGTCCTTAAAATCAGTAGGCATGCCAAACTGGCCTGCAAGCCCTGTGGCAACTGTCAGAAAAATTACACAAGAGTGAAGAAATCCACTGAAAGAAATGTAATATCCAGCTAACCCTCCCCCCCTTTTTTTCCCCCCCATTCCCCGTTTTCAGAAAGGACCTTGAGCTGCTGTAGTTGATTCTACTACAAAACTGTTACAAAATTTCTCACTGAGAAGGCAGATCTATTTGTGTGTGTGTGTGTGTGCATGAATAAGCCTTTTATTTTCTAGACAGAATGCGAATGGAAGCACAGTGAAAATTATCAAGAGGCACTAACAAGGGAATACCAGTCTTTAGGTTAATTTTTTAGTAACTATTTCTATTTATTTTTTCATTAAACAAAGTCTGCAGTTGCAGGAATTGTTGTTATGAAGTCCCTAAAGTCCTATAAAGCATGGTAATGTGAGTAAGTTTTCAGTATTTAGTAAGTCTAGCCCTGGGATTTTACTATTACCTAATGTTTCCATTCTATGGTACTGTGAAAGCATTATAAATGGCACCTTTCATGAATCAGTACTTCTGAGACTAGCAGGATGCTTCTGCAGCATGCTGGTGGATCATACTTTAAACACACACACACATACATACACTTTGACCGCTCCATGATGACAGCTTTCATATGAAAGCAGAATTGTCCCACTCATAGCCATTATATCTGATGACATTCTTAATACTGCCTATTGTTTGTAGAAAGAACCTATTGTCTACCCTTGCATATCTGCTGACCAAAGCACATGTAATAAGCATAGTTTTGGATAAACTGAGCCTAGCCCCAGGGAACAGCTTACCGCTGAGCTTGTTTGAATGTCCTGATTCACTGGTGTTCTTCCAAAGAGGAAATGCCCACCATTATGTAACGATTGCAGTTTATCTAAAATTTGAAAAAAAAAACATTTGTTCCTTTGTGCCAATAAAGGCGATGAGTCTTATTCAGAGGCCACTAAGAAGACAGTGTTAATGAAAAATTGTTTGAATAGGAAAAATGTCTGTTTACTTCATCAGGATGATCTTCCTAATATAAGCTACCTTTCCAATAAATGATCAGCTGATGTTTTTAGATGCAAAACTTTAAAAGAAAGAAAATATTCCCTCCTATCATTTACATGTGTTTTCTGTGCATACCTAGGGCTGTAGTTTTGCCATGGCAAATCATTAGGAAAAGTCACATGGCAGTCATGATGGAAAATGCAGAAGCCAGGCAAAATTTGTTTCAAAAAGTCAAAATACATAGGCTTTGTATTGGGCTTAATTGACCAGATTCTTAATTGCATGTACAAAGGACCAAATTCTGCTCCCAATTAGATTGATGGAAATTCAGAATAGAGCAGATGAATGATTGATTGTGAATAAGTTCTCCAACAAACATAGTGCTTTTTTCTGTTCCTCAGTTGTTTGCAAACAAATTCTGATTTCTGTGACTATATACGTTATTTGCAAGTATTCATCAAAGTGTGCGTGTGTATATATATATATACATATGTGTATATATTTACATATATGTAATACTCACGCTACTGTATATACACAGACACAGCAGTGTGGGTATTAGTCAGAAGAACAATACCATTCCCCCAAAACTTTGTGCATCCAGAAACTCAACTACACAAATATCCACAAACAATAAAGTGGTATGATCAAAGATGAACTAAACAATTGCTAGAATTTGAATGAATATTCACTAACACTGTTTTTGCACTATTTGACTGAACTAGACTGTCTAGTCACTCCACAATTACACTGAGGTAACTGAGATTTGAATTTGACCCGAATTACAGATGGTATATTTTCTAGATTTATATACTATGCACCTTACAAGTTTTTCATGATGTGTTTTTTGTATCATAACTGATGTTATTTATTGCCACTTTTAAGTATAGAATGTGGCATGTGCTGTGATATTAAGCTGAAACTCAGGTCTGCTGCACAAAGCCTGAGTAATCAGGCAGTGTGAATTATCCCAAATGGAAATGAGAAGGGATGGAATTCACTCCCTTCTACCATGGACAGAATGTGGGGCTACAATGCATGTCATGGATTCTGATATTCCAGCCTGTCTTCAAACTGCCCCATGCACTAGCCTGTTTAAGGCTAGAGTTGGTTGCGAATTTTTGGATAAACCGTTTTTTCACCAAAAAATTCCAATTTGTTGAAACCAAAATTGTTCACAAAACAGGGTTGGTTTTAAGGAATCTCTGACTTGAAAAAATTTTGTAAAAAGAGTTTTGAAATGGTCAGATCATCTCATTCCGATAGTTTCTAAATGAAATTTTTTAGTTTTCCAAGATGAAAAACCTTTTCTTTATTTCAAAATTTTATTAAGTTTAGATCTAAAAAGAGTTTTAAAAAGAAGGGGAAAGATCAAAATGAAAATCAAACACTTTGGAATGATCAAAATTAAATGTTTTGTTTGACCAAACCAATTTTATTTTATTTTATTTTATTTTATTGAGATTTCAACTTTTCATCTCAATTTGGGATGGGAAAACTTTTTGAAATCTTGAAAATTCTCACAGGATTGGAAACCTGTTTCCTATACAGCCTTATCTGAGGCATATCACAAAGGTAAAATGACTAGGCTCTTGTGGATATGATGGGGGTCAGCACTGTGACAACCAGGGATGCAAGTCACCAAAATCCCAACAACCATCACCCTTCCCCTCCCACTAAGCTCTAGTCTTTTCATTGATTTCTCGCTCTTTAACTTCTAGCCTCAGTTGACTCCTAGATGTTCCCTCCCAACTCCTAGATAGATTCTTTGTTTCTTACTAACGTATTGCCATGTCAGGTCCTTCCAGTAGTCAGGCCTTAATGCATCCCAGATGACAACTAACTGCTCACAGCACAATAAATATATATGGGAAAATATTGGGAGCAGTCTCAGAAGAAGCTGCTTACATTTGACTCCCTAGCTATATATTTACCATAATCTTGGGCACCTAGAGAAGAGAAAGAGTTCTAAGTGTGAAGAAACGGAAAAGCTATCCTCAGAATAATGGGGCAGGGAGATTATCATGACTCCATTTGGACCAGCCTGAGCAAGGGAAGATTTTGAATGGATGCTCAGGACAATCTGGATGGTTTCCCAAATTCCACCATGGTTTTCAAATGGAAAAGATTACTACATGGTCTGCTACAAACTAATAAAATCGAATACTTTATTAGTATTAATATTTTTTTGCATTAAAGTAGTGCTGGGAGGATCCAACCAAGCTTAGGGTTTCATTGTGGTAGGCCAAATTTTCATGGATAGAAATAAGTTAAATCCAGCTATTGCTACTATACATTTCTCAGCTGTTGAACATGAAGTGATTTATAATATATGGCAGTTGATTATTTCATTTTAAAGATGATTTTTGTCATATTATAACCTGTATTAATGTATTAAGTTAAATGTAGCCAAGAAATTAGTGTATTTAGTGAGCAAAGAAATGTGTGTATTTAAAATAAGAAATGATCTAATAGGCTATGATTTAGTGTGATATACCAGATTTTGGGCTGGCCTTACCTATTTTGCTTTTAAGGGATGGTTGCATTCTTTCCATGTCCTGTAGACAGACCCCATAAGAGACTTGCTATTGATTGGCCATAAATATAGCTGTCCCTATTTCACAAGTTGGCAAGGCCCTCCATAGTCTTCATCTCCAATGAGATTTTTTTCAAGATGATGTCAGTGAGCAACTAAAAGTTATTTTCAGGGAATTCTGTATTGCCTTAGGACCTTTATGAATTGCCGTGAGTAAAAAGGTACCCAAAGCTATTTAAGAATAAAAGAAAATACAAATACCAATAGTGTGTATCTGTGCATGTGTAAGTCACAGTGAGTCACTGACACCATGGCGAGGGAGAGAGGGTGACCAAAATGGAGCACAAGATAAGAGTTAAGATGAATCTGGCAGTTGTCAGGATGCAAAATCCATCACTGGCCACTTCTCCTAGGACAAGAGACAAAAAGTATTTTGTAGAGTTTGGCAAAAAAATGTTGATGGAAAGTTTTCCAATAGAACATTCCGTTTTGTCAGAATTAGAAACCTTTTGCAGGAACAGGTCATTACTGCCAACATTTTTGACAGAAACATTTTGAAATTATTCCAAACCAGAATGGACTATTTTATTTTGACTTTCTCATTTTATTTAATTTTGAATTTCTTGCTTCATGTTGTTACAACTGGGTCATTTTGTTTTGACTTTTACTTTTTTAATGATTTTAATATTATATTAATATATTTATATTTCCTGGAGTCTAAGGCCAGAAGGGACCACCAGATCATCTAGTCTGACCTCCTGTATATTACAGGCCATTAAATTTCACCTAGATACCCATGTATTGAGCCCAATGACTTTAGTCAGACTAAACAATTCAGTGTACCAGAGACTAAATTGTTGAGAATGGGAGAGACTAAGGTGCTGCCAATGCCTGAGGCTCCTGCAGTGGCAGGGAATGGTTGAGGTGAGATATGCCTAGATGATCCTAGCAGGTGGTCCATCCCCCATACTGGAGAGAAGGGGGAAAAAGTCACACATTCCTTGATAATCTATCTTTGGGGCAAATTCCTTTCAAAACTCAAATCTGGTGACCTGTTTGGTCTTGAGCATGTGGCAACCAAGGAACTTGAGCTCATTACCAAGATTAAGCAGTTAGCATGCGCTAGCAACTGAGCTAGCTAGGCACCTGCAAGGGCATAGAAGTGAAATGACTTGCTCAGGGTTACACAGCATGTCAGTACGACTACAGATCTCCCAACTCTTCTGTCCAGTGCTCTGTCTACTAGACCACACTGCCTCCCCTGTGGTATAAAGTTTCAACATTTTCAGAATGAAATATTTTGATACGGTTGCTTTGATAAATAAAACTATGTCACAATTTCCCTTCCAAGAAATATTTTGAGATTTTGACTGTTCAGCCCAGGTCAGAATTGGAATTCACCTGGGAAGGAAATTCTGTTTTCTGACCTCATTCTAGTATTTTGATTTTCTGGAGTCTTACAGGCAAACTGAATGCTGATGAGGTGAGAAACAGATTCATTCCTTCACATCCACAGCATTACCACTTGCTGCTTTGTTTCCTTTAAAGCCTTTATTTTTTATTGGCAGATTGGGTGTTGAATCAGTGCCTGCTTATTTCCAAGAGTGAAGGAAAGAACTGTCACCTGTCTGTCATGCAAAATAGATGCACCAGTGGAAACACATTCGCTTTATAATTTACTTTCAACTAGGGATTGGCCTGAGCCATAAAATTCTGATCTAGATGCAAATTTCAACCCCCCCAAAGTTCACATTGTTAAGCAGCAAAATAGAAACCAGAATGCGGATGTGGGTTCCCCTTTCCTCCTGTACTTACCCATAAAATAAGTAATATGATTTGGGGTTTTGGTTGGGACCACTCTATGTTTGGCCTGGGAGAAGTATAGGGAGGAGGTCAATAGAAATAGCTAGCTATCTAGAATGTATCAAGTACAACAGGCACACGAACATCCTGAGTGGTCCCTTAATTTCAGTGATTGCTTTGTTTAAATTGTCAGCACTTGGGATGAGGGGCAAGGATACCAAAAGCAACATGTTTAAGAAGAGCGGAAGCAAGCTATTCTCAAGAAAATGGGTCTGACTATCCTCATAGTTATACTGGTGTAAGTTAAGGAGTGACTCCATTAAGTCAGTAGAGTTATGTCAGTGTAAAACTAGCATGAGATCAGAATTAGGCCTATTCAATCTATTGGTGTGTGAGGAATGATAGGAATTTATCATATTTGTCACAATGCACCACAATACTAAGCCAACACAACTAAGTGTAAGCTACAGTTCAAAGAAACTTTGTTAATGTTTTCCTCCATTGCCCCCATCTTAGCCCAAAAGGTAGATAAAACACTATTACTTTGTGACTACACCGTGGTTCAATCCAAGTCGGGAAATTATGTAAATAAATGAGCATGTGTATCCTTTCATAGAATCATAGGGTTGGAAGGGACCTCAGGAGGTCATCTAGTCTAACCCCCTGCTCAAAGCAGGACCAATCCCCAATTTTTGTTCCAGATCCCCAGATGGCCCCCTCAGGGATTGAACTGTAGCAGGCCAATGCTCAAACCACTGAGCTATCCCTCCTTCCTCAGTCTGACACCTGTTCAGCACAGCACATGGTGGATTGAAAGTGCTGCCAGTTGCACAGCCCTGTATTCACGTCCCTGATGATCTGTGGGTAAAAGCCACAGGGATCTTCTGGGAAGAGGCGTGACTTCATCTGGGTCATGGAGCACTGGATTGTAAATAATACACATCTATTAAATAAGTAATATTAGTTTGGATGGAGGTAGATTCTCTGTGCTTTACATTTGCTGCATTACGTGTACAACCTAACTCATCTGCATTCTCTTTTGGGCGGGAAGGGAACCACCTACATCGTTTTGTTGAGGCTGCCATCTCAAGCCAGCTCCCCACACTGCTTCATGCATAGTGGTAGTTTCCCAGGCAGCAGAAGTACTAAGGAAGTGACAGGGATGCCAATGGATGGTGGAGTATATAGAACAATATTTTACAAATGAGTAAAATATAATTCTGGTGTCCACATTTTAAAACACTGTTGAGAAATTAGAGAGGGTGCAGAAAGGAGTCACAAAAATTATTTGGCAGCTGAAGAAAATGCCTTCCAGTGAGAGACTTAAAGAGCTCAATCTGTTTAGTTTATCAAAAAGAAGACAAAGAGGTGACTTTATTACATGAAAGAAGTCTTGCTCTCTGTGCTTGCCCTCTCTTCTTTACACCAACTGCTCCTTAATAATAATCCTTATTTTTATTAATGAATCATTATTCTGTTTTCAAACAGAAAAGAGACCAGAAAGAAGACAAACAAATAAAGTTTGTCTAAACTTCTTTCAGAGAAGGAAAGAGAATAGAGGCCTTGGGAAAAGTGTAAGTACTTGAGTATCGTATAAAACTCAATAACTCCCTGGAGCAAGCTGTCAAATACACATGCACCTAGACATAAGTGGACAAATTTGACATTACAAGGAACAGGAAAGTTTAGAAAAGAGACACAATGTACAAATTCTTCCCTGTTGACCTCGTTGGAGTTATACTAGGGGTAAATTTGTCCCAAAGAGCCTAGATGGAGACCCAGCCTTTGAGTACTGAAACAGAAAAAAAAACCCAACCCTCTCTTCCTGTGTCCTCCAATCCTTAGAGATGGCTAGATTGTGCCCTGCTGCTCTGCAGATGCAAAGGAGCCTTCTGCCCTATTCTCTTGCACTGCAGAGGTACTCAGAGTACAAGGATTGCTCCCTTTGTGCAACCCTCATGGGGGAGGTAGTAGGGCATTTCTCCTATGTACCAGCAAGCAGAGCTGGTGGAGAGGCAGCAAAATGGCCCCCATGAAGGGCTGTAACATCAAGAATTGTACCTCTGACTTCTGGGAACTCTGGGCTGTGCCTTAGACCTGGTCTATACACCCAACTTAGTTAAAGCGGCACAACTTTGTGTCTGTGCACTCCTATATTGGGCTAACCCCTTGGTTACACTGGTTTAGTCAGATGCAAGCTAGCCCAATATAAGCAGATTTAGGTGAAACCAGTGCGCTCTCTGTGTATAGAAAACCCTTAAAAAGCACAATGGAACTCACAAGTTGTAACCTAAGATTCTTTCTCACCTAATGCAATTTTAATAATATTCACCTGAGCCATGTTGATTTTGTTACTCTGTTATTTAAATACATTTCTTTCTCTTCTCTAACATCCCCTCCCTGCTTCCTCCTGATTGTAATGAAGACAACTTGAACTGTGTTGAGATGTGTAAGTGGGGACAGACACTGCTGTACATTCCTCAGGGAACTAAACTTCAGCTTTGACCTCAGAATAGGTTAGAGGTAACGGCTTGAGCACCAGGTCAAAAGCATGGGAACCTACCTCCCCCAGATGCTGCCAGGAGGTTGACCTATGCAAGTATAGTCATGAGGAAGACTTAAAGACCTTGAGAATACAAGACTTAATTATATACACATTTAGGCAGCTTTCTCTGGCAGCTTCTCCACCTTGGCCTGTAATCATGCCAGATCTCATAAGCTCAGCAGGGTCCACCGAGGTCAGTGCTTGATGGAAGAACTCCAAGGAAAACCTTCTTTAGGAAGTGATGTTGGTGATTCAGTGGGGAGCAGTCTTCCTTCTCTGTCATTAATGAACCCAAGCCCCAGGACTGTGCTAGATGTATTAGGCTATTAAAGGCAGATGTAAAATCAAGGTCTTGGTCATTACAGACCCAGTGGTATTTTTTGCAAGATTAAAGGTATTAGATGTGGAGACCTAGCTGAATTCTGAACTGGATAATTACATTCTACTCACCTAAATTTCCCCCTGTATAATAAATAATATTTCCTTTCTGCCCATAGCTTCTGTATAATGTTGCCATGCACTGGTGAACAGCTCCCATCTTCCATTGTACAGATGACTGAAGTGATTCTTACATAGAGCTAGATGTTTAGGCCCTCATCCCAGCCAGGATTTACAGGGCCCAGGACATACAGTAGAAAGAGGGCCCTTCATTAACCTTTCACTGCAGACCTAGTTCCTGAGGGCTCATCCCTGACCCCTTGTGTTTTTCTTTCCCCAGCACTGTCTCTCTGACCCCTCTCCCCTGAGCTTTACTCTCCCTTTCTCTGCCCTATTATCTCCATGCTAACTCTCCTCCTCTTGCCCTCACTTCCTCTCTTTTTGCCTCCTTCACTTCCATTTTTCATTGCTGCCAACTGTCATGATTTCATCGCTTGTCTTGCAATAGTTGGTGTTTGACTTAAGAATCCAACTACTAGAGACAAATGATAATCAGTTTCATTTAAAAGTAAACTTTCTGGTCTTCATAGTTGTAGAGAAAAGCTTGAAAATGGGACCCCAATCCAATATTTACTTAAATCTCATGATTTTTAAGCCGGTTTCGTCATTTGGGGGTGCCTGACTCGCAATTTTTAAATCTTTGGGGTTGGCAATACAGGTTTCACACCCCTTACCAGATCCCCATGTCTCAGGATGGATGGTTTTCAGTCTTCTCATACTGTGTGATGACTTCATTGCACAGACCACTACTTGCACTTGTTCCCTATTGGCTCACAGGAAACTGCAGAGACAATAGCAGTGCAGCATAAATCTGCCGGTCCCACCCCAAGTCCAGGCACTGGACAACTTCTTCCCTATAAATATCTTCACCATTCTTTAAGTGGTCTTGCTTGATGCTACAGTGTGCTGTGGCGGGGTGGGGAGTGGGGTGGGGTGGTGGTGGTACCGAAGAGGTGCTGAACACTCTCAACTCCTACTGATTTCAGTGATCTTTGCACGAGTCATTCAGGCCAAGATTTCAAACCTGGGTGTAATAAAGCTGAACCACTCAGGAGTTTTGACAAGAGATTGGTGTTTATTTCCTGGACTAAGTCAAATAGCATAGTTCGGATTTACAAAAGATTAATATCACTGTCACAAGGCTGGGATCAGTGTCCACTGACTCAAGTGGCTATACTGGCTGCCTAAAAATAAGGAACCTGAATACATATTGAGGCACCTAAATAAAAGTGGCCTGATTTTCAGAGTTACCAAGTGTCCTCAGCTTCCACTGATTTCAGTGGCCATTGCAGGGGAACCTCAGCACTAAGTCATGTGCTCCAGCCCCCTAATCATTTTTGTTGCCCTCTGCTGGATTCTGTCCAATTTTTCCACATGCTCAGGCTTTGGTTTAGGATGATCACATGTAGCGCCTGAAAGAGGTTTGGTACCAAGTAATCAGCACCTCTTGTCTTTCTATTGCAATGTCTCAGACAATCCGGCTTGTTTCTCTTCATTATTCTGTATGTAGTACCTTACCTGGACACAACATGGACCGGACACATCAAACATGTGATCTTTGTTTTACCAAGTATGACTAATCAGATTCAAGGGCTGCAAGTTCAGGTCTGGAAACATGAAGAGGCACCGTCAAACAGATGGACATTGCCAGGCTTCATAAAAGAACTGTGTTTTGGGGAGGGATTTGAATGAGACGGGTCTAAGACCACAGGTGCTGGGGGCGGGGAGGGATGGGATGAGCCAAGTGTATCCTATGGTAAGAGAGAAGATAGAAAAAGCTGAGAGAATGATAAGGAGACAAATGGAGCAGAGGAGCTCGGATGGAGTGAAGGATGAAGTTAGAGCACAGACCGAATTCACGCAAAGCGCCTTGTTTATCATAGTTCTATATGAAATATTATGACTCCCCAGACAGGCTTATATTATGCAGCTAGTTGCCCATGTTTTGGGAGGAGTGCACTGCTTGTATTTTGAATTCTGGTTATCTGAATCCATGGTGACCAGGCTTCTCCCGTGGTAATTTTTTCAGCAATAAGCCCGACCTCACACAGAGTTTATGTATGCCTGCTGTAGTTTTATATATAATACATATTGACACCTCATGTTGTCTTAGTAGATTTTCCATGTGCTCACCACCAGAGAGTCTTTCTTTCTGGCAAGAGCTCATGTCCCCATTTCTTACTGTCTCCCTTGCCTCTGCTGTTCAGATGGATCATAGTGCTTGCACGTATAGGCAACTAAGGAAATATCTGGCACCAGGGTAGCATTCTGATCGGATGGTATTCATGAAGAAGAGAGCACCTCCTTGTGTTAAGGAGGCTGACCAAAACCCCTTGCCCTCCTTTGCTTGGGGTCAGAATATGCAAAATGGCATAATGCAACCCTGAGTCAGCATACGGCATTACTGTAGGTAACCAGGAGACCTTCTATGACCACAATAGATGTTTTTATTGAAGGCAGAATCCTCCAGAAATGATGAAATGTCAAACCATCATCAGGATCCAGACTGCTAGTGAAAGAGGAGCATTGACAGTTCAGCTGAAGGCTATGCTCATGTTGATTAATGAAGGCAAATGAAGGCTTGAGCTTGCTCTCTTTCAGTGGGTGAAGAATTAGGAACTAAGGAACTAGGGCAAAGGGAATTAGGTGCCTAACTCCATAGAAAGTCAATGGGAGTTGGAAACTTAATTTCTAAATGTTAGCTTCCAGAGCTGTGTCAGGCGAGTAATTGATTGTGGTGAATAATACATGTTGGCCAAACCTACACGACCTTGTCTGAGTTTAAACACTACACCTCTCAAGAATATTTAGGAATACAAGAAGGAATCATTTTTGTTGTACTGGTACTTAATTCATTTATCTTTAGGAATGTCTTTGTTATATTATATTAGACTCCAGAAATACTTTTGCAAGACATGTTTAGGCTAACTTATTTGTCTGCCATTCAGGTTCATTGTCTGGTTTTCCACCAGAATCACTTATCGTGTTACAGACAGAATTGCTTCGCTTGGCCCAAAATTAAAATACACACATAATGCCAGATAAAAGTCTAGGCAGTGGGGTCCAGTGGAAAGGGTAGTCAGGAGACAGGAATTCCATTTGTACCTCTGCCACTGACCTGACTTGCGCTGTGACCTTGTGCAAGTTACTAACCCTCTGTGTCCCTGTCCATCCTTATCCGTTTAGATAGCAAGCTCTGCAGGGCAGGGTCAATCGCCTACTGTGTGTTTTTGTATAGCACCTAGCACAGTGTGGTTCCCATCTAGATGCTATGCTAGTACAAATATAATAATAAATAAATAATAAATAATAATAATTAATAAAAAATTATAAATAGAACTCCCAACCTCAGAAGGAAAGTGGGAAAGGGGATACCTGTATCTTAAGCCATCTCACCAAAGAATGACTGAACCAATAGATGCCCTACAACCCTAAGTGAACACAAGCATTAAAGTTTGTAAAGTGTTTTGAGAAACTAGTGTGAAAAGTGATATAGGGTGTAAATGATTATTCTTGTTAAAGCACTGTGTTACACTACAATCCTAAAAGTTTTGTTGTAATAAACTTGCAGGGGAAAGGCTCATTTTTCATTTGCTCCTCAGAAATGTATGAGTAGGTTACTATGACAGCTCCTACAACTGGAGCTTAAATGATCTGTAATGAAATGAAAACTCGCAGCTGTAAATCTAATTAAAAGTAGGTGAATTTCCTTTTTAAATAGTTGTTTTAATTCACTATGAATTTTAATAATAAATAATAATCCTTTCCATTTCCATGGTTCCTGCCTTCAAAGGATCTCACAGTGCTTCACAAACATTAAAGAATTAATCCGCCAACACTTGTTTATAATGCTGGCCTAAGTAATTTACAAGTAACAGGGAGTCTGCAGCAGAGGCAGGAATAGAAACCTGAGCTTTCCTGGCTCCTATGCAATCACAAGTGCTTTTGCTATAAAAGAGCCTAACTAATAGTTTTAGTTAATTAACTTGCCTTAACAGTCTCTTTTTTTGAAAAAAATGAATGAATATATACAACCTTTTAAACTGCCAAGCTGCTAGTAAGGTTGGAGCTTTGGCATGTACAGGCAGGTGAATAGACATTGCCTGCATTTCCTGGACTGCTGGGTGAGGGCCTTTCCTTCCCATTCTCTTGGTGTGGTGGGGACTCTTGGTGTGGTGAAGCCAATTGGTGTGTGGTCGAGAGAGGGTGTGGGCTAAAAGAGGCCGAGAGAGGGTGTGGGCTGGTTGAGCTGTTTGTGGGCCACTGCAGCACCATACTTGTCCTTGGCTTACCCAACTCAAATTGAATTATCTCCTTATAAGTCGGCCCACCTCTGTTGGCATCCCTTTCTTGCTGTACCCACCTGCCTGCTCACTTTAATTAATTGGGGGTTCAGTTTGGTTCTTTGTTTGTCCTACACTTCTGGGTTTGCTGAAGGACTAGCCAATCATGACTTGGAGTCAGGAAGGCATTTTTCCTCCCATTGGCAAACCGCTTTGGGGGTTTTCAACTTCCTCTCAGAACTCTGGAGGCTTGCTGTGAGACTGGGTTTGTTTTTTTTATTCTTGTTCCCCTCCACCCTGGTCTTGTGCCCATTGTAGGTAGTCAGATAAAAAGGGCACTAGTATGATTGCCCAAAATTAACAGGGATTAAAGCAACTGATCCTTGACTTCGTAATGATGTGACAGAGGCATGGGGCTTCTCTGTCTGGCATTGCTTGGGACAGCCCCTTTAACACTCTTGAGAGTAAAGAGTCTAGAGGATGTCAGTGCCTTGGGCCAGTTCCTGCTGGACAGTTTATGCTGGGGATGTGGAGTTACCCTACATGTCTCATGATTATAAATTTGATAAACATTGCAGGCAGTTTGTGAACTATTCTGGCCTATTTATACCAGCTAGATCACTGGAACATTCATCCTCTTCCTCCCCACACAAACACACACGTTTTGTCAGTGTAGTGGTTTAATCAGGATAATTAAGTTGATAGATTTTAAAGCCAGAAGGGACCACAACAGTCATCTAGTTTGACCTCCTATCTAGCACAGGCCATAGAATTTCACCCTGCAATTCTGGGATCAAATCCATAACTTACGGAACAAATTTGACCCCCAGTAACGACACTATCCCTCACAACAGGGATCATCGGCATGGCTTATGCCCTGGACTTCAGATCTCCAGCACTAACCTTTACCTCTTAAATCATAGGACTCTGCATGTGACTGTAATTTGGTGTCCTTATCATATTCATTTCCTGAGTGTGGGTCACTAACAAAGATAGTATGGCATGGATGTCTCCAGTTCGGCACCCAGAAAGACGGCCCTAGCATCAGTGGCTCTTTCAAAGTGTTGGCCTTAATTTTGCTGTGCTCTGTTACTCTGCTACCAAAATGGGGTAATAATACTCTTCCACTTTCATATCTCTGGAGGAACAGTGCTTTCCGACTGGCGGGTGTAAAGTGAGATTGTACGGATTCAACCAGATGCTGGTAATGTCTTGGTAAGAATGTGTGTAACCCATACAAATACAAAGTTGAAAGGAATAAATATAATGCATGAGAATGAGTGGTGAAACACACGTGTTATTTTAACAAGTTGGAAACAAAAACATAATGCAGTACACAACTCATTAATTAATGTTATTACTTTATGCCAATTTTTTATTAGATGTTTTTATTGGATTAAAACTTGCCTCTAGAGATTATGTTTAAAAATATACTGGTGTTTGCCTAGTCTCAGAGTGGACTTAAAATTGAAATGGTCTTATTTTAACATGTAGTATTTATTTAATTTATCTTTCACCATTTGGCATATTCTTTAGTGTCAAACATTTGGCATCAAATCAGTTCTTACTCTTTGCAGTCAGAGATTAATGATCAGTCCAAAACTTTTCTTTACTATATGGTTAAATTCTTGAGCATCAAGAGCTGCCACTTACAAATTTTACTGTAGCACATTGTAAATGGCATTAACAAATAATAATATTGGGGGTTTCACCCTGCACGTCTTCAAGTGCTGCTAGGCCTTGCTATTTCTTACATTTAAAAAAAATATTTTGATGCAAATTGTATATTAACCAATTAAATATAAAAAAGTCAAGCTTAATAGAAATCTACGGAAGCCTTTCATGTCTTCTGGAAGAATCTTATGTACACAGTGTTGTTACAGTTTTGCCGATCCCAGGGTCAGTGCAAGAAGAATTAGCACTGTCATGCAAGATTTTTCATTGCTTTAGACAATGATCAAGGGAAGACCCTGTACCACTAGTTTTTTCGAGAGTGTTTTTGCACAGCCACAGAGGGCCTCTGTAATGTGTCAAAGCCTGTATATCAATTGATAAAAAAGGGAAGCCATCTCTGGTATCAGTGTGAAATGCTCAGCTTTTGTAAACATTTTATTGATCAAAGTACTAGCCATTATTAAAATGTATCCTGGTATACAAAAATTTGTACTGAAAAGTAGCACAAGTCTTGAAACATTTAGGAATTTAGGGAATATAGAAACAGGTGGAGAGAAATCCATCCTAGTTGTTAACGGTGCTTTTAAATATTTTAAAAGTAAATTTTTAACAGATCTGACCTCTGATACACACAATTTCCATTGACTTCAGCTGAAGATGCAAGGTTGTATGTGAAGGGGAGAATTGAGTCCTTAATTCCTAAAGAGCATTCCTTGATCAGCTTGAACAAAACTATTGTATGCTAGCTAAATTCCAACATAGATGACTACATTCTGCCTTCATAAAGTCCCCTTCTATCTTTTGTTGGATAAGGTGTTCTTTGCTTCCTGTCCTAAACAATTGTGGAATGTTACTGTGCACTGTTAGGGGCCAAGATGGGTGAGGTAATATCTTTTGTTTGGACCAACTTCTGTTGGGGAAAGACAAGCTTTTGAGCCACACACAGCTCAAAGAAGAGCTCTGTGTGGCTCAAAACCTTATCTCTCTCACCAACAGAAATTGGTTCAATAAAAGATATTACCTCACCCACCTTGGCTCTCTAATGTCGTGGGACCAACACGTTACAGCTACACTGCATACACCTGTGCTCTGTTAAACAGCTGTAATGCTCCACTTTAGAAGAGGCTGCATTCTGCACCCTTTACTGCTGCAAACAGTCCACACTCCTGTGGGCAGTTCCACTGAAGTCAGTGGGACTCTTTGCGTGACTCAATATCAAGTACAATATCAAGTAAAATATATTTAGGATAATTTTTACAGCATCATGTGTGCATGACACTGTACACATGTGTAAATCTCAACTACTTGTACATTGACATGAGGTAGAATCCAATTTCATTTGAAGTCAATAGAAGGACTCTTATTGACATCAGTGGAAACTGGACTGTCGATGGTATATCAGACTATAGTAACCCTACAATTATATACATATTTTGGTCGAGATGTTTTCTATTATTTGTAAAATATAAACAAAGGGTCAGATTCTAATCCCTTTGCTGCACAAGCAGTTCTATTAACTTCAGTGTAGCTATTCACGGAGTTATATATCGTCATGAGTAAAAAATATCAGAATCTGTCCCAAAGAGAGAAAAGAAAACAATTTTATCTTGTAAAGCTTATAGAAATAAACAAGAATCTAACTTTCCCCATAAAATATATTCAGTATTATATAGAGAAATGTCTACTATAAGCATGACATTTACATCTGTAAAGTCCTATTTTTATGCAAAACATTAGGCTAATTAAAAACTTTAAAATGCATAATAATTACTGTCCTTTTTGCTGCACTGAAAACAGTAACAAAAAAGTCATGCACAACTATGGCAGTTATGAACTGTTTTATTATAATATACAAATGTTACGGAATGAGCTCAATCATTTTGCTTTACCATCTTTATTGCTTGCTGTTATAGCTTCATTTCTGTAGGTTTCACATAAAATTTCCATTACACATGTTAAACTTATGAAAACATTGTCCTGTTCAAAATTGTTGTTTTTTCTTTCCACATGAAGTATTTTTTTAGCTGCTTTGGAATAATTTCATTCAGCATATATATCCCATTCCTTGCACCAGCATATTAAATATAATATGCAGCCTAATGGGCAACTAATGATGTTTTGTTTGTGGAAAGCCCCGGATCTAACTAACTTTTAGTTTTTTATTTCGAGCAGTTTTCCTGCCTAATTCTAACATACACTTTAATGCCTGTTTTTAGTGAAGACTAATGATTAGCAAACAGATGTTTCCTCCTTTTTTAAATTTTAAAGTTTTATTCTAAGATTGCATGGAACCATCCAACATAGTGACTCACAAATGGTAAATGGACTTATACTCCTAAAACCCTAGTGAGACATAGAAACACTATTTTCATATTTTAGCAGGGGAACTGGGGCAGAGAGATTAAGTGACCTGATTTTTTTGAGCAGCTAAATGGCCCAGTGTCTAGATGAAGCTAGGGGTAGATAAGCGTTAGCTATCTGCCTCTCACCTGAGACACGACCGAGATATTGTTTGTGGGCTGGGGGAAGGAGCAAGAAGAGTTGGCAGAACATTTATCAGGGCTCCTCATTGAGGGAGTCCAACTACCATTTGGTGACAATTTGGAGGTAGTGTTATATCCTGGGTTGCTCCTAGATGACCAGGTAGTATATGTAGCCAAAAGCACTCTTTTTCCATCTTTTCCCTGGCCAGATGAATGACACCTTTCCTCTCCAACGTGGACCACAATTGTCCCTGTTTCTGTCAGTGCAAAATTAGATTGTTGTAATCCATTCCTCCAGGGGCTGCACCTTGGGGACCATTCAGAAGCTGAATATTGTGCAAAGAGCTGGACCCCACTTCCTTAGGTGCAGTTGCCTACTGGGAGCACATTACGCCAATACTCTGTGAAATGTACTGGTTTCCAGTAAACCTCTACGTGTAAAGTATTGCTTTTAATCTATAAAACCCTAACTAGTTGGGGACCTGGTTACCTAAGCCACCACCTTTCTGCCCCTAATATATTGCCCAAGTTGAGATCAACAGAGCAGCCTGAGCAGTAGTTCCCTTGGTATACATGAAAGGGAGCTGTTGGCAGGGCATTCTCTGAGGAATCCTCAATTTTGGAACTTTTTGCCTTTGTGATGCATGAGAAGCCAAATTTGTTATCTTTCTGGGAAGGTTACAAAGCCCATCTTGCTTCCCTTTTTCTCTAAGGCTCTGGAAGAGGGCCTGGGCTGAGGTGGCTATATTTATGGGCCGTTCTTTGTTTTGCTTCTTTTGTAATTTGTAATTCATGGGATAGGTGCCCAAAGCACTCGGTGGCATCTAGTGTTGTATTTTAAAAATGGAAATAAATAAATAAGTAAATAAATAAATAGCTGTAATCGAAAAATTTCAACAGCAACAAAAAAGTGTGGTGTGTGTGGGGGGGGAGAATAAATATGGTGAAATTTGTAGAAGAAAATATTTTCTATTTTTAACCTGCTTTAACTGTGACGGAGACACTTGGATCAGCCACATGTAACTGTGGGCTGCGGGCTATGCACCCAATACTGACTCATGTCACCTGAGCCACAAAGAAATGATTCACGAGCTGAAGGAAACACCAGTCGTTAGATCAGGCCAGGCCCGCTCCCCTCTGCCACATCTGGTAAAACAGTGCGTGGAATGTCTGACTAGGCTGAGTGGAGAGGTGGAGGGAAGAGTGCTATTCTACACCTGCTGCTGGCTGTCTGAGAGCAGTTGGGGCCAGAGTCAGTGAGGATAAGAAATTGAGAGACAGGGACAGCTGTGTGTTGACACTTCTAGCTCCGGTCCTGCCAGGGCTCACCTCCCAATACCGGTGAAGGACTCCAGCATTCTCCAGTGGTGGGTCTTTACATAAAGGTGTTTAGATTCTCCCAGCGCAGACCCCCCAAGCCTGTGTGGACGCCATACTTGTCAATGGTGGTTACAACAGGGGTGAATGTGGACATTGTTTGCTAAATAAATATTTCATTTTAAATAAATATTCTTGTGTTTGAAGGGAAGGCCCATTTAACAAAAGTAATAAGATATTCTATGCTATAGGTATCACTGCTTTTATGGTGACTGAAGGCACTGTTCCTTTGGCCACTGGGATACTGAGAACAATCGCATTGTAAACTATGTCATTATACTGCTTATACTCGTTAAACCATAAAGCTGATGTCAATAATCCAGATAGCCAATGTGCTAGTGCAGCTGCCACCTTCACTGAACACTCTAGGAGATCAAGGGGGCTGATCATCTCAGACTAGAAAAGGGAAAAATGTTGTACCAGTTTCATGATTTAGGCCCTGATTTGCAAAGCACTTACACACATGCTTATATTTCAACTGTATAAATAAAGTCAATTGGAAAGCATAAGCTGTAAAGTTAAGCACGTGCGTAAGTGCTTTGCTGAATCAGGATGAAGTTAAGCATGTGGTTTAAGTGCTCTGTGGAAAAAGGGGCCATTACAAATGTAAACTCACCAATACCACTGCATAATTTAGAGCAGGGGTGCTGAACCCAGGGCCCACCAGAGCATTTCATAAGGCCCATGGCCTGCTCCAACACAATATACTAACAGCTGGTACATTAGCATCTTGTCGTCATGTGCAAATTTTATGCTCTGATTTCTTTATTTGTTTTTAAATAGGTTGTTTCTATGTACAGTATTGTCTATCTAAATACATACGAAACAATCTGAACTTAAAATATAAATCAATACAGGTGACTTTAAATCTTATTAAAATATGTAGAATCTGTTTGGCCCCAAAAGGTTGTGCTTAGGTTTATGTGACCCTCCTGCATAATAAAGTTGGGCACCACTGATTTAGAGCATATAGCCTCAGTAGTTCAGTTTATTGTACTTGCTTTTTGCTATCACTTTTGCTGATGAAGCTCATCTGGCTTTGTTTTGGAGTAGAGCTTTTTACTGGAGCTCTCTGCAAATGACTTTACAGAGTAATGTAACCTTTTGACATCCTCCCTAAACATTCTGACAATTCTCACTCACTGATTAGCAGGTTGTCTGCCTGAACTGTGCTTTATTTTGGGAAACACCAATTACAGTCAAACAGCATGTAATTTATCCTGTAACATTGTGGTGGTTCTTTACCTCTGAAGAAAAAGAAGAGATATCTTGGGCCAGAAACCAACGCAAAATGGATCCTATTTCTCAACACATTGTTTTCCTTTCTGATTACAGTAGTAATCAATTTGCTTAGTAAATGATTTCATGACTTCTGTTTGCCTCTGCATCTCATCATCTTTTCCCCACCAACTCTCATGTAAAGCCCACAATTCTATGGAGCATCTGACTTCAATGAACTATTTACCCTCAGAAATATACATAGTTTCAGACTGATTCTCAACTGGGAAGAAATTATTAGTGTCTTTTAGAGGTCTCCATATTTGAAAGGACATACTACAGTTGTACTTTCAGTTTCTAGAACAACAGCAATGATGATGTTGGCATTGTGTGAGAGACCAAGGCCTAGTGGTTACTGCTGGGCTGGTGCCACACAGCAGCCACAAAGTGGTGGTTAGTGAACAGGACTCAGGAGTTGCGAGAGCCAAAAATCAATAGGCAAAGAGTCAGAGTCCAAGTCAGGCCCAGGTAAGAGACCAAACACCAGGAGTAACTACCAGACTGAAGTCAGGAGACCAAAGTCCGGTCAACGTCAGAGATCAAGAGGCAAGGTGAGGAACCACAGCAAGTCAGAAGTCTGGGTGGTTGCCCAGACAACTTCCTGGGCCAACCTTCATGGTTAAATAGTATGTGTGAGCCAGTCACCAGGCTTCAGGGTACTGTCGCTGTGGCCCCTTTGGGCTGTACTTCCTGTAGCACCTAATCTCTACAATGCTCCTTGGATATAACTGTGCCTGGCCTCCTGGTGGTGAAGTAGGAACATCAGATGCCCCAGGCTCTATAGACCTGGATGTGCTTTCCAAGAAAAATCAATATCAATAGTGGACCTTTTGGACTTCAGTTGTGCACACCTGCTCCCAGTAGTAAATAACTTCTGTTATTGGTCCTGATCTTGCAGATACTTATACACATGGGTAATCTAACACAAATAAATAATCCTTTTGAAGTGACTAAAGTTACCCACGTATATAAATGTTTCCAGATCCAGGCTATCTGCTGAAACACACATTACTTCATTTTAATTAATTTTATTAAATATTTATGATAGTTAATTGGTGCTTAAAACAGATGTCTTAGCTGACTGCAGAAATTGAAACCATCTAACAATTAATTAAATTTCATTAAACCTACATTAACGCAGAGTGGAGAAATTACAGGAACCAAGGAAAAGTCAATACCAGATGTTGTACTATTGTGTTCTTGCAGAAGGATTTGTAAATTAAGTTTTTAACCAAAGTCAGAAACTGATAGCACTGGCTAGAGCCAGACACAATGCAGGCGCTGAACAAATTTCCCCTGCACAACTTCTGCCAGTGTAACACGTCCCCTGACCTGCATCACTGCAGCTGTTCCGGTTCGTGCCAAGTTGTGTGGTGGTGGTTTGGGGATTTGGATTCTCTGCACAAACACACTTCAGGCCTCAGAAGGGTAGTGAATTAACCCACTGTACCACTTCCAGTGTAATGAATTTTTAAATCCTGTTTTGTAAGTACAAAAGCCTCCTGTTTTTCAGCATGCAAAGTGACATGGTCTCTTCACTGTTCCTCTGACTAGGCTCTCGTACTTTTGATGTTTGCATCTTTGTTTAAATGTACTCTCCCGCTCTCTTTGTTTATATATATAAAATATAAACTGTATTTTTCTTTACAATCTGTTTATAAAATTAACAAAATGAGAGATTAAATCTTCTCATGACATAGGGACCGATTTTATATTAATTGGAATTAATGGCCAAACTCCCATTGATGTCAGTGGTACCAAGGTCAAGCCAATCATAGGAGTCCTGGAAAGATACATTCACCTCATTTGACTGCTAGGTGCTGATACTGTTAAGGTTTTTATTCAGGTGTTAGCAAAGTTAAAAATGTTGGGCCCGATTCCGATCTCACTTACACAAAATTTACACTGGTGTAATTCAATTGACTCAGATAACGTTAGTTTTGATTTCTACTTGCCAGTGACATCAGAATCAGGCCCATTAAAGTCAGTGCCCACTTTCCTTGAATAGACAAGTTTTAATTTTGTAATACATGTGGAATACTGACATTTTTCCTTCTGGGCAGCATATGTCATTACAAAGTGATTGATGTAAACAGTATGGATGCTCCATAAACATAAATGTAGGCGTCACATTTTCAGAATGCTTATGACATTTCTTGTGAGGGTAATTTCAGTGGAATTAGTAAAAAGTAATGTCATTATACGCAATTAACGGAATGAAAACAAAAGGTTCTGTAGGAAAGTAAGTACAAACAATTTTATCTCTAACTTAACTGAGATTTTACAGAGATATGATTTTGGTGGGATTTTATTATAATCCAGTTGTCAAAAGATCTTATAGGTTTTGTTTGTTTGTTTTTGGGGGGAGATATGTAGGTCTTGCAATGTATTTTGAAGAAGACCTGGCTTTGATTTAGTCCTTTCTCTTCTGTCAGTTCACTATGAAGTCAATACTCTTGACTAAAAACTGTCCAGCTTGGTTTCATGAGCTTCACCCTAGACTTTGGTAGGTGCCCAAAGAAAGCAGCTATCTCTGAGGTTTATAGATGTAGATGTGGACCAAGTCTGACCAATGATTTTTGGTTCCTCAGCGTCTGGGTGCCCAACTTAAGACACTGCAGTGGGGATCTCAAAAGCTGAGAATCTCAAACAAATCCGCACAGACACACCCCTGGAACCCTGACCTGGGGTATTCTATCTGCTACCCAAGATCCATAAACCTGGAAATCCTGGATGCCCCATCATCTCAGGCATTGGCACCCTGACAGCAGGATTGTCTGGCTATGTAGACTCCCTCCTCAGGCCCTACGCTACCAGCACTCCCAGCTATCTTCGAGGCACCACTGACTTCCTGAGGAAACTACAATCCATCGGTGATCTTCCTGAAAACACCATCCTGGCCACTATGGATGTAGAAGCCCTCTACACCAACAGTCCACACAAAGATGGACTACAAGCCACCAGGAACAGTATCCCCGATAATGTCACGGCAAACCTGGTGGCTCAGCTTTGTGACTTTGTCCTCACCCATAACTATTTCACATTTGGGGACAATGTATACCTTCAAATCAGCGGCACTGCTATGGGTACCCACATGGCCCCACAGTATGCCAACATTTTTTTGGCTGACTTAGAACAACGCTTCCTCAGCTTTTGTCCCCTAATGCCCCTACTCTACTTGCGCTACATTTATGACATCTTCATCATCTGGACCCATGGAAAAGAAGCCCTTGAGGAATTCCACCATGATTTCAACAATTTCGATCCCACCATCAACCTCAGCCTGGACCAGTCCACACAAGAGATCCACTTCCTGGACACTACGGTGCTAATAAATGATGGTCACATAAACACCACCCTATTCCGGAAACCTACTGACTGCTATTCCTACCTACATGCCTCCAGCTTTCATCCAGACCACACCACATGATCCACTGTCTACAGCCAAGCTCTACGATAAAACCGCATTTGCTCCAACCCCTCAGACAGAGACAAACACCTACAAGATCTCTATCAGGCATTCTTAAAACTAAAATACCCACCTGCTGAAGGGAAAAAACAGATATACAGAGCCCGAAGAGCACCCAGAAGTCACCTACTACAGGACAGGCCCAACAAAGAAAATAACAGAATGCCACTAGCCATCACCTTCAGCCCCCAACTAAAACCTCTCCAACGCATCATCAAGGATCTACAACCTGTCCTGAAGGACGACCCATCACTCTCACAGATCTTGGGAGACTGGCCAGTCCTTGCTTACAGACAGCCCCCCAACCTGAAGCAAATACTCACCAGCAACCACACACCACACAACAGAACCACTAACCCAGGAACCTATCCTTGCAACAAAGCCCGTTGCCAACTGTGTCCACATATCTATTCAGGGGACACCATCATAGGGCCTAATCACATCAGCCACGCTATCAGAAGCTTGTTCACTTGCACATCTACCAATGTGATATATGCCATCATGTGCCAGCAATGCCCCTCTGCCATGTACATTGGTCAAACTGGACAGTCTCTACGTAAAAGAATAAATGGATACAAATCAGACGTCAAGAATTATAACATTCAAAAACCAGTCGGAGAACACTTCAATCTCTTTGGTCACTCGATTACAGACCTAAAATTTGCAATTCTTCCATAAAAAAACTTCAAAAACAGACTCCAACGAGAGACTGCTGAATTGGAATTAATTTGCAAACTGGATACAATTAACTTAGGCTTGAATAAAGACTGGGAGTGGATGGGTCATTACACAAAGTAAAACTATTTCCCCATGTTTATTCGCTCCCCCCCTCTCCCGCACTGTTCCTCAGACGTTCTCGTCAACTGCTGGAAATGGCCCACATTGATTATCACTACAAAAGGTTCCCCCCGCCTCTGCTCTCCTGCTGGTAATAGCTCACCTTAAGTGATCACTCTCGTTACAGTGTGTATGGTAACACCCATTGTTTCATGTTCTCTATGTATATAAATCTCCCCCACTGTATTTTCCACTGCATGCATCCGATGAAGTGAGCTGTAGCTCATGAAAGCTTATGCTCAAATAAATTTCTTAGTCCCTAAGGTGCCACTAGTACTCCTTTTCTTTCAACATCCTTAGTCATTTTTAAAAATCTTGGCTGTGGTCTGTGATGTTGATGGGTCCTGATTCAATGACATCCTTGCAGATTAAGACTAAGGCCTTGAATTATCACTGCCAATGAAAGGGAAAGTGCAGAGTACTGAAGTGACATAATCTCAGTGGCTCATTTCTCTGAGGACCAGGCTGCCACAGTCAGCACAAGTTGTACTCTCTTTGTTGCTTTTTACCTTCAACACCAGATACGGTGAATTTCCAGTAATATGAAAATGAGAGACTTCTGTTGGTTATCACCATGAATATAGGTTCCATAACTATTCTTATGGACCCTTCTTGGTGGGTCAACACAAACAGGCAGAGTCCCTTGAATAATGATACAGGTGTGAGCTTGGTAATAGCAGAACACATATTTATTACTGTCAAAGAGGACTGAGGCAGCTCTCCTTCTGCTGCTCGTGCTGCCGACTCCAAACCATTTCACTTTCCCCCTGGCAGGGAACACCCCCTGACCTTTCTGACAGGGTTACTTCCAGAGTGAGGGGTCCTTCCCCACTGGAAGAAAACACACTCTTTCGGAACTGTCCAGTCTGCGGATGTGCCATACACACAGACCTAGCTAACACAGTATCTCAGTTACAATTCATTACATCGATTACATAGAATTCAGGAACACAGGAATTGCTACACTGGATCAGATTTGAGGTTCGTCTAGTCCATTATCCTGTCTCAGACAGTGGCCAATATCAGAGGCTTCAAATGAAGGTGTAAATACCCCTCAGTAGGCAGATGTGGGGTAATCTACCTCCCATATTGGTCTTATCCTGATCTCTAATAGTTAGACATTGGCTTAAGCCCTGAAGCATGAGGTTTAATATCCCTTTCACAAAAATAACTCTCCGTATTCTTGATGTCCATACAAATCTCCAAACTAACACGTTGAACTAATTAGCTTTAGCCATGTTCTGTGTTTGCTTTCTGTGAGTTTTCCTACCAGGAATGCAATTTTTAAATACACACTTCACTGCAAATTTATAAAGTTATGATCTATTGTTCTCAAATAACTTGTAAGTAGAAAAAAGGGATGCATTTGTCACACAAATTATTTTCAACTGATAATGTGAAACCTGCATAAAATACTGAATCTTTAAATGTCAGCTTTGTTGCTATAAAGCCTGTCCTTTAGATATGAGTTATCAATGGGGAGGTGAGAAAAGGATAGTTGTAAGGTTTTTGTTTATTTTCTTGAGGATCAGGTCAAGCTGGGTCAAAAAATTCTTTGAACAATCAATTCCACCCTTCCTTAAATAGAAAGGATTGATTTTTCATTAAGCATTGTTTCTGTTTCTAGATGGTCTATCAGCTTTAGTTCATAGCTAGTGAATAGGATTTAGTTTTCAAAGACTATCATATTAAAATGTAACACATTTTTAGAAACCAAATTAACGACATATTTTTATTGTCATTTTTGTGTTACGTTAGGGTCTAAAGCAGTGTGTCTTAAAGTGTGGGGGCATGACAGCCGGGCCAGGTCTGTGTGGGTAGAACTCTTAATACTGTCTAGCTATTTACGGTTGCAGAGAGAACCTTTAAAACGTGACCCAAATGTAACTGATCCAGCAATGTCAGAGTTTGCAGAAAGCCTGAAACAAGCTATGAGGTATTAACTGCCCCATTAATTTCAAGAGTGCTAACTCAGATGCCAGTGATGCTACCTTAGATGTCATCATTATTAACCTTTTCACTGCTCAAAGCATGTAAGTAGATCTGGTCAAAACATGAAAAATGTAGACAAACAAAAGATCAGCCCTACATGTAAGAAAGCAGAAGTATTATATTACGAAGATCTGCACCTGTGTTTCCCAAAGTGTGGGGGAGTGTCCCCCTTGTTGGGGGGGCACAGAACTAGTTGAAGGGTGCATGGAAGATGTATGCATTAAGGCTACCTCTACACTACAAGCCAGGGGTGCAAGTCCCAGCTCATGCAGACATACTCATACTAACTCGGTGAGAGCTAGCATGAGTATAAACAGTGGTATAGCTGCAGTAGCATGGACAGAGGTGGCACCGCTTAGCCAAAGAGAGGTAAGCCTTTAATAACATGTTGCATGACTGCAGGAGGGGGTGAGGGAAGGAAGGTTACAATTGATTTAATATTCCCAATGAGAGGTTCAGCTTCCAAAATTTTAGGAAATTCAGGCCTAAAGTATCCAACTGAGATCAGGGTCTCATATTGCTAGGCCCTGTACAAACACAAAGTAAGAAGAAGCCCCTGCTCTTACAATCAAAATAGACAAGACAGACAAAGGTTTGGAGAGGAAACAAAGGTGAAGTGACTTGCCCAAGGTACAGAGCAGGTCAGCAGCACAGCAGGTACTAGAACATAGGTTTACCTGAATTCCCCTCCAGCGCCTTGTGCACAGAACCATGCTGCCTCTTCCTGGTTATGGGTCCAGATCAGCAAGGCGCTGAGTGCCACGGGTCTAGACAAATTGAATTAGCAAAGTTGTTAGTTGACATAATTATTTGAAGTACTACTTATCTCCTAGTGTAGTGACAACACTACCATCTAACGGGATTTTAAAGTTGTTGAACTGCATCTAAATGGTATTTCAAGTTGTGTTAACTAACTTGATTTAAAAAAAATTAAATTGTGTCAGAAAATTTCCAACCAGCCCTGTTGCTGAGACAACTGCCTATCATGCTGACCAACTGGCTTATTGTCTGCTTGTGCTCCGCCATCTGATAGAACAAGGAGCAATGGTCTCAAGTTGCAGTGGGGGAGGTTTAGGTTGGAGATTAGGAAAAACTTTTTCACTAGGAGGGTGGTGAAACACTGGAATGGGTTACCTAGGGAGGTGGTAGACTCTCTCCTTCCTTAGAGGTTTTTAAGGTCAGGCTTGACAAAGCCCTGGCTGGGATGATTTAGTTGGGGATTAGGTCCTGCTTTGAGGAGGGGTTGGACTAGATGACCTCCTGAGGTCTCTTCCAACCCTGATAGTCTATGATTCTATGATCTGTTTGCTTGTATCCACTTGTTGTCTTTTGTGTTACAGATAGATTGTAAACTCTTCAGGGCAAGGACTGTTTTTTTGTAGGATCTAGTTATTATTTCCTTGCTGGGGATCAGGACATCACCAAGCTATCTACATCATAACGGGCTGTTTTATTACAGCCTGTTGGACTGCAGTATACATGAAAATTGTTGACAGTGTCTTCCATAAACAACATTTCACATGCTTAGCTCCAATAAGTCATCTTTTTTTTTAATGGAAAACATTTTGTGAGGGGCCAGCAGAGTGATTCAATGTTTATGTTTGTTAACTTCAAAGACAGATAGATATTTATATGTGTGTGTTTGAGATTAATGATTTTTTCTACATGTTGCAAAAATGAAAAATGTATATACATATTGTTGTAGGCACTAGCGTAGAGCAGTTTAAATCCTCTCGCTTAATGTAGTAGAGACTTGCTTTTATCCCATTGCAAAATATTGGATAATATTATAATCTCTCTGAGAGGATCAAATAAAATGGTTTTGGGCATCTAATATATAAACACAGGCCTGTTCAATAACCCTTAATAAATAATAAGAAGAATAATAAATAATTATTTATTAATAAATAAGCAATAAATTGGAATAGAATTTGCTAATAAATAACATCTTTCACATCTGAGGCCATTGATGTCAGTAAGAGTTTTGCCACTGTCTTCAGTGGAAGCAGAAGCAAGACCTTAACATAAAATGCTAGATTGACTTCCCAGGAAACTTGCATCTTTACTTCATCTACAGAATAGGGATAGTATGGGCAGCAGCAGTGCAAACTTCCGTAGCCTGCTCTCAGGAAGTGTCTCCTGATGGATAAAGCACTGGCCTGGGACTCAGGAAACTTGGGTTTATTCCTGGCTCTGCCACTGGTCTGCTGGATGACCTTGGGCAAGTCACTTCCACCTCTCTGAAACTCAGTTTCTCCATCTGTAAAATAAGGATAATAGCATTGGCCTACTTGGTAAAGAGCTTTGAGAGCTATTGATGAAAAATGCTATATAAGAGCTATTACAAATATTATTATTAACAATGTGTTTTAACCCTGACCTGGAGAGACAAGCTCTAGATAGGTTTATTATTATTTGTATAGCATCGTAAGTGTGCATAGCGGCAAGGTGCTTACAGTGTAAATGTAATGTAAACACAATAAAGCTACGAGCGGAATAAGGTTAGAGAAGTTATAAGAGATAAGCTTCTAGAATCATATGTCTTTTGTTAATGTGTATTTTATATTCCATTGGGGTGGCTGAGGAAAGTGTCTGGCATGAAGCCTCAATGTAAAGGTCAGCTATAGGACAGCAGGAAGTCTGTGTGAAAAAGGTGAGGCTGTGTAGCTCGGCGCTCCAGGAAGGATGTTTCAAGCACAGTGGGCAGTGTGGCAAAAGCCATGGAGCTACGACATCTCAACCTTATGAGGTTTAGCACACAATTTACTCTTCTGACAATGGGTTATGTTTGTCTGTGTTTGAATTCTGTGACTGGAAATTCCTGAGGCTGTGTACAGGGAATGGTTTAGTAGTTATTCTCCTCCTAGGACCCAATCCACTCTTTTCATTGGTTTCAGTGAGCGCGTGGTCTGGCCCTGGATAGGGACATTCATATATTGTTGTCCTAGGGGGCATTTGGACCCTTCTTATTGTTATATTAGGGGACGTTATCAGCACTCTAAAGCTCAATTGATGGTGCAGAGCAGAATTTGGCCCATTGTCCTCTTATTGTATTCTACAAATAGGGCAGCTAGTCATTTCTCTTTTAGACAATACAATAAGCTGAATGAAACTATGACATATGAAATGCTTGCTTCACAAGATCAGCTAAGGTCTTGCCAATGTGCATTTTACACCTAAGTATGTACAGAACTCAGAATGGTGCAATTTTATACACTGAATAAATAACAGCCTCCCTGACACTTAATAACTGCTTTCACCTTGGTGCATTAACACTCTAAAAATAGTTGTTTTAATAACATTCAGCTATGAAAGTTTAACTTGTGAAGCATTAGCAGGATATATATATTTTTCCTTTTTGTAAATCTCCTCTAATCTTACAGCAGCTGAACTGGCAGTTCCACAGTACACATATCATAGAATCATAGAATCATAGAATATCAGGGTTGGAAGGGACCCCAGAAGGTCATCTAGTCCAACCCCCTGCTCAAAGCAGGACCAAGTCCCAGTTAAATCATCCCAGCCAGGGTTTTGTCAAGCCTGACCTTAAAAACCTGTAAGGAAGGAGATTCTACCACCTCCCTAGGTAACGCATTCCAGTGTTTCACCACCCTCTTAGTGAAAAAGTTTTTCCTAATATCCAATCTAAACCTCCCCCATTGCAACTTGAGACCATTACTCCTCGTTCTGTCATCTGCTACCATTGAGAACAGTCTAGAGCCATCCTCTTTGGAACCCCCTTTCAGGTAGTTGAAAGCAGCTATCAAATCCCCCCTCATTCTTCTCTTCTGCAGACTAAACAATCCCAGCTCCCTCAGCCTCTCCTCATAAGTCATGTGCTCTAGACCCCTAATCATTTTTGTTGCCCTTCGCTGGACTCTTTCCAATTTATCCACATCCTTCTTGTAGTGTGGGGCCCAAAACTGGACACAGTACTCCAGATGAGGCCTCACCAGTGTCGAATAGAGGGGAACGATCACGTCCCTCGATCTGCTCGCTATGCCCCTACTTATACATCCCAAAATGCCATTGGCCTTCTTGGCAACAAGGGCACACTGCTGACTCATATCCAGCTTCTCGTCCACTGTCACCCCTAGGTCCTTTTCTGCAGAACTGCTGCCTAGCCATTCGGTCCCTAGTCTGTAGCGGTGCATTGGGTTCTTCCGTCCTAAGTGCAGGACCCTGCACTTATCCTTATTGAACCTCATCAGATTTCTTTTGGCCCAATCCTCCAATTTGTCTAGGTCCTTCTGTATCCTATCCCTCTCCTCCAGCGTATCTACCACTCCTCCCAGTTTAGTATCATCCGCAAATTTGCTGAGAGTGCAATCCACACCATCCTCCAGATCATTTATGAAGATATTGAACAAAACCGGCCCCAGGACCGACCCCTGGGGCACTCCACTTGACACCGGCTGCCAACTAGACATGGAGCCATTGATCACTACCCGTTGAGCCCGACAATCTAGCCAGCTTTCTACCCACCTTATAGTGCATTCATCCAGCCCATACTTCCTTAACTTGCTGACAAGAATGCTGTGGGAGACCGTGTCAAAAGCTTTGCTAAAGTCAAGAAACAATACATCCACTGCTTTCCCTTCATCCACAGAACCAGTAATCTCATCATAAAAGGCGATTAGATTAGTCAGGCATGACCTTCCCTTGGTGAATCCATGCTGACTGTTCCTGATCACTTTCCTCTCCTCTAAGTGCTTCAGGATTGATTCTTTGAGGACCTGCTCCATGATTTTTCCAGGGACTGAGGTGAGGCTGACTGGCCTGTAGTTCCCAGGATCCTCCTTCTTCCCTTTTTTAAAGATGGGCACTACATTAGCCTTTTTCCAGTCATCCGGGACTTCCCCCGTTCGCCACGAGTTTTCAAAGATAATGGCCAAGGGCTCTGCAATCACAGCCGCCAATTCCTTCAGCACTCTCGGATGCAATTCGTCCGGCCCCATGGACTTGTGCACGTCCAGCTTTTCTAAATAGTCCCTAACCACCTCTATCTCTACAGAGGGCTGGCCATCTCTTCCCCATTTTGTGATGCCCAGCGCAGCAGTCTGGGAGCTGACCTTGTTAGTGAAAACAGAGGCAAAAAAAGCATTGAGTACATTAGCTTTTTCCACATCCTCTGTCACTAGGTTGCCTCCCTCATTCAGTAAGGGGCCCACACTTTCCTTGGCTTTCTTCTTGTTGCCAACATACCTGAAGAAACCCTTCTTGTTACTCTTGACATCTCTTGCTAGCTGCAGCTCCAGGTGCGATTTGGCCCTCCTGATATCTTTCCTACATGCCCGAGCAATATTTTTATACTCTTCCCTGGTCATATGTCCAACCTTCCACTTCTTGTAAGCTTCTTTTTTATGTTTAAGATCCGCTAGGATTTCACCATTAAGCCAAGCTGGTCGCCTGCCATATTTACTATTCTTTCGACTCATCGGGATGGTTTGTCCCTGTAACCTCAACAGGGATTCCTTGAAATACAGCCAGCTCTCCTGGACTCCCTTCCCCTTCATGTTAGTCCCCCAGGGGATCCTGGCCATCTGTTCCCTGAGGGAGTCGAAGTCTGCTTTCCTGAAGTCCAGGGTCCGTATCCTGCTGCTTACCTTCCTTCCCTGCGTCAGGATCCTGAACTCAACCAACTCATGGTCACTGCCTCCCAGATTCCCATCCACTTTTGCTTCCCCCACTAATTCTACCTGGTTTGTGAGCAGCAGGTCAAGAAAAGCGCCCCCCCTAGTTGGCTCCCCTAGCACTTGCACCAGGAAATTGTCCCCTACGCTTTCCAAAAACTTCCTGGATTGTCTATGCACCGCTGTATTGCTCTCCCAGCAGATATCAGGAAAATTAAAGTCACCCATGAGAATCAGGGCATGCGATCTAGTAGCTTCCGTGAGTTGCCGGAAGAAAGCCTCATCCACCTCATCCCCCTGGTCCGGTGGTCTATAGCAGACTCCCACCACTACATCACTCTTGTTGCACACACTTCTAAACTTAATCCAGAGACACTCAGGTTTTTCCACAGTTTCGTACCGGAGCTCTGAGCAGTCATACTGCTCCCTTACATACAGTGCTACACATCTCACTTATGGACAGGCTATTCAAACACACTGACCAATGATCTATCACATGAGATGATAAGCTGTATAAAGCACATCTGTTTACAAATACATTATTTAATTTAATCTTGGGCTGTCACTTTTGTGTCTGTCGATGGAATATGTGTGTACAGAGTGAGGGAAACAGGAACAAGGAGAAGGGTGAAGGACCAAGGCAAATGTAAGAGATCTCAGGCAGCCTCAGGGTTAACAGGAATTATAATGGGCTTTCCAATGAGGCAGGGAAGGGGTAGGAAGAAGCGGGACAGGGGCGGGGCCTCATGGAAGGGGTGGAGTGGGGTGGGGCCGGGGCAGCAGCAGGGGGGTAGTCAGTGATGCGGCCCTCGGGCCAATGTACTAGTCCTCATGAGGCCCTCGTGGTCATTTGAGTTTGAGTCCCCTGCAATAGACGCTAGAGATTGAAAAGCTGAATATATTGGCCTTCTTCATCTATTCAGATGAAAGCACTGCCCATAGCTGTATTTTTAATTTCTGGCATGTGTTTCAATAACACCCTTTTAAAACAGAATTTTAGTAGTAAAGTAAAAATATGTACTTATTACTCAGCTCACAGTTTTAGGTCCTTATTTTGAGAATTATAGCTCAGCTTCCATTTTTGCACACTGAATGTAGTCCCCGCAGTTCATTTTAGATGCAAATACCAACACTGAGATGTCAAGTGACCCAATTTGCAGACACACTCATTACCATCGAAAATGTGCAATGGTCAAAAAGGGAGGCTGCTTTTCCAAATCAGAATCTGAGTCAATGCTATATTTAAAGCATAGAATTGACTTAATACAGAGATTTTGAGGTTTGGACTTGGTACCTCTAAAGTGTACCTGACCTAGCTTCCCCAACAATGAGGAGTGCTTCCACAGCTAAAAGATACCTTCAGTATCCTCCTTGTGCTTTATCTTCCACTCTGGCATTACTCCTCCTTCCTGTCTACCATCCTTCACCAAGTTATGCAGAGTTCAACACCCCACCCCCCCAGTAGGAAAAGAACCAGAACTGATGAGACCAGTAGGGCTCAGTGCATCCTACTTTCAAGAGTTGATAGACTAGTGCCACCACAGCTGAACGGACATAAGCCCAGGTTTTCAGGCTGTTTTCAACATAAAAGTGCTGAAAGAATGGCTTCAAACCAGCTGAGGAGGAACCACAATTAGAGGCACAAAGCCCCCAGCTGAAAACATACAGCCAGCTGTCTGTTCGTAAGCTGTTCCCCAGTTAATCAGTTCTGCCAAATTAAATTTCTTTAGAACAATTTTTTTTCCATGGTTGCTTAGAGGCCTGTTGAATCAGACTGAAAGTTCTGCAAGGGCTGGGGCTCCAGGGCAGTGAAAGCAATTTCTGCCATGAGTGGCAGTAGTTTTGTTGGCAGAAGAGCGCTTCTGCCCACAAAGCGCTGTTCACACTGGCACTTTTCGTCGGTAAAACTTTTGTTGTTCGGGGGTGGGGAGGTGTTTTTAACACCCCTGAATGACAAAAGTTTTGCTGACGAAGTGCCAGTGTAGACAAAGCCTTAGACAACTAAGCCTGGTCCACATACAGTTTTTGCACTGATATAACTATGTTGATTAGGGGTCTGATTTTATTTTACTGCTGTAGTTAAAGTGGTACAAACCTTGTACTATGTATGTGTTTATAGTGGTATAACTGCATCCACAATACAGGGGTTGTACCACTTTGTACCACTGTGTTGGGGGTTGTGTGCTGAGCATGTGTTTGTCTGTCTGTTTGTTTGAAGGACCGTGTGCTGTGGCCAGCAGTTGGAAGCTGTGAACTTCTAAACAAGATTTAAAACCTAGAAGCCTCTGTTCATTGGCTGAGCCTTAGGCAGGGGGCGGGGCTATCAAGGAGGCCCGGGCTTTATAAAGCAGTGAGCAAGCGATCAGGGGCCCCTAACAGGGAGTTTCGAGAGGGAGTTGGGAAGGGGGCAAGGCCTTTAAAACCTTTACACTAAACTGTAATCTTTAAAACCTTTACACTAAACTATAATCTAGGTAACTGTAGGAGAAAATGCAGGCAGAAGCCCAGCAGTAGAGTGGGGGCTATCCTGTTTATTGCATTCAGTGTAGCATGTATGATTACCTGCCCTCTGGGCAGGTGGCATATGTGTGCATTCAGTGCAAGGAGCTCCTGGCCCTCAGAGACCATGTACAGGCTTTGGAGGCCAGGGTGGCGGAACTGGAGGAGCTAAGGGACGCAGAGAGGTATGTTGATGAGGCTTTCAGGGGCACTGTAGATTTGTCCCACCTCCGGTCAGACAGCCCCTGCACTGTTAAGGAGGATGAAAGCCCAGAGAAGGAGAGCAGTCAACGGAAACAGAGAGAAACCTTCCCATAGTTGGGACCCTCCTTCCTGATGATATTGGGGTATCCTCTCACACTGAGGTTACTTCTCCAGGGGAGGGAACTCCAGTCATTAGGAAAAGGCAGGTGTTAGTAAGGGGAGATTCGATCATTAGAAACATAGATAGCTGGGTTTGTGATGACCGGGAGAACCGTATGGTGACTTGCCTGCCTGGTGCGAAGGTTGCGGATCTCTTGAGGCACTGAGATAGACTTATGTGTAGTGCTGGGGAGGAGCCGGTGATCATGGTACATGTAGGTACCAATGACATAGGGAAGGGTAGGAGAGACGTCCTGGAGGCCAAATTTAGGCTTCTAGGAAAGAAACTGAAATCCAGGACCTCTATGGTGGCATTCTCAGAAATGCTACCAGTCCCACACGCAGGGCCAGGTAGGCAGGCAGAGCTTCAGAGTCTCAATGCGAGGATGAGACGATGGTGTAGAGAGGAGGGGTTTAGATTTATTAGGAACTGCGGAAACTTTGGGGATAGGGGGAGCCTTTACAGGAAGGGTGGGCTCCACTTAAACCAAAGTGGATCCCGACTGCTGCCACTTAACATTAAAAAGGTTGCAGAGCAGTTTTTAAACTAAGAGATGGGGGAAAGCCAATTGCTGCAGAGGTGCCCGTGGCTCGGACAGAGACTTCTCTTAGAGGATAGTCTATTGATAGAGATTCTCTAGGTTTTAGTGAGGAGGAGGGGATGAAAGAGGACAAAGTATGGCCCAGATCAGACAAGAAACATTCACATAAAGAATCTGACACATCAGAAAAGGGCAGACAAATAAACAGTGACAAGTTTTTAAAGTGCTTGTACACAAATGCTAGCAGTCTAAATAATAAGATGGGTGAACTAGAGTGCCTCGTGTTAAAGGAGGATATTGATATAATAGGCATCACAGAAACCTGGTGGAGTGAGGACAATCAATGGGACACAATCATTCCGGGGTACAAAATATATCGGAAGGACAGAACAGGTCATGCAGGGGGTGGGGGTGGGGGGTTGGCACTATATTTGAAAGAAAATGTAGAATCAAATGAAATAAAAATCTTAAATGAATCCACATGTTCCATAGAATCTCTATGGATAGTAATTCCATGCTCTAATAAGAATATAACAGTGGGATCTATTATCGACCACCTGACCAGGACAGTGATAGTGATGATGAAATGCTAAGGGAGATTAGAGAGGCTATCAAAATAAAAAACTCAGTAACAGTGAGGGATTTCAATTATCCCCATATTGACTGGGTACCTGTCACCTCAGGACGAAATGCAGAGACAAAATTTCTTGATACTTTAAATGACTGCTTCTTGGAGCAGCTGGTACAGGAACCCACAAGGGGAAAGGCAACTCTTGATCTAGTCCTGAGCGGAGCACAGAATCTGGTCCAAGAGGTAACTATAACAGGACCGCTTGGAAATAGTGACCATAGTATAATAACATTTTACATTCCTGTGGTGGGAAGAACACCTCAACAGCCCAAAACTGTGGCATTTAATTTCAGAAAGGGGAACTATGCAAAAATGAGGAGGTTAGTTAAACAGAAGTTAAAAGGTACAGTGACTAGAGTGAAATCCCTGCAAGCTGCATGGACACTTTTCAAAGACACCATAATAGAGGCTCAACTTAAATGTATACCCCAAATTAAAAAACACAGCAAAAGAACTAAAAAAGAGCCACTGTGGCGTAACAACCATGTAAAAGAAGCAGTCAGAGATAAAAAGGCATCTTTTAAAAAGTGGAAGTCCAATCCTAGTGAGGTAAATAGAAAGGAGCATAAACACTGCCAAATTAAACGTAAAAATGTAATAAGAAAAGCCAAAAAGGAGTTTGAAGAACAGCTAGCCAAAAACTCAAAAGGTAATAACAAAATGTTTTTTAAAGTACATCAGAAGCAGGAAGCCTGCTAAACAACCAGTGGGGCCCTTGGACGATCGAGATACAAAAGGAGCACTTAAAGACGATAAAGTCATCGCGGAGAAACTAAATGAATTCTTTGCTTCAGTCTTCACGGCTCAGGATGTTAGGGAGATTCCCAAACCTGAACCATCTTTTGTAGGTGACAAATCTGATGAATTGTCGCAGATTGAAGTGACACTAGAGGAGGTTTTGGAATTAATTGAGAAACATAACAGTAACAAGTCACCGGGACCAGATGGCATTCACCCAGGAGTTCTGAAAGAACTCAAATGTGAAATTGCAGAACTATTAACTATGGTTTGTAACCTGTCCTTTAAATCAGCAACTATACCCAATGACTGGAAGATAGCTAATGTAACGCCAATATTTAAGAAGGGCTTTAGAGGTGATCCTGGCAATTACAGACCAATAAGTCTAACGTCAGTACCAGGCAAATTAGTTGAAACAATAGTAAAGAATAAAATTGTCAGACACATAGAAGAATATAAATTGTTGCACAAAAGTCAACATGGTTTCTGTAAAGGGAGATCGTGTCTTACTAATCTATTAGAGTTCTTTGAGGGGGTCAACAAACATGTGGACAAGAGGGAGCCAGTGGACATAGTATACTTAGATTTCCAGAAAGCCTTTGACAAGGTCCCTCAACAAAGGCTCTTCCGTAAATTAAGTTGTCATGGGATAAGAGGGAAGATCCTTTCATGGACTGAGAACTGGTTAAAAGACAGGGATCAAAGGGTAGGAATAAATGATAAATTTTCAGAATGGAGAGGGGTAACTAGTCGTGTTCCCCAAGGGTCAGTCCTAGGACCAATCCTATTCAACCTATTCATAAATGATCTGGAGAAAGGGGTAAACAGCAAGATGGCAAAGTTTTCAGATGATACTAAACTGCTCAAGATAGTTAAGACCAAAGCAGACTGTGAAGAACTTCAAAAAGATCTCACAAAACTAAGTGATTGGGCAATAAAATGGCAAATGAAATTTAATGTGGATAAATGTAAAATAATGCACATTGGAAAAAATAACCCCAACTATACACAGAATATGATGGGGGCTAATTTAGCTACAGCTAATCAGGAGAAAGATCTTGAAGTCATCGTGGCTAGTTCTCTGAAGACGTCCATGCAGTGTGCAGCGGCAGTCAAAAAAGGAAACGGGATGTTAGGAATCATTAAAAAAGAGATAGAGAATAAGACAGAGAATATCTTATTGCCCTTATATAAATCCATGGTACGCCCACATCTTAAATACTGTGTACAGATGTGGTCCCCTCATCTCAAAAAAGATATACTGGCATTAGAAAAGGTTCAGAAAAGGGCAACTAAAATGATTAGGGGTTTGGAATGGGTCCTATATGAGGAGAGATTAAAGAAGCTAGGACTTTTCAGCTTGGAAAAGAGGAGACTAAGGGGGGACATGATAGAGGTATATAAAATCATGAGTGGTGTGGAGAAAGTGAGTAAGGAAAAGTTATTTACTTGTTCCCATACTATAAGAACAAGGGGCCACCCAATGAAATTAA